>NC_062550.1:66057073-67307073 GCF_016906955.1 Phacochoerus africanus | reverse complement strand
TATCCAAAATTCACATATCAATTTACTTCAATCCAAGTGAACTTGGATTAAAATTTAATTCTCATATTTATTTTTACCACCATGACTTCCATCTTTTAGTTCTAAGATCTTAGGACAAGAAGGTTTTAAAACTTTTTCATAACAATGTATTTGAAAGAAATTTAGACCTGGAATCTTTTGTGTTGATTTTTATTTTCTCTTCAGCATTTTTATGGTCACTAATCATTAGCTTATTGTCAATTTTTTATTTCTTCTGTGCTATTTCTTATAACAGAGCTGGGACCCTAAGATCATTAAACCAAGGTAATATTGCTATTTTTTCATCCAAAAATCCTTTAAAGGAGGTAATTAAATAAATAAATAAATAAATAAATAAATAAATAAATAAATAAATTTTTTGCTTTTTAGGGCCGCACTCAGGGCATATAGAGGTTTCCAGGCTAGCGGTCTAATCGGAGCTAGAGCTGCAGGCCTATGCCGCAGCCATAGCAACGCCAGATCTGAGCGGCGTCTGTAACCTATACTACAGCTCACAGCAACACCGGATCCTTAACCCACTGAGCAAGGCCAGGGATTGAACCTGCAGCCTCATGGTTCCTAGTCAGATTTTTTTCCACTGCACCACGACTGGAACTCTGGAGGCAATTTTGGTACCCTGAAGGAATTATATGCTTCAGGTGTGGCCTTAAGAAAACAAAACCAAAAAACATTTAAATTGAGATGCAGTTGATATACAATATTATATTAGTTTCAGGTGTATAATAGAGTGATTCAATATTTTTATAGATTATACTTCATTTAAAGTTATTACAGGAGTTTCTGTTGTGGTGCAGCGGAAATGAATCCGACTAGGAACCATGAAATTGTGGTTCAATCCCTGGCCTTGATCAGTGGGTTAAGGATCCAGCATTGCTCTGGCTGTGGTATAGGCCAGCAGGTCTAGCTCTGATTAGACCCCTAGCCTGGGACTCTCCATATGCCACAGGTGCGGCCCTAAAAAGACGAAAAAAAAGTTATTAGAAAATAATAGCTGTATTTCCCTGTGTTGTATAATGTAACCTTTTTGCTTATCTACTTTATACATAGTAGTTTTATCTCTTAATCCAGTACTCTTATCCTGCTCTCTCTATTTGTGATTCTGTTTCTTTTTTTGTTTTTTTTAGAGCTGCACCAGAGACAAATGGAAGTTCCCAGGCTAGGGGTCTAATCAGAGCTATAGTGGCCAACCTACGCTATAGCCACAGAAACTCGGGATCTGTGACCTACACCGCAGCTCATGGCAATGGCAGATCCTTAACCTACTGAGCGAGGCCTGGGATCGAACCTGTGTCCTCATGGATACTAGGAGGGTTTGTTGCTGCTGAGCCACAAGGGGAACTCCTATGATTCTATTTCTGTTTTTAATTTACCCATTTCTTTTCTCCAGAAATATAGAGCCACTGCAGATGCTGCTTCTGAATCAAAAGACTGGAGTTTCCTTGAAACCATACGTTCCCTACTCACCATCTCTCAATGGTCTTGGGCACTCACATAGGGAAACAAACTCTCCGTTGTTCAAACAATAGATGAAAATTATTCATGTTCGATCACACTATCCATTACAAGCAGCCTTATTTCAAAGAAAAGAAAAGAAATAGCTCAATCAGGGGAAAAAATCCCCACCCACAATCTCAGGATAAGACTCAGAATTTCTAGCAAATCACATATTTATCCTATACTTTAAGGCAGTGAGTCCCTTGTCTTGAGGAAAGGCTGCCACCTAGGGCCATGTCTTTTGTTCTCTAAGTTCTATTCTAGTAAAAGTTTCCCAGCAGTTTCCTGATCCCGTTGAATGGCTTAATCTCAAAAGTCACAAAGAAAGAAACTGCTTGTCTCAGGTTGGGTTAGTATGTATCTAACCTGATAATATTTTCAAATAATTTTGAAAACTTTCAAGAGGACAGAGCTAAAGTTTTCTTCTAAATTTGACCACACAAACTTCATTGGTTCAAAAAATTATGTGCTGATGCCACTAACAAACACCTGGGAGCCACCTCTGTGCAGAAAAAACTACTACAACCACCACTGTTACATACTTGAAGTTCTTTAACTCGCTGATAGTTTTCAAAGCCAATGTAATTCTAAGTGTTTTGGACCAGGTTAAAGGTAAGCACAAGTCAGACAGGCTCCAAAATTCAAAGAGGCTCATTCTGGAGTCATCACCCCTCTGCCTTTTAATTCTTCTCAGTTTAAACAACCAGTTCAAGCCACAATAGTTTAGTTTAAATGAGAACCATTAATTTCAATCTCTTTCTCTGAATAAATGATTCAACAGAAGAAGAAGACATTAGATGCAGAGGATCACATATGAGAGAGAAAAAGCATCAGTTGCAGGGAATCCATCACATTTGCTATAGCCAACCCTGGATCAACAGCAGATGGCGCCAAAGGACCTTAGTAGCAGCCAACCGCTCTGCTCTCTTGGCAAGTGTTAGCTTGGGTTTCCTGGCTTCATTCAACCAGGATCTCTAAAGAGTGGAGGTTAAGAGCATTGGCTCCAGAGTCAGACTCCCTGAATTCACAATACAGTGTTTGCTAGCCAGTGACTTTGGAGAATTTTTTTAAACGTTTTTCTTGTTTTGTTTTGTTTTTTAAGGTCACACCCGAGGCACATGGAGATTCCCAGGCTAGGGGTCCAATCGGAGCTGTAGCTGCTGGCCTCTGCCACAGCCACAACAGCGCAGGATCTGAGCCACATCTGTGACCTACACCACAGCTCACGGCAACGCCAGATCCTTAACCCACTGAGCGAGGCCAGGGATCCAACCCGCAACCTCATGGTCCCTAGTTGGATTTGTTTCCTCTGAGCCACGATGGGAACTCCTGGAGAAGTTTTTAACTTGGTATGCCTCTTTGTAGAATAGAGATATTAATAAAAACTCCGTCTCATAGGATTGTTGTGATGATTATGTGAATTCTTACCTGTAATCATGGACAATATTTTCCTTGAACATAAGTCTTTGAAGTGTTATTTGTTAGTGGGTAGAAAACATAAAAAGAGGTATGTTGTGACACCAAAAGCATAAAATTTAGGAGAGGAAGTAAATGGGTAAGTTTTTGTATATGATTGAAACTAAGCTGTTTTCAGAATAAAATTAACTGTTATATCTATAAGATGCTTTTTGTAAGACTCATGGTAACCAAAAAAGTAAAAACCTACAGTAGATGCACAAAATATAAAGAGAAGAGAATCAAAGCACACCATTGTCTAAAATTATTATTATTATTATTTTTAATGGCCACAACGTGGCATACGGAAGTTCCCGGGCCAGGGATTGAATTCCAGCAGCAGTTCCAGCAACGTGCCGGATCCTTTAACCCACTTCCCAGGGCCAGAAATTGAACCTGCACCTCCACAGTGACCCAAGCCACTGCAGTCGAATTCTTAACCCACTGTGTCACAGTGAGAACTCCCATTGTTCAAAATTATAAATTCACAAAGGAAGATGACAAGAAAGGAAGAAAGGAACTAAAAAAAAAAAAAAAGGCGAGAAACCAACAGAATGGCATTAGCAGTTCCATACCTATCAATAATTATTTTAAATGTAAATAGATTCAATTCTCCAATCAAAAAAGAGTGGCCGAATAGATTATAAAAACAAAACAGAACCCAACTATATGCTGCCTACAAGAGAGTCACTTTAGCTTTAAGGATACAAGCAGGCTCAATTAAATATATGGAAAATTATATCTCATGATAAAGGAAACCAAAAGAGAGCAGCGGTATCTATCTACACTTAGATAAAATAGATTTTAAGTCAAAAGCTGTAACAAAGAGACATGGATGGTCATTATATAATGAAAAATAATTCAGTTTGTAAAGAGGATATAACAATAATCAATGAACATGCACCCAACATCAGAACACCTAAATATGAAAGCAAATACTAGCATTTCTAAAGGGAGATATAGATTATAATTAAGAGGCCAAGAATAGTTGATAGAGAAAGGATGGTCTCTTCAATAATGGTGTTAGGAGTACTGGATTATCACATGCAGAAGGATGAAACTGGACCTCTATCTTACACAACCCACACACATAGACTTGAAATGTACAAAGACCCAAATGCAGCACCTAAAACGGTAAAATCCTAAAAGAAAACAGGGAAAACCTCCATAACATTGGTCTTGGCAATGATTTTCTGGAAATTGTAACAAAAGTGAAATGAAAATCAAAAATGAAGTGGGACTACACTCAACTAAAAATCTTTGCACAACAAAAGAGCAGTAAACAAAATGGAAAGGCCACCTATGGAATGGAGGGATATATTTTCAGACCAAATGTCTGATAACAGGTTAATATTCAAAATATATATAAGAAGCTAGTACAACTCAATGGCAGAAAACCAAATAACCTGATTAAAAAACAGAAGACCTGAATAGAGCTTTTTTTTTTTCCCCCAGAAAAAGACATACAGATAGTCAATGGGCACACACATGGAAAGATTCTCAACATCACTAATCATCAGGGAAATGTAAACTAAACCACAATGAGGTATCATCTTGCATTGTTAGAGTGGTTATTGTCAAAAAGACAAGAGATAATAAACATTGGTGAGGATTTGGAGATGAGGGAACTCTTGAGCACTTTTGGTGGGAAAGTAAATTGCTGCAGCCACGATGGAAAACTGTATGGAATTTCCTCAAAAAAAAAAAAAAAAAAGAGTTACCGTATGATATAGCAGTCTTACTTTTGGGTATGTTTTCAGAGGAAAGAAAACTATTAAATTTCTAAGAGATATCTGCAACCCCATGTTTATTGCATCACTGTTCGTAATAGCCAAGACATGGAAATAACCTGAGTGTCCATCATTGTGAGACTGGTAAGAATTATATGGTAAGGATTCATGATAATATAATGTTATTCAGCCAGAAAAAGGGCATCCTGCCATTTTTGACAACATGGTTGGACCTTGAGGGCATTATACTAATGCAATAAATCAGGCAGAGAAAGGAAAATACCATATGACCTCACTTATATGTGGAATCTAAAAAAGCCAAACTCATAGAAAGACAGGGTAGAATATTAGCTGACAGTGGCTGGGTTGGGGGGAAATGTGGAGATGTTGGTAAAAGGGTACAAACTTCCAGTTATAAGATGAGTAAGTTCTAGGATCTAATGTTAGCATGGTGATTATAGGTAACGATACTGTATCATAGACTAGAATGTTGCTAAGAGGGTAGATCTTGAAAGTTATCACCACAAAATAGAAAGTGGTAATTATGTGAGATGTTCGAGGTGATAACCAACCTTATTGTACTAATCATTGCGCAATATTTGCATTTTTCAAACTATCAGGTTGCACACCTCAAATTTATAAATACGTGAATTATATGTCTGAAAGTCTGGAAGAAAAGAATTTTTGTTTTGTTTTAGGATGGGGATGTGTTACATTGGAAGGTGCAGAAACTGCTGGGTATTGAAAGCCTACCAGCTGAGGCTTTCCTGGACTCAATCAGGCTGCTTAAGAAGGCTGAGGATCCTGTGGATTCTGGATAGTTACTATAGTTAATGATACTGTATTGTGTATTTGGGAGTTGCTAACAGAGTAGATCTTAAATGTCCTCATCACAAGAAAAAAAAAACTATAGTGTGATGGATGTTAACTAGATTTGTGGTGATCATTTCTCAATGTGTACATTTAGTAGTCCCTTGTCATCTGCTGTTTCGTGTTCTGTGGTTTCCGTTACCCATGGTCAACCTTGCTCTGAAAATATTAAATGGGAAATTCTGTAATAAAGATTTTGTAAGTTTTAAATTGTGCACCATCCTGAGCCATGTGATGGAATCTTGTACCATCCTGTTTTGGCCAACTTGGGATGTGAACAATACTTTCTGCAGCATATCCATGCTATGTATGCTGTCCATGCATTAGTTACTTAGGAGCCACCTCAGTTATCAAATCAGCTGTCCTGGATTTGCCATGCTTAAATAACCCTTATGTTACTTAGTAATGCCCCCAAAGCACAAGGAAAATGATGCTTACACCGATAGTATTTCCTTACTGTGCCTAATTTACAAATGAAACTTTACCATAGTTAAGTGTGTTTAGAAAAAAACAGCTTATATAGGATTTGGTGCTATCCATGGTATCAGGTGTTCTCTGAGGGTCTTGGAACTATATGCCCTGTAAATCAGGGGTGGCTACTGTGTATCAAGTGATTATGCTGTACAAATGATTATGTTGTACACACATAAAATGGGATATGTAAACTGTATCTCAATTAAAATAAAAGAATCAGGGAATAGACACAGTGGTGGAAGTGGCATCTAGGATCAGAGACCTTCTCTTCTTGGGTGAGAGAGAAGTCATTGAAGAACTGTCAGGTGAGGTGTTGACTTCCTCATTACAGGTGTTAAAATCACAAATCTTAGCAAGGGGACCAGGGTGGATTGCTTCCCAGAAATTTCATGAGAAAAAAAATTTTTTTAGAAACACTCAGGGCATCAGGAAATGGGTTTGAGTCCAAACCCATGCAGATTCCAAAAAGCTACAGGTTAAATTCCTTACCCCAGCCTCTCACTTTCATCAAATGACATGCTTTTAGGGCACAGCTCTCTAAGTTCTTAACAATTAAAACTGTGTTCCAGGGAATGAAACACTCCATTTCTGCAACCCACAGTTTATATTCTTCTTGCTTCTCACTTGACAGTTTTTCTACACTCCTCTGAAAAAAACGAGCTCTTGGTATCAGTGCCATTTGGGACAGGTCTTTCACTGGTCAGGTGGTTCACACAGGCTGCAGCCTATCACCCTAGGGTGAGAAGGAGCAGGTTCAGTCTTAGCTACAGTCTGTCCATGATCTTAACCTTACCATCCATGTCATTCTCCTTCCTTCTACATGAGGAATACCACTTTTCTTTAAAAAATGTGGGTTGTGTAATGTGACGATTTCAATGGGCTTTCTCTTTCACTATCTCTTGCAGGGAAAATCCCTGCAAGAATCATTCTGGTAAATTCGTATCATGAAGAATGGTTCTGAATTTCCTGTTAGATTCTATAAACCACTCTCCTATAGGTTTAAATATCTCCATTATTTCTTCATCCATGCAATTCATTTTCTCTGAAAAGTTAAATTCAGCACCATAATTGTGATGAGTCTCCCTGACCACCATCCTCAACCCCGTAAGTACCCTTCAGCTAACAGTACAGATGGCATGGGGGTGTATTCTTGGTATTTTCTATTGAGTGCTTTGGGTAGGCTAAGCTGGTTTCCTGTTACTTTGTTACAGTTTGGGAATCTCAGGAAAGTCTATGCAGAAAAGCTTTATCAGCCATTCTGCCTTCTAATGTTTGGAAAGCCATGCAAGTTCATTGTCAAAAAGAACCCAGACTTCCTGTAGCTGATCATGAGCACCCGTGACATCCAGAGAATTGAGCAAACCACTTACTAACTTTTTCTATGCAGTTGCCTCAGTCTCTGCAGTCTTACTTGGATGGGTGCCTAAAAGCACCTGCTTCTTGATCCTCTTTCATACTTAGCTTTGACTTCTTTTCTTCCCTTCTTTTCTTCCCTTCTCACTGTCAAGGCTACATCCTGCTATACTACCTAAGCTTATATAGTAAGATGTAGTAACAGGTTTGTGGGTGACCACTTAATGCCATTTTTGAATTTCTTTCCACTTTGGGACAGCAGCTGTAAATTATAGATCAGGGAGGACCAGACATTTTGGGCCCTGGGTCTCCTGGGAAAATCCTCATATTAAGGCACAAACATCCTGCCTCTGCATCCTAACTCTCCTGCTAATCTTCTAGGTGTTGTGCAGAACAGTTGAGTTGCCCTTAAAGATCAGCTAAGGAGGACTCTCCTTTCACAAAGTGAAAAACTGACTAAGCTGTTTTTTTTTTTTTTTAAGCAAAATAACTCCTTCGGCACCTCACATCCTGCCTTATGTCATATAGACTGTGCTGCTTTTTTAAAATTTTTTTATTTTTTTGTCTTTTTGCTATTTCTTTGGGCCGCTTCTGTGGCATATGGAGGTTCCCAGGCTAGGGGTTGAATCGGAGCTGTAGCCACCGGCCTACGCCAGAGCCACAGCAACGTGGGATCCGAGCCGCCTCTGGGACCTACACCACAGCTCACGGCAACGCCAGATCGTTAACCCACTGAGCAAGGGCAGGGACCGAACCCGCAACCTCATGGTTCCTAGTCGGATTCGTTAACTACTGCGCCACGACGGGAACTCCTGCTTTTTTTTTTAATAACAAATTTTCTTCCTGTTTTATTTCTGTGTGGTTTTACTTGAAAAGCAGCCAAATTATAAATCATATATAAAAGTATCCTGTCTCCTCTGCTGGCCTGATTAAAACTTGATAAGAAGCCATATGATCTCCATCTGTTAGTATGTTGTGCTTGGTCTCGTATGTCTTTAAGGAATGAAACTTGCAGCATTTGTTAAACATTTCTGGGTGATAAGCTGCTTTTTTTTTTTTTTCTTCTCTGGCTGTGCCTGAAGCATGTGGAAATTTCTGGGCCAGAGATAGAACCTGTGCCACTGCAGTGACCAGAGCTGCATTAGTGACAGTGCTGGATCCTTAACCTGCTGAACCACAAGGGAACTCAAAGCTGCTTGTTTTTGAAAATCAAAAATTTCCTTTATAGCTGAAAACATATGTGTTTGAAATAAAAGTATAAATTACCTAAATAATGTCAAAAATAGCTCTTTTTACTTAAGATAATTTCTCTTAAATGTCTCCCACATTGCCATCCAGTCATTCAGCGAACATTAGTTAAGCATATTGTTATAGTTAGTAGAAATACAGACACTGCCCTCAAAACCTAGCTTAGAAGATTAAGGGCCACATAAAGAAATGAGCTAAAAATTTCAGGCGCTCTGGTAGCAGTACCAGGGAGGTAAAGTAGGGGCATAAAGGAGGTATGAAGGTACATATTTTACCCCAAACTTAGGCCCTGGCAGGGTCTCAGTAGATGCCTACAGGGGCCTTAAGTAGCCTGCCCAGATGTGGTAGGTTTCAATGATAAGGAAAAGAGAATCTGTTCACAGACTTTTTGGATGTTAAAGGAAAGAATATGTTTTGCTCTATTTCCAGTGTTCTTGGGCTGATGTGCAGGCAGGACAAAGCCACACCAAAGCTCATGTAAAACAGAGCACCAATGTGGGAGCATCAGGCTTTGAACGCTGAGTGCCACCCTGGTGCCACTAACCTTGGACTTAGGTGGTTTAAGAATCTCCATCCACGAGGATGCAATTGCTCTGGAGTTGTTGATGACATCAAATCTGAAGAGAAATGGGTTAATTATGAAGCTACTGAAGCTTCATCTTCATGGCCTCTCACAGCCCCAGCTCCTTCCAAGGCCTGAGAGGGGTCTTGGTGCTGCGCTCACATGGGCATGTGTTTGAATGTGCCATTTTCTTGGGTTGAGGAGAAGAAGTAATTCGGTAAAATTATTTCTTGCCCAAAGGCCAAGAAGGTAATCCAAGAAGCCTGAGCATGGAGCACTAAATCCAGGAATCCAGTTTGTTCAGGAAATCAAGAAGAAATGAATGAGGTTTAGACAGCATGTGCTGCCTTTTCATTAGTTTAGGAATAGTAGAAGGATAAAAATAAAATCAGAGATAATGGATTGGCTAACCAGAGGAAAGGAAAGCTGTTTAAGAATGAAGGTCAAGATGCTAAGAGACAAAAGTGGAGAAATGGGAGTGTGACTATTGGCACAGACTGATATAAAAGGCAAAAGGAGATACACCCAGGTGCAGATGCTGTTAACAAACAGGGCTTTAGATTTAGTTGTTGGTGAATCAGAAATGGTGACTGGGAAAAAAACCAAGCCCAATAAGGAAGCAAGGTGAAATCTGAGAGCAGCTTGGAATGACGACAAAAAGGAAGATGAGATCCAGGAAAATGCTGAGCAGCATCTCTTCATGTGACAGATGCCATCTTCTTTTCAAGTCTTCTTTTTCTTTTACATCACTTACAACAGACTCTCTTATGGCCCTGGAATAAATTAACCCTCAAATCTCAGTGACTCTCAGAACACAAAGTTATTGATCACTAAGCCTCAAATGTACTGTGGTCGGTAGGGGGCTCTGTTCCACATAGTAACTCAGGACCCAGGCTGACTGAGGCTGCACCAGATTGGACATGTGCCATTCGGAACACACATTTTTGGGGGCAGAAAGAGAGAGACTAGAGAATCATACTTCAGCTTTTCACTACCCCAACTTGGAAGTGGCATGGGTGACACCCACTCATATTTCTTTGGCAGAACTAATTTGGGGACTAGAAAAATACATATTTGATAAGTATTACTGTCTATACCAAACCTCTCAAAAAAACTCTTGCTGTCAGTATTTTTCTTGCCTTGGAGAAGCTTCTGATGTACGGCTTTGTGCAGAAATTGAATATGATTGGACTCTTCCCAGAGTGGGATTTGAAGGCATTTTAAAATTTGATCCATTTGACTGGTGTGTCTCTAACTCCTTACATCCACTTCAGTCTGTGCTGAGTGTGATTAGTCAAATTTGTGTTTCCCCTGTTCTCCATCTCCCTTGCCCCCCCCAGTGGTCAATAATGGCAGGGTTATCTTTCAGCATTTGTTCAGCATTCTTTTCTTTATTTAGTCAATATTTGTTAAGCTCTTACTATGTGCATTTACTTGTCCCTGAAGAGACAATGAAGAATAAGACACAATACTTTCTATCAAGAATCTCCTACTTTAGAGACAGTAAGCAGGTTTGTGCAGATTTAAAAAACATAGTAGTAATTTTTTTTTTTGTCTTTTTGCCATTTCTTGGGCCGCTCCTGTGGCATATGGAGATTCCCAGGCTAGGGGTTGAATCGGAGCTGTAGCCACCGGCCTACGCCAGAGCCACAGCAGTGCGGGATCCGAGCCGCCTCTGGGACCTACACCACAGCTCACGGCCACGCTGGATCCTTAACCCGCTGAGCAAGGCCAGGGATCGAACCCACAACCTCATGGTTCCTAGTCGGACTCGTTAACTACTGAGCCATGATGGGAACTCCCATAGTAGTAATTTTGAACTGGAAGGATCAGAAAGAGCTTTGTGAAGGTGACAGCTCTGCACATTTATAACACAGGAATATTTAGGAACTATCTGTCTATAGTGGGCTTGAGAATGTGTCCTCTAGCATTCAAATATGCATAAATGCTGTATTCTCTGTTTTTATAATGATTTATCTTGCTCACTAGCAAGGGGTGTTTGTGTAGACTAAGCGTTTCCATAAAGTTAGCTCAGACTTTTCTATTTAAAATGTGTTCATTCTTCACTTTAGCTTTGAAGAATGAACACATTTTAAATACTTGTAATACTTTGTAATAAATACTTTGTCAATTCTATGTCCAAAGGACCTGTTGTGGTTGGTTTTCCTCTTTCAGGAGGTATCATCTCTGTTTTTCCCACCAAAGATGGGCATCTGAGATGAGGGGATTTCTTACTACCCTAATGACTGTGGGGAAGGGTCCTTTGTCTGCATGCTCTCCACTAACTATCTGCTTGATTTAGTGGGTTTGAATGGTGTGGTCTCTGGGGGTCATGTGTTGGAATTGCGGAGAAATGAATGAGCTCTTTTCAGGTCTCAGCTCTGCCAGATGTTGTTAACCATAGACTGGAAAGGGCTGAACTAGGATGATGGGCTGGAATTCAGGCAGCTCATGACCTTGCTCTTTCTTTCTTACCCTTGTGATGAAGTGGTCTTTGTTAAAGGAGCCTTTACTAATCCTTGTACCATTCATGCAAGGAACACAGATTGCTAAGGTGGATCTCCAACGATTTTGTAAAAAAAAAAAAGCAAACCTCAATTAGTAATTTTTTCTCATGTTGTATAGAACTTTTTCAATTCATAAGGAATATTTTGTATCTAAACCTAAATCCCTATGTTTCTTTCTTTCTTTTGTCTTTTTAGGGCCACGCCCGAGGCATATGGAAGTTCCCAGGACTAGGGAAGACCCCTAGGTTGAATCAGAGCTGTAGCTGCTGGCCTACACCACAGCCACAGCAATGCCAGATCTGAGCCACATCTGCGACCTATACCTCAGCTCACGGCAATGCTGGATCCTTAACCCACTGAGCAAGGCCAGGGATCGAATCCTCGTCCTCATGGATACTAGTCGGGTTCATTAACCACTGAGCCATCATGGGAACTCCTAAATGCCTATGTTTCTGATAGCTCCTAAGGAAATGTCCTTCAGGTAAGGATGTTAGTTATTTCCCTAGGAAAGAGATTACTTAACTTCTTAAGCCTCCACTTTCTCATGTGTAAATTGGGAATTATGATGCTACATTACAATATTGCTGTAACCTATTTTATTGTTTTATAATCCATAAGGCCAATTAAACATTAATCCCAAGTGAAAGAGCAGAATTCTTTCTCCCCTTTACATCTGCACTTATTCAATAAAGTGCTGAACTAAATTTTTTATAACAAAATCCTCTTCCTTTTACAGCCATGCGTGGTTTTAATTGAAAATGTGCCAAATGATAAATATATAAACATCCTTCCCACTTGGCCATATCTGATTAAGACCAGAGCACGAGGTTTTACGGTCTCCACCTGTCAGTATGTTGTCTGTTTTCTGTATCTTCAGATAAAGAAGTTTGCAGCATCTATTAATTATTAGAACTAGTTGTCTAACACTGCTCTGGGAATGGGGCTCCATTTGTTTCTGGATTTTGGAAATTTTCTGCATTCCTTGCAGAGACATGTTACATAGAACGACATAACTCATGTCTTTTAATAGTCTTGTAATATCGTTACAACAAATGATGCAACTTGCATTGTGTTTTTAAGTCCTCACCGCCGGTTGAATAATGTTCTCAAATCAGTTCTTTTTGATCAGGATGATTTGTGTTAACACCTAGCAGAGTGCTGTTCATTCATTCATTCATTCAATTGGCATAATTTGGGATTTTTAATTAGACAGGCCTTGGGGATATAGAAGTGAAATAGACACAGAACTTCTTCCAAAACCATTCCAGCTTATGAATTAAATTGCCAGGTAAACACCTGAGTTCAGGGAAGAGTTACATATGGTAAAGGAGAGTTTCATGAGCAGTAGAACGGAGGCACAAAGAAGAGAGGGGTTATTTGTGGAAGACAGAGCTATAAGTGGCACCAGTTTTCATCACAGCACTATGGTTCCCTGGCAAGATTTTTGACAGCCTTCAGTCAAGGCTTGAAGAATAGATTTTTTTTTTGGTCTTTTTATGGCTGCACCTGCAGCATATGGAAATTCCTAGGCTAGTGATGGAATTGGAGCTGTAGTCTCCCGCCTGTGCCACAGCCACAGCAACTCAGGATCCAAGCTGTGTCTGTGGCTATGCCACAGCTCAGGGCAACGCTGGATCCTTTAACCCACTGAGTGAGGCCAGGGATACCGTGTCCTCACGGATACTAGTTGGATTCATTACCGCTGAGCCACAACAGGAACTCCAGAATTTAATTTCACATTCCAGAGTCCTGTGATTCCTGGGGTGGGATATAGAAAGATGCCCTAATACAACTTCTTTGCTGCTGCTACTAAGTACTGCTACTAGTTAGCAGTTTTAGCATTGTGTAGTAATGAAAACTCATCTATCCCTCACCCAAACTCTATGATTTAGGCACGATCATAACCCTCCTTTTATAGACAAAGCAGCTAAGGTTCAGAGAGTTTAAGAATCCTGTTCAAGGTCACACACATGGTATGTGGCTAAGCTATGAGTCAAAACAAGGCAGTATGGCTCCTGAGCCTGTTCTCTTAACCACTGCATTGCACCCTCTCAGGTTCATTGTGGGACCTGGCTGGGTTAATGTCCTCTCTGACTTTCCTTCTTTCCAAATCTTTGATGAGATTGCACTGTGATATTTCCTTATATGTCAAAGAAGACTTATCTTTATCAGAGAGTGAGTTTGTCCATGCTGACCCTACACCCCAAGCTCTGGGGTACAGTGTGCTGCTGGGGGATAGCCAGCCAGCCCTGAGTTAGCCCCTGCTTTACAGCCTATCCCTCCTTTGAACAGGGTCTGGAGCCCGTAACAGTGCCTTATGGGTGAAATCTCAATCCCATGGTGGCACCATACCTAGCTGGTTACACTAAATGCATCCCTATGTCATCCTGTGGGAAGTCTACACTGGACTTCAGCAAGCACATCCTGTGTTCTAGCTGTCTGTCTGAATGGTTTCCTGTGATGGTATGGAGTTTAAAACTGGGTCAGCAATGATAAATCAGGTCCCAGGGGGAATATAGCATCAACTCTAAGTGACGGAGCAGATCCTGGTCCTCCTTTGGCACCTGAGTTTAAATTCCAGTTCTGATTTCTTTTTTTTTTTTTTTGTCTTTTTGCCTTTTCTAGGTCCGCTCTTGTGGCCTATGGAGGTTCCCAGGCTAGGGGTCGAATCAGAGCTGTAGCCGCCGGCCTACACCACAGCCACAGCAATGCCAGATCCGAGCCACGTCTGCAACCTACACCACAGCTCATGGCAGGGCCAGATCCTTAACCCACTGAGCAAGGCCAGGGATTGAACCCTCAACCTCATGGTTCCTAGTCGGATTCACTGAGCCATGACAGGAACTCCTCCAGTTCTGATATTTATAATCAGTCTTTATTATCAATGTGTTAAGGGTACATATACAGAAAGAGATAGGGTTCATGTACAGCCATGGGGCTTTGGGGTGAGGGGAAAGGTGACAAGTAAGTGATCCTTGGAGAATTAATGGTAAATATTAGAATATTTGGGGGAGAAATGCATGTGTTCAATTGTCTTTTCTCCCTTTTCATTTACCTGAGTCTCGAGGAGAAAGGAGGGGCATGGTGGGAAAGACAAGCTGTGTCCGCTGACCTGGATGAGGTGGGTCCTCATTGTGGAGAACAATACAGGGCTGTGGATGGACCTGCTGGTGCCCTCAGTGTGTGTCACATGGAGAACTTCAGGTGTGGGATGGGGAGGGCATGAAGCTGGCTCTGAGCTCTGGTGGGGACTCTGGGGAGTGTGAGTCCCACACAGAATGCTTCCTTCTCACATCTAGGTGCTGAAATGTTGAGAGCTAGGGTGAGGGGGCCACAGGGTGGGCTGTGTGGACTGCAGGGGTACATCCTGTGAACCCTGAGCCTGAGGGGGTGTGAAGGATGTGGCAGCATGTTGGTGACCTGGAATTTTGAGCTGGGGGCTCTATCTTGCCTCCCCTTACTGCCCTCGCAGTCTCTCTGTTCATTCCAGGGTTACTTTCTGGGAGCATCAGGGAGCTTCTCTGATCAATGGAAACCAGAATAAGGCATCAATGGCTCAACTGGGAATAAGTCCCTTCCACTTTTATCTTTCTCCTCAACCCATCTGGGCTTCCATTCTTGCCAAAACCTTGACCTCAGAAGGAAGGAAGTGGGGGCCACTGATGGTTTCAGGCAGCAGCTACCCTCATTTCTGTTTCCCATGCCTCTTCTTCGCCCTCTAGCCTGCAGCCACCCTGTAGCAAGAGACCTTCTGTTTCCCCTTTCTGCCAGGGGCAGTTTCCTTAAATTATATATTGCATTTTCCTTAGTTATGGTTGTAATACAATTATGGTCTGAGTCCTACCAAACCAAAATTTCAATCTATATAGGAGAAAAATTTGAGGTTTAGAAAAGTTTAGCCTTTCAAAGTTTAGAAAAGTTTAGTCTTTCAAAAGTATTCTTTTCTTCTTGTGACCCCAAATCCTATTTTTCAGGTCTAGACTCCTTCTTTCTTTTTATTTCCTGTAATTACAATATCTTTCTCTTCTGAAGCCTCATTTGGTGACTAGCTGAAAGGGCTATGACACATATAATGAAATGAAAAAAAGGGAAAGGGATTTCGCATGTTAAAAAAACCCCTTATGTATAGGTATTGTGTCCCTGTATTTATGAATCAATTTATCTACTATCTATTTTTCTATCACTGTCATCAACATAACGAATGCATCATCCAATCTGTCTAATCTCTTTCACATCTACCTATGTTTATATTTTCATAAATTTCTTCAATAGTTCAAACAATGAAACTCTGGTATCTTCATAAATAGATCATTGTAAGACATGAAAATATGCAATAGATATGGATTGTGATCTTTTTCAAGAATCAAGGAAATAAGATTTGATTTCTTTAGCTTCCAGGAATTTGTCATTCCCAGCTCTGCCACCTTGTGGCGATCCTGTAAACTGCATACTTGCACAATGGAACCTCTGATTCTACGGGACAGGCAGCACCCAAGTAGAAGCCTTCTCCTATGGGATAAATCCAGGGATAGAGTGAGTGGATTATAATTTGACCTTGACTTTACATGAGAAGAAGTAACCATTTAGATATTTGGAAATTATCAAGGACTCTATAGAGAGTCCATGTCTACCTGAGCTGAGGCCTGGCAATAAGCCGTGGCAAAGGGCAGGGGTGGAGGTGGGGAGGAGTCATCAACACAAGAGTGTCCATTACCTGAAATTCTGCCCGCCCAGCCACTCCCAGAAGAGACGATGACCTAGACCTGGGGTGGGATGAAAGTAGATTTGCTTTTTTCCTTTTCCTATTTCAGGAAGGTTGGGTGATTCAGAGGAGAATTGATAGATTTCCAGATTCTACATGGCAATATGGTAAAATTTTTAATATTTTTGCCATTTTACTGGTAATACGTTTCTTTTATGCAAACATAATAATAAGAATAATTCCCATTTTGGGTATTGATTACATGTAAATAATCTGAAATATGGACAAAATTTATGGGAAAAGATTTTTATGGTAACATCAATTACACAAAAATGAGGATATGGAATTTTCCTTTCCATCTTCCTTCATATTCTCATTCTTCCTTTCTCTCTCTCATAATGATCAATAAATTATTATCATGAAAGAAGCTAACTGTTAATATGCTCTTCTTTTCTTTTATTCTTTTTAGGGCCACACTTGTGGCATATAGAGGTTCCAAGGCTAGGGGTCTAATCGGAGCAACAGCTGCCGGCATATACCACAGCCACAGCAAGGCAGGATCCTAGCCGTGTCTGCAATCAGTACCACACAGCTCATGGTAACTTTGGATCCTTAACTCACTAAGCTAGGCCAGGGTTCAAACCCGAAACCTTATGGTTCCTAGTTGGTTTCTTTTCCGCTGCACCACAATGGGAACTCCCTTTCTTTTTCTTTCTTTTTTTTTTGTAAATGGCCATACCTGCCGCACATGAAGTGCCTGGACTAGGGGTCTAGTCAGAGCTGCAGGTGGAGCCTACACCACAGTCACAGCAACATCGAAACTGAGCCACACCTGTGACCTACACCCACCACTTGTGGCAATGTCAAATCCTTAACCCACCGAGAGAGACCAGGGATCCAAACTGTATCTTCATGGACACTACCTCCGGTCCTTAACCTGTTGAGCCACAGTGGGAACTCCCATATGTTCTTATTTTCAAAAGGATATGAGATGTCTACCAACTGCAACTTTTCATAAAACAATATACATTTTAATTCAGAATAACATTTTTATTAATTTATACTGGGAACTGCAACTGCCAGTCAGATGGGTTGAAAATCACATCAGTGTGACCAAAGAATCTTCTACCTCTTACCCACAAGAGTCGAGGAGGGGGATGGTATGAAATGATTGAAGACCTACTTCATGAACAGGGGAAGGTGGATATTTAGTTGGAAGGTTTAATGGCTTTAAGCTCTGCAAACTGGCAAACCCATCTTTCCAATAAAGACGCATGTACCTTGCATTCCAATGAGACAATATCATATGCCTTTCTTGGAGGCCATCCCTCAGCTTGGCCAGTCAGGACATTCTCTGGTTCACCAGTCCCTGCATGGGCAATTCCACGGTCTGTGTTGATAGCTCTTTTATGCTTCTGGGGTGAAATTTTTTTTTTTTTTTGGTCTTTTTAGGGCCCCACCCGTGGCACATGGAGGTTCTCAGGCTAGGGGTCGAATCCCGGCCTACGCCAGATATGAGCCATGTCAGCAACCTACACCACAGCTCATGGCAAGACTGGGTCCTTAACCTGCTGAGTGAGGCCAGGGATCGAAACTATGTCCTCATGGATGCTAGTCAGATTCATTTCTGCTGAGCCACAGTGGGAACTCCTAGGGTGAAATATTAAAGCTGAGTTTCCACCGAGATATCAGAATATAACGACATTCTGAACATTAACTTAAATATAGAATTTGCAAAGGAAATTTATTAGAGTTTGTCCCATGGCACTTGGCCCCTTTAAGCAGAGTCTGAATATTGAGGGGATCTACTGTCTAGCAAGGAGGATTTTTGTGAAGGAGGATTAGGGTACACTTTGTGTGTGTGTGCTGAAGCCAGAGATTTTTCCTCATGCTCCCTGTGCAAGGTGGGCATCCCCTGCCCAAAATGTGCTGCAATGCCCTGTCCCTCAGAGGACCCTGAGGCTGGAGAAGAGGTTAGAATGTGGCCTTGAGGGGAGAGCCAGGCTGAGGCCTTTCATCTGCTCTTCCAGGTCCCTCACCTCCCAGCAGCCTGGGGCCTGGCCTGTGAGCAGGTGCTGCAATCCAGTCCGTGTGTCTTTGTTCCCCATAAACCAGCACCTCCCAAACCTTAATGTGCGTAAGGATAACCTAGAAAGTTTGTGACACACAGATTCTGACTTTCTAGGCCTGAGAGCCTTCATTTCTAACAGCCTCCCAGGTAATCAGCATCGCAGCTGATGCTGCCTGCAGATGGTCTGTACTTTGAGAAGCCCTGGTCTAAACCTCCACAGCAAACAGCAGGCGCCCTCGGTCACTGTCAGAACCAGGGCTGCTCACTTGTTGTCCACTCTGGATGTGTTGGGAAGGGGCCACTGCAGGCCTTGAAGTCAGCTGGGCTCCACTGGGTAAGGAGATTCCTCCACTGGGGCAGGAGAACACACAGATGGTCTAGAAGGGGGAAGGCATGGACACTATCTGGGTGTGTGTGTCCCCTCAGTTCACGGACCCCTCTCCTTGCTGGGGGCCTGGACAGTGGGGAATTGTCCTCTGATGTGGGGGATCCAGGGCAGGGCCCTCTCTGGACTAGGTCCAAGGGGATTCTGCCTGGACACACTCGCATCACCGAGGTCAGCCTGTGTTTTGTAGGAAACAATGTGGTTCAAGTGCACCAGTGGCTCTGACCCCTGACCCCTGACCCTCAGGGCAGGACTGCTGGCCCTGGGCAGCTGCACAGAGAGGAGGACATTGGGTCTATAAATCCCCTGTAGACTGGAGCCTTTCCCATCTTGGAGAAGGAGACTTTAGCTCCAGGGGACATGTCTGTGCAGGACAGACTGGTCTTAGGGGCTAAGAAAAGTGCGCGAGGGGAAACGTTAGGTTCTGTCAAAGCCCCGTGTTACTATGAGCCCCTCTGTGCTCCAGGACCCGGTAACTAGATCACCCTGAGCAGGGGGGAAAGACCAGCAATCACGCCTCCCAGCTGATGGCTCTCACCTCACCCCCTCCACGTTCACCTGTGAAGTCCTGTGCTCCTGGTCCTCACTTTCTGCTGGGCTGCTGCTGATTCTTGTATTTCGAGTCTCCTGTGGTACTCCGCTCAGCCCTGGGCTCGGTCACGGGGAAGATCAATGCTTGATTACATCAAAGATATTTTCCAGGGGCCACCTGGTCCCAGCATCCCGACCTTGTGAGATCTCACAGCCTGTGGTGATCAGCCAGGATGCTGGTGGGGAGAGAAAGCCCAAGAGATGGTCAGGGAGAGAGAAAGCACTCAGGCTTTTTGATGCAACTGTTCTATGCCAGCCGGGTTATGGGGGCCTTGTTCTCAGGGACCCACGGAAGCATGAGGTCAAAGGACGGTGTTGCTCATATAAGGAGATGTTGAAGACTCAGAAGCTAATTGGTGTCTGAGCTTCAAAAAATGGAGATGAAGCCTCCGATAGCATCTGAAATGGTAAAAGACGTCTCTATTGGCTGTCGGTAGGGAGGGTGTCAGGGGATGGGTCTATATAGACCTTTGTCGGTCCCCTGATGCCTCCTCCCAGGTTATTTTGCAGCTGGGACTTTGACCTTGGTGACCTGGGAGTCAGGATGGCTCTGGACAGACACCTCTCTCTTCAGGGACTCTGCTTCCTCCTGGTCATCATGGTGGGGGGTCAAGGTAAGAGTTTCGTCTCTTTCCTGGGATCAACAGCCAGGATGTGAATGCTTCATTGCAGGGAAGGATGCCTGGAGTTAGGGAGGCCAAGCCTCTGTGGAGACCCTATGTTTTTGACCAAAAAGGACCACTGCTGATGGTGAATACTGGTTCCTCTCCTGTGGAGGGTGGACTTATTTTAGCGGCAGATTTTACAGAGGGATGATATTTGGTGTGGACTGAGGTGAGTGTGTTTCCGTCCTGTCCACCATCTCCCTTGCTCTCAGGGAGCTTCTGTTGAGTCCTAGTGGCTCCCAGTGTTTGGCAGGTCCAGGGACTGACCTCAGCTGGGTGTCCGGGCTGTTCCCCACACACACCATTTGCCTGCTTTGTAGAGGATTCTCCATGGGATTCCCATGTTTTACGCATTTAGGCTCCTTTAGGCTCTGTGCTTGTGTGTGTGTGTGAGGTGTGTAGGGTGTGCGAGGGTGCGTGAAGCCTGTTTGTGTGAGAGGAACAGGGCTGCCGAGAAGGGACTGAGTCAGTTGGTTTGTGAAACATAGTGGGTGCCCACAGGGTTGGGGGGTCATGTCAGTTGCATGCAAGCAGATCATAGATAATCTTGCACCTGCCTGCTCCTCTCTGGCTCCCTTCCTTCACCCCCCTGAGCCTCCTCTCTGCATGTTGCAGGGTTTGTCCAGCACTAGGCTCTGTGAAATGCCCTGCCTCCTGGCCTCACCTGTTCCTTTCAGGTGTCCATTGTAGAGCAGTGGAACCTGCAGCCAGGAGATGGGACTCTTCTTTCTAGAGATTAAGTGATGCTCAGCACCAGCTATAGAAGGTTTCCTGAATCCCTGCCCCAGTCTCCATGAGCTGTTTCCTGATGTGCTGGGGTCCTGCAATGGTTCTTTAAAAAAATCTCTCATCTATTTATATTTATGGCCACACCAGTGGTTGAAGAATCTCCTGGGTCAGGGACTGAATCTGAGCTGCACCTGGACCTGCACCACTGCTGTGGCAATGCTGGATCCTCTAATCCACTGCAACAGGTTTGGGGTCAATCTCAAGGACCCACAGCAACCTAAGCCGCTGTAGTCAGATCCTTAACCCATTGGACCACAGTGGGCACGCCTGCAATGTTCCTTTCAACTCCCTCAGATCTGGTGGGAATTCTGCAGGGTGCATTTACTCTCTGATGCCTTCTTCTTTCCTTTCTTGGGATCAGGTTTCCACTTAGTGAGAGCTTGTCAGGCATCAGAGTTAGTGCTGCTGAAAACCCAGTCTTCAGCCTGGAGGAGGTGGCTCTTGCAGATCTGGGTACCGGCACAGCTGAGCCTCAGCGTGGTCCTGTCTCATCTCAGTGCTCATTGGTGTCCCCTTAGACCTCAGTCTCTAGTGCCAGAACTCTCCTTGGAAAACCCCTCCCTCCAGTCTCTGCTCCTGGAGTGCCGACCTGATGCAGTGAAGAATCTCCTTCTGAGGGCTCTGAAGGGCAGAGGTGGGTTTTGGTCCCAGGAAGGGGGAGAGACAATGGGTGTTCTGACCTAAGGACCACCCCCCCCAACCCCAACTAGGAAAACTGTAGGAAATTCCTTCAGCAGTTTCTTGAGAAGCAGGAACATTTCAGCAAAGCAAGCGTTCTTTTCATTTTTCCTGAAACAACATCAATCAGTGCTATCCTACTAGAAGTTTATTCTTCTACTTCACACAACATTGGACTTGCTCCTTTTGCAACAATATCCCTTTCCTTTCTGAGCATTTGATGATTTCTGAGCTGGGCACGCATTGCAGGAATCTCCACCATGAAATCCATGATGGACATTGAAAAGAAGTTGTCCCTTCAAAGACAGTGGATGTCATTATACCCCAAAACATAGATCCTCAAGATAGATAATGCAGTATATATTAGTTTCATAACCTTTTTAAAAAAGACAATCTAGGAGTTCCCGTTGTGGCTCAGTGGTTAATGAGTGCGACCATGAAGTTGCGGGTTTGATCCTTGGCCTCGCTCAGTGGGTTGAGGATCTGGCGTTGCCGTGAGCTGTGGTGTAGGTTGCAGATGCGGCTCGGATCCCATGTTGCTGTGGCTCTGGCGTAGGCTGGCGGCTGCAGCTCCGATTCGACCCCTGGCCTGGGAACATCCATGTGTCACGGGAGCGGCCCAGGAGATGGCAGAAAGACCAAAAAAAAAAAAAAAAAAGACAATCTACTTTGGACATATACACCATTAACTGTTCTTTTTTTTTTTTTTTTACACACAAAACACTTTTTATTGTTGTATTACAAAAATATCAGCTATTACAGGGGTAATATGGAAAATGTTAGTTGCCTCCAATTATTTCATTATACAATTGAAATGCAATATACACACCTAATCATCTGGGCATGTCGATGAAATTTCAGTTAACAGTGAAGAGAAGAAGAAGCCAAGGGAGTTTTATTTGAGCCAACCTGATAATTATGACCCAGGAGCTGATTTTCAGAGAGCTCTGGGAACTGTTCTGCCTGGTAGAAATCAAAGGCAGAAATCAAATCAATCTTTTTGATTGTAGCCATTCTAAAGGTGTGAGGTGACAGCTCGTTGTGGATGTGACTTGCCTTTTCCTGATGGCTCTTGATGTTGAGCCCATTTGGTTGTACTGTTGGCCATTTGTATATGTTTTTTTTCTCTTTTTTTTTCAGGGCTGCACCCACAGCATGTGGAAATCCTCAGGCTAGGGTTCCAATCAGAGCTGTAGCCGCTGGCCTATGCCACAGCCACAGCAATGCGGGATCTGAGCCGCGTCTGTGACCTACAACACAGCTCACAACAATGCAGGATCCTTAACCCACTGAGTGAGGCCAGGGATTGAACCCCCATCTTCATGGTTCCTCGTTGGGTTCGTTAACCATTGAGCCATGAAGGGAACTCCCATTTGTATATCTTTGGAAGAATGTCTCTTCATGTCCTTTATCCATTTATAGATCAGATTTTTTTTTTTTTTTTTGCTATGGAGTCATATGAGTTACTTAGGTATTTTGGATATTACCCTCTTATCAGATTATGACTTGAAAGTATTTTTTTTTGTTCATTCTATAGGTTGTCTTTTATTTTGTGGGCTTACAGGAGCTCTTTATTTACTGATTATTTAAAAAAATTTTTGGTTGTGTTGTGGCATGTGGAAGTTCTGGGGCCAGTGATGGAACCCATGCTACTGCACCAACCAGAGCCACTGCAGTGACAATGCCAGATTCTTAACCTGCTGAGCCCTCAGGGAACAACTGATTCCCTTCCTTTAGCCTTTATGAATCTATTGTAGGCTTTTGTTCTGCATTTACCATCCTTTTTATATGTATGGTCAGGCCCATAAGATGGCTACTCTCTTGCTCTCTGTATATCCCCTGCACAATCTGGCCCTGCCTCACCCTTTCCTTATGTGTATGTTTGTACTCTCACCTAAGCTGCAAGCTTATTCAGTAACTACTTGTGTGAACAGCTCAAGCCCCAGCTAACAATTGTTCTATCCCTCAGACCAGAACAACTCTAAGGTGTTTGGTTAGTAACAGGAAATAGCAACTCTTGCGAAGGTTGCTAACTCAGAGCTGTAGGGGGATGCATTCCAGCAGTACCCCTGGCAACCAAGGAGCCCTTCTGATGTCCTGCTCCGTATAACTGAGAGCTCCTCTTTCCCTGTGGAGCATCTAGCATCTCATAATTTCTGTGGGTCAGGAATCGGCATGGCTTACCTGGCTCCTCTGACTCAAGATCTCTTACAAGGCTGCAGTCACATGAAGGTTTAGCTAGGGGTGGGTACCACTCACACGACTCACCTGGTTGTGGCAGCCTTCAGCCCTTGGTGGTCTGTTAAATCAAGAGCTCCAGGCCCTTGATTGTTGGCTGTTGGCTGGAGGCCTCCCTCAGGCCCTTGTCATGGGGGTCTCTCCGTAGGCAACTCAGATGTGGCAGTGGCTTCAGCACAGCAAGAGAGAGCTAGAGAGGCCAACAAGGGAGCAACCAGAGCTGGCTTGAAACCTTATCTCTCAAGGGACATCACTTTTGCCAGATCCCATTTGTTAGATGTGTATTGTTAGGTAGATTCAAGTGTGGGGTTTACACAAGGACATGAGTGCCAGGCAGCAGGATGATTGGGACATTGTAGAGGCTGCTGGTCATAGTCCTCTGTTCCCAAGCTAGAGGAGAGTGTGCCCTATGGGATGGAGAAGGAGGGGGAAGATTTCTCCCTGGGATCATGGTCATGACTGTAACTGAGACAGGGAAGCTGGAGCCCTACTGGCCTTGGGCACATCTGGTGGGAAGGCAGCCTCCAGAGTCTCTGAAGGTCCGTCCTCAGGATGTCCCTGGAGCTGGTTCTACAGGCTCGTGAGAGATAATTGGGAGCATCCCTTCCCTGCTCTCCATTCAGTGATGCCACACTGGTAGCTTAGAACTGGCCATCATGGCAATATTTAGATGACAGAAATTAACAAATGCTACACCCAGGGAATTTTTTTCCCCTTCAGAGTGCATGTATGTATATTTTAACACTTACCAGCACACCATTTGAATGGCCTCTTAAAATTTCTCCTGTGTCCCATGTTCGGTGTTTGTGTCTCTCTTGCAGCTCTGGAGCTGAGGCTGAAGGATGGAAGGCACCGCTGTGAGGGGAGAGTGGAATTGAAGCACCAAGGAAAATGGGGCACTTTGAATCAGGCTTACTGGGGTTTGCAGGGAGCAACTGTTGTGTGCAGACAGCTGGAATGTGGAACTGCTGTTGATGCTCCCATGGAGTCTTATTTTGGACGAGGGGATGGTCCCATCTGGTTGTATGCTTTTTGTAAAGGGACAGAGTCAACTCTCACTGACTGTTGGCATCCTAATATTACAGACTACAGGACTAAAGGCGTTTCCCATGATTGGGATGCTGGAGCAGTCTGCTCAGGTAAGGCCTGTCTGGTCTGGGAGGGGTCTCCAGCAGGAAAAGCCTCAGTCTATTCCCAGAATACCTATAAGAAAACCAGATCACAGCCTTTTGAGCATAATTGTGTGAAGACTCCCATCACACAGTGATTCCTAGAGCATCAGGTGCTCAAGAAAACATACGGGCTTATTGGGTTCTGGACAGTCAAGGCTCCAGATCTATTGGTCACTGGACAATCAGGTCTCTGTGGTGTGTCTTAAGAGGCAGGAAGGTGAGTTCAAATGTTTCATACAGATACGACTGCTGGGGTGGATATCTACGACTTCGTTTCATCATGGTAGTGGTTTTCTTTTATGGAGATGGTCAGCAGGTGTGGCTACAAGAGGGGACGTAGGGAAGGTGCAGGTAACAAAGTGTATTATGCTCACAGGTCCTAGAAAGACAGAGTACCCTAAAGGGGCTACATGGGGGAAGCACCAGTAGAACAGGCTCAACCAAGCAGTGGGGACCCAAAAGAGGGAGTGAAGACTCATGGAGAAGTGACAATATTGGGGGTCAGGTTGGAGTTACACAAGGAAAAAACACGAGGGGATTTCACTGGTGCCTTTGAATGATACTGTGTATTTGCTTTCTGTTTAATTGATTTCTGCTCTCAGTTTTAATTCTTCTCTTTTGGTTATGATTTTAGTTATTTTTCTAGATTCTTGAATGGACTCTTAGGTCATTTCATTCAGTTATTATTATCTATTCTAATGTAGCATGAAGGAAATATCAAGGTTCTAAATTTTCTTCTAGGCATCACTTTAGTTTTAACCCATGAATTTTGACACTACATAATTTCGTTTGTATTTTATCATTATAAATGTTTTTTTCCTTTCCTTTGAATATATTCTTTGTCCTATAGTCTTATTTTGTATAATATTAGTTCCCTTAATTTGTGTTTGCCTGGCACCTAATTTTTTACCTCTTTAATGTGTTTCCATATTTATAGTTAAACATGCATATATTCATAGACGCACATGGTTGTATCTTTTGTCTGATCTGAGCATCTTGCTTTTATTTAGAATATTTAACTTAAGTTTAATGTAATTATTGATATAATTTGGCTTATGTTTACTAGCCTTGTATTTGTTTTGTGTTTTCTTTGTTCCTACTTTAATCTCTGAGGCTTTTTTTCTCCCCCAGTATTCTGTTTATTTACTCTATTGGTTTATTAGCCTTATCACCTTTTGAGGAGTTTAACATAATGTTGAAATTATTATTCTGTAGTCACATTTTACCTTGAAATGATATTTTGTCACTTCACATACAACGAAAGCTCTTTCTGGCGTGTATTTCCATTTCCCTATCATTGTCTTTGTGCTATTGTTGTTCATATATTTTACTTTTAACTGCATTGTGACACTTATAATATATTGCCATGATTTTGCCTTAAATATTCTCTTATTTTCAAAATGAAATTTTTTTAAAACATATTTTGCACACAGATTTACCATTTAGCACACTCAGTATAGCTTTATTTAGATTCAAGTTTTCATCTGTTATCATTTTCCTGAGCTTGAAGACATTTTTTGTAGTGTGGATCTGAGGCCTCAGATTCTGTATCTTTTCAAAACATGAAATCATTTAAGTTTTCATTCAGTTTTGAAAGGTATTTTCATAGGTGACTGAATTCTAGGTTACGAATCTTCCCAAACCCAACCCCAGGACTTGAAATAGGTTTTTACCTCATGTGGCTTGCATTCCCTCCACAATGCAAACAAAAAGTCAGTGCTGCTTATCCTTGTTTCCCTGTATATAACGTGTCAATTTTTCTTGGCTGCTTTTTAGACTTTTTTTGTTTGTTTTTCACTGGATTGTAGCAATTATACTATCAAGTTATCCGAGAACATTTTCCTTATGTTTATCTTGTTTGGGGTTTGTTTCACTTCTTGGACCAGTGGATTTGCAGTTTTCATTAAATCTGGAAAAATTCCATCTATTCTTTTAAATATTTTTTCCTACACATTCTCTATTCTGAATCTCCAAATACACATATTTTGATACGGTTTGATATTTCCCACATGCCATTGAGGCTCCATTTCTATTTTCTGCCTTTTTCCTCTTTCGTCTTCAGTTTAGAGTCTCTACTGCTATGTGTTTAGTTTCCCAGTTCTGTTGCTTTGCAGTATCTACTGCTTGTTAAATTAATCCAAATAATTTCTCATTCCAGTTTTGTATTTTAATGGAAAAAAATAAAAATCATTATAAAAAAAGTTCTACTTTTTTCTGTTTTTGGTTTTTCCTCTCTGCGTATTTTTATGCTTCATTAAGCATATTTATATTTGTGGTTTAAAGACCTTGCCAGCAAATTCAATCATCTCTGTAATTTCCATATCTTTTTAGAATAATTTTTATTTAAAAATTAGTTACAGGTTACATTTTTCTTTTTGGAAATTCGAGTTTAATTTTTTGATTGGATGCTGGCCACTGCTAGGCATTCCTTTACCAGGACATCCTGTAGCAGTAAATATTCGGAATATACTCAGAAACCAGGAAGTTGTACTTGATGAATTAAAAAAATTTGTTTCATTGAGTTATCTGCATAATAGGAAGTGATCTGCAAACTCGGCTGTCCAATAAAGACCCACCGATAACTTACTCCTTCCCAGGTTCATTGACAAATTCTGGAGGTTCAGTAGAGATGCTCTCCCTTCTCCTCCACCCCACCAGTATTCTTAACTCATCTTCTTTCCCATTTAGGTTACCTGAGAAATTCTTAGAATTTTTTGTCATCAAACATTTTCAGGAGTTCTGTTGTGGCGCAGTGGAAATGATCCGACTAAGAACCATGAGGTTGCGGGTTTGATCCCTGGCCTCATTCGGTGGGTTAAGGATCCGGCATTGCTGTGAGCTGTGGTGTAGGTTGTAGACCTGGCTTGGATCCTGCACTGCTGTGGCTGTTGTGTAGACCAGCAGCTGCAGCTCTGATTCGACCTGACCCTGGGAACCTCCATATGCCACTGGTGTGGTCCTAAGAAGCAGAAAAAAAAAAAAAAAAAAAAAAAGAAGCAAAAAACCATTTTTTTTCAGAAAAACAAAACGTGATGCCATAAAAATATACATATATATATATATATATATTTGGTCTTTTTGCCATTTCTTGGGCCGCTCCTGTGGCATATGGAGATTCCCAGGCTAGGGGTCAAATCGGAGCTGTAGCCACCGGCCTACACCAGAGCCACAGCAACGCGGGATCCGAGCTGCCTCTGGCACCTACACCACAGCTCACGGCCACGCTGGATCCTTAACCCACTGAGCAAGGCCAGGGATCGAACCCACAACCTCATGGTTCCTGGTCGGATTTGTTAACCACTGAGCCACAATGGGAACTCCATAAAAATGTCTAGTTATCATGTATATATTTCTTCTCTTGAGTGAACATGTGTCTACAGCCTGGCATTCATTTATGTGGACTCATGATTTTCCCTACCTTAAGTCACCTGAGGATTTCTTTCTCTTGGAAGAGAAAACGGATCAGGATGGTTTTCTATCTTTGTCTGGTTGACAGGCCTCTATTCCCATAGCCTATGTCCCTCTGGTTCTATAGATTGGTTCTATACTTCCCATCTTTTCATTCTAGTTAAAGTGCCTACATACGCAGGTTCCCTGGGCTCTGTAGGTCCCAAGTTCATAAATGAGAAAGTCACTTCTCCAACCAATGCATGTTCCTGGCATTCAGCTATTCCAGATGATCTGTCTTGAGCTCTGTAGTTTCCAGGCCCCTAGATAAGGAATCCACATTCCCACTCAACCTCAAGGTATACATTTTTGAGATTCAGCCATCCAGAATGACACTGCAAAAAAACCCTTCTGGATGTCTCTTCAGAAACTAGCTAAAGAGAACACAATTATGACACAAAGTGTCGAATTCTCTCTCCTGCCCCACTCTTGCAAAGGAAAAGCTTTCTTTCACACCATTGCCTGTGAGATGTTGTTTCTAACTGCCAAGCCAGGAGCACCAGTGCTCACTGGTTTTGTTGTTGTTGTTGTTTTCCTAGGATTTGTGCGCCTGGTTGTAGGGGACAGACCTTGCTCAGGGCGAGTAGAAGTGCATTCTGGAGGAGACTGGACGCCAGTGTCTGATGGGAACTTTACATTCCCCACTGCCCAGGTCATCTGTGCAGAGCTGGGATGTGGCAAGGCTGTGTCTGTCCTGGGTCAGAGGCCCCTCAGAGAGTCAGGTAACCAGGTCTGGCCTGAAGAGTTCAGGTGTAAAGGGGACGAGCCTGAGCTCTGGTCCTGCCCCAGAGTGCCCTGTCCAGGAGGCACTTGTCACCACAGTGGAGCTGTTCAAGTTGTCTGTTCAGGTGAGATGTGTATCAGGACTTAACCTCCCTGCCTACCCAGTTCAGGTAAGAAAACTGAGATGTTGCTAAAATCCCGTCCTCTCCCACCAGCATACTCAGAAGTCCGGCTCATGAGAAATGGCACCTCTCAGTGTGCGGGGCGAGTGGAGATGAATATTTCTGGAGGATGGAGAACACTCTGTGCCTCCCACTGGACCACGGCCAATGCCAATGTTGTCTGTCGTCAGCTCGGCTGTGGAGTCGCCCTCTCCACCCTGAAGGGAGCAGAGGGAGGTGATCAGATGTGGAAAGCCCGATTTCACTGCTCTGGGGCTGAGTCCTTCTTGTGGAATTGCCCTGTGACTGCCCTGGGTGTTCCTGACTGTGCCCATGGGAACACAGCCTCTGTGATCTGCTCAGGTAAGAGGGGGAAGGGCTAACATAGTCAAGATGCCCCTGGAGTGAAATGTCCCTCAGGGCAAAGAATGAGGGAGGTGGACTTGAAAAGTAAGATATTTCATGGTGAATTTTTTTTTTTTTTACCTCATTGTTCATTATTTTCTCAGGTCAGAGCAAGAAGTATTAAGAGGAATAATACTTTTCAAAGCAGACATTATTATTTTACCACATGTAATCATAGAGAACAATGTAAAAGCAACAAGTGTATATCTCAGGTTTTTTTTTTTACCCTCGGAACCATTTGAGAATTACTTATATAGACATCAGGTTCCTTTTCTTAGCATGTATATCTTAAGGAAAAGACCTTCATTGAAATTCAGGAAATTTAAATTTCATGCAATTATTATTAACAGTTAACTGTTTACTCTGAAATATATCTGAGCCTGAAGGTTTTAGCTTTTCGTTTCACTTTGTTGTTGTAGTACAAGTTCTATATACGTATATTTAAACCTTATTGGAGTATAGTTGACTTACAATGCTGTGTTAGTTTCAGGTCTACAGCAAAGTGAATCAGTTATCCACATACATCTTTTCAATCCTTTCCCATATGGCTTCTTACACAGTATTGAGTAGATTTCCCTGTGCTGTACCTACCTATTTTCTATAGAGCAGTGTGTACATATCCCAACTCCTACTTTATCCCTCCCCTGATGTTTCCCCTTTGGTAACCATAAGGTTTTTCTAAATCACTGAGTCTCCTTCTGTTTTGTAAGTTCTTTGTATCATCACTTATCGTCCACATATGAATGATGTCGTGTGATAGTTGTCTTTCTCTGTGTGACTGACTTCACTTAGTATGATAATTTCTATGTCCATCCATGTTGCTGCATATTGCATTCTTTCTTTCTTTTTTTGGTTGAGTCATGTTCCATTGCATATATTACCACCTCTTCTTTATCCAGCCCTCTGTTGATGGACACCATCATGGAAGATAGTGTAGCCATTTTGATGACATGGATTCTTCCAATCCAGGCGCATGGTATCTCTTTCCATTTGTTTGTGTTATATTTGATTTTCTTCATCAGCGTGTGATAGTTTTCAGAGTACCGTTCTTTTGCCTCTTTAGGTAGACTTGTTCCTAGGTATTTTATTCTCTTTGATGGGATGGGAAGTGGGGTTATTTCCTTCATTTCTTTTTCTGATCTTCCATTGTTAGTGTATAGGAGTACAAGAGATTTCTGTGTTCAGTTTTTATCCTCCGAATTTACGGAATTCATGGATGAGCTCTAGAAGTTTTCCAGTAGCATCTTTTAGGGTTTTCTAGGCATAGTATTATGTCATCTGCAAAGAGCGACTGTTTTATGTCTTTTCAATTTGGATCCCTTTTCTTTCATTTTCTTCTTTGATTGCCACAGCTAGGACTCACGAAACTATGTTGAATAAAAGAGGTCAGAGTGGACATACTTGTTAGCAGAGATTCTTTCAGCATTTCAGTGTTGAGAATGATATTAACTGTGGTTTTGTCATGTATGGGCCTTACTATGTTGAAATGGGTTCCTTCCATACTCACTTTCTGGAGGGTTTTTAGTCATAAATGGGTGTTGGATTTTGTCAAAAGCTTTTTCAGCATTTATTGAGATGACCCTAGGCTTTTTATTCTTCAGTTTGTTGACGTGGTGTATCACATTGCTTGGTTTACATATATTGAAGAATCCTTGCATCCCTGGGATAAAGCCCCCCCTGATCATGGTGTATGATCCATGTAATGTGTTGCTAATATTTTGTTGAGGACTTTTACATCTATATTTATCAATGATATTGGCCTGCCATTTTTTTTCCTTTTTTTCCTTTTTGGCTGCACCTGTGGTATGTGAAAATTCCCAGGCCAGGATTCAAATAAGAGCTGCAGCTGAGGCCTACACTATAGCCATGGCAGCACTGGATCTGAGCTGCATCTGCAAGCTTTGCCGCAGCTTGTGGCAATACGAGATCCTTAATCTTCTGAGTGAGGCCAGGGATCGAACTTGCATCTTCGCTGAGATGTGGGGTCCTGAACCTGCTAAGCCACACTGGGAACGCCAGGTAATTTTCTCTTTTTTTGTGGTTTCTTTCTCTGGTTTTGGTATCAGGGTGAGGGTGACCTCGTAGAATGAGCTTGGGAGTGTTCCTTCTCTGTAATGTTTTGGAAGAGTTTCAGAAGGAGAGCTGTTAACTTGAGGATAGAATTTACATGTGAAACCTTCTGGTCCTGGACTTCTGTTTGTTGTGCCAAAGCAGGACTACCAGTATTTACCATTGTTACATCTTCTCCTTCAATTGATCCCTTGATCATTAGGTAGTGTCCTTCTTTGTCTCTTGTAACTTTCTTTATGTTAAGGTCTATTTTATCTGACATGACAACCCTTCCGGTGTGCAGTGTTTCTGCTGAAAAATCAGCTGATATCCTTGTAGGGGTTCCTTTGTATGCTATTTGTTGCTCTTCCATTTTTGCTTGTAATATTTTCCTTTGTGCTTTCTATTTGTCAGTTTGGTTAGTATTTGTCTTGTCACGTTCTTCCTTGGATTTATCCTATATGGGATTATCTGTTCTTCCTGAACTTGAGTGAGTGTTTCCTTTAGCATGTTAGGGAAGTTTTCGGTTATAAACTCTTCAAACTCTCCAAATATTTTCTCTGGCCCTTTCTCCTCTCTTCTCCTTCTGGGACCCCTGTAACATGAATGTTGGTATGTTTAATGTTGTGCCAGAGGTCTCTTAGACTGTTCTCCATTCTTTTCATTTTTTTCCTTTATTCTTTTCTGTGGTGTTGATTTCCACCACTCAGTCTTCCACCTCACTTATTCATTCTTCTGCCTCCATTATCCTGCTATTGATTCCGTCCAGCGCATTTGCCATGCCAGGTATTGTGTTATTCATTTTTGTTTGCTGGTTCCTTAAATCTCGTAGCTCTTTGTTAAACATTTCTTGCAATTCTCAGTCTGTTTCTCCATTCATTTTCCAAGATCCTGGGTCACCTTTACTGTCATCCTCATTGATTTGCTTTTGTGTGTCTTTATCTTGTTCCTTTATCTGTAACATGTTTCTCTGTCACCTCAAATTTTCTAACTTTCTATGTTTGTGGTCCTGTTGACAGCAGGTATGTAGATGTGATGGCTGGTGCCCAGTTCTGGAGTTCTCACCGGTGGTGGTGGCTTATGTGTACCCAGAGCATGTGTTGGGAATGGTAGTTGCTTTTCTTTTCTCTTTTGCTCATGATTTGTTGAAATTTGGGAAGTGCTCAGGTTGGCAGTTCTGTTTTGGGGTCTCTCATGAGGTTGCGGTCAGATATCTGGGACTGAAGTCATCGAACTGATCCCCAACTGAGCTGGGGATGCAGGGTGGTTCATGAACATGTCTGGGAGCTAGAGGTTCAGCTGGGATGTGACCAGAGACCCGCAGATGTCATTCTTTCCAGGACCAGAGTCTCCACAGGGAATATTTTCCTAAAGCAAATATTTTCTTTGTGACTCAAGGGGAGGCTGAGTGACTTTTCAGACCTTGTGCTGAAAGTCAAGCAGTGTTACCTTCACATCTTTGTATTGTTCCCAAGCAACCCAGGAGGGTCAGCAGAGATTCAAGGGAAGGACCTCACTTCTCAATGGATGTAACATCAAAGAGTTTAAAAGTTACTAAGATGGGAGTTCCCGTCGTGGCGCAGTGGTTAAAGAATCCGACTAGGAACCATGAGGTTGCAGGTTCAGTCCCTGCCCCTGCTCAGTGGGTTAACGATCCGGCGTTGCCGTGAACTGTGGTGTAGGTTGCAGACGCGGCTCGGATCCCGCATTTTTGTGGCTCTGGCATAGGCCGGTGGCTACAGCTCCGATTCAACCCCTAGCCTGGGAACCTCCATATGCCGTGGGAGCGGCCCAAGAAATAGCAACAACAACAACAACAAGACAAAAAGACAAAAAAAAATCACTAAGATGTATAAAATGGGTGATTGTGGATTTTACATTTCTACTTTTAGCTTTGTCAATTATGGCTTTATGTATCTAGTACTGTGTGAACATGCGTGTTGGACATTTTCAGAATTTTTAAGTATGTTTTTATATTTTCCAATCGTGTCTTTGAGTGCTTTGTTCTGTGCGTTTTCTCCTGATCTTCCATTTTACTATGTCTATCTTGAGCTGATCTGATGGGCTGTTACTCTCATCCTCTGAGAGTATATATTTCAAATATTGACTATTTTGGTTCTAGAATTTTTATTTGATCCTTTGTTATCATTTCTCTACCAAATACTATGTTGTCATTTCATTCTTTGCACATTTCAGTCATAGTGATTCAAACTCCCTGTCAGGTAACTCCGGGAGTTGAATGTCCTATAAATTTCTCTCTAATGCCTCTGTTTTTCCTCATTGATTTTTGTCAAATTTCTTCTCTTTTTTACACGCATGCACACACTCCAACATACGCTATACACACACACACGTTTGTGTGTGTGTATATATATATATATATATATATATTTTTTTTTTTTTTTGGCCTCACTGGTGGCAAATGGAACTCCCTGGCCAGGGATTGAACCCACACCATAGCAGGAACTCAGGCTGCTGCAGTGACAACCCCAGATCCTTAACTTGCTGTACCACAAGAGAGTTCCATACACCTCAGTATAGGGGTCTGATCAACAGGGCTCCTCCTCCTTGGCCAACCCTGAATTATGCTCTGTGTTCCCTGAGCCCTGTAGGCCTGGCAAAACCTCTGCTGAGCTTTTCAGGGACTCAGATATTGTCTTTAAATTGACAAAGATCTCAGGGTAGTGGCTCACTTCTGCCCATTATTTCTCTCTGAGATCTTGGATCCCGAAGTCTCACTGCCTTGGTAGCTCTAGAACAACTTTTCAGTAATATGAAAATTATTGACATTTTCTCACTTTTCTAAAATCATTTTTAGTTTAACACTTAGCTTAAAACAGAAAGTCTGGCCTTAAGTAAATACAACAGAGGCAGAATTCTCCATGGAGAAGGTGAACTGTAAAGTTACGATAACTTTGTTGCTATGTCACAGTTTTCATCTCAGACCCCAGCAGTAGGTCACTATTTAGTGTAATGCCATGTCCTGTTCTTGGACCCTGCCAGCCCTCTGATCTCTGCTGTTTCTGTAGGAAACCAGACCCAGGTGCTGCCTCAGTGCAATGACTCCCTGTCTGAACCAGCAGGCTCTGCAGCCTCAGAGGAGAGCACCGCCAACTGCTCAGGTAGGGGTCGCACAGGACCAGAAAACCCTCCTCCTTCCCTGTGTAAATGCCTGACCTTGCTGACTCTCTCTCCTCAGAGAGCAGACAGCTGCGCCTGGTGGATGGCGAGAGTTATTGCTCAGGGAGAGTGGAGATCCTTCACCAGGGCTCCTGGGGCACCATCTGTGATGACAGCTGGGACCTGGACGATGCGCACGTGGTGTGCAGGCAGCTGGGCTGTGGAGATGCCATCAGTGCCCCAGGGTCTGCTCACTTCGGGGCGGGCTCAGGCCACATCTGGCTGGATGACGTGAACTGCACAGGAAAGGAGTCCCACGTGTGGCAGTGCCCTTCCCGGGGCTGGGGGCGGCACGACTGCAGACACAAGGAGGATGCAGGGGTCATCTGCTCAGGTCCGTGCCACACCTGTCCACAGGCTGGCGGGAAGGGCGGGGCCCCTGGAGGTCAGGGTCTGAGCCCTGAGGGAGATTGCTGAAATGGCCAGAGACTAGGAAGCTTCCTCTCAGGGACCCGGTCTTTCTCGCAGATGTGCAGCAGATGCTTTCTCTAGCTCCTACAGCAGCTGAGGTTCTGGTGCTTTCTTAGCAATATCCCCTGGCAGGGCCATTTGTTACAGTTTCCACTTGAAAGCAGGGATCCCTCTTCAGTTATGTCTGGGTATAAAAATCTTACATCCACTGTACTAATTTCCATTTTTTTTCTGAACAAATTACCACTCGGTGGTTCAAAACAACAGATGTTTATTGCCTTCCAGTTCTGTAGGTGAGGGCTAAAATCAGGGTTTTAACAGGGCTGTGTCCCTTCTGAGGCTCTGGGGGAAGTGTCCATTTATCGTCTTCTCAAGCTTCTAGACACTGCATGCATTCCTTGCCCACTGCCTCCGTCATTCATCCCCAGACCAGCAATCTTGCATGTCTCTTAACCATTATCCAAAGTCACAGCTCCCTCTGGCCAGAGCTAGGAAGAGTATTCCACTTTTATGACAGTGGGTCTACGGATATGATTCGACTGGGCTCACGTGGTCCATCCACAATATTCCAACTTAATCTCACATCACAAGTCCTTACCTCAATCACATCTATAAAGTCCCTTTTGCCAAGTAAAGTCACAACTTCACGGGTTCCAGGGATTATTCCAGCTCCCACACTACTATCCACATCCCTCTCACATAGATTTTAGAGTTTGTCAGGGAGCAAGATTCAGCTCCCCCTACTGCAGGTGCCCAGGATGGTCTTCCTCTTGGTTCATATTTCACTGCATCACTGTGGTAGAAATAGAAGGACAGACAGATGTGGATAAAGTCACATAAAAGAGGGACAGATTTCAGTCGTGTCTCCCAGTGGGCATCTGCTCAGGTGGTTGGGGATGAGTGTTCACAATTTCTGGGAGAGAAGAAACCCCGAGCTTTGAGTGGAGGGCTCACTGTGTCGTGTTCCCCCCTTTCCATTGCAGAGTCCCTGGCCCTCAGGATGGTGAGCGAGGACCAGGAGTGTGCGGGGTGGCTGGAAGTTTTCTACAACGGGACCTGGGGCGGTGTCTGCCGCAGCCCCATGGAAGACATCACCTTGTCCATGATCTGCAGGCAGCTTGGCTGTGGGGACAGTGGAACCCTCAACTCTTCCGTTTCTCTTAGGGAAGGTTCTAGACCCCGGTGGGTCGATGGAATCCAGTGTCGGAAAACTGACACCTCTTTCTGGCAGTGTCCTTCTGACCCCTGGAAAAACAGTTCATGTTCTCTAACGGAGGAAGCCTATGTCTCCTGTGCAGGTGTCTTACTGTTTGTTTGTATGTATATGTCCCAAGCCTGTATTATGTTGTTAGGGAGATTTTGCATTTTGCAACCCAAGTGATGAGTTTAGATTGAGTGTATAACATGTGTGTTTTGTATTAGTTGTGGAATATGGAGAGTGTATATAAGTAAGCAGCTAAAGTCATTTCAGCTGACAAAAGATGCAGTGACTGTCACGGCCCATCAGAGAGTGAAGCCTGTGCTTACATTTGTCATTTGCACTGAGCCAAGGACCATAGATAACTTTGTTTTGGGGACAAGACAACCCCAGCTGTCCCTGATCCAGAGCTTTCCCATCGTTTGCTTCTGCAGGAAGGAGACCCAAGAGCTGCCCAACTACTGCCCCCTGCACAGGTATGTCAGGCCCTCCAGCCTCCCCTGTGGCTCCCTCCTTCCCACCAGGGGCAGTGACAGGAGGGGCTGCTGCCTTTTCAGACAAAGAGAAGCTGCGACTCAGGGGAGGAGACAGCGTGTGCTCAGGGCGAGTGGAGGTGTGGCACAGTGGCTCCTGGGGCACAGTGTGTGATGACTCCTGGAGCCTGGCAGAGGCCGAGGTGGTGTGTCAGCAGCTGGGCTGTGGCCATGCCCTGGAAGCCCTGAGGGATGCAGCATTTGGCCCTGGAAATGGAAGCATCTGGCTGGACGAGGTGCAGTGCAGGGGCAGGGAGTCCTCCCTGTGGGACTGTGCTGCGGGGCCCTGGGGGCAGAGCGACTGCAAGCATGAGGAGGACGCTGGAGTGAGGTGCTCTGGTGAGTGGGGGGGCTTGGGATCTGCTCTGGGTGAGCTGGGGCAGTGATGGGTCCATGGGCTGGGCTGAGGTAAGATGGGGAGTTTGTTCAGAAAGCATCTTGGTGCTGTAGCTCTGGAGCTAGAGAGAAGGAGCTGGGAGGTCTTGGCAGGTTTTGGTAACTGAGGGGTTATTTCAGGGCTCAGGCAGGGGAAGATGGGCTACGCTGCATTCTGGTCAATTCCTGTGTTCCTGCTTTTTTGTTTAGGTCAAAGAACCACATCTCCCCCCACTATAGCAGGTACTGTGCCAAATCCATGGACAGGGGAGGGTATTCAGATTCTTGGAACCTGTTCTGTGGACTCTCTGGCAGAATTAGCCAACTCAGGAGAGGAAAGGTCCTCAGGAGTCACTGGCTGGTGCGGAGGAAGAAGGACATTTTCTTTGGAAACTCCCCTGCCTTGTTTGATGGTGCCAGAAATTTCTCATGCACCTGGTCACGGGAGGCCGGTTCCTGTGCTGTAGGCTCTAAGGCTTTCCTACTTGCCCATGAATGTCCGTCCTCAATAGCAAGGTACCAGTCTCAGGACTTGTTTGATGCCCTGGTGTTGAGAATCCCTGGGAAAGGGATGAAATTGGGAGCCTGGTCCTCAGAGGCTGTCTCAGCAGGGAAGCTCCTTGATGATGACCAGCTCTGCCCTGGAGTTGACTTTTCAAAGGGCAGGACCTGGTGGATCCCAGTCACAGTCAGTCCAGTTGTGTCAGAGGCTGGGACTTCATTGTCCAGAGCTCTGTGGAAATGCTGGCAGGGAGTTTCCCTGTGCCCACGCCTTGTCCAACCCCTCTTGTCTTGTTCTCCGTAGGGGCCAGACCAGGCTCCAATCCTATCCCTGGCATTTTTTCCCTTCCTGAGATCCTCTGCCTCATCCTGGGGGCTCTTCTCTTCTTGGTCCTCATCATCCTGGTGACACAGCTGCTCAGGTGGAGAGCAGAGCGCAGAGGTGGGCTGTTGGGGGCACTGGGTAACAGGGAGAGTGTGTGGACGTGGGAAATGGGGCTGAGTGTGAGGAGGGGAAAAGCGGGTGAGGTCTCTGTTCTTACCCCCATTAGTCTGCAAAACTCTGTCAGCTCCATGCTGAACTCTAAGGGCTGACGAGACAGAGGTTCTTAGAATTGGGGTGTGACCATGATGGCCTCTTGTGTGCGAGAGAGAGAGTCAGGGCTGAGATGTGGATTTAGGGTCAGGCAAGGGCAGAAGGTGCAGACATAGCACATGGGCATGGACTATACGAGTTCCCAGCAGTCTTGAGGGTTTTGTGTGTATGAGGATGGGGGAGTTGAAGAACTAGCCTGCTGGTTCAGGGTGTCTATGGTGGCAATGTTTGAGCTGCTGGTGGTTTTCTCAGCCTTATCCGGCTTGGAAGGTGCTCTCGCTGAGGCCGTGTATGAAGAGATCGATTACCTTGTAACCCCGAAGGAGGATCTGCTGGGCAGCCCAGGTGTGTGTCTCTGTCTTGCCCTCCTGGGACCCCTGGTGGTCAGCCTAGGCTTCTCAGCATCCACAGACCCTACATCTGCCCCAGGCTCACAGAGGCAGCCCCTGCAGCAAAGGTGGCATGATGGGCCTCTCCAGAGCCCCTGTGAACTCCTAACTCCCTTTACACTCCAGGAGCCAAGGCTGTCCCAGCACGTCCTCTCAGCCTTGAGGCTCCTATGGGTGTGGGAAGGTCTGTTCTGTTCCTTTGTGATGATTTTCTTCACCTTAGGGTTCCTATCAGATGACTCAGTGACCAAACTGCAGTATTACACCGGGGAAGGTGAAGAGAACAGAGACTCCAGATCTGCTCCAGATGGTAGAGGAGGCTGTGCCTGGGCTGGGTGTTGGGGGCAGGGAAGTTCCCCCTTATGGATGGGACCCAAGGGGAGCAGCTCTCCTTTGACTGGGATTGTGGGATCTCTTGTCTCCAGATGGGGTCCAGACTCCCGTTTCCTCACTGTTCTGTGATGTCTCATGTGTGGCTGGGCTCTCTGTGTCCAGAAGCCCTCCTCATTCAGTCACAACAGGCACATATTGTTTTAAAAATTACTTCTTGTAAATATAATTCGTTGGTAATGTTCATTGGTGTAACAGTTATCTCGAGACATACAATTTTAATCCAGAAATAGTCATAGTTTTAAAATTCTTTTTTTGCTTATTGTTGCTGTACATCGACATCAAGTATGGCCTAAGAAAAAAACCTATGAAATCTAAGAGCAAATATGGCCAGTAGTTAGCGGCTCAGAGACTCTGGGTCAGAAGGGACTTTAGATATTTCCCAGGAAAACCCATTTTTCTGGTTTCATCTCTCTCCCTTGTCTGTCCTTAGATCTCCCAACCCAGGGGATTGATGCCCCCAGTGAGGGTTATGATGATGCTGAAGAGGTACCAGTGCCTGGGGCTCCTGCTGCCTCTCTGATGAGCAAGAGGGAAGTGCCCCCAGAAGAGGAGAGTGGGATGCGGGCCTCTCAGACAGGTGAGTGGGGTTGACTGATCTTCTGTCATCTATGGTCTTTGTCCTGGAAAGGGTGAATGTGAGCTCCTCAATGCTCATCTGTCTTTGAGAATCAAAATTTCCATGACTTCCTGTGTTTGACGGCATCACCTGAAACATGTTATTTCGTGCTCTCAGCTGCCTTGGGAGGGTGGAATCACTCTGTATTCTTGGTGTGGATGTCTCCATTATGTGTCCATATGTTTATCACTTTATCTTTGATGTTCTTCCATTAAAACCTGTAGATTAATTGAGCATCTTTACCAAATCTAAGAATGGTTCTGCTGCCATCTTTGTGCTGTCTTGTACCTGAAAGGTAGTCAGAGATTTTAAAAAGATATTGCAATATTAGAGTTTGTGAAGCATTTTGATAATTTAAGATGCTCTGTGTTCCTGTGTTAGCACTAACATGTACAAAGTTTGTGATGTATAGTGGCCTTAAAATTAAGCCTTGGTGGTGGATCATAGACTCAAAATTTGTGGGCAACTAAAAGCTAATCTGCTTCAGACATTTCAATGGTCAGGAGAAGACACTCCTTCTACAGCAAAGAGTATTTCCCCACCTGAGGATCCCTGTGGTTCCTCAATTGTGGATGCAGCAGTGCGTGATTGTATTTGTGGGCATTTGGGAGCAAAAGTTAATGCAACTAAGCGCAGAGTTTGACTGTCAGCAAGGAACTGAGATTTTTTCCAGATTCCAGTCTCCTTCTCAGTGTAAATTCAGACCTGTGAGCTGTGAAAAGAGGAAATTTCAAATTCCTTTTTATGCTTCTTATGTGTCTTGGGCCATCTCCTTACTGATTGTCTAAGCCTGGATGCAGGTCTTTGCAGGGCTCCTGTGTTGAGCAGAGACATCTAGCGAGCAAATGGATCATGTACTTAGTTGGCCTGAAAAAAGTTTCCAGTAAACTGAAGCCTCAGAGACCCAGATGGGCTGGATTCCCATAGAACAGCCCTGATGCAGCCATGCTAGAACTCATGTGAGTTAGTCTGAGCCTCTCTGAGCATTACTGGGTCTCCAAGGATGCTTTGTCATCACCACTTGCTCGACTTGCTGCCACCACAGGACACTGTCCTGTCCCTGCGTGTCAGTTCTAATCAAACTTTACTATTTCAGGCTCTTCTCTGAACTTCCCTCGAGGGGAGGCTGAGCCTGAAAAAGGAGAAGCTATCCGCTGGCTGCACCAGGGGGAAATATTTGACCCTGGGTACGACGACGTTGAAATAAGTGCTCCTGGAACATTCACCGTAGCTTTCCCATGATATTCCATTAAATATGAGATGAAGGCGTCGCTACTCTAATTGCTTGTATTCTGATATGGTAATGCTGATGTATAATTGCATTGTATAGAAATTGTTCAAAATGAAATAGTCTGAATAAAGTAACTTTGTTCTTGATAATTTAGCAAGTTTCATCCCAGTGCTCTTAGAGGATTGGTCCTCAGAAGAAATGTAGGTTAGTGAACTGTCCTGTTTTCTTAGCTCCCTTGTTCAAGGCATGACTTTGCCCAGGCTTGGAGATGCTCAGGGTCACCCCTATGTAGAGAAGAGATGCTAAACGTGGTCCACACTCACACCCTCATTCCCAGCAAGAGGAACTTGGGAAAAAGCACAATCCTGATCATTGGTGTATGCTTTTCCTGAGGTGTCGCATCATCTGTTTTAGATCAATTCTTGGGCCTCAGACTTGGGTGTGAGTTTTAAAGTTGAGGATGGGAGTAAATGGATCACTGTACTCAGTTGGCCTAAAAAAACCACAGGATCACACCTATCATCCCTGGCATATGAACCTCTCCCAGATTCCACGAGATAAGGCAATAGCCTCTCCTGGAACCAGAGCTCAAAACAGGAGGTTAGTTTATGAAGGGCCTCTGCATACAAAGTCACATGTTCTTCGGTCCTAGTCTCAAACCTGGTTCTCCCACTGACCAGAGCACCTCACTGCAGCATCCTCCCCATGCTTGCAGTTGCTCTGCCCCCAGGGCTTCCTAGCAGGAACCTGTAGGGAGGACTCCCTGTCCCTGCTCTCTACCTCTTTCAGACAGATGCTCCCATTTCCGGGCCCTCCTCAGATAATCGAGCCGTTTAAGGACCCATTTTTTAATTTAAATGAGAACCAAGTAATATCAATACCTTCATTTGAATAGATGATTCAATAGAAGAAAAAAAGGTCCCATGCAGAGGATCCAGTAAGAGGAAGAAAAACAGCCTTAGGGATTCACTCCATGCCATTTGCTACAGCTAACCTTGGATGAGCAGCAGATGGCGCCGAAGGACCTCAGTAGCAGCCAACAGCTCTGCTCCCATCTCCAGGATTATCTTCTGTTTTCCACTCCCTTCATCCAGGCCTAGACTGCCTGGCTTCACAATACAGCATTTGCCAGCTGTGTGATATTGGATGAGGTTTTTGTTTTGTGTGTTTGTTTTTTTCAGGGCCTCATCTGCAACATATGGAAGTTCCCAGGCTAGGGGTTGAATCGGAGCTGTGGCCACAGGACTATGTCACAGACACAGCAACACCAGTTCTGAACTGTGTCTGTGACCTACACCACAGCTCACAGCAACACTAGGTCCTTAACCCACTGAGTAAGGCCAGGGATCAAACCCCCGTCCTCATGGATACTAGTCAGGTTTGTTACTGCTGAGCCACGACGGGAACGCACAGATGAGTTTTTAATTTGATTTTCCTCTTTGTAGAATAGAGATGTTAGTAAAAACTCTATCTCAGAGGATTGTTGTGATAATGACATGAATTGTTACACATAATTACAGGCAATTATTTTCTTGTACATAATAAATTTTCAAAGTGTTATTTGCTGAAACACATTCCCCCCACCCCATTGGAGCACCTCCAATGGCACCTAATCCCGTTGCACTGACCCCTTGTTTTTCACCCGCACAGGGCTTCATGGGAAGCTTCTATGACTAATTGACAGAACAAACTTCAAGACATCTATAGATGGTTCTGATTTATATGCTGGCAGCACCTCAAAGTTGATAACCTTGCTATTATGGAATCCTTCAAGGCAGGTCCTGAAAGGAAGTGAATAAGAAATAACTTTTTAGTGTCCAGAACTTTGGTGCATTTCGTTGTCTGCTTCCCTGGAAGGAGGGAAGGTCATAAGTTATGGATCTATATTGATCCATGGGTTTTGACTAATCATTTGGCAGGATATTCGGAGAGTTAGAAAGAACAAGATGGAACGATTCACAGCCAGGTATTGGAGAAGAGCTATGCAGACAGTTTGTAAGGGCACAAAGACTGGAGATATTTGTGTCCCAGGTGAATGCTCACCAAAAGTCCTTTTTCATAGAGGTGGTGCTCAAAAATCATCTCGACAAGTTAACAGGCTCTGGGCATGGCAATCAATTTCACGCTTGCTCATCGACTTGTGAACACAGGGGCAATAATGTGAAGAATGGAGGTTATAAATGGGCTCAGCATGGAGTTCCCGTCGTGGCGCAGTGGTTAACGAATCCGACTAGGAACCATGAGGTTGCGGGTTCGATCCCTGGCCTTGCTCAGTGGGTTAACGATCCGGTGTTGCCGTGAGCTGTGGTGTAGGTCGCAGACGCGGCTCGGATCCTGCATTGCTGTGGCTCTGGTGTAGGCTGGCAGCCACAGCTCCGATTCGACCCCTAGCCTGGGAACCTGCATATGCCATGAGAGCGGCCCAAGAAATAGCAAAAATAAAAAAGACAAAAAAAAAAGGGCTCAGCAGTTGGTCTTTCCCTCATCAAGTCTGATCTGGGTGCAATTCTGGTGAGTATCAAACCTGATAATTGCAGAATCCAAAGACTCTTCCAATATACTGCCATGTCATTGGAGATGAACTAGCCACCTGTTCTCAAAGCTGGTTACATTACATCTCTTCCATCATGGATAAGGATGTGGTTGTTTTCCTCCCTGGAATAGAGACTTATTCTGGATACGTTTGTCTTCCCTGTGCACAATACTTCTGCTTGTGCTATCATTCTTGGACTTGCTGAATACTTTATTCACTCTAACGGGTGTCCTACCCTAATATTGCTTGTGTACTAGGAGCTCACTATACAGAAAAAAAGGTCAAGTAATGTACTCATGCCCATATAATGTATCGACTTGTTTTATCATGTGTCATTTCAGCCCTCAGAAATATCTGGCCTGATGCAATGATAAAATTATGAAATGGGAGTGGAGATAATGCTCCAGAGGGCATCAATGTCATGTGGATTCTTTAACTGCTGTGCATTGGAAAACCTGTTTACAAAGAGTGGGGAATTCCTCACCTGCAGATCCCCTCCACTGACCCACAGCCTCCCGAGCACTTCGCATGACTCATCCACACACCTGCCCACCCCTGGTTGGCTACCTGTGCGTGTTTATGATGGTAATGTGAAGGAGTATTGGCAGATAGCTAGTAAGCATGTGCAGAAAACCTGCACGACCTCACAGGCCTGGGAGATACCACAAACTTAAGCATTTGGCGCTTCCCTAGGAAAAGCAAAAGGGAAGCTGTGAGCACTCAGCTTAACTTTGCAGGATTGAGAGAAGGTACACAAGCTTAAGAATTCAGCCATAAGATATAACAAAGAGCTTGGGGCACTAGAAAACGTCTAGGAAAGCCTCAGAATTTGGTACCCTTTTCTCCATACCCTCTATCTATCCTCAGGGTTGATAGAAGAATGTATTTCTTTCCAAACACCAACAGTAGAGACTGGAGGAAATAACTATTTCTTCAAATGTGAGGACACAAATGCAAGATTTCGAGGAGCATGAAAGCAAGGAAATAATGCAATATCAAAAGAACAACATTTCCAGTAGTCGACCTTAAAGAAAATGGAGGCATGTGGGTTGCTCAATAAAGAATTCAAAACGGGGAATTCCTGTTGTGGCTCAGTGGGTTATTAACTTGACACAGTGTCTGTTCACTTCCTGGCCTCGTTTGGTGGGTTGTGGATCTGGCATTGCTGCAAGCTGTGCATAGGTCACAGAGCCAACTCAGATCCAGTGTTGATGTGGCTGTAGTGTTGGCCTGCAGCTGCAGCTCTGATTCGACCCCTAGCCAGGACACTTCCACATGCTGCAGGCGCAGCTGTAAAAAGAAAAAAAAAATCAAAACTGCAGTAGTAACGTAGCTCAGTGAGCTCTAAGAAAACACAGGTAGATAATTCAACCAATTCAGGAAGAGAATACATAATGAAATGAGATATTTTACAGAGAAATAGAAATCATAAAAAAGGAACCAAATTGAAATTCTGCAGCTTAAGACTACAAGGAAGGAAATAAAAATTGCAACAGAGAGCATCAGCAACAGTGTGGATCCAGCAGAAGAGTCTGTGAAGTAGAAGACAGGACTATTGAAATACCCAGAGGACAAGAAAGAAAAAAAGAATGAGAAAGGAATGAAAGAAATCCATGTGAATGATGGCATACCTTTCACAGAAACAACCCACGCATTATTGGAGTCCCAGAAGGAGAAGAGAGGGAGAAAGACACCAAGTTTGTATTTAAAGAAATAATGGGGAGTTCCTGTTGTGGCGCAGTGGTTAGTGAATCTGACTAGGAACCATGAGGTTGTGGGTTTGATCCCTGGCCTTGCTCAGTGGGTTAAGGATCTGGTGTTGCTGTGAGCTCTGGTGTAGGTTGCAGATGTGACTTGGATCCCACATTGCTGTGGCTCTGGCATGGGCTGGCGGCTACAGCTCTGATTAGACCCCTAGTCTGGGAACCTCCATATGCCACAGGTGTGGCCCTAGAAAAGACAAAAGACAAAAGACAAAAAAAAAAAAAAGAAAAAGAAAGAAAAAAAGAAAAAGAAATAATGATATCTCCCAAATCTGATGAGAGACTTGGACATCCAAGTTCATGTAATTAATAGGTCATGTCCAAAGTCCTACTCACAATGAGTTTCCTCAAGATATGTTTTCTAAAATCAAGACAAAGAGAGAATTTTAAAAGGAGCAAGAGAAAAGTAAATCCTCGCGTAAAAAGAAATTGCCTCAAGTCTATTAGTGGATTTCTTAGAAGCAAGTTTTCAGGCCATTAGAGAAGGGAATAATATGTTCAAAGTGCTGGAAAAAAAAACTGCCTACAAAGTATACCCTGAAAAGTTGTTTTTCAGAAATGGAGGTGAGCTAAATGTTTTCCCACATAAACAACAGTTGGTGGGGTTCATCAAGACTGGACTTGCCTACAAGATTATTGGTGGGAGTTCTTCAAGCTTACTGAAAGGATTGTAGTTAGTGACAGGGACGACAACAACAAAGGAACAAAAAGAAAAAAAATAAAATACCCTACGAACTTGAAAATGTAATTATCTAATACTCTAATACCACAATATGTTAGTGTGTTAACAAGTTAACTCTAGTATATAGGTTAAAGGGCAAAGTATTAAAAATAACTATAGAGACAATGTTTTGTTAGTGGATACTGATATAAAGAGAGGTAAATTCTGACATCAAAACCATAAAATACGAGTGGGGAGAGTAAATGTTTAGAGCTTTAGTATGTGATTGAAATTAAGATGTTGTCAGTGTGTTATAGATTGTCATATCTATAAGATGTTGTATGCAAGCTTTATGATAACTAAAAAGTAAAAAACCTAGAGTAGATGGTCAAAGATAAGGAAGAAGGAATCAAAACACACCATAATGAAAAAATCAATTCACAAAAGACAATCAAAAGAGAGGAAGAAAGAAACAGAGGAAAGATAAAGACGCAAGAAGACAATACAACGCCATTAGCAAGTTCTTACCTATTCCTAATTACTTTAGACCTAAATGGACTCAATCCTCCAGTCAAAACATACAGAATGGCTGAATGATGAAAAACCATAACCCACTTGTGTGCTGCCTACAAGAGACTCGCTTAGCTTTAAGAGTACATGTAGGCTCAAAGTAAAGGGATGGAAAATAATATCCAATGAAAATGGAAATTAAAAAGAGAACAGTGTGGCTACATTTAGAGAAAATAAATTTTAAGCCAAAATTTATAAGACGAGATAAAGAGGATTGTTTTGTAATGATAAAGGGTTAAATTTATCAAGAAGCTTTAGCATTTGTAAATACATATGTGCCCAATATTGGAGTAGCCAAATATAAAAGGAGATATGAACAGATATGCAGAGTATAATACAATACAACACAGTATAGGGCTTCAATGTCCTATCTTCAAGAAGGAATAGATCATTAGACAGGAAATCAATGCAGTTACATTGGACAGTGACCATAATTTAGAACAAATGGCTCTAAGAGACATATACAGAATATTCTATCTTAACCCAGCATGATACACCTTCTTTTCAAGCACGCACAAAACATTCTCCTGGAAAGATCATATGAGAGGTCACAAAGCAATTCTTAGCAAATTTAAAAAGACTGAAATCATACCAAGTATCTTTTCTGACCACAAGGATATGAAACTGGAACTCAGTAACAGGAGGAAAGCTGGAAAATTGAGACATGTATGAAAATGAAATAACACTCTTTTTTAACCACTGACTTAAAGAAGAAAGTGAGTGGAAAATAGAGAAGTATCTTGAAAAAAACACCGATGGAAATAAAACATACCAACAGTTCTGGGGAAGACCAAAAGCAGTTTTTTTTTTTTTTGCCTTTTCTAGGGCTGCTCCTGCGGCATATGGAGATTCCCAGGCTAGGGGGCGAATCGGAGCTGCAGCCTCCGGCCTATACCAGAGCCACAGCAAAGTGGGATCCGAGCCGCGTCTGCAACCTCCACCACAGCTCACGGCATGGCCGGATCCTTAACCCACTGAGCAAGGCCAGGGATTGAACCTGCAACCTCATGGTTCCTAGTCAGATTCGTTAACCACTGCGCCACAATGTGAACTCCCAAAAGCAGTTTTTAAAACGGAAATTTAAAGTGATAAATGCCCACATTAAGGAAGGAGAAAGATCTCAAACAGCAACCTAAAGGCACATCTCCAAAACTAGAGAAAGAGAAGGAAAATAAGCCCCATATTAATAGATAGAAGGAAATAACAATGATCAGTGCTGAAATCAATGAAATAGAGAACAGAAAGACAATAAAAGAGATCATGGAAACTAAGAAATGGTTTTTTTTTTAATTTTTTAATTTTATTATTTTGTCTTTTTGCCTTTTCTAGGGCCACTTCCCGTGGCATGTGGAGGTTTCCAGGCTAAGGGTCGAATCAGAGCTGTAGCCGCCTGCCTACTCCAGCGCCACAGCAACACAGGATCCGAGCCACGTCTGCAACCTTCACCGCAGCTCATGGCAACGCTGGATCCTTAACCCACTAAGCAAGGCCAGGGATCGAACACGCAACCTCATCGTTCCTAGTCAGATTTGTTAACCACTGAACCACCACGGGAACTCCAAGACATGGTTTTTTTTTTTTTTTTTTTAAAGTTAAACAAAAAAACCCACACCTTAAGCTAGACCAATGAAGAAGAAAAGAGAGGAATGAATGAAATGAAATCAAATGAAAGAGGAGACTCTACAACTGATATACATAGAATACAATGGATTATAAGACTATACTGTGACGGTTTACATACCAAGAAACTGGAAAACCTAGAAAAAAATGGATCCATTCCTTGAAACCTAGGACCTTCCAAACTGAATCATGGCAACATAGATTTTTTTTTTCATGCTCACCAATCTGAGCTCAACATAGAAAATCTGAGCAGACTATTAAGAAGCAAAGAGATTGAATCAGTGATCAAAAACTGCCTAGCACGGAAAAGACCAGGTCCAAATGGTTCCATTCATAATTTTACCCAATAATGAAAGAAGGGTTAAAGCCATAATTCTTTTTATAGTTTTTTAATGTTTATTTTCTGTTGAATTTTATAAATTATAGCACTGGTGTGCCAATTTCTGCTGTATGGCATAGAGAAACCCAGTCACACACACATGTACGTGTTCTTTCTTATATTGTCTGCCATCATGGTCTCTCACAAGAGACTGGATATATTTCCCTGTGCTATACAGCAAGACCTCTTTGCCTAGCCATTCTAAATGTAATCGTCTGCAGCTACTAACTCTGAATTCACAGTCCTTCTCACTTCCTCCATAATTCTTTTATGAAATTTATTTTTATTGAAATATAGTTGTTACAACATTGTGTTTGAAGCCATAATTTTTAAACTCTTCCAAAAAAATTTTTTTTTTTTTGTCTTTTTAGGGCCACATCTGTGGCACATGGAGGTTCCCAGGCTAGGGGTCAAATCGGAGCTGCAGCTACTGGCCTACACCACAGCCACAACAACGCCAGATCTGAGCTGCATCTGCAACCTACACCACAGCTCACGGCAACACCAGAGCCTTAACACACAGCAAGGCCAGGGATCGAACCCATGTCCTCATGGTTGCTAGTTGGGTTTGTTAACCACTGAACCACAACAGGAACTCTTTTTTTTTTTTTTTCAAAAAATTGAAACAGAGGAAATATTCCCAAACTCATTTTATGAGGCCAGCTTTACCCCAATATACCAAAGTCAAATCGGGAAATGACAAGAAGAGATAACAATAAGCTAACCTCCCTGACAAAGGATGGGTGCCTAAACGCTCCTGTATCTTGGTCCTCTTTTATACTTTCTCATTATTTCTTTTCTTTACTTCTCACTTTTAAGGCTACATTGTGCTTTACTGCCTGAGCTTAGGTAGAAAGACAAGGTGAGAGGTTTTTGGATGCATGTTTAATTTCATATTTGTTTGACTAATTACTATCTACTTTGGGACAGCAGGTGTAAGTCATAGATCAGGGAGGACCAGACTTCTTGGGTCCTGGGTCTCCTGCAAAAATCCTTGTTTTAATTTGCTAGGCACAAACATAGCCTGCCTCTGCATCCTGACCCTCCCGCTTCCCTTCTACTGTTGTGTAGACAGTTGGGTTGTCCTGGTTCTAAAGCATCCTTCAAGATCAGCTCCAGAAGACCCTCCATTCCCAAAGTGAAAGGCTAATTAAGCTGTTTTTTTTTTTTTTAAGAAAAAGAACTCTGCCCCTCGTCTCCCTCCTTATGCCATATACATGGTGCAGCAGTATGTTTGTAATGGTAATCTTTCTTCCTGTTATATTCCTGTGTGGTTTTACTTGAAAAGCAGCCAAATGATAAATTATATAGAAGTATCCTGTCTCATCTGCAGGGTCAGATTAAGACTTAATAAGAAGCCACGTGGTCTGCACCTGTTAGTATATTGTGGTTTGTTCTGTGCATCTTTTGATACAGAGATTTGCAACATTTTTTGTTATACAGGTCTTGATGAGAAGCTGCTTGAGTTTTTGGCTGCGCTCATGGCAAGTGGAAGTTCCCTGGCCAGGGACTGAACCTGGGCCACAGCAGTGACCAGAGTCACAGCAGTGACCATGCCGGATCCTTAACTGCTAGGCCACCAGGGAACCCATAAGCTGCTTTTCTTGAAAATAAAAGTCTAAGTGTCAAAGTGTCAATTGCCTAAAGAATGTCCTCAAAAAATATTCCTTCATTCTTAAGATAATTTCTCTTAAATGTCTAGCACAGCACCATCCAATCATTCAATAGACATTAACTGAACAACTATTAAGTCATAGACAGTGGAAATGCGCAGCCATTCTCCTCATAGTCTAGTTGAAGGGATCAACAAAGGAACTGAAAATTTCAGGCACTCTGGCAGCAGTACCTGGGAGGTAAAACAGGGGCATAAAGGAGCTGCCTCTGTGTAGACTTTACCCCAGACTTGGGCTCTGGCAGGGTCTCAGCAGATGCCTACAGTGGCCTTAAGTAACCTGCCTGGATGGGGAAGGATTCAATGCTAAGGAAACATCACACACTTTTGATGTTAAAGGGAAGAACAGGTTTTGCTATATTTCTGGTGTTCTTAGGCTGGTCTGCAGGCAGGACCAAGCTGCACTAAACCTCAAGTACAACAGAGCACCAGTGCCGGAGCATCAGGCTTTGAACTCCGAGGGCCGCCTTGGCGCCACTAACCTTGTATTTCAGTTGTTTAAGAATCACCATCCATGAGGACACTGTTGCTCTGGAGTTGTTGATGACATGAACTCTGAAGGAAAGTGGGTTAATCACACAACTAATGTGCTAGGAAGGGAAATGTACATTTGAATGTGCCATTTGCTTGGGTTGAGGAAAGGAAGCAATTCAGTAAAACTCTTTCTTACCCAAAGGCCAAGAAGTTAATTAAGTGCGTGGAGAACCAAGTCCAGGAATCCGATTTGTTCAGGAAATCAAGGAGGAATTGAAGGGGTTTAAAAGCACATGCTGCCTTTTCATTAGTAGAAGAAGGGTAGAAGGATGTAAATCAGCTCAACGATGATCATAGGAAAGGAGAGCTAACCAGAGGAAAGGAGAGCTGTTTAAGGATGAAGGTCAAGATGCTAAGAAAAGAAGGTGGAGAAATGGGGCGTGACTGTTGGCACAGACTGATAGAAAAAGCGAAAGTGATGCACCCAGGAGCAGGTGCTCTTAAACAGGGCTTTAGATAAAGTTGCTGGTAAATCAGAAATGGTGACTGGTAACATGCCAAGTCCAAGGAGGAAGCAAGGTGAGACCTGAGAGCAGCTTGGGATGAAGACACAGAAGGAAGTCAAGATCCAGGAAACTGCTGAGAAGCATCTCTTCCTGTGACAGATTTTGTCTTTTCAAGTCTTCTTTCTCCTTTATATCAGTCAGAATAGACTCTCTTCTTCCCCTGGAATAAGTTAACTCTCAAATCTCAGTGACTCACACACAAAATTATTGATCAGCAAGCTACAAATGTACTGTGGTCTGCAGAGAGCTCTGCTCCACATAGTAATTCAGGACCCAGGCTGACTGAGGCTCCACTGGATGGAACATGTACCATGTAACATGGATTTTGGGGGGCAGAAAGAGAGAGACTAGAGAATCATACTTGACCTTTGCACTGCCCCATATGGAAGTGATGCAGGTGACACCCACTCACATTTCTTTGGCAGAACTAGTCACTGGGGACTAGAAAAAAACACATTGGATGAGTATTACTATGCCGCTTCCCTCAATAGAACTGTTGATAGTGATGCTTTCAGTGTTGTCTTGCCTTGGATAGGCTTCGGATGTAAAAGTATTGTGAAGATATGGCATGTGATAAGACTCTTCCCAGACTCGGATTCGGAGGCATTTTCTATTTGATTCTTTTGCCTGGCGTGTCTCTAACTCCTCACATCCACTTCAGTCTGTACCTAGTGTATTAGCCAGACTTGTGTTTCCCTTGTTCCCCATCTCCCTTGCCATCTTCACCCTTTGTTGCTGCATTCTTTTCTTTATTTATCCAATATTTTAAAGCTCTTACTATGTGTTTTCACTTGACCCTAAAGAGACAATGAGGAATAAGACATAATACTTGCTCTCAAGAAGCACCCCCTTTGGAGAAAGTAAGGAAGTTTCTGGTGACAGATTTGTGCCTGTACAAACATGAGAAAGTTTATGAATTACTTATCTGTAGTGGGCTTGAAAATGTGTCCTCTAGAATTCAAATATGCATAAATGCAATGTTCTGTATTTTTATAACTGACTTAATCTTGCTCACTAGGTTACCGTATTGGGTGGATTAAATTTTCCCATTAAGCTAACACAGACTCTCCCAATTAAAACGTGTCCTCTGGAGTTCCCACTGTGGTTCAGCAGGTTAAGAACCTGACTAGTCTCTACAAGAATGAGGGTTCAATCCCTGGCCTTGCTCAGTGGGTTAAGGATCCAGCAACACTGCAAGCTGTGGCGTAGGTGGCAGATGTGGTTCAGATCCGATATTGCTGTGGCTGTGGCAGAGGCCTACAGCTGCAGCTCCACTTTGGCCCCCAGCCCGGAAACTTCCATATGCTTCAGGTGGGACAGTAAACAGAAAAAATAAAATAAAATGTGTCCTTCGGCGAGCTCAGGCTCACTGTAATAATTACTTTGCCAATTCTTGGTTCAAACTCTCTGTGAGATTAGCTTTCCTCTTATCAGGAAGCATCTTCTTTTTCCTTCACTCCATAAATGGGATGAGGGAGCTTCTTACCACACTAATGGCAGTGGGGAAGGGTCCTTGGTCTGCATGCTCTCCACTTACTATCTGCTTGGCTTTAATTTAGTAGGTTTGACCTGGCATGGTCTCTGGGCATTACGTGCTGGAATTGTGGAGCCAATATATGAGGCCAATTCAGTGCTTAGCTCCGTGCTAGATGTTGCTAGTCATAGACAGCAAAGGGCTGAATGAGGATGGTGGGCCGGACCTCATGAGGCACTTGACCTTGCTCTTTCTTTCCTGCCCTTGTGATGAAGTGGTCTTTGGTAAAGTAGACTTTACTAACCCTTTTACAGCCCATGCAAGGAACACAGATGGATAAGGTGGATGCTTTGATAAACAACTTAATTAACAATTTGTTTTCACGTTGTAAAGATCTTTTTTGTTCATAAGGAATATTTTAAAATCCTAATCCCTATGTTTCTGATAGCTCCTAAGGAAATATTCCTTAAGCAAAAGCTTTAATTATTAATATCCTCAGAAAAGAGATTACTTAACCTCTTAAGCTTTCACTTTCTCGTAAGTAAATTGGGAATTATAATGCTACATTACAATATTCCGGGAACTTATTGTATTGTTTAGCAATCCATAAGGCTAAGTGACCCTTTATCCTAAGTCAAAAATTAGAATTCTTTCTGTTCTTTACTTCTGCACTATCTTATTCAATATAGAAGCTGCTGAACTAAATGTTTTGTAACAAAATTCTCTTCCTGTTACAGTAATTTTTAAATGTTTTTAGACAAAACATTTCTTTATTATTATTGATTGACAATGTTCTGTCAATTTCTACTGTATAGCAAAGCGACCCAGTTATACATATAAATTCTTTCTTTTTCTCATAGTATCTTCCCTCTTGTTCCATCACAAATGATCGGTTAGAGTTCCCTGTGCTCTACAGCGGGATCTCATTGCTTATCCACTCCAAATGCAATAGTCTGCATCTACTAACCCCAAACTCCCAATCCATTCCTTTCCCTCCCTCTTGGCAACCATATGTCTGTTCTCTATGTCCATGAGTTTGTTTCTGTTCTGTAGATAGTGCCATATTATCACCATTTGTGCCATATTTTAAATTCCACATATAAGTGATATGGTATTTGTCTTTCTCTTTCTGACTTACTTCACTTAGTATGAGAGTTGTGCAGTTAACTGAAAGTGTTCCAAGTGATAAATATATAAACATCCTGCCCACTTGGCTGTATCTGATTAAGACAGAGTACACGGCTACATGGTCTTCACCTGTAGCATGTTGTGGTTTGTCTTCTGTATCTTCAGATACAGAAAGAAACCTGCAGCATCTATAAATTTTTAGAACTTTCTGTCTAAGGACTGCTCTGGGAATGTGACTGCATTTGTTCCTGAAAATTGAAAGTTTCTGCTTTTATTGCAGGAATGTGTGGTATTGAACCATACATAGCTCATATCTTTTTTTTTTATGGAATCATAATAACATCACAATCAACTTGCATTGTGTCTCTTGCATTGTGATACTCCTCACAAGTTGAATAACATTCTCCAAACATTATCTTGATATGATTTGTGTAAAACATCTAGCAGAGTGCCATTCTTTCATTCGTTTAAGACACAATTTGGGATTTTTAATTAACCAGGCTTTGGGGACATAGAGGTGAATTATATACAGAAAATCTACCAAATCTTTAGAGCTTATGAAGTATTGCTGGCCCCTGAGTTCATGAAAGGCTACACACTGTAAGGGAGAGTTTCATGAGCAGTAGAATGGAGACACAAAAGAGAGAGGGGTCATTCGTGGAAGGCACAGCTCTGAGCGGCACCGATTGTCATCGCAACACTTTGGTTCCCTGGCAGATTTTTGATGGTTCCAGTCAAGTCTTGAGGTAACAGAATTTAACCTCACATTCTAGAGTCCTGTGATTCCTGGGGTAGGAGGGAGAAAGATGCCCTAATACTAGCTATCTACTACTACTGCTATGTACTACTGCTAGCTAGCCATTTTAATACCATGTGCTAATGCCAACTTATTATTATTATTTTCCAAATAAAAATGGCTCTTTGTATTTTATTTTATTTGGCCATGGCATGAAGCAGCTTGAGCCAACTTATTATTAATTCTCTTCCAGGCAAGATCATACCCCTCATTTAATAGATGAAGCAATGCTTGTAGTTCTCTTGTGAGGCAGTGGGTTAAGAATCCAGCGTTGTCTCTGCAGTGGTGCAGCTTGATCCCTGGCCTGGGAAATTCAACATGCCATGGGTGTGACCAAAATATAGATGAAGCAGTGATACAGACTTTAAGAAACCTGGGTTCACGGTCACGTTTAGCTGGTTACAGTAAATGCCTCCCCATGTCATCCTGCGGGAAATCAGGATGGACTCCAGCAAGCACATCCTATGCGCTAGGTGTCTGGCTGAATGGTTTCTGGTGATGCTGTGGTATACAAAACTGGGTCAGCAATGATAAATTCAGGTCCCAGAGGTAATAAAGCATCAGCTCTAAGTGACTGAGTGGATCCCGGTCCTCCTCCAACACCTGAATTTAAATTCCAGTTCTGATATGTGTAATCAGTCCTGTCATCCATGTGATAAGGATACAGGCAGAGAAGGAGATAGGGCTCATGTATAGCCATGGGGCGTGGGAGTGAGGGGAACAGATGACAAGTAAGAGATCCTTGGAAAATTAATGGGTAAATGTTAGAATATTTAGCGGGAGACGTACATGTGCTCAACTGCCTTTCTCCCTTTCATTTACCTGAGCCTCAAGGAGAAAGGACGGGCATGGCAGAAAGGAGAAGCTGTGTCTGCTGACCCGGATGAGGTGGGTCCTCCTCATGGGGAATGTGAGGGGTGCTGTGGCCTGACTTGCAGTTGCCCTCAGTGTTTGTCCCACAGAGAACTTCAGGTGTGGGATGGGGAGGGTGTGAAGCTGGCTCTGAGCTCTGGTGGGGGCTCTGGGGAGTGTGAGGGGAACAATCTGAAGTTTAGAAAGTTTAGTCTTCCAAAGTATTTATTTTCTTCTTGCGACCCCCAGTCCTGTTTTGCAGGGCTAGGCTTGAATGATGACTCCTTCTTTCCCTTTATTTCCTGGAATAATAACATCTTTCTCTCCTGAAGCATTGTTTGGTGACGAGCTGAAAGGGCTATTTCACTTCATGTGAAATGCAAAAAAGGGAAAGGGATTTAGCATGTTTAAAAAGCCCCTTACATAAAGCTAGTATGTCTCTGTATCTATGAATCAATTTATCTATTATCTCTCTATTTTTCTGTCACCATCCCTGTCATCACCAATCCATCATCTCATCTGTCGAATCTCTTTCTTTAGTGTCTACCTATATTTTTATTTTCATTCATTTCCTTGATAGTTCAAACAATGAAACTATGACATCTTTATAAACAGACTATTCTAAGATGTCACAATATGAAATAGCTATGAATCGTGATCTTTTTTTAAAAAAACAAGCAACTTGGTTTCGACGCCTTCCAGGAGTTTTTGTCATTCCCAGCTTGCCACCTTGTGGCGATCCTGTAAACTGGATATTTACGAAGTGGAGCCTCTGATACTTTATTAGACAAGCAGCATCCATGAGGAAGCAGATGCCTTCTCCTAACCGACAAGTCCACCGATCCAGTGAGTGGATTGCAATTTAACCTTGACTTACCACCATAAAATTTAATCATTTAAGTATTTGGAACATATCAAGTACTATTTAAAGGTTCCTTGTCTACTTGAGCTGAGGCCTGGTAGTGAGCCCAGGCAAAGGGCAGGGGTGGAGGTGAGCGGAGTCATCAGCACGAGAGTGTCCATTGCCTTTAACTCTGCCCACCCAGCCGCTCCTGGAAGAGACAGTGACCTAGACCAGGGCTGGGATGAAAGACAGATTTATTTTTCCTTTTTCCTTTTTTTTTTTTTTTTACCACATGGCGATGTGGTAACCTTTTTAATATTTTTTCCATTTGAATAATAATAAATGTTGTTTCTGTAAACCTAATAATAAGAATAATTCCTGTTCTGGGTATCTAGTACATGTAAATAATCCAAAATCTGGACACAATTTATGGGAAAGGATTTCTATGGAAACGTTAATTATATAAAAACAAAGATATGGAATTTTTCTTTCCATCTTCCTTCATAGTTTCATTCTTTTTTCTCTTTTTCTCTTGGATAATCATCAATAAATTATTAGCATGAAGGAAGCTAATTGTTAATATGTTTTGTTTTGTCTTTTTTCTTTTTCTTTATGGCCATACCTGTGGTATACGGAAATTCCCAAGCTGGAGTTTAATCAGAACTGGAGGCACAGTATGGCAACACTGGATCTTAGCTGCAACTGGACTTATGTCAGTGCTTGTGGCAATGTTGGATACTTAATCCACTTAGAGAGATCAGGGATTGAACACACATCTTCATGGAGACCATGTCCAATCCATAATCCACTGAGACATCCTGGGAACTCCTATATGTTCTTATTTTCAAAAGAAATTGAGATGTCTACCAACAGCAACTTTTCATTAAACAGTACACATTTTAATTCAGAATAACTTTTTAAAAATTAATTTACACTGAGAACTGAAACATTGCGATGGGCTGAAAATCACATCAATGTGACCAAAGCATCGTCTACCTCTTACTCACAAGAGTCAAGGAGGGGATGGTATGAAATGATTGAAGACCTACTTCATGAACAGGGGAAGGTGGATATTTAGTTGGAAGGTTTAATGGCTTTAAGCTCTGCAAACTGACAAACCCATCTTTCCAATAAAGACGCATGTACCTTGCATCCCAATGAGACAATATCATATGCCTTTCTTGGAGGCCATCCCTCAGCTTGGCCAGTCAGGACATTCTCTGGTTCACCAATCCCTGCATGGGCAATCCCACGGTCTGCCTTTGATAGCTCTTTTATGCTTCTGGAGAGAAGTGTTAAAGCTGAGTTTCCACCAAGACATCAGAATGTAATAGATATGAAAATCTGAAGCCTGACTACTGAATGCAGAATTTGCAAAGGAAATACATTAGACTTGGTCCTGTGGCGCTTGGCCCTTTTAAGCAGAGTCTGAATATTAAGGGGATCTACTGTCTAGCAAGGAGGATTTTTGTGTGTGTGTGCTGAAGCCAGAGATTTTTCCTCATGCTCCCTGTGCAAGGTGGGCATCCCCTGCCCAAAATGTGCTGCAATGCCCTGTCCCTCAGAGGACCCTGAGGCTGGAGAAGAGGTTAGAATGTGGCCTTGAGGGGAGAGCCAGGCTGAGGCCTGTCATCTGCTCTTCTAGGTCCCTCACCTCCCAGCAGCCTGGGGCCTGGCCTGTGAGCAGGTGCTGCAACCCAGCCTGTGTGTCTTTGTTTCCCATAAACCAGCACCTCTCAAACCTTAATGTGCGTAAGGATAACCTAGAAAGTTTGTGACACACAGATTCTGACTTTCTAGGCCTGGGATGTGGCCTGAGAACCTTCACTTCTAACAGCCTCCCAGGTAATCAGCATCGCAGCTGATGCTGCCTGCAGATGGTCTGTACTTTGAGAAGCCCTGGTCTAAACCTCCACAGCAAACAGCAGGCGCCCTCGGTCACTGTCAGAACCAGGGCTGCTCACTCGGTGTCCACTCTGGATGTGTTGGGAAGGGGCCACTGCAGGCCTTGAAGTCAGCTGGGCTCCACTGGGTAAGGAGATTCCTCCACTGGGGCAGGAGAACACACAGATGGTCTAGAAGGGGGAAGGCATGGACACTATCTGGGTGTGTGTGTCCCCTCAGTTCACGGACCCCTCTCCTTGCTGGGGGCCTGGACAGTGGGGAATTGTCCTCTGATGTGGGGGATCCAGGGCAGGGCCCTCTCTGGACTAGGTCCAAGGGGATTCTGCCTGGACACACTCGCATCACCGAGGTCAACCTGTGTTTTGTAGGAAACAATGTGGTTCAAGTGCACCAGTGGCTCTGAACCCTGACCCCTGACCCCATCCTGACCCTCAGGGCAGGACTGCTGGCCCTGGGCAGCTGCACAGAGAGGAGGACATCGGGTCTATAAATCCCCTGTAGACTGGAGCCTTTCCCATCTTGGAGAAGGAGACTTTAGCTCCAGGGGACATGTCTGTGCAGGACAGACTGGTCTTAGGGGCTAAGAAAAGTGCGCGAGGGGAAACGTTAGGTTCTGTCAAAGCCCCGTGTTACTATGAGCCCCTCTGTGCTCCAGGACCCGGAAACTAGATCACCCTGAGCAGGGGGGAAAGACCAGCAATCACGCCTCCCAGCTGATGGCTCTCACCTCACCCCCTCCACGTTCACCTGTGAAGTCCTGTGCTCCTGGTCCTCACTTTCTGCTGGGCTGCTGCTGATTCTTGTATTTCGAGTCTCCTGTGGTACTCCGCTCAGCCCTGGGCTCGGTCACGGGGAAGATCAATGCTTGATTACATCAAAGATATTTTCCAGGGGCCACCTGGTCCCAGCATCCCGACCTTGTGAGATCTCACAGCCTGTGGTGATCAGCCAGGATGCTGGTGGGGAGAGAAAGCCCAAGAGATGGTCAGGGAGAGAGAAAGCACTCAGGCTTTTTGATGCAACTGTTCTATGCCAGCCGGGTTATGGGGGCCTTGTTCTCAGGGACCCACGGAAGCATGAGGTCAAAGGACGGTGTTGCTCATATAAGGAGATGTTGAAGACTCAGAAGCTAATTGGTGCCTGAGCTTCAAAAAATGGAGATGAAGCCTCCGATAGCATCTGAAATGGTAAAAGACGTCTCTATTGGCTGTCGGTAGGGAGGGTGTCAGGGGATGGGTCTATATAGACCTTTGTCGGTCCCCTGATGCCTCCTCCCAGGTTATTTTGCAGCTGGGACTTTGACCTTGGTGACCTGGGAGTCAGGATGGCTCTGGACAGACACCTCTCTCTTCAGGGACTCTGCTTCCTCCTGGTCATCATGGTGGGGGGTCAAGGTAAGAGTTTCGTCTCTTTCCTGGGATCAACAGTCAGGGGTTGGACACCGTGTTAAAGGGAAATGTCCCTGGATTTATGAAGAGGAAGTCTTAATTTAGACCATATATTTTTGACCAAAAAGAAACCTCAGTGACCCATGTGTATTCTGTCCTCTCCTGCTGAGGGTGGACTGGTTGTAGCAGCAGGTTTTACAGAGCGATGATATTTGGTGTGGACTGATGTGAGTGTGTTTCAGTCTTGTCCGCTGTCTCTCTTGCTCTCAGGGAGCTTCTGTTGAGTCCCAGTGGCTCCCAGTGTGTGGCAGGTCCAGAGACTGACCTCAGCTGGGTGTCCGGGCTATTCCCCACACACGCCGTTTGCCTACTTTGTAGAGGACTCTCCACTGGATTCCCATGTTTTACGCATTTTGGCTCCTTTTGGCTCTGTGCTTGTGTGTGTGTAAAGTGTAAAGTATATGTGAGGAGTTTGTAAGCCTGTTTGTGTGAGAGGAACAGGGCTGCTGAGAAGGGATTGAATCAGTTGTTTTGTGAAACATAGTGGGTGCCCACATGGTTGGGGGGTCATGTCAGTTGCATGTTACCAGATCATAGATAATCTTGCACCTGCCTGCTTCTCCTTGGCACCTTTCCTTCAATCCCCCAGCCTCCTTTCTGTCTGTTGTGAAGTTTTGGGCTCTGTGAGAGGCTCTGCCTCCTGGCCTCACCTGTTCCTTCCAGGTGTCCATTGTAGAGCAGTGGAATTGCAGCCAGGAGAGGGGTCCTTTGTTTATAGAGATTAATTGATGTACAGCAATAGATATAGAACATTTCCTGAATCCCTGCCCTAGTCTCCATGAGTTGTCTTCTGATGTGCTGGGGTCCTGGAATGGTCCTTTTTTCCTTTCCTTTCCTTTCCTTTCCTTTCCTTTCCTTTCCTTTCCTTTCCTTTCCTTTCCTTTCCTTTCCTTTCCTTTCCTTTCCTTTCCTTTCCTTTCCTTTCCTTTCCTTTCCTTTCCTTTCCTTTCCTTTCCTTTCCTTTCCTTTCCTTTCCTTTCCTTTCCTTTCCTTTCCTTTCCTTTCCTTTCCTTTCCTTTCCTTTCCTTTCCTTTCCTTTCCTTTCCTTTCCTTTCCTTTCCTTTCCTTTTCTTGCTGCACCCATGGCATGTGGAAGTTCCCTGGCTAGGGACTGCATCCAAGCCGCAGCTGTGACCTATACCACAGCTGCAGCAGTGCCAGATCCTTTAACCCATTGCACTGGGCTGGGGATCTAACCCAAGTGTCCGTATTGCCCTAATCCACTACAGTTGTATTCATAACCCACTGTGCCACAGTAGCAACTCCTACAATGGTCCTTTTAGTTCCCTAGGATCTGTTGTGAACTTCGTGGGTGCATTTTCTCTCTCATGCCTTCTTCTTGCCTTTCTTGGGATTAGATTTTCACTGAGTGAGAGGACTGCAGGCATCAGAGCTAGTGCTGCTGAACCTAGTCTTTTATTTATTTATTATTTATTTATTGTCTTTTTGCCATTTCTTGGGCCGCTCCCGCAGCATATGGAGGTTCCCAGGCTAGGGGTCTAATCGGAGCTGCAGCCTCCGGCCTATGCCAGAGCCACAGCAGCACAGGATCCGAGCCACGTCTGCAACTCGCACCGTAGCTCACAGCAATGCCGGATCCTTAATCCACTGAGCAAGGCCAGGGACCGAACCCGCAACCTCATGGTTCCTGGTCGGATTCGTTAACTACTGAGCCACGACAGGAATTCCTGAACCTAGTCTTAAGTCTGGAGCTGGTTGCTCTTTCAGATCTGGGTCCTGGTCCTCAGTACAGTCCTGTCCTCTCTCAGATCTCACTGTCATCCCCTTAGAGCTCAGTCTCTAGTCCCATAACTTTCCTTGGGAAACCCCCTCCCCACAAGTCTCTACTCCTGGATTGCTGACAACATGCTAGTGAAGATTCTCCTTCTGATGGTTCTGAAGTGCAGAGGTTGGTTTTGGTCCCATGAAGGGGAGCAAATAATAGATGTTCTGACACGAGGCCCACTCCCTTATGAGGAAAACTGTAGGACGTTTCCTCAGTGGTTACTCAAGAAGAAAGAACATTCACCAAAGCAAGTACTCCTTTCATTTTCCCTGAAACAAAGCCATTCAGTGTTATCCTACTAAAATTTTTTTCTTGTACTTCATACAATGGACTTGCTCCTTTTAAACCTACATTCCTTTACTTTCTGAGTATTTGATGATTTCTGAGCTGGGCACACATTACAGGAGTCTCCACTATGGGCATTGGAAAAAAAGTTGTCCCTTCACATACAGTTATACTCATTATACTCAAAAACATAGATCCTCAAGTTTAGATAATACAATATATATTATTTTGTAACTTGTTTTTAAAAGACAATATATTTTGGATATCTTCACCATTAACTGTTCTTTTACACCCTAAAAATATCTCATTGTAGAGTTATAAAAATATAGGCTATTACAGGGTTAATATGGAAAATTTTAATTGCCTCCAATTATTTCATTATATAATTGAAACACAATATACTCACCTAATCGCTTGGGCATGTCCATGAAATTTTAATTACAGTGAAGGGAAGATGAAAAAAAAGGGAATTTCATTTTAGCCAAACTGAGAATTATAACCCAGGAGCTGATTCTCAGAGAGCTTTGGGAACTGTTCTGCCCGTTAGAAACTGAAGGCACAGTCATATACGTTTTTGAGACAAAAGATATACTGGTATTTTATATGAAGTTCAATAAGGGTACATTGTCCAGTTTAGCAGCAAGTCACCATGACCCCCTAGAGAGCTAGGAAAGAATGCTGTTCTTTTAGCAGGTTACATTTCTGGCATCAGAGGAAAGGGAAAAAATGAACTTCCCAGCTGAGCAGGCATTCCCATTTTTGAAAAGTTCTGATTAATATGTAATGCAGGTGCACACTGCACGTTAGGGAGGGGGGAGGACCAAATAAACACACAGAGAGAATTTTATGTTTAATGTTTCTCGTCTACCTTAAAATATAAATTGTATTTCGCCAGACATTTAGTAGTTTTTAATGTTTATGCTATTATGAAAAAAGTTGCCCTGAACTTCCCTATTTACTTTTTAATTTAATATTACTTTTACTAAAGAATAGTTGATTTATAGTGTTGTGCCAATTTCTTTTGTATAGCATAGAGACCCAGTCACACACACATACATACATATATATATATATATATATATACACACACACACACATACATTCTTTTTCTTATATTATCTTCCATCATGGTCTATCCCAAGAGATTAGAAATAGTTCCCTGTGCTGTATGGTAGGACCTCATTGCTTATCCATTCTAAATGTAATAGTTTGCATCTGCTAACCTCAAACTCCCAGTCCATCCCACTTCCTCCCCCCTCCCCCACTGGCAACCACAAGTCTGTTCTCTGTGTCTTTGAGTATGTTTCTGTTTTGCAATGGGTTCATCTGTGCCATGTTTTAGATTCCACACATAAGTGATGTCATATTTGTCTTTCTCTTTCTGACTTAACTTCACTCAGTATGAGAATCTCTAGTTGTATCCATGTTGTTGCAAATGGCATTAGTTTGTTCTTTTCTATGGCTGAGTAGTATTCCATTGTATATATGTACCACATCTTAATCCATTCATCTGTTTCGATGGGCATTTCGGTTGTTTCCATGTCTTGGCTATTATGAGTAGTGGCAACATGAGGCTGTGGTATTTCCTATGTAAAAGCATATATTGGCTCTTAAATGTTTTTGTGTGGAAGTGACACACATCATTTGTTCTCACACTTCATTGGGTAAGTCAGAATACATGTTTATGCTTAGCTTCAAGCAGGCAAGGAAGTATTAATACCTCCATGTGCTCAGAAAAAGGATTTTAAACATAGCTGAACACCAGTAATGTTTCCATCTATGATGTTCCTCCAAATGAATTCCTTTTTATATGTCTGAGTTTTTGTTGAGCTTACTCACTCTAAAGATTAGTATCTTTCATCAATTCTAGAAAATTCTCAGTCAATATCTTTCAAATATTTCCTCTGCTCTAATTCTCTCCCTTTTTGTGTCTGTCTGGCTCTGACTCCCTCTCTTCCTTCCCATATTTCAATTTAACTTATTTTAAATCTTGTTTCAATTTAAAATTTTCTCTTCTGTATTTTTCCTTCTTTTGTTAGTCTGTGAGGGCATTTCAAATAATTTATTCTGCCTTATTTATTTCACTAACTCTCTCTTGCTTGAATTTAATCTCATGCAAAATTTTAAATTTCAGCAAGTATATTTTTTATTCATAGTAGTAATTTTAGGCTTAATAAATTTTCTGTGCATTTTTTACTTCCTTGAAGATTCTTTAACAGTGTATTTTATTTCTTTAAATATAGCATATGTACTAATAGAATCTAGTATCTAATGTATCTAGTATGAGAAGTCTCTGTGTCTGCTTTTGTAGTTTCTCTGGTTAATGGATGTTTGTTTCTTTGTGTGCCTGATTTTTTTTTGACAACACACCACTTTGTTTATAAAAGTTATTCGTAGAAATAATTTGAGTTGGAGGATGAAGATAACTTCCTTTATAGAGGGTTTTATTACTTTTTCATGATGTCACGGTATTATGTTAATAGCAGACCATCTTAACACAAGTGCAAATATTGATATTATCTGGATAACCTAGAGATTCAAGCTCTGAATCTGTTTCTATGCAAGAGCATGACTATTTATTGTGGAAAATGTCATCTGTTGGATGTGTCATCTTGGTGAGGGTTTGGGATTTGACTGAGCTGTGTGAATAATACTCCAGGGACCACGTGTTAGGTTATAGGGAAAAATTTTTCATCTTGTTGGCCTGAATTCAAAGTTAATGGAGATGATTCAAGGTCTCAGAAACTAACTTCTCAGTTCCTGACATGCCAGAAGGAGCCTAGGAACTGGATAGGAAACTGACATGACAGAGAGAGGTGATTTGGGTCCCAGATCCCAGGTAAGACCAGGCAGCAGAACTGCTCACACAGGAATGAGTCTTATATGGATGTATCAATTTAGGTGCTCATAGAAATCTCTAGCTGGTTCAACCTGCTGTTTTCTGACTCTGGAGGGAACACCTACATTAGTTATATATTGCTATGAAAAAAATTACTACCACAATTGGCAACTTAAATCAATAAACACCTAGCATCTCATAATTTCTGTGGGTCAGGAACCTGAATGGCTTACCTGGGTCCTCTGACTCAGGATCTCTCACAAGGCTGCAGTCATGTGAATGTTCAGCTAGGAGTGGGCACCACTCACACGACTCACCTGGTTGTGGCAGCCTTCAGGCCTTGGTGGACTGTTAAATAAGAGTCCCAGTTCCTTGTTGGCTGTTGGCTGGAGGCCTCCATTGTCACGGGGGTCTCTCCATTTGCAGTTCAGACATGGCAGTGGCTTTAGCATAGCAAGAGAGAGCAAGAGAGGCCAACAAGGGAGCAACCAGAGTTGGCTTGAAACCTTATCTCTCAAGGGACATCACTTTTGCCAAATCCCATTTGTTAGATGCATGTTGTTAAGTACAGTAAAGTGTGGGGTTTACGTAAGGACATTAGTACCAGGTGGCAGGAATCGTTAAGACATTGGAGAGGCTGCTCACCATAGTCCTCTGTTCCCAAGCTAGATGAGAATGCCCCCTATGGGTCAGAGAAGGAAGGGAAAATTTTCTCCCTGCAATCATGGTCATGACTGTAACTGAGACAGGGAAGCTGGAGCCCTACTGGCCTTGGGCACATCTGCTGCGAAGGCAGCCTCCAGAGTCTCTGAAGACCTGCCCTCAAGGGTGACCCTGGAGCTGGTTCTACAGGCTTGTGAGAGGTAATTGGGAATATCCCTTCCCTGCTCCCCATTTAGTGATGCCACACTGGTAGCATAGAATTGGCCACCGTGGGAATATTTATATGACAGAAATTAACAAATGCAGTACGGAGAGTTTTTCCTCTCAGAGCACACATTTTCTTAACACTTACCAGCACACCACTGCATGGTCTTTTAAAATCTCTTCTGTGTCCCGTGTTCTGTGCCTGTGTCTTTCTTACAGCTCTGGAGCTGAGGCTGAAGGATGGACGCCACCGATGTGAGGGGAGAGTGGAAGTGAAGCACCAAGGAATATGGGCCTCAGCATATATTCAGTACTGGTTCATCGAGGATGCAGAAGTGGTGTGCGAAGAACTGGGATGTGGACCTGCTATTGATGCTCCCAGAGGGTCTTATTTTGGACCAAGGCTTGGTCCTATTTGGGTTTTCTTTGTTAACTGCAGCAATGCAGAGCCAGAATCACCTTTCACTATCCATAATTGTGTTCATTCTGATTTCAAAAACTATAATCATACCTACTCTCATGACCAGAGTATTGGAGCAATCTGCTCAGGTAAGGCCTGTCTTGTCTGGGAGGGGATCCCCAGCAGGAAAAGCCACAGTCTCATTCCCAGAATAAGTCTAGGTAAACGAGATCACAGCCTTTAGAACATACTTACATGAAGACTCTGGTCACACAGTGATCCTAGAGCATTAGGTGCTCAAGGGAGCATGAGGGCTTGCCTGTCCCTGGATAGTAAATGCTCCAGACCCGTGGACCACTGGACCCTTCAGATCTCTGTGGTGTGTCCTAAGAGGCAGGAAGGTGAGGTCAAATATTTCCGACAGGTACCACTGCTGGGCTGTACTTTTATGAATTAGTTTCATTACCTTAGCTGCTTTCTATCCTTTCATGGAATGGTCAGTCAGGTTAGGCTACAAAAGAAGACATAGAAGAGGGTCAGTCAAACATAGTTTATTATACTTACTGGTCCAAGGGAGATAGAGTCACCACAAACATAAGGGGTCTATATGGGAGGGGGGCAGTCTCTAAGAGGGCTAGCTCAATGAAGCATGAGGAGTCAAAAGAGTGAGTGGACAATACTGGGGTCAGGGTGGACTTATATAAGGAAAAGGCACAAGAGGATTTTATTGAGGATTTGGCATTGTCACTGCTATGGCTCGGGTTTGATCCCTGGGCCAGGAATTCCTGCATACCTTGGGCATGGCCAAAAAAAAAAAAAAAAAGATAAACATAGAATTAGCATATGATCCAGCAATTCCACTTTTGGTTATGCGTGCAAAAGAATGAAAACAGGGATTCAAACAGATATTTGTACACCAATATTCACAGCATTAGTGCATTTGAATGTTACTAGGTTGCACTCAAGGCAAGAAGAGATATTTGTGGCAGGGGCTAGTCTTATCACATTGGTACACCTGGTCACCTGGGGGTGGTGCTTACATCCTGTTTGTGGGGATGTTGTGGCAGCAGGAAAATGTGAAGTTTTAAAATTAACAATACAGTAGCTGGAGCAAAGTAAGTACAAAGAACAATGAGGCTGAGAGACTTATACGCTGTGCTCAGTACTAAGTGTAGTTGACCTGTGTCAAGGTGGTTGCAGTGAAACTAGAGTGTGAGAGGGTAGTTGCAGTATCTGCCAGAGATATTTCCAATTGTTATCACAATAGTGGATGAAATGTCCAAGATATTAATCCCGTCAGAACAGCTGCATTGGAGTTAGATATTATGAGATATCACAGTGAATTCCTAATATAGGTGGTTGGGTCTTAGGAAAGGGTTAACTATCTCATAGGTGGGACGGGGGAGACCTGAGACCATTTGTAGTAGGTCCTTAGCAGCCATAGCCAATCATATCTTTGGTGTTATTTTGGGGAAGAGATTTTTCCAATCTCACCTTCAGCAGATCTTTGATGATACTAGTTGAGGTCCCTAAGAAAGTAATAATTACTATTTTTATTTTTTTTAGGGCCACACCCACAGCATATGCAAGTTTCCAGGCTAGGGGTCTAATCAGAGTTGTAGCTGCCAGCTAATGCACAGCCACAACAACGCCAGATCTGGGTCACATCTGTAACCTACACTGCAGTTCATGGCAGTGTGGGATCCTTAACCCACCGAGTAGGGCCAGGGATCAAACTCAAGTCCTTATGGACTAGTTGGGCTCACTATCACTGAGCTGCAATGGGAACTCCCAGAAAATAATTATTTTATGCTACTTTATTGAGGTATGACATACAAAAAACTGTACATATGTAATGCATACAACCTGACTGCTTTGGGAGGCAAGTATACAATATATGCTACAAACCTGTTCATCACTGTAAAAGTTATTCCATTATTATTATTATATCATTATTTTCAGTTAGGAATTTTTGAATTTCAGTTAGGAATTTTTATTTTAAGAAAAACCTGTTTTCTGGCATTTTGAGCAACATTCTCAGTTGTCACAATATCCTAATTATGGTTTCAGGATAAGCTTGTGGAAACCCTACAGGAGACCCTGACTTATTTTGATAAAAATAGAGTGCATGAGCTGGAAATTTGTGTGATATCGGAGCTTTTAATGTTATCATTTTGAGAAAATCAATGTCTTGATATTAAATCCAGTTAAGATACCCTTAAAAATAAGAAGAGTTTGAAGGTGCGATGGCATTTAAACATTGTACTCCATGACTACCATTGCTCTAATGTAGGCACCCATATTTTTTATCGACAGTTACCATTTCTTCTACTAATTTATATTTTCAAAACATGTTTAGTGATGTAAAGGTAAGTCAAAGTGGTGATGATAGAGCAGAGATGGGAGTAGAAGAGCATGCCTTTCAAATTTTTAAATTAATATTGAACTCTTGGAGTTTCTTCATCTTAATTTTAGGAATGGGATGTGGAAGAAAAATTTCGGTCTATTTAGTTGATTGTTGGATGTAATGAGCTGTGTTTAGGAGAAATCCAGAGGTAGAAACAACGACCTGAGAAGAATGTAGAGGAGCTTGTATGAAATAAGAGGGGACTTCAGGAGGTTTGGGTGAAAGTTTTGGGAATAGCTTTTCAACTTGAGAAGGGCTGGGTACAGAAATAAAAAATGGTTGTGGGAAGATGAAACTGATTGCAGGAAGGGTGATTGGGGATTAAGATTCTTGTTAACTGGTTTATTGACCAAAGCTTCTGTTTTTTATTTCCTTCCTGCTCTCATTTCTTCCTTCCCTTCTCCTTTATCTTGATTTAACAGTAGTTTCTGAGCTCTGTGGAAGAGCTAGTCTTTGAAGGTTGCCATTTTTTTTTTTTTAGTGGGAAGTTTTTACAATATGGATTCTATTACTTTAACGAATTTGGCACTACTCAGATCTTCCATTTTTTGTAGTATCAGATTTTGATGAGTTGTATTGTTCAAGTAGTTTTTATGGATTCAGCCCATTTTTCAAACTAGGATAAAATTTGTTCTTATATTGCACCTAAATATTGGTAGGATCTATAGTGATAACCCCCCTTCATTCCTGGTATGATTAAATTTGTGTATTCTCTTATTTTTTCTTTCTTTTTTCTTTTTTTTTTGTCTTTTGTCCTTTTTTAGGGCTGCACCCTCAGCATATGGAAGTTCCCAGGCTAGGGGTCTAATCAGAGCTACAGCTGCCAGCCTATGCCACAGCCACAGCAATGCCAGATCCAAGCCGTGTCTGCGACCTACACCACAGATCGCGGCAACGCCCCATCCTTAACCCACTGAGCAAGGCCAGGGATCAAACCCGCAACCTCGTGGTTCCTGGTAGGATTCCTATCCACAAAGGGAACTTCCATCTTATTTTTTTCTCTATTATTTTTGCTAGAGGGTTATCAGTTTTATTACCCCTTTAAAAAGAATTACCTGGAGTTCCCTGATGGCCTAGTGGGTTAAAGATTTGTTGTCACTACTGGGGCTGGGGTTTGCTCCCTGGCTTGGGAACTTCCACATGTTGTGGGCACAGCCAAAAATAAATAAATAAATAAAATAAGGAAAATAATTACCAATTGACTGTATTGATTTTCTTTATTGTGCATTTGTTTCTTAATTCATTGACTTCTGTTATTTTTTTGTCTTGTTTGGTTATTATTTGCTGTTATTTTTATAGATTCTTGAGATGGAATTTTGGATCTTTTACACTTAGCTTTATTTTCTGTCCTAGTGTAAGCATCCAGGAAGCAACAATGCTCTAAATTTTTCTTCTAAGCACTGTTTTAGTTGTATCCTACTGATTTTGAAACTGCACACTTTTTTGTGTGTGTTACTGTGAAATGTTTCTTTTTTCTTTCTAAATACATTCTTTGTCGTGTTGTCTTACAGTGTATGATATTAACATAGATAGTACATACAGCTTTCTCTGATTAGTGTTTGCATGGTATATCTTTTTGACCCCTATCTGTATTTACATTTAATTATGCATGTTTTTGGAGAAATGTCTACTCAGGTCTTTTGCCCATTTCCCAATTAGGTTGTTGGCTTTTTTGCAGTTGAGTTGTTAAGTTTGTATATTTTAGAGATTAGGCCCTTGTCAGTTGCATCATTTGAAACTATTTTCTCCCATTCTGTAACTTGTCTTTTTGTTTTCTTTTTGGTTTCTTTTGCTGTGCAAAACTTGTCAGTTTGATTAAGTCCCATTGGTTTATTTTTGCTTTTATTTCTGTCGCTTTGGGAGACTGATCTGAGAAAACATTTGTAAGGTTGATGTCAGAGAATGTTTTGCCTATGTTCTCTTCTGGGAGTTTGATGTTGTCTTGTCTTATATTTAAGTCTTTAAGCCATTTGGAGTTTATTTTTGTGCATGGTGTGAAGGTGTGTTCCAGCTTCATTGATTTGCATGTAGCTGTCCAGGTTTCTCAGCAATACTTACTGAAAAGACTGTCTTTTTCCCATTTTATATTCTTGCCTTCTTTGTCAAAGATTTTGTATACAGAATATGGTTTTGTCTTACTTTTATCCAGTGTGATCATCTTGATTTCATTTGGGGTGTTTAAATTATTTAAATTTAGTGTAATTATCATTATGGTTAGGTTTAAGTTTTCTAGCTTGCTATTTATTTTGTTTTCTTTGTTCCATTTTAGTCTTTAATTGAATATTTTCAAGAGTCTATATTTTGTTCTCATTGGTTTATGAGCTATATCTTCCCTTTTAAAGAGCTTACCATAATGTTAAAATTATTACTCTTTAGTGACATTTTACCTTCAAATGATATTAAGTCATTGACTGTATAATGTAAGATCTACCTATATATTCTTCCCTTTCCCTGTTCTTGTCATTTGTGCTATTGTTGCCACACATTATACTTATAAATATATTGTAAATTAGGTAACACAATGCTGTTTCTTTGCCTTAAATATTCTAGTATTTTAATGAAGAAAAGTGTTTTTAAAAATATTTATCTGCAGAAGTATCATTTAGTGCAGTCCCTATAGCTTTGAGTAGATCCATGTTTCATCTGTTATCATTTTCCTTTAGCTTTTGGAACCTTTGGTAACATTTTTGTGTAGTGTACGTTTGGTGTTCTCAAATTCTATCATCTTTTATTCATTTGAAACATTTTAATTTTCTCTCAGAGTTGAAAGTTATTTTCCCAAATGATTGAATTCCAGGTTAATAACTTTCCTCCAGTATTTCAAAGATATTTTTGTATTATCATCTGGCTTGCATTGCCTCAAACAGGAAGCCAATAATACTTATCATTGTTATCCTGCTGGTAGTGTGTCAATATTTCCTATTTTTTGTTTATTAATCAATTTCAGCAATTATATAGTCAAATGTCCTAGGTGGTTTTGTTTATGTTTATCTTGTTTGGGGTTTGTTAGTCTCTTGCATCAGTGGGTTTATAGTATTTATTAAATTTGGAAAAATTCCATCTGTCATTTTAAAAGATTTTTTTTCTACTCATCTTTTACTCAGAATTTCCAAGTAAACATATTTTTACATGGCTTGATATTATCCTGCAAGCCACTGAGTTTATATTCATATTTTCTGTCCTTTTTTTCCTCTCTGTCCTTTGATTTGGATAATCAATTGCTAGGTTTTAAACTTTCCACTGCTTTTACTCTGCAATCTCTAGTTCCAGATAATTTTTCATTCCAGATATATAGTGATTTTAAGTTCTGGAAGTTCCACTGGCTTATTTTTTCTAGTTTTTTCCTCTATTTTTATGCTTCATTAGGCATATTTATATTAGTGGCTTAAGGCCCTTTTCAGCCAAGTCAATGATCTCTGTAATTTCCAAGTTTGTTTTTAATGATTATTCATTAAAAATTTGTTATGGCTTTTTGCTGGGTCACCATGCTGTACAGTAGAAAATTGACAGAACACTGTTCCAGCTATAATAGAAAAAAATAAAAATCATTATATAAATAATTACCCCCCCCCAAAAAAAACAAAAAAATTTGTTATGGGCTATATTTTTCCTTTTCTTTATTTTTTTGGAAGTCTAGTAATTTTTTGAATGGATGCTGGGCATTTCTATTCAGTCTTTTACCAGAAAGAAGTCTAGCAATACATAATCAGAATACTCTCAGAAACTGGGGGATTGTACTTGATGAATTTAAAATCTTCTTTAATTGATTACTTTTCATTCTCTTTAAAATATAATTCTTGCACTACCAATGTTGCATTTTTCTTTTGGTTTCCCTCCTTTAGCTTCAAAACTTCATAGTATGCTATCTTTCCCTGCCACATACCCCACCCTCATTCCACTTCTATAGCAATTGCTTCCCTTTTTACTTTTATTTTCCATCCATTTGTATCTTTTAAGATTGGATTTACTCGTCTGAAGTGGGAGAAATGGGAAAACCCAGGGTTAAGAGGTAGATAGGAGGAGCAAAGGGTGATGAAATATCCTAAAAACTTTTTCGACTAATGTTTTCCCCAAATATTTGTGCATATTATCAATATGGAGGCTTATGCAACTTGGAATTCTCCAGATTATGGCTCGATTGCTGATTTCTTCTTGCTCTCTTTTTTTTAAAAAGCATGTAAGATTCCTTTAAAATTATAAAATGTTTGATATAGAAAACTTTCATGAAGGAAATTAGAGATATACAGATAAATGGAAAGGCATTCTGTGTTCACAGATTAGAATAATTAATATTGCTAAAAATGTCTGTCAGTCAAAGCAATCTACTGATTTGATGCAATCTCTATCAAAATCCCAATGACATTCTTTATATAAATAGAAAAAAAATATTAAAATATTAGTCTATCTTTAGATTTATGAATTTTTCCTTTTTTTTCCATTCTTGATTCTAGTTTCATTCCATTGTGGTCAGAAAAGATGTTTGGAATTATTCTGATATTCTTAAATTAAAAAATTCCCAGGCTAGGGGTCGAATCAGAGCCATAGCCACTGGCCTATGCCACAGCCACAACAATGCCAGATCCGAGCTGAGTCTGTGACCTACACCACAGCTCACAGCAACACTGGATCCTTAACCCACTGAGCTAGGCCAGGGTTTGAAACTGCATCCTCATGGATGCTAGTCAGATTTGTTTCCACTGAGCCACGATGGAATCTCCAAAATTCTTAAATTTGTTAAGACTTATTTGTAACTTTGCATTCCATCAGTTCTGGAGAATATTCTCTGTTTTCTTGAGAAGGATTTATATTCTTCTATTGTTGGATGAGTGTTCTCTATATGTTTCTTAGTTTAATTTGATCTATAATGTTCAGTTCTGCTGTTTCCTATTGATTTTCTGTCTGAATGATCCATCCATTATAGATAGCATGATATTGAAGTCTTCTATTATTGTACTGTTTCTATTTCTACCTTAAGATTTGTCAGTGTTTTCTTTGTATATTTAGGTGCTTTAATGTTTGGTGCATGTATGTATGTAATTGGTCATATCTTCCCGTCGAACTAATTATTTTATCATTATGTCTCTTGTGACAGTTTTGGAATTAGACTCTTGCCTGATTTTGTTCTCTTTTTGTTACTATTTGCATGGAATTTTTTTATCCACCTCTTCACTTTTAGCCTATGTGTTTTATGATAACTAAAGTGAGTCTCTTGTAGAGAGTATGTAGTTGGGTCTTATTTTTTAAAATCTGTTCACACACTCTACTTCTTTTGATTGGGAAGTTTAGTATATTTACATTCGAAATAATCATTGAAAGGTAAGGACTTAACTGCTGCCATTTTGTTCACTGTTTTCTGTCTGTTGTGCACTTCTCTTATTCCTCTCTTCTTCTGTTGCTGTCTTTGCGAAGGATGTTTTTTATGGTATACTTTGCTGCTTTCTCTTTAATTTGGGTATAAGCTAAACTCTTAATTATGGTTACCTGTGAACTTGCATCAAACATTTTATCCTTATAGCAGTCTGTAAAAGAAGTTGCATACAGTTAAGGTAACAATTTCAATAGCAATCAGAAACTCTACATTTTACTTCTTCCCTACACTTTATGTAATTGATGTCAGATTTCATTTCTTTATAATAAATGTGTTTTCATCAACACATTCCTGTGGTTATAATTATTCTTACTATTTTCATCTTTTGATTCATAAACTAAGATTAAAAGCAAGTTATGTGCCATGATAACAGTATTTCAATATTCCGTACTTCTCTTCATATTTAACTTTACCCATGAGAGGTGGGTCTAGTGGTGATAAACATCCTCAGTGCTTGCTTATCTTTTTTAATTAAAAAAAACCCTCTCCTTCATTTTTAAGAGGCAGTTTGCTATGTAAAGTTTTGGTGGTTGGCAAGTTTTTTTCCTCTAAATACTTTGGATATATTAATTACCCTGCTTTCTTCTGGCCTGCAAGTTTTCTGCTGAGAAATCTACTATTAGTCTTAATAGGGGCTCCCTTGTATGGAACAAATCACTTTTCTCTTGATTATTTCAAAATTAGCTTTGTCTTGGAGTTCTGGTTGTGGCTCAGCAAAAACAAATCTGACTAATATCCATAAGGACACAGGTTTTATCCCTGACCTGGCTCAGTGGGTTAAGGATCTGGTGTTGCTCTGAGCTGTGGTGTAGGTCAAAGATGTGGCTCCAATATGGCATTGCTGTGGCTGGGAGCAAGCCAGTGGCTACAGCTCCAATTAGACCCCTAACTTCCATGTGCCATGGGTGCAGCTCTGGAAAGACAAAAAAATTATCTTTGTTTTTGAATTTTGATAATTAAATTATAATGTTTCTTGGTATAGACCTCTTTGGGTTCTACCTATTTAAAACTTTTGGACTTCATAAATCAAGATGTCTTTTCTCTCCCTAGATTTCGGAGGTTCACATTTTTTTTTTTTTACTTTTTAGGGCCACAGCCATGGCACATTGAAGTTCCCAGGATAGGGGTCTAACCAGAGCTATAGATGCCGGCCTACACTAGGGATCCAAGCTGCACCTGCAACCTACATGCCAGATCCTTAACCCCCTGAGCAAGGCCAGGGATTGAACCTACATCCTCATGAACACTAGTCAGTTTCGTTACCACTGAGCCACGACAGTTAACTCCTCAGTTGTTATTTTTTAAATTCAATTTTCTGCCTCTTTATCTTTCACTTTTCTTATTGGGACTTATATTGCATGCATAATTTTGCTGCAAAGTTTCCCTTATATCACATATGTATAATTTACTCATTTTTTTCCTTTTTGTTCCTTTAATCAGATGATTTGAAATAGTTCCCAAGTTTGCCGATAATCTGTTTTGCATGATACACTTTGCTTGAAGTGCTCTATTCAATTTTTCAATTCAGTTGTTTTCTTGAATTCCAGAACTTGTCTTTTTTATGTTTTCTATTTTTAAATTAAACTTTTTTTTGTCTTTTTAGGGCCAAACTCAGTGCATATGGAGGTTCCCAGGCTAGGGGTTGAATTGGAGCTGTAGCTGCTAGCCTACACCACAGCCACAGCAATGTGGGATCTGAGCTGCATCTGCAACCTACACAGCTCACAGAAATATCAGATCCTTAACCCACTGAATGAGGCTAGGGATTGAACCCACATACTCGTGGATCCTAGTCAGGTTTGTTAACACTGAGCCATGATGGGAACTCCTCACTGAGCTTTTAATTTTTTTTGTCAGGGATGTTATAGATCTTCATTTCTTTAGGGTAGGCTATTGGAGATTTATTAGTTTCTTTAAATGGCATCATATTTGCCAGATTCTTCACGATTTGTTTAGCCTTCATTGATGACTGTGCATTTGAAGGGGCAGACTCTCTTCCAGAATTTACAGACTGGTTCGACAAATAAAGATCTTATTCTGCCAGGTCCTTGAACTGACAGAACTGGAATCATGTTGAGCAAAGCTGGAAACAGGTTATGGGCTGCTGCTGGGGCTACTGTTATGTCTTCAATCAGCGAGCCTGTGGCAGGAGCGTGGGTGGGTTTGGCTTCCTCTGGGTGTCTGGGTGCGTAGGATTGTCTCCCTGCTGTGGTAGAGTGAGGCTGGAAGCAGATCACAGGGCTGTATTATAATTCTGCACTCGTGTTCACACTTGGCAATCCTGTTACTGTTGATGCTAAATGGTGTGGCTCCACTTGAATCCCTGGGCAGACAGGACTGCCTCTAGGACCATGGTGGTGCAGGCTTGGAGCCGCATCATGGAGCTGCTTCTGGGTATACAGGTGTGTCTGAAGTTGGCAGGTATGCTGCTGGGTATACATTGTTTCTGCAGAGAATGATGGTTGAGGACCTCCCTTTCTGTCATCTTGTTGATGTTGGATATGAATACGGAATTAGCGCAATGATAAAATGAAAGTCAATTAACATCACCCTTTAGCATTTTCTATATTTCTATCTCAGGAGAGAAACCTATGGTAAGAATCATTTGGCAAACTCACCGGCTCATGAATTTCCCTTGGAGCTCACTCTTTCCCATGTTCATTGACAAATCCTAGGTTTTCAAGAGAAATGGCTGGGACCAACTGATCTCTCTCCTAAGACTCTCTGAGCTTTCCTAACATAACTCAACTTTTCACCCACTAGGCCACCTGAGAAATTCTTGGAAATTTTGCAATCAAAAATTATTAGAAAAACAAAATTTGGTACCATAAAAGTAGATTATTTATTATGTCTATATTTCTTTTCTTGAGCCCTCATCTGTATACAGGGCAGCATACCCTCATGGATCCAGCCCTCATGATTTTCTCTACTCCAAGTCCCTTGAGGATTGGATCCTGGCGGAGAAAATTTATCAGATGCTTAGCCCCACAATGCTCAGGATGGCTTTCTAACTTTTGTCTACGTGCCAGGTCTCTGCCCTCTCATAATCACGTCACTCTGGGTTGGTTCTGTTCTTCACATCTCTATACTCAAGCTGAAGTGCCCACACATTGTGCATTATTTCCTTGGGCTCTTTAGGTCCCATGCGCCTAAATTTGAAAGTCACTTTTCCAACCAATGCTAAAGTACGTGTTCCTAATATTCGATCATTCCAAATGACCAGTCTTGAGCCCTGTAATTTCCAGGCCCCTTGATAAGGAATTCTCATTTCTAACCAACTTCAAAGTATATATTCTTGGGATTCAGCCATTCCAAACTGACCCCGCAAATCTTCCTGCATTTCTCTTCAGAAACTTGTTCATGAAAATGCAACTCTGACACTGTCAAATTCTCTCTCCATGCCCCACACCTGGAAGAGAGAAGTTTTCACACCATTGCCTGTGACATGTTTTTTCCAGCTATCAAGCCAGGATCATGAACACTAATTGGGTTTTTTGTTTGTTTGTTTCTCTTAGGATTCGTGCGTCTAGCTCAAGGGAATGGACCCTGTTCAGGGCGAGTAGAAGTGCATTCTGGAGAAGACTGGATGCCAGTGTCTGATGGGAACTTCACATTCCCCACCGCCCAGGTCATCTGTGCAGAGCTGGGATGTGGCAAGGCTGTGTCTGTCCTGGGTCAGAGGCCCCTCAGAGAGTCAGATGACCAGGTCTGGCCTGAAGAGTTCAGGTGTAAGGGGGAGGAGTCCGTGCTCTGGTCCTGCCCCAGAGTGCCCTGTCCAGGAGGCACTTGTCACCACAGTGGAGCTGTTCAAGTTGTCTGTTCAGGTGAGAGGCAGATCAGGACCCAACCTCCCTGCCAACCCAGTTCAGGTAAGAAAACTGAGATGTTGCTGAAATCCCGTCTTCTCCCACCAGTGTACTCAGAAGTCCGGCTCATGAGAAATGGCACCTCTCAGTGTGCGGGGCGAGTGGAGATGAATATTTCTGGAGGATGGAGAACACTCTGTGCCTCCCACTGGACCACGGCCAATGCCAATGTTGTCTGTCGTCAGCTCGGCTGTGGAGTCGCCCTCTCCACCCCGAAGGGAGCAGAGGGAGGTGATCAGATGTGGAAAGCCCGATTTCACTGCTCTGGGGCTGAGTCCTTCTTGTGGAATTGCCCTGTGACTGCCCTGGGTGTTCCTGACTGTGCCCATGGAAACACAGCCTCTGTGATCTGCTCAGGTAAGAGGGAGAAGGGCTAGCTGCTACTCAGGATGCTCCTGGAGGGGAATGTCTCTAAGGGCAAAGAGTGCTGGAAAACTAGCTTCAAAAGAAATATATTTTATGGTAAATTGCTTTTTCTCATTGCTCATTCATTTTTCAGATCAGGGCAACAGGCATCAAGGGGAAATTTTTTTTTAAGTAAACCTAAGTATGTAAGTATAATCATAGAGAACAATGTAGAAGCAATAAACATACATGTCAGTCGGGTTTTTTTTTTTTTTACCTTTCTGTACTATTTAAAATTATTATATACATCAGATTACATTAGTAGATTTCTCAGCATATTTCTTAAGCACAAAGATGTTCATTAAAATTCAGGAAATTTTAACTTCACATGTTATTAACTTTAAAAAATACATCTGAACCTGAAGTTGTTAGCTTTATGTCTTGTTTTGTTGTTCTGGCAGAAAGATTTAATTACAAATTCAATATTTTTTAATAAATCAGCATTATTTGCATGTTCTATTGCTTCTTGCGTCATTTCAAGTGGTGCTTTTCAAGGAATTTCTCTAATTTAGCTAAATATTTAAGTCTTGACAAAGGAGGAGTGACATCAGCATTGTGGTGGTGTAAGATGACTCTCCTTCCTGCCTCCATTTTTAAAAACTAATTAACCATACATTCATGATCAAAAGTGCCTCTAGGAAAGTTGTGGGGTGCAATATCTTTTACCAAGGGACCAGAAGGATGGTCACCCACCTGGGCATCCAGTAATAGGCAGATAAACATTGGTATCTAGTAATGTAAGAGCTGTGAACTAGTAAGAGCTAGTGAACTTGTCCCAATCCCTGGACCATGGTCAGGGACAACCTGGTGAAACCTTGAGAATGCTGACTGGTCAGACACCCATGGATAAAAATTGGTAAAAGTCCAGGATTCCTGAGGGGATATTTTGGTACTCCATTGGAGCAAAAAACAAAACAAATACCCACAAAAGAAGAAAACATATTTGAATGATTGGAAAGGATTAAAGGATTTTTCCAGAGCTGCCCCTCACACTAAGGTGACACAGCAGACATTTGAGTTAGCTAGTGGGGACTCTTGCATGGAGAAAAGGAGAGCTATGAGTTAGTCCCCACTCAACCAGCTGCGTGGGATGCTGCTGGAGAAACCAATTTCTCTCCAGTAGCACCCAGAATTCTGGGGCTGGGTCTCCATGACTGGAGGGACAGAGGAGATGTCAAAGATCAATAAGAAAGTCAAAGTACGTAAAAGTGATGCGGTACCTGCTGATTGTTCTCAGGGCTTCAGCAGGAAACACACCCATAAGCCTCTGGGAGAATGTCACCCAAAGATCTCCCTCCCTGGGCCTGTGGACACCTCTAGTGCCCTGAGTTCTAAACCCACACATACTCCTGCTCTCCCTACAGCTATTTTTGTGTGTATTCTCAAGAGTGGAGTTGAGAGCAAACTCCAGTAAATGGAATGATCTCAAAAAACCAGACTAGGGTCTGTGGGAAAGGAGGGAACCATAGAATTGAGGTGCAGCACAACATTCTGCAAAACAGAAGAGAAGTTTCTAGTAGCCTACCTGGTGAGTTGTAAGAATCGGAGAAAACACGAAAGCTTAAGATTTCTGCTATAAGAGGGAGCAAGAGAGTCTATACAAGGTCAGAGAAGAGTATATACCACTGAAGGTAATTAGTAAAGTTTTGGCGGGGTGTCTGCTATTTCTAAGACAAAAGCAAAAATGCAAAATTAAAAGAAAAATGTAGAATCAAGGAAAGATGTCATCACAAAAGGGTAATAATAATCTTCCAAAACTGACCAAGACACATGTCAATGACATGGAATTTTGTGATCTAACTTATAAAGAATCCAACACAGCTGTTTCGATGAAACCGAATGAGCTACAAGAAAACATGGAAAGACAATTCAACAAAATCAGGAAAACAATAGATGAATAAAATGAGAAATTTAGCAAAGAGATGAGAGTTATAAAAAGGACCAAACAGAAATCCTGTTGTTGAAGAATTTAATAAATGAAATAAAAAATGCAAGAGAGCATCTATTGAAGAGCAGACAAAATTCAAGATAGAATCAGCCACTACAAGATATGTACAACCTTTGAAATAATCAGTCTGTTGAGAACCAAAAGAATGAAGATATCCTATGTGACCTATGGGTCTCTATCAAACACATAAATATTAGAGTAATTGTGGTTCTAGAAAGAAGAGAGGGAGAGGGTGTTAGAAAGTTGATTTAAGTGAATAATAACTGTGAACTTTTCAGACTTGACGAGAGGCTTGAAAATTCAAATTGATGAAGTTAATAGACCACCTATTACCTGATTGCAAAAAGGCTTTCTCCCAGAAACACTATAATTAAACTATAAAAAAAAAGATAAAAGAATCATAAAAGTAGCAGGAAAAGAAGTGTCACCTACAAGGAACCTACATTAGGCTATTGGTGGATTTCTTAGCCAAAACTCTACAAGCCGAAAGAGAGTGGAATGGTTAAAGAAGGTGTTGTGTTTATATTCAAAGGAATATTACTTAGCCATAAAAAGAGTAAAATTCTGCCATTTGAACCAAGATGGAAGGACCTGGGCACCTGCAGGAGGGGGAGCTGAATCCTGCTTCCTGACAAAACCTCTAAAATCATATGCGAAAGGGGTAGAGACAGAGGAGTGGCAGACAGAATGATGGACCCCCAGAGACGCCCGCATCTCAATCCCTGCAACACTATCAAGAGTATTGATATTTTCTCCCTTTCGTAAATTCATTCTTAGTGAAATTCTTGACTTAAAACAGAAATTTTGACATTGTCAGAAGCAGAACTCTCCATGGAGAAGGTGAAATCTTAGTTTTGATGACTTTACTGCATTATTACAGTTTTCATCTCAGACCGCAGCAGTAGGTCACTAGCTTAATTCAAGGTCCTGTACTTCAGCCCCACCAACCTTCTGTTCATTATTGTTTCTGTAGGAAACCAGACCCAGGTGCTGCCTCAGTGCAATGACTCCCTGTCTGAACCAGCAGGCTCTGCAGCCTCAGAGGAGAGCACCTCCAGCTGCTCAGGTAGGGGTTGCACAGGACCAGAAAACCCTCCTTCTTCCCTGCGTAAATGCCTGACCTTGCTGACTCTCTCTCCTCAGACAGCAGACAGCTGCGCCTGGTGGATGGAGAGAGTTATTGCTCAGGGAGAGTGGAGATCCTTCACCAGGGCTCCTGGGGCACCGTCTGTGATGACAGCTGGGACCTGGACGATGCGCACGTGGTGTGCAGGCAGCTGGGCTGTGGAGATGCCATCAGTGCCCCAGGGTCTGCTCACTTCGGGGCGGGCTCAGGACGCATCTGGCTGGATGACGTGATCTGTACAGGAAAGGAGTCCCACGTATGGCAGTGCCCTTCCCGGGGCTGGGGGCAGCACAACTGCAGACACAAGGAGGATGCAGGGGTCATCTGCTCAGGTCCGCTCAACACAGGTTGGGGGAGGGGCGGGGCCCCTGGAGGTCAGGGTCTGAGCCCTGAGGGAGAGTTGCTGAAACTGCCAGAGGAGGATGCTTCCTCCCAGGGAGCCTGACTTTGTAGCAGATGTGAAGTGGATGCTTTCATTTGCTCCTGCAGGAGCTCCCTCTCTTTTTCTTCAGACAGAGAACATTCTCTCCTCTGACCATTCTTCCAAGTCTCATCTCCCTCTAACCACAGTCAGGAAAAGTGTTCCCATTTAAAGACTAGTAGGTCTAAGGATGTGATTAGATTACTTGGTTAATTCATGATATTTCAGGTTAATCTCACTACTCCAAAGTCCTAGTCCTAATGATGTCTATAAAGTCCCTTTTGAAAAGTAAGGGAACATATTCACAGGTTCCAGGAATTGGGAATGTGGGCGTCTCTGGGGGTCCATCATTCTGTCTGCCACTCCACTGTCTCTACCCCTTTCACATAGATTTTGGAGGTTTTGTCAGGAAGCAGGATTTAGCTCCCCCTCCTGCAGGTGCCCAGGTTGGTGTTCCTTCTCAGTTCATGTTTCACTACATCACTGTGGTAGAAGTAGAAAGGCAGACAGATATGGACAAATTCACCCAGTAACAGCTTGTTGGGGATGAGTGTCCACAATTTCTGGAAGAGAAGAAAACCAAGAGCTTTGAGTTGAGTGCCCCCCTTTCCATTGCAGAGTCCCTGGCCCTCAGGATGGTGAGCGAGGACCAAGAGTGTGCCGGGTGGCTGGAAGTTTTCTACAACGGGACCTGGGGCGGCGTCTGCCGCAGCCCCATGGAAGACATCACCTTGTCCATGATCTGCAGGCAGCTTGGCTGTGGGGACCGTGGAACCCTCAACTCTTCTGTTTCTCTTAGGGAAGGTTCTAGACCCCGGTGGGTGGATAGAATCCAGTGTCGGAAAACTGATCGCTCTCTCTGGGAGTGTCCTTCTGACCCTTGGAAATATAGTTCATGTTCTTCAAAGGAGGAAGCCTATGTCTCCTGTGCAGGTGACTTACTGTCTTTCTGTGTGTCTGTCCCAACCCTGTACTATGTTGTTAGTGAGATTTTATATATTTAAATCTAAATGATGAGCTTAAGTCAAGTCTATAAAATGAATTTTACATCAAGATTATTTAATCTACTTGTGGCAATATTGTTTCAACTGAAAAAGTAAAGAAACATGGGCTGAGAGCAGTTTATGTGAAAAACACTAGGGAGAGGGGATGCCTGTGTCCAAAGTGCAGAAACAACCAGAAACCATGTCACAGGGAGTCTATGATCAGGCTAATTAGCAGAAATGCCAGAGTCAATGTAGCCTAATTGTTGACCTTAGACTTTGAAGGACTTTCCCAATGAAGAGAGAGGAGACTCAGCAGAGCTGCTCTGGGGACAGGACTCTGGTAATGGATGGAGGTTACAAGGAGACAGGTTCAGGTTCACCCTCAGTACAGTAGTGTAAGGGAACTTTACCCCTGTGGTGATCTCCCAGGGAAAGAACAATACTACCAAGTAAAGGAACACCGAAGCCATGAAAGGATGGCTAGCCCTCCTTCCTTTAAGTCCCCACCTATCTCTCTGTCTTTTCCCTGAATCTGCCAGACTTCCTCTTACTGGTTTGTACCATGCTTGGCATAGGGAAATTGTGTCCTTTCCACTGCCCTGTTTTATGCTTAAAAAGACCGGTTCCTTTCTCCTTCATCTAAATGACAAAGGGTTTACTTAATTATTATAAACAGAGAGGACATATAAAATGTAATAAGATAAACTAATCCCATCCCATGACCTCTTGTCCGTTCATATCCTCCTGATGTAAACAAGATTAATGGACTAATATATGCTATTTTTCAAATTCTCTACATTTTTCACATAAACATATCCAAACACATGTACCCATAAAAGAGTTAATGTTGATGGTGTCTTGTAACTCATATTTATAAGATTGGGATTATGTTTTACACATTATTGTCAAATCCACTTTGTATCACTGAACAATATATCATGGATATTCCTCCAGGTAGATTTAATGCATTTGTAAAACAATGGCATAATATTTTATTCACGAGAGGTTGGTACTGCAGCTCATATTACCATTTGCCTACTTATTGGTAGTTCAATTGTGTTTTCATACTAAACTATGGTTGTTTTACAGTGTTGCTGCAATTTCTGCTGTATAGCACAGTAACCCAGTCGTGCATATATACATTCTTTTTTTTTCATGCTATCTTCCATCATGTTCTAATCCAAAGATTTGACATGGTTCCCTGTGCTGTGCAGTAGGACCCCATTGCTTATCCATTTCAAAATAACTGCTTGCATCTATTAACCCCCAAATGTCCATCCATCTCACTCTCTCCTCCTTCCCCATAGCAACCGACATTCTGCTCTCCATGTCTGTGATCTGTTTCTGCTTTGTATATAGGTTCATTTGTGCTATTTTAGATTCCACATATAAGTTATATCATAGGGTATTTTTCCTTCTCTTTTTGACTGACTTCACTTAGTATGAGAATCTCTAGTTGCATTCATGTTGCTGCAAATGGCATTATTTTGTCTTTCTTATGGCTGAGTAGTATTCCATTGCATATATGTACCACATCTTCTTAATCCATTTATCTGTTTCCGTGGACATTTAGGTTGTTTCCATGTCTTGGCTATTTTGCATAGTGCTGTGGTGAACAAAGAGGTGCATATATCTTTTTGAATGAATGACTTGTCTGGGTATATACCTGGGAGTGGGGTGGCTGGATCATATGGTAGTTCTATATTTAGTTTTTTGTGGTACATGCATACTATTTTCCATAGTGGTTGTACCAATTTATGTTTCCACCAGGAGTGTAGGAGGGTTCCCTTTTCTCCACACTCTCTCCATCAGTTGTCATCTGTAGACTTGTTAATGATGGCCATTCTAACTGGTATGAGGTGGGACTTCGTTGTAGTTTTTTTTTTTGTCTTTTGTCTTTTTTTTTTTTGTTGTTGTTGTTGCTATTTCTTGGGCCGCTCCCACGGCATATGGAGGTTCCCAGGCCAGGGGTCGAATCGGAGCTGTAGCCACTGGCCTACGCCAGAGCCACAGCAACGCGGGATCCGAGCCGCGTCTGCAACCTACACCACAGCTCACGGCAACGCCGGATCGTTAACCCACTGAGCAAGGGCAGGGACCGAACCCGCAACCTCATGGTTCCTAGTCGGGTTCGTTAACCACTGCGCCACGACGGGAACTCCCGTTGTAGTTTTGATTGGCATTTCTCTAATATAGTGATATTGAGCATTTTTTCGTGTTCCTACTGGCTAACTGTATATCTTCTTTGGCGAAGTGTCTATTTAAGTCTTCTGCCCATTTTTTCGATTGGGTCGTTTGTTTTTTTGTTGCTGAGTTGTATGAGTTATTTATATATTTTGGAGATTAGGGCCTTGTCTGTTGCATCATTTGCAAAGATTTTCTGTGTGTTGTCTTTTTGTTTTTATTATGGTTTCCTTTGATGTGAAAAAGCTTTTGAGTTTAATTAGGTCCCATTGGTTTATTTTTGTTTTCATTGACCTTATTCTAGGAGGTGGATCAAACAAGATGTTGCAGTGATTCATGTCAAAGAGTGTTCTGCCTACATTTTTCTCTAGGAGTTTTATAGTATGTGGCCTTTTATTTTGGTCTTTATTCCATTTTGAGTTTATTTTTGTATATGGTATTCTAGAATGTTCTAATTTCATTCTTTTACATGTAGCTGTCACTGAATGTGAGCAACCATCTGAAAGAGGTCCTTACATCATTTTTAGAAATGGTCTTACTGCTTAGGGTAGGACTGTGATAGGGTAATATGGAAAGGATATGTCATTTCTGATATTTTATGACAAATATTGTATATATGTCTGTTTCCTCATCTGTTTTGAATTTATACGTTTTCTTTGTCTTCAATACTTTTATATGTTTTTTTTGGTTGTACCTTTTTAAAAATCTCTGTGTCCTCTTAATATAGTTTTAAAAATATATTTGTTTGAACCTCATGGACACTTACTACCTAGCTATTTGTCTACTTATCTAACTTTCTCTAAATTCCAATTGTTTCATTCCTTTTAAAAAAGTGTCCTCTCTTCTTCTTCATCTTTTTTTTTTTTTTTTTTTTTTTTTGCCATGCCTATGACATGTGGAAAATCCCAGGGCCAGGAAAGAAATCTGTGCCACAACAGTGTCCCAAGCTGCTGTAGTGACTATGCCAGATCCTTAACCTGCTGAGCCACAAGGGAACTCCAAAAGTATCATCTTCTTATGTAATCTCTTTGTCTGTTCATACATCATACTGAAAATAGATTGAAAAGTTTAGAATCTGTTATGTTATTTTTCTTTAAAAAGTATAAGTGTAATATTGAATACAAATTACCTCTGTGATTCTGGATTTTTTATTTTTAAAATATCTCTTCTCTGTTACCACAGTATTCATGTGTATTTTCTTTATTGCCTTACTAGTTAGCAAGAATTTAAAGGAATTATATTTCATTGGATTTTATTCATCTATTCATTTATTTAATAAATACCAAACCACTATCACAGTATTTAGAGAAGGTCCTCCATACATACTTGCTGAATAAATGCATACAATGTGCCAGGCACTGTCCTAATAGCTAAAAATATATAATATATGTAAGGTCCTTCCTCTACTGGAGTTTTAATTCAGGAAGGTGTGTGTGTGTGTATTTGTAGATATCTGTGGGGTATAGAGAGTGATAAACAAGTAAAAATAGAAAGTTATTACAGCTGGTGATAGGATGCAATGAATGTCTCACCCCATCAGATAGTGAAGCCTGTGTCTATGCTTGTCATTTGGACTGAGCCAAGGACCATAGATAACTTTGTTTTGGAGACACAGACACCCCAACTGTCCCTGACCCAGCACCTCCCCATTGTTTGCTTCTGCAGGAAGGAGACCCAAGAGCTGCCCAACTGCTGCCCCCTGCACAGGTATGTCAGCCCTTCCAACCTCTCCCGTGGCTCCCAGGGGCTCCCTCCTTCCCACCAGGGGCAGTCACAGGTGGGGCTGCTGCCTTTTCAGACAAAGAGAAGCTGCGACTCAGGGGAGGAAACAGCGTGTGCTCAGGGCGAGTGGAGGTGTGGCACAGCGGCTCCTGGGGCACAGTGTGTGATGATTCCTGGAGCCTGGCAGAGGCCGAGGTGGTGTGTCAGCAGCTGGGCTGTGGCCATGCCCTGGAAGCCCTGCGGGATGCGGCATTTGGCCCCGGAAGTGGGAGCATCTGGCTGGACGAGGTGCAGTGCAGGGGCAGGGAGTCCTCCCTGTGGGACTGTGCTGCGGGGCCCTGGGGGCAGAGCGATTGCAAGCACGAGGAGGACGCTGGAGTGAGGTGCTCTGGTGAGTGGAGGGGGGCTTGGGATCTGCTTTGAGTGAGCTGGGGCAATGATGGAGCCATGGGATGTACAGGGGTGAGATAGAGAATTTGTTAAGAAAGCATCTTGGTGCTGGAGCTCTGGACAAGGGAGAAGGGGGATTGGTGAAGACTCAACACTGAGGTTGTAGTAACTGAGGGGTGATTTCAGGTCTCACAGAGGGGAGATGAGCTTCCCTGCATTCTACCCAATTCCTGTGCTCCAAACTCCTATTTTTTTTTTCACTAGGTGAAAGAATTATATTGCCCTGACTAAAGTAGGTACACAGCCACACCCATGGACAGGGGAGGGTATTCAGATTCTTGGGACCTGTTCTGTGGACTCTCTGGCAGAATTAGCCAACTCAGGAGAGGAAAGGTCCTCAGGAGTCACTGGCTGGTGGGGAGGAAGAAGGACATTTTCTTTGGAAACTCCCCTGCCTTGTTTGATGGTGCCAGAAATTTCTCATGCACCTGGTCACGGGAGGCCGGTTCCTGTGCTGTAGGCTCTAAGGCTTTCCTACTTGCCCATGAATGTCCGTCCTCAATAGCAAGGTACCAGTCTCAGGACTTGTTTGATGCCCTGGTGTTGAGAATCCCTGGGAAAGGGATGAAATTGGGAGCCTGGTCCTCAGAGGCTGTCTCAGCAGGGAAGCTCCTTGATGATGACCAGCTCTGCCCTGGAGTTGACTTTTCAAAGGGCAGGACCTGGTGGATCCCAGTCACAGTCAGTCCAGAGGCTTCATTGTCCAGAGCTCTGTGGAAATGCTGGCAGGGAGTTTCCCTGTGCCCACGCCTTGTCCAACCCCTCTTGTCTTGTTCTCCGTAGGGGCCAGACCAGGCTCCAATCCTATCCCTGGCATTTTTTCCCTTCCTGAGATCCTCTGCCTCATCCTGGGGGCTCTTCTCCTCCTGGTTGTCATCGCCCTGGTGACTCAGCTGCTCAGGTGGAGAGCAGAGCGCAGAGGTGGGCTGTTGGGGGCACTGGGTAACAGGGAGAGTGTGTGGACGTGGGAAATGGGGCTGAGTGTGAGGAGGGGAAAAGCGGGTGAGGTCTCTGTTCTTACCCCCATTAGTCTGCAAAACTCCGTCAGCTCCATGCTGAACTCTAAGGGCTGACGAGACAGAGGTTCTTAGAATTGGGGTGTGACCATGATGGCCTCTTGTGTGCGAGAAGAGAGAGTCAGGGCTGAGATGTGGATTTAGGGTCAGGCAAGGGCAGAAGGTGCAGACATAGCACATGGGGCATGGACTATACGAGTTCCCAGCAGTCTTGAGGGTTTTGTGTGTATGAGGATGGGGGAGTTGAAGAACTAGCCTGCTGGTTCAGGGTGTCTAGGGTGGCAATGTTTGAGCTGCTGGTGGTTTTCTCAGCCTTATCCGGCTTGGAAGGTGCTCTCGCTGAGGCCGTGTATGAAGAGATCGATTACCTTGTAACCCCGAAGGAGGATCTGCTGGGCAGCCCAGGTGTGTGTCTCTGTCTTGCCCTCCTGGGACCCCTGGTGGTCAGCCTAGGCTTCTCAGGATCCACAGACCCTACATCTGCCCCAAGCTCACAGAGGCAGCCCCTGCAGCAAAGGTGGCATGATGGGCCTCTCCAGAGCCCCTGTGAACTCCTAACTCCCTTTACACTCCAGGAGCCAAGGCTGTCCCAGCACGTCCTCTCAGCCTTGAGGCTCCTATGGGTGTGGGAAGGTCTGTTCTGTTCCTTTGTGATGATTTTCTTCACCTTAGGGTTCCTATCAGATGACTCAGTGACCAAACTGCAGTATTACACCGGGGAAGGTGAAGAGAACAGAGACTCCAGATCTGCTCCAGATGGTAGAGGAGGTTGTGCCTGGGCTGGGTGTTGGGGGCAGGGAAATTCCCCCTTAAGGATGGGCCCCAAGGGGAGCGGCTCTCCTTTGACTGGGATTGTGGGACCTCTTGTCTCCAGATGGGGTCCAGCCTCCCCTTCTCTGGCTGTTTTGTGAAGTCTCCTGTGGGGGATGAGCTCTCTGTGTCCAGAAACCGTCCTCATTCAGTCACAACAAGCACACATTGTTTGCTTTTGGCTGTACCCTTGACATATGGAAGTTCCTGGGATCAAACTTGTACCACGGGAGTGACCCAAGCCACTACAGAAGTGATGCTGGGTCCTTAACCTGCTGTGCTACAGGAGAACTCCCAGGCAGCCATTATCTTACATAACAACATCAGGAGAACATAATTTGGCAAAACATTTTAGTAGAGCTCATTCATGTACTAGCTACTTTGAAACAGGCGGTTTTAATCAAGAAAAAAACCAACAGATTTTTCTGCTTCATGGGCACATTACAATAAAAGTCATGGCCTTGAAGAGAAACCTGTTGAAAGAAATGAATGGTGGGTGTTTCCATTGGAATACATCAGATAATGAACCCTACTAGTATTCATGAGGATGCAGGTTTGATCCCTGGCCTCACCTGGTGGGTTTAGGAAGGGGTGTTGCTATGGCTGTGGTGTAGGCCAGCAGCTGCCACTCCTATTCAACCCCTAGCCTGGGAACTTCCATATGCCACAAGTGTGGCCCTAAAAGAAAAGGAAAAATAGAAATAAAAAGAAGTGAATGAGTAGATGGTGCTTGTATTTATCAGGTCAGAGACGCTAGGTCAGAATGGACTTTCAGTATTTCCCAGGCAAACCCACTTACTGTGCTCTCATCTGACCCCCCTGTCTGCCCTTAGAACCCTCAGCCCAGGGGGTTGATGCCCCCAGTGAGGGTTATGATGATGCTGAAGAGGTACCCGTGCCTGGGGCTCCTGCTGCCTCTCCGATGGGCACCAGGGAAGTGCCTCCAGAAGAGGAGAGTGGGATGCGGGCCTCTCAGACAGGTGAGTGGGGTTGAGTGATCTCCTGTCATCTATGGTCTTTGTCCTGGAAAGGGTGAATGTGAGCTCCTCACTACCAATCCATCCTGGAGAATCAAAATTTGGATGACCTCCTCTGCTTGATAGCATCACCTCCACCACATTCCTTTCTGTAATGCTGTCAGACTTGTTGGGAGGGAGGAATCACTTTGTATACTGGGCATCAATATCTTCATAGCTTTATCCCCGATGTTCTTGCATTAAGACTTATAGATTGATTGACTATGTTTACCAAATCCAAACATGGAACACATGTTCAGATAACATTTTTTTGGGGGGTTGTCTCATGAATGAAATGCAGTTAGAGGTTTAAGAAGATCTTTTAATATTGAAATTTGGGAAGCATTTTTATACTTTAAGATGCACTGTGACCACATGTCAGCCCAAGTAGGTATAAAGTCTATGCTGTATTGTGTCCTTAGAAAATAAAGCCCATGGGAGTTCCTGTCGTGGCGCAGTGGTTAACAAAGCCAACTAGGAACCATGAGTTTGCGGATTCGATGTCTGGCCTTGCTCAGTGGGTTGTGGATCCCACATTGCCATGAGCTGTCGTGTCGGTTGCAGACACAACTCGGAACCCGCGTTGCTGTGGCTCTGGTTTAGGCCAGAGGCCACAGCTCTGATTAGACCCCTAGCCTGGGAATGTCCATATGCTGCGAGAGCAGCCTAGAAAAGACAAAAAAGAGCAAAAAAACAAAAAACAAACAAACAAACAATCAAAAAAAAAAAATAAAGCCCATGGTGGTGAATATTAGACTCAGATTTGTGGGCGGGTTAGGGCTATTTTGCTCCGGAGACTGTAATGTCCAAGTGAATCCACTCCTTCTCTAGAGAAGGGTATTTCTCCTTCTGAGGTCCATACAATTCCCGGGGAAGGGGCAGCTATGAAAGCAGCCTGTGGTTGTTTTGGTGGGCAGCTGGGAACACAAGTCAAGACCACCAAGGGCAGAGGTGGATCGTCAGTGAGGAGCTGAGATTTCTCCCGATGTGGTTTCCTGTCTTCCTGTCCTCGTCAGGGTAGACCTGTCAATTGTGAGAAAAGTTTTCAAGTCCTTCTAGAGATTTTTCCCTTCATGGGCCATCTCCTTGCTGATTGTCTAAGCCAGGAAACAGGTCTTCACAGAGCTCCTGGGCACAGATGTCCTGTCCTGTGGTGCCAAGTTTCACGGCAAACTGAGGCCCCAGAGACCCAGATGAGTTGGATCCCCATAGGACAGTGCTGATGCATCCGTCCTGTAACTCATACGAATTAGTCTGAGCCTCTCTGAGCATTACTGGGTCCCCAAGGATGCTTTGTCATCACCACCTGCTAGACTTGCTTCCACCACAGGACACTGCCCTGTCCCTGAGTGTCGGTTCTAAGCAAACTTCTCTGGACTATTTCAGGCTCTTCTCTGAACTTCCCTAGAGAGGTGGCTGATCCTGGGAAAGGAGAAGATAACCCCTTGCTTCTCCAGAGGGAAAAGGGGGACCCTGAGTATGATGACGTTGAACTAAGTCCCCCTGGCGCCTCCATGGTGGCTTTCCCATGATGTTGTAATGATATGAGACGAAGACTCAGATACTCTAATGGCTTGTATTTCAACAGTGTTTTGCTGACGTATAATTGTATTAGAATGAAACTGCTCAAAGTAAAATGTTCTGAGTAAAGTACTTTTCCCTTTGTTGGTGATTTAATGTATCATGTCAAATGCATTCAGTGACTTGATCCCCAATTACTATGTTCTCTCAAAGGAAATGGCCAGGTGAGTGAACTGCCCTGTTTTCTCATCTCCCCCAAATGCTGTTCAAGTCATGTCTGTGCCCAGGCTCTCAGATGCTCCAGGTCACTCTTACTTAGACAAGAGACTCTAAACTTGGTCCAAACTCACACCCTCATTCCTGCCAAGATGGGCTCGTGGAGAAAGACGTAACCCTGAAGATTCATCTGAACTAGTCGGAGCCTCTTTCTTGAGAGGCACCAAACTAGCGTGTGATTTTCAAAGCTGAAGGTTGGAGGTTGGCGCATGGGAGAGAATGGATACAGCTTTCCTTGTCCTGCCTAATAAATACATAAAAAATGGGATAAAATTAAAAATAAAACATCAAATAAAACATCAAATTCTACACACCTGCCTATTCCTTTTCCATCTCTACATCCTCAGGTTACTTTTTCTGTTTATTCCTTGTGGCCGTACAGACTCCTCGTCACTCTTCTCTCATGTCTAGTTGGTTATCAAATCTTTATATACAGTCTTTCTTCTCCATCACTTCTTCCTGTTTCTTTGAGACACTGTTATTTGTTGTCCAATTATATAGCCTTCCAAGTGAATTATATCAGCTCCTCTATCTCTTCACTGCGAGTTGAAGGCAGGAAAATGCTGCTCACACGTGTGTTCTACCAATTTGATCTTCTTTAAGAAATCTGGCTAGGTCCCACTATAATATCATTCACAGCTGTCCTTCTGGGATTTGTTTATGATTGGTCACCAAATATCCTTGATCCCTGATCTATAGCTGTAATACTCGTAGTTTCTGAGTTGTTAATGAAAGAGTGAGAGTGATGTTTGAATTTGGACTAAGGATAGTCTATCTGGTACATAAGGCCCCTGTCTTATATGGAGAATGGAAGTTATTGAATTAACTAAGGATGGTCTTTGATCAGAAAACATAAACTTGTATTTCAAACTTCTCCTTAGAAGAAGAGCCATGCTATTGATATAGACATTCATACAGCTGATGTGTTGCTGTTAATCATAGCCTCTTTTTTTTTTTTTGGCCATTTATAGGGCCGCTCCAGTGGCATATGGAGGTTCCAGGCTAGGGGTCCAATCGGAGCTGTAGCCACCAGGCTACGCCAGAGCCACAGCAAAGCAGGACCCAAGCCGAGTCTGCAACCTATACCACAGGTCACGGCAACGCTGGATCCTTATCCCCCTGAGCAAGGCCAGGGACCGAACCCGCAACCTCATGGTTCCTAGTCGGATTCGTTAACCACTGCACCACGACGGGCACTCCTAATCATAGTCTTTATCCAACTCTTCAATGATTCTCGGTGGGTCTTAGTGTTCTCTTTGCAGCAACATAAATGGCTATTCCGTAGAGGTTTTTGATTTAATTGCTCTCTTTTCTGTGTCCACATTTGAGAATCTCCGTTTTGCATGAATTTTCTTAAGTATTTAGAAGGTTGAATTGAGTTTTTGTGCAGCTAAAGGAGGCACATCTTGCCACATTTATGTAAATTCAGGGTATAAGAAACTGGGAAACTCCAGACTTTATTGAATGCTAATGCCTTTACTTGTTTACTGCTGTAGCTTTGAGAGAGCAAGTTGATCTAAAGGAACAGCAATTGAAAATCATGGTTGGGGATTCGGGAAATGGCAAACTTGGGTTCGATCATGTCTGACAAAGATAACACCAATGAACTCTAGGAAGAAATAGAAATCACATAAGCAACCCCATGCCCACCAGGTGGGCAGTCCACGGACTGGAAAGTACCTGTATCACGGAGACTCACCTACAGGAGTGAGAGTACTGAGCCCCATATCCGGTTCCCATGCCTGGGATCTGGCATTGGGAGCAAGAGCCCCTGGAGAATCTGGCATTGAAGGCCAGTGGGGCGTGTGCGCAGGAGCTCCATGGGACTGGGGGAAACAGAGACCTCATTCTTGAAAGGGGCACACGGTTTTTCATGTGCCCTGGGTCCCAGGGACTCCATAGGAATCTGGGTTGGACCTCACTGCAATGCTTGGAGGATCTCCTGGGAAAATGGGGGGGGGGGGTGACTGTGGCTTGCTGTGGGGGAAGAAGATGGGAGGAGATGTTTCTGGAATACTCATCAGTGTGTGTTCCTCTAGAGGTGGACATTTTGGGAAAATCTGGCTTGACCCATCAGTGCTGAGAAGGCCCAGGCCAAAGGATCATTCAGGTGGGATCACAGCCCCACGCATCAGTAATCAGGCTGCCTCTAATCTCACCAGGAGACAAAGGCCCACCCACCAGAGGGATAAGAATGAGATCCACCTTCCCATCAGGAAGACTAGAGCAAGCCACCCTTACCAACTTTAGCCACAATCGGGGCAGACATCAGAAGGAAGAGAGGCTTCAACTCTATTGTCTGCAAAAAGGAGATCACACCAAAAACCCATAAAAATGAAAATGCAGAAAACTATAACTCAGGTAAGGGAGCAAGGAAAAACAAAACAAAACAGAAAGACAGCTAAGTGATCTGGAGAGTATCAGCCTCCAGGAAAAAGACTTTAGACTGATAATAGTGAAGATGATGCAGGACATTGGAAATAGACTGGAGGCAAAGACTGATAATTTACAGCAAATGGTGAGCAGAGAAATAGAAGCTTGAAAACTTAAGCAAGCAGAGATGCACCATAAAATAATGGAAATGAAAAATTCATTAGAAGCAAGCAACAGCAGAATACAGGTGGCAGTAGAACAAGTAAGTGAGGGGGAGGACAGCCAAGTGGAAATTACGGATGCAGAACAGAAAGGAGAAAAAAGACTGAAAAGAACTGAAGACAGTCTAAGGGCAATCTGGGACAATATTAAATGCACCAATATCTGTACTATAGGGGTGCCAGAAGGAGAAGAGAGAGTGAAAAGGACAGAAAAAATATTTGAAGAGACAATAGCCAAAAATGTCCTTAACATGGGAAAGGACAAGTACCATGTAAAACAAACCCAAGGAGGAACGCCCTGAGAGAGATCTTAATCAAACTGACCAAGATTACAGACAAAGAGAAAATACCAAAATCAGCTAGGGAAAAGAAACAAATAACACACAAGGAAACCCCAATAAGGTTTTCAGCAGATTTTTCAGCAGAAACTCTGTAGGCCAGAGGGAGTGGCGTGATATAAAGTGATGAAAGGAAAAAAGCTCCAACCCAGATTACTTTCCCCAGCCAGGCTTTCATTCAGATTTGAAGGAGAAGTCAAAAGCTTTACAGACAAGTGAAAGCTAAGAGAATTCAGAAACCTTAAACCAGCTTTACAACAAATACTAAAGGAACTTCTCTTGGCAGAAAAGAAACAAAAACACCTCAAATGACAAGGACCACCAGTAAAGGCATATGCACAGGAAATGTAGGAAATCACTCTTGCACAAGTATGCGACCAAAACCAGAAATCATGAGGAAAGGAGGGTACGAATGCAGGACACTGGGGATGCACTTGCACTTAAGAGACCAACAACTTAAAACAATCTCGTGTGTATATATAGGCTCCTATATCAAAACTTCAGGGTAACTGCAAACCAAAAATCTACAACTGATACACACAAATGAGAAAAATCAACTCAAATACAACACTAAAGATAGTTATCAAACCGCAAGAGGAGAGAACAAGAAATAAAGGGAAGAAAAAAGAGCAAGCCAAACAAATCCAAAACAGTTAATAAACAGGCAATAAGAACATACATATCAAAGTTACCTTAGATGCAAATGGACTAAATGCCCTAACCAAAAGACATAGACTGGCTGAATGGATACAAAAACAAAGCCCATGTATATGCTGTCTTCTGGTGACCCACTTCACTTCTAGGGACACATACAAATGGAACGTGAGAGGTTGGAAGAAAATATTCCATGCAAACAGATATATATAAAAAAAAGCTGGAGTAGCAATATTCATATCAGACTAAATAGACCTTAAAATAAAGAATATTATAAGAGACAAAGAAGAACAGTACATAATGATCAAAGGATCAACCCAGGAAGAATATGTAGCAATTGTAAATCTATATGCACTCAACATAGGATAACCTTAATATATAAGGCAACAGTGAACAACCTTAAAAGGAGAAATTGACAATAACACAGTCATAGTGGGGGACCTTTACACCCCACTTACAGTAATAGACAGACCATCCAGACAGAAAATCAACAAGGAAAAAGGACCCTAAATGAAACATTAGACCAGATGGACTTAATAGATATTTATAGGAAAGGACAGTCTATCCAAAAGCAACAGAATACACAGTCTTCTCAAGTGCACATGGAACATTCTCTAGGATTGATCACATCAATCCAACCTTGGTAACTTTTAGAAAATTGAAATCATATCAAGCATCTTTTCTGACCACAATGCTATATGACTGGAAATCAACAAAAAGAAAAAAACTGCAAAAAACACAAACACATGGAGAGTAAACAACATGTTAGTAAACAACGAATGCATCACTGAGGAAATCAAAGGGGAAATTAAAAAATACCTAGAAGTGGATTTCCCATCATGGCTCAGTGGTTAACGAATCTGACTAGGAACCATGAGGTTGCGGGTTCAATCCCTGGCCTTGCTCATTGGATTAAGGATCTGGTGTTGCCATGAGCTGTGGTGTAGGTTGCAGACATGGCTTGGATCCTATGTTGCTGTGGCAGTGGTGTAGGCCAGTGTCTACAGCTCTGTTTCGACCCCTAGCCTGGGAACATCCACATGCCGCTGGAGCGGTCCAAGAAATGGCAAAAATTATAAAACCCAAAAATACCTACAAGCAAATGAGAAGAAAGACAAAACACTCCAAAACCCATGGGATGCAGCAAAAGCAGTTCTAAAGGGAAGTGTAAAGCAATTCAAGCCTACTTCAGGAAACAAGAAAAAGCTCAAATAAACCACCTAACTTTCAACTAAAGCACCTAGAGAGAGAAGAACAGAGAAAACTGAAAGTTAGCAGAAGGAAAGAAATCATATAGATCAGAGCAGAAATCAATGAAACAGAAACAAAAAAAAACCGTAGAAAAGATCAGTGAAACAAAAAGCTGGTTCTTTGAAAAGATCAACAGCATTGATAAAACCTTAGCCAGACTTAAGAAGAAACAAAGAGAGCAGACTCAAATCAATAAAATTAGAAATGAAAAAGGACAAGGTACAACAGACACCACAGAAATGCAAAGGATCAAAAGAGACTACTATGTGCAACTATATACCAATAAAACGCTGACATAGAAGAAAAGGACAAATTCCTAGAAAAGTACCATCTTCCAGGACTAAACCAAGATGAAATAGAAAAGATGAATGGACAAATCACAAGTACTGAAATTGAAATGGTGATGAAAAAACTACCAACAAATAAAAGTCCAGGACCAGATGGCTTCACAGGCGAATTCTATCAAACATTTAGAGAAGACCTAACACCTCTCCTTCTGAAACTATTCCAAACAATTGCAGAGGAAGGAACACTCCCAAACTCATTCTATGAGGTCACTATCACCCTGCTACCAAAACCAGACAAAGACTCCACAAAAAAAAGAAAACTACAGACCAATATCACTTATGAACATTGCTGCAAAACTCCTCACCAAAATACCAGCAAACCAAATCCAACAATACATTAAAAGGATTGTACGTTATGATAAGTGGGGTTTATCCCAGGGATGCAAGGATTCTTCAATATCAGCCAATCAATCAGTGTGATTCCCCACATTAACAAACTGAAGAATAAAAACCATATGATCCTCTCAATCGATGCAGAAAAAGCCTTTGACAAAATCCAACACCCATTTCTGATAGAACGCCTTCAGCATGTGGGCATAGATGGAAGCTACCTCGACATAATAAAGGCATATATGACAAACCCAGAGCTAACAACATCCTCAATGGTGAAAAGCTGAAAGAATTCCTGTTGAGATAGGGAACAAGACAAGGATGTCCGCTCTTGCTGTTACTCTTCAACATAGTTTTGGCAGCCCCAGCCACAGCAATCAGAGAAGAAAAAGAGACAATTGGAATCCAAATTGGGAAGGAAGAAGTAAAACTATCACTATTTGCAGAGGACATGATACCATACCTAGAGAATCCTAAAGACTCTACCAGAAAACTGTTAGAGCTCCTCCATGAACTTGGCAAAGTCACAGGAAACAAAATTAATACAGAGAAATCGACTGTATTTCTACATACTAACAACGAAAGATCAGAATGAGAAATTAGGGAAACAACCCCATTTACCATCACATCAACAAGAATAAAATGCTTAGGAATAAACCTACCTAAAGAGACAAAAGACCTGTACGCTGAAGTCGGTAAGATACTGATGAAGTCAGTCAAAGATGACACAAACAGATGGAAAGATATACCATGCTCTTGGATTGGAAGAGTCAATATTATCAAAATGACTCTACTACCCAAGGCCATCTACAGATTCAATGCAATCCCTATCAAAGTACCAAGGACATATTTCACAGAACTAGGACAAAATATCTTAAAGTTTGTTTGAAAGCACGAAGGACCCAGAATAGCCACAGCCATCCTGAGAAAGAAAACTGGAGCTGGAGGAATCAGGCTCCCTGACTTCAGATTATACTACAAAGCTACAGTCATCAAAACCATGTGGTACTGGCACAAAGACAGAAATGTAGATCAGTGGAACAGGATAGAAAGCCCAGAATTAAACCCACGCACCTACAGTCAACTAATCTACCACAAAGGAGGCAGGAATATCCAATGGAGAAAGGACAGTCCCTTCAACAAGTGGTGCTTGGAAGACTGGACAGCCACATGGAAAAGAATGAAGTTAGAACCCTTCCTAACACCATGCCCAAAAATGAACTCAAAATGGCTTCAAGACCTAAATATAAAACGCTTAGTGGAAAACATAGGCAAAATGCTGTCCGACATAAACACAGCAATATTTTCTCAGAACTACCTCCTAGAGTAATGACAATAAAAGCAAAAATAAACAAATGGGACTTAATTAAATTTAAAAGTTTCTGCACAGAAAAGGAAACCCTCAACAAAACAAAAAGACAACTCACAGAATGGGAGAAAATCTTTGCAAATGAAGCAACTGACAAGGGATTAAACTCCAAAATTTGAAACACCTTCTGCAGCTCAATAAGAACAACAACAAAACAACCCAACCCCATCCAAAAATAGGCAGAAGATCTAAACAGACAATTTTCCAAAGAAGACATATAGATGGCCAAAAAACACATGAAAAGATGTTCAACATCACCCATAACTAGAGAAATGCAAATCCAACCCTCTATGAGGTACCACCGGCCAGAATGGCCATCATCAAAAAGTCTACAAACAATAAATGCTGCAGAGGGTGTGGAGAAAAGGAAACGCTATTACACTGTTGGTGGGAATGTAAACTGGTGTAACCAGTGTTGACAACAGTATGAAGATTCCTCAGAAAACTAAAAATAGAATTACCCTTTGATCCAGAGAAAACCATGACTTGAAAAGGTACATGTGCTGCAATGTTCATTGCAGCACTATATACAACAGCCAAGACATGGAAACAACCTAAATGTCCATTGACAGAGGAGTGGATAAAGAAGACATGGTACATATACACAATGAGATATTACTCAGCCATCAAATGGAGAGAAATAACAGCATTTGCAGCAACATGGATGGACCTAGAAATTATCATGCTAAGTGAAGTCAGTCAGACAATGAGACAGCACCATCAAATGCTATCACTTACATGTGGACTCTTCAAAAAAGGACACAATGAACCTTACTGCAGAACAGACGCTGACTCACAGTCTTTGAAAAACTTATGGTTTCCAAGGGAGACCGGTTGGGGGGAGTGGGGGGATGCGCTGGGGGTTTGGGATGGATATGCTATAAAATCAGGTTGTGATGATCATTGTACAACTATAAATGTAATAAAATTCATTGAGTAATTAAAAAAGTAAATCACAACAAGTTGAAGATACTTCACAGGAACTTAATTTAGGTAGAAGCTAGAGGAGACTCAGGACATAATGGTGTATGTTACAATGCCTAGAAAAACTGCTAAAAAATATGCTAGGGTATGCATCTAAAAGGCTAACAGAGGAATTAAAGCAGAATGTTGCATGTATTCAATTACTTAAAAGAAAGTAGAACAAGAGGACCAAAAGAAACAGGAGGGAAAGAGTAAAATGGTAGAACTCCATCCACTTATATTATCATTACATGAGGTGTAAGTGGACCAAACCCTCTAATTAAAAGGCATAGACTGAGTCAATGCACCCATTAGAGCTGCTTTACTAAACAGTAGTGGTCATACCAAATCCTGATGAAGATGCAGAGAAACTAGATCTCTCCTAGATTGCTGGTGGGACTAGAGCCACTCTGGAAAAGAGACGGTTCCTTCAAAACAAAACGTACTTACCTTATAGTGTGGCCATTACACTCTTGGAGTTCTTTCCAGGTGACTGACTAGTTATGTCTCTTGATTCAGATAATTGTTATAAATGGTTGATTTTGGTAAACTTGAGTCTGATAATGGTTTGGGGAAGGAGAATAGCACTGTTTGGCGTCTTCGTCCCTGGCTCCCCAGCTGTCTCTCAGCCTTGATACAACTCTAGGAAATATGTGAGGATAGTTTGGGGTGGGAAGAGTTCAAAGTAAGCACAACCACTTCAAATTTTTACACGAATGGGGGTTTAGAGGTGTTGAGTAGCTCCACAAAAAGAGCCAGAGAAGGGAATGGAAAATACATACTAATGGAAAAGGATGGGAAATGACGGAAGTTACAAAGAATAGAAGGTGCAATTTGATAGAAAGGGCAGAGATGTAGGATATTGTCGAAAAACTAGAAAAGACAGAAGGCAGTTAGAGTAAAAGATATTGTTAGGTAGCAGCAGGTTTTTGGTGTTATTATTATTATACAAAAATTTGATAAAATTAGAAGGGCAACGACCATTTCCCTCTATCTGATCAACCCAATTCACTTTGAACCTCACTCCCAGGTTTCAGTGGAGGATAGGTGTGATATGTTGAAATATTGTTAGGTTTTTTTTGCGTTTCTTGCTCTAAGAGTAAACACCTAGTTCAGGACCAGATTTCAGAGTTTAATGTTACTTTAGAAAGCACGAATTTCTCTGTACCTAAGGGAAGGCAAGACTGGAGTCTGTGGGGGAGGTGAATAACACTGATTCTCAACTGAGGTTTCACTTGGAGAAAGGGGTATATTTGAAGATGATTTTCCAAGGTCAGCGGTGGTGAATACCCCAAGATTCTTAAGAGAACAACTTTTGTCTGTGAAGCTCAAGAGTGTTCATTACGAACAACTTCTTTACTCAGTGCCGTATGTAAAAACTCTAGAGTCAGGACGAAAACAAAACTCTCATTTATTTGAGAAACAATATTGTGGACGTTTCTTCAAAGAGCTTCTTGCTTCAAAAAGTGGCACGACATGATGCTAAGATCAACATCATCATACCCAGGATCTTCTCGTCTCAGGACCAGTGAGGATTCTTTCTCTTCCATGCTAGAGTTGACAGCTTCTCCAGGAGACTGCAGAGAGATGCCTGAAACAATAAGGAGAATCCCAGTTTGAGTGGTGACAAGAAGACTGGATGTAGTCCTATGGTGGAAGGAGACTAGTCAAACTGACTACAGAATATCTGTGGAAACACAGCCCTTTTCTGAAAGGCTAGATGAAGCTACTTCATACACTCTCAGCTACTCATGCAAAGTCTTGTCTTGACCTTGCCAGTTGGAAAGGAGACAGGCATGCCTGTTCCACACCAGTCTGCTCTGATTTCATAAGGAATGGAGGCAGGAGATGACCAAATAGAGTGCCTCAGATGCCCCCTGCTCAGCACCTTGATAAAAGATCAAGCCTGACCTGTAAGTATTGATGAGAGCAACTTGCTTCCTGTGTCAGATGCCAAAAGGGGGACAGCTCAACCAAATTCCAAAACCCCTGCTCCCCAAGGACCACATGTTCACCCAGAAGCAGAAAGCCTTGTCCTGGGGGATGAGGGTCTTCTTTTGTCAATTGAAAGAGTGAGAGAAAATTGTGTCTTGGTTTCCCTGGAGGGCTGAGATTTTATGTCTCTTTCATTGCCAATTCTGCTCAAAGAGTGAGAAATATCATCATTAAACATTTGGTTTAATGTTTCCAAAACAAATTTTTACAGATCTTACATTTTACTTACACTTCTATTTACAAACTTTCCAGAGAAAGTATACTTCAATTAAAAAAATTGCCATCAAAACAAGAACTTTCCAGAGTACTTCTCACAATACGAAAGAACCGCAAAACTTGCTGTCAGAACATTCATCAATCTGGGGTATGAAAATAGGAGAAAAGCCTCTGCAACCATACAGACCTGTCCACATCCAACTGATGGTGGACACAGACACAGAGAACACACTTCTCAGAAGATGAGATGAGCTACAATGTAACAAGGGTGAGGCAGAGCTGATCTTATCTGGGAATAGGTGTGTACTGAGATCCTGACAGTAAGTAAAAACAGACTATTGATGAGCCAAAAGTAATCTCCTCCATGATAAGGAAGTCAGCCTACTGAGCTGTCCACTCACCTGTCTGGGAATACCTGTCACCACCTCCATCCTCTGTGGGAAAATAATTCTCACTCCTCCCAGGAGAGAAAGGAATTTCAGGAACAGGTAACTCTTCAACATCATCATAACCACTTCCTGTGGCATTGACATGCTCTCCCCGAGGCTCTAAAGACAGAGAAGGACTTAGGTGGAGTAGCAAAGTATGGGCTGGACTAAGGGATGTCCTAAGTCCCTTCTGATGCAGAGACTCTAATGGATGATAAATATAGCCACCATATTCCAGGGTTGTGCCAAAGGCATGTATTTGATCTCCATGTTCTCAGAAATCATTTAAATCTTCAAAATATTTCAATGTATCATGGCCAATCATAGTTTTCTAACATGGCATCTCATACTGTAAAGCATCAACAAAAGCTATTGTGCCATGAGTTTCAGGTACTGTTTTCAAGCATGTGATACTGAGCTGTCACATATATTATGCACATATCAGTGACTGGGGAGGATGAATCTGGACCAAGAGAAGGAGGGGTCCATGTGCCTTCTGAAGCTTTGGGAGTCACAGGGCTGGTAGGAAGAGGAAGCCTGGACATCAGTCACTCAGAGACAGGATATCCCGCCAGTCCCAATCTCTGGATGCCTGGGTTTCAAAGCCTTCTGGTCCTTGGTTGAATCTAATCTCCATGAGTTACCCATCTTTACACTCTGGAGAAGATCCAGGTGGGGACATTCTCTTTTCTCAGGTTCCTTGTGAGGAAGAGGTTCTAGTAGTGGATAACTACAGGCATCAATCACTCCATGTATTCCAGGTCTTATCAATATTAATAGTTTTGTCTCAAATAAGTGAGAATTATTTGGTTTGGCTTAAAAAATAGTTTTGTCTCAATATGCACAAACTCCATGAAATAATTCAGATCGCATAGTACTGCTCTGTCCAAGCGTAGCTCACAAATGTTCCCTTTAGCTAGAGAAATTTGAGCTTATCCATGTGGAGTGTTATTTTCAAAAAAACATGGACTTTGGATCTTTCATAATACATTAGATGATGGCTGTATCTGAGGAGAAGAAGTTGTGGCTGCAGAGAACTGAGGTCCCACAGTGGGCAATCCTGGACTGGTGAGAAGAGATCCTTCCTATTCTAATCACAGGAGGGTTCCCTCACATAAGATTACCCCTCCTCATCCCCTCCATCCAAGGGAAGGCCTATCTCTACTACCTGGAGCATATTCAGGGTCTCCATCCTCCTCAGTGTCCCCTGTGTAATATGGCAGCCGAGTCACTGAGTCATCAGACAGGTTTGCTGGTAGGGAGAAAAACATCACAGACAAACAGAAACATTGCCCATAGCAGGAAGCCCGGCGTCATCGGTTTAGAGGAAATACTGAGGCTTTGTACTTGTAGAGAAGGGCTTGCAACTTGTGTGAGTTTGAGCTAGTGTCTGGGTTCGTGCTTGCTACAGGTAACACACAGCTAGCTCATGGAGAGAGCAGAGGGCATGGGACACACCTGGGCTGTCCAGTAGGTCCTCCTTCTCTGGTTTTATGAGGTCATCAATCTCCTGGTACAAGCCTTCATCGACAGCATCTTCAAAAGCAGATAAGGCTGGGAAGCAGCAAGAGTTTAGAGGCTGTCCCTGGAGATGTTCCCTTCACCAACAGACCCAATGCACTTGGGGAAACTCTTCTGGGATGCCGGGGCTCTTTTATCAGCCTTCTAAAACAGAACTGGGTTTCCCGACCCTGACCTTCATCCCACACATTCCACACTCAATTTCTACTGAAATTTCTCCTTCCTGTTCACGCAGGAAGTTATAATTGTTGAGAGATTTGACATTCAGTCCAGGGCCAGGGCTGGATTCATCCTTTCAAAGCTTTTCTGTCTATTTTAGAAAAGTTGGAATTTTGAGAGATAATGAGGTTGGAGACCAATACTTGTGTATTTTCTTGATGTCACACCTGGATCAATACCCTTCCCACTACTTTCCAGATCATTTAGCATCCCTACAGCCTACCTTGGTGCTCTGCTCTCCATCTGTGTAGCTGAATCCCCAGGATAACGAGGACCAGGAAGAGAAGGGCCCCCAGTATGATACAGAGGATCCCAGGAAGGGAGAAGAGGCCAAGGACAGGAGCCGAGCCTGCAGTGGTGCCTGAGGACAGAGGGCCATGAGGTTTCAGGAGGATTATAAGACCAGAAGAACACCCAAATTCCTCCTTATCCCAGTCATCTTCTGAATCCTCAAGACCATGAAGTCACCATTCAGATACAATGGGTCTGTGTGATCCCCAAGGTGAGACTGATCCAGGTCCTTCCCTGAGCTGTGCCAACTGTCTTCTGGATCTGCTTCTGAAGGGTTTTTGCTCAATTAAAGCTGGTGAAGCTCTGGACATTACAGCTGCCACTACTTAGGAGGAGTATAAACTTCTGATCATTAGGCTTTTCTGACTGATACGGAAATTTGCTCAAAAATACATGTACAGTGGAGTTCCTTGAAAATATGGGAGTCTCCTCTAACACATGGCTCGGAGCCACAGAACCACTTACTTCCACGAGCCGGGGGAACTGTTGTCCTCTCGCCTGGAGAGAAGTGAAAAAGAATAGATCACTATATTGAGTTGGCCTGAGAAAGCCATAGGGTTACTCTTACCATCCCTGGCACATTGAACTGTTTCAGGTTCCAGGAGATCAGGCAGTAACCTCTCCTGGAGCCAGAGCGCCAAACAACTGATTATTCCAGAGAAGGTTTCGGGACACAAACTTTCATGTCCTTCAGTCCTAGCCCCTCACCTGGTCCTCCACTCACCAGAGCACCTCACTCCAGCGTCCTCCTCGTGCTTGCAGTCGCTCTGCCCCCAGGGCCCCGCAGCACAGTCCCACAGGGAGGACTCCCTGCCCCTGCACTGCACCTCGTCCAGCCAGATGCTCCCACTTCCGGGGCCAAATGCCGCATCCCGCAGGGCTTCCAGGGCATGGCCACAGCCCAGCTGCTGACACACCACCTCGGCCTCTGCCAGGCTCCAGGAGTCATCACACACTGTGCCCCAGGAGCCGCTGTGCCACACCTCCACTCGCCCTGAGCACACGCTGTCTCCTCCCCTGAGTCGCAGCTTCTCTTTGTCTGAAAAGGCAAAGCAGCCCCACCTGTGACTGCCCCTGGTGGGAAGGAGGGAGCCCCTGGGAGCCACAGGGGAGGCTGGAGGGCCTGACATACCTGTGCAGGGGGCAGCAGTTGGGCAGCTCTTGGGTCTCCTTCCTGCAGAAGCGAAGGAGAGGGACGTCCTGAGTCAGGGACAGCTGGGGTTGTCTTGTCCCCCAAACAAAGTTATCTGTGATCTTTGGCTCAGTGCAAATGACAAGTGAAAACACAGGCTTCATAATCTAATGGGCTCAGACTTTCACTTGATCCTTCATAAGCTGAAATATTTTTTTATTTACTCGTTTATCAGTCTCCATATCCCAGAACAAATGCACGTATAGACACCTACAAATATATCTACACACACACTTACACCCCCCATGAAAGCTCTAATAGTGGAAAGACTTTTCAAATCTTATTCACTTTGTTTTTCAAGGACTGTGCACATTGGATGCCCACATTCAATATGTGTGGAGAACTCCTTTAAATACAGTGGTGTGGGTTTGATAAATATTTATGTATTTTTCATTTATTTATTTATTTGCTTATTAGGACTGAACCTGCAGCATATGGAAGTTCCCAGGCTAGGGGTCAAATCAGAGCTACAGCTGCTAGCCTACACCACAGCTGACGGTAACGCCGGCTGCCTAACCAACAGAGCAAGTCCGGGGATCGAACCTGCATCCTCATGGATACTAGTCAGATTTGTTTCCACTGTGCCACAATGGGAACCCCGATAAATATTTACTGAATGAATGTATAGTAGTTGAACAAAATCCAGTGAATATAATTCCTTTAAATTCATCCTAATCTGGAGTTCCCGTCGTGGCACAGTGGAAACAAATCCGACTAGGAACAATGAAGTTGCGGGTTCAATCCCTGGCCTCGATCAGTGGGTTGTGGATCCGGCGTTGCTGTGAGCTGTGGTGTAGGTTGCAGATGTGGCTTGGATCTGGCCTTGCTGTGGCTCTGGTGTAGGCTAGCAGCTGTAACTCCGATTAGACCCCTAGCCTGGGAACCTCCATAAGCCGCTGCTGTGGCCCTAAAAAGACAAAATAAATAAAGAAAGAAAGAAAGAAAAGAAAATCTTATTTGCAACAACATGGAAGGAATTCAAGGGCAATACGCTAAGTGAAATAAGCCAGTCAGAGAAAGACAAATACCACATGAGCTCACTTGCATGGGCATTCTCAAAAACATAAACAAACAAATTCAGAGATGCAGAGAAAATTTTGGTGGTTGCCAAAGGTGGGTAGGTCCTGTGGGATAAATGGGTAAAGGCAGTCAAAAGATACACAGTTACAGCTATAAGATAAATAAGTTATGGGCATGTGATGTCTAGCATGGTGACTAAGCTAGTACTATATTGTGTGTTTCAAAGCGGGTAAGAAAATACATCTTAACGGTCTCATCTTAAAAAAATTGTAACTATGGTGATGGATATCATTTCCCAATACATCCAGATATACAAGTGTTAGGAAGTACAGCTGAAACCAATGTTATGTGAATTATATATTAATTATAATGAATTTGTGGATTAAACGAGCTCCATCCAAACTTCATTTTGTAGACTTGATTTATCACTTACATTTAAAAATATGAAATCTGGAGTTCCCGTTGTGGCGCAGTGGTTAGCGAATCCGACTAGGAACCATGAGGTTGCGGGTTCGGTCCCTGCCCTTGCTCAGTGGGTTGACAATCCGGCGTTGCTGTGAGTTGTGGTGTAGGTTGCAGACGCGGCTCGGATCCCACGTTGCTGTGGCTCTGGCGTAGGCCGGTGGCTACAGCTCCGATTCGACCCCTGGCCTGGGAACCTCCATATGCCGTGGGAGCGGCCCAAGAAATAGCAACAACAACAACAGTAACAACAACAACAACAACAACAAAAAGACAAAAAAAAATGAAATCTCACTAACAACATACTACAGGGTTCAGACGGACACACAGAAACGGACAGTAAGTCACCTGCACAGGAGACATAGGCTTCCTCCTTTGGATAGCACGAATTGGAATTCCAAGGGTCAGAAGGACACTCCCAGAGAGAGCGATCAGTTTTCCGACACTGGATTAAATCTACCCACCGGGGTCTAGAACCTTCCCTAAAAGCCACCGAAGAGTTGAGGGTTCCACTGTCCCCACAGCCAAGCTGCCTGCAGATCATGGACAAGGTGATGTCTTCCATGGGGCTGTGGCAGACACCGCCCCAGGTCCCGTTGTAGAAAACTTCCAGCCACCCTGCACACTCCTGGTCCTCGCTCACCACCCTGAGGGCCAGGGACTCTGCAACGGAAAGGGGGGACCACGACACAGTGAGCCCTCCACTCAAAGCTCTGGGGTTTCTTCTCTCCCAGAAATTGTGAACACTCATCCCCAACCAGCTGAGGAGATGCCCACTGGGAGACAAGACTGAAATCTGTCTCTCTTTTATGTGACTTTGTCCATATCTGTCTGTCTTTCTACTTCTACCACAGTGATGTAGTGAAAGATGAACCAAGAGGAAGACCAACATGGGCACCTGCAGGAGGGGGCAGTGAATCCTGCTTCCTGACAAAACCTCCAAAATCTATGTGAAAGGGTTGTGGATAGTGGTGCGATAGCTGGAATCATCCCTGGAACCTGTGAATGTATGACTTTACTTGGCAAAAGGGATTGTAACAATGTGACTAAAATAGAACCTTGAGATGTGAGATTAAGCTGGAATACTGTGGATTGACCACGTGAGCCCAGTCTAATCACATTCTCAGACCCACTGTCATAAAAGTGGATTACTCTTCCCAGCTGTGGTCAGAGGGAGCGGTGACTATGCATAATGATTAGAAACATGCAACATTTCTGGTGATGAATGAAGGAGGCAGTGAAGCAAGAATTTCAGGCAGTTTCTAGAGGCTTGAAAAGATAAGAAACAGAATTCTCCCCACAGCCTCAGAAGGGAAGCAGCTCTGTTGAAATCTGGATTTTAGCCCAGACCAAGTCTGTTGGAATCTAATCTACAGAACTGGAAGGCAATAAAAACCTGTTGTTCTAAACCACTGAGTAGTAATTTGTTACAGAAGCAAATGGAAACTAGTAAAGTGGGTGTAAGATTTTGTACCAGACATAACTGAAGAGGGAGCCCTGCTTTCAAGTGGAAACTGTAAGAAATGGCTCTGCCAGGAGATACTGCTGAGAGGAAAGCTCCAGAACCTCAGCTGCTACAGGAGCAAGCGAAACAGCTACTTCACATTTGCTACAAAGACCAGCTCCCTGTGAGGAAGCGTCCTTCTCTGGCCCTTTCAGCAACTCTCTCTCAGGGCTCAGATCCCACCTCCAGGGCCCCCACCCCTCCCCAACCTGTGGACAATGTTGAGCGGACCTGAGCAGATGACCCCTGCGTCCTCTTTGTGTCTGCAGTTGTGCTGCCCCCAGCCCCAGGAAGGGCACTGCCACACGTGGGACTCCTTTCCTGTACAGTTCACGTCATCCAGCCAGATGTGGCCTGAGCCCGCCCCGAAGTGAGCAGACCCCAGTGCACTGATGGCATCTCCACAGCCCAGCTTGCCTGCACACCACGTGCGCATCGTCCAGGTCCCAGCTGTCATCACAGACGGTGCCCCAGGAGCCCTGGTGAAGGATCTCCACTCTCCCTGAGCAGTAACTCCCTCCATCCACCAGGCGCAGCTGTCTGCTGTCTGAGGAGAGAGAGTCAGAAAAAGAGGTGGGAGATTTACACAGGGAAGGAGGAGGGTTTTCTGGTCCTATGCGACCCCTACCTGAGCAGTTGGCGGTGCTCTCCTCTGAGGCTGCAGAGCCTGCTGGTTCAGACAGGGAGTCATTGCACTGAGGCAGCCCCTGGGTCTGGTTTCCTACAGAAACAGCAATGAACAGAGGGTTGGTGGGGTTGGAGTACAGGACCCTGAATTAAACTAAGTAATAACTTGGGGATGGGGTCTGAGATGAAAGCAGTAACATAGCCATGAAATTATCATAATTTTAGAGTTCACTTTCTCCAAGGAGAGTTCTGCTTCTGACAACGTCACATGTTTTTTAAAAGCAGCTTTTGCACTAAGAATGAGTTGAATAAGGGACCAACACAGCTGGCATTGTTTCTACATTGTTTTCTGTGATTATACACAAATAATAATATTTTAAAAATACATTAAACTCAGAACACACCTTGGCCTGAACTTAAGAATAAATGAGCAATCAGAAGAACCATATATCACCATGAAATATCTTATTTTGAAGCCAGTTTTCCAGCACTCTTTGCCCTTAGGGACATTCCCCTCCAGGAGCAACCTGAGTACCAGTTAGCCCTTCCCTCTCTTACCTGAGCAGATCACAGAGGCTGTGTTTCCATGGGCACAGTCAGGAACACCCAGGGCAGTCACAGGGCAATTCCACAAGAAGGACTCAGCCCCAGAGCAGCGAAATCGGGCTTTCCACATCTGATCACCTCCCTCTGCTCCCTTCGGGGTGGAGAGGGCGACTCCACAGCCGAGCTGACGACAGACAACATTGGCATTGGCCGTGGTCCAGTGGGAGGCACAGAGTGTTCTCCATCCTCCAGAAATATTCATCTCCACTCGCCCCGCACACTGAGAGGTGTCATTTCTCATGAGCCGGACTTCCGTGTATGCTGGTGGGAGAGGACGGGATTTCAGCAACATCTTGATTTTCCTGAACTGGGTTGGCAGGGAGGTTGGGTCCTGATCTGCCTCTCACCTGAACAGACAACTTGAACAGCTCCACTGTGGTGACAAGTGCCTCCTGGACAGGGCACTCTGGGGCAGGACCAGAGCTCAGGCTCCTCCCCCTTACACCTGAACTCTTCAGGCCAGACCTGGTCATCTGACCCTCTGAGGGGCCTCTGACCCAGGACAGACACAGCCTTGCCGCATCCCAGCTCTGCACAGATGACCTGGGCGGTGGGGAATGTAAAGTTCCCATCAGACACTGGCGTCCAGTCTTCTCCAGAATGCACTTCTACTCGCCCTGAGCAGGGTCCATTCCCTTGAGCTAGACGCACAAATCCTAAGAGAAACAAGCAAACAGCAAAGCCAGGGAGGGTTCATGATCCTGGCTTGGCAGAGGAAAACAATGTGTTACAAGCAAGGGTGTGAAAGCTTTTCTTTTCCAGGGCTGGGGCCTGGAAAGAGAGTTTGTCAGTCATTGTCAGATTTGCATTTTCATAGGAAAGTTTCTAAAGAGAAATCCAGGATTTGCAGGGTCAGTGTGGAATGGCTGATTCCCAAGAATGTATCTTTTGAGGCTGGTGAGGAATGTGAATTCCTCACCCAATGGTCTGGAAACTACAGGGCCCCCTCCCCCAAAATGCCCTGTAGTGGGCATTCAAAATTGGGTGCATGGGTATGACTGATCTGAACTAACCCAGAGTGAAACAAGTCCATGGGATTCAAGAGGTTTGAGGTCTATGGGTCAGACAAGGTTCGCCAGCCATCCTGAGATTTCTGAGGCTAGAATTCTGGGCAGCTTTCTCTGGGGAGCCAATGCTTAAGTCACTGAGACTAAGGAACAACACGAGGGATGGATGTGCCAAAGTGTAGGCAGACTTCTGGCTCAAGGGAGGAAATACTGATTTTATAACAATCCACCCTCATGACATCACTTTTTTTCCTCATAATTTTTGATGGTAAAAAATTCCAAGAGTTTCTTAGGTGAGCTGATTTTGAAAGGAGTTCTCCTCAGATGAGTTTGGATATTAAGAAAGCTCAGAGAGTCATAGGAGAGAAGGGGGCTGGTCCTGGCCATCTTTCTTGAAAGCCTGGGATTTATCAATGAACCTGGGAGAGGGTGAGTTCTCAGTGGCAGTGTGCAAGAGAGCTGAGTTTCTTGTTTACTTCATTCTAGGGGGTTTTGCTTCCAAGAAATGGGTATCTTAGCAAATGCGATGGAGTGACAGTAACTTTGTGTATTTTCTTCCTACCTCTGTGCTAACTGCATGTTTCTTTCCTATTTAGGTTCTTGCGAAATAGCCAGCATGCTGCCAAAAAGGAGAGTGAGGAAGAAAGAACAGAAAGCAAACAAGCCAGACACAATTTGGAGTCTTCCAAATTGCAAAAGCCCTGGAATGGATGAAAGACAGAAATATTGGGGGAAAAAATACCCGTCCCACATATTTTTAGTACATTTTATCCCCTGTGTTGCTACCATTTGCCACCTAATCCTTCTAGCCTTTCCCATTTCTCCCACAGCAGACAAGAAAAAACAAACAAACAAACCAACCCTCTTAAGCGCTACAAATGGATCACAAGGGAACTCCAAGAGGGAAGCACTTCTATAGAAGTGGAGTGTGGATGGGGTGTGTGGTAGGTTGAACTGGGAGTGGGTGGAGTATGAACCTGAAGGAAGGAGACCAAGGAAAAGACTTGTGATCATGATTTGGTCTTTCGGGAGCCTTTTTTTTTTTTTTTTTTGTCTTTTTCTAGGGCTGCACCTTTGGCATGTGGAGATTCCCAGGCTAGGGATCTAATCAGAGCTGTAGCCGCTGGCTACACCAGGGCCACAGCAATGTGGGGTCCAAGCCATGTCTGTGACCCACATCACAGCTCACGGCAATGCCAGATCCTTAACCCACTGAGCAAGGCCAGGGATCGAACCCGCAACCTCATGGTTCCTAGTAGGATTCGTCAACCACTGAGCCATGACGGGAACTCCCGGGAGCCATATTCTGAATAGAGAAAAGGTAATTCAATTTGAAAAGAATTAAAACCTCGAATCATAAAGAACCATTTTAAAGGTACACTTGCCTGATTTCTGAGTGTGCTTATGATTATTATTTATGTGCATGGTGGAATTCTTTCCGATAAAGGACTCTGATTGAGGACTTGGAAAAAATATTCCAACAGAGAACAATCTGCCACAGACAGCAGGAGAAAACAGAAAAGACACCACAGAAACTGAAGAATGGAAGGATTAGCTTGAGCCTTTCTATGGGAATGAAGGGTGAGAGAGAAAACGCTGTGCTTGCCCTTGATTATTTATCCATTTCCATCTCCCCAGACAGGCTCAGGTTAGGACCCCTAGTCTGGTCTGGTTGGGAATTTGGTTATAGGCTACTCATTCTAATTAAAGCATTTCTTCTTTTTTCCTAAACAAGCTGTTAGTTTCTGCATTATCTCATGATATTATAAATTTAGAAAGAACAAGAACTATTCCTTGCACACTGTTTTATGTAGCCTGACACATGTCAGACATTCAAATATATGCTTGATAATCAATAAAGTCTTAGACACATTGGGAAAGAGCCTCCTGAGACAAATTATTATTTTTGATTTTCTACTTTATTTTAAAGTGTCATAGAAAATTTCATGTGTTAACATTGCAAGAAAATTTATGAAATAGGTTGATATGAGAGGATAAGCTATTATATACAATAAAACCAATCATGTTTCTTGTGTAACAGGAGACTAGAGTGAATGTAGTAGAATATAACTAATAGACTCAACGACACACATACAAACATAGAAATTTAGTATTTGAAAAAGGTAGTTTTTTTTTTTTTTTTTTGTCTTTTGTTGTTGTTATTGTTGTTGCTATTTCTTGGGCCGCTCCCGCGGCATACGGTAGTATTTTAAGTCACTACAAAAGGTAGATCATTCAATAAAGAGTGCTGAAAAGCGAGGGATCGATTTGAAAATAATAAAATAAATCTTTATTTGCTATCCATCTCAAAAATAAATTTTGTGATAGATAAATGTATATATATCAGATTGAGGCATGAGACTTTGAAAGAAAATGATGAATTATAGATGTTCTTTGAAAAACAGGGTTGACTGTGAAGAAGACACATTCTATGGCTTTCTCATGAAAGTAATTTTTTTCCTCATGTCATTTAACATGACCCCGTATTTCATGTTGACTGACATCGTTTGAGTCGGCGATGTAACAGAAATCTTGTCATTGGTCTATGATTTGGGAAGGACTTTCTAGTATCTGCCCAAGACTGGTATTGTTAGTGAGAAGCGAAGTTTTACTAATCCACTAGTTCCACAGATGTTGTCATCTGAGGTAAAGGAGAATCTGGGCTCACTGCGGATGTTACCCGCTTGTTGGGTGACATTTATACACTTATTTATAAGTTTCTGTGCAAATGAGGGCCAAGGAAGTCCGTGACTGACATGGAGCTCTTCACTGAGCTCCTCACTGGTTCATCTGAAGAGAGTGAGTGAATTTTTTAGGGTGAAGACTAGGATAGCTCCGGACCAGTTTCTTGTCCTTTTAATGGAAATCAGTCTTGATCTGACCTCAAAGGTGTCAGGATACATTTCTGAATATCTGCCTAAGCAGAGAAAATGGCAGAGGAAAAGCAGTTTTATCCTGGACTACCGAATTTAGAATTAATATGTTTATGCAATGCCACAGAAACTCCAAAGGACCAAAATAGCAAACATTGAAGGTAACCAAAAGCCCCTAAAATTTGAACCCTGTGTCTTGTACCATGGAGAACTAGGGTCACATGTTGGGTCATAGATACGAAGAGATACAGACACACCATTACTTCAGTCAAAAGGAAGAAGAACTCAGCCATAAAAAAGAATGACATCATGCCATTTGCAGCAACATGGATGGAGCTAGAGAATCTCATACTGAGTGAAATGAGCCAGAAAGACAAAGACAAATACCATATGCTATCACTTATAACTGGAATCTAATATCCAGCACAAATGAACATCTCCTCAGAAAAGAAAATCATGGACTTGGAGAAGAGACTTGTGGCTGCCTGATGGGAGGGGGAGGGGGAGGGAGTGGGAGGGATCGGGAGCTTGGGCTTCTCCGACACAACTTAGAATAGATTTACAAGGAGATCCTGCTGAATAGCATTGAGAACTTTGTCTAGATACTCATGTTGCAACAGAAGAAAGGCTGGGGGAAAAATGTAATTGTAATGTACACATGTAAGGATAACCTGACCCCCTTGCTGTACAGTGGGAAAATTAAAAAAAAAAAAAAAAAAAAAGGAAGAAGATACCCAGGCCCGCACCAAGCAAAATATGGCCTCTTTCAGGGCTAAGGTCAATAAGTGTTCAGTCTGTAAATGATATTGGAAATGCTTGAGCACTATGCTCTTACTTTAGACCAGAGAAGATAGAGTCTAGGGAGGTTCTGTCACAAGAGCCATTTGTGCAAGGTCACAGAGTTAGAGACGGAAGCCCTTCTGTCTGCTTTGTGCTCTCAGGTCGGGGGTTACTGCCCAGCATCTCATCTTCCTCCAGGTTTGGTGTTCAGTGTGCACCATGGCCCATTCTCCTTGGAGCTTCACCTCTACTCACTCTTCTCTCACTTGCAAGAGAGACATCAAATTGAGTCATAAGAGGGATCTCAGGGGGCCAGTTCTTCAGGAAAGTACTCTTTCTGCACCTATGCCTGAACCTGGGAAGCCTCCAGTTTTCTATATGTCAGCTTCTGCTTAGGGCTCTCTGGGCCAGAAGAAATACTCCCTCTTACTGTTATAACTTTGGGGCTCTGTTTTGTCCAGGGACGCGGGAGAGCAAGGGTGACCAGTTTGGTTTTCATCACTTGTCCTCTAGATCACATCCCTATTCCTCTCCCTTTGACCAAGACCGCCTCTTCTGTCCTGCCTGTAGCTATGATGCATATCTGCATCCAGACCAACTCTCAGGGCCTCTGACCATCAGCCTCTCCTGCCCCTGTATCCTCTGGCTCTTCATCCATCTCTCCAGTTCCTACTAGTTTTGATTAGCGTAGAACACTGTGTTGCGTGAGTTATAGGAAGTGTCTGTTGCATGTGGTAGTTGGCCAATTTCATGTGGTTTTATTAAAGATAAAAACACCTTTTTAGAATTTGCCTTGTTCCAGGGACTTTGGTAGATGCTGGGAAATTAAATCCCAATAAATCAATATTCATGTCTTTGTGGGGCTTTACATCTAGTGGAGGAGGAGAACAAGTAGACAGTTTCAAGCCCTCTGAAAAGTTCATGAGAGACTTGGGTGGTTGCAGAAAGGGAAACTGTTCCATTAGAGGATTACTTATTTACGTAAATCAACCCCACTTAAGACAAAATGAAAATTGTGATTGGATATATCCTTGTCTTATCTCCTTTTGTATAAACATCCTGTGTCCCTAGGTACACACAGCATCCTCCACATCACACCTGGACCCACAGTGCTATTCAGAGAACCTCATGTCCCTTTGTCAGCTTCCATTGCCATCCCCTCCTTCCTGGATACTATCAGCTTCCTTCACTTTACTAAAAAAATTATGTTTGTCCTAATATTTTGTAATAACCTACAAAGAAAAAAATTGAGAAAAATATAAATATATGCATATGTAACTAAATCACTTTGCTATACTCCTGAAGCAAATACAGTACTGTAATTCAACTACACTTCAATAAATATATTCCTATTAAATGACCCCCAAATGCAATTCTCTCATACCACTGAAGTCATCAGATGTAAACTATATAATCCATTTCCGTACAACACAGGAATTAATATTTTTATTGCATCCACCATTGACTTGTCAGTGTATGGCTAAGTGTTCCTACAAAGCTTTAATCTATAAAGACGTTTTAAGAGAAAAAATGGAGAGATAATCTTTTTCTATTAATAATGTAATGAGAACCTATGAGTCAGAGCATTTCATCCACAGTTCTCTGGTCCTACCAACCAAAGCGCTATGAATATTTACATCTAAATTGTCAAGGAGACTTGCAATTTGGCACAAATCCATAAATTCCTTTCTGATTTGTTTAATGGTATCCTCTGTACCTCCACTCACACTAACCTAACCCAAAATAGAGTCTCACTACACAAACAGAAACAACTCCACCAAGGAAAGTACATCCTCGTTCTTGTCCCTCCCTTCCATAGGCTCACCATGCAAAGGGAATGCTTGTGTTATGATTTGAAAATGCTTCACTCTTTCAAAAAAGCAACTTATAGGAGTTCCCGTCATGGCGCAGCGGTTAACGAATCCGACTAGGAACCATGAGGTTGTGAGTTCGATCCCTGGCCTTGCTCAGTGGGTTAGAGATCCGGCGTTGCCGTGAGCTGTGGTGTAGGTTGCAGACGCGGCTCGGGTCCCGCGTTGCTGTGGCTCTGGCGTAGGCCGGTGGCTACAGCTCCGATTCAACCCCTAGCCTGGGAATCTCCATGTGCTGCAGTAGCAGCCCAAGAAATGGCAAAAAGACAAAAAAAAAAAAAGCAACTTATAAAAGAATTGTGAAGATTAATTTTTTTTTTGCCTTTTTTGCTATTTCTTGGGCCGCTCCCGCAGCATATGGAGGTTCCCAGGCTAGGGGTCTAATCGGAGCTGTAGTCACCGGCCTACGCCAGAGCCACAGCAACGCGGGACCGAGCCGCGTCTGCAACCTTCACCACAGCTCACAACAAGGCCGGAGCATTAACCCACTGAGCAAGGGCAGGGACCGAACCTGCAACCTCATGGTTCCTAGTCGGATTCGTTAACCACTGCGCCACGACAGCAACTCCTGAAGATTAATTTTAATTGGGATAATAGATTAAACTCTGTCAGGTAAGACCACTGGAGAAGAAAAGAATAGCAGAAATGCAGAAGAGGAAAGCAAATGAAGCCCATTACTCTGTGCACTCAGGGAGGATGGGTAGATGTCCTAGACCTCTCTAGCCCATCCATCTCCTATTGGCCCATGATCAGACACCAGCTTCCTTGGATCTTTCCAATCTCTCAATCAGTGATTAACGCACAGACCATACCTGAGCATATGACTCCTGCATCCTCTTCATGACCACAGTTGTGCTGCTCCCAGCCCGGGGAGGTGCACTTCCATAAGTGGGACTCCTTTCCCGTGCAGTTCACGTCATCCAGCCAGATGCGTCCTGATCCTGACCCGAAGTGAGCTAACACCTTGGCTTCTAGGCCTTCTCCACAACCCAGCTGCCGGCACACCACATTCGCATCGTTCAAGTCCCAGTAGTCATCACAGACGGTGCCCCAGGAGCCCTGGTGAAGGATCTCCACTCTGCCCACGCATCGACTGCCCCCATTCACCAGGCGGAGCGGATTGCTGTCTGAGGAGAGAGTCAGGAGAATGGACATTTACACAGGGAAGGAGAAGGGTTTTCTGGTCCCATGGGACCCCTACCTGAACAGGTGGCGGCGCTCTCCTCCGAGGCTGCAGAGCCTGCTGGTTCAGACAGGGAGTCATTGCACTGAGGCAGCACCTGGCTCTAGTTTCTTATGGCAGTGATAAGAGAATAATAGGGTTGAAAAATATGGGAAAAAAGGAAAATTTAAATTGAAAATACTCTAGCGAGTAGTGTGAGACAGGAGATATAGCCCAGGTCATATGAGTTAACCTCTGGTCTGTAGAGTTCTTCATAGCATTTGAGAAAGATACACAGGAAATATTAGCCTCTCTACCCCGAGCAGTTAAATCAGTTCAGAGTCATAGCAAAGGGCTGGCAGCTGGTTGGATTTTTTTTTTATACCCCCCACACACTTTGCTGCCATTGACCTGAGAGTTAAAAGGATTAGATTAAAAGGAATGGAGTGAGGAACTGGTCTCGTCAGAAGCCTCGGCTAGCAGCCGTGAATCCTCTACTACTTAGAATCGTTCTTGGTATAGTCATTCCAAACTAAGAAACATACCATGATATGCCATGGTTTGCCTCAGAATACTTCACTTACAGTTCACAGCTTCAGACTCCAGATCTGGATTCTTAGTTTCAAAAAATATAATCTCTCTAAGTAGATAGTGGAAACTTGCATGAGAGAGGAGGTAAAATATTGATTGGAATTGGCCAAATTCCACTGGAACTCCTAGAATGGCACTTCTTTTCCCAAATAAATCTCATCTCAACTTGGATTTTGTGTCAGGAGTCACTGTTGTTCAACATGTGGAGTGATTTAGTCTTTAGAGGGAAAACATCATGTATTTCTAACCCCACCACAGGGAAGAAATAGGTTATATTCCTGGTCTGAAAGCACATGAAGAAACAGTTCTGACAGACTCAGTGTATTATTCTCTCCTTTTGTATGTAAAAAGTGATGTAAAGAAAGATTGAATAATGTGTAATGATGTTGCACTTTAAGTAAATGATGAAGTAAAGAAGAAAACCTAACATTTTCTACCTCCATGAAGAATGGAGGGATTCACATCAGCCCAATGATCTTGCTGTCTACAGCTTAAAGCCTGGAAAATGTTTTTCAAAGAAGTAAATTTATTAGACACTTGTGAACATAACACAGACTAAATGTGCTGAAATTCTGAAGAGTGAGACCATGAAACATGTTTCAATGTTAGCCAAGGATCTACAACTACTTTTTCTCTGTGGGAATTTCACAATTTGGTACATGGCTTAGAATCTGGACTCAGGCAATCAGAGGACAGATAGGCCAGTGTAACTTTGAGGGTTACCTGGTGCTGAAGCGACAAAATAGGAGACTTGAAAGCCACTCTCACATAACAAGTTGTCTCCTCAAATATTTGCCCAGTATACAAGCTGTGAAGGGCAGGAGGACAAAGAACTATGTAAAAATTTTGGAAAGTAGAGTAGATATTCCCTCATTCTCTTGAGTGCTGAGCTACCTAAAACTTCCAAACTGTCAATTCAAAGCCCTGAAAGCCCATGGCGTAGAAACAGAAGAATGGAAGGTACACGGAGTGTTACCGAAACTGCAATCCAGACTGGTCACAAGCTCTGTTCTAGGTTGTATACAGATATTTGGGTGATCTGCAATCTTTCTCCCACCTGCCTAGCAGAACAAAAGGTGAATCCTTTCAGGTGTTAGAAAATATATGTGGAGGGCATTCCCTTGTGGTGCAACAGGTTAAGGATCCAGCATTGTCACTGTGGCAGCTCAGGTTGCTGCTGTGGCACATGTTCAATCCCTGTTCCAGGAACTTCCACATGCTGTTGGTGTGGCCAAAGGGAGGGGGATGGGAAGGGAAGGGGGAGGGGGAGGGGGGAGAGGGGGGAAATGTATCTGGAATTTCTTTTTTTTTTCATATATAATTTCTAGCATTCAATAAAAATTCCATGGCATATGAAGGGCTGATGGCATGGCAAATGAACAAAGTGAGAAAAAGTAGATAAGAGAAAGCAGAGGCACACATGATAGAGATGCTGGATTTGGCAGATAAAGATTTGAACTACGATCAATTTGTATTTAGGAAAAAAGAGGGAAGCAGAGAATAAACAGGTGAAAAGATGAAAAAAATTAACAAAGAATTGTAAATATATAAAATATATGAAAGGAACAATTGCCCACTGAAAATAAATGTCTAGAATGAAGGATCAAATGAATAGAATTGAGAATTGAATTGAAGAATTGAATGAATATCCTTTTACATAAGTCAATACAGCAATGAATGACTTAGAGGTATCCTACAAATGAGAGGTGAGAAAGAGAAGAAAGATAAGGAAGAGGAGAAGATAAACAGAGACAGGAGTTCCCACCATGGCACACTGGGTTAAGGATCCAACTGCAGCAGCTCTGGTTGCTATGGAGGTGCAGCTTCAATCCCTGGCTAGGTACAGTGGGTTAAGGATCTAGTGTTGCCACAGCTGTGGTACAGGTCGGAGCTGTGGCTCAGATTTGACCCCTGGTCTGGGAACTACCATATGCCATGGGTGTGGAGGAAAAAAAAAAGGCTAAACAGAGACAGAGTAGCAGAAGTACTGTTTGAAGATAAAATGATTGAGAATTTTTAAAAATGGATGGAAGGGTGTGAAAAGTCCCACACCTAGTAAAGCTGATGAAAATCAAAGAAAAAAGGGAAAACCTGGAATAATAACAGCTTGTTTAATACAAAAGAATATGCAGAAGAAGAGAAAAAAAGAACATAATGCAGATGGGTCAATTAAAAGTAAAGTGTAGCTACTAGCCCAACAGTATCAGTATTGTATGTACAGGAAGTGGATTAGATACTTCAAATAAAAGCCCATGTAGATAAAGCAACAAAATTCACCTAAATACTCCTTGCAGGATACTCAGTGCCTATATGAGGATAAAGAAAGTTTGAAAGTAAAATGATGGAAGACAATGTATGTACTATGTAAACACTAATCTTTAGAAAACTGTGTCAATGTCACAGAAAGTATACTTTAAGGCAAGATACCCCAATTGAGTTAACGAGAGAATTTTCATGATTATAATGGGATAAATCCTTACTAAAAACATTATGGATATCAAAATCCAAGAAAGATATCAGAACATAGCTTTGAGGAGTTCCCGTTGTGGCTCAGTGGGTTAAGGACCTGAGGTTGTCTCCATGAGGATGAGGATGTGGATTCGGTCCCTGGCCTCACTCGCTGGGTTAAGGATCTGGCATTGGTGCAAGCTGTGGTGGAGGTCACAGATGCACCTCGGATCCCATGTTGCCATGACTGTGGTGTATGCCTGCAGCTGCAGCTCCAATTCAACCCCTAGCCTGGGACCTTTCCTATGCAGCGGGTGTGGCGGTAAAAAGAAGATAAGGAAAAACAAATCATAGCTTTGAAATATACTTGGAAAAGTGAAAAGAAATAGACAAAAATCACTATTAAAATGGGGAACGTTAACACATCCGATAGCATGCTGACAAAGCATACAGAAAAGAAGGAAGAATGAAGGAGATATAAAACAACAGAGCATATATAGCACAGTGCACCCAACAACGAAAGAATTCACATTACTGTAAATGCACTAGGAACACCTAGCAAAATGACCATATGCAGCTCCCGTCGTGGCTCACTGGTTAACGAACCTGACTAGGATCCATGAGGATGCGGGTTTGATCCCTGGCTTCGCTCAGTGGGTTAAGGATCCAGCATTGTTGTGAGCTGTGGTGTAGGTCACAGATGCAGCTCAGATCTGGCATTGCTGTGGCTGTGGCATAGGCTCGCGGCTATAGCTCCAATTCGACCCCAAGCCTGGGAACCTGCATATGCCGTGGTTGTGGCCCTAAAAAGACAAAAGACCAAAAAAAAAAATAATGAGCATATGACAAGACAAAAACTTTCATAGAAATGAATTCATACAGAGTGTTTACTCTGATCACAGTGGAATAAAAAAAATAATAATTAATAAATAAATATAGGTAGCCATCCCTATGTGGAAAAGTTAAGAAACATCCTTCCAAAACAGTACCTCGATCTGGAATAAATTTAAAAATTAGAAAATATTGTAAAGAATGATAATAAAGATGTGGTATATAACTAAATTCTTCTAGTGAAGCTAAAGTAGTGCCTAAGGGAAATTTATACCCTAGACTTAGAAAAGAGGAAAGACTGAAAACAAAAAATTGTAAGCTTCCGTTTAAGAAACTAGGAGATGAGAAAATAAAGCCTAGAGGACATAGAGAGTTGAGGATTAATGAAGAAAACACAAATTAGTGAAAAATAAAGTAAGCATAAGATAGGGAAAATAGAGGAAAAACTTTCAAATGTGGCTCATTGAAAATTGATAAACACTGAGCAATACGGAACAGAGAGAAAAATGAAGTTAACATATCAAGAATGAAGAGAGACAGCACTGTAAGTCATACAGGTCTTTGGTAATAATTTTACTGAGATGCAATTTACACACTTAATGGGGATAAATAGTCAGAAGAGTGCCAATTTCTCCATGACCTTGCCAATACTGGCTTTGAATCTAAGCCATTCTGATAGGCGTGAGGTAAGAGCTCACTGTGGTTTTGATTCACATTTCCCTGATGATTAGCAATGTCAAACATCTTTTCTTTTTTTATTATTTAAAAAAATTTTTTATTGTCATTTCCGCAACACGATTTTTTTTCTACTCTACCGCATGGTGACCCAGTTACACATACATGTATACATTCCTTTTTCTCACATTATCATGCTCCATCATAAGTGACTAGACATAGTTCCCAGTGCTACGCAGCAGGATCTCATTGCTAATCCATTCCAAAAGCAATGGTTTGCATATACCTGTTGGCCACTTGTATGTGTTCTTTGGAGAAATGTCTGTTCAAGTCCTTGGCCAAAATTTTAATTGGGTTATCAAAGTGTTTTGTTTTTTTCTTTTTTAATCTTGGGTTGAAGGATCTCCTTATATATTTTGGAAATAAACTGTTTACATGACTTGTTGCAGGTTGCCTTTTCACTCTATTGATGTGTCCTTTGCTCTGCAGAAGCTTTTTAGTTCGATATATTTGCATGTGTCTATTTTTGCTTTGTTGCCTGTTCTTTTGGTGTCATACCCATGAAATCATGAAACAATGCATTTTCGTTTTGTGATGGAACTGAGGTATCACATATCTAAAATGTAATTTCTATCTGGTAATGTATCACGCCACCACACAGGGTAAGATAAATTCAGGTACAGTAATGTTTTACATAGTCTTTAGTGGAACTATAAAATTATTTGCAGAAAATAAAACAGGATTAAAAGTTATTTGGGGATGAATAATGGCATTTGCAACATTGCATTAAAAGCCGAAATCATAAAAGTAAACATTGTAGATTTGATCATATGAGCCCCCTTCAGATGCATAACCCTAAAAACATTAAAAAATGAGGGACTTATTTTAAAAAATCATGTAAGAAAAACACTAATGATATTCTTTTATAGAGACTTCCTACAACAAATAAGAAAATTTAAAACATTCCAGGAGTTCCCGTGGTGGCGCAGTGGTTAACGAATCCGACTAGGAACCAGGAGGTTGCGGGTTCGATCCCTGCCCTTGCTCAGTGGGTTAACGATCCGGCGTTGCCGTGAGCTGTGGTGTAGGTCACAGACGCGGCTCGGATGCCACGTTGCTGTGGCTCTGGCGTAGGCTGGTGGCTACGGCTCCGATTCAACCCCTAGCCTGAGAGCCTCCATATGCCGCGAGAGCGGCCCAAGAAATGGCAAAAAGACAAAAAAAAAAAATTCCAGAGGAAAAAATAAAAGTGGTTATGAAAGCTATCTTGAGATTGCAATATAAGAAATAAGGTAACATTTTTTATAATGGTCTATTAGAATAAAAACATGATATCATGCACTTAAGACAAGATTATAAAGAAAATAATAATACTTTTTAAATTCAGTTAATGTTGCTGAGAATGAAAGCTATTGAAACTATTCTGATGGACAACTAGGGAATATATGTAAAGAGAGTCCTTTTAGAATGGTTAACTTGAAAAAATAATAGTGGCTTTTCTATTAGATTAATGCTGATGTTCATAAAATTTTTATCACAGCATTGTAATTGAAAACATTAATGTAAGGAAATAGGATTAGATAAATTATGATTCAATAACAGTATGGCTGAAATAGGGGCAACCATACAAATGACATAGAAGATATCTTAACAGGGCAAAAAGAAATTTTGAATACATTTTTAATTTTGAAAGTGGATATAAAATGGTGTACAGGAACTTTATGATTCAACTGAGAGAGAGAGAATGAGTGAGTGTGTGCGTGCAGACTCTGAGATTTAAAGCAAATTCTTTAGAAGAAATCTAAAGGGAGCTGGCCGATCCTGACCTACTGTAGAGACTCTATAACATGTGCCAGGCTCAGGAAATATTTAATGCTCTTTGGAACCATCATACCAAGGTTGAAATTGCCAAGTTGATAAGGCAAACTCATGTGAACTGAATACCTTAGTATGTAAATTAGTGCTTTGATGATAGGATCCTACAAAAAGTTCTCTCTGAGGAAACATTATGCTTGAGGGAGGTGAGCTTTATTCTCAGCCTAAGGAGAAATTTATTCACTTCTCCCATGGCTAGAGAGCCCCAAATTTAATCAGAGCACCAATGTTATATTTCATCTTGAGAGTCCACCTCTATCCATAAGAGCCTGCACAGCCTGAAAAAGGATAACCATCATTATAATATGGCCCACACCCAAGGAATTGGAAGTTTGAAGAAATTTAACACGGGAGTGAGGAGTAGAACTTCTTGCTCCTGTTGGGAGGAACAGAATTTCCTGAAGAAGAGAGACAGAGATTTCTGACTGGGGAGGCTTGAGATAAGGAGGGAACAATGGGATAAGGAAGGGATGGAGAGGTGAGGAGCTCTGCTAAAGCAGTCAGGCTTAGACTGCAGGGGCAAGGTTATCCAGGGGGTGTGATTATAGATTATGCAGGGAGGGCTTTCCTTGCAGAAAGGAAAGTTTCCATATCTGCCCTCATCATACGTACATTCACACATATCGTCATTCTCATTACCACCACCAACACCAAATCCAGCAGTGTGGCTTAAGCTACCAGTCTGAGGGTGTCAGTTCTATGGACTCCTATCTAAAAGATTGACGTCCTGCCGGACAGATATATTTTTTTACACTTTTAGCCTTCATACATTCTCCCCCCACACACCAGTCTTGAAATAATACATGCACATGCACGCACACACACGATCCATAAGCTAAGACCAGAAATAACTAAAATACCCACGGAGAGCACACAATATGGAGTGCAGGAAGGGTAAATCAGAAACCCAGGCTGAACAGGTCCCTCAGCCACAATCCATGATAGGAAAACCGGGAAGTGATCATTTTCTGAGCTGTTAGGTGTTGACCCAAAGGGCTAAAAGACTGACACCAGTCAATCAGAGAATAAAATTTATCTCTCTGCAACATCTTACTGCTTAACTTGAAAAACAAAGCCCCATGAGGGGAAAAATCAACATTCACTCTATCTAAGGATCACATTTGGTGAAAACCTATGGTCCATAGAGAGGTGTGGTCTTTACAACACAGGGATCCTTCCCTCCAGAATCGTATGGCTAATCCAGTATCTCAGCTGATCTTGAGGATGCTTACCTTGAGCACTCGACAAGACACCGAGGAGGAGAAAAACAAGTCCCTGGAGAAAGCACTGCATGTTCATGGTCGTGCCGACCCTCTTGTCTTTGGGCAAGAGCCTCAGTTTCCTCAAACCATGCAAGGAATCCTCCAGGCCCTTAATGGAGTCTCCTACGCAGGAAGGGGATTATATAGACCCATCCTCTGACATTGCCACCTTCCGAGCCAATAGAAACCCTCTTTAACATCTTCCGTGCCATCAGATACTATAGAAAAGGAAACTTTCTGAAGTTCAAACACCAATTAGATGCTGAATCTTAAATTTATCTCCTTATATGAGATACAAGGGTTTCTGACGTCAGGTTTCATTCTACCCCTAAAACTGATACAGAAAAGCCATATTGAAAAAAAAAAAAATACATGACTTTCTTTTCTCCACCCCAGCAATAATTGGACTGAATGGCTGGTTCAGCTCAGCTGGTGGGATCAGCCAAACTTGCTGTTTCTAGGTTAGTTCTACCTCCCCACGGGCCCAAGCAAAGATGAATTTTTAAAAACCGGAGACATAGGTCTTCAGTGTCAAGTAGCCAACAGGTTGTGCCTGCAAAGAAACAAAGACGTCTCTAACAGAGAACAAAACTCAGGCAGGTACAGAATTGGGATTATAAAGATGATGCATTCTCAGGTAAATGAAAAAGGGGTTAGGTGAGCAGCAGGGGACAAGATATTTGGCTTTGTAGGGTGGCTTTCCTCTCCTTCCTTTTCTCCTTGGTGAGTGAAAGCCTCGTAAAGGTCTTGGGCTCCTGATGGTCCTGAACAGGCCTGAAGTCTGTCTTTCCTTCCCTCTCATCGCAGAGAACTTGTTGCCCTCAAGACCACCATGACCGATACAGACCGAATGTTTTCACCTGGGAAGAAATTATGGTTCCCTGGGACATGGCGGGACGAAAGTTTACAAGTTAATGACCCGGTTAGTCCCGTTTTAGGACGTGGCAGTGTGCACCTGATACTCCGGGCTTCAGTGGTTAGAAAGTGTAAGCCCTCCTGTGCCTGGGTTCTCTTTTTCAGCATTAGTGTCCCTGTGTCTCCTCTTCCTCCATTTATTTTCATATAAACCAGTTGGTCTACTTTCACATTCTTTTACAGGCCTCTTTGAAAAAACAAGATGGCTGTCATCACAGTGCTTGGAATAGGAATCAATTTTACACAAATTGCTTATCTCATCCTTGCTATCAACAAGACAAGTCCTGATCATTTTATCACTATTTTTTTTAATTTTTATTGAAATGTAAAGGACATGTAACATTACTGTAACAGTTTTTCTTTTGGCAGTGCCCCACAGATCACATAGGTTTTTTTTTTATCCTCTTTTTCATCTTTTATTTTTTTTCTTGTTTATTTCAAAATTCTTGACCTCTAGATCACTCATTCTGTCTTCCATTGGTAGAGTCCTGCTGTGCATGCTCTTCATTGCATTTTTCTTTTCTTTTAACAGCTGCACCCATGGCATATGGAAGGTCCCTGGCCAGAGACTGAATCCAAGTCACAGCTGTGACCTACACCACAGATACTGCAATGGTCTGAGGATTGAACCCATGCCTCTGAGGTGACCTGTGCTGCTCTCAGACTCTTATCCCACCGGGCCACTGTGGGAACTCCCTATTGCATTTTTTCATTTCATTAATCTAATTTCCATTTGGTCTTTTTTTATGATTTCAATCTCTTCAGTAAATATGTCTATTTGTTCCTGTATTATTTTCATTGTTTTTGTGTGTTATCTTTCATCAAAAGGTAAGTTATATTTGACTAGTATTTTACAGGACAAATTCTTAGAACTGACTACTAGATCACTCATTCTGCCTTCTGTTTGTAGAGTACTGCTGCATATGCAATTTATCGCATTTTCCTTTCCTTTTCTTTCTTTTGTAATGGCTGCACCCATAGCACATGCAAGTTCCTGGGCCAGAGACTGAATCCAAGCCACAGCTCTGACCTATACCACAGCTCTGGCAGTGCTTTAAGCCACTGTACTGGTTTGGGGATTGAACCTGTGATTAAATTAAGGATTTTGAGATGGAAAGAATCTGTGAAGTAGAAGACAGGACCATTGAAATTATGTAGTCAGAGGACAGAAAAAGAAAAAAAGAATGAAAAAGAGTCAAGGAAGCCTGTGTGAACTCTGGGAGACAATTCACAGAAACAACCTATACATTATTGGAGTCCCAGAAAGGGAAGAGAGCGAGAAAGGGGCTGAGATTGAATTTAAAGAAATTATGGCTGATAATTCCCACATCTGATGGGAGATTTGGACATCCACGTTCACAGAGCTAATAGGTCAGGTTACCCCCAAAGTTTAACTGAAAGTGATCTTCTCCAAGACGTGTTGTCTAAAACCAAGACAAAGAGAGAATTTTAAAAGCAGCAAGAGAAAAGTAAATTCTCACATTAAAGGAGATTGCCTTAAGACTAGCAGTGGGTTTCTTAGAAGATACTTTGAAGTCCAGGAGGGAATGGGATGATATATTCAAAATGCTAAAAGAAAACAATTGCCAACCAGGAATACTTTACCCTGAAAAGTTGTGTTTCAGAAATGAAGTCAAGACAAAAGACTTCCACAAACAGGAGTTCCTGTTGTGGCTCAGCAGGTTAAGAAACAACATAGTCTCCCTGAGGACTGCAATTGGATCCCTGGCCTTGCTCAGTGGGTTAAGGATCCAGTGTGGCTGCAAATTGTGGCCACAGTCGCAGATGCGGCTCGGATCCTGAGTTGCTGTGGCTGTGGTGTGTGTTGGCAGCTGTAGCTCCAATTTGACCCCTACCCCAGGAACTTCCATATGCCCTTAAAAAAAGAACCCCCCAAAGACTTTCCAAAACAAACAACAGTTAAGGGAGTTCATCAATATTAGACTTGCCTATAAGATCACTGATGGGAGCTCTTCAAGCTTAATGAAGAGGTGCTGATGAGTTACACTGAAAAAATGAAAATGCACTACAGGCTTGTAAATATAAGTATTTAATCCAATTCAGAACACTCTAACACTGCAAGATGTTAATGTGTTAACCTCTTAACCCTGGCATAGAGGTGAGAAGACAAAAGCACTAAAAATAACTATTGATACGCATCCATGTATAGATTCTTTTTTCTCACATTATCATGTTCCATCATAAGTGACCATATATAGTTCCCAGTGCTACACAGCAGGATCTCATTGCTTATCCATTCCAAAGGCCATAGTCTGTATCTATTAACCCCAAGTTCCCAATCCATCCCACTCCCTTCCTCTCCCCCTTGGCAACCACGTGTCTATTCTCCAGGTCCATGATTTTCTTTTCTGTGGAAAGGTTCATTTGTGCCATATATTAGATTCCAGATATAAGTGATATATCGTATTTGTCTTTCTCTTTCTGACTTACTGTACAGTAGAAAATTGACAGAACACTATAAACAAGCTATAATGAAAAAAATCATTATATATATATATATAAATACGTATAAGTATAGAGACAGTATATTGTTAGTGGATACAGAATATAAAAAAGAGGTAAATTCTGGCATTGAAAACCCAAAGCGTAAGAGTGGGAGTAACCAAAAAGTAAAAATCTGTAGTATTTCAAAAAAGATAGACAAGGAAGTCAAAGAACACCATTATCCAAATGTCAGTTCACAATTCTTTTTTTTTTTTTTTTCTGCTTTTTAGGGCTGCACCCGAGGCTGTGGAATTTCCCAGATTAGGGGTTGAATCGGATCTACAGTTGCTGGCCTACACCACAGCCACAGTAACGTGGGATCCTAGCTGCTCCTGTGACCTACACCACAGCTCACAGCAATGCCAGATCCGAGACTTACTGAGGGAAGCCAGGGACCAAACCTGCATCCTCTTGGATACTAGTTGGATTCATTTCTGCTGAGCCACAATGGAAACTCCTCAATTCACAGTTCTAACTATTGTGCTGAACTAACTAAAGCAGATCAGCTCGAGAGGACTCCTACAAAGTCAAAGACTAATTAAGCTGTTTTTTTTTTTCTCCAAAGCAAAAGAACTCTTTCTGCACCTCCTCTCCCTCCTTATGTCATATTCACAAGGTTACACTACTTTTTTAATAGCAAGTTTTTCTTCCTCTTATAATCTTGTGTGGTTTTACTTGGAAAGCAGCCAAATGATAAGTCATGTATCAATATCCTGTCTCCACTGTCAGTATGATCAAGACTGAAAAAGAGGTCTCACCGTTTCCACCTGTTAGTATGTTATGGTTTGTCTCCTGCATCTTTTGAGAAAGAGATTTGCAGTGTTCGTTGTTAAATATTTGTTGGTGATAAGCTGCTTGTTTTTGAAACTCAAATTTGCCTTTTGAATCGCTGAGATTTTGTGCCTTTGAAATGAAAATATCAGTGAAATAATATCCTCAAAAATATTCCTTCTTACTTGAGATAATTTCTTTTAAATGACTACAACAGTGCCATTCAGTCATTCGCTGGACATTTGCCTTGTGGAAACACAGAGCCATTCTCCTCAAAATCTAGTTTAGGAGAATAACGGCCACAAAAGAAATGAGCTAAAAATTTCAGGCACTCTGGTTGCGGTAACTGGGAGGTAAAGAGGAGGCATGAACGAGATTCTGTTCACAGACTTTGTGTGTGTGTGGCCACAGCCACGGCATATAGAAGTTCCTGGAGCCAGGGATGGAATCTGAGCCACAGCTGTGGCAATGCCAGATCTTTTAACCCACCGCAGCAGGCTGGGCATCGAACCCACGCCTCTGCAGAGACTTGAGCCCCTCCAGTCAGGTTCTTAACTGACTGTGCCACAGCGGGAACTCCTATTCACAAATTTTTGATGTTAAAGGGAAGAACACACTTCGTTGTGTTTCCAGTGAGCTTAGGCTGGTCTGCAGGCACCAAAGCTCATGCACACTGATGCACCACTGTGGGAGCATCAGGCTTCAAACTGTGGGTGCACTAACCTTGGATTTCAGTGGTTTAAGAGCCCCCACCCACAAGAAATCAATTGCTCTGGAGTAGCTGAGGATATCGAATCTGAGCAGAAGTGAGTTAATCATGGAGTTAATGAAGCTTCATCTTCACAGCCTCTCATTGCACCAGTTCCTTCCAAAGCCTAAGAGGGGCCCTAGCCCTGTGCTCCCAGGGGTATATGTTTTGGAGGCACCATTTTTGGGGGTGGGGGGATGATGAAAAGAAGCAATTCCGTAAAATTACTTGTTTTTAAAAATCACATTGGAATATAGCTGACTTTCAAAGTTGTATTAGTTTCAGGCATACAGCAACGTGACTCAGTTATACATATACATATATCCATTCTTTTTTCCAAGTAGCTTATTACAGAATATTGGGTAGATGTTCCTGTTCTATACAGTAGGCCTTAATTAGTTATCTATTTTATATATAATAGTTTTTATATTTATTTTATATATATGGTGTGTTTCTATTTTATATGTAATAGTTATATATTTTGTGTATAATAGCATGTATTTTACATACAACAGTTATCTATTACCTCCCCCACTCATAGTATCTCCTGTGGCAACCATGAGTTTGATTTTGAAATCTGTGAGTTTTTCCCTGTTTTATAAGTAAGTTCTGGATTTCCAGTGGTGGCACAGCAGTAACAAACCTGACTAGGCTCCACGAGGACACAGGTTCAATCCCTGGCCTTGCTCAGTGGGTTAAGGATCCAGCGTTACCACGAGCTGTGCTGTAGGTCGCAGACTTGGCTTGGATCTGGCAATGCTGTTACTGTGGTGTAGGCTGGCAGCCGTAGCTCCAACTTGACCCCTAGCCTGGGAACTTCCATATGCCAAGGGTGTGGCCCTAAAAAGACATAAACAAACAAACAAACAAATAGTTTTTTGTATCATTTAAAAATTACATTTCACATTTAAGTGATATAAGTAAAATATTTCTTACCCAAAGGCCAAGAATGTCATTAAAGGGGCCCAAGCGTGGGGCACTATATCCAAGAATCAAAGTTGTTCAGGAGGTCAAGAAGAAATTAATGAGGTTTAGAAAGCACAGTCTGCCTTTTCATTAGCTGAGGACTGGTGGAAGGATAAGACTAAAAAAGCAGTGGGGAAGGGGCCTTAGTCTGCACACTCTCCGCTTACTACCTGCTTGGCTTTGATGTAGGAGTTTTGATTAGGTGCGGTATCTGGGCGTCATGTGCGTGAATTGTGGAGAAATGAGTGAGGCCAACTCAGTGCTCAGCTCTTTGCTGGATGTTGCTAGATGTTCAGCAAAGTGCTGAACAAGGATGATGGGCTGGGCCGTGGTGAGCTCATGACCTTGCTCTTTTTTCATGGCCTTGTGATGAAGTGGTCTCTGGTAAAGGAGCCTTTCCTAACCCTTGTACTGCCATGCAAGGAACACAGATTGGTAAAGTGACTCTCTAATGCCTTGGTGAAAACAACTGAATTAATAATTTCCTTTTAATGTTGCTCTAGATCTTTTTCATTCATGAGGACTATTTTGTATCTTAGTCACTCTGTTTCTGATAGCTCCTAAGGAAACATCCTTTAAACAAGGATGTTTGATTATTAACAATCCTAGAAAAGAGATTACTTAACCTCTTACCTCACCACTTTCTCATAGGTAAATTGGGAATGATAATGGGACATTGCAATATTGCTTTAAAATATTGTGTTGTTTTATAATCCACAAGGCCAATTAAAGAGTTTCCCTAAGTTAAAGGACAGTATTCTTTGTGCTTTTTACTTCTGCACTGTCTTCCTCAACATAGAGCCTGCTGAACTAAAAATTTTAAAACAAAATCATCTTCCTGTTACAGTCGAGTGTGGTTTTTAATTGAACCTGTGCCGAGTGATAAATATATAAACATCCTGCCCACTTAGCCGTATCTGATTTGAACCAGAGCACAAGGCTTCATGGCCTTCACCTGCCAGTATGTTGTGGTTTGTCATCTGTATCTTTGGATACAGAAAGAAACTGGCAGCATCTGTATATTTTTAGAACTGGCTGTCTCAGCCCTGCTCTGGGAATGAGGCGGTGGTTATTCTTATTGCTGGAAATTGGAATTTACTGCAAAAATGTGTTGCAGTGAACCCCACCTTGCTCTTACCATTTAATAGCATCATATCATTACTACAAATGATGCAACTTGCATTGTGCTGTTAAGTCCTCATCACAGGTGAAATATTGTTCTCTAATCAGTTTTTTTGTTTGTTTGTTTGTTTTGCTCTTTAGGACCGATACCTGCAGCATATGGAATTTCTCAGGCTAGGGGTGGAATCAGAGCGACAGCTGCCTGGCCTACACCTTTGCCATAGCAACCTGGGATCCAAGATGCATCTGCGAGCTGCACCACAGCTCCTGGCAATGTTGGATCCCTGACCCACTGAGAGAAGCCAGGAATCGAATCCTCATCCTCATGGATGCTAGTTGGATTTGTTTGCGCTGCATCACAACAGGAACTCCTCCAGTCAGTTCTTTTTGATCAGGATGATTTGTGTTAACACCTAGCAGAGTGCTATTCATTTATTCATTCACTCATTCATTCATTCAACAGACATAATTTGGGATTGTTAATTAGCCAAGCATTGGGGATATCCTGACTGTGATGCTGACACAGACAAAAACATTCCAGCTTATAAAGTAAACTGACAAGTGAAAACTGAGTTCATGGAAGGGTTACAGATGGTAAGGTAGAGTTTCATGATCAGTAGAATGAGGCACAAAGGAGAGAGGGGTCATTTGTGGAACACAGCCCTGAGGGGCACCAATTGTCATCACAGCACTGTGGTTCTCTGGTAGAGTTTTGATGGGCTCCAGTCAAGGCTTGAGGTAATAGAATTTAATTTCACGTTCTAGAGTCCTGTGATTCCTGGGGTGGGATGGAGAAAGATACTCTAATGCTACTTCTCTGCTACTACTAAGTACGACTAATAGCTAGCAGTTATAATATTACTAATGCCAACTTATCTAATCTTTACAAAAACTCTGTCATTAAGGCATAGCCATAACCTTCATTTTATAACAAGGCAACCAAAGTCCAGAGAATTTAAGGAACCTGTTCAAGGCCATACGCATGGTATGCGGCTGAGGTGCAAGTCAAAACAAGGCAATCTGGCTCCTGAGCCTCTTCTCTTGACCACTGCATTGTGGGACCAGCTGGGTTGGTGCCCTCTTTATTTTTGTTTTCTTTATATTTCTTTTAAATATTTTACCTTTTTAATGATTTTTATTTTTCCATTATAGTTGGTTTATAGAGTTCTGTCAGTTTTCTACTATACAGCAGAGTGACCCAGTCACACATACATATGTACACATTCCTTTTTTCACATTATCCTCCACCATGCTCCATCACAAGGGATTAGATATAGTTCCCAGTGCTATACAGCAGGATCTCATTGCTGATCTATTCCAAATGCAATAGTTTGCATTTGCTAACCCCGGATTCCCAGTCCATCCCACTCCCTTCCCCTCCCCCTTAGCAACCGTAAGTCTGTTCTCCAAGTCCATGAGTTTCTTTCTGTGGAAAAATTCATTTGTGCCATATATTGAATTACAGATATAAGTCAAATCATATGGTATTTGTTTTTCTCCTTCTGACTTACTTTCACTTAGTATGAGAGTCTCTAGTTCCATTCATATTGCTGTAAATGGCATTCTTCCGTTCTTCTTTATGGCTGAGTCATATTCCGTTGTGTATGTATACACCACATCTTTTTTTTTTAATAATTTTTTTAATTTTCCCACTGTACAGCAAGGGGGTCAGGTTACCCTTACATGTATACATTACAATTACATTTTTTCCCCCATCCTTTCTTCTGTTGCAACATGAGTATCTAGACAAAGTTCTCAATGCTATTCAGCAGGATCTCCTTGTAAATCTATTCTAAGTTGTGTCGGAGAAGCCCAAGCTCCCGATCCCTCCCACTCCCTCCCCCTCCCCCTCCCCCTCCCATCAGGCAGCCACAAGTCTCTTCTCCAAGTCCATGATTTTCTTTTCTGAGGAGATGTTCATTTGTGCTGGATATTAGATTCCAGTTATAAGTGATAGCATATGGTATTTGTCTTTGTCTTTCTGGCTCATTTCACTCAGTATGAGATTCTCTAGCTCCATCCATGTTGCTGCAAATGGCATGATGTCATTCTTTTTTATGGCTGAGTAGTATTCCATTGTGTATATATACCACATCTTCTGAATCCAATCATCTGTCGATGGACATTTGGGTTGTTTCCATGTCCTGGCTATTGTATACACCACATCTTAATCCATTCATCTGTCAATGGACATTTTGGTTGTTTCCATGTCTTGGCTATTGTGAATAGTGTGCAATAAACATACAAGTGCATGTGTCATTTTCAAGGAAAGTTTTGTCCTGTATATACGCCCAAGAGTGGGATTGCTGGGTCATATGGTAGTTCTATATTTAGTTTTCTGAGGTACCTCCATACTGTTTTCCATAGGGGTTGTACCAATTTACATTCCCACAAGCAGTGTAGGAGGGTTCCCTTTTCTCCTCAGCCTCTCCAGCATTAAAACTTGACTCCTTTTCTAATGTTTAATGAGATTGTATTGTGGTATTTCCTTATGTATCAAAGTAGTCTTACCTATCCCTTATCAGGGATTGAGTTGGTCCGTGCTGACCCTGCATCCCAAGCCCTGAGGTACAGGGTGCTGCTTGGGGGCAGCCTGCCAGCCCGGAGTTAGCCCTTCCTTTCCAGCCCAACCTTCCCTGACACAGGATCTAGAGCTCATAACAGTGTCTTATGGGTGAGAGCTCAGTCCCAAGGTAAGTGAGACCATGTCTAGATGGCTGCACTGAATGCATCCCCATGTCCTCCTGTGGGGAGGCAGGATGGACTCCAGCAAGGACATCTTATGTTCTAGGTGTCTGGCTGAATGGTTTCTGGTGATGCTGTGGAGTCTAAAATGGGGTCAGCAATGATAAATTCAGGTCAGAGGGAATATAGCACCTACTCCAAGTGACCAAGTGAATCCTGGTCCTACTCTAGCACCTGAGTTTAAATTCCAGTTCTGGGAGTTCCCGTCGTGGCACAGTGGTTAATGAATCCAACTAGGAACCATGAGGTTTCGGGTTCGATCCCTGCCCTTGCTCAGTGGGTTAAGGATCTGGCATTGCCGTGAGCTGTGGTGTAGGTGCCAGACGCGGCTCGGATCCCACATTGCTCTGGCTCTGGCATAGGCTGGCAGCTACAGCTCCGATTAGACCCCTAGCCTGGGAACCTCCATATGCTGTGGGAGCAGTCCAAGAAATGGCAAAAAGATAAAATAAATAAATAAATAAGTAAATAAATAAATAAATTCCAGTTCTGATGTGTATAATCGGTCATTGTCATCGGTGTTTTAAGCCTACAGATACAGAAAGCGATAGGGCTCATATCTAGCCATGGGGCTTAGGAGTGAGAAGAGCAGATGACAAGTGAGTGATCCTTGGAAAATGATTGGGTAAATATTAGAATATTTAGGGGGGAGAAATGCATGTGTTCCATTGTCTTTTCTTCCTTTCCATTTACCTGAGTCTCAAGGAGAAAGGACGGGCATGGCAGAAAGGAGAAGCTGTGTCTGCTGACCAGATGAAGTGTGTTATCCTTATGATGAATGTGACAAGGCTGGGGACTGACCTGCAGCTGCCCTCAGTATTTGTCACATGGAGAACTTCAGGTGTGGAATGAAGAGGGTGTGAAGCTGGCTCTGAGCTCTGGTGGGGGCTCTGGGGAGTGTGAGTCCCACATAGAATGCTTCCTTCCCACATCTAGGTGCTGAAATGTTGAGAGCTAGGGTGAGGGGGCCACAGGGTGGGCTGAGTGGACTGCAGGGGTACATCCTGTGAACCCTGAGCCTGAGGGGGTGTGAAGGATGTGGCAGCATGTTGGTGACCTTAAATTTTGAGGTTGAGGCTCTATCTTGCCTCCCCTTACTGCCCTCGCAGTCTCTCTGTTCATTCCAGGGTTACTTTCTGGGAGCATCAGGGAGCTTCTCTGATCAATGGACACCGTGACAAGGCAGCAATGGCTAAAATGGGCTGAAGTCCCTCTGCCTTTATCTTTCTCCTCAACCCACATGAGCTTCCAGTCTTGCCAAAACCTTGACCTCAGAAGGAAGTGGGGGTCACTGATGGTTTCAGGCTGCATGTTCCTTCCCCTCTGATTCACATGCCTCTTCTTTGCCCCCTAGCCTGCAGCCACCCTCCAGCAAAAGACCTTCTATTTCCCCTTTCTGTCTAGGCCTATTTTGCATGTCCTTTAACTATGGTTTATACTACAATTTGTGGTCTGAGTCCTACTAAATCAAACTCTCAGTATATAAAGGGGATGAAGGTTCGATGTTTAGAAAGCCTTAGTCTTTTCAAAAATTCCGATTGTGGATCTAGCATAAGCAAACCCAACTAGTATCCATGAGGATGTGGGTTCGATCCCTGGCTGCACCCAGTGGGTTAAATATCTGGCATTGCTGAGAGGTCCGGTGTAGGTTGGAGACATAGCTTGGATCTGGTGTTGCTGTGGCTGGGGTGTAGGCTGGCAGCTGTAGCTCCAGTTCGATCCACAGCCTGGGAACTTCCATATGCCGCACATGCAGCACTAAAGAAAAAGAAAAAGAACAAAAAACTTTAGTCTTTCAAAACTATTTATTTTCTTCTCGGTGGACCCCCAAATCCTATTTTGCAGAGCTAGTTGAATGATGACTACTTTTTTCCCTTTGTTTTCTGTATTAACGATCTCTTTCTTTCCCAAAGTTTCATTTGGTAGCTGCCTGAAAGGGATGTTTCCCATGTAATGAAATATGTCTATGTGATGAAGGACTGGGTTCAGAGAGCTTCCGTGTTGGTGAACATGTGGAGGTGCTGGGAGAGTGGTGTGCAGGGAGAGGCCATGGGAGCTCCATGTTCCTTCCCACATACCTTGTCCTATGCATCTCTTCCATTTGGTTCTTCCGGAATTATAGCCTTTTTAATGAACCAGTGATCTAATAAGCAAAATATCTCTCAGAGTTCTGACAGTGAATTACCCTTCATTTATTTCACGTCTGCCCAAGTGGATGAAGGGAAAGCTTCTCCTAATAGTGCAGCTATTAACAAAATACGATTTCAGTGAATCAGCTTGACGAAGTTCATTCCACTGTGAGTTTGCAAGCTGCAGAGAGGTAGTGTTCACAATTACTCTTTTTTTTAATTGTTATTTCCCCGATACAGTTTTTTTTTTCCTACTGTACAGCATGGTGACCCAGTTACACATACATGTACACATTCTATTTTCTCACATTATCATGCTCCATCATAAATGACTAGACATAGCTCCCAGTGCTATACAGCAGGATCTCATTGCTAATCCATTCCAAAGGCAATAGTCTGTATCTATTAACCCCAAGTTCCCCATCCACCCCACTCCCTCCCCCTCCCCCTGGGCAACCACAAGTCTATTCTCCAAGTCCATGATTTTCTTTTCTGTGGAAAGGTTCATTTGTGCCATATGTTAGATTCCAGATATAAGTGATATCATATGGTATTTGTCTTTGTTTTTCTGACTTACTTCACTTAGTATGAGAGCCTCTAGTTCCATCCATGTTGCACAATTATTCTTCTATCAGATAGATTTCCACCGGTTATCTACTTTTTTTTTTTTCTGGACAGAATGTACAGATTCTACAGCTGTCCTTGTTCTCTGTCATAGTTTCTGTGTTAAGCTCAGAGTTTCATTGGCTTTGTCCCTAATTGAGGCTCCTATTGGCTGGAACTTCCTGAGTCCGCCCCCCCTTTAATGCACCAAAGCTTTGGTTTGCGAGAAGTCATGAAACCCAATGAAACATGAAATAGTAGGGCCAAAGTAGCTTCACTCTTGTGGCCTTTTATACCTGAACCATGAAGAAGACGGTAGTCTCACTGTCCCTCTTGCTCTTGCTCTCTTCTCCCAACAAGTTCAACAGTATTAGCTTAGTTCTTCAAACTCTAGACCCCATGAGGACTGGCTCTGGATGCTTATTCCTCAGTCAACCCAATTACATCTCTTGGTAATCTGGTTTTCAATTCTTTCTCCAATTCCTAGTGCATTCTATTTTCAGTCAAACAAAGATTTCAAGGGGAGTAGAGGTACTGATGCCTTGAAGGATGGGTATGGTCAGAATAAGAGCAAGAAGTAGTAGAATAGAATTTCAATATGTACGCATTTAGAAAGGGCATGTTTTTCAGAAATTACCGGGTTGAGGGAGGGACCATGGGTGTGGTTGATGGTCTTGATTTCCCTGGTGTACCCACCTCACTATCAGGTAAATATCCCTTTCCAAAAGATGCTTCTCCTGGGAGTTCCCATTTTGGCTCATTGGTAACAAAACCAACTAGTATCCATGAGGATGCGGGTTCAATTCCTGGCCTTGCTCAGTGGGTTAAGGATCCGGCATTGCTGTGAACTGTGGTGTAGGTTGCAGAGGCAGCTCGGATTTTGCATTGCTGAGGCCATGGCTTAGGCCGGCAGCTGTAGCTCTGATTCAACCTCTAGCCTGGAAACTTCTGTATGCCACAGGGGCAGCCCTAAAAAGCAAAAAAAAAAAAAAAAAAAAAAGAAGCTTCCCATTCACCCTCCTCTTATTACTCACTATCTTTTTTCTTCATAGTTTTTCACGTATGTTGTTAAATAATTATTTACACACATATATAATTTGTATATACTTATATTGGTATAAGTAAATATTTGTATAATATTTCACCACCAGCTGGATGTGAATTCCATGAGATCAAGGATAGTGTCTCTCTTGCTCACTGCTTTATTCCCAGCCCACAGCATGCTTATGTGCAGTGCTGTGGAGCAGCACCTTAGCAAGTGCTAGCTGATGGTGTGCTGGGCGCTATGCCCAGTAACTGGCAACTTTCACCTGAGCATTTATATCTTATGAAGCCTTGTTATTTCTATCTCCCCTTGTTTCTTTCTCTGGGGTGACTAACAGTGAAGGCAGTGAAAATGAAAGAATGAGTACATATGTCAGGGATAGCAAAGCTAATATGTATTTGGAATTAAACCTCATGTTACCTCAGGCATTGAATTAAGAGAGATACCAGAAGTTCCCTTTGTGGCTCAGCGGTAACGAACCTGACTAGTATCCATGAGGACTTGGGTTTGATCTCTGGCCTCACTGGTTAAGTGTCCAGCATTGCTTTGGCTGTGGTGTAGGCTGGCAGCAGCAGCTCTGATTTGACCCCTGGCATAGGAACTGCCCTATGATGCATGTGTGGCCCTAAAAAGCATGACAGAGGGAGAAGGCAGGAGAGATAGAGAGAGATTCCAAAAGAGTAGGAGGGTGGATGCAGAAAAAATTGTGCAGGTGCATCAGCTGATTGGCTCTGACCCCTGAACCCCAGCCCAGCTCCTAGGGCAGGACTGCTGGCCCTGGGCAGTTGTACAAGAGGAGGAGGTTGGGTCTGTCTGTAAATACCCTGTAGGTTACCTCCCCCTTTCATCCTGGAGAAGGAGAATTCGACCTCTACTGGCATGTATGTACAGGACACAGGGGATAAGAAAGGTCCTGGAGGGGAAAAGCTAGGTTCTGTCAAAGCCCCATGATATTATGAGCCCCCTATGTGCTCCAGGACCCAGTAAATAGCTTACTCTGAGCAGCAGGGAAAGACTGACAATCACACCTCCCAACTGGTGGCTCCCACCTCACCCCTTCTACGTTCACCTGTGTAGTCCTCTGCTCCTGGTCCTCGTTTTCTGTTCCTCTGATAATTATTCTCACATTTCAAGCCTTCCTTGTTTCTCTGCTTCAGCTTGGGCTCAGTCACAGGGAAGATCAATGTTGATTACACCAAAGATGTTCTCCACAGGCCAACTGGTCCCAGCACCCTGACCCTGTGAGATCTCACAGTCTGTGGGGATCAGCCAGAATGATCTGAGAGGGAGAGAGATGTATTCATGTTTTTTGATATAATTTTTCTACCCCTGCCCTGGTCACGGGGACCTTATTCCTCGGGGATGAGGTCAAAGGACCGTGTTGCTCATATAAGGAGATGTTGAAGACTCAGAAGCTAATTGGTGTCTAAGCTTCAGAAAGTGGAGATGAAGCCTCCAATAGCATCTGAAATGGTAGAAAGTGTCTCTATTGGCTCTCGGTAGGGAGGATGTCAGGGGATGGGTCTATATAGACCTTTGTCGGTCCCCTGACACCCTCTCTGGTTATTTTGCGGCAGGGACTTCAACCTTGATGACCTGGGAGTCAGGATGGCTCTAAACAGACACCTCTCTCTTCAGAGACTCTGCTTCCTCCTGGTCATCATGGTGGGGGGTCAAGGTAAGAGTTTCGTCTCTTTCCTGGGATCAACAACCAATGTATGGACACCTCAGTGCAGGGAAGTGTCCCTGGAGTTATGGAGCCGAAGCCTCTGTGGAGACCCTATGTTTTTGACCAAAAGGGAACCACGCTGATTGTGAATATTGGTTCCTCTCCTGCTGAGGGTGGACTGGTCGTAGCAGCAGGTTTTACAGAGGAATGCTATTTGGTGTGGACTGAGGTGAGTGTGTTTCAGTCCTGTCCACCAGTCTCCCTTGCTCTCAGGGAGCTTCTGTGGAGTCCCAGTGGCTCCCCGGGTGTGGCAGGTCCAGAGACTGACCTCAGCTGGGTCTCTGGGCTGTTCCCCACACACGCCATTTGCTGCTTTGTAGAGGACTCTCCATGGGATTCCCATGTTTTACGCATTTAGGCTCCTTTAGGCTCTGTGCTTGTGTGTGTGTGTAAGGTGTGTAGGGTGTGCGAGGGTGTGTGAAGCCTGTCTGTGTGAGAGGAACAGGGCTGCCGAGAAGGGACTGAGTCAGTTGGTTTGTGAAACACAGTGGGTGCCCACATGGTTGCGGGGTCATGTCAGCTGCATGTAACCAGATCATAGATAAACTTGCACCTGCCTGCTTCTCTCCTTCAACCCCACGATGCCTCCTCTCTGCTTGTTGTGAGGTTTGCCCAGCACTGGGCTGTATGAGTCTTTAGTTCCTGGCCTCACTTGTTCCTTCCAGGTGGTCATTTTAGAGCAGAGAAACCTGCAGCCAGGAAAGCGGCCCCTTGTTTATAGAGATTAATTGATGTTCATCACCAGATGTAGAAAGTTTCCTGAGTCCCTACAAATTGTTTGCTGATATGCTGGGGTCCTGCAAGGGTTCTTTCAATTCTCTAGGATCTCTTGTGAATTCTGTAGGTGCATTTTCTCTCTCAGGCCCTTTTTTTCCCTCCCTATGAGCAGGTTTCCTCTGAGGGAGAGGACTGCAGGCTTCAGAGCTAGTGCTGCTGAAAACCTAGTCTTCAGCCTGGAGGAGGTGGATCTTTCAGATCTGGGGATGGGTCCAGCCAAGCCTCTCAGTACAGTGCCGTCTCATCTCAGCACTCATTGTTGTCCCCTTAGACCTCAGTCTCTAGTGCTATAACTCTCCTTGGGAAAACCTCCCTCTCCAGTCTCTGCTCCTGGAGTGCTGATCTGATGCTAGTGAAGATTGTCCTCCTGAGGGCTCTGAAGGGCAGAGGTGGGTTTTGGTCCCATGAAGGGGGGCAAATAATAGATGCTCTGATACAAGGCCTGCTCCCTTATGAGGAAAACTATAGGGGGTTTCCTCGGTAGTTCCTTAGCAGCAAGAATATTTCACCAAAGCAAGTATTCTTTTCATTTTCCCTGAAACAACACCATTCAGTGTTATTCTACTAAAATTATATTCTACCTCATATGACATTGGGCCTGCTCCTTATTAAACAATAGTCCTGGCCTTTTGAGCATTTCATGAATTCCCTGGGCTAAGGGTTGAATCGGAGCTGCGGCTGCCAGCTTACAACACAGCCATAGCAATGCCAGATCCAAGCTGCATTCAGTGACTTACATCAGAGCTCAAGGCAACACCAGATCCTTAATCCACTGAACAAGGCCAGGGATGGAACCCACATCCTCATGGATACTGGTAGGGTCGGTATCCTGCTGAGTGACAACAGGAACTCCAGCATTTGATGATTTCTGAGCTGGGCACACACTACAGGAGTCTCCATCATGAAATCCATGATGAGCACGGGCATAACATTATCCCTCAAATGCAATCGTTGGTCTACTTTTTATGCTCAAAAACGTAGACCCAAGATTAGATGTTAGTATATATTATTTTTAACATCTTTTTAAAATCAATCACATATTTCAGACATTTCTCTGTATCATTAACTATTCCTTTACACACTAAACTGGTGCTATTACAGGGCTCTGGAAGAAGTGGACGGGAAGGGAGCAGGCAAGGACTGGTGTCCAGTGTGAAGCAGCATGTGTACACTGGGCTAAATCTGACAATAACTTCAGCATCATCTGTGCAAGCTATTTGTTTCTCAGGGGTAAAATCTGCGGCAGTTTTCTGCAGAGCAGGTCACTGTGAACTGTCATTGCTTCATAGTATGGCTTCTATTGGTCTTTGCTTTTCTTGTTTATTCCTAGTCATCTCTATAAGGCTAGCTCAGCTTTGTAGGTCTGGGTGAGGCAAAACTGAAGCAGGACTCTCATGAGGTGCCCCCAAAGACTAGGGACACTGCTCAGCCTGTTCTTACTGTCCTCGTGAGAGGAACTCTCTTGGCGCACCTGGCATTGAGCAATCCTGGCTTGGAGGATGGAAAGTTGTGGTCAAAAGGACAGTGTCTTGATGTAGTAAAATTTCTTGGAGGACTCCAGATCTTTTCAAAGATTGTTTTTTTCCTGATAGCTGTTGAATTTTTGAACTTTTTGGAGGGGATAGAGGTCATCATCTTTTATATCAGCATTCTGATTATGTCATGTTTAAGGAAGTTATTCTTTGAGAGAATGGTTTTGAATATAGAATTTTAGATTGGCATTTTTTTTCTTTTGGCACATCTAAGGCTTCAATCTACTCTATGTTGGCATATCTTTTTATTCATGGGGACTTATACGTTAGTATAGATGTTTCTTAATTTATATACCTAGTTTCTGTCTTAATTTCTTTTGTCAATTTTCTGCTGTTTCTTACCATTTTGGTAAGAATAAGGTAGGTTATGTTGTAGTAACACGTAACCAAAATTTATTCTTACATGACATGTTCCACTCAATTTGGCAGGATTTCTGCTTCGTAATTATTCAACTGCTCAGGTTGTTGAAATCTCCACCATCTCATGCCACCACTGCAACCCAAGGATGCAGTATTTGCTGTGGTAGAAAAGTATATTGGTTCTTACCTCTTTCTGTGTGGTAGTGACTCACATCATTTGTTCATACTTCATTGGATAAGTCAGATCACATAGTGATGCTTAACTTCAAACAGACTAGGAAGTGTTAATAGTCCCATGTGCTCAGTACATGAGAAGTTTTTTTTAGGGCTGCACCTGCAGCATATGGAGGTCCCCAGGCTAGGGGTCTAATCAGAGCTACAGCTGCCGGCCTATGCTACAGCCACAGCAACACCAGATCTGCGACCTACACCACAGCTCACGGCAACACCAGATCCTTAACCCACTGAGAGAGGCCAGGGATCAAACACGCAACCTCAAGGTTCGCAGTCAGACTCCTTTCCTCTGTGCCACTATGGGAACTCCAAAGAGAATTTTAAGTATCACTGAACACTAGCTGCTTTTCCATCTATGACGATTCTACAAATGAATTCCTTTTTATATATCTTGCCTAAGTTTTCTTGGGCTTATTCACTCTAAGGATTGGTGTCTTCCATCAATTCTGGAAAACTCTCAGTCAATATCTGTCAAATATTACTTCTGCTCAATTCTCTCTCTTTCTGGGACTCTGTCCTGCGTGTCTCTCTCTCTCATCTCCCTCTCTTCCTTTCTATGTTTTATTACACCCTTCTATTTCCATTTTCTGTCTCTTCTGTAATTTCTCTTCTGTAATTTTCATCGTTTTGTTTCTCTGTGCAGCATTCCAGGCAATTCATTCTGATTTATCATTTGCTTCATTAATTCTCTCTTTACCTGAGTTTAATGTTACGTAAAAATTTTAATTTCAGCAAATATATCTTCTCCTTCCTCCCTTCCTCACTCCCCCTCCCTCCTTTTTTCTTGCTTTCTCCCTTCTTTCCTTCCTTCCTCCCTCCCTTTCTTTCTCTCTTTGCTTTTTAGGGCCGCACTTGGATTTTCCCAGGCTAGGGGTCAAATCCGAGCTGCATCTGCTGGCCTATTCCACAGCCACAGCAACGTGGGATCCAAGCCGCAACTGTGATCTTCGGTGCAGCTCATGGCAAGGCCAGATCCTTAATCCACTGTGTGAGGCCAGGGATCGAACCCACATCCTCATGGATACTAGTTGGGCTCGTTACCACAATGGGAACTTCCAACAAACATATTTTCATTCCTAGAAGTTAGCTTTAGGTTTTTAAGTTTTGTCCATGCATTTTCTGGTCCCTTGAAGATGCTTTAAGAGTATATTTTTCCTTCTTTAAATATTGTATGTGTGGTAGTGGTATAGCTTAGTATGTGATGTATTCACTATGAGAAGTCTCTGTGTCTGCTTCAGGAGGTTCTCTTGGTTCTTGTTAATGGAACTTTGTTTCTTTGTGTGCTTGCTTTTTTTAATTGACAATATACTGGTCACTATATTTATAAATATCATGCATAGAAATAATTCGAAGCCTAGGAACAAGGCAATTTACTCTAGAAATGCTTTTATTTTTATTAGCTTTTTATTTCATTTTATTATTAGTAGTGGATCACCTTAATACAAGTTCAAAAACTGACACAAACCAGATAGTCTAGAGATTGAAATTTTGAATATAACTTTACGCAAGAGCACCTCTGTTTCAACTGGTGTCCTGGCTGATTGTGGAGAATGTCTTCTGTTGGATGTTTCATCTACTTGTATGTGGGTTTGGATTTTGATTTATGCCTCTTCACCAAAAAAGCCCATAAAAACACACTTGGAGTTCATGCTGCAGTACAATGGGATCTGTCGTGTCTCTGGAGTGCTGGGACACAGGTTCAATCCCAGGCCTCTTACAGTGGGTTAAGGATCTGGCATTGCCACATCAGGTCACAACTGCAACTCGGATATGATCCCTGGCCCGGGAACTCCATATCCTGTGGGGTAGCCAAAAAAGAAAAAGTGCTAAAAATTTTCTATTATTAAAAATAAACAAGCAAACGAACAAAAATGAAGCACATTCCACCCCCCTTCCCAACTATGCACAGGCCAATGTCATCAGGACAAATACACAAGCACACTCCATTCTCCTGTATCTCAGCAAATTTCCATTTTCCCCTCCAGATTTGGCCTGGCTTTTTTTTTTCTTCTTCTTCCTCTTCAATCAGGACTTTAATGCCTTCAAGATAACTTTTAGTAATTTTTTCTACTTTATTTATTTTCAGCAGAATATATAGCCTCAATAACCAAACCTACCATTATTGAGAAGATCTCCTAGAACTGTTCATAGCAATAAAATAATCTACTTTGTTTGTGTCATCAGCTAGGTAAAAGCTACATGAAGACAAGAATATCATGTTATTTTCTGCATTTACAGCACCCGAGTATAGGACCTGATTTTGAAACGGATAATTTTAGTATTAATAAAAGCTGGATTCTTATGTAATTTTAGGGTCTCATTTCAATCGTTTACTCCCACCTCACGGTCAGACTTCTAAAACAAATCATTGAGTAAGCTTCACAGGATATCTCCCTGCTTCTACTAGCTCATATGCCTCCTTCCCATTTATCTTTATTTCCTTCCTAGCCCTGGGCCCCCCAGGCCTCTAGACTGAACTGTGTCCCTCCAAAATTCATATATTAAAGGCCTAGCCTCCAGGGTGACTTAATTTGGAGATAGGGCCTTTAGGAGGTAATCAAGGTTAAAATAAGGTCATAAGTGTGGGGCCCTGATCCCGTAGGTGGCATTATAAGGGAAGGAAGGGAGGGAGATATCTCTCTCCTTCTATCTCTGTGCGCACGTCTTGAGGAAACGCCACGTAAGCATATAGAGAGATGGCAATGCCTGCAAACCAAGGGAAGAGGTCTCAGAATGAAATCTGCCCCACTAGGACGTTGATCACCCTGCTATTTTCTGACTCTGGAGAGAAGCTCTACATTAGTCATGTATTGCTGTGCAACAAATTAATACCAAACTTGGCAGCTTAAAATAATCAACGTCTAGCATCACCTAACTTCTGTAGGTCAGGAATCGGCACGACTTACCTGGGTCCTCTGACTCAGGATCCCTTAGGAGGCTGCAGTCATCTGAAGGTTTAGCCAGGGTGGGTACAACCCACATGACCTTGGTGGGCTGTTAAATCAAGAGCCGCAGTCCCTTGCTGGCTGTTGGCTGAGGCCTCCCTCAGGTCCTTGTCACAGGGGTCCCTCCATATGCAGCTCAGACGTGGCAGTGGCTTCATCAGAGCAAGAGAGAACAAGATAGATGAACACAGGAAAAACCAGAGTCATCTTGAAACCTAACCTCCTATTCGACATCACTTTTGCCAGATCCCATTTGTTAGATGCGTGTTGTTAGCTACAGTCAAGTGTGGGGTTTACACAAGGATGAGTACCAGGTGGCAGGAATCGTCAGGACATTGGAGAGGCTGCTCACCATAGTCCTCTGTTCCCAAGTGAGACGAGAGTGCTCTCTATGGAACATAGAAGGAGAGGGAAGATTTCTCCCCGGGATCATGGTCCTCACTGTAGCTGAGACAGGGAAGCTGGGCCCCTAGTGGCCTTGGGCACATCTGCTGGGAAGGCAGCCCCCAGAGTCTCTGAAGTGCTATCCTCAGGGGTGTTGGTTCACCACGCTTGTTAGAATTTTTGGGTGATATTTTCCCAGTTCTGTGATGCCACACTCGTAGCTTAGAATTGATCACCATGGGAAAATTTACAAACAAAAATTAACCAATGCAATACACAGGGATTTTTCCCCTGAGAATGCATTTTTTAATACCTACCAGCATACAACTGCATGGTCTTCTAAAATCTGTCCTGTATCCTGTGTTCTGTGTCTGTATCTCTCTTACAGCTCTGGAGCTGAGGTTGAAGGATGGACGCCACCGCTGTGAGGGGAGAGTGGAAGTGAAGCACCAAGGAATATGGGCTTCAGTATATACTCAGTACTGGTTCATGGAGGCTGCAGAAGTGGTGTGCAAAGAGCTGGGATGTGGATCTGCTATTGATGCTCCCAGAGGGTCTTATTTTGGACCAAGGCTTGGTCCTATTTGGGTTTTCACTCTTTACTGCAACAATACCGAGCCAGGTTCACCTCTCAGTATTGATGGTTGTGTTCATCTCGACTTTAAAAACTATAATCATACCTTTTCTCACGACCAGGATGTTGGAGCAGTCTGCTCAGGTAAGGCCTGTCTGGTCTGGAAGGGGATCCCCAGCAGGAAAAGCCTCAGTCTCATTCCCAGAAAAACTCTGGATAAACGAGATCACAGCCTTTAGAACACACTTGCATGAAGACTCTGGTCACACAGTGATCCTAGAGCATTAGGTGCTCAAGGGAGCATGAGGGCTTGCCTGTCCCTGGACAATAAAGGCTCCAGACCTGTGGACCACTGGGCCCTTCAGATCTCTGTGGTGTGTCCTAAGAGGCAGGAAGGTGAGGTCAAATATTTCCGACAGGTACCACTGCTGGGCTGTACTTTTATGAATTAGTTTCATTACGGTACCTGCTTTTTATCCTTTCATGGGATGGTCAGTCAGGCTGGGCCGCAAGAAAAGACATAAGAGAGGGTCAGGCAAACATAGTTTATTTTACTTACTGGCCAAAGAGAGAAAACTCACCACAGGCAAAAGGAGTCCACACGGTGGAGTGGTCTCCAAGGGGGCTGGCTCATTGAAGCATGAAGAACCAAGAGGGAGTAGACAAGTGATTATTTTGGGGATCAGGGTAGAGTTATACAAGGAAAAGGCATGAGAGGATTTCATTGAGGAATCCCCTCATGGCCTATCACTTAGGATTTGGCATTGTCCCTGCTGTGGCTTGGGTTTGATCCCTGGCCTGGGAACTTCCGCCTGCCTTGGGCATGTCCAAAAAAAGTAAAAGCGTTAAACATAGAATTAGCGTATGATCCAGCAACTCCACTTTTGGATATGGGCCCAGAAGAACTCTAAGGAGGGATTCAAACAGATATTTCTACACCAGTATTCACAGCATTGGTACATTTGCATGTTACTAGGTTGCATTCAGTTAGGGCAAGAAGAGATATTTGTGGCAGGGGCTAGTCTTATCACATTGGTGCACCTGGTCACCTGGGGTCCGTTGCTTACATCCTGTTTGTGGGGATGTTGAGGTCGTGGGGAAAATGTGAAGTTTTAGAATTTACAATACAGTAGCTAGAGCGAAGTAAGTACAAAGAGCAGTGAGGCTGAGAAAACCTGAAGTGACTCACAAACTCTGGTCAGTACTGTCTAAGTGCATTTGACCTGTGCCAAGGTGAACCCAGTAAAGACGCAGTGAAACTAGAGTGTGAGTGGGTGGTTGCAGTGTCTGCCAGACATGTTTCCAGCTGTTATCACAACGGTGGATGAAATGTCCAAGGCATTAATCCAGTCAGAACAGCTGGATTGGAGGAAGATATTATCAGATATGACGGTGAATTCCTAATATAGGTGGTTGGGTCTTAGGAAAGGGTTAACACAGGTGGAACAGGGGGAGACCTGAGACCATTCGCAGTAGGTCCTTAGCAGCCATAGCCAATCATATCTTTGGTGTTATGTTGGGGAAGAGATTGTTCTAGTCTTATGTTTAGCAGGTTTTGATTATACTGGCTGAGGTCCCTAAGAAAATAATTACGTTATGCTGCTATATTGAGGTATGACATACAAAAGCTGTATGTATGTATTGTACACAACTTGACTGTTTTAGGAGGTAAGTATACATCTGTGAAACCATTACCCCAATCTATGCTACAAATCTGTTCATCACTGTAAAAGTTTTCTTCCATTATTATTGTTATTATTATTATTAAAGATAGTTATTTTCAAGGGGCATTTGAGTTTCAATTAGGCATTTTTTTCAAGAAAACCTCTTTTGTGGCATTCTGAGTAACATTCTCAATTGTTACAAAGTCCTCATCATGGTTTAAACTGCAGATAAGCTTGCAGAAACCCTAAAGGAGACCCTGACTTATTTTGATAAAAATGGAGTGGGTGATGTTGGAAATTTCTGTGATATTGGAGATTTTTTTTATATTAGAGCTTTTAATGTTATTGTTTCAAGAAAATCAATGTCTTGATATTATTTCCAGTTGAGACACCCTTAAAAATAAGAAGAGTTTGAAAGTGCAATGGCATTTAAACATTGTATTCCATGAAGACCACTGCTCTAGTATAGGCTCCCATTTTTTAATGAAGTTACTGTTTGTTCTGCTAATTTATATTTTCAAAACGTATTTAGCGATGTGAAGGTAAGTCAAAGCGGTGATGATATAGCAGAGATGAGAGTAGAAAACATGCCTTTCAAATTTTCTACTTAATATTGAACTCTTGGAGTTTCTTCCTCTTACTTTTAGAAATAGGGTGTGGGAGAAAAATTTCTGTCTCTTTAGTGGATTGTTGGAAGTAATGAGCTATGTTTAGGAGAAATCCAGAGATAGAAACGATGGCCTGAGAAGAATGTAGAGGAGCTTGTATGAAATGAGAGGGGACTTCAGGGGGTTCAGGAGCAAGTTTGGGGACAGGTTTCACAACTTTAGAAGGACTGGGTCCTGAGGTATGAAGTGGTGAGGAGATAAAGGAGGGGGGCTTGGGATCAAGGTCCTTCTTAACTGGTGTATTGACCACAGCTTCTGCTTTGATTTCCTTCCTGCTCTCCTTTCTTCCCTCCCTTCTTTCTTTACCTTGATGTAGCAGTAGTTTCTGAGCTCTGTGGAAGAACTAGTCTTTGAAGGTTGCCATTTTCTTATTGGGAAGTTTTGACAATATGGGTTCTATTTCTTTAACAAACTTAGGAACTCTCAGATCTTCCATTTTTATAGTATCAGATTTTGGTGAGTTATATTTTTCAAGCAGTTTTTATGGACTCAGCTATTTTTCAGGCTAGGATAAAATTTGTTCATATCTCACATCTAAATATTGGTAAGCTCTATAGCGATAACCCCCCTTCATTCCTGGTGTCATTAAATTTGTGTATTCTCTTATTTTTGCTAGAGGAATATCAGTTTTATTATCCTTTTAAAAAGAATTAGAGTTCCCTGGTGGCCTAGTGGGTTACGGGTTTGTTGTTGTCACTGCTGTGGTGCAGGTTTGATCCCTGATCTGGGAACTTCCACATGTCTTGGGCACAGCCAGAATGAAAGGAAGAAGGAAAGGAAGGAAGGAAGGAAGGAAGGAAGGAAGGAAGGAAGGAAGGAAGGAAGGAAGGAAGGAAAATAAAGAATTACCAATTGACTGTGTTGATCTTCCTTCCTCCCCCCCCCTCCCTCCCGTCCTTCCTTTCTCTTTTTTCTTTTCAGGGCTGCACCTGGGGCATATGGAATTTCCCAGTCTAGGGGTCTAATCAGAGCTGTATCTGTTGGCATACACCACAGCCACAGCAACTCCAGATGCGAGTTGCGCCCTCGACCTACACCACAGCTCATGGTTATGCCAGATCCTTAACCCTCTGAGTGAGGCTGTGGATCGAACCCCTGTCCTCATGGATACTAGTTGGGTTGTTACCGCTGAGCCACAGCAGGAATTCCTGATTTTCTTTTCTATCTTTCTTTCTTTCTTTCTTTCTTTTTAATTTCCCCAGTACATCATTCCCCAATACTGTACGGTGACCCAGTTATACATACATGTATACATTCTGTTTCTCACATTATCATGCTCCATCACAAGTGACTAGACATAGTTCCCAGTGCTACACAGCATGATCTCATTGCTAATTCATTGCAAAGACAATAGTCTTCATTTTTAACCCCAAACTCCCAATCCATCCAACTCTCTCCCTCTCCGCCTGGGCAACTACAAGTCTATTCTCCAAGTCCATGATTTTTTTTCATTGTGTATTTGTTTCTTATTTCATTGATTTCTGCTATTTTTTCTTTATTTTTGGTTATGATTGGCTGTTATTTTTGTAAATTCTTGAGATGGAATTTGGATCATTTGTACTTAGTTTTATTTTCTGTCTTATTGTAATCATGAGGAAGCAACAATGCTCTAAATTTTTTTCTTTAGCACAGTTTTAGATGTAGCACACTGATTTTAAAACTGCAAACTTTTTTTGGATTATCGTGAAATGTTTCTTTTTTTCTCTCTAAATATATTCTTTGTCCTATTGTCTGACTTTGTATTATATTAACATAGATAGTACATACAGCTTTCTCTGATTAGCATTTGCATGGTATATCTTTTTTTGACCCCATCTGTATTTACATTTAATTATGTATGTTTTTGTATACAGAATATGGTTTTGTCTTTCTTTCTTTTTTCTTTTTTTTGATCTTTTTTTTTGCCATTTCTTGGGCAGCTCCCATGGCATATGGAGGTTCCTAGGCTAGGGGTCTAATCGGAGCTGTAGCCGCCGGCCTATGCCAGAGCCACAGCAACGCGGGATCCGAGCCAGTGTCTGCAACCTACACCACAGCTCACGGCAACGCCGGATCATTAACCCACTGAGCAAGGGCAGGGACCGAACCCGCAACCTCATAGTTCCTAGTCGGATTTGTTAACCACTGCGCCATGACGGGAACTCCGGTTTTGTCTTCCTTTTATCCAATGTGATCATCTTGATTTTAGTTGGAGTGTTTAAATTATTTAAGTTTAATGCAATTATCATTATGGTTAGGTTTAAGTTTTCTAGCTTGCTGTTTATTTTATGTTTTCTTTGTTCCATTTTAGTCTTTAATTGAATATTTTAAGAGTCTGTTTTTGTGTTCTGTTTGTTTATGGGCTATATCTTCCCTTTTAAGGAGCTTACCATAATGTTAAAGAAGAAAAACCTCTAGTAGGAATAATTTGGTAAATCAGTCCCCTGAATTTCCACTTGGAGCTCACTCTTTCCCATGTTCATTGACAAATCCTAGGTTTTCAAGAGAAATGGCTGGGACCAACTGATCTCTCACCTAGGACTCTCTGAACTTTCCTTACATAACTTAACAGACTCATCTTTTCACCTAAGAAATTCTTGGAAATTTTGCAATCAAAAACTATTAGAAAAACAAAATTTGGTACCATAAAAGTAGATTATTTATTATGTCTATATTTCTTTTCTTGAGCCCTCATCTGTATACAGGGCAGCATACCCTCATGGATCCAGCCCTCATGATTTTCTCTACTCCAAGTCCCTTGAGGATTGGATCCTGGCGGAGAAAATTTATCAGATGCTTAGCCCCACAATGCTCAGGATGGCTTTCTAACTTTTGTCTACGTGCCAGGTCTCTGCCCTCTCATAATCACGTCACTCTGGGTTGGTTCTGTTCTTCACATCTCTATACTCAAGCTGAAGTGCCCACACATTGTGCATTATTTCCTTGGGCTCTTTAGGTCCCATGTGCCTAAATTTGAAAGTCACTTTTCCAACCAATGCTAAAGTATGTGTTCCTAATATTCGATCATTGCAAATGACCAGTCTTGAGCCCTGTAATTTCCAGGCCCCTTGATAAGGAATTCTCATTTCTAACCAACTTCAAAGTATATATTCTTGGGATTCAGCCATTCCAAACTGACCCCGCAAATCTTCCTGCATTTCTCTTCAGAAACTTGTTCATGAAAATGCAACTCTGACACTGTCAAATTCTCTCTCCATGCCCCACACCTGGAAGAGAGAAGCTTTCACACCATTGCCTGTGACATGTTTTTTCCAGCTGTCAAGCCAGGATCATGAACACTAATTGGGTTTTTTGTTTGTTTGTTTCTCTTAGGATTCGTGCGTCTAGCTCAAGGGAATGGACCCTGTTCAGGGCGAGTAGAAGTGCATTCTGAAGAAGACTGGACGCCAGTGTCTGATGGGAACTTTACATTCCCCACTGCCCAGGTCATCTGTGCAGAGCTGGGATGTGGCAAGGCTGTGTCTGTCCTGGGTCAGAGGCCCCTCAGAGGGTCAGATGACCAGGTCTGGCCTGAAGAGTTCAGGTGTAAGGGGGAGGAGTCCGTGCTCTGGTCCTGCCCCAGAGTGCCCTGTCCAGGAGGCACTTGTCACCACAGTGGAGCTGTTCAAGTTGTCTGTTCAGGTGAGAGTCAGATCAGGACCCAACCTCCCTGTCTATCCAGTTCAGGTAAGAAAACTGAGATGTTGCTGAAATCCCGTCTTCTCCCACCAGTGTACTCAGAAGTCCGGCTCATGAGAAATGGCACCTCTCAGTGTGCGGGGCGAGTGGAGATGAATATTTCTGGAGGATGGAGAACACTCTGTGCCTCCCACTGGACCACGGCCAATGCCAATGTTGTCTGTCGTCAGCTCGGCTGTGGAGTCGCCCTCTCCACCCCGAAGGGAGCAGAGGGAGGTGATCAGATGTGGAAAGCCCGATTTCACTGCTCTGGGGCTGAGTCCTTCTTGTGGAATTGCCCTGTGACTGCCCTGGGTGTTCCTGACTGTGCCCATGGAAACACAGCCTCTGTGATCTGCTCAGGTAAGAGGGAGAAGGGCCAACATTACTCACGGGTTAAATGTTCATAAAAACAGAGAGCTGGAAAATTGGCTTCAAAAGTAAGATATTTAATGGTGAAATGTTTTTTCTCATTGCTTATCCATTTTTCAAATCAGGGCAAGAAGCATTAAGTGGAAATTTTAGAAAATAAACTTAAGTAGTTGAGTATAATCACGGAGAATAATGTAGAAGCAATAAGTGTCTATATCAGTCAGGGTTTTTTTTTTTAATTGATTTTATTTTTTTTAATTTATTTTTATTTTTCCCGCTGTACAGCATGGGGACCAAGTTATTCTTACATGTATACATTTTGTTTCCCACGCTTTGTTCTGTTGCAATGTAAGTATCTAGACATAGTTCTCAATGCTACTCAGCAGGATCTCTATGTAAATGCATTCCAAGTTGTATCTGATAACCCCAAGCTCCCAATTCCTCCCACTCCCTCCCTCTCCCGTTGGGCAGCCACAAGTCTCTTCTCCAAGTCCATGATTTTCTTTTCTGTGGAAAGGTTCATTTGTGCTGTATGTTAGATTCCAGTTATAAGTGATATTATATGGTATTTGTCTTTGTCTTTCTGGCTCATTTCACTCAGTATGAGAGTCTCTAGTTCCATCCATGTTGCTGCAAATGGCATGATGTCATTCTTTTTTATGGCTGAGTAGTATTCCATTGTGTATATATACCACCTCTTCCGAATCCAATCATCTGTTGATGGACGTTTCAGTTGTTTCCATGTCTTGACTATTGTGAATAGTGCTGCAATGAACATGCAGGTGCATGTGTCTCTTTTAAGAAGAGTTTTGTCCGGATATATGCCCAAGAGTTGGATTGCAGGGTCATATGGAAGTTCTATGTATAGATTTCTAAGGTATCTCCAAACTGTTCTCCATAGTGGCTGTACCAGTTTACATTCCCACCAGCAGTGCAGGAGGGTTCCCTTTTCTCCCCAACCCCTCCAGCACTTGTTATTTGTGGACTTATTAATGATGGCCATTCTGACTGGTGTGAGGTGGTATCTCATGGTAGTTTTGCTTTGCATTTCTCTTATAATCAGCGATGTTGAGCATTTTTTCATGTGCTTGTCAGCCATCTGTATATCTTCTTTGGAGAAATGTCTATTCAGGTCTTTTGCCCATTTTTCAATTGGGTTGTTGGCTTTTTTGCTGTTGAGTTGTATAAGTTGTTTGTAAATTTCAGAGATTAAGCCCTTGTCTGTTGCATCATTTGAAACTATTTTCTCCCATTCTGAAAGTTGTCTTTTTGTTTTCTTTTTGGTTTCCTTTGCTGTGAGGGTTTTTTTTCTAACCATCCAAACTATTGGGAATTACTTTACGCATCAGATTCCATTACTAGGATCTCAGCCATGTATTTATTAAGTACAAAGATTCATTCAAATTCAGGAAATTTTTGTTTCACATGATATTTTTTTTTAATTTTTTGCGTCTTTTTTTTTTTTTTTTGCCATTTCTTGGGCCACTCCCTTGGCATATGGAGGTTCCCAGGCTAGGGGTTGAATCGGAGCTGTAGCCACCGGCCTACGCCAGAGCCACAGCAACGCGGGATCCGAGCCGAGTCTGCAACCTACACCACAGCTCACGGCAATGCTGGATTCTTAACCCACTGAGCAAGGGCAGGGACCGAACCCACAACTTCATGGTTCCTAGTCGGATTCGTTAACCACTGCGCCACGACGGGAACTCCTCACATGATATTTTTAACTTAACAAAATACATCTGAACTTGAAGTAGTTTTCATAGAAAAATTTAATTACAAACCCAATATTTTTAATAAATCAGCATTATTCACATTTCCTATTGATTCTTGTGTCATTTCAAGTGGTGCTTTTCAAAGAATTTCTCCAAAAATAGCTAAATATTTTAAAGTCACAGCAAAGGGGGAGTGACATTGGCATCGTGGTGGTTAAGATCTCTCCTTTCTGCCTCTGTTTTTAGCAATTAAGTAACCATTCATCCATGATCAAAAAGCACCTCTGTGAAAGTTGTGGGATACAATATCTTATACCAGGGACCAGGAGAATGGTCACCCACCTGGGCATCCAGTAATAGACAGATAAACACTGGTACAGACTGCAGACCTAGCGAGAGCCAGTGAACTTGTCCCTGTCCCTGGACCCTGGTCAGGGACAGCCTGGTGAAACCTGGAGAATGCTGACCTTGTCAAACACCTATGAATAAAATTAGGTAAAATCCAGGATTCCGGAAGAGAAGTTTTGTTACTCTTTTGGATCCCAAAACAAAACAAAACAAAACACCCACACACAAAAAAGGAAAACATGCTGAACGATTGGAGAGGATTATAGAATTTTGCCAGTGCTGCCCCTTACCCTAAGGTGACACAGCATACATTTGAATTAGTCAGTGGGGCCTCTTGCATGGAGAAATATATATGTGTGTGAGTGTGACTGGGTCACTTTGCTGTATAGTAGAAAATTGACAGAACACTGTTAATCAACTGTAATAGAAAAAATAAAATCATTAAAAAGAAAAGAATCCCTAAGTCCATCCATGTTGCTGCACCTGGAATTAGTTTTTCTTTTTCGTGGCTGAGTAGTATTCCATTGTATATATGTACCACATCTTCTTAAACCATTCATCTGTTGTTAGACTTTATAAGCAATATTTCATTTCTACTTGAAAAACTCATTTCAGTATTTCTTATGAGGCAAGTCTAGTTGTGATGAACTCTCTCAGCTTTTGTTTGTTGGTAGAAATATTTTATTTTCTTTTATGTGTGAAAGATAACATGCTTGATAGAGTATTTATGGCTGGTAACTTTTTCCTCTCAACACTTTGTTGTTGCTATTTTCATTGAAGTATAGTTGATTTACAATATTATATTGGTTTCAGGTATACAGCACAGTAACTCAGTATTTTTACAGACTGTATTGTCAGTTATTAAAGATAATGGCTTTGCTATGCATTATTTCCTTGTTATCTCATTTATACATAGTAGATTATATCTCTTAATTCCTTATCCCTGATTTGCCCCTCACCCCTTCCCTCTCCACTGTGTTCCTCACTAGTTCATTTTCTATATCTGTGAATCGATTTCTCTTTTGCATGGAATTTTATTTGTATTATTTTTTAGATTCTACATATAAATGACATCATACAGAATCTCAAATTCTGTAATAGGATGGTGGTTTCACCATATAACTATAGCATAAAGTTAAATGAAAAGAGTATTAAAATCGGAGTTCCCGTCGTGGCTCAGTGGTTAACGAATCGACTAAGGAAGCATGAGGTTTGGGGTTTGATCCCTGGCCTTGCTCAGTGGGTTAGGGATCTGGTGTTGCCATGAGCTGTGGTGTGGGTTGCAGACGTGGCTGGGATCCCGTGTTGCTGTGGCTCTGGCGTAGGTTGGCGGCTACAACTCCGATTAGACCCCTAGCCTGGGAACCTCCATATGCCGTGGTAGCGGCCCAAGAATTGGCAAAAAGACAAAAAAAAAGAGTATTAAAATAACTATAGCTATAATAACTTCGTTAATCAAACACACAATATAAAAAGAGGTAAGTTGTGACAACAAGAATATTAAAAGGGGTGAGTTTGAGGGTTAGAAAAAGTCTAAGTTCAGTTGCTCTCAGCATGAAATGAACTGAATTGTATGTGATATATTTTACATAAGACTCATTGTAAATGCAAAGCAAAAACCTAGACAATATAAACAAGAGATAAAGAAAGGTAAATCACAGCATACCACCAAGGGAAATCACCAACTTCAAATGTAGGCAGAAACAGGAAAAAAAAAGAAATAGTGGGACTTCAAAGCAATAAGAAAGCAGTAAGATGATACTATTTCTTACAAATCAAAAATCACTCTAAATATAAATGCACTGAATTTACCAAAGGCACAGAGTTGCTGGATGGATAAAAAATTAAGACCTAACTATATGCTGCCTAAAAGAGGCTCATTTCAGTTTTAAGAATATATAGACTCAAAGTGAAAAGATTGAAAAAGATATTCCATGCAATAGACACCAAAAGAGCACGGGGAGAGCTGTATTATATCTGACAAAATAGACTTTGAGCCAAAAAGTGAGACGAGACAAAGAAGGTCATTTTACAATAATAAAGTTGTCAACTCATCAAGAAGATTTAAAGTCATAAATTTATACTCACCAAACGTTGGAGCACCGACATACTTTTACTTTTGTTAATTGCGGCTTTGTATGTCTAGGTGTATGTATGTGTGAATGCTAGAATTTTTCAAGATCTTTATTATTTTTTTCATATTTTCCAGTTTTGTATTTCTGTTCTCTGTTCTGTGTACTTTTTTTCTTTTTTACTTTTTAGGGCACCTACATACTTTTATTCCATTTATTTTTTTTTTTTTAGGGTCACACCTGTGGCATATGGAAGTTTCCAGGCTAGGGGCAGAAATGGAGCTGCAGCCCACAGCCACAGTGACACAGGATCTGAGTCGCGCCTTCTACCTACCCTACAGCCCACAGCAGCAAAGGATCCTTAACCCAATTAGCGAGGCCAGGGATCGAACTTGCATCTTCATGGATACTAGTTGGGTTTGTAACTTGATGAACCACAACAGGAACTCCCTCTACTGTGTACTTTCTTCTAAGCTTGCATTTAACAACTTTTACCTTCTGCTGATCTAATGGGCTGTTATTCTCATCCTTTGAGGTCTTATTTCAAATATTGACTTTTTCAGTCCTAGAATATTTTATTAGATTCTTTGTTATCATTTCTCTACCAAAATACTGCCTTGTTTCGTTCCTTAAACATTATATTCCTGGTCATTTAAATTCCCTGTCAGGTAACTCCAATAGATGGATGTGTGGTAAATTTCTTTTTAATACTTTCTTCCTCATAAAATCTCCTCAAATTTCTTCTCCTTTATGCCCAAGTGGTTTTAATAGACAGACACTGTAGATAAAAAATTGTAGAGATCCTCCAAAAGGAATCTTATTTTGCTTCCTCCAGGCACCTGCTTTAGGGGGTGATCACCTTATTTAAAAGGAAGCAAAGTAGTTATAAGCTGGGCATCCATCCTTGTGAAGAATAGTCTAATTTTAGTTCACTCTTCCTTCAGTGATCCAAGGGTTCTGGTTAACAGGGCTCCTCTCCCTTGGCCAGCCTGAATTATGCTTTGTGTTCCCTGAGCCCTGTGAGTCTGGCAAAATCTCAGATGAGCTTTTCAGAGACTTAGGGCATGGATCTAGAAATTCTCACAGCCTTGGTAGCTCTGCAACACTATCAACAGTATTAATATTTTCTCCCTTTTGTAAACTCATTCTTAGTGAAATTCTTGGCTTAAAACAGAAATTTTGGCATTGTCAGAAGCACAACCTTCATGGAGAAGAAGGTGAACTCTAAGGTTATGGTAACTGCTAAGTTACAGTTTTCATTTTAGACCCCATCACTAGGTTATTATTTAGCGTAATTCAATTTCTCATTCTTCGACCACACCAACCCTCTGTTCATTGCTGTTTCTGTAGGAAACCAGACCCAGGGGCTGCCTCAGTGCAATGACTCCCTGTCTGAACCAGCAGGCTCTGCAGCCTCAGAGGAGAGCGCCGCCAACTGCTCAGGTAGGGGTCGCACAGGACCAGAAAACCCTTCCCCTTCCCTGTGTAAATGCCCCACCTTTTTTTCTGACTCTCTCTCCTCAGACAGCAGACAGCTGCGCCTGGTGGATGGCGAGAGTTACTGCTCAGGGAGAGTGGAGATCCTTCACCAGGGCTCCTGGGGCACCGTCTGTGATGACAGCTGGGACCTGGACGATGCGCACGTGGTGTGCAGGCAGCTGGGCTGTGGAGATGCCATCAGTGCCCCAGGGTCTGCTCACTTCGGGGCGGGCTCAGGCCACATCTGGCTGGATGACGTGAACTGCACAGGAAAGGAGTCCCACGTGTGGCAGTGCCCTTTCGGGGGCTGGGGGCGGCACGACTGCAGACACAAGGAGGACGCAGGGGTCATCTGCTCAGGTCCTTGCTGCAAATTGTCCACTGGCGGGAGAGGGGGGCAGGTTCTGGAGGTGGGAGTCTGAGCCCTGAAGGATAGTGCTGAAAGGGCCAGAGGAGGATGCTTCCTCCCAGGGAGCCAGTTTTTGTAGCAGATGTGAAGTAGATGTTTTCACTTGATCCTGTCTGGAGCTCCCTCTCTTTTTTCTTCAGACAGAGAATATTCCCTCCTCTACCATTCTTCCAAGTCTTACCTCCCTCTTATCACAGTCAGGAATAATATTCCCATTTAAAGGATAGTAGGATAGTAGGTCTAAGGATGTGATTAGATTGGGTTTACTTGGTTAATTCATGATATTCCAGGTTAATTTCACCACCCCAAAGTCCTGATCTTAATGATATCTATAAAGTCCTTTTTGAAAAGTAAGGGAACATATTCACAGGTTCCAGGGATTGGGATGCGGGCATCTCTGGGGGTCAATCATTCTATCTGCCTCTCCACTGTCTCTACCCCTTTCACATAGATTTTAGAGGTTTTGTCAGAAAGCAGGATTCAGTGCCCACTCCTGCAGGTGCCCAGGATGGTCTTCTTCTCAGTTCATATTTCACTACATCACTGTGGTAGAAATAGAAGGACAGACAGATGTGGATAAAGTCACATAAAAGAGGGACAGATTTCAGTCGTGTCTCCCAGAGGGCATCTCCTCAGCTGGTTGGGGATGAGAGTTCACAATTTCTGGGAGAGAAGAAAACCCAGAGCTTTGAGTGGAGGGCTCACTGTGTCGTGGTCCCCCCTTTCCGTTGCAGAGTCCCTGGCCCTCAGGGTGGTGAGCGAGGACCAGGAGTGTGCGGGGTGGCTGGAAGTTTTCTACAACGGGACCTGGGGCGGTGTCTGCCGCAGCCCCATGGAAGACATCACCTTGTCCATGATCTGCAGGCAGCTTGGCTGTGGGGACCGTGGAACCCTCAACTCTTCGGTGGCTTTTAGGGAAGGTTCTAGACCCTGGTGGGTGGATAGAATCCAGTGTCGGAAAACCGATCGCTCTCTCTGGGAGTGTCATTCTGACCCTTGGAAGTACATTTCATGTTCTCCAAAGGAGGAAGCCTATGTCTCTTGTGCAGGTGACTTACTGTCCGTTTCTGTGTGTCCGTCTGAACCCTGTAGTATGTTGTTAGTGAGATTTTATATTTTCAAACATAAGTGATGAGTTTAAGGCAAGTCTACAAAAGGAATTTTTAAAATTTAATTTATTTTTTTAATTTCCCCAATACGTTTTTTTTCCTACTGTACAAATGGTGACCCAGTTACACATACATGTATACATTATTTTTTCTCACATTATCATGCTCCACCATAAATGACTAGACATGGTTCCGAGGGCTACACAGCAGGATCTCATTGCTAATCCATTCCAAAGGCAATAGTCAGCATCTATTAACCCCAAGCTCCCAATCCATCCAACTCCCTCCCCCTCCCCCTTGGGAACCACAAATCTGTTCTCCAAGTCCATGATTTTCTTTTCTGTGGAAAGGTTCATTTGTGCCATATATTAGACTCCAGATATAAGTGATATCATATGGTATTTGTCTTTCTCTTTCTGACTTACTTCACTCAGAATGAGAGCCTCTAGTTCCATCCATGTTGCTGCAAATGGCATTATTTTGTTCTTTTTTATGGCTGTGTAGTATTCCATTGTGTATATACCACATCTTCCGAATCCAATCATCTGTCAATGGACATTTGGGTTGTTTCCATGTCTTGGCTTTTGTGACTATTGCTGCAATGAACATACAGGTGCATGTGTCTATTTTAAGGAAAGTTTACAAAAGGAATTTTGGATCATGATTCTTTAATCCACATGTTCCAATACTGTTTCAAAAAAAAAATAAGTAAAGAAACCTGGACTGACAACAGTTTATGTGAAAAATACCAAGGAGGTGGGTTGACTGTGTATCCAGTGCAAAAATAATTGGAAACCACATCACAGGGAGTCTGTAATCAGGTGAATCATCAGAAATGCCACAGTCAATGTACCCTAATTGTTGACCCCAAGACTTTCCCAACAAAGAGGGAGGAGACTCAGCAGAGCTGCTCTGGGGACAGGACCCTGATAAAGGATGGAGATTCCAAGGAGACAGGTTCATGTTCACCCTCAGTACAGTAGTGTAAGGGAACCTCACCCTTGTGGTGATCTCCCAGGGAAAGAACAATACTGCCAAGTAAAGGAACACTGAAACCATGAAAGGATGGCCAGCCCTCCTTCCCTTAAGTTCCCACCTGTCTGTCTGTCTTTTCCCTGAATCTGCCACAATTCCTCCTGCTGGTTTGTACCATGCTTGGCACTAGGGAAATTGTGTCCTTTCCACTGCCCTGTTTTATGCTTAGAGACACTAGTTCCTTTCTCTTTCATCTAAATGGCAAAGACTTTATACTCACTGTAAACAGTGAGGACATAGAAAATGTAATAAGAAATGAAGCCCATCCCATGACCTCTTGTCCGTTCATATCCTCCTGATGTAAACCAGATTAATGGACTGATATTGTCATTTTTCAAATTCCTCCGTTTTCACATAAACATATCCAAACACGTGTACCCATAAAAGAGCTTATGTTGATGGTGCAGCTTTTTTATATTTACAAGATTGGGATTATGTCATACACATTATTGTCAAATTCACTTTTCATCACTTAACAAAATATCATGGACATTCCTCCAGAGAGATCTAACTCACTTGTAAAACAATGGCATAATAGTTTATTCATGACAGGTTGGCACTCCAGTTCGTGTTGTGATTTGCCTACTTATTGGTAGTTTAATTGTTTTTAATTTTTTTCCCCTCCACAAACAATTTTGTAGTAAGCCTTTGATACATGTATCTCTCTATGTTGCTGAGTTTATTACTTAGGATTACTCCCAATGTTTATATTATTAGATCAAAGGGTACATACATACACATGTACATAGACACACAGGCTTTAATATATATTGTCAAATTACTTTCTAGGACTAATGGCTAACTTTTTCCAATCATTTTCATGTCTAGATAGAAAATTCTGGATTTTTCAAATAACCTAACTGTTAACTAAAGCGAACTCATATAGCAACTGCAGGGTCAGTAAGTTTACAAAGCCCACATTTAAAGTCTGAAATAAGGATGGCAGTTGTTTTGCTCTTGGTTTCTTTCTCTTTCCTTCCTTTCCTCCATCATTTCCTTCCTTCCTTCTTTTGAAGTTTCACAGTATTTTCCCTTTGTTCAGTTTTTTCCCTGCCCCTTTCTCCTTTCCCTCTCTCTCTCTCTTTCTCTCTCTCAGACACACACACACACACACACACACACACACACACACACACACACCATTCAGGTATACCTTTGACAATATGTGATATGCTAGGTGTTGCCTGAAATCCACAGCAGAGGGAGAGGGTGGGAAAAGATATTTCAAAGGCAGAAGCTCACTCCCTTCCTTGCCTCTCTCCCTCAATCCCTTTTCCTTGTTCCTGTGGAAAGTTGAAGGGATATTAAATGAAAGACCTGTTACTGATGAAGATTTTCTAAAATCAAATACAATGAATTGAAAAGTAGTGAGGTCTCCAATTCTGAACATGAGCAAGCACCCAAAAGAGTTCCTAACATCGTTTTTAGGGATGTCTTGCTGCTTATGGTAGGAGTTTGATAGGATGATATGGAAAGGATATGCCAATTCTGATATTTTTATGACAAATACTGTGTATATATCTGTTTTCTCTCATTGCTTTGAATTTATATCTATTTTCTTTCCTTCGATACTTTTATATGGGTTCATTTTCGGCCATACTTTTTAAAAAAATCTATGTCTTTTTTAAAAAAAATTATTATAGTTGATTTACAATGTTCTGTCAATTTCTGCTGCCCAACAAAGTGACCCAGTTTTTTACATATATATATATATATATATATATATATATATATATATATTCTTTTTTTCACATTATTCTCCATCATGTTCCATCACAAGAGATTGGGTATAGTTCCCTGTGTTACAGCAGGATCTCTTTGCTTATCCACTCCAAATGCAATCTTTTGCAACTAGTAACCCTAAATTCCCAGTCCCTCCCTCTCCCTCCCCCTGCCCCTTGGTAACCACAAGTCTGTTCTCCATGTCCATGAGTTTGTTTCCTTTCTGTAGGTAGGGTCATTTGTGTCATATATTCAATTCCAGATTTAAGTGATATCATTTGGTATTTGTCTTTCTCATTCTGACAATGTATTGAATGGGAGGAAAACACTTGCAAATGATGCAACTGACAAGGGCTTGATCTCCAGAATATACAAACAACTCATAAAACTCAACAGCAAAAACAAACAAACAAACAAACAATCCAGTTGAAAAGTGGGCTGAAATCCTAAATAGCCATTTCTTCAAAGAAGACATAGCGAGGGCCACCAGGCACATGAAAAAATGCTCAATGTCACTAATTATTAGAAAAGTGCAGATCAGAACTCCAGTAAGTTACCAGCTCACACCGGTCAGAATGTCTATAATTAATAATTAATAAGTTTACAAATAGCTAATGCCAGAGAGGGTGTGCCGAAAAGGGAACCCTCCTACACTGTTGGTGGGAATGTAAAGTGCTATAACCACTATGGAAAACAGAATGAAACTACCTCAGAAAACTAAATATAGAACTACCACATGATCCAGCAATCCCACTCCTGGACATACACCTGTACAGATCTTTCATTGAAAAAGACACATGAGTCCTCCTAATACAGCGTTTTCAATATATTTATTTGAGTCTTGTGGATACTTACAACCTAGCTTTTTGTCCTCTTATCTGTCTTTCTCTAAATTCTACTAGTTCCATTCCTTAAAAAAAAAAAAAAAGGATCCCCATTTTTATTGCTGTTTTTGTTTTTGGCTATGCCTGTGGCATATGTAAGTGACAAGGCATCATTTGCTTCTGCAGAAAGGAGACCCAAGAGCTGTCCAGCTGCTGCGCCCTGCACAGGTATGTCAGGCCCTCCAGCCTCCTCTGTGCCTCCAAGGGGCTCCCTCCTTCCCACCAGGGGCAGTCACAGGTGGGGCTGCTGCCTTTTCAGACAAAGAGAAGCTGCGACTCAGGGGAGGAGACACCTCAGAGAACAACTGCTCAGGGCGAGTGGAGGTGTGGCACAGCGGCTCCTGGGGCACAGTGTGTGATGATTCCTGGAGCCTGGCAGAGGCCGAGGTGGTGTGTCAGCAGCTGGGCTGTGGCCATGCCCTGGAAGCCCTGCGGGATGCGGCATTTGGTCCTGGAAGTGGGAGCATCTGGCTGGACGAGGTGCAGTGCAGGGGCAGGGAGTCCTCCCTGTGGGACTGTGCTGCGGGGCCCTGGGGGCAGAGCGACTGCAAGCACGAGGAGGACGCTGGAGTGAGGTGCTCTGGTGAGTGTGGGGGGCTAGGGATCCAGTTTGGGTGAGTTGGGGCAATGATGGGTCCATGGGCATGGCAGGGGTTTGATGGGGAGATTGTTCAGAAAGCATCTTGGTGCTGTAGCTCTGGACCTGGGAGAGGGGGAGCTGGGAGGACTCAGCAGGTTTTGGTAACTGAGGGGTGACTTCAGGACTCAGGGAGGGAAAACGGGTTACCCTGCGTTCTGTGCTCCAAACTCCTATTTTTCTTTTTCTCTAGGTTAAAGAATTATATTTCTCCCCACTAGAGTAGGCACACAGCAACACCCATGGATAGAGGAGGATATTCAGGTTCTTAGGACCTATTCTGTAGACTCTCTGGCAAAATTAATCAGCTCATAAGAGAAAAGATACTGAGGAGCCACTGGCTGGTGGGGAGGGAGCAGGACATTTTCCTTGGGGAATTTCCATGGGGGAAATTTCCGTGAGGCCAGAAATTTCTCATGCACCTGGTCAAGGAGGGCTGGTTGCTGAGCTGTGGGTTCTAAGGCTTTCCTACCTGCCCATGAGTGTTCCTCCTCAACAGCAAGGTGCCAGTCTGAGGACTTGTTTGATGCTCTGGACTCGTGAAGCCCAAGGGGAAGGGATGAAATCATGAGCCTGGTACTCAGAGGCTGTCTCAGCAGGGAAGCTCCAGGATAATCACAGCCAATTATCTCAGGATAGGACACTGATGGAGCCCAGTCACAGTGGGTTTAGTTGTGTCAGAGGCTGGGACTTCATTGTCCAGAGCTCTGTGGAAATGCTAGCAGGGAGTTTCCCTGTGCCCATGACCTTGTCCAAACCCTCTTGCCTTGTTCTTCTTAGGGACCAGACCAGACTTAAATCCTGGCATCTTCTTCCTGCCTGAGATCCTCTGCTTCATCCTGGGGGCCCTTCTCTTCCTGGTCCTCATCATCCTGGTGGCTCAGCTGCTCAGATGGAGGGCAAAGCACAGAGGTGGGCTGTTGAGAGAACTGGGTAACAGGGAGAGTATGTGGAGGCGGTAAATGGGGCTGAGTGTGAAGAGGGGAAAAATTGGTGAGTTCTCTGTTTTTACCCCATTAGTCTGCAAAACTCCATCTGCTCCATGCTAAACTCTAAGGGCTGAATAGACAGAGGTTCCTAGGATTGGGGCATGAGCACACACAAGTCATGGTCTCTTGTGTGAGAGAAGAGAGAGTCAGGACTGAGATGTGGATTTAGGGTCAGGCAAGGGCAGAGGTGCCGACATGTTTCATGAGGTGTGAACTATACAGAATTCACAACAGCCCTAAGGTGTTTCCATGTGTGAGCATCGGGGAGATGGAGAAGTAGCCTGCTGGTTGAGGGTGTCAAGTGTAGTAATGTCTGATCTCCTGGTAATGTTCTCAGTCTTATCTGATTACAAAGGTGCTGTCGATGAGGCCGTGTATGAGGAGATTGATAACCTTGGAATACCGAAGGAAGATCTGCTGGGAAGCACAGGTGTGTGTCTCTGTCTTGCCCTCCTGGGACCCCTGGTGGTCAGCCTAGGCTTCTCATCAACCGCAGACCCCACATCTGCCCCAGGCTCACGGGGGCGGCCCTGTGCCTCAAAGGCAGCAAGATGGGGCTCTCCAGAGCACCTGTGTGTTCTTAGCTCCCTTCACATTCCAGGAACCAAGCCTGTCCCAGCATTTCCTCTCAGCCTTGAGGCTCCTATGGGAGTGGGAAGGTCTGTTCTGTTCCTTTGTGATGATTTTCTCCACCTTAGGGTTCCTGCCAGATGACTCAGTGACGAAACTGCCGTATTACACTGGGGAAGGTGAAGAGAACAGAGACTCCAAATCTGCTCCAGATGGTAGAGGAGGTTGTGCCTGGGCTGGGTGTTGGGGGCAGGGAAATTCCCCCTTAAGGATGGGCCCCAAGGGGAACAGTCCTCCTTTGACTGGGATTAGGGGACCTCTTGTCTCCAGATGGGGTCCAGCCTCCCCTTCTCTGGCTGTTTTGTGAAGTCTCCTGTGGGGGCTGAGCGCTCTGTGTCCAGAAACCGTCCTCATTCAGTCACAACAAGCACACATTGTTTGCTTTTGGCTGTACCCTTGACATGTGTAAGTTCCTGGGATCAAACTTGCACCACGGGAGTGATCCAAACCACTGCAGCAACGATGCTGGATCCTTAACCTGCTGTGCTACAGGAGAACTCCCAGGCAGCCATTATCTTACATAACAACATCAGGAAAACATAATTTGACAAAACATTTTAGTAGAGCTCATTCATGTACTAGCTACTTTGAAACAGGCGGTTTTAATCAAGAAAAAAAACCAACAGATTTTTCTGCTTTATGGGCACATTACAATAAAAGTCATGGCCTTGAAAAGAAACCTGTTGAAAGAAGAAGTGAATGGTGGGTGTTTCCATTGGAATACATCATATAACGAACCCTACTAGTACTCATGAGGATGCAGGTTTGATCCCTGGCCTCACCTGGTGGGTTAAGGAAGGGGTGTTGCTATGGCTTTGGTTTAGGCCAGCAGCTGCCACTCCTATTCAACCCCTAGCCTGGGAACTTCCATATGCCACAAGTGTGGCCCTAAAAGAAAAAAAAAAGGAAAAATAGAAATAAAAAGAAGAAGTGAATGAGTGGATGGTGCTTGTATTTATCAGGTCAGAGACGCTAGGTCAGAATGGACTTTCAGTATTTCCCAGGCAAACCCACTTACTGTGCTCTCATCTGACCCCCCTGTCTGCCCTTAGAACCCTCAGCCCAGGGGGTTGATGCCCCCAGTGAGGGTTATGATGATGCTGAAGAGGTACCCGTGCCTGGGGCTCCTGCTGCCTCTCCGATGGGCACCAGGGAAGTGCCTCCAGAAGAGGAGAGTGGGATGCGGGCCTCTCAGACAGGTGAGTGGGGTTGAGTGATCTCCTGTCATCTTTGGTCTCTGTCTTGTAAGGATGAATGTGAGCTCCTCACTACCAATCCATCCTGGAGAATCAAAATTTGGATGACCTCCTCTGCTTGATAGCATCACCTCCACCACATTCCTTTCTGTAATGCTGTCAGACTTGTTGGGAGGGAGGAATCACTTTGTATACTGGGCATCAATATCTTCATAGCTTTATCCTCGATGTTCTTGCATTAAGACTTATAGATTAATTGACTATGTTTACCAAATCCAAACATGGAACACATGTTCAGGTAACATTTTTTTTTGGGGGGGGTTGTCTCATGAATGAAATGCAGTTAGAGGTTTAAGAAGATCTTTTAATATTGAAATTTGGGAAGCATTTTTATACTTTAAGATGCACTGTGACCACATGTCAGCCCAAGTAGGTATAAAGTCTATGCTGTATTGTGTCCTTAGAAAATAAAGCCCATGGGAGTTCCTGTCGTGGCGCAGTGGTTAACGAAGCCGACTAGGAACCACGAGTTTGCGGGTTCGATCTCTGGCCTTGCTCAGTGGGTTGTGGATCCCACATTGCCATGAGCTGTCGTGTCGGTTGCAGACACAACTCGGAACCCGAGTTGCTGTGGCTCTGGTTTAGGCCAGAGGCCACAGCTCTGATTAGACCCCTAGCCTGGGAATGTCCATATGTTGCGAGAGCAGCCTAGAAAAGACAAAAAAGAGCAAAAAAACAAAAAACAAACAAACAAACAATCAAAAAAAATAAAGCCCATGGTGGTGAATATTAGACTCAGATTTGTGGGCGGGTTAGGGCTATTTTGCTCCGGAGACTGTAATGTCCAAGTGAATCCACTCCTTCTCTAGAGAAGGGTATTTCTCCCTCTGAGGTCCATACAATTCCCGGGGAAGGGGCAGCTATGAAAGCAGCCTGTGGTTGTTTTGGTGGGCAGCTGGGAACACAAGTCAAGACCACCAAGGGCAGAGTTGGATCGTCAGTGAGGAGCTGAGATTTCTCCAGATGTGGTTTCCTGTCTTCCTGTCCTCGTCAGGGTAGACCTGTCAATTGTGAGAAAAGTTTTCAAGTCCTTCTAGAGATTTTTCCCTTCATGGGCCATCTCCTTGCTGATTGTCTAAGCCAGGAAACAGGTCTTCACAGAGCTCCTGGGCACAGATGTCCTGTCCTGTGGGGCCAAGTTTCACGGCAAACTGAGGCCCCAGAGACCCAGATGAGTTGGATCCCCATAGGACAGCCCTGATGCATCCGTCCTGTAACTCATACGAATTAGTCTGAGCCTCTCTGAGCATTACTGGGTCCCCAAGGATGCTTTGTCATCACCACCTGCTAGACTTGCTTCCACCACAGGACACTGCCCTGTCCCTGAGTGTCGGTTCTAAGCAAACTTCTCTGGACTATTTCAGGCTCTTCTCTGAACTTCCCTAGAGAGGCGGCTGATCCTGGGAAAGGAGAAGATAACCCCTTGCTTCTCCAGAGGGAAAAGGGGGACCCCGAGTATGATGACGTTGAACTAAGTCCCCCTGGCGCCTCCACGGTGGCTTTCCCATGATGTTGTAATGATATGAGACGAAGACTCAGATACTCTAATGGCTTGTATTTCAACAGTGTTTTGCTGACGTATAATTGTATTAGAATGAAACTGCTCAAAGTAAAATGTTCTGAGTAAAGTACTTTTCCCTTTGTTGGTGATTTAATGTATCATGTCAAATGCATTCAGTGACTTGATCCCCAATTACTACGTTCTCTCAAAGGAAATGGCCAGGTGAGTGAACTGCCCTGTTTTCTCATCTCCCCCAAATGCTGTTCAAGTCATGTCTGTGCCCAGGCTCTCAGATGCTCCAGGTCACTCTTACTTAGACAAGAGACTCTAAACTTGGTCCAAACTCACACCCTCATTCCTGCCAAGATGGGCTCATGGAGAAAGACGTAACCCTGAAGATTCATCTGAACTAGTCGGAGCCTCTTTCTTGAGAGGCACCAAACTAGCGTGTGATTTTCAAAGCTGAAGGTTGGAGGTTGGCGCATGGGAGAGAATGGATACAGCTTTCCTTGTCCTGCCTAATAAATACATAAAAAATGGAATAAAATTAAAAATGAAACATCAAATAAAACATCAAATTCTACACACCTGCCTATTCCTTTTCCATCTCTACATCCTCAGGTTACTTTTTCTGTTTATTCCTTGTGGCCGTACAGACTCCTCGTCACTCTTCTCTCATGTCTAGTTGGTTATCAAATCTTTATATACAGTCTTTCTTCTCCATCACTTCTTCCTGTTTCTTTGAGACACTGTTATTTGTTGTCCAATTATATAGCCTTCCAAGTGAATTATATCAGCTCCTCTATCTCTTCACTGCGAGTTGAAGGCAGGAAAATGCTGCTCACACGTGTGTTCTACCAATTTGATCTTCTTTAAGAAATCTGGCTAGGTGCTACTATAATATCATTCACAGCTGTCCTTCTGGGATTTGTTTATGATTGGTCACCAAATATCCTTGATCCCTGATCTATAGCTGTAATACTCGTAGTTTCTGAGTTGTTAATGAAAGAGTGAGAGTGATGTTTGAATTTGGACTAAGGATAGTCTATCTGGTACATAAGGCCCCTGTCTTATATGGAGAATGGAAGTTATTGAATTAACTAAGGATGGTCTTTGATCAGAAAACATAAACTTGTATTTCAAACTTGTCTTTAGAAGAAGAGCCATGCTATTGATACAGACATTCATACAGCTGATGTGTTGCTGTTAATCATAGCCTTTTTTTTTTTGGCCATTTATAGGGCCGCTCTAGTGGCATATGGAGGTTCCCAGGCTAGGGGTCCAATCGGAGCTGTAGCCACCAGCCTACACCAGAGCCACAGCAACGTGGGACCCAAGCCGAGTCTGCAACCTATACCACAGGTCACGGCAACGCTGGATCCTTATCCCCCTGAGCAAGGCCAGGGATTGAACCCACAACCTCATGGTTCCTAGTCGGATTCGTTAATCACTGCGCCACGACGGGAACTGCTAATCATAGTCTTTATCCAACTCTTCAATGATTCTCGGTGGGTCTTAGTGTTCTCTTTGCAGCAACATAAATGGCTATTCCGTAGAGGTTTTTGATTTAATTGCTCTCTTTTCTGTGTCCACATTTGAGAATCTCCGTTTTGCATGAATTTTCTTAAGTATTTAGAAGGATGAATTGAGTTTTTGTGCAGCTAAAGGAGGCACATCTTGCCACATTTATGTAAATTCAGGGTATAAGAAACTGGGAAACTCCAGACTTTATTGAATGCTAATGCCTTTACTTGTTTACTGCTGTAGCTTTGAGAGAGCAAGTTGATCTAAAGGAACAGCAATTGAAAATCATGGTTGGGGATTCGGGAAATGGCAAACTTGGGTTCGATCATGTCTGACAAAGATAACACCAATGAACTCTAGGAAGAAATAGAAATCACATAAGCAACCCCATGCCCACCGGGTGGGCAGTCCACGGACTGGAAAGTACCTGTATCACGGAGACTCACCTACAGGAGTGAGAGTACTGAGCCCCATATCTGGTCCCCATGCCTGGGATCTGGCATTGGGAGCAAGAGCCCCTGGAGAATCTGGCGTTGAAGGCCAGTGGGGCGTGTGCGCAGGAGCTCCATGGGACTGGGGGAAACAGAGACCTCATTCTTGAAAGGGGCACACGGTTTTTCATGTGCCCTGGGTCCCAGGGACTCCATAGGAATCTGGGTTGGACCTCACTGCAGTGCTTGGAGGATCTCCTGGGAAAATGGGGGGGGGGGTGACTGTGGCTTGCTGTGGGGGAAGAAGATGGGAGGAGATGTTTCTGGAATACTCATCAGTGTGTGTTCCTCTAGAGGTGGACATTTTGGGAAAATCTGGCTTGACCTATCAGTGCTGAGAAGGCCCAGGCCAAAGGATCATCCAGGTGGGATCACAGTCCCACCCATCAGTAATCAGGCTGCCTCTAATCTCACCAGGAGACAAAGGCCCACCCACCAGAGGGATAAGAATGAGATCCACCTTCCCATCAGGAAGACTAGAGCAAGCCACCCTTACCAACTTTAGCCACAATCGGGGCAGACATCAGAAGGAAGAGAGGCTTCAACTCTATTGTCTGCAAAGAGGAGATCACACCAAAAACCCATAAAAATGAAAATGCAGAAAACTATAACTCAGGTAAGGGAGCAAGGAAAAACAAAACAAAACAGAAAGACAGCTAAGTGATCTGGAGAGTATCAGCCTCCAGGAAAAAGACTTTAGACCGATAATAGTGAAGATGATGCAGGACATTGGAAATAGACTGGAGGCAAAGACTGATAATTTACAGCAAATGGTGAGCAGAGAAATAGAAGATTGAAAACTTAAGCAAGCAGAGATGCACCATAAAATAATGGAAATGAAAAATTCATTAGAAGCAAGCAACAGCAGAATACGGGTGGCAGTAGAACAAGTAAGTGAGGGGGAGGACAGCCAAGTGGAAATTACGGATGCAGAACAGAAAGGAGAAAAAAGACTGAAAAGAACTGAAGACAGTCTAAGGGAAATCTGGGACAATATTAAATGCACCAATATCTGTACTATAGGGGTGCCAGAAGGAGAAGAGAGAGTGAAAAGGATAGAAAAAATATTTGAAGAGACAATAGCCAAAAATGTCCTTAACATGGGAAAGGACAAGTACCATGTAAAACAAACCCAAGGAGGAACGCCCTGAGAGAGATCTTAATCAAACTGACCAAGACTACAGACAAAGAGAAAATACCAAAATCAGCTAGAGAAAAGAAACAAATAACACACAAGGAAACCCCAATAAGGTTTTCAGCAGATTTTTCAGCAGAAACTCTGTAGGCCAGAGGGAGTGGCATGATATACTTAAAGTGATGAAAGGAAAAAAGCTCCAACCCAGATTACTTTCCCCAGCCAGGCTTTCATTCAGATTTGAAGGAGAAGTCAAAAGCTTTACAGAGAAGTGAAAGCTAAGAGAATTCAGAAACCTTAAACCAGCTTTACAACAAATACTAAAGGAACTTCTCTTGGCAGAAAAGAAACAAAAACACCTCAAATGACAAGGACCACCAGTAAAGGCATATGCACAGGAAATGTAGGAAATCACTCTTGCACAAGTATGCGATCAAAACCAGAAATCATGAGGAAAGGAGGGTACGAATGCAGGACACTGGGGATGCACTTGCACTTAAGAGACCAACAACTTAAAACAATCTCGTGTGTATATATAGGCTCCTATATCAAAACTTGACGGTAACTGCAAACCAAAAATCTACAACTGATACACACAAATGAGAAAAATCAACTCAAATACAACACTAAAGATAGTTATCAAACCACAAGAGGAGAGAACAAGAAATAAAGGGAAGAAAAAAGAGCAAGCAAAACAAATCCAAAACAGTTAATAAACAGGCAATAAGAACATACATATCAAAGTTACCTTAGATGCAAATGGACTAAATGCCCTAACCAAAAGACATAGACTGGCTGAATGGATACAAAAACAAAGCCCATGTATATGCTGTCTTCTGGTGACCCACTTCACTTCTAGGGACACATACAAGTGGAACGTGAGAGGGTGGAAGAAAATATTCCATGCAAACAGATATATATAAAAAAAAGCTGGAGTAGCAATATTCATATCAGACTAAATAGACCTTAAAATAAAGAATATTATAAGAGACAAAGAAGAACAGTACATAATGATCAAAGGATCAACCCAGGAAGAATATGTAGCAATTGTAAATCTATATGCACTCAACATAGGATCACCTTAATATATAAGGCAACAGTGAACAACCTTAAAAGGAGAAATTGACAATAACACAGTCATAGTGGGGGACCTTTACACCCCACTTACAGTAATAGACAGACCATCCAGACAGAAAATCAACAAGGAAAAAGGACCCTAAATGAAGCATTAGACCAGATGGACTTAATAGATATTTATAGGAAAGGACAGTCTATCCAAAAGCAACAGAATACACAGTCTTCTCAAGTGCACATGGAACATTCTCTAGGATTGATCACATCAATCCAACCTTGGTAACTTTAAGAAAATTGAAATCATATCAAGCATCTTTTCTGACCACAATGCTATATGACTGGAAATCAACAAAAAGAAAAAAACTGCAAAAAACACAAACACATGGAGAGTAAACAACATGCTAGTAAACAACGAATGCATCACTGAGGAAATCAAAGGGGAAATTAAAAAATACCTAGAAGTGGATTTCCCATCATGGCTCAGTGGTTAACGAATCTGACTAGGAACCATGAGGTTGCGGGTTCAATCCCTGGCCTTGCTCATTGGATTAAGGATCTGGTGTTGCCATGAGCTGTTGTGTAGGTTGCAGACATGGCTTGGATCCTATGTTGCTGTGGCTGTGGTGTAGGCCAGTGTCTACAGCTCTGTTTCGACCCCTAGCCTGGGAACATCCACATGCCGCTGGAGTGGCCCAAGAAATGGCAAAAATTATAAAACCCAAAAATACCTAGAAGCAAATGAGAAGAAAGACAAAACACTCCAAAACCCATGGGATGCAGCAAAAGCAGTTCTAAAGGGAAGTGTAAAGCAATTCAAGCCTACTTCAGGAAACAAGAAAAAGCTCAAATAAACCACCTAACTTTCAACTAAAGCACCTAGAGAGAGAACAGAGAAGACTGAAAGTTAGCAGAAGGAAGGAAATCATATAGATCAGAGCAGAAATCAATGAAACAGAAACAAAAAAACCGTAGAAAAGATCAGTGAAACAAAAGCTGGTTCTTTGAAAAGATCAACAGCATTGATAAAACCTTAGCCAGACTTAAGAAGAAACAAAGAGAGCAGACTCAAATCAATAAAATTAGAAATGAAAAAGGAGAAGTTACAACAGACACTACAGAAATGCAAAGGATTGTAAGACACTACTATGTGCAACTATATACCAATAAAACTCTGACATAGAAGAAAAGGACAAGTTCCTAGAAAAGTACCATCTTCCAGGACTAAACCAAGATGAAATAGAAAAGATGAATGGACAAATCACAAGTACTGAAATTGAAATGGTGATGAAAAAACTACCAACAAATAAAAGTCCAGGACCAGATGGCTTCACAGGCGAATTCTATCAAACATTTAGAGAAGACCTAACACCTCTCCTTCTGAAACTATTCCAAACAATTGCAGAGGAAGGAACACTCCCAAACTCATTCTATGAGGTCACTATCACCCTGCTACCAAAACCAGACAAAGACTCCACAAAAAAAAGAAAACTACAGACCAATATCACTTATGAACATTGCTGCAAAACTCCTCAACAAAATACCAGCAAACCAAATCCAACAATACATTAAAAGGATTGTACGTTATGATAAGTGGGGTTTATCCCAGGGATGCAAGGATTCTTCAATATCAGCCAATCAATCAGTGTGATTCCCCACATTAACAAACTGAAGAATAAAAACCATATGATCCTCTCAATCGATGCAGAAAAAGCCTTTGACAAAATCCAACACCCATTTCTGATAGAACGCCTTCAGCATGTGGGCATAGATGGAAGCTACCTCGACATAATAAAGGCATATATGACAAACCCAGAGCTAACGACATCCTCAATGGTGAAAAGCTGAAGGAATTCCTGTTGAGATAGGGAAGAAGACAAGGATGTCCGCTCTTGCTGTTACTCTTCAACATAGTTTTGGCAGCCCCAGCCACAGCAATCAGAGAAGAAAAAGAGACAATTGGAATCCAAATTGGGAAGGAAGAAGTAAAACTATCACTATTTGCAGATGACATGATACCATACCTAGAGAATCCTAAAGACTCTACCAGAAAACTGTTAGAGCTCCTCCATGAACTTGGCAAAGTCACAGGAAACAAAATTAATACAGAGAAGTTGACTGTATTTCTACATACTAACAACGAAAGATCAGAATGAGAAATTAGGGAAACAACCCTATTTACCATCACATCAACAAGAATAAAATGCTTAGGAATAAACCTACCTAAAGAGACAAAAGACCTGTACGCTGAAGTCGGTAAGACACTGATGAAGTCAGTCAAAGATGACACAAACAGATGGAAAGATATACCATGCTCTTGGATTGGAAGAGTCAATATTATCAAAATGACTCTACTACCCAAGGCCATCTACAGATTCAATGCAATCCCTATCAAAGTACCAAGGACATATTTCACAGAACTAGGACAAAATATCTTAAAGTTTGTTTGAAAGCACGAAGGACCCAGAATAGCCAAAGCCATCCTGAGAAAGAAAACTGGAGCTGGAGGAATCAGGCTCCCTGACTTCAGATTATACTACAAAGCTACAGTCATCAAAACCATGTGGTACTGGCACAAAGACAGAAATGTAGATCAGTGGAACAGGATAGAAAGCCCAGAATTAAACCCACGCACCTACAGCCAACTAATCTACCACAAAGGAGGCAGGAATATCCAATGGAGAAAAGACAGTCCCTTCAACAAGTGGTGCTTGGAAGACTGGACAGCCCCATGGAAAAGAATGAAGTTAGAACCCTTCCTAATACCATGCCCAAAAATGAACTCAAAATGGCTTCAAGACCTAAATATAAAACGCTTAGTGGAAAACATAGGCAAAATGCTGTCCGACATAAACACAGCAATATTTTCTCAGAACTACCTCCTAGAGTAATGACAATAAAAACAAAAATAAACAAATGGGACTTAATTAAATTTAAAAGTTTCTGCACAGAAAAGGAAACCCTCAACAAAACAAAAAGACAACTCACAGAATGGGAGAAAATCTTTGCAAATGAAGCAACTGACAAGGGATTAAACTCCAAAATTTGAAACACCTTCTGCAGCTCAATAAGAACAACAACAAAACAACCCAACCCCATCCAAAAATGGGCAGAAGATCTAAACAGACAATTTTCCAAAGAAGACATATAGATGGCCCAAAAACACATGAGAAGATGTTCAACATCACCCATAACTAGAGAAATGCAAATCCAACCCTCTATGAGGTACCACCAGCCAGAATGGCCATCATCAAAAAGTCTACAAACAATAAATGCTGCAGAGGGTGTGGAGAAAAGGAAACGCTATTACACTGTTGGTGGGAATGTAAACTGGTATAACCAGTGTTGACAACAGTATGAAGATTCCTCAGAAAACTAAAAATAGAATTACCCTTTGATCCAGAGAAAACCATGACTTGAAAAGGTACATGTGCTGCAATGTTCATTGCAGCACTATATACAACAGCCAAGACACGGAAACAACCTAAATGTCCATTGACAGAGGAGTGGATAAAGAAGACATGGTACATATACACAATGGGATATTACTCAGCCATCAAATGGAGAGAAATAACAGCATTTGCAGCAACATGGATGGACCTAGAAATTATCATGCTAAGTGAAGTCAGTCAGACAATGAGACAGCACCATCAGATGCTATCACTTACATGTGGACTCTTCAAAAAAGGACACAATGAACCTCTTTGCAGAACAGATGCTGACTCACAGACTTTGAAAAACTTATGGTTTCCAAGGGAGACCGGTTGGGGGGAGTGGGGGGATGCGCTGGGGGTTTGGGATGGAAATGCTATAAAATCAGGTTGTGATGATCATTGTACAACTATAAATGTAATAAAATTCATTGAGTAATTAAAAAAGTAAATCACAACAAGTTGAAGATACTTCACAGGAACTTAATTTAGGTAGAAGCTAGAGGAGACTCAGGACATAATGGTGTATGTTACAATGCCTAGAAAAACTGCTAAAAAATATGCTAGGGTATACATCTAAAAGGCTAACAGAGGAATTAAAGCAGAATGTTGCATGTATTCAATTACTTAAAAGAAAGTAGAACAAGAGGACCAAAAGAAACAGGAGGGAAAGAGTAAAATGGTAGAACTCCATCCACTTATATTATCATTACATGAGGTGTAAGTGGACCAAACCCTCTAATTAAAAGGCATAGACTGAGTCAATGCACCCATTAGAGCTGCTTTACTAAACAGTAGTGGTCATACCAAATCCTGATGAAGATGCAGAGAAACTAGATCTCTCCTAGATTGCTGGTGGGACTAGAACCACTCTGGAAAAGAGACGGTTCCTTCAAAACAAAACGTACTTACCTTATAGTGTGGCCATTACACTCTTGGAGTTCTTTCCAGGTGACTGACTAGTTATGTCTCTTGATTCAGATAATTGTTATAAATGGTTGATTTTGGTAAACTTGAGTCTGATAATGGTTTGGGGAAGGAGAATAGCACTGTTTGGCGTCTTCGTCCCTGGCTCCCCAGCTGTCTCTCAGCCTTGATACAACTCTAGGAAATATGTGAGGATAGTTTGGGGTGGGAAGAGTTCAAAGTAAACACAAGCACTTAAAATTTTTACACGAATGGGGGTTTAGAGGTGTTGAGTAGCTCCACAAAAAGAGCCAGAGAAGGGAATGGAAAATACATACTAATGGAAAAGGATGGGAAATGACAGAAGTTACAAAGAATAGAAGGTGCAATTTGATAGAAAGGGCAGAGATGTAGGATATTGTCGAAAAACTAGAAAAGACAGAAGGCAGTTAGAGTAAAAGATATTGTTAGGTAGCAGCAGGTTTTTGGTGTTATTATTATTATACAAAAATTTGATAAAATTAGAAGGGCAACGACCATTTCCCTCTATCTGATCAACCCAATTCACTTTGAACCTCACTCCTAGGTTTCAGTGGAGGATAGGTGTGATATTTTGAAATATTGTTAGGTTTTTTTGGCGTTTCTTGCTCTAAGATTAAACACCTAGTTCAGGACCAGATTTCAGAGTTTAATGTTACTTTAGAAAGCACGAATTTCTCTGTACCTAAGGGAAGGCAAGACTGGAGTCTGTGGGGGAGGTGAATAACACTGATTCTCAACTAAGGTTTCACTTGGAGAAAGGGGTATATTTGAAGATGATTTTCCAAGGTCAGCGGTGGTGAATACCCCAAGATTCTTAAGAGAACAACTTTTGTCTGTGAAGCTCAAGAGTGTTCATTACGAACAACTTCTTTAATCAGTGCCGTATGTAAAAACTCTAGAGTCAGGACGAAAACAAAGCTCTCATTTCTTTGAGAAACAATATTGTGGACGTTTCTTCAAAGAGCTTCTTGCTTCAAAAAGTGGCACGACATGATGCTAAGATCAACATCATCATACCCAGGATCTTCTCGTCTCAGGACCAGTGAGGATCCTTTCTCTTCCATGCTAGAGTTGACAGCTTCTCCAGGAGACTGCAGAGAGATGCCTGAAACAATAAGGAGAATCCCAGTTTGAGTGGTGACAAGAAGACTGGATGTAGTCCTATGGTGGAAGGAGACTAGTCAAACTGACTACAGAATATCTGTGGAAACACAGCCCTTTTCTGAAAGGCTAGATGAAGCTACTTCATACACTCTCAGCTACTCATGCAAAGTCTTGTCTTGACCTTGCCAGTTGGAAAGGAGACAGGCATGCCTGTTCCACACCAGTCTGCTCTGATTTCATAAGGAATGGAGGCAGGAGATGACCAAATAGAGTGCCTCAGATGCCCCCTGCTCAGCACCTTGATAAAAGATCAAGCCTGACCTGTAAGTATTGATGAGAGCAACTTGCTTCCTGTGTCAGATGCCAAAAGGGGGACAGCTCAACCAAATTCCAAAACCCCTGCTCCCCAAGGACCACATGTTCACCCAGAAGCAGAAAGCCTTGTCCTGGGGGATGAGGGTCTTCTTTTGTCAATTGAAAGAGTGAGAGAAAATTGTGTCTTGGTTTCCCTGGAGGGCTGAGATTTTATGTCTCTTTCATTGCCAATTCTGCTCAAAGAGTGAGAAATATCATCATTAAACATTTGGTTTAATGTTTCCAAAACAAATTTTTACAGATCTTACATTTTACTTACGCTTCTATTTACAAACTTTCCAGAGAAAGTATACTTCAATTAAAAAAATTGCCATCAAAACAAGAACTTTCCAGAGTACTTCTCACAATACGAAAGAACCGCAAAACTTGCTGTCAGAACATTCATCAATCTGGGGTATGAAAATAGGAGAAAAGCCTCTGCAACCATACAGACCTGTCCACATCCAACTGATGGTGGACACAGACACAGAGAACACACTTCTCAGAAGATGAGATGAGCTACAATGTAACAAGGGTGAGGCAGAGCTGATCTTATCTGGGAATAGGTGTGTACTGAGATCCTGACAGTAAGTAAAAACAGACTATTGATGAGCCAAAAGTAATCTCCTCCATGATAAGGAAGTCAGCCTACCGAGCTGTCCACTCACCTGTCTGGGAATACCTGTCACCACCTCCATCCTCTGTGGAAAAATAATTCTCACTCCTCCCAGGAGAGAAAGGAATTTCAGGAACAGGTAACTCTTCAACATCATCATAACCATTTCCTGTGGCATTGACATGCTCTCCCCGAGGCTCTAAAGACAGAGAAGGACTTAGGTGGAGTAGCAAAGTATGGGCTGGACTAAGGGATGTCCTAAGTCCCTTCTGATGCAGAGACTCTAATGGATGATAAATATAGCCACCATATTCCAGGGTTGTGCCAAAGGCATGTATTTGATCTCCATGTTCTCAGAAATCATTTAAATCTTCAAAATATTTCAATGTATCATGGCCAATCATAGTTTTCTAACATGGCGTCTCATACTGTAAAGCATCAACAAAAGCTATTGTGCCATGAGTTTCAGGTACTGTTTTCAAGCATGTGACTACTAGAGTTGTCACATATTTTATGTGTATATCAGTGACTGGGGAGGATGAATCTGGACCAAGAGAAGGAGGGGTCCATGTGCCTTCTGAAGCTTTGGGAGTCACAGGGCTGGTAGGAAGAGGAAGCCTGGACATCAGTCACTCAGAGACAGGATATCCCGCCAGTCCCAATCTCTGGATGCCTGGGTTTCAAAGCCTTCTGGTCCTTGGTTGAATCTAATCTCCATGAGTTACCCATCTTTACACTCTGGAGAAGATCCAGGTGGGGACATTCTCTTTTCTCAGGTTCCTTGTGAGGAAGAGGTTCTAGTAGTGGATAACTACAGGCATCAATCACTCCATATATTCCAGGTCTTATCAATATTAATAGTTTTGTCTCAAATAAGTGAGAATTATTTGGTATGGCTTAAAAAATAGTTTTGTCTCAACATGCACAAACTCCATGAAATAATTCAGATCGCATAGTACTGCTCTGTCCAAGCGTAGCTCACAAATGTTCCCTTTAGCTAGAGAAATTTGAGCTTATCCATGTGGAGTGTTATTTTCAAAAAAACATGGACTTTGGATCTTTCATAATACATTAGATGATGGCTGTATCTGAGGAGAAGAAGTTGTGGCTGCAGAGAACTGAGGTCCCACAGTGGGCAATCCTGGACTGGTGAGAAGAGATCCTTCCTATTCTAATCACAGGAGGGTTCCCTCACATAAGATTACCCCTCCTCATCCCCTCCATCCAAGGGAAGGCCTATCTCTACTACCTGGAGCATATTCAGGGTCTCCATCCTCCTCAGTGTCCCCTGTGTAATATGGCAGCCGAGTCACTGAGTCATCAGACAGGTTTGCTGGTAGGGAGAAAAACATCACAGACAAACAGAAACATTGCCCATAGCAGGAAGCCCGGCGTCATCGGTTTAGAGGAAATACTGAGGCTTTGTACTTGTAGAGAAGGGCTTGCAACTTGTGTGAGTTTGAGCTAGTGTCTGGGTTCGTGCTTGCTACAGGTAACACACAGCTAGCTCATGGAGAGAGCAGAGGGCATGGGACACACCTGGGCTGTCCAGTAGGTCCTCCTTCACTGGTTTTATGAGGTCATCAATCTCCTGGTACAAGCCTTCATCGACAGCATCTTCAAAAGCAGATAAGGCTGGGAAGCAGCAAGAGTTTAGAGGCTGTCCCTGGAGATGTTCCCTTCACCAACAGACCCAATGCACTTGGGGAAACTCTTCTGGGATGCCGGGGCTCTTTTATCAGCCTTCTAAAACAGAACTGGGTTTCCCGACCCTGACCTTCATCCCACACATTCCACACTCAATTTCTACTGAAATTTCTCCTTCCTGTTCACGCAGGAAGTTATAATTGTTGAGAGATTTGACATTCAGTCCAGGGCCAGGGCTGGATTCATCCTTTCAAAGCTTTCCTGCCTATTTTAGAAAAGTTGGAATTTTGACAGATAATGAGGTTGGAGACCAATACTTGTGTATTTTTCTTGATGTCACACCTGGATCAATACCCTTCCCACTACTTTCCAGATCATTTAGCATCCCTACAGCCTACCTTGGTGCTCTGCTCTCCATCTGTGTAGCTGAATCCCCAGGATAACGAGGACCAGGAAGAGAAGGGCCCCCAGTATGATACAGAGGATCCCAGGAAGGGAGAAGAGGCCAAGGACAGGAGCCGAGCCTGCAGTGGTGCCTGAGGACAGAGGGCCATGAGGTTTCAGGAGGATTATAAGACCAGAAGAACACCCAAATTCCTCCTTATCCCAGTCATCTTCTGAATCCTCAAGACCATGAAGTCACCATTCAGATACAATGGGTCTGTGTGATCCCCAAGGTGAGACTGATCCAGGTCCTTCCCTGAGCTGTGCCAACTGTCTTCTGGATCTGCTTCTGAAGGGTTTTTGCTCAATTAAAGCTGGTGAAGCTCTGGACATTACAGCTGCCACTACTTAGGAGGAGTATAAACTTCTGATCATTAGGCTTTTCTGACTGATACGGAAATTTGCTCAAAAATACATGTACAGTGGAGTTCCTTGAAAATATGGGAGTCTCCTCTAACACATGGCTCGGAGCCACAGAACCACTTACTTCCACGAGCCGGGGGAACTGTTGTCCTCTCGCCTGGAGAGAAGTGAAAAAGAATAGATCACTATATTGAGTTGGCCTGAGAAAGCCATAGGGTTACTCTTACCATCCCTGGCACATTGAACTGTTTCAGGTTCCAGGAGATCAGGCAGTAACCTCTCCTGGAGCCAGAGCGCCAAACAACTGATTATTCCAGAGAAGGTTTCGGGACACAAACTTTCATGTCCTTCAGTCCTAGCCCCTCACCTGGTCCTCCACTCACCAGAGCACCTCACTCCAGCGTCCTCCTCGTGCTTGCAGTCGCTCTGCCCCCAGGGCCCCGCAGCACAGTCCCACAGGGAGGACTCCCTGCCCCTGCACTGCACCTCGTCCAGCCAGATGCTCCCACTTCCAGGGCCAAATGCCGCATCCCGCAGGGCTTCCAGGGCATGGCCACAGCCCAGCTGCTGACACACCACCTCGGCCTCTGCCAGGCTCCAGGAGTCATCACACACTGTGCCCCAGGAGCCGCTGTGCCACACCTCCACTCGCCCTGAGCACACGCTGTCTCCTCCCCTGAGTCGCAGCTTCTCTTTGTCTGAAAAGGCAGCAGCCCCACCTGTGACTGCCCCTGGTGGGAAGGAGGGAGCCGCTGGGAGGCCACAGGGGAGGCTGGAGGGCCTGACATACCTGTGCAGGGGGCAGCAGCTGGACAGCTCTTGGGTCTCCTTCCTGCAGAAGCGAAGGAGAGGGACGTCCTGAGTCAGGGACAGCTGGGGTTGTCTTGTCCCCCAAACAAAGTTATCTGTGATCTTTGGCTCAGTGCAAATGACAAGTGAAAACACAGGCTTCATAATCTAATGGGCTCAGACTTTCACTTGATCCTTCATAAGCTGAAATATTTTTTTATTTACTCGTTTATCAGTCTCCATATCCCAGAACAAATGCATGTATAGACACCTACAAAAATATCTACACACACACTTACACCCCCCATGAAAGCTCTACTAGTGGAAAGACTTTTCAAATCTTATTCACTTTGTTTTTCAAGGACTGTGCACATTGGATGCCCACATTCAATATGTATGGAGAACTCCTTTAAATACAGTGGTGTGGGTTTGATAAATATTTACTGAATGAACAAAATCCAGTGAAATGTAATTCCTTTAAATTCATCCTAATCTGGAGTTCCCGTCGTGGCACAGTGGAAACAAATCCGACTAGGAACAATGAAGTTGAGGGTTCAATCCCTGGCCTCGATCAGTGGGTTGTGGATCCGGCGTTGCTGTGAGCTGTGGTGTAGGTTGCAGATGTGGCTTGGATCTGGCCTTGCTGTGGCTCTGGTGTAGGCTAGCAGCTGTAACTCCAATTAGACCCCTAGCCTGGGAACCTCCATAAGCCGCTGCTGTGGCCCTAAAAAGACAAAATAAATAAAGAAAGAAAGAAAAGAAAATCTTATTTGCAACAACATGGAAGGAATTCAAGGGCAATACGCTAAGTGACATAAGCCAGTCAGAGAAAGACAAATACCACATGAGCTCACTTGCATGGGCATTCTCAAAAACATAAACAAACAAATTCAGAGATGCAGAGAAAATTTTGGTGGTTGCCAAAGGTGGGTAGGTCCTGTGGGATAAATGGGTAAAGGCAGTCAAAAGATACACAGTTACAGCTATAAGATAAATAAGTTATGGGCATGTGATGTCTAGCATGGTGACTAAGCTAGTACTATATTGTGTGTTTCAAAGCGGGTAAGAAAATACATCTTAACAGTCTCATCTTAAAAAAATTGTAACTATGGTGATGGATATCATTTCCCAATACATCCCGATATACAAGTGTTAGGAAGTACAGCTGAAACCAATGTTATGTGAATTATATATCAATTATAATGAATTTGTGGATTAAATGAGCTCCATCCAAACTTCATTTTGTAGACTTGATTTAATCACTTACATTTAAAAATATGAAATCTCATGAAATCTCACTAACAACATACTACAGGGTTCAGATGGACACACAGAAACGGACAGTAAGTCACCTGCACAGGAGACATAGGCTTCCTCCTTTGGATAGCACGAATTGGAATTCCAAGGGTCAGAAGGACACTCCCAGAGAGAGTGATCAGTTTTCCGACACTGGATTAAATCTACCCACCGGGGTCTAGAACCTTCCCTAAAAGCCACCGAAGAGTTGAGGGTTCCACTGTCCCCACAGCCAAGCTGCCTGCAGATGATGGACAAGGTGATGTCTTCCATGGGGCTGCGGCAGACACCGCCCCAGGTCCCGTTGTAGAAAACTTCCAGCCACCCGGCACACTCTTGGTCCTCGCTCACCACCCTGAGGGCCAGGGACTCTGCAACGGAAAGGGGGGACCACGACACAGTGAGCCCTCCACTCAAAGCTCTGGGTTTTCTTCTCTCCCAGAAATTGTGAACACTCATCCCCAACCAGCTGAGGAGATGCCCACTGGGAGACACGACTGAAATCTGTCTCTCTTTTATGTGACTTTGTCCATATCTGTCTGTCTTTCTACTTCTACCACAGTGATGTAGTGAAAGATGAACCAAGAGGAAGACCAACATGGGCACCTGCAGGAGGGGGCAGTGAATCCTGCTTCCTGACAAAACCTCTAAAATCTTTTTTTTTCTTTATTTTCCCACTGTACAGCAAGGTGATCAAGTTATCCTTACATGTGTATGGTTTTTTTTTTTTTTTTTTTTGCCCACCCTTTGTTCTGTTGCAACATGATTGTCTAGACATAGTTCTCAATGCTACTCAGCAGGATCTCCTTGTAAATTTATTCTAAGTTGTGACTGATAACCCCAAGCTCCCGATCCCTCCCACTCCCTCCCTCTCCCAACAGGCAGCCACAAGTCTATTCTCCAAGTCCATGACTTTCTTTTCTGTGGAGATGTTCATTTGTGCTGGATATAAGATTCCAGTTATAAGTGATATCATATGGTATTTGTCTTTGTCTTTCTGGCTCATTTTACTCAGTATGAGATTCTCTAGTTCCATCCATGTTGCTGCAAATGGCATGATGTCATTCTTTTTTATGGCTGAGTAGTATTCCATTGTGTATATATACCACATCTTCCTAATCCAATCATCTGTTGATGGACATTTGGGTTGTTTCCATGTCCTGGCTAATGTGAATAGTGCTGCAATGAACATGCGGGTGCATGTGTCTCTTTTAAGTAAAACGTCTAAAATCTTTGTGAAAGGGATATGGATAGCACACAGTGTGGTAGGTAGAATAATCCCCGGAACCTGTGAAAGTATGACTTGGCAAAGGAGACTTTAATGATGTGATTAAGATAGAACCTTGAGATGTGAGATTAAGCTGAAATATTGTGGACTGACCAGGCGAGCCCAGTCTAATCACATCCTTACACCCACTGTCATAAAAGTGGAATACTCATACTAGCTCTGGTCAGAGGGCACTGTGACAATGAATAATGGTTAGAGACGTGCAACATTGCTGGCCTGGTGATGAATGAAGGAGGCAGTGAGCAAGGAATACAAGCAGTGTCTAGAAGTTTGAAAAGACAAGAAATGAATTCTTCCGCAGAGCCTCAGAAAGGACGCAGCCCTGTTGAAACCTTGATTTTAGCCCAGTGAGATCCCTGTTGGAATCTAATCTACAGAACTGGAAGGCAATAAAAATCTGTTGTTTTAAACCACTATGTAGTAATTTATTACAGAAGCAAATAGAAACTAGTGCAGTGGGTGTAAGATTTTTGTACCAGGCAGGACTGAAGAGTAAGCCTACTTTCAAGTGGAAAGTGTAACAAATGGTTCTGCCAGGGGGTATTGCTGATAAACCTCAACTGCTGCAGGAGCAAGTGAAAGCATTCAATCCTTACATCTGCTAGAAAGACAGGCTGCCTGCGAGGTAACTCTCCCTGATGGCTCAGACTCTGACCTCCAGAGCCCCCGCCCCACCCCCAGCCTGTGGACAATTTGTGGCAAGGACCTGAGCAGATGACCCCTGCGTCCTCCTTGTGTCTGCAGTCGTGCCGCCCCCAACCCCCGAAAGGGCACTGCCACACGTGGGACTCCTTTCCTGTGCAGTTCACGTCATCCAGCCAGATGTGGCCTGAGCCCGCCCCAAAGTGAGCAGACCCTGGGGCACTGATGGCATCTCCACAGCCCAGCTGCCTGCACACCACGTGCGCATCGTCCAGGTCCCAGCTGTCATCACAGACGGTGCCCCAGGAGCCCTGGTGAAGGATCTCCACTCTCCCTGAGCAGTAACTCTCGCCATCCACCAGGCGCAGCTGTCTGCTGTCTGAGGAGAGAGAGCCAGAAAAAAAGGTGGGGCATTTACACAGGGAAGGGGAAGGGTTTTCTGGTCCTGTGCGACCCCTGACCCCCACCTGAGCAGTTGGCGGTGCTCTCCTCTGAGGCTGCAGGGCCTGCTGGTTCAGACAGGGAGTCATTGCACTGAGGCAGCACCTGGGTCTGATTTCCTGCAGAAACAGCAATGAACAGAGGGTTGGTGGGGTTGGAGTACAGGACACTGAATTAAATTAAGTAACAACTCAGGGATGGGGTCTGAGATAAAAGCTGTAACATAGCAATAAAATTATTGTAATTTTAGAGTTCATCTTCTCCATGAAGAGGTCTGCTCCTGAAAACGCCACACATTTTTTTTTTTACGGTAATTTTTTTTTGTCTTTTTGTTGTTGTTGTTGTTGTTGTTGTTGTTGCTATTTCTTGGGCCACTCCCACGGCATATGGAGGGTCCCAGGCTAGGGGTCCAATCGGAGCTGTAGCCACAGGCCTACACCAGAGCCACAGCAACGCGGGATCCGAGCTGTGTCTGCAACCTACACCACAGCTCACGGCAACGCCGGATCGTTAACCCACTGAGCAAGGGCAGGGACCGAACCCGCAACCTCATGGTTCCTAGTCGGATTCATTAACCACTGCGCCACGACGGGAACTCCAACGCCACACATTTTTTAAAAGCAGGTTTTGCACCAGGAATGATTAAATAAGGGGACTAACACAGCTGGCAAGAAAAGCAACAAAGAAGAATTGATGTAAAGCAACTCCTGTAAATTAAAATTACCCAGACTTACTATAATGTTACAATAATTAAGAAAATGTAGTATTGGTGCTAAGATAAACAAATGATACAATGGAATAGAATAGAAGGTCTAAAAAAAATGACTCAACCATACATGCGCTCTGCTTATGACAGAGTTGGCACTGCCTTGGAGAAAAGAGTCTTTTCAGAAAAAGTCTCATCTGGATATCTACATGAAACTTAAACCTTATCTTATAGATAAATAAATTTCAGAAGGAATATATAATTACACGAAAGAAAGAATTAAACTATAAGAACCTTTTGGAGAATGTTTCTATGATGTTGGAGTAGGCAAAGTTCTTTTGACAGGGATATAAGAAACACTAAATGTACAGGAAGACATGGGTAAGTTATATTTCCTTAAGATTAAGAATTTGGCTCATCATAGAACACCATACAATACAGAAAATGAAAATAAAAGGCCAAGGGTAGGGAGTTCCCGTCGTGGCGCAGTGGTTAACGAATCCGACTAGGAACCATGAGGTTGCGGGTTCGGTCCCTGCCCTTGCTCAGTGGGTTAACGATCCGGCGTTGCCGTGAGCTGTGGTGTAGGTTGCAGACGCGGCTCGGATCCCGCGTTGCTGTGGCTCTGGCGTAGGCTGGTGGCTACAGCTCCGATTGGACCCCTAGCCTGGGACCCTCCATATGCCGTGGGAGTGGCCCAAGAAATAGCAACAACAACAACAACAACAACAATAACAACAACAACAAAAAGACAAAAAAAAAGGCCAAGGGTTAAACAACACAAAAATAGTAACATATATTTGTGCCAAAAGTCATTGTCATGGTAATTTATAGCATCATATTTGCAATAGTCAAGAACTGGAAACAAACTCAATTCTCTACCATTAGTCAACTGGATCAGTGCATGGTCATGTGATCATTCAAAGGAATATTCTCCAGTGATAAAAAATGAATAAAGTGCTGTGACAAACAACATCATGAGTAAATCCTAAACATAATTCTGAGTTGATGAAGTTAGACACAAAAGGAAACACACTGCTTGATTTTATATAAAGTTCAAGAATTGATAAAATAGTCTCATTAGTACAAGTCAGGTAAGCGGTTTTCGTTGGAGAGGAGGGAGGGCATAGTTACTGGAAGGCAGCAGTGACTTCTGCAGTGCTCTGAATGTTCTTTTTGTTGCTCTGGGTTGGAATACATGACTGAGGTATACATTTATTGTTTCTACATTGTTTTCTGTGATTATACACAAATAATAATATTTTTAAATACATTAAACTCAGAGCACACCTTGGCCTGAACTTAAGAATAAATGAGCAATCAGAAGAACCATATATCACCATGAAATATCTTATTTTGAAGCCAGTTTTCCAGCACTCTTTGCCCTTAAGGACATTACCCTCCAGGAGCAACCTGAGTACCAGTTAGCCCTTCTCTCTCTTACCTGAGCAGATCACAGAGGCTGTGTTCCCATGGGCACAGTCAGGAACACCCAGGGCAGTCACAGGACAATTCCAAAAGAAGGACTCAGCCCCAGAGCAGCGAAATCGGGCTTTCCACATCTGATCACCTCCCTCTGCTCCCTTCGGGGTAGAGAGGGCGACTCCACAGCCGAGCTGACGACAGACAACATTGGCATTGGCCATGGTCCAGTGGGAGGCACAGAGTGTTCTCCATCCTCCAGAAATATTCATCTCCACTCGCCCCGCACACTGAGAGGTGTCATTTCTCATGAGCCGGACTTCCGTGTATGCTGGTGGGAGAGGACGGGATTTCAGCAACATCTCAGTTTTCTTACCTGAACTGGGTTGGCAGGGAGGTTGGGTCCTGATCTGCCTCTCACCTGAACAGACAACTTGAACAGCTCCACTGTGGTGACAAGTGCCTCCTGGACAGGGCACTCTGGGGCAGGACCAGAGCCCAGGCTCGTCCCCCTTACACCTGAACTCTCCAGGCCAGAACTGACCAGCTGACCCTCTGAGGGGCCTCTGACCCAGGACAGACACAGCCTTGCCACATTCCAGCTGTGCACAGATGACCTGGGCGGTGGGGAATGTAAAGTTCCCATCAGACACTGGCGTCCAGTCTTCTCCAGAATGCACTTCTACTCGCCCTGAGCAGGGTCCATTTCCTCCAACCAGACGCACAAATCCTAAGAGAAACAAGCAAACAGCAAAGCCAGGGAGGGTTCATGATCCTGGCTTGGCAGAGGAAAACAATGTGTTACAAGCAAGGGTGTGAAAGCTTTTCTTTTCCAGGGCTGGGGCCTGGAAAGAGAGTTTGTCAGTCATTGTCAGATTTGCATTTTCATAGGAAAGTTTCTAAAGAGAAATCCAGGATTTGCAGGGTCAGTGTGGAATGGCTGATTCCCAAGAATGTATCTTTTGAGGCTGGTGAGGAATGTGAATTCCTCACCCAATGGTCTGGAAACTACAGGGCCCCCTCCCCCAAAATGCCCTGTAGTGGGCATTCAAAATTGGGTGCATGGGTATGACGATCTGAACTAACCCAGAGTGAAACAAGTCCATGGGATTCAAGAGGTTTGAGGTCTATGGGGCAGACAAGGTTCGCCAGCCATCCTGAGATTTCTGAGGCTAGAATTCTGGGCAGCTTTCTCTGGGGAGCCAATGCTTAAGTCACTGAGACTAAGGAACAACACGAGGGATGGATGTGCCAAAGTGTAGGCAGACTTCTGGCTCAAGGGAGGAAATACTGATTTTATAACAATCCACCCTCATGACATCACTTTTTTTCCTCATAATTTTTGATGGTAAAAAATTCCAAGAGTTTCTTAGGTGAGCTGATTTTGAAAGGAGTTCTCCTCAGATGAGTTTGGATATTAAGAAAGCTCAGAGAGTCAAAGGAGAGAAGGGGGCTGGTCCTGGCCATCTTTCTTGAAAGCCTGGGATTTATCAATGAACCTGGGAGAGGGTGAGTTCTCAGTGGCAGTGTGCAAGAGAGCTGAGTTTCTTGTTTACTTCATTCTAGGGGGTTTTGCTTCCAAGAAATGGGTATCTTAGCAAATGCGATGGAGTGACAGTAACTTTGTGTAATTTCTTCCTACCTCTGTGCTAACTGCATGTTTCTTTCCTATTTAGGTTCTTGCGAAATAGCCAGCATGCTGCCAAAAAGGAGAGTGAGGAAGAAAGAACAGAAAGCAAACAAGCCAGACACAATTTGGAGTCTTCCAAATTGCAAAAGCCCTGGAATGGATGAAAGACAGAAATATTGGGGGAAAAAATACCCGTCCCACATATTTTTAGTACATTTTATCCCCTGTGTTGCTACCATTTGCCACCTAATCCTTCTAGCCTTTCCCATTTCTCCCACAGCAGACAAGAAAAAACAAACAAACAAACCAACCCTCTTAAGCGCTACAAATGGATCACAAGGGAACTCCAAGAGGGAAGCACTTCTATAGAAGTGGAGTGTGGATGGGGTGTGTGGTAGGTTGAACTGGGAGTGGGTGGAGTATGAACCTGAAGGAAGGAGACCAAGGAAAAGACTTGTGATCATGATTTGGTCTTTCGGGAGCCTTTTTTGTTTTGTTTTGTTTTGTTTTTTTGTCTTTTTCTAGGGGTGCACCTTTGGCATGCGGAGATTCCCAGGCTAGGGATCTAATCAGAGCTGTAGCCGCTGGCTACACCAGGGCCACAGCAATGTGGGGTCCAAGCCATGTCTGTGACCCACATCACAGCTCACGGCAATGCCAGATCCTTAACCCACTGAGCAAGGCCAGGGATCGAACCCGCAACCTCATGGTTCCTAGTAGGATTCGTCAACCACTGAGCCATGACGGGAACTCCCGGGAGCCATATTCTGAATAGAGAAAAGGTAATTCAATTTGAAAAGAAGTAAAACCTCGAATCATAAAGAACCATTTTAAAGGTACACTTGCCTGATTTCTGAGTGTGCTTATGATTATTATTTATGTGCATGGTGGAATTCTTTCCGATAAAGGACTCTGATTGAGGACTTGGAAAAAATATTCCAACAGAGAACAATCTGCCACAGACAGCAGGAGAAAACAGAAAAGACACCACAGAAACTGAAGAATGGAAGGATTAGCTTGAGCCTTTCTATGGGAATGAAGGGTGAGAGAGAAAACGCTGTGCTTGCCCTTGATTATTTATCCATTTCCATCTCTCCAGACAGGCTCAGGTTAGGACCCCTAGTCTGGTCTGGTTGGGAATTTGGTTATAGGCTACTCATTCTAATTAAAGCATTTCTTTTTTTTTTTCCTAAACAAGCTGTTAGTTTCTGCAGTATCTCATGATATTATAAATTTAGAAAGAACAAGAACTATTCCTTGCACACTGTTTTATGTAGCCTGACACATGTCAGACATTCAAATATATGCTTGATAATCAATAAAGTCTTAGACACATTGGGAAAGAGCCTCCTGAGACAAATTATTATTTTTGATTTTCTACTTTATTTTAAAGTGTCATAGAAAAATTCATGTGTTAACATTGCAAGAAAATTTATGAAATAGGTTGATATGAGAGGATAAGCTATTATATACAATAAAACCAATCATGTTTCTTGTGTAACAGGAGACTAGAGTGAATGTCGTAGAATATAACTAATAGACTCAATGACACACATACAAACATAGAAATTTAGTATTTGAAAAAGGTAGTATTTTAAGTCACTACAAAAGGTAGATTATTCAACAAAGAGTACTGAAAAACGGAGGGATCGATTTGAAAATAATAAAATAAATCTTTATTTGCTATCCATCTCAAAAATAAATTTTGTGATAGATGAATGTATATATATCAGATTGAGGCATGAGACTTTGAAAGAAAATGATGAATTATAGATGTTCTTTGAAAAACAGGGTTGACTATGAAGAAGACACATTCTATGGCTTTCTCATGAAAGTAATTTTTTTCCTCATGTCATTTAACATGACCCCGTATTTCATGTTGACTGACATCGTTTGAGTCGGCGATGTAACAGAAATCTTGTCATTGGTCTATGATTTGGGAAGGACTTTCTAGTATCTGCCCAAGACTGGTATTGTTAGTGAGAAGTGAAGTTTTACTAATCCACTAGTTCCACAGATGTTGTCATCTGAGGTAAAGGAGAATCTGGGCTCACCGCGGATGTTACCCGCTTGTTGGGTGACATTTATACACTTATTTATAAGTTTCTGTGCAAATGAGGGCCAAGGAAGTCCTGACTGACATGGAGCTCTTCACTGAGCTCCTCACTGGTTCATCTGAAGAGAGTGAGTGAATTTTTTAGGGTGAAGACTAGGATAGCTCCGGACCAGTTTCTTGTCCTTTTAATGGAAATCAGTCTTGATCTGACCTCAAAGGTGTCAGGATACATTTCTGAATATCTGCCTAAGCAGAGAAAATGGCAGAGGAAAAGCAGTTTTATCCTGGACTACTGAATTTGGAATTAACATGTCTACCCAATGCCACAGAAACTCCAAAGGACCAAAATAACAAACATTGAAGGTAACCAAAAGCCCCTAAAATTTGAACCCTGTGTCTTGTACCATGGAGAACTAGGGTCACATGTTGGGTCATAGATACGAAGAGACACAGACACACCATTACTTCAGTCAAAAGGAAGAAGATACCCAGGCCCGCACCAAGCAAAATATGGCCTCTTTCAGGGCTAAGGTCAATAAGTGTTCAGTCTGTAAATGATATTGGAAATGCTTGAGCACTATGCTCTTACTTTAAGCCAGAGAAGATAGAGTCTAGGGAGTTTCTGTCACAAGAGCCATTTGTGCAAGGTCACAGAGTTAGAGACGGAAGCCCTTCTGTCTGCTTTGTGCTCTCAGGTCGGGGGTTACTGCCCAGCATCTCATCTTCCTCCAGGTTTGGTGTTCAGTGTGCACCATGGCCCATTCTCCTTGGTGCTTCACCTCTACTCACTCTTCTCTCACTTGCAAGAGAGACATCAAATTGAGTCATAAGAGGGATCTCAGGGGGCCAGTTCTTCAGGAAAGTACTCTTTCTGCACCTATGCCTGAACCTGGGAAGCCTCCAGTTTTCTATATGTCAGCTTCTGCTTAGGGCTCTCTGGGCCAGAAGAAATACTCCCTCTTACTGTTATAACTTTGGGGCTCTGTTTTGTCCAGGGACGCGGGAGAGCAAGGGTGACCAGTTTGGTTTTCATCACTTGTCCTCTAGATCACATCCCTATTCCTCTCCCTTTGACCAAGACCGCCTCTTCTGTCCTGCCTGTAGCTATGATGCATATCTGCATCCAGACCAACTCTCAGGGCCTCTGACCATCAGCCTCTCCTGCCCCTGTATCCTCTGGCTCTTCATCCATCTCTCCAGTTCCTACTATTTTGATTAGCGTAGAACACTGTGTTGCGTGAGTTATAGGAAGTGTCTGTTGCATGTGGTAGTTGGCCAATTTCATGTGGTTTTATTAAAGATAAAAACACCTTTTTAGAATTTGCCTTGTTCCAGGGACTTTGGTAGATGCTGGGAAATTAAATCCCAATAAATCAATATTCGTATCTTTGTGGGGCTTTATGTCTAATGGGGGAGAAAAATGAGTAGACAGTTTCAAGCCCTCTCCAAAGTTCATGAGAGACTTGGGTAGTTAAAGAAAGGGAAACTTCTCCATTAGGGGGCTACCTATTTATATGAATCAACCCCACTTAAGACAAAATGAAAATTATGATCAGATATATCCTTGTCTTGTCTCCTGTTGTATAAACATCCTGTGTCCCTAGGTACACACAGCATCCTCCATGTCACACCTGGACCCACAGTGCTATTCAGAGAACCTCATGTCCCTTTGTCAGCTTCCATTGCCATTCCCTCCTTCCTGGATACTATAAGCTTCCTTCACCTTCTTCAAAAATTATGTTTGTCCTACTATTTTGTAATGACCTACAACGAAAAATAGCTGAGAAAGAGTATATATACATATATATGTAACTAAATCACTTTGCTATACAGCTGAAACAAATACAACCCTATAATTCAACTATACTTCAATAAAAATATTCTCTTATACCATTGAAGTCATCAGATGTAACTATATAATCTCTTACCATAAAATATAGAAATTAATATTTTATTGCATCCACCATTGACTTATCAGTGCATGGCTAAGTGTTCCTACAAAATTTTCATCTATAAAGATATTTTAAGAGAAAAAAATGGAGAGATAGTATTTTCCTATTAACAATTTAATGAGAACATATGACTCAGAGCATTTCATCCACAGTTCTCTGGTCCTACCAACCAAAGGACTACAACTATTTATATCAAAATTGTCAAGGAGACTTGCAATTTGGCACAAATCCATAAATTCCTCTCTGATTTGTTTAATAGTATCCTACGTGCCTCCGCTCACACTAACCTAATGTAAAATAGTCTCACTACATAATACAGAAACAACTCAACCAAGGAAAGTACATCCATGTCCCTCCCTTCCATAGTCTCACCATGCAAAGGGAATGCTTGTGTTGTGATTCGCAAATGCTTCAGTCTTTCAAAAAATGAATTTTAAAAGAATTATGAAGATTAATTTTAACTGGGATAATAGATTAAACTCTGTCAGGTAAGACCACTGGAGAAGAAAAGAAGAGCAGAGACTTGTAACAGGAATGTAAATGAAGCCCATCTGTCACAGGTATTCTGTGCACTCAGGGAGGATGGGTAGATGCCTCAGACCTCTCTAGCCCATCCATCTCCTATTGCCCTGTGATCAGACACCAGCTTCCTTGGAACTTTCCATTGTCTCAATCAATGAACAATGCACAGACCATACCCAAGCATATGACTCCTGCATCCTCTCCATGACCGCAGTTGTGCTGCTCCCAGCCCTGGGAAGGGCACTTCCATAAGTGGGACTCCTTTCCTGTGCAGTTCACCTCATCCAGCCAGATGCGTCCTGAGCCCACTCCGAACTGACCATACCCTGGGGCACTGAGGGCTTCTCCACAGTCCAGCTGCCTGCACACCACATTCGCATCGTTCAAGTCCCAGTTGTCATCACAGACAGTGCCCCAGGAGCCCTGGTGAAGGATCTCCACTCTCCCTGCACAAGGACTGTCTCCATCCACCAGGCGGAGCTGATTGCTGTCTGAGGAGAGAGTCAGGACAATGTGACATTTTCAAAGGGAAGAAGGGTTTTCTGGTCCTTTGCAATCCCTACCTGAACAGTTGGCGGCGCTCTCCTCCGAGGCTGCAGAGCCTGCTGGTTCAGACAGGGAGTCATTGCACTGAGGCAGCACCTGGCTCTAGTTTCTTATGGCAGTGATAAGAGAATAATAGGGTTGAAAAATAGGGAAAAAAGGAAAATTTAAATTGAAAATACTCTAGCGAGTAGTGTGAGACAGGAGGTATAGCCCAGGTCATATGAGTTAACCTCTGTTTTGTACAGTTCTTCATAGCATTTGAGAAAGATGCACAGGAAATATTAGCCTCTCTACCCTGAGCAGGTAAATCAGTTCAGAGTCATAGCAAAGGGCTGGCAGCTGGATGGATTTTTTTTTATACCCCCCACACACTTTGCTGCCATTGACCTGAGAGTTAAAAGGATTAGATTAAAAGGAATGGAGTGAGGAACTGGTCTCGTCAGAAGCCTCGGCTAGCAGCCATGAATCCTCTACTACTTAGAATCGTTCTTGGTATAGTCATTCCAAACTAAGAAACATACCATGATATGCCATGGTTTGCCTCAGAATACTTCACTTACAGTTCACAGCTTCAGACTCCAGATCTGGATTCTTAGTTTCAAAAAATATAATCTCTTTAAGTAGATTGTGGAAACTTGCATGAGAGAGGAGGTAAAATATTGATTGGAATTGGCCAAATTCCACTGGAACTCCTAGAATGGCACTTCTTTTCCCAGATAAATCTCATCTCAACTTGGATTTTGTGTCAGGAGTCACTGTTGTTCAACATGTGGAGTGATTTAGTCTTTAGAGGGAAAACCCCTAAAGGGTTGTATTTCTAACCCCACCACAGGGAAGAAATAGGTTATATTCCTGGTCTGAAAGCACATGAAGAAACAGTTCTGACAGACTCAGTGTATTATTCTCTCCTTTTGTATGTAAAAAGTGATGTAAAGAAAGATTGAATAATGTGTAATGATGTTGCACTTTAAGTAAATGATGAAGTAAAGAAGAAAACCTAACATTTTCTACCTCCATGAAGAATGGAGGGATTCACATCAGCCCAATGATCTTGCTGTCTACAGCTTAAAGCCTGGAAAATGTTTTTCAAAGAAGTAAATTTATTAGACATTTGTGAACATAACACAGACTAAATGTGCTGAAATTCTGAAGAGTGAGACCATGAAACATGTTTCAATGTTAGCCAAGGATCTGCAACTACTTTTTCTCTGTGGGAATTTCACAATTTGGTACATGGCTTAGAATCTGGGCTCAGGTAAGAAGAGGACTCCTGTCTGGACAGAGAGGTCAGTGTAACTTTGAGGGTTACCTGGTGCTAGAGTGACAAAATTCGAGAATCGAAGGCCACTCTCATACAACAAGTTTTCTCCTCAAATATTTGCCCAGTATATGAGCTGTGAAGGGCAGGAGGACAAAGAACTATGTAAAAATTTTGGAAAGTAGAGTAGATATTCCCTCATTCTCTTGAGTGCTGAGCTACCAAAACTTCCAAACTGTCAATTCAAAGCCCTGAAATCCCATGGCGTAGAAACAGAAGAATGGAAGGTACACGGAGTGTTACCGAAACTGCAATCCAGACTGGTTACAACTCTGTTCTAGGTTGTATACAGATATTTGGGTGATCTGCAACCTTTCTCCCACCTGCCTAGCAGAACAAAAGGTGAATCCTTTCAGGTGTTAGAAAATATATGTGGAGGGCATTCCCTTGTGGTGCAACAGGTTAAGGATCCAGCATTGTCACTGTGGCAACTCAGGTTGCTACTGTGGCACAAGTTTAATCCCTGACCCAGAAATTTCCACATGCTGTTGGCATAGCCAGAGAGAGAGAGAGAGAATGTATCTGGAATTTCTTTTTTTCATATATAATTTCTAGCATTCAATAAAAATTACATGGCGTATGAAGAGGTAATGTAATGTCAAAAAAACAAAGTGAGAAAAAGATGAGAGAAAGCAGAGGCACACATGATAGAGATGCTGAATTTGGCAGATAAAGATTTTAACTATGATCAGTATATTTAGGAAAAAAGATGGAAGCGGAGAATAAACAGGTGAAAAGATGAAAAAAAATTAACAAAGAATTGTAAATATGTAAAATATATGAAAGGAACAATTGCCCACTGAAAATAAAATGTCTACAATGAAGAACTGAATGAATAGATTTAAAAGCATTTTATTTTATTTTTATTTTTTATTTTTTTTTTGCTATTTCTTGGGCCGCTCCCATGGCATATGGAGGTTCCCAGGCTAGGGGTTGAATCGGAGCTGTAGCCACCGGCCTACACCACAGCCGCAGCAACGCGGGATCCGAGCCACGTCTGCAACCTACACCACAGCTCACGGCAATGCCGGATCGTTAACCCACTGAGCAAGGGCAGGGACTGAACCCGCAACCTCATTGTTCCTAGTCGGATTCGTTAACCACTGCGCCACGTCAGGAACTCCTAAAAGCATTTTAGATACAATCGACACAGAATTAATGACTTAGAGGTATCCTACAAATGGGAGGTGAGAAAGAGAAGCAAGATAAAGAAGAGAAGATAAATAAAGATAGGAGTTCCCACCTTGGCACACTTGGCTGAGGATCCCACTGCAGCAGCTCTGGTTGCTATGGAGGTGCTTGTTCGATCCCTGGCCAGGCACAGTGGGTTAAGGATCTAGTGTTTCCTCAGCTGTGGTGCAGGTCAGAGCTGTGGCTCAGATTTGATCCCTGGTGTGGGAACTTCCATATGCCACAGGTGTGGAGAAAAAAAAAAAAAGAAAAGAAAGAAAGGATAAACGGAGACAGAGCAGCAGAAGTACTGTTTGAAGATAAAATGATTGAGAATTTTTAAAAATGGATGGAAGGGTGTGAAAAGTCCCACACCTAGTAAAGCTGATGAAAATCAAAAAAGAAAAGGAAAATCTGGAATAACAGCTTGTTTAATACAAAAGAATATGCAGAAGAAGAGAAAAAAGAACATAATGCAGATGGGTCAATTAAAAGTAAAGTGTAGATACTAGCCCAACAATATCAGTATTGTATGTACAGGAAGTGGATTAGATACTTCAAATAAAAGCCCATGTAGATAAAGCAACAAAATTCACCTAAATACTCCTTGCAGGATACTCAGTGCCTATATGAGGATAAAGAAAGTTTGAAAGTAAAATGATGGAAGACAATGTATGTACTATGTAAACACTAATCTTTAGAAAACTGTGTCAATGTCACAGAAAGTATACTTTAAGGCAAGATACCCCAATTGAGTTAACGAGAGAATTTTCATGATTATAATGGGATAAATCCTTACTAAAAACATTATGGATATCAAAATCCAAGAAAGATATCAGAACATAGCTTTGAGGAGTTCCCGTTGTGGCTCAGTGGGTTAAGGACCTGATATCATCTCCATGAGGATGGCTTCACTCACTGGGTTAAGGATCTGGCATTGGTGCAAGCTGTGGTAGAGGTCATAGATGCACCTTGGATCCCATGTTGCCATGACTGTGGTGTATGCCTGCAGCTGCAGCTCCAATTCAACCCCTAGCCTGGGAACTATGCAGCGGGTGTGGCGGTAAAAAGAAGATAAGGAAAAACAAATCATAGCTTTGAAATATACTTGGAAGAGTGAAAAGAAGAAATAGACAAAAATCACTATTAAAATGGGGAACTTTAACACATCCGATAGCATGCTGACAAAGCATACAGAAAAGAAGGAAGAATGAAGGAGATATAAAACAACAGAGCATATATAGCACAGTGCACCCAACAACGAAAGAATTCACATTATTGTAAATGCACTAGGAACACATATCAAAAATTACCATATGGAGTTCCCGTCATAGCTCAGGGGTTAACAAACCCGACTAGGATCCATGAGGATGCGGGTTTGATCCCTGGCCTCGCTCAGTGGGTTAAGGATCCAGCATTGTTGTGAGCTGTGGTGTAGGTCACAGATGCAGCTCAGATCTGGCATTGCTGTGGCTGTGGCATAGGCTCGCGGCTATAGCTCCAATTCGACCCCAAGCCTGGGAACCTGCATATGCCGCGGTTGTGGCCCTAAAAAGACAAAAGACCAAAAAATAATAATAATGAGCATATGATAAAAACTTTCAGAGAAATGAATTCATACAGAGTATTTACTCTGATCACAGTGGAATAAAAAAAATAATAATTAATAAATAAATATAGGTAGCCATCCCTATGTGGAAAAGTTAAGAAACATCCTTCCAAAACAGTACCTCGATCTGGAATAAAATTTAAAAATTAGAAAATATTGTAAAGAATGATAATAAAGATGTGGTATATAACTAAATTCTTCTAGTGAAGCTAAAGTAGTGCCTAAGGGAAATTTATACCCTAGACTTAGAAAAGAGGAAAGACTGAAAACAAAAAATTGTAAGCTTCCGTTTAAGAAACTAGGAGATGAGAAAATAAAGCCTAGAGGACATAGAGAGTTGAGATTAATGAAGAAAACACAAATTAGTGAAAAATAAAGTAAGCATAAGATAGGGAAAATAGAGGAAAAACTTTCAAATGTGGCTCATTGAAAATTGATAAACACTGAGCAATACTAATCAGGAATGAGAGAAAAATGAAGTTAACATATCAAGAATGAAGAGAGACAGCACTATAAGTCATACAGGTCTTTGGTAATAATTTTACTGAGATGCAATTTACACACTTAATGGGGATAAATAGTCAGAAGAGTGCCAATTTCTCCACGACCTTGCCAATACTGGCTTTGAATCTAAGCCATTCTGATAGGCGTGAGGTAAGAGCTCACTGTGGTTTTGATTCACATTTCCCTGATGATTAGCAATGTCAAGCATTTTGTCATATACTTGTTGGGCATTTGTGTGTGTTCTTTGGGGAAATGTCTACTCAAGTCCTTGACCAACTTTTTAATTGGGTTGTCAAGTTGTTCTGTTTTTGATTTTGTTTTTTTTCATCTTGAGTTGAAGGATGTCTTTATATATTTTGGAAATAATCTGTTTATATGACTTGCTGCAAATTGCCTTTTCACTCTATTGATGTGTCCTCTGCTCTGCAGAAGGTTTTAAGTTTGATATATTTGCATTTGTCTATTTTATTTTTGCTTTTTTGCCTGTTCTTGTGTCCCACCCATGAAATCATGAAACAATGTATTTTCATTTTATGATGGAACTGAGGTATCACATATCTAAAATGTAATTTCTATCTGCTAATGTATCACACCATCACACAGAGTAAAATAAATTCAGATACAGTAATGTTTTACATAGTCTTTAGTGGAACTATAAAATTATTTGCAGAAAATAAAACAGGATTAAAAGTTATTTGGGGGTGACCACCTCACACCAGTCAGAATGGCCATCACTAAGAAGTCCACAAACAACAAATGCTGGAGGGGGTGTGGAGTAAAGGCAACCCTCCTGCACTGTTGGTGGGAATGTAATTTGGTACAACCACTATGGAAAACAGTACGGAAGTACCTCAGAAAACTATACATAGAGCTACCACATGACCCAGCAATCCCACTCTTGGGCATATATCCGGATAAAACTTTCCTTGAAAAAGACACATGCACCTGCATGTTCATTACAGCACTATTCACAATAGCTGAGACCTGGAAACAACCCAAATGTCCAGTGACAGAAGATTGGATTAGGAAGATGTGGTATATATACACAATGGAATACTACTCAGTCAAAAAAAGAAAAAATAGGAATTCCCACAACCTCATGGTTCCTAGTTGGATTTGTAAACCATTGAGCCATGATGGGAACTCCCAATAATACTTTTTAAATTCAGTTAATGTTGCTGAGAATGAAAGCTATTGAAACTATTCTGATGGATAACATGGGAATATATGTAAAGAGAATCCTTTAGAATGGTTATCTTGAAAAAAGAATAATGGATTTTCTATTAGATTAATGATAATGTTCATAAATTTTTTATCACAGCATTGTAATTGAAAACATTAATATAAGGAAATATGATTAGATAAATTATGATTCAATAACAGAGTATGGCTGAAAGACAGGCAACCATACAAATGACATAGAAGATGTCTTAACAGGGCAAAAAGAAATTTTAAATACATTTTTAATTTTGAAAGTGGATATAAAATGGTGTACAGGAACTTTATGATTCAACTGAGAGAGAGAGAATTTCTATGCGTGTGTGTGTGTGTGTGTGTGTGTGTGTGTGTGTAGAGACTGAGCTTTAAAGCAAAGTCTTTAGAAAAAATCTAAAGTGAGCTAGCAGATCCTGACCTCCTGTAGAGGCTCTGTGACATGTGTCAGGCTCAGGAAATATTTAATGCTCTTTGGAACCATCATACCAAGGTTGAAATTGCCAAGTTGATAAGGCAAACTCATGTGAACTGAATACCTTAGTATGTAAATTAGTGCTTTGATGATAGGATCCTACAAAAAGTTCTCTCTGAGGAAACGTTATGCTTGAGGGAGGTGAGCTTTATTCTCAGCCTAAGGAGAAATTTATTCACTTCTCTCATGGCTAGAGAGCCCCAAATTTAATCAGAGCACCAATGTTATATTTCATCTTGAGAGTCCATCTCTATCCATAAGAGCCTGCACAGCCTGAAAAAGGATAACCATCATTATAATATGGCCCACACCCAAGGAATTGGAAGTTTGAAGAAATTTAACACGGGAGTGAGGAGTAGAACTTCTTGCTCCTGTTGGGAGGAACAGAATTTCCTGAAGAAGAGAGACAGAGATTTCTGACTGGGGAGGCTTGAGATAAGGAGGGAACATGGGATAGGAAGGGATGGAGAGGTGAGGAGCTCTGCTAAAGCAGTCAGGACCAAGGCTCATACCTAGAAGAGCTGAACTTCCAGGCATGTAGCTAGAGCATCCTAATTTCAGGAGCTCAATGCTGATATCTTGGACTCCTCTGAGTCAGGGGCCCAGTGGAGACCAAGTTTCATACAGAGTCCGTGGGAATGACAAGGGAGAAAATTCACCCAAAGCACATTCACAAGCACAGGGTTCTTCCTAAGCAACTGATGCTTTTAAGATGTCATGGAGCGAGCTTGAGTTCCCCACTGGGAAAGAGAAAATTGACCAAAAGAGGCACATCCTCAAATCTCTAAAGCTAAATCCCTCTTCTGCATTCAATGCTAATATCAATCCACTTATGACAACTACATTTGGCATTAGTTTTCTTTCTGTTGCCCAGTGGAGTTGGAGGACCATTTATACAAGAGGTAGAGAGAGAAAACATCACAGGCAGGAAGATGGAGTTCTGCCAAGAACTCAGGGCTGGAGAAAGACTGCAGAAGCAGAAAAAAAGTCTGAGCTGAGGGTTTGTGGGGAATAAAGAGAAGCTCAAAGTGAGACATAGATTGAAGGCGCAGAGTAACCTGGGAAGGTGTGATTATAGATTATGTCGGGAGGGCTTTCCTTGCAGAAAGGAAAGTTTCCATATCTGCCCTCATCATACGCACATTCACACATATCGTCATTCTCATTACCACCACCAACACCAAATCCAGCAGTGTGGCTTAAGCTACCAGTCTGAGGGTGTCAGTTCTATGGACTCCTATCTAAAAGATTGACGTCCGCCGGACAGATATATTTTTTTACACTTTTAGCCTTCATACATTCTCCCCCCCACACCAGTCTTAAAATAATACATGCACATGCACGCACACACACACACACACACACACACACACACACACACACACACACGATCCATAAGCTAAGACCAGAAATAACTAAAATACCCACGGAGAGCACACAATATGGAGTGCAGGAAGGGTAAATCAGAAACCCAGCCTGAACAGGTCCCTCAGCCACAATCCATGATAGGAAAACCGGGAAGTGATCATTTTCTGAGCTGTTAGGTGTTGACCCAAAGGGCTAAAAGACTGACACCAGTCAATCAGAGAATAAAATTTATCTCTCTGCAACATCTTACTGCTTAACTTGAAAAACAAAGCCCCATGAGGGGAAAAATCAACATTCACTCTATCTAAGGATCACATTTGGTGAAAACCTATGGTCCATAGAGAGGTGTGGTCTTTACAACACAGGGATCCTTCCCTCCAGAATCGTATGGCTAATCCAGTATCTCAGCTGATCTTGAGGATGCTTACCTTGAGCACTCGACAAGACACCGAGGAGGAGAAAAACAAGTCCCTGGAGAAAGCACTGCATGTTCATGGTCATGCCGACCCTCTTGTCTTTGGGCAAGAGCCTCAGTTTCCTCAAACCATACAAGGAATCCTCCAGGCCCTTAATGGAGTCTCCTACGCAGGAAGGGGATTATATAGACCCATCCTCTGACATTGCCACCTTCCGAGCCAATAGAAACCCTCTTTAACATCTTCCGTGCCATCAGATACTATAGAAAAGGAAACTTTCTGAAGTTCAAACACCAATTAGATGCTGAATCTTAAATTTATCTCCTTATATGAGATACAAGGGTTTCTGACGTCAGGTTTCATTCTACCCCTAAAACTGATACAGAAAAGCCATATTGAAAAAAAAAAAATACATGACTTTCTTTTCTCCACCCCAGCAATAATTGGACTGAATGGCTGGTTCAGCTCAGCTGGTGGGATCAGCCAAACTTGCTGTTTCTAGGTTAGTTCTACCTCCCCACGGGCCCAAGCAAAGATGAATTTTTAAAAACTGGAGACATAGGTCTTCAGTGTCAAGTAGCCAACAGGTTGTGCCTGCAAAGAAACAAAGACGTCTCTAGCAGAGAACAAAACTCAGGCAGGTACAGAATTGGGATTATAAAGTTGATACATTCTCAGGTAAATGAAAAAGGGGTTAGGTGAGCAGCAGGGGACAAGATATTTGGCTTTGTAGGGTGGCTTTCCTCTCCTTCCTTTTCTCCTTGGTGAGTGAAAGCCTCGTAAAGGTCTTGGGCTCCTGATGGTCCTGAACAGGCCTGAAGTCTGTCTTTCCTTCCCTCTCATCGCAGAGAACTTGTTGCCCTCAAGACCACCATGACCGATACAGACCGAATGTTTTCACCTGGGAAGAAATTATGGTTCCCTGGGACATGGCGGGACGAAAGTTTACAAGTTAATGACCCGGTTAGTCCCGTTTTAGGACGTGGCAGTGTGCACCTGATACTCCGGGCTTCAGTGGTTAGAAAGTGTAAGCCCTCCTGTGCCTGGGTTCTCTTTTTCAGCATTAGTGTCCCTGTGTCTCCTCTTCCTCCATTTATTTTCATACAAACCAGTTGGTCTACTTTCACATTCTTTTACAGGCCTCTTTGAAAAAACAAGATGGCTGTCATCTTGGAATAGGAATCAATTTTACACAAATTGCTTATCTCATCCTTGCTATCAACAAGACAAGTCCTGATCATTTTATCACTATTTTTTTAATTTTTATTGAAATGTAAAGGACATGTAACATTACTGTAACAGTTTTTCTTTTGGCAGTGCCCCACAGATCACATAGGTTTTTTTTATCCTCTTTTTCATCTTTTATTTTTTTTCTTGTTTATTTCAAAATTCTTGACCTCTAGATCACTCATTCTGTTTTCCATTGGTAGAGTACTGCTGTGCATGCTCTTCATTGCATTTTTCTTTTCTTTTAACAGCTGCACCCATGGCATATGGAAGACTGAATCCAAGTCACAGCTGTGACCTACACCACAGATACTGCAACACCAGGTACTATATCCCACTGCAATGGTCTGAGGATTGAACCCATGCCTCTGAGGTGACCTGTGCTGCTCTCAGACTCTTATCCCACCGGGCCACTGTGGGAACTCCCTATTGCATTTTTTCATTTCATTAATTTAATCTAATTTCCATTTGGTCTTTTTTTATGATTTCAATCTCTTCAGTAAATATGTCTATTTGTTCCTGTATTATTTTCAGTGGTTTTTTTTGTGTGTGTGTCATCTTTCATCAAAAGGTAAGTTATATTTGACTAGTATTTTACAGGACAAATTCTTAGAACTGACTACTGATAGAAGCATGGAGGTTAATTTTCAAGATATGGCATCAAGGAGTTCCCATCGTGGCATAGCGGGAATGAATCCAACTAGGAACCATGAGGTTGCAGATTCCATCCCTGGCTTTGCTCAGTGGGTTAAGGATCTGGTGTTGCCCTGAGCTGTGGTGTAGGTCTCAGGTGTGGCTCAGATCCTTCGTTGGAGTGGCTGTGGTTTAGGCCGGCAGCCGTAGCTCAGATTTGACTCCTAGCCTAGGAATCTTCATATGCAGCAGGTGAGGCCCTAAAAAGCAAAAACAAACAAAAAACCAAGTGTGTGTTTGGAGTTCCCATCATGGCTTAGCGCTAATGAATCTAACTAGTATCCATGAGCTCCATCAGTGGGTTATGGATCACAGCTCACGCCTCAGATCTGGCATTGCTAAAGCTGAAGCTCCAATTCGACCCCTAGCCTGGGAACTTTCATATGCCGTGAGTGCAGTCCTAAAAAGACAAAATATATATATATATATATATCTCACCATATATATATATATATATATCTCACCATGTAGTTTCTGATAAAAGTTAAAAAAAATAAATATTCTAAAGTTTCTGTGGTTGCTTTCACATTTCTTCTCAAATGTTGTCAACATGCATCTATTAGACTGGGTGTCCTTACTATGAATGCTACTAACTAAACATAGAAACTTCCCTGGAGTAGTGTTATCACCAGTCCAACTCAGATAAGCTTACAATCAAGAACACATATGGCATGGATGGACCTAGAGATCATATTGAGTGAAGCAAATTAGAAAAACAAGTATCAGGAGTTCCCGCCGTGGTGCAGTGGTTAACGAATCCATGAGGTTGTGGGTTCAATCCCTGGCCTCACTTGGTGGGTTAAGTATCCAGCATTGCCGTGAACTGTGGTGTAGGTCACAGACGTGGCTCAGATTCCGTGTTGCTGTGGCTGTGGCGTGGGCTGGAAGCAACAGCTCCGATTCGACCCCTAGCCTGGGAACCTCCATGTGCCGCAGGAGCAGCCCTAGAAAAGGCAAAAAGACAAAAAGAAAAAAGAAAAACAAATATCATATGATATCACTTATATGTGGAATCTAATAAAAATGATGCAAAAGAGCTTACTTAAAAAGCAGAAACAAAAGCTCAGATTTCAAAATCAATCTTAGGGTTACCATAGGTGAAACTGTTGGGAGAGGGAAGAATTGGAAGGGTGGGAATAACATATACACACTACTGTATAAAATAGATGATTAATGAGAATCTACTGTATAGCACTAGAAAATCTACTCAATAGTTTGTAATAACCTATATGGGAAAAAAGAATGCCTATATTTATATATATGATTATTTCACTTTGCTGTACACCCGAAACGAATACAATACTGTAAATAGACTATACTCCAATAAAATTTTTAAAAGAACCCACATATGGTTGACACACTAACAATTTTAAATTTATTTACCACATACATTATGTACTGTGCTCTTTCAAAATTTAAATTTAGTCACAATATATAGAATCGCTACTTCACAGACAATTTTTTTGTAGTTAGAGTTGTCAAGTGACAAAATTTATGAATAAAGTAGCAATTCTCTTTATCAACAATATGTGTACTCTGTGAAACATGGCTATAGATTTGGTAATTATATTTTCACCTCTGTTATATAATGAAGTAAAATAATATACAATAAAATATATAATATAAATCAATATATACTAATTTAAAAATATCTCTTTGCAATTTCTGAATAAATAATACTCTAAATATTTTGAAATTGCTTACCAAATAGGTTAAGTCATAGCATCACCTTTTTATCAGATCATTATGATATTTTTCCAAATAATTTTTAATCAAAAATTTTTGAAGTTGTTGAGATGATTTTTCACTTGATGAATGTTATCACCAGCAATATAACGCCCTGTCTATGATCTGAGATATGGTTTGATGTAGGAAACAGCATCAAATTTTTCTTACTTCCACTTTACATTAATAGTCCTTGGATAATTTAAAGTTTCAATGATTTGAGAACTTCTTAACATTGGTGATATTTTTATGGTCTCAGATCCTCAGTTTCTATCTATTGTAGTAACAATTACACTTTAAAATTATTCTGTCCTCAATGTATTGTCTAATTCAGTATATTACTGCCAGGATGTGGTAATCTTTTTTAATGTCATAAATAATTTGGCTGAACACAGTATTTTAGTTGAATGAGAGGCAGGATATCCCAATGGTTAAAGGTGTGAGATTAACAGCTGGGCTGCCTCGGTTTGTCCATAGAACTGTACTCAGTTCTGTCACATAAATTTTAAGTAATCCCTATGCTTCAGTATCCTTATCTATATGATTGGGTTACAAGAGCAATTACAGTATTCAAATGAATGAAGCACTTAGAGTGCTTCCTTGCGGGGAGCTGAGAAAATGCAGGGACTCAAAAAAGGACCTTGCCTAATGGCAGAGAAACCTGAAGGCAGGTTCTTAACCAAGAAAGGGAGCTCACCTGAATGGTACAAGCCGAAGGTGGGTTTTTGGTCAGGAAAAAAGCTCACCTGAACGTGCACGCCGAAGGTGAGCCTCTGGTCAGGATGAAAGCCTGCCTCCATGGTACAAGCCGAGGGTAGGCCTCAGGTACACAGCTCTCACTTTGATGTTGATGGGGAAGAATTAAGGCTTTCCTGGGAAAGCAATTTCCATGATTGCACCAGAGAACATGGATTGTTTCTTGGGTGACCTAGTCTTCCTGCTCTTTTATTTGTTACTCAGTTTTTCTCAGTCTTTCCTGATTATTTACTTATTATTCTTATTTCCCATTCTTATTGTCCTATGGTGATTTGTGATTTAACAAAATTACAACAATAATATAATCAGAATTTCATCCTGAAGGACTTTCCCCTATTTTAATCCAACTTAGTTAAATCATAGTGTTTATCTATTAATTAGTTATACAGTAAATTTTAGAGTTAGGATTTTAATGAGGTTCATAGAAGTTAGACATATATTATTCTTGACCAAAAGATACCTAGCTATGAGTTATAGAAGCTTTTAAGCGATATCTAGTTAAGTTGGTTTATATTTTCTTACACTGTCTCCTTGCCATAACGCTTTAAATATAAGCACCAGTCTAAAAACAAGATTTGTGAATGCCAAATTCTTGTGTCTGTGAACTCTTCAAATTGTAAAGACTGGCTGGCCATGGGATGATTTGTACTGTCTCCTCCTTTCCATGATGTATTGTACCTAATTGCCCTTAAATTGTACCCACTAAGTTTAGTTAAAACAAAGATCTTAAGACATGATGTATGGCTGCTATACCATGTAATAGTTGACCAATGTACTTTTAACACTGTGATGTAATCTGTGGCAAAAAGCTGTCTATATAATCAACCACTTATGCCAATAAAATTTGAGCAGTCCAGCGCCCTGAAAGAAGGGACAAAGAGGCTGTCTCCGTGACTGTACACTCGCCGACACCGCATCCCTCTCCTATTGGGGAAAAAGCGTACGCTCCCTGGCCGCCGGAGCTGGCCTCCGGCACTTCCTGACACAGAATCAAGCCCTATAGCATTGCTAGTTCTCGTTTTTATTAATAAAACTAATGTTGAAGTCCACAATGAATGAGAGTTGAGTGGATTTTGAAGAAACTGAACTCTTAATGGAGGTGAAATTCAGCAGGCCTCCCTGGATCTCTCTGCCCCCTTCCCATAGGGTCTGTCCATTCCTTATGGCCTCCCTCCTTTCAGGGGAGAGGGAAAGATTATTGTGTTGGTGAGTCTATAATGTTTCCTCAATTCTCATGTGCCCTTTATGTCCCAACGCACCTATTCTCCACTCAATACAAAGTTTTCTCCAGTATGCTTGTCTTGGAGAGGCTGGAATTCCTATAAACATGATTCCTGGGATTTGTTTACCTGGGGTAAATAGGCAGAGTCTCAGGGAGCATGGATTTATAAACCCAGCCCCTTTGCTTCCCTGTGGGACAAATATAAAGGACCATTCCAGCTCCCTGTTGGGTCACCCAACCTTTTGTTTTGACATCTCAGATGTCAGTTCAGCTTCTCTCTCTGATAAATCTGCCTCCTCTGGTCTCCTAAGAGAGTATCCTCAATAAACTTCCTGTCCTCAATCTCTGTCTTACCGCTCATTTCCAGAGGAACTTGACTTGTAACAGTTATTTCTGTCAGAGTGAAAAATATCCAACCACTCTAGTAGTGACAGTTCCAAATGTTAGTTCTTGATTTTGGTACCACATATAAAGACCCATTGGAGAGTTTGGACCAAGGTTTACTCTGTGTGCATTTCTATAGCTCTACAGAATGACATGGATACACTGAGGTGTGGGTCACTACGGATCATAGGCTGCTAGTACCAGTTCCACTGGGCATATAAAAAAGACTGGGAGTTCCCATTGTGGCTCAGTGAATTATGAACCCAACATAGTGTCTGTGAGGAAGTGAGTTCAATCCCTGGCCTTGCTCAGTGGGTTAAGGATCTGGTGTTGCTGCAAGCCATGGCGTGGGTCTCAGATGTAGCTCAGATCCCGTGTTGCTGTGGCTGTGGTGTAGGCCGCCAGCTGAAGCTCCAATTGGACCCCTAGCCTGGGAACTACCATATGCTGCAGGTGTGGCCATACAAATTAAAAAAAAAAAAAAAAAAAAGGATTGAATATATTTGATCTTGACTATACAACCCACGTGGATTTCCAAGATGTATTCATACAAACTAGTGGATACCTAAAGGTGTGGTTTCTCCCACAGCCAGCACTTGCAGTAGACAGTAAGCATAAAGAGGATGCTGCAGTGAAGTACTCTGGTGAGTGGAGAGGCCTGGGCTCCGAATTGAAACGCTGTAAAGGAGAGTTCGTTTTGAAAGCTTTGAGGATGAGGTATATACTGGGTTGAATAGTGTGCCCCCCACCTCAAGTTCATGTCCATCCAGAACTTCAGAATGTGACCTTATTTGGAAATAGTCTTTGTAGGTGTAATCACATTAAGATGAGGTCTTGCTGGATTAGGGTGGGGGTTAAGTCAATGACTCCTGTCTTTATCATAAAAGGGACATTTAGACAAAGGCACAGAGCAAAAATGCCGTGTAAAAACAAGAGCCACAAGAAGAATTCCGTGTGATGATGGAGGCAGAGACTGGAGTGATGTGTTTATAAACCAAGGAAGGCCAAGGATTGCTGACAAACACCAGAGGCTAGGAAGAGGCAAGGAGGATCCTCGCCTAAAACCTCCAGAGGTAGCACAGGCCCACTGACACCCTGATTTGGGGTTTCTATCCTCCGGAATGATCAGAGAATAAATTTCTGTTTTAAGTTACCTAGCCTGCAGTAGGAAACAAGGTAGCAAAGCAAAAAATGTTTTTTCAAGAAATGCGTCCATGGACTGTAAGTGTGCTTATACTAGGTGAGGCTAAGGCCTGAAATACTGGATTTCTCCAGGCACTTTTGGAGGAGGACCTAGGGCCTCTCGGGAATATGGGATGAAGGAGTCTGGGGGCATATCCTGGTGATCTTGGGACATTCTGAGGTTCTTTCTTTACTGTCTAGATGATAGCGGAAATTTGCCTCATATTTCCAGGTACAGTGTTCCATTCCTTCTGTCTTTTGTGCCAAGAGAGTTAGTCTCAGATTCTTTCTGATGCACCAATTTCAGACAGGACTGAATTTGCCCTAAGGGGATATTCTGAACAGGGTCAGGAGCCTTCCTTGGGAAATTGTTCTCTCCCTTGGGCTGACCTGCAGCAGAAAAGTTGGGAAACAGATCACTTGCTGTGCACGCAGGTGCCATTCCCTTTGGAGGATAGTCTCATCCTGAACAGGAGTTCTCTGAGCTCTCTCTCTCTCTGCTCTCATATGGGAAAGCTCTACCCTTGCAAAAAAGACTGATGTGATGCCTCTGAACTATGAGTTCGTGGCTGGTGTGAAGCTTCCTGATATTCCTTAGCATCCTCTCAGGTAACTCCTTGGAGTAGTACAGGGTGGAGCTGAGATCCTCAAAGGACAGGGGCTGGGTCAGCCCCTGCCAGGCTCTCACAATCTCCCATTGTGTCTGAAGCTGTGACTTCATCACCCTGAGCACCCAGCAGGGGACAGTAAGGGGTAGGATTCCTTCCATCCTGAGGATATGTTCTTTTTAGGGAATTACTCCATCTCCCACCCTGGCCCTGGGATCTTCTTTGTGACAGGTATCCTCGGTTGCGTCTTGGGACCCTGCATGTTTCTCTTTTTCGTTTTCTTGGCTATTCAGCAGTGCAGGAAGAAAATAAAGTGTGATGGTAAGTTTTAAAAAGGAGATGAAGACGAGGAGAGTGTGTGGGGCAGTGCGTGAGAAGGTGTACTGAATCTGCATCTTGCCCTTACTACATTTTCTGGGAAATGATACCGTATTTTTCTGAACTCTTGGCCTCAGCGACCTTGAACTAGGAGACCCCAGAAAGCATGATATCGTACTTAATAGCAGTACATTTAGTGTCTTTAGAGGGACACAGATTAGGACTGGGATGGGAATTCTGTTATGCCCACAAGACATGAAGTTACTGGCTCTGATGATCTGAGAGCAGCCTCAGAGACATCAAAGTGGCTCTACATGAAGGTGTTTCAAGATGTGCGTTTCTGACTGAGAACCTTTGTATCACTTTCTCTTCATGTAAATATCATCTACTTGAGGCTGAACATAAGGACATGGATGGCAACCATGAGGCTGGGGAGGAGAAATAACTGGAGTCAGGTGGATGTCCTTCACCCTCCCTGGTGTGATTCTAGACATACACTGTCACTGGGGTGATTCACAGCATCTGTGGGCACAGCATCTATACATGAGATTCCTGCATCCTACCTCAGAACCGTAGCTCTCCATGTGCCGAAGGTATCAGCAGATATCTCTGCTTCCCAGCACATACTATCTTCTCTCCAGGATGAACTATTTCAAGCCTGAGATTCTGTTCTGACCCCATAACTAGTTTTTATGTGTGTGAATTTCTCTTTTCTTTCTTTCTTTTTCTTTTTTTGTCTTTTTGCCATTTCTTGGGCCGTTCTCGTGGCATATGGAAGTTCCCAGGCTAGGGGTCCAATCAGAGCTGTTGCTGCCGGCCTACGCCAGAGCCACAACAATGCGGGATCCGAGCGGTGTCTGCAACCTACACCACAGCTCACAGCAACACCAGATCCTTAACCCACTGAACAAGGCCAGGGATCGAACCCACAACCTCATGGATCCTAGTCGGATTCGCTAACCACTGAGCCACAACGGGAACTCCTCTTTTCTTTCTTTTATGTCATGAAATTATGGATCTACTATAGTACTACAAAAAGGAAGAATATACTTTTAAACCTTGACACATATTTGTAAAGTTTCTATGAAAAAAAAAAATGAGAAAATGTTACCAGTTCTGTGATTACAGAATTTTCAATCTAATTTTTTTCTGAAAATGCAACATGATGTCCTTGTCCCTTAGTGGAGTATCTGCAGTATTTTTTAGGGTTTATGGTTGACTTGGGCACATAAACAGAAGTGGTGATTATAAATCCAGTGTCACATCCATAATTTCCTTCAGCAACATCCTGGTAGAAGAAAGCAGAATTTCTTTACACCCAAGAGAATTTGTGGTATATTCAATATGACATTCCCAGAGGAGAAGGAAGAGGAAGTTAAAAGGAGAGAATGCAAAACTTCAACTCAGCAGTTCTGCATAGCATTACTGAGCTGAATCCACAAATTTCTCTTTTCATGTCTGTTCTTGGAATGCTTCTTACTTGTCAGATGATTCTGCGGCTAAGCTGCCACCCTGTGCTAAGGAGTGAAGACAAAGTTGGTTCTGGACATGTCCTACACAAGACAGGGCAGGGTGATCTGCTCTTGGGAAGGGGGATGAGATCAGGAAGGCCTTGTGTTGAGGAGACATGGAAGGAATAAGGTTTGGGGATATTGCCACCTCTGGTTTCTCTGGTTTCCTGGGGACCAGCCTCTGAGCAACTGAATGAACTTTTCTCCATCTGGTTTAAAGTCTGCTTTTTCCTGGCATGTCAGTGACTGCCCCATGACCTCAAAGAGGAAGAAATAAGCTGAGTTCTCTGTGTGAAGAGCTGCTCTAATAGTTTCAGTTTTGTGCACACATAGAGGTAATGTGACTGTTTTTCTCAAACCAAGATTCTTGGTTTGACAAAACATCATAAAATTTTAGGGTGGGAGACCACTGAGAAAGATTCTTTTACTGAAAGATGTTGCATTCGATGAATATTTTGGTGGTTCATGGGGAAAATGCAACCAAATGTTGAAGCTGGTATATCCACCAATTATCCACAAGGCTTTTAATGGCAGACTCTGGATAATGGTAGACTAATTATCCAGAAGTCTTTTTAATGGATTATCTGTACTCGAAGAGATTGTAAGGATTATATAGTCAAATACTATTCCATAAGAAGAGTGGATAATATGTGAGTTCTCCAGGTCACACAGAGTCACTGTTAGATCCAGGATGACCAGGATGATTCCTAGGAGAGGTCCACTCCACCTACATGCTTTCCGCCAGAGATCTTCAACTGCTATTAGAGGACAGAAGACAGGTAGCCCACAATACAGTTACAAAAGTATAGAAACTATTGCCTTTGGAATGGATTAGCAATGAGATCCTGCTGTGTCGCACTGGGAACTATGTCTAGTCACTTATGATGGAGCATGATAATGTGCAAAAATAGAATGTGTACATGTATGTGTAACTGGGCCACCATGCTGTACAGTAGAAAAAAATGTATTGGGGAAATAACTATTAAATAATAATAATAAGAAGAAGAATAGGAATAATAATAATTAAAGGGTTTTCTATGTCTGAAATTCTTACTGAGATCTGATGGCTATGTGAAGAGCCACCTTCGTGGGAAAGTCACCTCTGCCATTGCACAGATTCCCACATCAAAAAGACCTTGACCTTGGTTTATTGCTCTCCTGTTGCCATCTTGAATTTTTTAGTAGTTTGGATAAGGGGATCTGCATTTTATTTTGCACCAGGCCCCCCCCCCCCGCCAAATCCTATAGCCCAGAAAATATTCCCTCAGTGACAAGTAAAAGGGAAATCTGATATCTTATAATCATAGTCTTATTTCCTGGGAAGATGTGTTTGAGCTGTTAGCTGCCAGTCCTTCTTGTAAAGACAAAATTTGAGTGGGCCTATATTTCTTATTTACAACCAGAATTATCTTCTCAGTTTATTTCAGTTATTTCTATGTATCTCTAGGAAGGATGGGACTAGATTAGATTTCACGGTAGGTGCCTTCCTGCAGTTACAGCCACACGTGTGTTTTTTGATGCTGTGGCTGTATTTTCTGTCACAACAATCACATAGATTATCAAAAGATTTCTTGGGTTGATTCAAGATGCAACAAGGTGACAGATACAGTTAAAATGGCAAAACATTGATATTATGATACTTTTTGATACTCTCTAATTACTTAAATATTAAGATTACTCTGATAAGTGTGTGTTTTCATAGAGGCAGATTTTTTATGAAAGGTGAGAATCACATAATTCCTTAAGGCCCATGGCAGGACTTATTTCATAATTTTCAGGGCCCAGTGCAAAATGAAAATGTGGGATTCCTTGTTCAAAAATGATTAAGACTTTAAGACTTTGATGGTGACAGCAGAGCATTAAACCAAGCACCAGGCCCTTGTGAGCATAGGGTCCTGTGCAACTGTAGAGGTTGCATGATCAGGAAGTTGGCCCTGATCCATGGAATTTCAAAGCTGGAGGGCCCAATAAACCATCTTTACCATAGCTGTGTGTGGGTGGTTGGATCCCTTGGGAGGAGAAAACCGTAGACGCTGGAGGAGCTACAGCTATTGACGACTCTCAGAAAAGGCTGGGATTATCTCTGCAGACATTTGGGAATTCAGGATCTAGTCCCCAAGAGTCCTCATGGGATCGATGGCAATTAAGTTGTACCTTCCTGTCATTAAATTCCTCTGATTTAGTCCAATATTACTGGGAAAATTTATAGGCTCATAATTCCTTTCTCCAATTTTACATCCCCACTGTTTGTATAGACTAAGAAACAGATTTCATAGAATTTTTTAATCTCTATTACAGATACTTCCTAGACAATGTTCTGAGATCAGCAGTTTGTATCTAACATTCTTTTCCTGATTTTTTTTTAGGGCCACACCCATGGCATATGGAAGTTTCCAGGCTAGGGACTGATACGCAGCTGCAGCTGCCGGCCACGGCCACAGCCACAGCAATGCCAGATCCAAGCCATGTATGTAATGTCAGATCCACAGCTCACAGCAACACTGGATCCCTAACCCACTTAGCGAGGCCAGGGATCAAACCCTTATCCTCATAGATCCTAGTCAGTTTCATTACCGCTGAGCCACAAAGGGAAATCCTCCTAATATGTTTTATATCATGCAGAAATGATCTCAATCTGAGATGCCAGGAATAGCTGTTCTCACCTTACTTATGATTCTGATGCCTCTAGAGGGCTCTGTTTAGTCTCCAAGCCATAATCATAACCAGGCCCTAAATTTGCTATTGCAGGCTGGTTTTCACATTCCTCAAGGAAAGAAGATTTGGGAGAGGAGAAACTCCTGACCGAAGTCTATGAGCTTGGAAGCGAAGGCGCTGAGCTTGAAAGCAATGGAATTTCATTTGAGAAAAAAGTGTGCATCTATTGAAACGCCATGTCACATTTTGATCCAGACTAGAGGTTCAGAAAATATCATTGCCTATGTCCAAAAAGGATAATTCTGACCTGTGTTCCATTTTTATACACATTTTCCATTAATAAATAGTTTGGCCCTTTCACATCAGTTCCGTGTTATTGAGAAATTTTTGTGTACAGTTAGAGACTTTAACACAACCATTTAGCCACTAAATATATATTTTCTGGGAGTTCACACTGTAGTGCAGCAGAGACAAATCTGACCAGGAACCATGAGGTTTTGGGTACCGTCCCTGGCTTCGCTCAGTGGGTTCAGGATCTGGCGTTGCCAAGAGCTGTGGTCTAGGTCCCAGATGCGACTTGGATCTAGCATTGCTGTGGCTCTGGCGTAGGCCAGCAGCTGTAGCTCCGATTCGACCCCTGGCCTGGGAACATCCATATGCCACTGGTGCAGCCCTTAAAAAAATAAAGAAATATATATATAAATAAATTTTTTCTTTCTTTCTTTCTTTCTTTCTTTCTTTCTTTTTTTTTCCTTTTGCTTTTTAGGGCCATCCCTGCAGCACAAGGAAGTTTCCAATCTAGGGGTCGAATCAGAGCTGCAGCTGCCATAGCTGCCGCAACTGAGGATCCAAGACTTGTCTTCAACCTACACCACAGCCCACAGCAACACTGGATCCTTAACCCACTGAGTAAGGCCAGGGATCAACCGACATCCTCATGGATACTAGTCAGGTTCATTCCTGCTGAGCCACAAAGTGAAGCCCCACTAAATATTATTTTCTCCTCCTTAGTGAAACCATAGGTGAGTGATCTATGGCCAGACTAAGAGGTGCTGAATCTAGATCCAGAGTCAAAGTTTATCATCTTCCAAGATGACCTCATAGTAGAAGCTCTTGAATATTCCAGAAATGTTCTATCCTAATTACATCACTTTTTCATACATAATTTTGGCTCCTCCCTTGTAGACTCTGGAATTCAATTTGATGGAGGCAGATGTAGGTGTGGCAGAAATATCAGAGTGAAAGTAAATCTAAAAACTTCTCAGAGGCATGACTGGAACAGGAAAGGACAGACGTTGATGGGAAACAGAATGTTTTTCTGTTAATTTTGTAAATTTGGTTGTGAAGATTCTGAGGCCTCGACTTATTATCCATCCCAATTCTGACTTTTCATGATTGAGTTTGGGGTATAGCACATAGTGTGTGCCACTTGCTTAATTTACTATTTTTATTTTTATCTTTTGGCAGTCCCTAGGCATATGGAGTTCCTGGGCCAGGGATCAGATCCGAGCTGCAGTTGTGACCTGTACTGCAGCTGAGGCAACACTGGATCCCTAACCCACTGTGCTGGCCTGGGGATCCAAACTTGAATCCCAGGGCTTCAGGGATTACGCCAATCCTGTTGCGCCACAGTGGGGACTCCTACCTGGTTAATTTAAATGAGGATTATTTCTTATGTCCTCAAGTACAGTGACACTTTAAAATGTAAATAATTTTGGAGTTCCCTGGTGGCTTAGCAGTTAAGGATCTGGTGTTGTCACTGCTGTGGATTCAGTCATTGTTGTGGCGCAGGTTCAGTTCCTGGCATGGGAAATTTGGATGCCAAGGGTGAGGCCCCCCCCCAAAAAAAAAAGGTATGTAATTTCAAGTTACTCCATTGTATGGTCAGATTTTAGCTGGGAAAACAATTTTTAGTTCCCTGTTCTCACCTTCTCTGGCTATAGAAAAAGATCAGAAACTCTGTGCCTCTTGGTGGATAAGAGAAGATCTGGGATCTGGATTAGAGTCAGGGTGAGTGATGATCCATTGGGAGCCGGCCCATTCTTGTGCATGTTACAGCCATGGTGAAGGTGAATAGTCTCCTCAACTCATATCCTGGAAAATACTGGTGCTGACATTTTGGAAAAGAGTTCTAGCATAAGCAGTTAACGTTCTCTCCATAAATTTACTCTCTGTTTCACTATCTCTGAATTATTTGTTTGGAAGACATAAAGTAACCCCCTAGATTCCAGCTAGGAATACAGAGAAGTCAAATGATAAGTCCTTCCTAGCAAAAAGTGCCTACTCTCAACTGCAAATTCCTCTCTCAGGTGTGCCCATCAGTGGAAAGGGAAGGGGATAAGGTCCTGAGTTTCTCACCTGCTGTGTTAGCGTCAGCAGGGTTACCTATTATACAAAGGAGGGTCAGACTTGCCATTCTTCTGAGCTTCCTGAGAAAATCATTAGCATTCATACATCTGCTGAGGACAAGTATACTTCCTACATCTGACGTGTCCAAGTTCTCAGGTCCTTTGAATAATAAGAAATAAAGTGGTTTGATTCATTAGCTTTGTTTACTGGACCTATTTCTAATAGTTCTTGAGTGTGTTTGGGTTATCGCACTTTTAACTACTACTTCCTGAAAGTGTGTTTTTTGTGAAATTCTCAGTCTCCTTTTTCTTCATTTTATTATGTGCCTCCTATCTTCTCTCTGCTCCACCTTACTGAAGGGATAGACATTTTGCTGCTTCTTCCTCCTCCAAAAAATTACTATCAAACGCTTATTTTATGTAGTCAACATTTATTGATGTTTAGTGTTAAAGGAGGGAGAGGAGGGAAAATAGCCTGAGGCAAGATGTAAATAATTAGCAAATTTCGTCTCATCTTCATGTCTCACTGTTGTCCTCTCCCATGCCCTCTACCTGAAGGATTTCTCTCTTGGTTTCTCTTTCTATTTTTCACCCTGTCACCATTACTTAGTACACACTCTCCTGTCTCTATTGATCTTTCCTGATGTTTTTTTTCTTACAGGTTTGGAAATCCCGCCCATAAGTGCTCTTGAAATTGACCCACCTGTCTCAGGAATAGAGAGATATTAAAAGAGTACACCACCCTTCCTCCCACAAAGACAAAGAAGAAGAATTTTGTCCAGATTGTATACTTGATTCATGGACTGGAAATCTAAGAAACAGTTTATCCCTTCAGCAGTCACTGCCTGGCCAGCTTTTGGTTCCCTGATTCTCATATTTAAGGCATCTTTGAGCATGAGTGGTTCCCACTAAATACGATTTGCACATTCTGCCTATTTGGAGTTTAGATCAACTTGGTGCTTTGATCTGGCAGGGACCGCCTACATTTCTGAATAGGAACATGAAGGAATTTCAGCATAAAAACAGATTAGTCTAATTAAGAGGTACATACGGTAACCTTGTCCACGTAGCAGAGTTGCTACAAGGAATGTCTGTTCCGTGTATTCAAGGATTGCAAGCCGGCATCTGCTGGTCCCCTGTTGTAAAATGTACACATAGAATGTTAACTTTTACTATTATGCACAACCCACCCCTTCTCCTGAATACAAAAGCAACTGCTGTTATTTCTTTCGATATAGCAGAATTTTCTTTCCTGTTACATACTACTGTGGTTACAGGTGCAAATGGGCCTAATGATGAACAGAAAAACATCCTGCGCCTTTAGTATATCTGATGAACAGTAATGTATGAGGCCTTGCCAATCTCTGCTTGGCAGAAATTTGTGGTGCACTTCATATATCTTATTTTGCTCTGAAAAATCTATACTCTCTACAGAATTTCCTCAACTGGCAGATTCACCATTGATCAGTTGTAAAGATAAAGGGGTAACTATAATTTTATAAATTTGAACTGTGTATTATTGATCATACTTAGTGTCGTTTGTCCCCCAAAAGACCCATATTTGTATTTTGTTCTCAAAATATTTCTTCTTTAATGGGATACTTTCTTTTATATGCCACAAGACCCTATTCCTGCACAAACGTTGAACTAACAGGGGTTGCCGATTCCCAAAATCGACTCTGGAGAAATAATAGAGATAAGAAAGGAAATAAGTAACTGAAGAATTAACCACATCAGTGTGAGCTTATCCCCAGCATACCCTGAAACCCAGACTGAACTGGTGAGTGGAGAGAGGACCAGGCAGAGGCTGGTGAATGGCTGCAACCTGGGAAGCGAGCTTCAGGGGGAGAAAATGCCAAGTGTAGCCCAGAAGAGAGTTCTGCTCTTACTTTTCCCCCAATTCATTTTATCACTTGTCTTTTAGCCGTAGAAATCTAAGGCAGCAACCTAAGCTACTCGCTATGTCCATGGCTAGTATCAGGCAAGTACAAAATTGCCAGGAATTTAAAGGAAATACTTAGGAAATAAATAATAGAGTGAATGTGGATGAAGAACGGATGGGTGAGTTGGAATAAACATTTGAGTGATTTTTCATAAAAGCAAGAGAAAAGAATAGAAAGTAGAAAATATAACTTAAATGCTAGGATGTAGGGGACAGGAGAAAAGCACCAGCATATACTTAACAGGGTCCCCCATGAGGAAAGAAACAGAAAACTGGAAAGAAGAAAAGAGCTGAAGAACAATAGATGCAAATTTCACAGAATTAAAAAAAAAATACTTAAGGTCTCTTTTGGAAGGATTTGTAGATTGCCAGTGAAATAAGGACAAACATTCACATCCAGACAAACTATATGGAAATTTTTTAAACAGCAAAGTAAAATTTCCAGAAAAAGAGCACATCATCTGCCAAGAAATGAGAAAGAGATCAAATCTAAAGTTATCAGTAGCAACATTACTTATAAGACAACAAAGTAATAGCTTAGAACTAGAACACTGAATTTGGAATTTTAAGTACAGCAAACTATCACTCCTAAGTGAGAGAGAAATATGTATATAAGCCCACAATTTTACAAAAATATGTATATATAATTCTGTTATTTTCAGAAGAAGAAACACTGAAATTGAATTTGACAATAAGTATAATGGAATTGAAGTGCTAGTCAAAGATTAATCTTCGCAGTAAAACACAGGATATATGGTTTTACTGGTAAGTTTCATTAAACTCTCAAGCAATAATTACTATTCAAATTAAAACAAAACGGACATTGAAGAAAATAGAGGGGAAAACCCCAGCTCATTTTAAAAGCCTTGTATAGTATTTTTAAAATTTTTATTATAGATGATTTACCATGTTCTGTCAATTTCTGCTGTACAACAAAGTGACACTACCATCTATCTATCTATCTATCTATCTATCTATCTATGGATATATATATATATATATATATATATATATATATGGATGGATATATATAATTCTTTTTTTTTCTCGCATTATCCTCCATTATGTTTCATCACAAGTAGCTAGGTATAGTTCTCTATGCTTTATAACAGGATCTCATGGTAAAAGCCCAATATAATATTAATTTTACTTTTTTTATGGAGTTATAAACATATGTAAGATTCACAAATATTAAGTGTACAACTCAAGAACTGTTACATAACCATATACCCATATATGTGTTTGTCATGAGAAAGAGTATTTTCTCGTGTTTTTCACGTCTGCCTTCCCTGCCTGCCACTCGAGTGACTTCTTATCTTCATAGATTATGTCTTCCTGTTGTTGATCTGTTCAAACAGTGAGAATCCACCCTCCCCACTTCTGTTACAAAATAGTATGTCTGCAAAATTCAAATATGTTACTGTATATAGCAATATTTTTTAAAGGGCAATTTGATATTCTAATACAAGTCTGTATCACTTATTTGTTCTACTATGTTTGGACATTAAAGTATTTCTAGTTTTTGGCTTTTATAAGTAGAACCTATGTGAGAGAGAGATGATAGGGAAGCAAAAAAGTATTAATCTACTGAAACACTTATATAATGATATATTTCATATAAGCCAACTATTACTCAAAATTGGTGAAAGCTTTTCTCAGGAATATACTCAGAGGAGGAACTGTGGGTTAAAAGGCATAGTATATGAGTACTTTGTAGGTCTCAAAAAACCATTTTTTTTAAGTGGCTTACAAATTTCTACACCTAATGGCATACTATGGTTGGGTAATTTATATTCATTTTATTGAAAATATGTTCTCTTACAAGAGTCCTACTAATTTTTGATAAGGATAGCATGAATACTCAATTAGGAAATGTTAGTCTTTTCATTCTTTCTTTTTTTTTTTTTTTGTCTTTTGTCTTTTTAGGGCCATACTGTGGCATATGGAAGTTCCCAGGCTAGGGGTCAAATTGGAGCTGTAGCTGCCGGCCTACACCACAGCCACAGCAATGCAGGATCTGAGCCACGTCTGTGACCTACACCACAGCTCATGGCAACACCAGATCCTTAACCCATTGAGTGAGGTCAGGGATCAAACTTGCGTCCTCATGGATGCCAGTCGGATTCGTTAACTGCTGAACCACAGCAGGAACTCTAATAGTCTTTTCAATAAGTAGTGTTGGTAAAACTTGATATTCACAAGCAAATGAATAAAACGGGACCCCACCATTATACCCCTTTATCAAAATTACATAGAAATGGATAAAAGGCTTAAATGTAAGACCTGAAACTGTAAAAATCCTTGAGGAAAACGGTGAAATGCTCCTGGACATTCGTCTTGACACCAATTTTTGTATGTGAAACCAAAAGCACAGGCAACAAAAAGCAAAAATAAACAAATGAGTTACATAACACTAAAATGTTTCTGTACAGCAAAGGAAAAAAATCAACAAAAATGAAAAGGCGTGTAGGAGTGGGAGAAAATATTTGCAAACTGTCTATCTGATAAAGGGTTAATATCCAAATTATGTAAAGAACGCATACAATTTAATAGCAAAAAAAAAAGTCTCAGTTAAAAAAATGGGAAAGGGGGAGTTCCCACTGTGGCTCAGGGGTTAAGACCCTGACATAGTGTTTGTGAGGATGAGGATTTGGTCCCTAACCTGGCTTAGTGGATCCAGTCTAGGCCTTAGCTGCAGCTCCAGTTTGACTCCTAGCCTGGGAACTTCCATATGTCATGGGTGCAGCTGTAAAAAGAAAAGAAAAGAAAAAAAAAAAAAACAGAACCACCAGCAACCCAACTTCTAGGTACATATCCAAAGGAAATGAAATCAGTTATCTCACACAGATGTCTTCACTCCTGTTTTCATTGCAGCATTATTCACAATGGCCAAAAATATGGAAACCACAATTTAAGTGTTCCACAGATGAATGGATAAAAAAAATATGATACATATATATGTATATATGTATAATGGAATATATATAATGGAATACTACTCAGCCAAAAAAGGATGGAAATCCTATCATTTATGACAACATAAATAGACCTTAGGGCATTCTGGTTAGTGAAATAAGCCAAACAGCAAAGACCAATGCTTTATGATATCTCTTACATAAGGAATTTTTAAAAGTGGAACTCTTAAAAATAGAGTAAATGGTGGTTCCCACGGGCCAAGGGAGTGGAAAAATGGGGAAAGGTTGGTCAGAGGGTACAAACTCCAGCCTATAAGATGAATAAGTTCTGAGAACCTAATGTCAATATTAACTAGAGTTAATACTGTACAACATACTTGAAATTTGCTAACACAGTGGATCTTAAATATTCTCAACACAAGAAGAAAGAAAAGGTAATTATATGAGACAATAGAGGCATTTACTAACCTTATTGTAATCATTTCACAACACATATGGGAATCAAATCATCAGGATGTATATCATAAACTTACACAATGCTATATGACAATTATATCTCAATTCTGGAAAGAAATTCTAAAGAAAATTGAAAGAGATTCTAACGAACCATTTTTTTTTTAGTTCTGTACCATTTTCCTATAGTATAGGAAGGTTCAACATCTTTGTGCCCCTACTATTCTCCTTTAATTATTGTATTTATATTTTGAATGAAGCTTTAGATTTAAAACCCCCTGTTTGTCAAAAGGATAAGGCAAATGGTATAATGTTTTTTAAAAGCTTCCTCACTCATGATTATTTAAATTGTATTTTTCCCAATTTTTTTTGCTCTACAAGTGGTTACAAACAGCCTTTATATATTCTTTATGAAAAAGAATTTAAAAATGAATAAATTTCTGCATCAGGAGGAAAGAGTTTTATTGCGAGGAGAAAGATGAACATTGCTTTAGCCTAAAATGAATACATTTCTGCATCAGGAGGAAAGAGTTTTATTGTGAGAAGAAAGGTGAATGTTGCTTTAGCCTAAAAGCATGAGGCTTTCTATATGAAGGTATCAACACACACACAAACAGCACAATCATATAGATGTTATTCTAGTGTGGTTATTAGCGATGATAAGAGTAAAATCATATGAATAATTTTTTATGTCAGCCTTAAACATTAATTCTTACCTTAATAAGTTTTTTTAAAAACTTAGGTTGGAGAATTTTAATGTTTGAGACTCAACCAAAATGAAGCCAATAAAGGCACATCTTGGTTTCCTGTTTACATACCTTAGAATCAGGAAGTCATTTTGATTCTCAGCAAATAATTTCCTTTCAGTTCCAGTTACTTAACTGTTATTTTTCCTTTCTTATGTTCCATAAGAATTCCTGATTATCACAGTCTTTAATGACTCTTTCTTTTTTTGCCTGGATTTTATTTCCTCATTTGGAAGAGAAGCAGTATTTAGATCTCACATTTCTTGTCCAATCCAGAACTGGGCACATTTTTTGTTCTCAGGCAGTGTCATGGTGCCATTGATTTCTTTTTGCTTTTTTGGGTGAGAAATAAGGGGGTTTGTGGACCTTGAAACACACACTCATGGCAGATAGAGATGAAGCATGAAGTCTCCTGGAGATGGTATGTAATAAGTCTTAGAAGCTGGCAAAACCTATGGAACCACACTAGTATCTTTGCCATTGGGTCTGCACAAGCTGGCCACCTTAAAGAAGGCTGAGTTCAGACCAGGAATTGAGATCACTGCGTGTACTGGGCAGTGGTGGTGGGACAGAGCGTTCCCTGTGGCAGGGAGAATCTGTCCTTTCTTGGGGTCCTTTAACTTAGACATCATTCTATTGAATAAGATTGGCTCCAAGACTGTAAAGTCTGAGAAAATAGTTTATTTTGTGAATGGATATGATTCTGATGCAGCGATATGCACATTCTAAATGTGTATAATACAATCTACCTTCTTGCTGCTGTGACTTGATCACCTTGTATTCTTGGGCTTAATGGATCCGTGGTAGAAGTGAAGCTCCCTGAGATTGTTTCTATCTAGCATTTATGGGCTGAGGCTTGGCCAATCCCCATCCAGATCTTCATCACTCCTATTGTGCCTGAGCTGTGACTTCATTACCCTGATCACCTAGGAGATGAGAGAGCTGGGGCAGAGAGTTCCGTGTCCTCAGATTCAATGGCGGAAGTTAAACCAGGGGCTAGTTTACTCCCAAATGGTGTCCCTTGGCTCTATGCCCTGTTTGCTATGCTCTTTGTGTTTTTTCTCTTTGTCATGTTTTCTCCCTTTTTACTTGAGATAGACCAACATATAAAGAAATGTAAGTGCCTTGGTGGGCTCTCGGGCAGGAGGAACTATAATGAGAGAATGTGTGTATAGAGGGAGGAGGAGATATATATAATAACGTGGGGAACAAGAAGAGAAATGCGTAATCTTTTTTTTTTTTTGTCTTTCTTTGCCATTTCTAGGGCCGCTCCCATGGCATATGGAGCTTCCCAGGCTAGGGGTCTAATTGCAGCTGTAGCCTCCAGCCTACACCACAGCCACAGCAAGGCGGGATCCAAGGCTCGTCTGCGACCTACACCACAGCTCACGGCAACATCAGATCCTTAATCCACTGAGAAAGGCCAGGGATCGAACCCAAAACCTCATGGTTCCTAGTCGGATTTGCTAGCCACTGAGCCACGACGGGAACTCCGAGAAATGCGTACTCTTTTCTCTCCAAGGTCTCAACGACCCAAGGCTAGAAGTCTTAGAAACTGTGATCTTATATAGGATAGAAGTACTTGGGGAACACAGGTTAGGAATGGGCTAGGACATCTATTCCTGGTGTACTGTGGAGAATGAGGCAGTAGCTGGGGCCATGTCTGAGCCTATCTAGTGCCTGGGCATAAGGATATAAGAAACCCTGTGGAAACTGGGGGTGTTTGAAAGACTTTCCAGATGATGGGCTCTGACTCTGTGCTTTGTGTTAGTTTTGCTCAGATGCACGTATTCTCTGCGCAATGCTGTTAAAGGCAAAGAAAGCAATGAGATAAAGATTGATCATCTAGAAAAGCCAGGTGAGTATTCTTCGCCCTTCACCTTTGGGCACATATGGCCAGAAGCTGGCAGTGTTAGTTATTCCCATGGTCTGTGTGCTAGATAGCCGAGAACCCCAAACTCAAACCTGGACCCAGTGAGGCAGCCCCCTCATGTTCTCTTTAGCCTAAGACCTCCAGAGTCCTCTCGGAAAAACATTTTTCAAGCAGAAGTTTGATGGTGAGCCCTCATTAACTCATTGACTTCGTAATAAACACAAGTTTATTCTGTAGGGCCTTTTGCACATAGAAACATTGTTCTTTTTTCGTCTCTATTTGGGATGTTTCCCTTCTTACCAGGTTTCCCTCTCAAGTGACTCAGTGACTAAGCTACATTTTTTTTTTCCTTGCTAGACAATGAATAATTTCCTCTTCTCCAGGCACTTGTTGTAAAGTTGTCTTTGTGATGGGGATAGGTGATGAGTTTGTCAAACAACCTGGGGAGACTGAAAGTCCATTTTTCTAGGGGCGCTAGTGACCACTTGTTGACCAGACATCCTGCAGACTGTGTATGTGAGGCGACTTGTCTCTCCAGGTTAGCACAGCTCTGCTCATCTTCAGGCTTACATCACAGGGAGAGGACACCCTAGACGGTTAGGTTCCCTGAGTCCACCACATTACTCCCTCAATAGGAATGTTACCTCCCTACAGGTACTCTGACTAGGTTCCCTTCACACAAAATGGAAATGCCCACTCTGTAAAAGGCTATTGGGTTGCTTTGGTAAAAGATGATAGATCATGGTTTTACTTGTAAACAACCAGAATGTCTAGTCAACACTGTCATTATATACATGGGAATATATAATTTATTGTTATCGTTGGAAACATTACGTAAATTACCCCCAATTTCCCCTGAAGTCACTGTAATCTCAGTCATTTGTACAAATGTCTCCGCTTCCCTAAATCAGGTTTTACTTCACCTCTGCTTCTGTCCTTGAGACCCATGTTTGCCCTTAGAGTCCAAAGTCAGAACGGAATAACCCCAAGTGATGATTTCTAAGGAGTCAAATGAGTGGCTTTGTCTGCCACTGTTCCTTCCATCAGTGAGTGAGGGGTATCTCCCTCACGGAGGGGGAAGGAGACAGAGATTTGTCACCTCGGGCTCTCTAAGTGACCAAGGAAAAGTACAGCTGTCCTTTCTGAAAGCTGAGAATCTGAGTGAACTCCTATCTCTCTCATGCATCAACTTTGCCCTTTTCAAGGCATTTCTGTCATTTCTGTGTCTTTGCAGAGGCTGGGTAAATCTTGGGTTCTGTGGTTACACTTCCCTCCCTCCCTCCTGCCCCTGTTCTGTCACTGATGCACACATGTTGTGCTTCTATGACCGTATTTCTCTCATTTGAATATTAGTTTCTTGGACTCTGTCACATTATTTTTGCATGTGAACCAAAGCATGGGGAGTCTAGTGAAATGCCAAAATATGAGTATTTCGTAACTTTTCTTACTTTATGATGACCATTGTTCCTAATATACTAGATTGACTTTCTTTGCAGATATATAGTTAGATGGGGAGTGTTATTCCAGATTTCTTTAGAAACTCATAGGACCTTAGAGATAAAAGCATTAGAGCTGATGTAGAAAATATCAGCTATAATATTTTTAATGAGAAAGCTCTGCTTTCTCTTTGCTGTGTAAGGTAAAAGTTGTGGGCCCTCTAGTAGAGACTGACTTCTTTATAGCTCATGTAACAACTCCCCTTGTATAACAACTATTACAAAGTTTGGGAGGCTCTACATAGATATTTGGAGAAGCAGGACAATGTCACAAAGGAACGGTCAGTCTGTCACTGAAGAATGACTTTTTTGGAGCTGTGCTTGCCCCTCTTCCATATCTTGTATATTCACCTTGAGAAATGATAATCTCTTGTGACAAGTATTTCCCAGACTATGGCCAAGAGTCATACAGTCTGATCCTGATGGGATTGTTCGGAGTGTTTGATGATGTACAGAAATTTTTTAAACCTGCATCTCCTCCATTGTTTCTGCTCCCTAAAATGGATGTTATTCTTCTAGGGCACAGGTGGAGTCAAGAAATTTTCTTCTCATTTCAGGCTGCCCTCTGGAGTCACCAAAGAGAGACGTTCTCAGAGGGAAGGAAGACAGGATGAGAAAAGATCCCCCACTATTCGTGAGGATAGCAAGAGAGCCCAGAGATTCTGAAGCTGAGATCTGTTCTCCTGGGCCATCAGTCTGAGAGGGGTTGAACCTGTAAGGAATCCTGTGACGTCATATCCCAGACGGGAAAGGGACTCTGCGACCCTCATTACCTGTTTTTATACTGGAAAAAAGATAATAAATATTTTGAGACGCTCAGAAAAGTTCTGTTCTACCAGAGAATTTTTTTTTTTGAACGGATAGCTTCTTATACTCAACTGCTTTTATTCAACCCAAATCTCAAGCAAACTTCCTATTTCAAGATTAAATTTTAGGTGAAAGACTTATGTTATCTTATTCTCCTAAAGCAATGTATGCAGTCATTCTTCCAGGGGAAGAAAAGCTCATGGCCCCCATAAAATGAAGCAGTCACTTAATCCAGGATCGTAGCTGAGAATTTTCTCTCTCCACCTAAGATGATCACAGAGCAAATTCATCTGAATATTCTAAAATGTTCTGTTCAGATTACACTGTTTCCTTGTATCAGTTCCAGGCTCCTCTCCCACCTTACAATGGAATATGGTTTCAGGGAAATAGATGCACAGGGAAGGAATTTCTATAGATTTTCCTTTTCTACCCAAAGCACAATGGCCCCCAAACATTTCTTCTTTATTATCAGGTGAAACTAAATTTTATTTCTCCTCTTCCACATCAGGGATTTTTTTTTTTTCCATGTACGTTCCTACACATAACTCTCCATCATCTTTGCCTATCACATTTACCTGCTTACCTCTCTGTTCACCTCACTTGAAGTGCAGTATGTTTGTCCCGATGGGTGATTAAGGCATCTTCTTGGAACTTCTAGCTGGAGAGACGTATATAAGGAACTGAAGGGGGGTGGAAGTGGGGAAGAGAGAGAGGAGGAGGAAGGGAGGGATGGAGGGAAGGAGTGGGTGGGTGAGACTGGAAGAGGAGGTGGAAGAAGGAAACAGAGAAACTGGAAGGAAGTGGGGACAGGGAAGGAGGGGAGGATTGAGGAGGGGAGGGGAAAAGAGGAAATGCCTGGGCTAGAGACACCGAATATGTTGTTTTGAGGTGAAAGAAACTCCTGTCAGTAGAAATGTTAAAGTCTGGTGCTACCTTTTAGAAGAGTTAGGTGAGAAATTTCCACATTGAATGGGAAGTTAAAATAGATGGAAACTTCCCTTTGTTGTCTAATAATTGTAATATTTTGTGCTAAAGAACTATTGAAATCCTAATTCTGGAGATACCATTGTGGCTCAGCTAGTTAAGAATCCAACTAGTATCTATGTGAATTCAGGTTCTATCCCTGGCCTCACTTAGTGGGTTAAAGATCCAGCATTTCCACAAGCTGCAGCATAGGTCACAGACACTGCTCAGACCCTGCATTGCTCTGTGGCATAGGCTAGCAGCTAAGCTCTGATTCAACCCCTAGCCTGGGAACTTCCGTATACTGCAGGTGAAGCCCTAAAAAGAGAAAAGAAAGAAAGAAATCCTAATTCATTTTGGTGTTTGTAAAACTGTGTGTATGTCTAGTAAGATGGTTTTCAAAATGGCCACGGGATGTTGGTCTTTTCTGTCTGCATCTGTTTCTATGGGGTGTGTGTCATTTTCTATGTTTGTGTATTCTTTTCTCTTCCTAGGTGTGCCTGCAGTTTGGGGAAACATATTTCTTCTTTTTTATTTCCTATTTTATTTTTATTGTTCTCTTTTTAGTACATTATTTATTAAATCTTGCTGATGATTCTTCATAGTTTGAGTGTTTTAAAAAGTTTAAAATAACGTTCGTTTTCTTCATCCCTGGGCTTGTGCATGTCTTTTCTAGTTGTTTTCTAAGTTTCAAATGATTTCTTACTGATTCTTTCACTTTCTCTCTCTCTATCTACCTGCCCAACAAATTTCTTACAAATGTTTTTGTTCTCATGTTTTGCTACTTTGGAATGAGATGATGCAACTCTAAAGCCCAATTGCCCTGCTCCTGAAATGTAATTCTTCCAAGGGTTAAGTGAATTCAAGGAGAACCAAGGCTCTAAAATAAGACATCAAGAGAAACCCCTGCAAGTATTTAGAGCAGGAAGCGGTTTACTACAGGAAATCATGTGCTTACAAAATCCTCATCAGGAAGTTTCAAAAACCCCAAGAAACCACTTCTAAAGGATGCTGCAACACCAAGGTGAGCAATTTTCAGGCAAGTGCAAAGGCCACTGCAAAACTGAATCTCCCCTGAATAGGAGAATTTATGGTTGGTGGAGCTTGGCTCTGATTCCTCTTGTAAGGCATTCTGGGAAATGTAGTTCTCAGTCTCCCAGCCCCCACCATTTAGGGGGAGCATAAAAGGAGGCAGAGTTGGTGAGGAATTGCTAAGAGGTAATGCAACTCAGTTTCAAAGGGAAGCTCTCTGTTTACCTTCAGCAGAAAACCTTGTGATCACACCACAGGACTCCTCTAGCTACTTCTATTTCTTTTCTTCACAGTTATTCTTTTTTTTTTTCCTTTTTTTTTTAAATTTTTTTTATTTTCCCACTGTACAGCAAGGGGGTCAGGTTATCCTTACATGTATACATTACAATCACATTTTTCCCCCAGCCTTTCTTCTGTTGCAACATGAGTATCTAGACAAAGTTCTCAATGCTATTCAGCAGGATCTCCTTGTCAATCTATTCTAAGTTGTGTCTGATAAGCCCAAGCTCCCGATCCCTCCCACTCCCTCCCCCTCCCATCAGACAGCCACAAGTCTTTTCTCCAAGTTCATGATTTTCTTTTCTGTGGAGAGGTTCATTTGTGCTGGATATTAGATTCCAGTTATAAGTGATATCATATGGTATTTGTCTTTGTCTTTCTGGCTCATTTCACTCAGTATGAGATTCTCTAGCTCCATCCATGTTGCTGCAAATGGCATTATGTCATTCTTTTTTATGGCTGAGTAGTAGTATTCCATTGTGTATATATACCACATCTTCCAAATCCAATCATCTGTCAATGGACATTTGGGTTGTTTCCATGTCTTGGCTATTGTCTTCACAGTTATTCTTCATGGTCCTGGGTCAGGAGGGCTAAACATGGCCACTCTGCTGAAAGTCCATCCTTTTAGAAATTAATTTCAAGTATGGAAACTATCTTCTTTTCTTTCTATTTTTTTTTTGTCTTTTTTGCTATTTCTTGGGCCGCTCCTGTGGCATATGGAGGTTCCAAGGCTAGGGGTAGAATCGGAGCCGTAGCCACCGGCCTATGCCAGAGCCACAGCAATGCCAACGCCGGATCGTTTACCCACTGAGCAAGGGCAGGGATCGAACCCGCAACCTCATGGTTCCTAGTCGGATTCGTTAACCACTGCGCCACGACGGGAACTCCTTCTTTTCTTTCTAAAAGCATACCGCAATCACAATAGCTTTCCATTTCATCCAGATCTTGGCTATTTAAACTTGCATATCTTATGTGTGGGATGCCAATATTCTAGTCTTAATTTCCTTCCCAGGAAACCACTGCTCTTCAAAGATGCTTTCTGGTGAGGGATATACTAATATATTTATTTATAACTATACATTGATATCCAGTTTCTAGGACCTAAATTGAGATTCAAGATAACCTAATAGTTTTTTTCATGGACAATGGGTGGTTACCTCCCTTATATTTGAATAAATAGTTTATCATAGCTAATTTCCAAAGTCAAAAGGAGTTATCTCTTATATTAACAATGCTATGGAATAAAAGTTCCAGAACCCCCCCTCAACTGCCACACCATCGATAAAATAATGCTAAATATCAAATTTAAAAAGGGATGGTAACATTTTACTATTAATATGTCTCCATATGATCTTTGCATACTATTTAAATGTTAACAACTCCACATTGTTTTCCTTTAGCTGTTTAACATTTTGAGTCATTGAAGTTTCAAACACTGTTTTTAAATGGGAAAGCAAATATTTATATATATTTTAAAATATCTCACACATGATTATTAAAATGGTATTTTTTTCCTCATGTTTATACAAGGGGAAATAAACAGACTCTATATGAAAAAGAATAAAAATATTTGAAAAGAGTTCTGCATAAGAAGGAAATGGCGTTTTGGGGGGAGAAAGATATGCTGGAGTCATTGAATATCTTTAGGCCTAAAACACCTGCCCATGAACAACCAAGGTCTCCCTGTGGAAAGTATTCAGAATGAAACAAAACACAGTAGCTATTTTTGCTATTTTTTTCTACTGATTATTAGTAGCAATAAGTAAAATATCAGCAATTGCTTTTCATTTCATCTTCTAACCATGGATGTTTATCTCAATAAATATTTTTTAAATTTTGGTTGAGAAATCTTTCATTTCTGAGAGTGTCCTACAGATGAAGCTCAAAAAAGGCACATAGGCATCTAGCTTCCCTGTTTCCATCCCCTGAAACCGGGAAGTCACTGTGACTTTCAGAAGATCATTTCTTTTCAGTTCCATTTGTTTAATTGTCATTTGTCCTCTCTAACGTTTCATAAGGAATCCCCCAATTATTGCAGACCCAAATGACTCTTGCCTTTTCTTTTTTTAAATTTCTTTTTAATTTTTCTTTTATTTTATTAGAGTATAGTTGATTTAGAGTGTTGTGTCTATTTCTACTCTACAGCATAGTGATCCTACATATATATATACATACACACACACACACAAATTCTTTTTCTCATACTGTCTTCCATTATGTTCTATCCCAAAAGATTGGATAAATTGGCATAACTCTATAGAAAATAGTATGGAGGTGCCTCAGAAAATTCAATATAGAACTACCATATGATCCAGCAATCCCACTCCTGGGCATATTATCCAGATAAAACCTTCATTCAAAAAGATACATGTACCCCTGTATTCATTGAAGCACTATTCACAATAGTCAAGACATGGAAACAACACTTGCCTGTTCTTCCTAGGATTTTATTTTCTCAGCTGGATGAGAAGTAATATTTAGACCTCATATTTCTTCTCCAATCCAGCATTGGGCACAGTTTTTGCTCTTAAGTAGTGTCCTGGTGTCAGTGATTTCTCTTTGCTGTTTTGGGTGAGAAATAGGGGGTTCGTGGACCTTGAGAGGAAATGCATTCATAGCAGATGGAGATGAGGCTTGAAAGTGCTTGGAGATGGTATGTAACAAGTCTTGAAAGCTGTCAAAGATATGGAACCAAACTAATATCTTGTCAATACATCTGTACTGGCCAGTCATCTTGGAGATGTTTGAGTTCAGGCCAGGAACTGAGATCACTGTGTGTACTGGGCAGTGGTGTTGGGACAGTGTGTTCCCTGTGGCAGTGGGCTGGGAGTCTCTGTGGAAGGTGACTGAAGCATAAGGCAACTTGAGTTGTCAGGTGCTCTTTTGAATGGGGGAAAATTGATTGATCTAAATTCTTTGAAAAATATTAGATTGGTTTTTAGAGGTGAGAATGAGGAGATACTGTTTCAAAGCAAATTCCATTTTTGAGCAGGGCTGTATATTCTTGTATGAAGTAATGCTACAGTCTGATCCCTTGGCTCTTTCCCCATCATTTCCAGAGCTGCAGCTGAGCACCAAGGAAGCACATTATGGTGATATTCAGAGAAACCCCATTGCCTCATAGTCTATTTAGTCCAGAAATCAACATTGTATTTATCTCAGAAAATAAACTGTTCCCCCTTCTGGTGCCTGTGAAGCTGACAGCATTTATGGCTTGAACCTAGCCAGAACCCAGATTGGGACTTGAACCCACATGCCAGGACTCAAACCCAGCCTAAACCTGGATTGAGACTTGAACCCATGTGCTGGGACTTGAACCCAGCCTAAACCCAGATGGGACTTGAACCCACAGTTTTTAAATCAGAATCACTCACCCGGTGTCTGAACTTACTGAGGTTCAGATTCTTTGTGCCTCAGCACAGAAGGAATTTAGCAAGAGACAATGTTGTAGGCAAGAAATAGCTTTATTTAGATAAGACACTTGTGAGAGATGCAAGTGGGCAGGCAGAGAGGCTCTGCCCTGAGGATTAGGTGGGCTACAATTTAATAAACCAAGGGGAGTGGCGGTGGGAAAAGGCTGCCTCTTCCTCTTTCTTTGATAGTAGCTCCTCCTTCATAAACTGTTAGAGATATTTGACCCTATAAAGTCAAACTAGGGCTATCATGGTGTGAAGAAGTGTGGCCCTTAAACTCCTGCTTTTGGTCTGAACCTGAATGCAGGCCTCACCCCATCCCCCATCCAATGACCAGAGGCATACATCGCACCTCCACTAGTCAAGCAAGGCTGCTTCATTCTGATGGACTTCCTGGGCAATTATTAACTTCCAAAGTGATCTCCAAAAATTCCCTAGGTTTCCCTCTCTATCTTTGGTCCCTTATTGGAACGTCAACTGTGTAACCATCCTACTCCATCCCTTTCTCTTGTGTCTGGGGAGTATTCCCACAATCAATGGGACACATATCCCTGAGATGAGTAAGTCTAGCAATACAGGGAATTCTGGAGATTCTAGAGAAGGATCTGGACTTGCTACCCAGGAACATTTGATCTTTCTTCATCCTCCAGTTTAAATTTCTTTCTCTCTGAATAAAGCTGGCTCTAAGGCAGAGGAACCTGAGCAATCAAGCCTTTCCCTTTTTATGTGGCTATGATTCCAAAGCAAAAACACATTTATTCTGAATATGTATGTGTGAGTTCTCTCTTCCTGGTTGAGTTTAGATATGCTGGTGTTTGGGAGCCACTGAGGCTTTTGTGGAAATGAAGCTATCAGATTTTACCCAATGTTTCCTTTATGATGTGTAGGGGAGAAGGCTTGGCCAATCCCCACTGAAGCCTGCTTTACTCTCATGTTCCTGTGACTTCACCATCCCCATCACTCAGAGTATGACAGAGCTGGCACAGAGAATCCCTTTGTCCTTATCCATATCTTCATGTGTGGGTTTGAATTAGGCACCAGTGTACGCCTAACTGATGGCCTTTGGGCTATCTGTCCTATTTACCATGACCATCCTTTTCAATGTACTTTTCTCATTTTCCTCCCTCTTCAGTGAGGTTGATGAACACATAAAGAATTATCTCAATGTGAGGCCTAGAAAATGTATATATGGAAGGAAGGGAAAGGACCCATTAACATGTGAAGGTTGGCAAATATGTTCCTTACTACAGGATCTTAGAAAATATTTCCTCTTCTCTGGGTTTGAAAGGACTTTCAATGACCCTGGACTAAGAGTTCTTAAAAATCATATTTTCACTTATGATGGGAAATACCTGGGGACCCTAGGTCAGGACGGGGCTAAGAAGACCATTCCTGATAAACCTGTGGACATGAGGAAATATTGAGGCCCTAACTGAGCTGAGGTTAATGCCCAGGAATAAGGATGTAGGAAATCCTATAGAATCTGGGGATGTATGAAAGAGCTTCCAGATACTTGTCTCTGAGCCAGGGAACTTTGTCTTGCTTAGATGTAGATATTCTCTGTGCAATGCCATGGATAAGGATAAAGATGGCAATATTATAAAGATGGGCCTTCTAGGAAGGCCAGATGAATTTTTTCACCATTCACCTCTGGGGTTTTCTGCCCATGAGCAGAGTCAGGTCCACAGTCTGTGCACTGGATAGTTTGAGACATTGTGCGCAAAAGTGGTCCCAGTGAGCCAGCCCCCTCATGTTCTGCACATGACTTTCCATCCTCTCAGCTAAGCCTCTGAGGCTTCTCTCTGGAGAAGGCATTTATCAAGCTGAGCTTTCACTCTGAGTGCTTCTTACCTCCTGTAGGTGGAAATGTTTCTCCTTTTCACCTGTGATGTTTCTCTTTCCAGTCATCTTTCGACTGACTCAGTAAGGAAATCCCCTAGTACATGCTAAACGTTAAAAGAAAAGTGTCTCTAAATCTTTTCCAGTTGGTGGTTATAAATTTGATTTTGAAATAGCAATAAGGGTAAGAGGAAAGATGAGACTTTCAGAGAAAAGAGCCACTGCAGTCAGATAATTAACCCATTGCTCCATGGCAGGACCTCCAGTATATGGTGGTTTCAATTTTAAATAACTACAGTGTCTACTCCAATACACCACTGTATACATGAGAATATATAATTTATTGTTATAGTTGAATATATTCAGTGAAGTGCCCCCAATTTCCCCTGAAGTCACTGTAATCTCAGTCATTTGTACAAATGTCTCCGCTTCCCTAAATCGGGTTTTACTTCACCTCTGCTTCTGTCCTTGAGACCCATGTTTGCCCTTAGAGTCCAAAGTCAGAACGGAATAACCCCAAGTGATAATTTCTAAGGAGTCAAATGAGTGGCTTTGTCTGCCGCTGTTCCTTCCATCAGTGAGTGGGGGTATCTCCCTCACGGAGGGGGAAGGAGACAGAGATTTGTCACCTCGGGCTCTCTAAGTGACTAAGGAAAGTACAGCTGTCCTTTCTGAAAGCTGAGAATCTGAGTGAGTTCTTATCTCTCTCATGCATCAACTTTGCCCTTTTCAAGGCATTTCTGTCATTTCTGTGCCTTTGCAGATGCTGGGTAAATCTTGGGTTCTGTGGTTACACTTCCCTCCCACCTTCTCGCCCCTGGTGCACACATGTTGTGCTTCTATGACCATATTTCTCAAATTTGAATGCTAGTTCTCTCTCTCTCTTTTTTTTTTTTTTTGGTCTTTAGGGCCACACCCACAGCATAAGGGAGTCCTCAAGCTAGGGGTCAATCGGAGCTGCAGCTGCCGGCCTGTGACACAGCCACAGCAACACAGGATCTGAGCTATGTCTGTGACCTATACCACAGCTCACAGCAACACCAGATCCTTAACCCATTGAGCAGAGACAGGGATCGAACCTGTGTCCCCATGGATACTAGTCAGGTTCTTTACCGCTGAGCCATGACGGGAACTCCCTGAATGTTAGTTCTTTGGACCATAATGATGATTTTTTTGTGATAACTCTAGGTGTTGGTGACATGTGGCAAAGCAGCTTAGATGCTAAAATATTGGCATATTTGTGATGTGTTGGAGTTGTGGTGATCACAAACACTGTTAACTTAAAATAAGACTTTCCTGATAAATATGTAGTTTCAATGAGTTTAGATATCAGATGTGAGGAGACAATTATTGCAAATTTTTTATAGACACACAGAAAGAGTTGGAAGGAATCATCAAAAATATAAGCTCCAATATTAAACAGAAATCAAAAGAGTATGATACTGGCACAAAAACAGACACATAGAACATAGAACAGAATAATCCCCCAAATAAACCCATGCTTATATGGTCAATTAATCTATGACTAAGGAGACAGGAATGTACAATGAGGAACTGATAGCCTCTTCAATAAATGGTGTCAAGAAAACTGGACAGCCTCATACAAAAGAATGAAACTGGACTACTTCCTCACACCATGTACAAAAATAAACTTAAAATGGATTAAAGACAAATGTAAGACCCTAAAACTTGAACATCTAGAAGAAACCATAGGCAGTATGCTCTTTGACATCAGTCTTAATGCTCTTTTTTTGGATGTCTCCTCATACAAGGGAAAAGAAAGTTAAAAAAAAAATGAGACTACATTAAACTAAAAATATTTTATGCATCTAAGGGAACCATCAACAAAATCAAAAGGCAGCCTACTGAATGAGAGAAGATATTTGTAAACAATATATCTGATAAAGGGTTAATAATCAAATTATACAAAGAGCTCATACAACCCAACATTTAAAAAGTAACAATTAAAAAATGGGCAGAAGACCTGAATAGACATTTTTCCCAAGAAGACATACAGACATGAGAAAAGATGCTCTACATCACTAATCATCAGAGAAATGAAAATCAAAACCACAATGAGACATCACCTCACATCTGTCAGAATGGCTATTATCAAAAAGACAGGAAATAAGTGTTGCTGAAGATGTGGAGAAAAAGGAATCCGTGCACTGTTGGCAGGAATATAAATGGGTACAGCCACTATGGAAAATGTGTGTTGTTTTCTTAAAAAAAAAAAAAATACAACTACCCTACGGTCCAGCAATTCCACTTCTGATGATTTTTCAGAAGAAAACAAAAACACTAATTCAAAAAGATATATGCACCACTCTGTTCATTGCAGCATAATTTACAATAGCCAAGATTGGAAGCAATATAATTGCCCATCGGTAGATGAATGGATGAAGAGGTGGTATATATATACAATGGAATTTTATTTAGCTGTAAAAAGAATGCAATCTTGCCATTTGCAACAACATGGATGGAACAAAAGACCGTTATGCTAAATGACATTAGAGAAAGAGAAATACTTTACGATTTCACCTATAGGTGAAATATAAAAATACCAAGCAAATGAACAAACATAGCAAACCAGAAACTGATGCATAGATACAGAGAATAAAGTGGTGGTTGCTGGAAGGGAATAGGGAAGGAGAGGGGTGAGGGAAAGAGATGAGGAAGGTTAAAAAGTACGAACTTCCTGTTGTAAAACAAATGAATCATGGGGATGTAATGTCCAGCATAGGGAATACAGTTCATGATATTGTAATATTGTAATAATTTCGTGTGGTGAAAATGGTAACTGGACATCATGATGATCATTTGTAATGTATAAAAATGTCAGGTCAGTATGTTGTACACCTGAAAGTAATATAATATTGTAAGGCAATATACTTCAATTAAAAGAAATAAAACTGTATGATTTTTAAAAAACAACAAAATTTTAAAAACCCACAATAAAATATTGTCAGGCTCTAACTTTGGCATTAAATAAATCTTTAGAAAATATGAAAAATATAGAAAAATGGTCATTTCTGTATCAGAACTATGAAATATAATTTATTTATTTATAAGATAATTAAGATATAAAACAAGTAACTGCAATATACACTCATAGGGTTTTATTAATTGAAGGAAACATACACAGACAAAACTTTGCGTATAAGTAAGTATATGATGGAATAAAAATGTTAAAGAACAGTACACATAATAACCTGTAGCGTAGTATAATACTAATTTCTTTTAAATATTTTGTGTTCATATGTTCATCCACCAGAAGTTGATATTTCAAATTCTTGGTGCTTTCTCTGTGTGTTAATATTATATACATTTTCTTTATTTTGTGTGATTATTTTTCATTTTTGTATTTTGCAAATTTTTTATTTTTTCTAATCGCAAAAATATACTAATGTTTAAATATCTATAATTTTTCAGTGAGACTGTAGGAGAAAATGTCCCAATAAAATGTAGAAAGGAGAGACCCCAGCCATGATGACTAAGCAAAGTCTAGCCAACTGCCCCAACCAGTCCTCCCCCATGCATCTGCTTCTGTAAATTTGTTTCCGCATCTACTACCTTGCCTGACGTCACTCCGGTCCAACTGGCCAAGCTTGGACCCGAAGACGTAGCCCATAAAAGCCTTGTGAAACCCTTCTTCCGGGCTAAGACTCTGGAGAGCGATCTCCTCTGAGCCCGCCGGCATAATAAACCTGAGTTCTCCAACTCTCCGAGTGCTCGCTTGGTTTCTCGCCGGGTAAAAGAGCTGATCCCCTGCAGCCACAAAGCTGCCGGAGCTGGTAAGCTACAGCCACGGGGCTGTCGCCAGAGCTGATACGCTGCAGCGCAGGGCTGCTGGGTATCTGCCGTAACAAGACTGCTGCGAACTGGAGTTTGGCACTTGCCATCAGCCTCTACATAGATTAAATCATGAGCCACTGCATCTACCAACCCACAGCACTCCTTGAGTGTAGCTCAGGGTGGGAGATCAGGAATGAGGCATTCTGGGCTCTGGGAAAACTAGAAGAACAGGTCTTCAGATAGTCAGATGTTTCTCAGAGATTTAATTTGCCCAATTCTTGCATGTCCTTATAACTATGAAATCACTAAAATCCTTCATGGCGATGTCTGCTCCTTGAGACTATCAATAACCTTCATGAGATCAGCAGCAAACGTTTGTAAAACATGTGCATGTCTGCATGCACCCCTCCCCCTCGCCCTTTATCATACACACAGACATTATTTCCCCCTGACTCTTTGGGGTGGAATTTCACAGTCATCTGTGAATGCAGCCACCTCCAAGGGTGAGCCGTGAGCCCTGAGCTGTGAAAACTCAGGATACTGACCCCTATAGTAGAGGTGCATGTCAAAGGAATGATTTCAGTGAATCCAAACCTCTTTGGCTCCTGCTGCCTGCCCTTTGTTACAAAAACTCCTATATAACCTAGCTCCCCACTCGCTGCCTCAGAGTAGTTTCTCAGGGATGCTGAGATGAGATGCTGTCTCCCAGGCTTAAGTCCTAATTTTGCCTCAAATAAAATTTAATTCTCAACTTTCAGGTTATGCATTTTTTTTTTAAGTTGACACTGCCAACATTATTATGACCATCTGTAAGAGTGGTTAGAGCATAAGAAAGTTGTAAAGAGACTAGTTAGTAAGCTCTGATATCCACTCTGGAGAGAACTGATGAGAACCTGACCAAATGGAGCAGCAATGAAGACCAGTGAAGAGGGGCAACTATCCAAGTACTATTGCCAGAACTTGTGACCCCTTAGATGCCATCCTGCCAAAGTCAAGTCTTTCATATCCCTTGTTCATTTTCCTTTTTTTTTTTTTTGTCTTTTTGCCATTTCTAGGGCTGCTTTCATGACATATGGAGGTTCCCAGGCTAGGAGTCTAATTGGAGCTGTAGCCACCGGCCTACACCACAGCTCACAGCAACGCGGGATCCTGAACCCACTGAACAAGGCCAGGGATCGAACCCGCAACCTCACGGTCCCTAGTCGGATTCACTAACCACTGAGCCACGACGGGAACTCCTTCATTTTCTAATTAGACATATGGCATACAGCATGTCAAAAGTTAAAATAATCCTTTAAGCACACACATGAATTATGAAGAAATGTAATTCATTACCTTGAAGGTTGCTAGAGGTAAGCTAGCTGTGGCTCTTAAACTGATGTTTTGTTTTTGTTTTGTTTTATTTGCTTTTTAGGGCTGCACCCATGGCATATGGGAGTTCCCAGGCTAGGGGTGGAATCCTGGAGCTACAGCTCTTGGCCCACACACAGCCCCAGCAACGGGGGGTCCAAGCCACTTCTGCGACCTACACCACAGTGAGACAGAATACTAACTCAGATAGTGCAGGTGCTTGGGCTCTGATACATTCTTTTCATATGGATATTGATTAACCTTTGTGGCTTAAGGGCTGCAGGGAGTAACACCTCCACAGGCCTTGTTTTATTACAGGAAATGCAAATTCCCCACAGACTTTGTTGACTGTAGGAAATGCAAATCTCTAGCTCACTCCTCAACTGATAAAAAAGGAATGGGGGGAATGGTGACTTAATCTGAGGAAAGAAGAGGACAAAGAAACCATAAAACTTTGGGGACATTTCCAACCCTAAAAGCCCTATTGGATAAGGACTAATATAGGTAATTGAGCAAGGCCAATGGGAGAAAACCACACTTTTCTGGACCTCACATTGGTACCCCTCCCCCATCTTTAAGGAATAAAAACTCCTATAGGACAATAGAGAAAGGGGGCTCTTCTCCCCCCTCCCAGCTGTCCTGGGAGCTATTTGCTTTCCTTTAATAAAGACTTTGCCTGCTTGCTGCCTGTGTGTTTGTGGAGTTCATGCTGTGAACAGGAACACTGATTCCGGTATCATCTTTCCAGTATTAACAGCTCATGGCAACGCCGGATCCTTAACCCACTGAACAAGGCCAGGGATTGAACCCTCATCCTCACAGATTCTAGTCGGATTTGTTTCAGCTGTGCCATAATGAGAACTCCTTAACCGTTGTCTTTCTCAAAAAAATTCTTTGAAGAAAATTATACATCCTGTTGATTTTCTAGAAATGTACTGTTCTTCAGCTGTAAGGGAAATAGACACAAAATATTAAATTGACTTGTGGTGACAATGCACTGAGGTATGGTGCAAAGATACAGAGCCAACAGAAGCAGCATCGCTTATTCATAGTGCATAATTCATTATGTTTAGACCTCATAGGTCCCAGATACAGTGAAAAACATCTTCCAGACCCATTACCCTTCACCATTCCTAATTTCCACTTAACGCCTATGAGTGTAAGTTTAAAGGTTATCACTAATTTCAAATGTGCTCTGAAATATTTCTCAGTCATAGTCTTCTTTCTCCATCATTACACTTTAGATTCCATTGAAGACGTATTCTTTGTTTTCTTACCATGGTTTCTTTATTTATTTATTTATTTATTTTTTATTTAAGTATAGTCAATTTACGATGTTTCTTCAATCTCTGTTGTACAGCAAAATGACCCCATCACACACAGTTCCCTGTGCTGTTCAGTAAGACCCCATTGCCCATTCATTCCAAATGTAACAGTTTCTTTTTTTATTTCTCTTCTTTACTGAAATTTATGGGAGAAAGATGAAGGGTTTCAATTTAGCTGGTCCTGGGTTTAAATTACATTTTAGAATTTACTGTATGACCTTACACAAATCAGCTAGTCCTTACAAGTGTTCATTTTTCTGTCTAGCAGTGGAGACAATAATACCTATCTCATGGGTTACATGTAAGAATTAAAATTATATAAAGCATTTGGTAACAAATATATTTCTCATTTATACCTAATTTTCATTTTCACAACTTCCTATTCTTGTATGACTTCTAATCTCCAGTCCTTATACATTTTCATCAACTTTGTTAATGATCTTCCCTTTTCTAGGTTTTCAACCCTACTTCTAATATTGCTGTCACTCTAAGCTTTATAACACTTCAAATATTTTTACATTTCTCATTTCCTCTCTATCTTTGCCCCTACTGTGTAATATTTATATCTGTTGACATACATACACCCCCCCTCCCAAATGGCAGAGCAAAATAAAAGCAAGTCCTTACCAATATGCTAAGAGTTTTGACGTAGCAGCATTGAAACTATCTCTTCCTCAGTCTTAAGAAATAATTCCTGGATCCTCTTCTATATGCTCCCAGAGATGTGCTCCTGATGTGAAAACAGGTCTGTTCATTGGAAATAAGAAGGCCATGACATTGAGTTATTAGTACTTGAAAAGGGAAGTCATTATAAAAGCTGAAGTTGTTTTTTCCTTGTTACTTCCTTATCATGTCAGGAAACTGGACAACAAAGGAAGTTAAAGAATCTGCCTAAAAATGCCAACAGAATAAGGGGAAGTATAAACTGCCACCCCAACCCATGTCTGAAAATATTCTACAAACTACGAAAATGTTTTAAATGAAGTCCTTGGAAAATTAGTTTTTAACGCTAATAATAATGTGAAAGAAAAAAAGTTTGGTCATCAAAATAGTTCAGAAAACATCTATTTAAGATGGTGTGAAAGATTTGGTCTGAAACCAGAAATGGCTTTTCAGGTCACAGTCATTGTTTTATATTCTAATGCATTCTACCCTGCTTCTCTGGGGAAGTTTCTTTTCTTGTCCATATTTGATATGTTAATTACAGCTCAGGTCTTCTTACAAGTCTGTATCTCCCTGATTACAGTGACAGGTCCAAGGAAATCCTGGCAAGCCTATCAGACAGATTGTCAGGATTTTTCAGATCATACTTCCATATGGAGTAGGCTGATTCATGACAATGAAGCTAACATAAAGAAATTAAAATGAGATTTAAGAAAATAAAGAATTTAGATGTATAACTTGGCCCTAACAAAAATCCATTGCTAAATTCAAGACCTTTGTCTCTCCTTATCCCTTCCTTGACAATCTAGATACATGGAGGACACCACGACAAATGTCAATAAAATTATACTGTGGTTAACATCAAATGTATTAGGAAGAAGTCTAATTTAATCTCAAGACTTGCTAGTTGTGAGCTAGCTGTGCCTCTGATGTAGTCTCTTTCTCTCTTCTCAGAGCAAAGGAAAATGCCCAAGATCAGACACACTCAGAGAATTGGGAGAATGATTTTTAGCAAAGGTTTGGCATTAAATAAGTCATTGAAGAAATTTGATTTACTATCCAGGGCAAGGTCATATGAGCCAAAGAGTGGAGGCTATAAAGGGGAGGTACTGAAACTTGCTCTGGCACTTGTTTATCAGTGACTGCTTCCTGAAATTTTCCAAATGCAGGATAACTCAAAAATTTTTCACTTCTTTGACTCTTTTATGCTGACATCATCAAGAGCAGATTATTGCAAGTAAATGCTTGAATTTTAATCTCACAGAAGTAAGAATTAAAAACATAAAACAATAAAAACCTGATTATTTCCATTCTTTGACAGAACATAAATATAGACACATGTCTCTGCAACACATTTTCTCCTGTTTTGAGCACACGTCATTTCTAGCCTCCAAATTTACCTCCCTTAGACCTTCTGCAGCAGATCATAATCTAAACATTTGAGTCTTTTTCTTACCTTTGCAGGTACAGTAAAATACGATAATCTCTTGTGGGCAAGAGTGGTTGGGGATTCTGCTTCAAGATCTCTCATGAGGCTATAAGTTGTCAGCTGGGGAGAGTTCTCTTGTAGCACTGGGGGTCAAGGATCTGGCATTGTCACTGCAGTGGCTCCAGTCACTAGTGTGGTGCAGGTTCAATCCCTGGCCTGGGAACTTCTAAATGCTGCAAGTGCAGTCAAAGGGCGGGCTGGGGGGGGGGAGAGGGGGGGGATCAGATTTTCAATAGTAATTAAGAAAATATTCAACTGGAGCCATGGTTTCTCTTGAAGACTAAGGAAGACTCTGCTTATTGCTATGGATTGAATTAGCTATACCTTCCAAATTCATAGGTTATGGATTGAATTAGCTATACCTTCCAAATTCATAGGTTGGAGCACTATGCCCCAGTGTGACCTGTATTTGGAAATAGGGCCTTTAAGAGAGGCAATTAAGGTTAAGCAAGGTGATAAGGGTGGGGCCCTGATCCAAGAGGACTGGTATCCTTATAAGAAGAGAGTTACCAGAGCACTCTCTGCCTTTACACACACTCACTCACAAAAGAAAAGGCCTTGAGAGGACATGGTAAAAATGTGGTCATCTATAAGCCAGGAGGGGAGCCCTCACTATGCACTGAATTCGCCAGCACCTTGATCATGGGCTTCCAAGCATTCTGAACTGTGAGAAAATCAATTTCATTTAAGTCTGCAGTATTTTGTTATGGCAGCCCACACAGACTAACACAGCCACTAATGAGGTTGTTGGCAGGACTCGGATCCTCATAGGAAGTTGTACAGAAGGACTCTGTTTCTTACTGAGTTAGACACGGTCTGCATCCAGTTCCTTGCCATATGGATCTCTCCACAGGGCAGAGAGAGGGTAAACTCTTATAGGAAGAGTGAGAGAGTGCTGGAAAGATGGAATCACCCTTACTTTTGACCTAAACTTGAAAGTCACATCTCAGCACTTTGCCATCTTCCATTCATTAGGAGGAAGTCACTAGGTCCAGCCCACACACTCAAGAAGGATGTGGTATAAGGCATGACTTCTTGAAGATAAAACTGGGAAACATGTGGGAAGGAATTTACAACAAAGAGTAAACGAATATATAAGAGGATATCCAAAAGCTGCGGGACAATATTAATAGCGCAGCATAAGTGGAATGCCAGAAGGAAAATAGTAACAAAATGGGACAGAAAAAATATTTTAAGAAATGATAATCAAGAATTAATAATGGGGAGTTCCCATACTGGCTCAGCAGTAATGAACCAGACTAGTATTTATGAGGATGCAGGTTCAATCCCTGACCTCATTCAGTGGGTTAAGGATCCCCATTGCCATGAGCTATGGTGTAGGTCACAGACACAGCTCAGATCCTGAGTTGCTGTGGCTATGGTGTAAGCAAGCAGCTACAGCTCAGGTTTGCCCCCTAGCCTGGGAACTTCCATATGTCACAGATATGGAACACTTAACCACAAGTCCAACATATTTAAAGAATACTAAGAAAGAAAAGAAACACACACACCCATGCACATGCACACTATACCTAGGTCTAATATATGAGAGAGACATCTGATATTAGAGACATCAGAAATTTAGATTATATTAGCAATAACCCAATTAAAATTTCGAGGAAAAAAAGATATTTATAAAGACAAAAAGAGAAAATGTTTAGGAATAAATTAATAAGAAATGTTAGGAGTTCCCTTTCTGACTTCACTCAGCATAAGAGTCTCTAGTTCCATCCATGTTGCTGCAAATGGCATTATTTTGTTCTTTTTTATGGCTGAGTAGTATTCCATTGTGTATGATGGAGCATAATAATGTGAGAAAAAAGAATGTATACATGTATGTGTAACTGTGTCACCATGCTGTACAGTAGAAAATTGACAGAACACTGTAAACCAGCTATAATGGAAAAAAAATTAAAATCATTATATTAAAAAAAATCCTAAAAACAGCTTATTAGACAACAAACATGTATTGTCTTCAAAAAAAAAGAAAGAAATGTAGAAATGTTAGGCATTCCCGTCATGATGCAGTGGAAATGAATCCAACTAGGAATCACGAGGTTGTGGGTTTGATCCCTGGCCTCGCTCAGTGGGTTAAGTATCTGGTGTTGCCATGAGCTGTGCTCATGTGGTCATGTGAGCTGTGGTCACAGATGCAGCTTGGATTGACCCTGCGTTGCTGTGGCCATGGTGTAGGCCAGCAGCTGTAGTTCTGATGTGACCCCCTAGCCCGGGAACCTCCATATGCCGTGGGGACAGCACTAAAAAGAAAAAAAAATGTTAGGATTGTTAAATGAAAATTTATAAAAGAGGAAGAAGAAAAGAGAGGGAGAAAGAGAGACACACGGACAGATTGAGAGAGACTAATAATCAATGATTATATTGAGTATTTTTTAAATCGAAGTATAGTTGATTTACAGTACTATCTTAGCTTCGGTATTTGAAATTTTGATAGATTATCTCTATTTAATGTTATTATAAAATATTGGCTGTATGCCCTGTGCTATACAATATATCTTTGTAGCTTATTTATTTTATGCAGAGTAGTTTGTTCCTCTTAAACCCTTAACCCTCTCTTGCCCCTCCCCCCTTCTCTCTCCCCTCTAGTAACAATTAGTTTGTTCAGTAATGAGTTTTTATTGGTTGTGAGAGAAGAGAATTCTGTAAAGTCATTGATAGAAACATAGAGTCATTGGGAGAAACATAAATCAAGAGTTAAGAGGGGAACGGTAAATACTTTCAGTGCTAAAATAGATTCTTTTCCAAAGAATGGTATTTTTAACTTGGTGATTTGTGACCTAGTGGTATAGACATGAAAGATGAGGAAATCTGAAACAGAAATGGACTTGAAGCAGAAAGACATGGGCAAAAATGGAGAGGACAATTCTGCCAATATAAATTTGGTCCTTTTCTCTGTTGAGGGAGTCCATATGGTACCCTTGTCCTTGTTTCATCAGAGCAAAACAGGTTCTCTGCAAACAGTAACAGTGTGACAAATTACATTTTAGTGGGTATGAGACAGTGAAAGCTGGAAATATTTTGGCCATATAAACTGTATTTCATATTGAAAGTCAATGTATAGAGCCAGAGTACCTGGTTTAAATTTCAACTCTGTTATTTGCTAATTGTATGCCTGTTGGCAAGTCACTTAACTTCTCCACCCCTTAGTTTTCCCAAATCTAAAATAGGTATAAAAAAGTATGTGCCTCTATCAGGTTATGAAGATTAAGTTGTTAATTTATGTAAAACATTTAAAGCAATCTCTGATAGTAAATATCAGTCTGACAGTAAATATCAGTCTCTGATAGTAAATATCTTGTGGTCACTATGGTTATATTGAAATAGAGTTTCATCATCAGGGGACATTTGAGCAATAAAAGTGAGGGGGTTTTACTACTAACACTCTCTTAAATGATGAAAAAAATTCTGAAAGTACCATCACAATTTTTACTTACTACCTACTAGGGTTTAATAAGGAAGTATTTCAACAATTAATGTCTGACAATTTTGGCAAAATAAATCTGAATATAGGTAAAGGCTCTGTCATATTAAAATCACTTTAAAATATACACATAAATATTTATGTGGAGTATGCATTGTGGCTCAGCAGGTTAAGAACCTGACATAGTGTCCCTGAGGATGTGGGTTCGATCCCTGGCCTTTCTCAGTGGGTTATGGATCTGGCATTGCTGCAAGCGGCAGTGTAGGTCGCAAATGCAGCTTGGATCCAAATTCGCCTACAGCTGCAGCTCCAATTTGACCCCTAGCCTAGGAACTTCCATATGCCACAGTTGCAGCCTTAAAAAGAAAAAAAAAAGATTTATCTTAATTATTAGATAGATGGAGTTCCTAGGTATGCATACTATAATTGGAGATATGTATAGATATACATACATATTTAGACACACACATACACATGTATGTAGTACGTGACATGTAATTGAGTGCATAGTATGTGGCATATAAAGCACAATATTGGACAAATAGCAAGTGTTCAATGCTTTTGTTGAATAAAAGAGTTAATGATTGACTTAATTAGTTAATTTTTGTTAAAAACATAGAGATGGTTCCCAACTTGTGATGGTTTGACTTACAAAATTTTTCTTTTCCATGATGGTTTATTACACAATATTGAAAATAGTCCCCTGTGCTATACAATTGGAATTTATTGTTTATCCATTCTATCTATAATACTTGCATATGATAGTCCCAAATCCCAGTTCAACAGTCCCCTGTACCCCCTTCCCCTTGGCAACCACCAGTTCTCTACATTTGTAAGTCTGTTTCTGTTTCATGGATAAGTTCTTTTGTATCAGATTTTAGATTCCACATGTAAGTGGTTCCATACCGTATGTGTCTTTCTCTCTCTAAATTACTTCACTTAGTATGATTGATAATCTCTAGGCCCACCATGTAGCTGCAAATGGCCTTATTGCATTCTTTCTTGTGGCTGAGTAACATTCTTTCTTGTAGCTGAGAAATATTCATATATATATATATATATATATATATATATAGTGCACCTTCTTTATCCATTTATCCATTCATCTGTCGATGGACATTTAGGTTGTTTCCATGTCTTGGCTATTGTAAACAGTGCTGCTATAAACACAGGGGTGCATGTATCTTTTTGAATTACAGCTTTGTCCAGATATATGCCCAGGAGTGGCATTGCTGGATCACATGGTAACTCTATTTTTAGGTTTTGTAGGAACCTCCATGCTGTCCTCCATAGTGGTGGTACCAATTTACATTCCCACCAACAGGGTAGGAGGTTTCCCTTTTCTCCACACTCCCTCCAGCATTTGTTATTTATAGACTTAATAGTGATGGCTATTTTGAGTGGTGGGAGGTGATAACCTCATTGTAGTTTTGATTTGTATTTCTTTAATAATTAGCGATATTGAGCATTTTCCATGTGCCTCTGGGCCATTTGTCTGTCTTCTTTGGAGAAATGTCTCTTTAGGTCTTTTGCCCATTTTTTGACTGAGTTGCTTGGGCTTTTTGTTATTAAGAAGTTTGAGATGTTTGTATATTTTGGAAAGGAAACCTTTGTCAGTCACATCATTTGCAAATATTTTCTCCATTTTGTAGGTTGTCTTTCCATTTTGTTTATGGTTTCCTTTGCTGTACAGAAGTTTATAAGTTTGATTACGTCCCATTTGTTTATCCTGCTTTTATTTCTATTGTCTTTTGACTTACAATTTTCAACTTTACTATTGGTGTGGAAGCAAAACATATTTAGTAGTAACTGTACTTCCCAATTTGAATTTTGATCATTCCTCATCCTAGGGATAGGCTGTAGAATATTCTCATGATGCAGGACAGCAGCAGCAAGATGCAGCTCCCAACTGACCACCGGATCACAAGACTAAACAATCATTCTTTACCTAGACAATGATTCCATTTTCGCTTGCAGTGCAGCATTCAATGAATTATGTGAAATATTCAACACTATAAAATAGCCTTTGTGTTATATGATTTTGCTAAACTGAAGGCTAATGTAAGTGTTTTGAGCACGTTTAAGGCAGGCTGAGCTAAGCTATGATATTCAGGAGGTTAGGTGCATTAAGTGCATTTCGATTTAGGATACTTTCAATTTACCATGGGTGTATCAGGAGGTGACCTCATTCTAAGTAGAGAAAGATCTGTATTTGAAATTGACAAGAGGTGTAAAAGAAATAGGAAATGAGCCAAAGGTCATGTTTCTACATAATTGCTTTGAAGCCCTAAGGGCTAGGGAAGGGTGCATGTAGCACTCAAATATCGAGAAAGCATAAAAATCGAGTTGCATCTCACCCTTGGATATTTAACAAGTTAATAGACTCTAAACTTAGTCTTGAATTACCATAAGTCTTTCTTTATATGTTATCCTTTCTTTATGTTAATACATTACACGGATGAGTGATTTTTAGTAAAATATAAGCTTTCATTATAAAAGGTATTTTATTTAGAAAAGACATGGTATGCATTTATTTCAACTTAGTTATGCTGCCCTAAGAAATGGGAAAGTGAGCCATTGAGTCTCTGTGCCCTTATCAGACACTGCTGTGCATTTTTTGTCAGTGACCACTATCACAGTGACAGAAAGCAATGAAAGAACCAATTAGAGTAATACACTGTAGAGATCACCAGATGTAGAGATAACCACATTGAAGTGTTATTATTAACAAACACTTCAATAATCATTAACTTTCCCTTCCTTAAAAAAACCAAAAGGAAAAATAAATTTGATTTGGTAATAAGAAGAAAATCATTATTTAAATCAAACTAGAAAAGGATATATACAAGTGAAAACATTTATATGAAATATGAAAATGCATATTATAGTTATGAAATCCTTAAAAGAATCGAATGGAGTTCCTGCTATGCTTCAGCAGGTTAAGAACCTGCCATAACCCATGAGGACATGGATTTGATCGCTGGCCTCTCTCACTGGGTCAACGATCTGGCATTGCCACAAGCTGTAGCTTAGGTCACAGATGGAGCTCGGATCCAGTATTGCCATGGCTGTGATGTGGACTAGTGGCTGCAGCTCGGATTCAACACCTCCCCCAGAAATTTCCATATACTGCAGGGGCGGCCATGAATATTTTTTTTTTACATTAGAAAGCCCATTCAGAAATTCAGAAAATCAAGAACAAGAATCAGCAATATTCTTTTTTATTTAATGCCCTTGAAAGTCTTACATACAACTTTGAGTAGTCACATTCACCAATCTATTTTTTAGAAATTCAGCAGCAGTCTTTGGAATACCAGGAGACAGAGGACTGTATTGTAATCTTCAGTGTAAGAGGCAGATTCTTGCTCATTCAACAGTCCAGGTCTTCATCAAGGTATCTTAAAGGCTGAACTAAAGACATAAATAGAAAAAAATGTTACTTTCCTCTTCATATGCACATGTGTAGAATTACATTAAAATGTGATATAATGTATTGTGTTACTCATTCACTCACAAATATTAAGAAGCACACTACTTTCCTGAACAGAACACTTAAATGCAATGATTTTCAAACTTCAGTGTACATAAGAATTACTTCTATTCCAGAGAACAACAGTGCAGAAATGCCTTTTTTAAAAGCACCTCCATATGATTCTGAGGCAATGATTCAGTAGTGATTACTCTTTAGGGAAAAAATTTAATCATTATTTATTACATCAGAATAGTATCCATATGTTTGAGATTATCAATCAAAAGTCATTCACAGTCCTCAAGTTTACAGTCTGTTAAAAATGTTTTAATGTTTCTTTACATGTATACATATGATAATTTTATAGATGTAAACATTATGTTTAATTATATTCGATAACATGAACACAAAAGTGAGATGATATTTAATGAATTTTTGTGCATGGTTTTTTTTTGTTGGTTGGGTGCACTAAAATTTTTCCAGCCGCTACCCCACTGACTGATATTCACTTTGTTTCCAGTTTGGGGGCACTACTAACAAGGCTGCAAAAAGGAATTCTCTTCTATTTGTTATATACAGACAAATGGCTTTATCTGTATGGAAGAAATTTTTAGGAGTAGAATTGTTGGATCAAAGGATCTTTGAAGCACTTTAAAAAAAAAAATTAATAGAAGTCTCCAGAATGCTTTCTCCAAAAGCTACCACACCCCTCATTTCCAACAGCAATCTTTGAAATTACATTTTTCTCTTTATTCCCGCCAATAATAAAATTGGTGCTGTTTAAAATTTTTTTTGGTCTGATTTATATAAAGCAATATGTCATTGTTAATCATAATTTGAATTGCCCGGAACTTCAGCATTTTAAAAATATCTAATAGTGGAGTTCCCGTCGTGGCGCAGTGGTTAACGAATCCGACTAGGAACCATGAGGTTGCGGGTTCGATCCCTAGCCTTGCTCGGTGGGTTAAGGATCTGGTGTTGCCGTGAGCTGTGGTGTAGGTCGCAGACGCGGCTCGGATCCTGCATTGCTGTGGCTCTGGCATAGGCTGGTGGCTACAGCTCCGATTTGACCCCTACCCTGGGAACCTCCATATGCCATGGGAAGTGGCTCTAGAAAAGGCAAAAAGACAAAAAAAAATAATAATAATAAAATAAATAAATAAATAAATAAATAAAAATAAAAATAAAAATATCTAATAGTCATTTAAAATTCATTTTGCGTGAACTATTTTTCTTAGCTTTGCCCAATTATTTTTTAGATATTGTCTTTGTCTTAACAATTGGCTTATATATATTATACATTATATATAATGTATATGTGTGTATACAAATTATTGTATATACAATTTGCATACCCATATTAACATTTTTGTACTATATACAATTTATAACAGGTCTATGTGTATGTGTCTATATGTGTGATACTAACACTCTACATTTATATACTTTTAAGAATTCCAACTTTTATCCTTTGTCTCAATTTGTATTTCTCATATGTCATATACAATATTTCTACAAAAAGCCTTACTTTTGCTATATATCATTTCTAAATGTATAGTCCTCCTAAAATTGTTTTTTTGTTTTGTTTTGTTTTGTCTTTTGTTGTTGTTGTTGCTATTTCTTGGGCCGCTCCCGCGGCATATGGAGGTTCCCAGGCTAGGGGTCGAATCGGAGCTGTAGCCACCGGCCTACGCCAGAGCCACAGCAACGCGGGATCCGAGCCGCGTCTGCAACCTACAGCACAGCTCACGGCAACGCCGGATCGTCAACCCACTGAGCAGGGGCAGGGACCGAACACGCAACCTCATGGTTCCTAGTCGGATTCGTTAACCACTGCGCCACAACGGGAACTCCCTAAAATTGTTTTTTAAAAAACAAAATACACCCAGTAACTCATTTCACTACCTTTTCTTTCTTTCTTTTTTCTTTTTTGTCTTCTCTAGGGTCACACTCGTGGCTTATGGAGGTTCCCAGGCTAGGGGTCTAATCAGAGCTGTCTGCAGCTGCCAGCCAACGCCATAGCCACAGCAATGCGGGACCCGAGCCACGGTCTGCGACCTACACCACAACTCATGGCATCGCTGGATCCTTAACCCACTGAGCAAGGCCAGGGATCGAACCCACAACCTCATGGTTCCTAGCAGGGTTCATTAACCACTGAGCCACAGCGGGAACTCCACTACCTTTTCTTTTTGATGTATAACTTATGTTTCTTGCCTTATTCACTTTTTTTCTTTAGTTAGACTTTCCTCCTGAAAGTAAATTATAAAAGGCAATCTGATTGTGTCTTGCCTCAGCTTAATCTTCCAAAGCCCACCACCTCCCCAATAGTCCCTAAAATAAAATATGAGCATGAAATATATCAGACAGGACCATTCATTATTGGGCTCAATGCAGCCTTCCAGCCTAGAGTCTCATCTATTCCCTGTGTCCACATAGGCTGTCCATAATTCCCACACATTGACGGTGAGACCTTCTATTCAACAGCCATGTCTTTGTCAAGAGCATCTTTTATCACTGAATTTTTAGTACTCAAGACACCACTTGTCACCACAAGTATGTTCAATACACAGTTTTGAATGAAAAACTTACTGTTCCTCAAAGATATGATTCTTTTCTATGCCATATTTTGAGATGTCTTTTCCACAATCTTCCCAAATTTTCATAGGCAAGCTTTCTATATTCCTATAGTATCCTATACTATCTTTACCAGAGTATGCACTATATAACTATAGAAACGTCTTATCTCTTTTATGAAATGACTCCTATAATTTTTTTTTTTAATGGCCACATTTGCTGCATATGGAAGTTCCTCACCTAAGGGTTGAATCAGAGCTGCAACTGAGGCCACAGCCATGGCAACACTAGATCTGAGCCCCATCTGCAACCTACGCTGCAGCTTACAGCAATGCTAGATCCTTAACTCACTGAGTGAGGCCAGGGCTCGAGCCCTCATCTTCACAAAGACATCAAGTCCTTAACCCACTGAGCCGCAGCAGGAACTTCCTGTAATATCTTTAGAGGATTTATTCACATTTACTTACCCAGCTTCTCTTAGCAATAGTTGTTGTTTAGAATATATATGTAACTAAAAGATGGACTGAAGTCATAGTTATAAAAAGTTGTTGCATATTCTGAATATGGATTTACAAACATAAACATAGACATGGAAATATATGTGTATATATGTTCTTTTTTTTTTCTAATAACAGAGGAGTTCCCAACTTTCAAAAGGAATGTACCTGTTTTCAGAAATGATGAATAAATTCTTTTTACTCACCTCACCAGGTTATAATTCCCATTTTCCTTTTCATTGTACTTCAGAGTGGTCTCCTTTTTTTCATCCAGAAATAGGAAGAGATTTAGACACAAAAATTAGTCCCACATCATTAAAACCATCTTATTCATTGGAATTTTCTGAAAGGAAGAAAATAATTACTGGGAAATAAATCAGATCTCCCCTCAAGTGCCTTAGAAGCTCTTTGAACTTTAAAAACACTGTTCACAATTAGGAAAACAAACAGTGGGGTTTAAGAAGCACAGCAAGTCTTTCCTATGTCTTATGTAGGTTTTCCTGACTTAGTTTTGGCAAAAATCGAGTCCCTTGGATTAAAGAAGTGAGGAAAGCCCCTCTCAGAAGGTAAGGAATATTGAGAAGCATTGAGTCTTCACAGAGTGAGTGGGGAACGGAATATTTCTTGCAACCTAGCAGAGTTATGTTCCTAGAGGCAGATTTAGTGCACTGGTGCTAAACAGAAGTCAACAGACAGAGAAAGAAGCATTACATAATGGGAAATAAGACTAGTCCTGTGACTAGGGATGGCTTCTGAAGGGATAAAGATATAGAAAATTTAAACTTTTAGGAAAAAATATAATAAATAAATGTTAGAGAAAGGAAAATGGCAGGAAATGGGAATGGAAGAAACTGTGAAAGATATATGAAAAGCTAAACTACCTTTGAGAAGACTGACTTGTTTTAGTGAAAAAAGGTCCAAGCCATCATATTATACTCCATAATCCCTCTGTCAGAAATAATCACGGCCCTCTCAGCCAGAGGTCTCCCCATGACTGCAATTTTTATCTTCCCTAAGAATAATCTGTAGTTCATTCTTGCCTTTCTTCCTCATATGCATCCCAAGCTTCCTATTACAGTTGAGATTTCTTTCTACTGCTGTGCAAAGTAGCATGCCTCAACCTCAACTGCAGCTGCTGATCTGAACCCCAGGGCTACAGCCCCTCAAAGAACCCACGGACCTGAGGGATTTAGCATATCCGTTTCATCTGCTTTCAGGCAAGAATTCATCTCCCGGTATTGAATTTGATGGACAGAATTCTCTCCTCCTGAGAAAACTGATAACAGAGGTCATAGGTTAGGGACTGGGTCATAATAAAACGTTCCCTCCCTATGTGTGCTTTTCCCCAGCAGTGCAAGCATAACGTAGTCATCATCCATACTTTTGACTTGTCTCCAGTCCAGTCTTTTTTTTGTTCAGGTAGTTAAAATTATTTATTTATTTATTTGTTTTATTGGAGTAGAGTTGACTTATAAAATTGTATTAATTTCAGGCATACAGCTAAGTAAATTAGTTATACACACACTCATTCCTTCTCATAGTTTTTTCCATATAAGTTACCACACAGTACCGAGTAAACGCTGCCAAGCCTTTCCCTCATGATGTCACGAACTCAAACGCAACAGGATGCCATCGGATAACCCTGTTTCTTCCCCAAAGACAGGTAGCATTCTTCTGTAATTCATTGGAGATTTGTATAAAATCTATCCTTTCCCAGCCATTCTCACTATAAAGTCCATTTTATCTTTCATCACAACTACTTCAAAATGCTCTCCTTGTCAATATATGGTTCTCTTTCAACCCCTCCGACATCCCGTTTCCAAACAGAACTTTCTAAGGACCTGCCTGCCTATCTCACGCCCCTACCTCATACGCTTTAATAACTCCGACTCTTCTTATCATGCAACACAGAACATCACTATTTGTATCTTCCCTATTCTTCAGCCTTAACAGAAACTTCTCTCTTTAACTCAACTTGTACTCCCCTCCAAAACAACAAATGTGCCCTCTTTTAAGCTTCTCTACACTTGTACATATTTTTCTTCTTTCCTGAAATGCATCTTACCCAGTACTTTGATTTCTGTCTTCAAAATCTGTCTCCAAACTTAGAAGTCTCTGATACTCCCCTTCCCCTTTCAGTAATTACTTTATTCTCTGTGCCTCCTTTGTTCCTTATTCACACGAATGTATAATAAAACATTGCAATTTATTTGTTTACATATTTATCTCTTCCACTAAACTGGAAATTCCATGAAAACAAAAGCACTTGAGTAGCCAAGTCTGAACCATCTTCAGAACCTAGCACATGGCTTGACAGAAGAGTTAAATGAGTAATAAGTATATAGTAAGAGAAAATAAATGTTTGGGGGGATACAGGATTCATCCAGAACCATATAAGCATACTCCTTCTAAACTATCAATTCTCTACTGTCCCCCATTAAACATACATAGCGAGTGTAGGTATCATCAGTACAGCCAATGTGCCTTTTCTTTTCTGAATTCTTGTTCCCTGTTTCGGAGAAACTGCTTAAACCTCTTCCAGGTTCCCTCTTTCTGGCCAACTGATACTTGAATGTAATTTTTTTGTTTTATTATCCAGAGAGGCTTCTTATCCCACAGAAACATTAGAGAGACCGTAATTTTGTTCAGACCTGAGAGCCGCTGCCTCTGTCTTCGCTTCTGAGTCCAAATGAGGAATGCGATGAGACAGGCCAACAGAATGACCCCAAAGATTGCAAGTGCAACAAAAGATGAGTGACCTGAGAACAAGTAAACATCACAAGAGGTGATAATGTCTTAGCTAAAAGACCTGGGTTCCTAGTTACCATCCCTCTCTTGGGTAAGATAACAGATAGCTGAAGTAAATGTCAAATCCTCAAAACTTCTGACTCAAAATGTCTTAACAAGAGGGATTCCACAAAATGCAGACAATGAGTCCCATGTTCTTAAACTTTTTGATATACCTGTGGCATGTAGGGATTCTTGGCTCTTTGCAATTTCTGTAGGAGAAAAGAGAAGAGAATCAGGTCTGGGAGTAAGAATGCAACAGATCTCTGTTTCCTATCTGAGCCTTTAGTGCCTCCTGAACCAGTAAACTGCTCCTTCCCACACAAAGCTAGAGTCCCCTAGTTCTTCCTCCCTCTGCAGGAGGATACATGTAAGTTATGTTCCTCTCCTCGGTGAAGGCCCATGCGTAACAACACAGGTTTTCATCATTCTTCAGACTGAAACATCATGTCTCCCCCTCCACCAGATCCTTAGGCTGGACCTTCCAATCTTTACCCGATGCAGGTCACCGCCCACCCTCTCTTTGCTGCCAGAGCTTCCAAGCTCAATCCAGACTCTCTGCCCTCACCTGAGCACGTCACAGCAGCATCCTCCTTGTGTCCACAGTCACTGTGGCCCCAGGATCTGGCAGGACAATCCCACAAGGAGGTTTCATTCCCCTTGCACTTCACTTCATTGAGCCATATGGGCCCAGTCCCCTGGCCAAATGCTGCCTCTTTTCCTGCCTCCAAAGCTGAGCCACAGCCCAGCTGTCGGCACACCACCTGAGCATCTTCAAGGTCCCAGGAGTCGTCACACACAGTGCCCCAGGAACCTCCGTACCAGATCTCCACACGTCCAGAACAATTAGTGTTTCCTTCTTGAAGTCTTATTTTGTCTGAAAAGTCAGAAACACCAAGATCATGTTTGAGAAGATGGACGCGCCCAAGAGGTCAAAGAGGAAAAGAGAGAGATGAAACTTTTTTTTGAAATCTCTTAAAACTTTGCTTATTTGATGGGCCTTTTAAATTTTATATTTTTTCCAAAATTCGTCTTTATGAAAGCACATGTCTTTCCAGCAAACCAGGTGTATTCCATCCTGGACATAAGAATCTCAGTATGACTTAGAAAACATCAGGTGAATAAAGTTAACATCATAAATGCATAATGTTAAATTCCCTCAAACCGCCAGGTAGATAGAAATCTCCCGGTTTAAAAATATGAGAAAAAGAATGTATATGTAAATAACTGGGTCACTTTGCTGTAGAGCAGAAATTGACAGACATTGTAAATCACCTATAACAATTTTTTTTTGAAATTTAAAACAGATGTAGAATGGAGAAATGATTCAGGATTGATCTTTCTGACTGCTTCTCTCCTTATACTCAGTGCAACAAAAGACTATGTGAAAGAAAAATGGGATGATTCAATAGTCAAATTCTGAATTACATATTCTCTGCTCCTCAACCGTTCACGGAGGAAGCAACTGATTAGAACTTTTGAGAAGACCTTCAGAGCATGATGGTCTTTGGGAAAATGATCACTGATCCTGAATACCTGCACACCAAATTAAACAGAATGAATCTCATCATCCAGGTAGAATAGGGATTACCTAAAGGTTATAAAACTTCTGCTTAGGTAGATAAGAAGATAACAGTGGCGCTAAAGAATGGATACTCACTGGCACATGTGATCCATGTCTCCTCTGAGGGGCTGGCCAGTCTCTTCTTCCATGGAGATGATGGGCACTGCCATAGTGTGTCAGGTCCTTTAGGACACTGAACATTGTCCACCCACATGTGCCTGGACACTGTCTTGTCTGAAGATGCAGGGCTGATGTCCCCTCTGTCTGCACAGCCCAGCTGCCTGCATACCACCCCCACTGTGGCTGGAGACATGCTATTCTTGCCAACGCTGCCCCAAGCTCCGTTGTAAAAAACTTCCAGGCGCCCTGCACAGGTCTCTCTGCTGTTTTCACTGATCAGTCTCAGAGACATGAACTCTGGGATGAAATAGAGAATTAGCACTTTCACATCTTTTCTGAAGATTCAGAGGGTGCTCTCCCTTTATTCTGATGTAAGAATGGCCTTGAAAACAGGTACACTATGTCAGTGACCAGTAATTCTTTAGTAGCTTCTGGATGACTTGGTAGAGCTTATTAAAATATATTTGTTCTACAAATACCTTCTGGCTTTTTAGCCTTGGATTTTATACTTATGGACTGCTTTAAAATACCACCGGTATTTCTAAGTTGAATTCTAAATCTCAAACAAAGGCTCAGAGCCTTTTATCAATTACATGCTTTGGATGTTTTTCTCCCTAAATTACTGTGATTTTAGCTTCATAACCCTATTCTGTTCTCTCTCTCTCTCTTTTTTTTTTTTTTTGGCAATTGTCCCTGATAGTTAAAATTTAGCAAGATACTCAGATGGTAAAACCACTGTTTTGTATACATTACCTTAAAATGAAATATTTCCCTTTCTGACACTTCAGTTTCTATGTGTATGTACTTTACCAGATTTGTCATGAAAAGAAAGTAACATCAAAATCACTTCTGGGGAGTTCCCTTCGTGGCTCAGCAGAAATGAATTTGCCTAGGATCCATGAGGACCTGGATTTGACCCATGGCTTGGCTCAGTAGGTTAAGGATCTGGCATTGCCATGAGCTATAGTATAGGTCGCTGACGTGGCTCAGATCTAGCGTTGTTGTGGCTGTGCCATAAGCCAGTGGCTATAGCTCTGATTCGACCCCTAGCCTGGGAACCTCCATATGCCGCATGTGTGACTCTAAAGAGACATAAAAAAATAACTTCCGGCATGTAGATTTTTTTACTTCTCATAGTACTGTTTTCCCCAGTATATTATAACTGAGTACACTTTTCTACTTCACAATGCTTTCTAAAATCTTTCCATGTACACAAAACAAGGGCATTATATTATGACCATTTGTGCTCCCATGACATCTCATTTATATGCCTTGAAAAATCAATCGGGCATGGTGATTATCTTTGTCTCTGTAGAATATAACACCAAATATATTTCTTCTTGTCCTTTTTAAACTACTTATTTATTTACTTATTTATTTATTTTGCTTTTGAGGGCCACCCCCGCAGCATATGGAGGTTCCCAGGCTAGCGGTCAAATCAGAGCTGTAGCCACAAGCCTACACCACAGCCACAGCAAAGCGGGATCCAAGCCGCATCTGCGACCTACACCACAGCTCATGGCAACACCAGATCCCCAACCCACTGAGTGAGGTCAGGGATCAAACCCGCAAACTCATGATTATTTGTCGGATTCATTTCCGCTGCGCCACAACAGGAACTCTTTATTTATTAATAAAGTGGTCATCAGGTGGTGCACTGAATATCCAGCTCCATATTATTTGTAAAGAAGTTCTCCCTATGAGTTTTGCTGCAAACTCGCTTCTGAATTTTTATCTTTCTGGTAGTATACTACCTTATACATGAGGTAACACTAATTCATTAAATCCACACCTCTGGGAGCCTCAATCTCACAATGGTTCCCTCTGAGTCCGTATTTCAGGGAATTTGCTCTGATGGATATGCCTCACTACCCTTTGCCCCACCTTAGTTGTTTCTTAAATCATTGTAACCCGAAGTTATGTGCAGAACTTACCTGAGCAGATGACTCCTGCATCCTCCTTATGCCTGCAATTGTGCCGCCCCCAACCATGTGAGTGACATTGCCAAATATGAGATTCTTTTCCATTACAGTTTATCTCATCCAGCCAAATGGGCCCTGTTCCTTCCCCAAAATGAGCAGAACCAGTGGCATTAATGGCCCATCCACAGCTCAGCTGTTTGCACACCACATGGGCATCATTCAGGTCCCAGCTGTCATCACAGATGGTGCCCCAGGAGCCCTCATGATAGACCTCTACTCTCCCAGCACAACGACCACCTCCATTGACCAGGCGAAGTTGACCACTCCCTGCAAAGAGGAAATAAAACATGAATAAAATGCATTTCAGAGGATTGAGATCATTTTCATAGGTTGGTCACTGATTCTCACCTATGCAGGCAACACCATTTTCTTCTGAAATAATAGAGCTTGATGGGTCCGAGGATGATGAATTGCACGGGGATAGTGTCTGACTCTGGTTTCCTGCAAACACCAAACCACTCAGTCACAGAAGATACAAAATATCGGAGATACCCACAGTGGCACAGGGGGTTAAAAATCTGACTGCAGCAGCTTGGGTTGCTGCAGAGGCATAGGTTTGATCTCCACCCTGGCACAGTTGGTTAAAGGATCCAGGGTTGCCACAGCTGTGTCAGGAAAATCAGCTGGAGTGTTAGATAGATATGCTCTGGATAAACACAGCCATAGAGAGAGGGGGCTGGGTCAACCAGGCTGGGAATGAATCAGGTACTCTGAGAAGACATATAGTAAGCACCAGGTAACTAGGAGGTCCATGAAAGTCAAGTTTACTTTCCCTGTAACAAGTCAAATGAAGTTAATATTCTGGCACACTCCTCACAATCCCTCACAATGGGGGAATCCCTTTCACTTCCCTTTTACATCTGTTCTTCACTATAGGCACACCCACTCTTTTTTTTTTTTTTCCTTCCTTAGTGCTGCACGTGTGGCCTATGGAAATTCCCAGGCTAGGGGTCGAATTGAAGCTGCAACAGTCAGCTTACACCACAATCACAGCAACATGGGACCTGAGCAGAGTCTGCAACCTATACCACAGCTCACAGCAATGCTGGATCCTTAACCCATTGAGCAAGGCCAGGGGTCAAACCCACACCCTCATGGATACCAGTCGAGTTTGTTACCACTGAGCCACAATGGGAACTCCTAGGTACACCCACTCTTAAGGTACCGTCATGAGTGGCTCATCACTGGCTGCCCTTACCTGAGCAGATTACAGAGGCCACTTGCCCTGAAGAACAGAGTGATGCACCCAGAGCAGTGACGGGACAATCTCCCATGTGCTTCTCAGTCCCAGTGCAGTGAAACATGTGCCTCCAGACCTGCTCACTTCCTTTCCCAAAAGGTGCTCCTCCCGGGATAGAAAGGGCAACTCCACATTCAAGCTGCTGGCATAAAACATGGGCATCTTCCATGTCCCAGTGAGAGTTGCAGAGGGACCCCCAGGACCCAAGAATGTTGAGCTCCACTCTTCCTTCACATGGGGTCTTGCCATTCACCAAGCGGATTTGTGTGTATCCTGGAAGGAGACAGGGCTTTAAAAAGATGTCCGTGACTACCTAACCCTACCCTCTTCATGGCATGGGAACAAAGTGAACACATTCCCTGGGTCTCACTTGAGCAGACTACGCCGACGTCCCTGCTGTGGCTACATGTCCCGTCAGGGCGGGGTGCTACTGGGCAGAGTGAAAGGTGGGACTCGTGCCCCTCACACTGGAATTCTTCAGCCCAGATCTGTCCACTTCCTTCTCCAAAGTGAGCTCCCCCCAGGAGGGAAACCACAGTGCCGCATTGTAGTTCCCTGCACAGCACGCTGGCCGCCTCCAGAGAGAAGTCAGAATCACAGACGGTGCCCCATGTGTCTCCATGTTGTACTTCAACACGACCAGAGCAGGGAATGTCCCCTCCAACCAGCCTGGGTTTCCTGTGGGCTGAAAAATAGCATTTTGGTGAGGGAGAATATGATTCCAATATTTTCCTTCATGATGGGAGTAAGCCAGGGAGTGAAAAGTGAGAAAGGGAAGCCATTCATGTCTCTTGGTTTTTCTGCCTACAGTGGGCTTAGCCGATTCTAGACCTCCCTGTCCTTCACTGGAGACAATTCTGGGACTTTGCCTCCTGGAACTCATAATTCTTGGAGCATGGTTTCTCTTTCCTTTGAGTATTTGCCTACATTATTCATCACATTGGAGACCACAGATAATATGTGTCCATTCTCTCTACTTTTTAGCCCTATACTCAGTCCTCCATACTGTAATCTGGAGTCAAAGGCACACCAGAAATAAAGCAGAAGACATGGAGCTCAGATTTTAAAGACAATCTTTGCCGGGTTAAGAGCACAATCATCAAGGTAAGAGTTTCTTTTAACAGACTGAGAGGCAATTCAATTTACTTGGGCAATAAAGACTATTTTCTTCAATTTATCTTTTAAAGAAAGGAAATGCATTTGAAATTGGACTTTCTCAAATGCCTTTTAAAGATGACTGCTGTCAAATAACACTAATTCTTGTGATCCCTTAACATTATTATCAGCATGGCACAGATACACAATTGGCCCTCTCCAACTTCCTAAAATGTTCAAGATCTGACTATATTCTGCATTATAACACTGTAGATCACCTCAGCATGAAAATTTTGCCACTTATCCATTAAAAATGTATGAAACAAGTTCCCTTCCAAATTTGAGTTGAAGAACATCTTGCTTTCTAAACACAACTAAGACTTTAAAACAAATATAGCTTCCACAACACAAATAATGAAAGACTCTTGAATCCTTGATTTAATTTTTTTTTTTTCTTTTAAGGCCGCACCTTGTAGCACATGGAGGTTCCTGGGCTAGAGATTGAATTGGAGCTGCAGCTTTGGCCTAAGCCACAACCATGGCAGCACTGGGTCTGAGCTGCAGCAATGCCAGATCCTTAACCTATTGAGCAAAGCCCAGGATGGAACCTACATCCTCACAGAGACAACATTGGGTCCTTAACCCACTCAGCCACAAGGAAAATTCCCTCCTTGATTTAATCTTGCTGAATCATTATTTGAGCTTGACATTCCTCTCACTAAATACTCATAAACTAGTATTCTATTCCACTTTTGGATAGACCCAAACCTTGGAATGAAAGCAGTTTCTTAGAGTGAGCCAAATCCATATTTCTTGTAATCTCTAGTCCTCTAGATCAGTTTCAAACAAACAAACAAACAAACAAACAAAAAACAGTGAAAAAAGGCAAAAACAAATAAACACCTCTGGTGGTTCTTTTTTTTTTTGTCTTTTCTCTTTTTTTGTCTTTTTAGGGCTGCACCCGTGGCGTATGGAGGTTCCCAGGCTAGGGGTCTAATCAGAGCTGTTTGCTGCTGGCCTACACCACAGCCACAGCCACAGCAACGCAGGATCAGAGCCGTGTCTGCAACCTACACCACAGCTCACGGCAACACTGGATCCTTAACTCACTGAGTGAGGCCAGGGATCAAACCTGCAACCTCATGGTTCCTAGTTGGATTTGTTTCCACTGAGCCACGATGGGAACTCCCACAAATTTCTCTTTAATGGTGAAATTTTGTCAAGTACTTGAAAACAAGTCCCTTCTATAAATATCTTCTTTTTTCCTTTATCCTAAAATATTTGAGTCCAGGACAAAGGAGAAATTCTTCCACTCAGAAGTGACGTGGGGACTACATCCTCAGCCTTTATTTCACGAATCTGCTAGTAACACATCAATCTCTACACAGACTGGCATCCTTATGCCATTTACTCTGTGTACATGGTTAGAATATTGGAAATTTAGCCCTTAAAAGTATTTTTCCTATTAAAGTATAGTTGATTTACAATGTTCTGCCAATTTCTGCTGTGCCGCAGGGTGACCCAGTCACACACACATATATATATACTCTCTTGTTCTGATTTTATCTTCCATCATATTCTATCCCAAGAGATTGGATATAGTTCCCTGTGCTGTACAGTAGGACTTCATTGTCCATCCATTCTAAATGTAATAGTCTGCATCTACTAACCTTTTCTTCCTGCTAAACCTATACCTAAATTTTAACAGAAAGCCATTAATTGAATTTTTGTGCCTGGATTAACTCCTTTGATTAATAAGTTAAGCTTTTACCTGCCATCATTAACTGAATCTGTATTTATTTCTTTCTATAGAAATGAATATATGAAGAACAAATATAAGAAATAATTAATTTGGGGTTCCCATCATGGCTCAGCAGTTAACGAACCCAACTAGCATCCATGAGGACATGGGTTCGATCCCTGGCCTCGCTCAGTGGGTTGAGGATCAGGCATTGCTGTGAGCTGTGGTGTAAGTCACAGACGTGGATCAGATCCCGTGTTGCGGTGGCTCTGGCATAGGCTGGCTGCTACATCTCCAATTGGACCTCTAGCCTGGGAACATCCATATGCCACAGGTGTGGCCCTAAAGAGACAAAAGACAAAAATAAATAAATAAATAGAACTACTTCTTTTTGTTTAGTAATAGATAAATATACAATATGGTTTAAAGAAGCATTAATATATTTTCATCATTTATTCCTTCCTAGACTCTGAAGAAGTAGAGTTCATTCTCATCTCAAGATTATTTCTCAGACCTTAGTAAAATATAACACAATGCAAATGAACTATTTCTTAGGTTCAGATGCCCTTTCCAGAACATATACAATCATTGCAAATAAAATGCCTGGGATTCAAAGCAACTTTGTGACCAAAATTTCTTAGACCTCTTTGTGACTGGTTTGTCAAAACTACACTTCAGGGATAAATTCTTGCCATTATCTTTCTCATCTTCCCTCTTTATTGAGTTTGCTGGCCCCTATCAGACACAAAGCCTTGTCATCTATAAATGCTTAAGAATTAAAACAGATTATACAATTCTTAGTTTGAACTTGGCAGGCACAGAGACAGTATTTCCATAATTTTTTTTCCTGGAAATCTCTTAAAAGTATCAAGTCAATGAAAAAATAAAATTATAAACTCTATTTCTAGAAAAACAAGGAGAGGGTTAAAAATCTAGGCCCCCCAAATAAGTAAAAGTGTTTCCAAAAGCTATAGAAATATAACAAAAAAGAGAATTCACAGAGGAAAGCAAAGTGCACATATAGCAAAGGAAAACATGATTTTGTAAAGACAGGAACCTGCCTTAAGTTGCAAATTTTGCTATTTGGGATTTCTATTACATGCAGTATAATAGAATCCTAAATAATTTAGAATGTGTTATAATAAGTGAGGTATTAGGAATTCCCATTGTGGTACAGAGGAAACAAATCTGACTAGGAACCATGAGGTTACAGGTTTGACCCCTGGCCTCACTCAGTGGGTTAGGGATCTGGTGTTGCTGTGAGCTGTGGAAAAGGTCACAGATGTGGCTCAGATGTGGCGTGGCTGTGGCTGTGGCATGGGCCAGCAGCTAAAGCTCAGATTAGACCCCTAGCCTGGGAACCTCCATATGCCATGGTTATGGCTATAAAAAGACCAAAAAAAAAAAAAGTGAGGTGTTCCAGGAATAAAACCTAAATTATGGATGGGGCTGAATGGAATTAACATGCAGGATATACTCAGACTAGGATATTGTAGCCTGGAGAACTAACGAGTCTTGTTATTCAAGTGACATTAGAGAAATACCACTTTGAAAAGAAAACCATGTCCAAACTGATGCTGAAAAGTTGGATGACATTTGGGAAAAGTATACTCTTATCAAGTATAGAAAAGAAAAAATCATAATGTTGACATAGCATGAATCCTCCTTGTCCTTTTTAACACTTAAAGAGAGAGATGAACTCAGACAAGAAATAGCCAAACTGCAAGAAGAAATGGAAGGAAAAATACTAATTTTGTGAGGGAGACATCCTGTGCCTGCAGCTGTTATATATGGCTAATTGAGAGTCTTATAATTTAGAAATTGCAGGATTGGGGGAAAAAAAAAAAAAACAAACTCTAAATATCCTGTCCTCCAAACTGAGGTTATGATAAAATGGCAGACTTAGCAGAAAATAAAATTGAAGATAGTATGAGAAAAAGAATGTATGTATGTGTATGACTGGGTCACTATGCTGTACAGCAGAAATTGACACAACACTGTAAATAAACTGTACCCCAGTTTAAAAAAATCGATGCTCTAAAGACAAGGACAGTGAGCCTTCCAACAAAGACGGGATTTAGGCCTTGCCTTTCCTCCCAAACCCATGGTTTCAAATGACCTTAAGGCAGTGGTCAATAAATTAAGAGGAAGAGCCTGGTCACAGGGTAGGTCAAGGTATATAACTTATTCTTTGACCATGTTACTTTCACATGGCATTGGATTAAAGCAAATACACTAGAAGCCTACTAGTTTGGAGACAATTATTTTGCTGACTTTGAAGGCAGGTGACACTAGTTAATGATGACTCAATTGTAAAGCAATCCAAGGATCCCTAAATCAGTATCAGCAGAAAGTGGGTTGTGAAAAGCGTGCAGCCCCCACACACGTATACTCTCCACACTGAACTCAGAACTGAAATGAGAACAATGCCCTAGGAAGTACAGCTCTGAGAACAGCACAGGGCCCATGACAGAGGATAGCTCAGTGGGCAGAGCCTGATCTCACCAACACGTTCCCTCATTTGCACATTCTCTATTCTTGTCCAGTAGGATTTGATAATTACTGGACCACAGAATCACCCAAACAGCCTTAAGCTGTTTATCTATTTGACTTATTTTCAATGAGAAAAAGGGAGTTTCCCTCATGGCTCAGCGGTAACAAAGCCGGTTAGTATCCATGAGGATGTGGGTTTGACCCCAGGCCTCACTCAGGGGGTTAAGGAACCAGCATTGCCATGAGTTGTGGTATAGGTCGCAGATCAGGCTTGGCTCTGGCATTGTTGTGGCTGTGGTGCAGGTGGGCAGCTGTAGCTCCTATTCGACCCCTAGCCTGGGAACTTCCACATGCCACAGATGCGGCCATTAAAAAAAAAATATGAGAAAAAAATAAACTTTTTCTTTACCACTCAGGTGGCTTTTCTTTTAATGCAGCTGAAATTCATGCTAATTAATATGAAATATGTTAATATGAAAATATACAAACCTTTTTAAATTTGGAAGGAAATTATCAGATATACAAATATACTTCCACATTCCTAAACAAATGCTGAGTCCCCATAAAGGTCATAGAGTGAAATATGTTTTTAGTTGTACCATAATGACAATAAATGTTATGTATACATAACATGACAAGAGAACAATGCATAATGTGACTAAGTTAAGGTCAAATATATCTCCATATCAGAAAAAAAAATTACTTAATCAGAGTCCTTTTAAAAATAAATCCCAATTCAATTATGAAAAAAGTGAGGCACCTAGAGCGAAATTATTCACAGAGGTTAAAAGTGAGAATAGAAAATAAATAAAGCAATAGATGTGATATTAATATCCAACAAATTTGATTCAGGACAAAAATTGTTCAGCTATAAAAGATGAGAACTTTATAATCTAAAAAGAGCAATTCACAGCTACCACATAACAGTCATAGGACGTTTATGTCCCAGACTCACAGAGGATCAGTTCATCAATTATATGATATAGCTACTGGTACACTCAGTGGAAAACCTATAACTTCAAATATGTATATTAATAAATAGGAAAGAATCAAAATTAATTAAGCATACAACTCAAGGAGTTAAAAGCTAAAAAGAAATCAAATTTCAAAAAATCAGAAGTGAATTAATAGAAAAACAAATTTAATGACTTAGAAAACAAAGGTGGTATTAACCTTAAAAAACACAACCGTGTGTTCTTTAAAAAAAAAAAAGCTGAAGCAGAAGATAATTTCATCTAATAAAAGAAGTTAAAATATAAATAAATGCACATAATAGATGATGAGAAAAGAAATGTTATACAGAAATAATTTCAGAAAGCTCTTTAAATACTGATAGGAAATTATGATCAAAATATTTTACTAAGTGAATACCCAAGGTACAGTATAGTTTATATGATATGCAACATTAGGATAATAAAATGGGGTGAAACCTATATATATGGATTTGTTTATATTTTCTTGGATTTACTATTTAAATACCCTAACCACATCAGTTGTCTGTGGTGAAGTAGAGTTGGTGAGCTGGGGACAGTGGTGGGAAAAGAGTTTACACTTTAATATTTTGAAGTTTAAACCATGTGAATACCCTGCTTAATGAAGAAATTTCTTTATCTGACTGAAGTGGCTCAGATTGTCAGTGAGGCAAGGCTTCAATCCCTGGCCTGGTACAGTGGGTTAAAGGATCTGGTGTTGCAGCAGCTGTGGCATGGGTCGCACCTGTGGCTTGAATTCTATCCCTGGCCTGAGAACTTCCATATGCCGTGGCCATTAAAATTAAAAAAAACAAATAAATTTCTTCTTTTAAAAAGAAAAAATGTTGAAAAGCAAAATTAAAGCACAAAAGTTTCAATGTTGTATCTTAAAAGGTTGCATTTCTTCATCAAAGGATAGTTTCCATGTAACACAATTTAAAGCATCAGGGAAGACACCTGGGAGCAGATCTTAGTTAGGATGTGTCTGGCGTGAAGCCACTGGTTAGGGGATATGCATCACATAAAATTTCCACCCTATGACTAGATGTCTCCATGTTTAATGGTTTTGCTCTTATGCTATTTTCTCTAAGGTCTTTCTTTTCAGTATAATAGCAATAGTTATGTCAATACATTATTTTATAATAGTTTAAAAGGCATCACTTTTCAACAAAGTATTTGTATAAATATGATTAGCATCAAATGCTAGAGATTATCCACAAGACTAGCCAATCGCAGCTCACTTTTGAGATTTTTAAAAAGGTTGCAGTGAAATACACCAAAATGTTTAGAGGACATGGCCAAGATGGCAGAGTTGGAAGACCCTGAGCTCACCTCCTACTAGGTGTACACCCAAGTTACAATTTACAGAGCAACTGTTGATAAGAAAAACTTTTCTACAACTAAAGATATAAAGAAGGAACCACAACAAGATGGATAGGAGGGGTAGAACACAGAACAGTTAAGACCATATCCTCAGCAACCCACAAATAGGAAGATAATTCATTACAGTTGCAGAGATTCTTCCCAAGCAGTAAGGGGTCCAAGCCAAACATTAGACTCCCTAGCCCAGGAGTCCTATACCAAGAAGGCAAGCTCCCAGAAGTTTTGAAAGCCAGCAGGGCTTACTTTGGGGAGAACCAGAGAGCAGTGGGAAATAGAGACTCCACTGTTAAAGGACACACAAAATCTCACATGTTCTGGGACCCAGGGCAGAAGCAGTAATTTGAAAGGAGCTTAGATCAGACCCACCTGTTGATCTTGGAGAGCCACTTCAAGAGACAGGAGCAATTAGAATTCACCATGGGGACATAGACACTGGTGGTAGCCATTCTGGGGAGTTCATTTTACCACAAGGACACTGGTGTTAAAAAATGTCATTTTTGAATCTTCCCTCTAGCTTATTAGCACCAGGACCAAGACCCACTAATTAGCCTGTTGGCACCAGTACTGGGATGCTTCATGCCAAGCAACAAACTGGGCAGGGACATAGCACCTCCCCACACACTCCTCTAACCAGCAGTAGGTTGCCTTGAGATTCCCTGAGCCTACAGCCACCCTGGAATATGGAAATATGGCCCTGTCTACCAGAATGGCCAGGACCCAACCAAACACACACCAGTGGGCCAGCACTAGCCCAGGGATCCCCAGGGCACTTCAGTCAGAGACCCTGAATCCCAGCTCCACCCACCAGTGGGCAGGCACCAGCCTCAGGACTCTCTGCACTCCAGTCCTGTATGTCAGTTGACTGACATACCAACTCTGGGATCCCAGAGCCCTGTAGCCAGAAATACAGGACCTAGATCCACCCATCACTGAAGTAGCTCTAGCCTGGGGACACTCTGGGCCTTGGCCCTGTCCACCAACCGGTCAACACCAGCTCCTGGATCCCTGGCCCTGCAGCCAGAACCTCCAGGACCTAGATCTACCCACCAGAGAGCTGGTGCTAGCCCTGGGACAAGTCTTACCCCCCAGTGGATAGATACTAGCCCCAGGATCACTGTAACCCTACAACCTGCCTTGTCAGGACACAGTCCACCCACCAGGAGGTTAGCTCTAGCTCTGAAGCTCCTAGGCTCTGCAGCTGGGGACCCAGTACCCACAAGCTGACACTAGATCTAGGAACCCTGGAACCACAATCACCCACTGCAAAACGTGGCTAAACCCACAAGTGAGACAGCACTACCCCTGAGACAACCCTGGTCTCTATAGCCAGCCACCCCATGACCCAGTCCCACCAACAAGTGACTGGCAGCCTTTGTACAAGGCAGCTTCTTGCAAACAACCAGACTGGGGGCCAGCCATGCCTACAAGACCACCTACAGTAGTCAGCCAACCGCAAAAGAAGTTCTCACAAAGTCAGCATAGGGGGGCACCCCTGGAACATATAGCTCTGGTGACCAGAGGGGAGTGTGCTGCTGGGAAGCACAGGATGTTTCAACAAAAGGTTATTTGTCCAAGGTTGGGAAATGTAACCAACCTACCAGATATTTAGAACCCAAAACAGCAAATTAGGCAAAATGAGGTAGCAAAAGAACATGTTCCCAAAACATTAGAGATGGACTTAATTGAAATAGAGAGAGCATTCCATTTGAAAGCAGCAGAATATTCATTCTTTTCATGTGCACATGGAACATTCTTCAGGATATATCACATGCTAGGCCACAAAACAAGCCTTGGTAAATTTAGGAAAGTTGAAATCATATCATGCATCTTTTCCAACTACAACACAAAGAGACTAGAAATCAACTACAAGAAGAAAATTGCAACAAACCACAAACACGCAGAGGCTAAACAATATATTACTAAGCAACAAATGGATTACTGAAGAAATCAAAGAGGAAATTAAAAAAAACCTGAATACAAATGAAAACAAAAACACAATTCCAAATCTATGGGACATCTGGGGTTAATAGATGCAAACTATTGCATTTGGAGTGGATAAGCAATGAGATCCTGCTGTATAGCACAGGGAACTGTATCCAGTCACTTGTGATGGAACATGATGGAGGATAATGTGTACATGTATGTGTATATATACATATATATATATGACTGGGTCACTTTGCTATATAGTAGGAATTGACAGAACACCATAAATGAACTATAATGGAAAAATAAAAATCACAAAATTAAAAAAAAAAACTATAGAACTTAAGAAAAACTATTCTAAGAGGGAAGTTTACAAATATGCAAGCCTGTTTCCTCAAGAAACAAAAATCTCAAATAAACAACATAACCTTACACTTAAAGGAAATAGAAAAGAACAAACCAAACCCGAACTTAGTAGAAAGAAAGAAATCATAAAAATCAGAACAGAAGTAAATGAAATAGAGACTAAAATAAATAGAAAAGTTGAATGAAATTAAGTGCCAGATCCTTGAAAAAAATGAACAAAATTGATAAACCTTTAGCTAGAGTCACTAAGAAAAAAACAGAGGGCTCAAGTCAATAAGATCAAAATGAAATAAGAGAAGTTATGATTACTACAGAAAAATAAAGACTCATAAGAGATCACTATAAACAATTACATACCATTGGAGTTCCCGTCGTGGCTCAGTGGTTAACTAATCCAACTAGGAACCATGAGGTTGCGGGTTCGGTTCCTGCCCTTGCTCAGTGGGTTAAGGATCCCGCATTGCTGTGAGCTGTGGTATAGGTCGAAGATGCGGCTCAGATCCCACGTTGCTGTGGCTCTGGGGTAGGCCAGTGGCTACAGCTCCGATTAGATCCCTAGCCTGGGAACTTCCATATGCCATGGGTGTGGCCCTAGAAAATGCAAAAAAAAAAAAGACAAACAAACAATTACATTCCACTAAAATGAACAACCTAGAAGAACTGGACAAATTTTTAAAACATACAATCTCCCAAGATTGAACCACAAAAAAAAAGAAAATATAAATGGTCCAATTACCAGTAATGAAATTGAATCAGTAATAATAATAATTTAAAAAGAACTTCCCAACAAACAAAAGAACAGGACCAGACAGCTTCAAAAGTGAATTCTACCAAATATATTCCCCAAAGAAATGTACCCTTCTGAACTCATTCTAGGAGGATACCCTAGAGGATACCCTGATACCAAAACCAGACACATACAAAAGACTTAAAATCCAATACCCCTGATGAATGTATACGCAAAAATCCTCAAACAAAATACTAGCAACCAAACTCACTAATACACTAAAAAGATTACACACCACGATCAAGTGGGATACATGAATGGATACACATCTGCAAATAAATCAGTGTGATGCACCACATGAACAAATTAGAAAATAAAAATAATAGGGTTATCTAGATGCAGAAAAAGTTTTAGACAAAGTTTAACATCCATTCATGATAAAGAGTTCTCAACAAAGTGGGTATAGAGGGAATATACCTCAAAATAATAAATGCCATATATGATAAGCCCACAGCTAACATCATACTCGACAGTTAAATGCTGAATGTGTTTCTTCTAAGGTCAGGAACAAAGCAAGGATGCTGATTCTTGCTACTTTTATTCAACATGATTTTGGAAATCCTAGTCACAGCAGAAAAGAAAAAGAAATAAAAGGAATCCAATTTGGAAAAGAGGAAGTAATAACGGCACTGTTTGGAGGTAACATGAATCTATACATAGAAAATCCTAAAGACACCACCAAAAAGCTACTAGAGTTTATCAATGAATTGGGTAAAACTGCAGGATAAGAATTAATATGCTGAAACCTATTTCATTTCTATACACTAACAACAAACTATCAGAAAGAGAAATGAAGATTTCCCATTGTGGCTCAGAGAGTTAAGGACCCCGACATTGTTTCTGTGAGGATTCAGGTTCTAGCAGTGGGTTAAGGATTCAGCATTATTGTAAGCTACAGTGTAAGTGGCAGATGTGGCTCAGATCTGCTGTTGCCAAGGCAGTGGCATAGACATAGCTGCAGCTGTGATTTGATCCCTAGCCTGGGGACTTCCATATGCTGCAGGTGAAGCCATTAAAAAAGAGAGAGAGAGAATTAAGGAAACAATTTCATTCACTATCACATTGAAAAGAATAAAATGCCTAGGAAAAAACCCACCTAAGGAGGCAAAAGACCTGTACTTCTAAAACTATAAGTTGCAGATGAGAAGAACTGAAGATGACACAGAAAGAAAGATACACTGTGCTCTCGAATTGGAAGATTCAGTATTGTTAAAATGGCAATACTATCCAAGGCAATCTACAGATTCAGGGCAATCCCTATCAAATTACCAATGGCATTTTTCATAGAACTAGAGAAAATAGTTTTAAAATCTGCATAGGAACATAAAACTCTGAATAGACAAAACAATCTTGAGAAAGAAGAACAAAGCTGGAGGAATCATGTTTCCTGACTTCAGATGATACTACAAAGCTATAGTAATCAAAACAGCATGGTGCTGGCATAAAAACAGACACATAGATCAAAGGAACAGAATAGAGAGCCCAGATATAAACCCACACACCTATGGTCAATTAATTTATGACAAAGGATGTAGGAATATATGATGAAGAAAAGACAGTCTCTTCAACAATTGGTGCTGGGAAAACTGGACAGCTACATGTAAAAGAAAGTAGAATGCAATTTCCTAACACATTGATTGAAATTCTTACCTGAGCAGGTAATTTTGGCTTCGTCATAGTGATCACAATTAAGTCCACCCCACTGCCAATTCTTGCAGTCCCAAAGAGAAGTTTCATTTCCATTACAGCTGCTCACAAACAGCCATGTGTTTGTTGCCTTGGTTTTGGAATAAACTTGATATGATGTTTTGAGTGCAGATCCACATCCCAGCTGCCTGCAAACCACATCAGCTTCTTTCAGTCCCCAGCCTCTTTCACACACTTTTCCTACCAGTTTCTGAATTTCCACCTCCACTGTCCCAGCACAGTGGCTGCCTCCACCTTTAAGTCTCAGTTCCAGATCTGATCCATCTGCAAAATAAACATATACTTAGGCCATAGATACATGTGGAATTTAGCTCCCAGAGGGTATTTTTAAAAACTTGCTCCTTCCCAGAAGCTGAAACACTGGAGATTCTGGCTTTCCCATCTCCTGGGTTTTTGAAGAGCCAGTATAGAACATGAATTTGGTTAGAAATGGGATTATAGTTTCAAGAGTTAAGAAAAAAAAATTGTCAATGGCTAAAAACCATAAGCAAATTAGATATAAAGAAAAGACCTATAACATTTTGTCTTTTTGGAGTTTCAGGTAGAATTAGAATTTGAAATGTGGTACCTCATAGCACTTGGGACATTTATTATAGAAAACAGTCAGACAACCCTCCAAACTACTCAAATGAAGAATATGTTAAAGATTTGTCACAACTGTAAAAGAATTCCCAACAAAGAAAATATTAGATACGATTTTTCTCCTATCTCATATCCATTCCTAATCCTGAAGAACACAGGTCCTTCCTGTGTTTTGTTTTCACTTACCAGAACATGTCACACCAGCATCTTCATTATGATTGCAATAATGCTTTCCCCATTCATGGTGTCTACACTGCCAGAGAGCAGACTCGTGTCCATGGCAAGAAACACTGTCAAGCCAAATGTGTCCAGTTCCCTCACTGGCGTTAACTCGACCAATGGCAGTGACAGCAGTTGGACATCCCAGTTGCTTACATGCCACAGCGGCATCATCACTATCCCAGCCATCATCACAGATGGTCCCCCATTCTCCTTGGAATTTCACTTCCAATCTTCCTGAACATTCAGTGACTCCATCTACCACTCTCAGTTTCAGGTCTGCTCCATCTGTAAGAGGGACACAAAACAAGTCATTGACAAGGAAACAAGAATAAGGGCAAACTAAAGAGCTGTACCTGAGAGGAGTGAGTGAAAAGGGGAAGATATATAAGTAGAGACAGAGACAACAGTAATATACTACCACTGAAAATCGTTTAGGATGGAAGGAGAAGTGGATCAGGCAAGTAGATAGGACTTTTCAGAATGGAAAGCACGCATTGTAGGAAGAGTTCCTAACAGGACATCCAGGGACTGAAATTTATCTAGAGGTTTGCTTATTGACCAATTTTGTTGGAATTGTTTGGGTTTTTGTTGGAATTGTTTGGTTCTTTTTTCCCTGTTAAATATATATTTGCATCTGTCTAGGTGGTATCCATGCCCTCCAGTTTGCCTCAATACTCAACACTCACTTTTGCCTCTGGCTGCATTACCTACCAGAACTACCTGGTTTATATTACATTCCCGACCCCTTTCTGACCACTTCCGTAGTTTAAAAGCAAAGCAAAGAGAAAAGGGACCTCCCTATCATTATTTTCATTTTCCCCCAATCAATATTCCTCAAAGAACAGAACTTGATTCTGAGTAATATGTTGTAATCAGTAAATTGCTTTTTTCCCCTGGCATTTTTAGTTTTTGTTATCACGATGCTGTCTATCATGATTCTGCAGCATGTATAAAACACACTGAGAAGAAACATGCTGATTGGGGGCCTAGAAATTTTTTTTTTTAGAAAGATAAATATTTAATTTGGGATACACATTACAATAGACATATTTAATTTGGGATACACATTATAAGAGACATGTGGTTTCAGGTAAATGAATAATCCAGATTAGTGTCACAGGACATCAGAGAAGGGCAGAAATCACTACAAAGAAGTGATCAACAATATCTTGATGATGTAGAAAAGTCAAGGAATCTGGGTAACACATACATGAACAAAAAGAGATGGAGATTAATAATGCCATTTGCAGTGACATGGATGGAACTAGAGACTCTCATACTTTGTGAAGTCAGTCAGAAAGAGAAGGACAAATACCATATGATAGCACTTATATCTGGAATCTAACATATAGCACAAATAAAACTTTCCACAGAAAATAAACTCATGAACTTGGAGAACAGACTTGTGGTTGCCAAGGAGGAGGGGAAGGGAGTGGGGTGGACTGGGAATCTGGGGTTAATAGATGTGAACTGTTGCCTTTGGAATGGAGCAGCAATGAGATCCTGCTGCATAGGTCTGGGAACTATGTCTAGGCACTTGTGATGGAGCCTGATGGAGGATAATGTGAGAAAAAGAATGTATATATGAATGTGTGACTGGGTCACTTTGCTGTACAGTAGAAAATTGACAGAACACTGTAAACCAGTCATAACAGAAAAAATAAAAATCATTAAAAAAAAAAGAGAGAGAGATGGAGAGTAATACTTTGGTAGAGTTAGGGCCAGGAACTGCATGAGCAGAGACATGGAGAAATGTAAATGATGTGCATGTATTTGATAACGGATAATATTATTCCTGGATTTGTCAAGTTCCTCCAATATGCTTGAATTAGGATTTTAGTTGGGGGTACCTAGAAATTTTTAATAGGTTAAGGAATACGGAAGGTGTTTTTTTCTACCCCAAATCCCATTCCTTTCCTTCAGCTAACACATTCTGTCTTTTCTGTAGGAATCCCTTTCTTTGTGGTTCAAAGTATAGATAGTCATATTGTTCAACAAGGAAAAAAAAAAAAAGCCAATTCAAGAAACAAAAAAAGAACCAGAACCCTGATGACATTGGTGAAGTGCTGAATCCAATCACACATGAAGCCAATTGTACTCTCCTGGATTTCCCAGTATTCTGAGTTAGAATTCCCTTATTTTAAATTTAGTTTGAACTAAAGTTCCTTTATTTGAAAGAAAAAAAAAAAAGACACTGGGTGAATTCAGGGACAGTTTTGCTCTAGGGATAGTTTCCTAAAGACTCCCTGGAGTTCAAGACTTACTAGGTCTTCTTCAAACTAGGAGCTCAAGTGAAAAAAGGAGAGTGACATCCTGGAGCAGACAAAGCCATGTCCCTGTCCCATAATCAAGCATAGAACATGAAAGTCTCTAGACAAGACACAGTGCCTCCTTACAACATAAATATAATTTTAAGAGGAAACCAAGTTTTAAAATCATTCAATTATGTGAATTTGAACTAATCGTTTAGGAAAGGGTGGGTCAATGTGATTAAAGAGAAGGGCTTTGTAGGTAAGGAATGAAAAGGGATGATTTGCCTCTAAAACATCCAAAGAACAAAATTTTCTAGTTAAGCTTTCTTTTTTTTTTTTCTTTCTTTTTCTTTCTTTCTTTCTTTCTTTGAGGGCTGAGGGAATGGGCTATTCTCTGAACATTTCCTTCTAACCTCATGACTTGGACCTAAATTTCACTGCTCATCCTTCCTCCCTATCCTATTTATCTTAATTTCAGTTAAGGTAAAAAACTGCACAGGTACCAGAATTTCGACCTGAAATTAGATAATAATAAGATGATAAAAGAAGCAATCATCATTATGTTTTTAACAGTTCGAGCTTTTAAGACTTTTACTCCCCCTTTTTTGCCCTCTCATGGAGAACAGAACAAACCCAGATCAGTCCTTACTTAAGCAAATCACTCCAGCATCCTCAGCATGATCGCAATTGTGCTTTCCCCATCCTTCATGTTTGCAGTTCCAGAGAGCTGACTCATTTCCATTGCATACAAGATCATCAAACCAGATTGGTCCAGAACCTTCTCCAAAATTAGCTGAACCGGAGAAACTGACAGCACTTCCACATTCAAGTTGTTTACAAACCACAGAAGCATGATTTATGTTGAAGTTATCATCACACACTGTTCCCCACCGTCCTTGAAATTTGACTTCTATTCTTCCTAAGCACCGGTTTCCTCCATTCACCAGCCTCATCTCTAAATCAGATCCATCTAGAGTAGAGAAAAGACGAGAATTTAGAAGTTGTATTTATTCAGAAGTGATTTTAGAAAGTAAAATTCCTCTGGTCACTTTTGATGCTGTCCTTAAAAATGATGCTTCATTTTGGATGCAGCCTTAGTTCACATATTGGAGAATTTTAATCTTTTGACTCTAATTAATGGTTAAGACTTTCATCTATGTATATTTACCCCCCAAAAATTTATAGATTAAAATTTACATTGTGTTTTGTTTTGTTTCCTTCCAATACTAAGATATAGTAAACACTTTTATGTAGGAATGGATAAATCAGACTCAAAGTATTCATTTTAAGAATTAGAAAAAAAATTGTTCATACAACAAAGTAGTAAAAATGGCAAACCAGTCATTTGTTGAATGGTTAATTTTTTAATTTTAATCTTTCTTACTACAAACAGTTTAGTGCATGAATAATTGTCTGAAGTTGAATTTGGAAGTTAAAAGACAGGAAAAAAGTAAAAATACATAAGTATGCATAATAGTTTGCAAAAGTACCCTATGGTATAAAAAACATTAAAAATTGAGGAAAAATTAGTCAAAACACTCCATGTCTTAGCAGTTTCTGAATCAAAGTTTTTCCCCCCTCCCAAAAGTACCTGCTACAATTTTTAGCAAAGAACAGCTTTTTTATAAAGAAAATTTTCTCTATACACTATCCCTAGGTGTTCTGTGAGGACTAAAATATCTGAGAAAAAGATATTTGGAACGAAATTTTGGGACACCTGAAAAATAGAAACACTTTGTGATTAAAAAAAAAAACACTAAGAAGCTCTTTTTTGAAAAAGCAATTAGATTTTAAAAGCTCTGAAATCCAAAGACCTCCACTTAACAAGATTTTTATTATGGCTGATTGGTAATAATAATAAGAGCTCACAATCAAAATATGCATTCCCTGTTCCAAATGTGTTACATATGCTATCTTCTTTAGTCTTTACAACATTAAGCATTATATGTTATTACCATAATCCCTACTTCACAGATAAGCAAACTGAGGTTAAATAACACAGAATCAAACACCTAGAAAATAGTAGAGACAGAATGTGAGGAAAAAAAATCTGTCGCCAACATCTCTCTTTTTTATTATTACGCATGTGATAAGAATAGAATTTACCAAGAGAAGGATAGATGTTCTGAGGCTTGAGCTTTAATCTGGGTGGAGAATCTCAGAAATTCAGATTCTGAAACCTCATAAAACTAGTTAAGTCCTTGAGAGGCTATGCATCCCTTTCTATTATTATGCAGTTGAGCCTCAGGTGTATAAACTTCAAAAATCAAGTTTGTTTAACTCATCCTTATATAAAGGATCCTTATGTAAAAGTATGAAAAAAAAACACAAAAATTAAAAATACTATACTGATGTCTTAAACAGTCAACTCTATAGACAGCAATAATTATAGTAAGAGTCTGGCAAGATTTATTATTATTTTTAACTTTGCTCTAGGTGGTCGATGTAGAGGTTAGAGTTGTTATTTCTTAACTTTCTCAGCAAAATGAGTAACAATAAAAGACAAGAAGAAGAGGAAGAAGGAGGAGGAGAATGGAGAAAGAGAAAGAGGAAGAAAGAGAAATGAGCTGTCTAGGTAATGAGAAGCAGTGACCCATGAGGAAACTAAGGTTAATTTTTAACACCTATTACATACCAGACAGTGTACCAGTAACTCTACATTTATTATATCACTGAGTGCTCAGAAAGTGAAGTTCAAAAGATTGAACAGCTTACTCAAAACAATAGTATTAATGAGCAGCTGAGCTGGAATTCACTTCAGCATTTTTCTAGATACCAGCCTGTGCTGCCCACATTGCACCACAATGCCTGGGTAGAGATTAGTACTTTCTAACACCAGTCCTATGGAGGAGATGGTCTCTAATAGAAAAGTGGGAGGTAAGAGGGCTGCATAAAGGTCAATGACATGAGCAAAGAGAAATGGGAAGCCAAGGAATCTGAACTGGGTCAGAAACATGACTCTGGGATTTGTCAGCAGAAAGGTCTAACATATAACTTCCTGAGTTATTGTAAGGGCATATGAGGTGAAACTTATGAAATGTTTTATAAATTAAAAAGACCATGTAAATGAAATGAATAGCACTGTTAAACAGAAAAAAGCAATTCTACTTTGCAAAACATTCTTCCTCCAACAACAACAAAAAAGGATCAGTGCTAAGAATATTTATTTCTTGATTTGGTAAGTTGATCATCAGTTAAAGGGCAAAAAGTTCATGATTCATAGGCCAGTGCATGAAAGCAGTGCTTTATTGGGAAAGGGGACAAGGAATTAACTTAGACATTATGATATTTTCATGTAGAAGTAGAAGGTAGGATTATCTAATATAAAATTGAAGCTAGTCACTTGCTCATTTATTATAGCATTCAGAATCTCTTCTGAATTTTTTTTTTAATATGGGCTTTGTCATGTGTCTAAAATACCAGAAGTGGTCTTTTAGTAATGGATTGGGTAATTTTATACATAGACTAGATGACTTATAGAAAACTGGTTCCTTTTTGTTTTTAACTCATCTATACATTTTTTCCCACAAAGCATTTCATGTATAGGCTTGACTTATTTGTGTATGTCTTACCTGAGCAGGTTACTCCAGCATCCTGTTGGTGAGTACAGTTATGCTTTCCCCATCCATCATGTTTGCAGTCCCAGAGAGCTGACTCATTCCCTCGACAAGAAACATGATCCATCCAAATGCGTCCAGAACCTGCACTAGAATTAGCCCATCCAGTGGCTTTGATAGCAGTTGGACATCCCAGCTGCCTACAAACAACAGAGACCACATCCATGTTCCAGCCATTATTACACACAGTTCCCCACTCCTCCTGCACTTTCACCTCCACTCTTCCAGAGCACTTGTTTTCACCACCCGTTAGCCTCAGCTCCTTGTCTTTTCCTCCTGTAACAATAGGTAAATGCAGCAATTGGTCAAGATTCAAAGAGCAAGTAGAGAATTATTATTCTTTAGATTACTTATTTATTTTTCAAAGCCAGATTTGAGAAATGTTTCTGGACCCATCCATGGTACAATGGGAGAATGTTATTTCATAGGAGTTCAAAAACAAACAGCAATATCACAGGCTTCAAATTAAGCAGTGACATAGAACCAATAAAGCTAAATAATCCCATACTATAAGATACCTTTATTTTATGGCTGATATTCTTTATAAGATCAATTTATATAATCTCTTGGATGGTTTAATGTAAAAATGAGATTTTATGGCATTTTATAGGGATGAACTATGTATGTTTCTCCAAAATCCTAAGATCAGTAGAGGCTGATGGTGAGACTAAAAAGAACAGTTATGAGGAATTTAGTACCTATTTCACACATATATGCAAAATACCATGAATATATTTCACCATGTATGCAAAACTACTAATTGCTAGTTGAACTCTAATTGAAATTTATCTACTCAAATGGAAATTGATATGGATATATTTTTCTATTATCTTCCACCATAAAGTAATTCTATCTCTTGCTATACGGCAGAAATTGCCACAACATTGTAAATCAACTATACTTAAAAAAAAAATCTCATCTCCACCTATCTCTCTGAACTGTCTCTGCTACAGCCTTGTGATTATTTTAGCTAATATAGGAACTGGCGATTTCAATGATATATATCTGGCTTCCCTGAATACAATTTTAGACAAATTTTGGCACTTGAATTTTTAGTGTTACTAAAAATTCCTTCATCCCAACAATTCTGAGGTTTCTCCTCCTCTGTATTATTCCCTATTTTTTAGTTAGATATTATTTCAAATCTTAAGTAAAATCCATTTTTCCTGTGAAGGTTATTTTATTTTTTTGAAAACCATGCTAACATTTTATTTGTTTGGGGGGAGAGAGCCACATGGTTCTGTACCTATTTGGGGTTTTTAATATCTGATCCTTTGAAACCATGAAGCATGTTTTTAGATGCTATCTAGACTTCAGGAGAATTATTTGCTCTTCAGTGTTTCTTGTCACAGTGGGCCAGGTTACAAGTAAATTTGTCAAAGTACTCACCAAGAGAACTAGTGACCAAGCAGGCACTGAGAACAGCGACTACAGCAAAAGTGAAGGAACTTATATGGGCAGAACATCTTCTAAAGTCTGCGAAAAGAAGAGAGAGGGCAAACATACAGTCTTACCCAAAGGAGGTTTTGGAGGAGAGATGGTTCCAAAGGTTTGAGATTAACAAAGGTCAAAACAAGACAGAAAACCCTTCCTAACTTTTTTTTTCTTTTTATGGCAACATCTGAAGTTCCTAGGATTGTGGTCAAATCAGAGCTCCAGGCGCCAGTCTACACCACAGCCATGGCAATGTGGGATCTTAGCCACAGCTTGCAGCGACACCAGATCCTTAACCCACTCACTGAATGAGGCCAGAGATTGAACCCACATCCTCACAGAGACAATGCAGGGTCTTTAACCACCAAGCCACAATGGAAATTCCAGGAAACACGTCCTTCTAAATGGCAAGGCAGGCAGGAAAAATTCACACCAGGATCATATAACCTCAGTGAAGTAGCTTTGAAAATACTCATGTTTATAGGCATCCTAGGGGTGAGAAATTAGAAGAAAGTTGGAGATGGGAAAAGAATTGCAAGAGCAGGGCTTAAAACCCGGAAAACCAAAAAGACATTGATGAAACTTCGAAGTGAGTAGCTCTCCCTTCAGCCACAGAGTCATAGTCAACCACTGGCATTATCATCTCCAAGCCTACCTGATCCACATTGTTAGATGGAAAGTTCCATGAGGGAATGAATTACATCTATCATGTTCACCAGTTTCACCAGTACCTGGCACAGTGGCCTGCTAAATAGTAGTTGAACAATACATTGGAGGAAAAAGCGACAAAATTTATATTTGAGAACCTCCAATATTGGACCTTGTCTCCAAATATAGCAACGCTCCATCACTCTCATTTCTCCTTCTTACTCTAAACCAACAGTAATTTAAAAGTAAAAATGCTATGGTAGGAGTTCCCATCGTGGCACAGTGGTTAACGACTCCGACTAGGAACCATGAGGTTGCGGGTTCGATCCCCGGCCTTGCTCAGTGGGTTAAAGATCCGGCATTGCCGTGAGCTGTGGTGTGGGTCGCAGATGCGGCTTTGGATCCCGCGTTGCTGTGGCTCTGAAGGCAAAAAGACAAAAAAATGCTATGGCAGTCACTCCTCTGAGATAGGTCACTGAACTGTGCATTTATAATCCACGCTTTCATGTGAAATGTTATACTTCAGCTTAAATGCTTGAGGGGAAAAAAGTAAGAATGTTAAATGAGTTTAACGCATCGATATAAATCATAAATTAGACTTTGACACTCAGAGGTGTTAGTCTAAATGTCCTCTAGGTCATCAACTTTCAATCAATATTCATTCCTTCATGTTCTATCTTTTCTAACAACTACTAGTTTCATACTCAACACAATTTAGTTAATTTTCATCCATTACTTAATTTCACCTCAGCAATTTTACAAAACTGATGCCAAATCTAATTCTTCTTCCAGTCACATCTTCGATTTTGATTCTATGGAAGATAAAAGTACCCCTTATAAGCTTATTGGCTTTTCCCTGTTACTTCTTCTCCAGATGCCAATCACTATTAAATCAGATTGATTGACTGTCGGAATATTGCTACACTCTATTAAAAGGTAAATATAGAATAAATGAGAAGATTTTACCTGCAGATCCAGAGTTTTCATGTAGCACCATTCTGAGTTTGTCCATTCCAAGGTTTTATGCCATTTAAATCTTCTTGTATTATTCCCTAGAAATGTTCTCCTAAAGAAGAGAACCACTAAGAATTCTAAAAATCATTTCACTTCCACAAAAATACAGAAAGGCTTCATAATGGAGGTGGAGTCAACAAGAAAAGGGAAGTAATCAAAAGAGTAAGCTTCCCTTTCACACCCATGTTTTCTTCCATATGGGACATGAAACAACCAAAGAAATTGAGAAATTGAGAAACACTCCCTAAAGATTTGTAAAATTTAAGGGGGAAATATTGACTTATATACTGTTGTTGAATTGAATATTTTAAATTTCTGCACTTTGTTTTGGACTAATTACATTAGGAATAAAAAAATCGCAATAGTTACACAGTTATGTCAAAAAACTAAAGTAAAATAGGCAAACATAATTAAATTATCAATGCTTGATTGTTATAACCCCTTTTAATATTAATTCTATAATCAAATATGTCTAACAAATAACTCGTGCAGATTGTCTGTAGAAAGCAATTGTATTTCTTTTTTTATTTTATTAAAGTATAGTTGATTTACGATGTTGTGTCAATTTCTGCTGTATAGCAGTGTCTCTAATAGGATGAAGAGCAGTGGTAAAATTAGCTATGACTATTATAAATTCTACAAATGGTAAAATAAAAATTTACAAGCCAAGACTTGATTTTAACTCTACATGAGTCAAATTCAAATAAGAAAAACACTTGTAATAGCAATAATGAACATAGGTTCAAAGCATGGTGTGAAAAAATGAAAAAGTGGTCATATCAACTAGGAGACAGGAACAAACAGTCAAAAAACTCTTTTCCATAAGAAGATGCCTAAATTATGACTAGGACCTTGCTAAAAGGAAAAAATAGAAAAGGATTTAAGGCCTAAGAAACAAACAAACAAAAAAAATTGAAATAAAAAGCCATAAAGACTAATCTCACTTTTAAAAGCTGAAATAATTCATCACCAATCAACCTACACCACAGGAAATGTTAATGGAAGTTTTTCAAGCAGAAGAAAAATGGTATTAGGTAGAAATATGGTCTAATTCAAGGAATGCAGAGCATCAGAAATGGTAACCACATAGGTAAATATGTGATTTTTATCATTGTTTAAGTATTTTTAAAGATAATTGATTGTTTAAACAAGAATAATAGCTATGTAATGTGGAGTTTATAACATGTAAAAGAAAAATTGTGAAAATAATAACACAGGGTGAGAAGATGAGTAGAAGAATATTTTTGTAAAGTTTATGTACTTTATGTAAAGTGGTCAAAGGTAGGCTATAAACCTAAAACATCCGCTAAGAAGAAAACAAGGGGTTAAAGCCAATAAACCAATAGACAAAAAAGAATCATAAAAATATAAAGTAGATAAAAAGAACTCATAAAAATCCAAAAGAAGCTATAAGAGAAAGGAAAATGAGCAAAGAATAAATTGGACAAGTAGAAAACAATGATTTGGACCCAAATATATCTATAATCACATTAAATGTAAATAGTCTGAGTACACCCAATTTAAAGGCAGGAATTGGCAGACTGAATTTAAAAAGTGTCAACTGTGTGCCAAAATCTAAACAAAACATAAACAAATAAAATCTATATAAAAAAGATAATATATCATGAGCAAGCAGTGTTTATCCCAGAACATAATGTTACTTTAACATTCAAAAGTCATTTTACATAACTCATTACATTAAGATGCTTAAACAGAAAAAGAATTCAATCAACTTGATAAATGTACAAAAGGCTTTCACAAAATGTAACATCAATTCCCAATAATAACGCTCAGTGAACTAGGTAATAAAGGGCACCTGTGAAAAATCTATAGTTAAATCATACTTAATGCTGAAAGACTGAATGCTTTCTCCTTAAGATCAGAAGACCAAAATGTCCACTTTAATCAGTTCTATTCAGCATGGTGCTGGAGCTATTATCCAGTACAATTGGGCAAGAGAAAAAATAAAAAGCATCTGTATTGAAAAGGAAGTAAAACAATCTTTATTTGCAGAGGACATGATCATCTGTGAAGGACATCTAATAGAATCTACAAAAAAAAACAACCTACTACAGTTAATAACTGAGTTTAGCAAGGTTGCAGGATACCTGATCAATACACAAAAATCAAGCAACCAAAAGTCAGAAATTAAAATTGAAAAAATAAATTCCTTTTGTAATAGTATCAAAATTATACAAAATATTTAGGAATAAATCCAACCAAAAATGCAAAGCCCTGTTCCACCTGAAATCACGCAATATTCCTGAAAGAAATTGAAGACTTAAATAATTGAAGAGATACATTTTGTTCTTGGGTTAGAAAACACTGTTATTGGAGTTCCCATCATGGCTCAGTGGGTTAAGAACCTGATGTGGTCTCTGTGAGGATGCGGGTTCCCTGGCCTCACTCAATGGGTTTAGGATCTGACGTTGCTGCAAGCTGTGGCGTAAGTTGCAGATACAGTTTGAATCTAGTGTTGTGGCTGTGGTTATGGCATAGGCCAGCAGCACCAACTCCAATTCTATCCCTAGCCTGGGAACTTCCATATGCCACAGGTGCAGCCATAAAAAGAAAAAAAAAGGCATTATTAAGATGTCAGTGCTTTGCAATTTGATTTCTAAATTCAATGTAACCACAATCAATAGCGTAGTGGACATTTTTCATAGAAATTGGAAAACTGACTTTAAATTTTGTTTGGAAATACAAACTGTCTAGAACAGCCAAAACAAAAATTTTTTTGGCTGTGCCTATGGCATGTAGAGGTTCCTGGACCAGAGACGGTAGCCACGCCATAGCAGCAACCCAAGCTACTGCAGTGACAATGCTGGATCCTTAACCCATTGCACCACAGGAGAACTCCTAGCCAAAATAAATTTAAAAGTGATGAACAAGTTGGAGGAGTCATACTAGCCTATTTCAAGATTTTTTTTTATAAGGCTGCCATAACGAAGTATTGCATTAGCATAATCAACACATATATAGACGACTAATATTTCACAAAGTATGCAATATTTTCAAAAAAATGGCACTGAACAATTGACTATCCATGTGCAGTAAGATGAATTTCAATCCTTACACCATATACAAAAATTAATTCAAAGTAAATCATAGACATAAATATAAAACCTAAAATTACACAATTTTAAAAGAAAACAGGAGAAAATCTTCATGAGCGTAGGTTAGGCAAAGAATTTCCAGATACGATACCAAAAGCATGAGTCATACAACAGCAATTTGATAAATGGAACATCTTGATGAAAACTCCAAAATCTTCCTTTCTAAAAGTCACAAAAGAAATGTTTAAAAATTAGAAAAAAAAAAGAATTAAAGACAAGCCACAAACTGGAAGAAAGTATTTGCCAATCGTGTATCTGATAAAGGACTTGATTTCAAAATTTACAAAAAAAAAAAATTCTCAATCATAGGAAAGCAAACATATTTTTATTTTTATTTATTTACTTTTTAATTTTTTTATTTCCCCAATACATTATTTTTTTCTACTGTACAGCATGGTGACCCAGTTATGCATACAAGTATACAATCTTTTTTTCACATTATCATGCTCCATCATAAGTGACTAGACGTAGTTCCCAGTGCTACACAGCAGGATCTCATTGCTAATCCATTCCAAAGGCAATAGTTTGCATCTATTAACCCCAAGCTCCCAATCCTTCCCACTCCCTCCCCCTCTCCCTTGGCAACCACAAATCTATTCTGCAAGTCCATGATTTTCTTTTCTGTGGAAAGGTTCATTTGTGCCTTATATTTGATTGAAGATATAAGTGATATCATATGGTATTTGTCTCTGTCTTCACTCAGTATGAGAATCTCTAGTTCCACCCATGTTGCTGCAAATGGCATTATTTCATTCTTTTTTATGGCTGTGTAGTATTCCATTGTGTATACAAAGCACATCTTCTTAATCCAATCATCTGTCGACGGACATTTGGGTTGTTTCTATGTCTTAGCTATCATGGGTTTTTGGGTTTTTTTTGTTTGTTTGTTTGTTTTGTTTTGTTTTGTTTTGCCTTTTCTAGGGCCACTCCTGTAGCATATGGAGATTCCCAGGCTAGGGGTCTAATCGGAGCTGTAGCCACCAGCCTACACCAGAGCCACAGCAACGAGGGATCCGAGCTCTGTCTACACCACAGCTCATGGCAATGCCAGATCCTTAACCACTGATCAAGGTCAGGGATCAAACCTGAAACCTCATGGTTCCTAGTTGGATTCGTTAACTACTGCACCACGATGGGAACTCTGGCTATTGTGAATAGTTCTGCAAGGAACATGCAGGATGCAGGTGCATGTGTCTTCTTTAAGGAAAGTTTTGTCTGGATATATGCCCAAGAGTGGGATTACTGGGTCATATGGTAGTTCTATATAGAGTTTTCTAAGGTACTTCCATACTGATCTCCATAATGGTTGTACCAGCTTACATTCCCACCAACAGTGCAGGAGGGTTCCCTTTTCTCCACACCCCCTCCAGCATTTGTTATTTGTGAACTTATTATTGATGGTCATTCTGACTGGTGTGAGGTAGTATCTCATGGTAGTTTTGATTTGCATTTCTCTAATAATCAGTGCTGTTGAGCATTTTTTCATGTGCTTGTCAGCCATCTGTATATCTTCTTTGGAGAAATGTCTATTCAGGTCTTTTGCCCATTTTTCAATTGGGTTGTTGGTGTTTTTGCTGTTGAGTTGTATAAGTTGTTTGTAAATTTCAGGGATTAAGCCCTTGTTAGTTGCATCATTTGAAACTATTTTCTCCCATTCTGAAAGTTGTCTTTTTGTTTTCGTTTTGGTTTCCTTTGCTGTGCAAAACTTGTCTGATTAGGTCCCATTGGATTATTTTTGCTTTTATTTCTGTTGCTTTCGGAGACAAACATATTTTTGAAATAAGCAGAAAATGTGTACAGACATTTCACCAAAGAATTTATAGGATGGCAAAAAGCACATGAAAAGATTCTTGACATCATTAGTTCAAAAGGAAGTACAAATTAAATCCACAATGAGACACAGGTACATAGCTATTACAGTGTTTAAAATTCTACAAGTAGATGCCTACTATTACATTTAGAATGGACAAGCAAGAAGGTCCTGCTATATAGTACAAGGAACTATATCTCTTGTGATAGAACATGATGGAAGATAATATAAGAAAGGGAATGTATATATTTATGTGTATATTATGTATATATAATGTATGACCTAGTCACTTTGCTGTATGGTAGAAATTGGCACAACATTGTAAATCAACTATAATTTAATTAAAAAATAAAAAATAACATAAAATAAAATTACAAAGACTGACCACACCAAATGTTGCTGAGAATGTTGAGGATCTGGAACTCTTGTACCGTCTTAATGGGAATTTAAACGATGAAACTACTTCCAAAAACATCTGGGCATTATATTAAATTCCAGATATAAGTGACAGCATACGGTACTTGTCTTTCTCTTTCTGACTTACTTCACTTAGTATGTGTAACTGGGTCGCCATGCTGTACAGTAGGAAAAAAAATTGTACTGGGGAAATAATAAAAAAATATTTTTTTAAATCTGGGCAATTAAAAAAAAATAAACATCTAAAGTTTTGCTTACAAGAAATGGTTAAAACATGTCTATTTAGTGATCTGTGCAGGAATTTTTTTGTTCGTTTTGTTTTGTTTTGTCTTTTTAGACGCATATGGAGGTTCATCCACAGCACAAGGAGGTTCCCAGGCTAGTAGTCAAATCAGAGCTGTAGCATCTGACATACAACACAGCCACAGCAACTTGGGATCCAAGCTGCATTTGTGACCTATACCACAGCTCATGGAAGCGCTGGATCCTTAACCCACCGAGCAAGGCCAAAGATGGAACCCCTGTCCTCATGAATGCTAGTCAGGTTTGTTAACTGCTGAGCCACAACGGGAACTCCCAGGAATTTTTATGCCAGTTTTATTTGTAACGGACAAAAGCTAGAAACAAATCAGATGTCCTTCAGTTGGTAAATGATTAAACAAGCAGGGGGACTACCACTCAACATTACAAAGGAAGGAGCTGTGATACCTATTACGACAGGAATGAATCTTATGCTTTGGGATGCTATTTATACAGAATTCTGGAAAATGCAAACTAATCTATTATTGAGAAGGGTAGAAAGGGGGGATTACAGCAGGGGGTAAAAATGATGAAACTTTCAGAGGGTAATTGACATGTTCATTGTCTTGATTGTGTTGATGATTTTGTGGGTGCATACACATATTAAAACTAAAAAATTGACCTCTTTAAATATGTGCAGTTTAGTGTATATCAATTAATACCTCAAGGAGGCTGCTAAGAAGATCTTAGTGAGCACTTATTGATAGAGGATAATGGGAAGGGAGAACTCCAGCATTCGCTCCATCTTTCAGGTTTACAAATATATGGGGCAGAGTGAACCCTCTAATGAGAGCTAAATTTGGAGAAAACTGAAGATGTTAAAAAAAAAAAAAAGAGTAGACCTGGAAGTTAGAAGATCATTTTGTAATAAATCTGCGATGATTTTATATGAACCTGTGCATGGCAAATGGAAAAATGAAGAGAAATAGAGAAAGAAGTGGTACCAGATTTTGGAACTAATCTTGGATTTTGGAAAAGACTGTGAGCTTGTTAGCAAAGTCCTTGTGTCTGTATTCCTATTGCATTTCTTCTCTAAATAAAGTCATTAGCTTTGTTAGGATAATCTAGTGTTTTTAAGATGAAATAAATTTCTTTATTTCTATTTTTAAAATCTCTACATAGAAACTGAAGGTTTGTAGTATCATTATATAAATCGTGGAACAAACCCACATCTTACTCAGTCTTCCACTACCCAACTCTCAAGAATATCTCTGTTCTCTTCTTCATTTGCCTAAATTATAGTCTATTTGTAATGCTAAACTCAACTTTTTTTAGATCACCTATCACTGAATAAACAGTCTATTAATTATTCTACTCTGTTGCAGTTCATGAAGAATGGCCACATAGACTTAATTATCCTTATGACAGAGTGCTGGGCTTCCCTTGGTTTCAAATTCTTGAAAAATTATTTTTCAGCTTTCCTAGAAAGTTTTTTGTCTCTCATATCTGATTTTTTCCCTTCAAAATCCTAGAGTGCAATGTCTTCTGACATGTTTATGCTCTTAATTAATTAATTCAGTATTGCCCTTTTCCTCAGATTACATTCCCTAATATTCCAGCATATGGAGTATAACTTTGTTTCACATTTGCAAACTCATCATTTACATTGAACATGTACTGTGTGGTTGTTGGCATAATATGAAACTTTATGTGTAAATAGTTCTTTGCAGGCTGCCTATTGACTAATAGTTGGCTTTGATTCCATCACACTCTGATTTTTTTTCCCCCAAATTCTAGTAATTGAACTTCTGCTTTGTTTGTGCCTCATGATAGTCTTTGTCATGTAACATTTCCAGTCATTCGTTCCAGACGGTCCATTTATGCTTCTCTAACAATCTTGATTTCTCTCCAAATCCATGGAGTGCTTCAAGACTGGATATTTATAAGATAAAAGCAAGGGAATGTCTTTGTACATTTTTTCACCAGCCAGAGACTGGCTATCTTTCTCTCTATCCCAATAGTTGCTATGGTTAGCCTAGTTAATATTACAGTTTTAAGGTTTAAACCAATCTAGATTACTTCCCTGTTGAGTATAAATTGTTTTTTTCTCTACCAAGAAACGTTATGGATGCCCCTACCTGTTTATGGCTCCCCTGAAATTACCATTTGCTTAGCCGTTCACTCATTCTTTAATATAGTCAAACATAACTACACTCTATGTATACAACAACTATTGAATGTGTAATGGATAATACCACACTGACCTTTCTCATTTTTCTCAATCTTTCCTTGCTCTTTCTCCACATTTCCTGTAATCTTTGGTGTAAACATAGGCTCTGATCTATTTCTGGTAGCTAGGATTTCATATTAGTACTTAACATCCTCAGCACTTTATATATGAGTTTTCCAATATTCTTCAGCATAGACTTGCTATTACAGCTTTTTCTTTTTAAGTGTTCCTGGTGAGAAGAAGTTTATGTTCACAATTTGCTTTTCCTTTCACCCAACTGAACACAATTCAATATGGTTTCTATTCCACATTTGATATTTTTACACTTAATAAACAAGTATACTTGTCTACTTGTGTCAAATAATCTGTCAGTTTCCTGGAATACATTAGTAATTAAGCCATTCAAGGCATCTAATCTCATTGAGCATGTAGTCTAGGAGGAATGGTATACATAAAGATAAGCAAATAAACTGTTCTATGTAATATAACCTAAGATGCTAATGAATGAAATTGAAGATGACACAAAAAGATGGAAAGATATGATGTGTCTGTGGATTGAAAGAATCAATGTGTCAAAATGACTATAGTGTCCAAGGCAATCTACAGATTCAATATAATCCCTATCAAGTCACCAATGGCATTTTTCGGAGAACTAGAATAAAATTTTTAAAAATATGTATGGAAACACAAAAGACCCAGAATTGCCAAACCGATCTTAAGAAAAAAGAATGGAGCTGGAGGAATCACACTCCTTGGCTTCAGACTATACTACAAATCTACAGTAATCAAAATTTATGGCACTGGTACAAAAACCAGATACATAGGTCAATGGAACAGGATAGAAAGTCCAGAAATGAACTGACACATTTATGGTCAATTAATCTATGACAAAGGAGGCAAGACTATACAATGGAGAAATTCACTAAATGACGCTGGAAAGACTGGACAACTGCATGTAAAAGAATAAAATTAGAGGAGTTCCTGTCATGGTGCAGCGGAAATGACTCTGACTAGGAACCATGAGGGTGCGGGTTTGATCCCTGGCCTCGCTCAGTGGGTTAAGGATCCAGCATTGCCATGAGCTGTGGTGTAGGTCACAGACACGGCTCGGATCTGGTATTGCTGTGGCTGTGGCTGTGACTGGTGGCTACAGCTCCGATTAGACCCCTAGCCTGGGAACCTCCATATGCCTTGGGTACAGCACTTAAAAGACAAAAAGACCAAAAAATTTTAAAAAAATTTAAAAATTAAAAAATTAGAGCATTCTCTAACACTACGCACAAAAATAAACTCAAAATGGATTAAAAACCTAAACATAACTCCTAGAGGAAGACATAGACAGGACAGTCTTTGACATAAATCACAGCAAAAATCCAATATCTGTTTGGATCCATCTCCTGGAGTAATTAAAATAAAAACAAAAATAAACAAACAGGACCTAATTAAACATAAAAGCTTTAGCACAGCAAAAGAAACCCTAAACAAAACAAAATGACAACCTACAGAATGGGAGAAAATATTTGCAAATGAAGTAACTAACAAGGGATTGATTTCCAAATTAAACAGCTTGTACAGCTCAATAACAAAAAGAAACCTGAACAATCTAATAAAAAAATGGGCAGAAAGAAATATAAAATGGGAAAAAACAGTTCTGTTCGGCAAGTGGTGCTAGGAAAGTTGTACAACTGCATGTAAATCAAAGTTAGAATACACCCTCACACCATGCACAAAAATAAACACAAAATGACTTAAAGACTTAAAAATAAGATATAAAACCATAAAACTCCTAGAAGAAATCATAGGTAAAACATTCTCTGACATAAATCACACCAATATTTTCTTTGGTCAATCTCCCAAGGCAATAGAAATAAAAACAAAGGTAAACAAATGGGACCTAATTAATCAAACTTGCAAGTTTTTGCACAGCAAAGAAAACCATAAATAAAACAAAAAAACAGAGTTCCCATCATGGCCCAGTGGAAACAAATCTGACTAGTATCCATAGGGATGTAGGTTTGATCCCTGGCCTCGCTCAGTGGGTTAAGGATCTGGCATTGCCATGAGCTGTGGCGTAGGTCACAAATGCAGCTCAGACTTGGCATTGCTGTGGCTGTGGTGTCGGCCAGCACTTGTAGCTCTGATTTGACCCCTAGTCTGGGAACTTCCATATGCCATGGGTGCAGCCCTAAAAAAAAATAACAAACAAAAAATAAAACAAAAAGACAACCTATGGAATGGGAGAATATAGTTGCAAACAATGCAACCAACAAGGACTTAATCTCCAAAATATAAAAACAGCTCATACAACTCAACAACAACAAAAAACAAACAATCCAATCAAAAAATGGGCAGAAGACTTAAACAGACTTTTCTACAAAGAAGACATATACAGATGGCCAGTAGCCATATGGAAAGATGCTCATCACTAATTATTAGAGAAATGCAAATCACAACTACAAGGTATCACTTCATGCTGGTCAGATTGGCCATCATTAAAGTCTACAGATAAAAAATGCTGAAGGGGGTGTTGAGAAAAGGGAACACTTCTATACCTTTGGTGGAAATGTAAATTGATGCAACCACTATGGAAAGTAATATGGAGGTGCCGCAGAAAACTAAAAATACAATTACCATATGATCCAGCAGCAATCCCAATCCTGGACATACAGGATTTGAAATTATAATTTGAAAAAAAACATGCACCCTATGTTCACTATTCCCAACAGTCAAGACATGGAAACAACATACATGTTCACTGATAGATGAATATATAAAGGAGGGAGTTCCCGTCGTGGCGCAGTGGTTAACAAATCCGACTAGGAACCATGAGGTTGCGGGTTCGGTCCCTGCCCTTGCTCAGTGGGTTAACAATCCGGCATTGCCGTGAGCTGTGGTGTAGGTTGCAGACACGGCTCGGATCCCATGTTGCTGTGGCTCTGGTGTAGGCCGGTGGCTACAGCTCCGATTCAACCCCTAGCCTGGGAACTTCCATATGCCATGGGAGTGGCCCAAGAAATAGCAAAAAGACCAAAAAAAAAAAAATATATATATATATAAAGGAGATGTGAGATATAATTTGTGTGTGTGTGTATGTGTATATAAAACTACTCACCCATTAAAAAGGATGAAATAATGTTATTTGCAGCAACATGGATAGACCTAGACTTATCATAAGTGAACTAAGTCAGAAAGAGAAAGACAAATACAATATGAAATCATTTAAATGTGGAAAATAAAATATGACACAATTAATTTGTCTACAAAAGAGACTTACAGACATAGAGAACAGACTTATGGTTGCCAAGGGGGAAGGGAAGGGAGTGGGATGGACTGGGAGTTTGAGATTAGTCAATGCAAACTTTTGCATTTAGAATGGATAAACAACAGTGTCCTACTATATAGCACAGGGAACTATATTCAGTATCCTGTAATAAACCATAATGGAAAGGAATATGAAAAAGAATACATATATGTATAACTGAACCACTTTGCTGTACAGCAGAAATTAACACAACATTGTAAATCAACTATACTTCAACAAAATAAATTTTTAGAAAAGATACATGAAACCCAATGTTCATTGCAGCACTATATGCAATGGACAAGATATGAAAGCAACCTAAAAGTCCATTGACAGATGAATGGATAAAGAAGATGTGGTATAAATACATATAAATATAAATACATCTTCTTTAACCATTCATCTGCAGTAACATGGATAGACATAGAGAATGGATAAAGAAAATCAATGAATACATTATATATATAATGGAATATTACTTGGCCATAAAATATAATGAAATAATGCCATTCACAGCAACAAGGACAGGTCTAGTGATTCTTATACTAAGTGAAGTAAGCCTGATAAAGACAATATCATATGATATCACTTACATGTGGAATCTAAAAAAACTATATAAGTGAACTTATTTACAAAACAGAAATAGACCCACAGACATAGAACAAACTTATGGTTACCAAAGGGTAAAGGGGTGAGTGATAGATTAGGAGTTATTATATACAAAATAGATTAAAAAACAAGAACCTACTATATAGCACAGAAAAACTATATTTAATATTTTGTAATAATCTATAAGGGAAAGAAATCTGAAAAATATATATGTTCTAAATCGTTTTGCTCTTTACCTGAAACTAACATAACATTGTAAATCAACTATACTTTAATTAAACAAAAGAATTGTAGGATTTTCCACTGTAGCTCATCCAGTTAAGGACCCAGTGTTGTCTCCTGAGCATGTAGGTTTGATCCCTGGTTCACTCAGCGGGTTAAGGACCTGGTGTTGCCACAAGATGCAGCTTAGGTCACAGATGCAGCCCAGATCCAGTGTTGCCATGGCTGTGGTGTAGGCTGCAGCTGCAGGTCTGATTCAACCCCTAGCCTGGGAACTTCCATATGCCACAGGTGTGGCCATGAAAAGAAAAAAAAGCATTGTGGAGAAGAAATCTAGACTGGTGATGTAAGTTTGGAAGTACTTAGATGACAATTGAAGACACAGAAATCACAGAGATCACTTACCATGACAGCATGGGTAATGATGAATATCCAAGAAACTCCAATATGGAATGATTGAATAGAGCAGAAAAAGTTTTCAAAAGAAATGGTGGAGAAGTGCTCAAATATATATGAGAAAATCCTGGACAATAAAACATTATAGTCAAGAAAATATTAGAAACAAAAAAGAGAGAAAAGTCCATGTGTCGAATAATGTTGACATATCAGATAAAATGAGGACTGAAAAGAGTTTTTTGATTTTGGATGTAGAGGTCAATGATGAATTTTGTGAGAAGAGCCTCAGTGAAGTGATTTTTTTTTTTCTGTGAAATATGAAAAAGTGATATAGCACAGATTGTGGTAGAATAAGCCAAATGTCAGAACTGAGGGCCCAGGTGAGGACTGGTTCCTATCTGCTCAGTTGTGTCACATTTTTTCACCAGTGATCATAGCCAAGGGAGTAAACTAGAGCGGAGAGAAACCCAAACACAGTGTCTCTCTGGGTCACCCATTCCAAACTTCCCCTTTGTTTTGTAACAACTCATCATTCTTACTGATTTCAGAAGCAATTGCACTGCAATCCTGCTGAGAAAGGGGCCACTTCCCATTATTTCCATCCCACTTTTTTTTTAACCAGACCATTGTGTAACGACTTCTTCCAGCTCCTGTGAAAGTGTTCTAAAGAATTGCTATTGATGACAAGCCCTTCTGTTACTCTTCACTGGACACTGCAATTTCCAGGAACAGACAGAGTAAACGTTCAGCTGCAAGAAGATTTAAGGGTTAGAGGTTTTGGAAAGAAGAAAAACATGTGTCTTGAAGAAATGTCAAAGTACAACTTGTGTCATCTTAGAAATGAGAGAGGGCAGATGATTTTTAACTTGACAATGGACAACTGGAAAGAGGAAAACAGCAACTTAGAGCAGATGAAAGCCTTACATCTTGTGCTGATTTCAGTACGCTATCGCCATAGCACACACATATACAGCTCCAATGGGACCATCTAAAAACAAGAAAAGATTTATGAACTTTACCAAGGCCCTTTTCTGAGGAGTAAACGGAATCATCATGAACATGAGTTTGAATTCTGGACCTTCTAGTTGAACTGTTAAGAGGAGGAAGAAGTGTGCACCCTGCCATTCTGCAACGGTGCTTGAAAATAGTTCGAGTTAACTTGCAATCCCAAGAAAAACACCTTAGAAATCTACATGGTTTTTTTTTTTCTTTTTACAGCTGCAGCATATGGAAGTTCCCCGGCCAGAGATTGAATCTGTGGGATCCTCTAATCCACTGCACCAGGCCAGGGATGGAACCTGCACCTCACCAGTGAACTGAGCCTCTGTAGTCAGACTCGTAACCCAGTGCGCCCTGGTGGGAACACCTACATGCACATTTGAGGCTTATACCTGGCTGCACAACACTAAATCTCAGTTCTCAGTATGTAACAAAACTTTATATTTTAGAATCTTTCGCTTTTTTACATTTAACTTATAAAAATAGTTCACAGATTTTTTTAAATTTGCTTTTTCCTTTATTTCATCCCCTTTCAAAAGTTGTCAATCAAACATGAATTTTACCTGCTAGTCACTTTTTTTTCCAAAACATTTCCTACAATTTACTTTGTGACTATGTAAAAATAAATTTCAATAGTTTTTACTAGAATTACTTTCAGGTGTTAAAAATTTCACCTTTGGGTGAGAAGATATTTATAAAAGTTAACTATCTGGATCGCATGTTTATTGAAATATGTATAAATTTTGTTTAATCATACATGGGAGTAAAATATATACGCATAAAAAGTAATTTGCCTGGGGAAAAAAATATATCTGAATTATGAACTAATATGGTAAAGGAAACTTAATGAGTTGATTCTTAGATAAAAATGTCAAAATCATATCAAAGAGTAACAACATATGTGTTCATTAGGATCTATTAATAATCTAGCTGGAATTTATTTACCAAATAAATAGGCAATAGCATATGGAACTCCCCAGAAAGAAAAACAGTACTAAAACTGTCAAGATTTTGAAATGAAACATTAGGTAAAACTGTAATTAACACCCATAAAGAAAAATGCAAGAGATAGAAAAATATCAATAGACATGCAGAATATGAACCTCTAAACAAAATTATCAAAGACAAAATTTTGTTTTACAAAACAATTAACAGGATAAAACTAAAAACAATTCCAGCGTAAGTTAAGTGTTTTTTTGAGCCTGGCATGTAATACTAGGTGCTAAATGGAAATATATTTACTGAATAAATGGATAAGAGAATATACTGTAGTTTCAAAATATTTTATTTAGAAGATTTTTTTATACAATCTCTCATTTGAGTCTTATTCTAAGATAACGTCTGATTATACTAAAGAGAAAATGGTCGTTTAATAGATCTATTAGTCCATTCATTATGTAATATAGTTAATGCATCTCAGGGCATGCCAGAATCTGTTATAAGTGCAAGGAATAAAATAATTATGATCCCTGCCCTTAAAGAATTTACTATCTAATTTAGAGCTTATATAATTACCTAATAAGGTCATATAAGAACATTTTCAAAAGAGAGAGAACCTATTAACTCTGCTCTTGGCATTCTATTTGGAGGTTCAAAACAAACCCCAGTTCAATAATGTAAGATAACAATATCTTAAATAATTATATGAGTAAATATATAATAAAACGGAGGAAAAATGGAAAATGTCTAAGCCGAAGATATTGTTATATTAGGAGTTACCCCCAGGGACACTACTAGACAGTGGAATTACACTGCATTCCTAAAAGTGTCTTTTAAGCCAGATGCTTTGACTTTCTCAGCTGGATTATTTCATGGCCAAGTTATACACTAATACATTCAATTCTCAATCTATTTTAAATTCAAGTGTATATGATTTAAAGTTAAAAGAACAGAGAAGCAAGATATAAAAGATCATTTAAAAATCAGATCCAATAAATAGTGAAAGAGTAGGAATGACTGAAGTGGGGGAAATAAGAGAGGCTGACCAAATAAGAGAGGATTAGGACAGAAGACAGAGAAAGCTTTCCCTGGAGTATCAAAAACAGAAACATGACTATGAGGCAGGAATAGAGCCCAGTTGAAGCCACTGGGTGAAAATGCAGAAAACAGGGCACTTCCTTGTTTTATCCAAATATGCTGGTGCTGCTATACAGACATAAAATAAGCAGGACAGCCAGTGTGAGGGGCTTATGGAATGGGATACCCAGAAGAGAAAACTGACATTGCAGAATCCTTTTACTTTCCACAAAATTATATAGTCTGGGAAATGGATATCAAAATTGGAAAGAATTATTAGAGTTTTTCTTTTAAAATTAAGGAAAAGTTATGCTAAAAATCAGAAATTGAACATGAGGAAGGAAAACATATTCCCAGGGACAAAGAGGAAGAGTAAATACTGAATTCTGACATGGAAAGAACAAAGAGGAGGGCCCTAAGTCTTTGTGAAAAGCAAGCCAATCTCATCCAGTATCAGCTGCAGTTGACTCATTCTTTACTCAGGTAATGTGTGTACGTTTCACTTAACCGTGCCTGCTACCTTATGAATTAATCGTTTTTCATCTTGCAGATAAGAATACTGAGGTTTAAATAAGTTAAATGGTTTATCCAACATTGTTTATCATATAGAAGAACAAAGACTGACACAGTGACACTTTGCCTCCATGCCCATTTTCCATTCCATTTAAGCATATCCTACTTCAGTGTTAGAAAATCCTTTGAGCTCTTTATGAAGAGATCTCAGAAATCCATAAGGGAAAGCAAATCACGCAATGACTTTCCATCATGAAGAACACAATCCGAGAGACCAGAAACTTGCATTTCAGCTGAAGAAGTTGGAAAGAGGGGAAAATCTGAACTTCGAACAAAACTTAAATCCTTAGGAAAGTTCCAGTACTAATGAGCAAATACAACTTAGTTGGGTTCTGTGATATTTATACCTTTTCTTATTGCTAATACTCCTGAGGTAAGGATGTTGTCACTTACTAATAGTAAAAAGAATCATTTCTCTTATTCTTTGTAGAAAAAATAAAAGTAATAATTTAGGTGACAACAAAACATTGTTCCTATTGAATTCCAAAAGTGGTATGTAGGCTATATGTTCATCCTTGTAAAACTGCTTTATATTTTGTCAGCATAGAGATGAATAGTTTCATAAATGGATCCTTTTAGAAAGAGTGTAATGTTCTTCCCTTTTTGAAAGCAGCTGTTTGCAAAAACCAGGAACATCACACCCAGTCACTTACTGAAAACCTCAGCTCTTTCATGTCCATAAGAATTGGGTACAAGATGTACACACCACAGACTTTCCCCCTGCATCTACTATTAAATCCGTTAAGTCCAAGATATTTAAGAATTCACTCATAGGCATAGATCCTAAGGGAAAAAAATGGACAATTATGCACCGTTATTAAGAACAGTGAAAGTCTTAAGTATACGTCTAAAAGGAAGAGAGAGTTGTCAATATTATCCAATGGAATTGTATGCAGCTGTTACAAATAATAATGTCACTTTTTATGTGCTGCGTGGGAATAAGGACAAGCAAACAGTTTTGACTTTGTATGGAAAATAATGGGGATTTTAGAAAGAGTTTAGTTGGGAAATATGGTTAGATACAAAAGGTAGAATGATAATTCAGAAAGAGAACAAAGAACATGGAAAAATGAGAACAAGAGAACAAAGAATACGGAAAGCCAGCTGTGTATCCCAAGTGGGCACAAAATACCCACACATCTAAAGTCAGCTTTCTTTTTAATACTCAAATATCTATAATTTGAGCCTTTACCCTGTGGTCCTGCAAGGCTTTCAGTCCTTGTGTCTAAAATTCCTAAACCTCTTTGGTGGAAATTTACTTGTTTTGATTACTTCCCCAACTACCTCTCCTACCTTTTTTTAGATCACCTCTGTTCTCTTGTCCAAATTTTCTTCCTAATATTACTGCTAATAGTTATTTATAAAGATTCAAAGAAACCATTAGAAAAACAAAACCGAAAACTTAAAACTGAATATCAGAGAGTATTTTCCCGTGTGTCCATTAACCTTGCCCTCTCACAGGGCCTCCCCTACCCTTCTGTCATGTTTCTGGAAATTGCTTCTACTCAAATCAGAAGACTTCCTCTAATATTACTTTTTTTACCACATCCTGGGGCTTCTAAGAGTAAGAAAAATAAAAAACAGTAACAATCCATCATTATTTAGCCAAACGATCATCTTGACATTGATGATAACTGGAGATAATTCTTTTGCTTTATTTGCAGAGTTGTCTTACTAGCTAAATACTTTAGCTTTTATAAACAGAGGATAATTAATGGGTTTTTCCAAACAAATGAGCCCCTGAAGATGACTTCTGCAATTCCTAGAATGTTGAAGTAACTATAGATAACTTTTAAATCAGTAATTTTTGCTGTATTTTCTACAGAAGTAATTTAAGAAAGGGATGTTAAGGTAGGGGTGCTGCACTTTGGGAGGATACTAGCTAACATATTAGAATAAAGAAGTTAATAGACTTGGTTAATGAATGAGGGTGCTATGGAGTGGCATATATGACTTCTAGCTTTTCTTCCAAGCAACTAGACCAGAGGGGAAGAAAGTTTGAGAGATCTTCAACGTGGCTGGAATTATTGGTGCATGAAAAGTCTTCAGAGTATGGAGCATCTTACTCCACTTTTCAGAACATCATTAATTTAATTTCACTATTAATAATATCTCTTGGGATCTTCTTTCAAAAATATTTATCTAAAGATGCCATCATTAGTTGAAATGTTTTAGGCCCTGCACACTTACAGGAATTGCACTCTACATAGTTAATAAAGATTTCACTAATGGATAAAATATGAACTAGATGAAGAATTGTTCCTATAAGGATGGAAAATCTTGGAAAACTGAGTGACTAAAAATATGTAAGTAGATTAAATGTAAAGAAGAATTGAAAAAGATTAGCAAAAAAAAAAAAAGACTAAAAATATACCAACTCTATATACAGATTGTTTGAAAAAAGGCTTTTAAGCTCTGACTCTATTTGAAAGAATCAAAAACTGGTTACCTTAGACAATGCTTTATAGACATAAGATTATTCAAGAATAAGAAGCAGAACTAGAGTCAGTAAAACCAATCAAAGAAAAATAGTCTTGGCCTTATATCAAAACATTGAAGAATAAATGTACATTTACTTGTTTTCAATTAATTATATATGTTCTCATGCATGTTATTTTCTCAATCATCTGAAAGTTAAGTTGAGAACATGATGTTCATTCTTTCTGAAACAGCTCTGTAAAACAGCAAATTACTTCCTATTTGTGTGTATATGTGTGTGTTTTCTAAAAATAATGACATTCTCTTTCACAACCACAGTGTAATTATGAAAATCAGGAGAAATTTACAAAATCAAGAGATTAACATTGGTACAACTCTCTTATTTACTCAACAAACTTTAATCATATTTTGCTAACTTCCTCAATAATCTCTCCTGTGGCAAAAGAAAATCCTAGACCTTGTGTTAATTTGATCACTTGGTTAAATGATGTCTCCCAGGAGTCTCCACTGTGTAAATTTATGATTTTTCCTTTTGTATTTAAGTAACTTGTGAAAAGATGCTTTGAGAATATATAAATATTCTCTTCCCCCACCTCAACTCCCACCTGCTCTATTATCAAATATCATTTCAGTTAGTTGCCCTTTTTAGTCTCCTTTAATCTGAAATAGTTCTCCCATCCTTCTTTGTCTTTGAGTACAATATTTTTGAAAAGTGCCTGGCAGTTAGTTTGCAAAAGCCTTTCTAAATTAATAAAATTCAACTATGATACATGCTATCCTTTTTTAAAGTACAATTTACTTAAGATACTTTTCCAATAAAATTATACTTTTAGTTTAATAATTATTTACCAACTTTTCACTGTGATTATGATCATTTTATTTATTTGTTTGTTTAGGGAGGTTCCCAGGTTACAGGTAGAATCTGAGCTGTAGCCGCTGGCCTACACCACAGCCACAGCAAATATTAGATCCAAGCCAGGTTTGCGACCTACACCACAGCTCACAGCAATGCCAGATCCTTAATCCAATGAGGAAGGCCAGGGATTGAACTTGTGTCCTCATGAATGCTAGTCAGATTTGTTTCCGCTGAGCCATGAGGGGAACTCTGATCATTTTATTTATTTATTTATTTATTTATTTATTTATTTATTTATTGTTGTTGTTGCTATTTCTTGGGCCGCTCCCGCGGCATATGGAGGTTCCCAGGCTAGGGGTTGAATCGGAGCTGTAGCCACCGGCCTACGCCAGCAACGCGGGATCCGAGCCGCGTCTGCAACCTACACCACAGCTCACGGCAACGCCGGATCGTTAACCCACTGAGCAAGGTCAGGGACCGAACCCGCAACCTCATGGTTCCTAGTCGGATTCGTTAACCGCTGCGCCACGACGGGAACTCCTTGTTGTTGTTGTTGTTGTTGTTGTTGTTGTTGTTGTTGTTGTTGTTGTTGTTGTTGTTGTTGTGATCATTTTATTTTGCTTGTGCACTAATGAAAATTTTAGTAACAATAAATCCAGAAGAATGAGAGTTAGGCATTTAAAATTTTTTTCTTCAATGTGTTATATCAGGGACAATGGATGTCAATTTGTTCTACTACTGATAAGATGAACTTTAAGCCTTTGATTAAAGCTTCTGTATATTCTAACATTGAGTAAATATTCTAGGAGACAAATTTCTCACTATGGGAGAAGACAGTTAACAATATGGGTTGGATTTGGAGATATGAGTATGAATTCGTAATTTTTAATAGATAAATAGAAACACAGAGACATAGGTGTGTGTGCATGTGCGTGTGCGTGTGTGTAAGTAGCTCTGACTTATTTGAGAACCTAAAAGGAATGACACCCCAGGAGTAGTAAACTCATTTAGTGCTGAGATCTTGGTTTCTAAGTACATTTCTCCACAGAAAGAACCAGGGCTCCTTAGATAAATGGCTGAGTCTAGCGTGGAAGAGAAAAGCCTGTAACATTTTTTTTTGAATTTCCATTTCAAATTTTACTTTACCTCAACTTTTAATTCTAGATAAAAATTCTTCTGCATTTCGTTGTGATTACAATTTTTATTAGCACAGAAACAGTCAAAACAATATAATTATACTGAAATGATGTATAATTATTAAACCTAAAAATATAATTGTATTAGAAAATCTTCTCTTAATGAAATGAATTAGACTTTTAAAAATTGTAGCATGGGAGTTCCTGTTGTGGCTCAGTGAGTTAAGGACCCAATGTTGCTTCTGTGAGGATGTGGATTCAGGTTTGATCTTTGGCCTTGTTCAGTGGGTTAAGGACCCTGCATTGCCATAAACTGCAGCATAGGTCACAGATGTGACTCAGATTTGGTGTTGCCATGGCTGCGGTGTAGGCCTCGCAGCAGCTCTGGTTAGGTCCCTAACAGAAGAACTTCAATATGCCACAGGTATAGCCACTAAAAAAAAATTGTAGCATGTGTTCACAATTAGTGCTTTTTATACCATAAATCTATAGAAATCAGCATAAATTCCACCATAACTTTTTATAGAGAAAGATGCTGTGAAATCTTGTTCAGATAAATAATGGAAATAAGAATGGAGAAAGTTTTTTTATAGCAATGCAATTTTATTTTCTGAACTCTTTTTAAGGTAAGTATCAAAAATCATATGATGAGCTATCACCAATAACTATTATCAATGACGACTCAGCCAACCAGATGCTCCTTCAATTTTACTGAAAACAAATAAAATGTTCTAACTTTCAAATATATTTGTCACTTGTAAGTAGAGCTAATTCTACTTACCTGTACCAATATTTCATTTTATATTAACTGACACATGGGATTCACTGCACTCTAAGAAACTGTACTATAATAAAATTGAGGGGAAAGGAAGATACATTTCTTTTGTGAAATAAAGAAAGATAGTTGTGATGGGAGAGATGGGAAGGGAGAAATTTTAACAAAGTACATATGAAATAGAAGATCTGGACAATGATTTCCTTTAAACTCTCTTTGCCAACATGTCTTTTAGAAATAGCACCAGAGATACAGACATTAAAGCCTGAAAACTAGTGAACTAGATTATATATGAGGGTTTTTTTTGTGTGTTCTAAAATGTTATGAAATATAGGCTGCAGGAAATTTGGAATAGTGCAACTTTCCCCAAACACTGGTTTGAAAATCACTGGGGTTTGTTTCAGTAGTAAAAAATATTTATGTCAGTAAATGAGGTAAGAGAATATTTCACTTTCTATTTTTGAAAAAGTAATTAATATTTTATACCTGAAAGGGAATAGTTTGGGAGCCTTGGAGCATGTATATGTAGCAGTGAGATTGGAAAAAGGAAATGTGATGGACTTGATTTGGATCAGAGCTAATGATGAAAAGTTGTTTGTTATTATTATTTAGATACAAATAATAGTAAAATCATTTTACATACCCCAGATTTTAAATTATAACCATAGTAACTGGAGAATTTTAGCTATCAATGACCTTATATTTTTTATAATTTGATTTAGGTTGTATGAATTTAGACATTGTGAGATATGATTTTAAAATATTTTCTGGAGAAACGTCATTCAAAGGTAAAAACTTTCAGTTATAAAATAAATAAGTACTGGGAATGTAATGTACTATATGACAACTATGGTTAACACCGCTGTATGACATGCATGAACATTGTTAGGGGAGCAAATACGGAGTTTTCTCACCAAAGGGAAAATTTTTTTTTCTTTTTCTGATTTTTTAATTGTTTCTATATGAGATGATGGATGCTAATTAAACTTGCTGTGGTAACAATTTCACAATATATGTAATTTAAACCATTAAGTTATACATCTTAACTTTATACAGGAATGTCTGTCAATTATATCCCAATAAAAATGTAAAATAATGGGAAAAATAAAAATATTTCTGGGGGGAAGGATCAAAATGGTGGAGGAGTAAGATGCCATGCTCAATTTCTCCCACAAACACATCAAAAAACAAACAAACAAACAAAACACAAGTACATGTAGAATGATTCACATAGAACATCTACTGAATGCTGGCTTAAGAAGAACTTAAACCTCCCCAAAGGGCAAGAAACTCTCTACACAATTGGATAAAACAAAAGAAAAAGAGAGAGAGAGAAAAGGAGTCAAGATGGCACTAGAACTCCTGAGGGGGAGCTGTTAAAGAGAAAAGGAACCCAACCACTAGGAAGCCACCTAACTGATTGAGAGGTCAGCTGAGGTAGAAGGACCTCAAAGTCACCACAAAAAGGGCAGTAGCTGGACTGAGGAGGGCAAAGCAGAGTGAGGGCCGAACAGATTATCAGCACCACCACCCTGGACACCACAGCCGGAAACATTTGGGTGTGGACTGGGGACTGAGACTCAGGCTCCAGAGGTCACTTCCAGGGAGAGGAATAAGGTTGGCTGTGTGGAGACAGCCTGAGGGGCTAGGGAGTGGTGTGCCACAGGCTGGGGAGCAGAGTGCCATAGCCGAGGGAACCCAGGACAAGGTCTGGGCCTAGAGGAGAAACAAAGGGCCATTGTTGGGGAGGGTGAGAGGAGGAGGGGTGGACCACCATAGGACTCTCTTTCATGAGCATGCAGATTCTCAGAGGGTGGGGCACTTCTGGCACAAGCTACAGATGGCAAGAGGCCACTTGCTCAGACTATGGGAGACCAGGTGCCTCTTGTGAAGGCAACAAATGGCTGGACACCTCTTGTGTAGGCTAAGGGCAGCAGGGGACTAAGTGTGACATGGCACCTCTTGCATGATCTATAGGCAGTGAGAACAAAGCACAGGAGTCATCTCAGAAATCAGAGGTGGGCATGGCCTGCCATCACCAGGGTCATTGAACAGGCTCTACCTGTGGCCCCAGTCACCTCAGAGGTTGGCAAAAAAGAGGGCACTGCAACCAAGCACCTCTTGTTGTTGGTCTCACTCCCATGGGAACACACTAGCCCTGCTGCTGCCACTGCCAAATGCTCTGGGCAATGCCCACGCATGCCTGATCACTGTCACTTCCCTGGACCCTGCCAATAGGAGCAGCCTGTGCAGGACCTCCTTGTGGACTAAGCAGGATAGGATGCTTCTTTCACATTCTACAGGTGGTGGGGACAAACCACCATAGTTATCTTTGACTCCAGAGGTGGGCATGGCCTTCCACCACTAGGGGTCCATGAACAGGCACCACTTGTGGCCCCGATCACCTCAGAAGGCATAACAGAGGATGGCATTGTGAGCAAGCAACACCTGTTGTTGCTCTCACTCCTCTGGGAACTCACACACCCTGCCACTACCATTGCACAATGGACTAAATCTGGACACTTCCTAAATCTGCCTGAGGCTCATTACCACTTCCCAGGGCCCTGCACCTAGGAGTACCGTGGGCCAATTTCCTGCAGGTCCTTGCATCTGTCAAGAGCCTAGCTACCAGGCACTGACTACTAGCCCTCCCCATTGCCTCCTTTTCCTGGAAACACACTCAGGAGGATAACAGCCTGCTCACACCAAAGAAAGAGACAGCAAATATCCAAACTTGCACACCAAAAATAAATAGTAACCTCCCACAAAATACAAAGAGGTGCTCTTGCATAGAAATAGCCCTCCAAGACTACAGTAGATGGTTTCCCTAAACTCACAGAAAGAGAAAAATATAAGCAAAATGAAGAAGCTCAGGAACCCTTCCCAGTTAAAAGGACAGGAGAATTCACCCGAAGCAGCAAACAATGAAACACACCACTGCAGGCACTGAGTTTAAAAGGAACATAGTGAAAATACTGAAGGAATTAAGGGTGAATATGAAGGAATTAAGAGCAGATATAAACAGTAATGCAGATTACTTTAGAAAGGAACTAGAAAACGTGAGGAGCCAAGAAAAATTAGAAAATTCATTTGCAGAGATGCAAACTGAATTAAAGGCATTAAAGAGCAGAATGAATAATGCAGAGGAATGAATTAATGACTTAGAAGATAGAATAATGGAAATCACCTGATGAGGATAGCAGACAGAAAACCGAATGAAAAAACATGAAAACAATATAAGATATCTACGGGGTACTATAAAGTGGGCCAATCTATGAACAATAGGAATTCCAGAAGGAGAAGAAAAAGAAAAGGGGATTGAAAATATATTAGAAGAAATTATGTCTGAAAAATTTCCAAATCTAAAGGAAACAGATATCAAGGTACAGGAAGCACAGGGGGCCCCAAACAAATTGAACCCAAACAGGCCCTCACCAAGACATATTATAATAAAAATCACAAAATTAAAGAGGATTCTAAAGGCAGCAAGAGGAACACAAAATGTTAATTATAAGGGAACCCTCATAAGGCTATTAGCTGACTTATCTACAGAAAAACTACAGGACAGAAGAGAGTGGCAAGATTCAAAGTTCTAAAAGGTAAAAATTTTCAGCCTAGCATACTCTACCCATAAAGAATATCACTTAAAATAGAAGAACATATAAAGAAATTCTCCAACAAACAAAAGTTAAAAGAGTATAGCAATACTAAACCCATTCTAAAAGAAATACTGAAAGTGCTGTAAGAAGTAAAAAAGAAGTAAGAAGAAATAGGATAGAGGAAATCACAATTGGAAAGCAATCACTTAAATAACCCAATATACAGATCTAAAAAGGGGGAAAAAAACCTATTGTAAAGGTGATGATAAAACACAGGGAATAACAAAAGGACAAACATGAAGATGTTAAAAAAGGACCTCAAAATCACTGAATGTGGGGAAGGAAAGTAAGAAAATCTAGACTCATTTTTCTACAATGTGTTTGAGCCTATAGGACTGTCAGGCTAAAGTGAGCAGATATAGGAAGGGGTTAACATACTTGAAAAACAGGGCAACCACAAATCAAAACCAAACATTATATTCACAAAAACTAAAAAGTATACAAGCATAAAATAAAAGGAAATCATCCAAACAAAAAAGAACAGAACATAGAATCAACTGAAAAACAAGGTCTAAAATGGCAATAAATGCATATTTATCAATACATACCTTAAATATCAATGGACTGAATGCTCCAATCAAAAGACACAGAGTGGCAGATTGGATAAAAAAGCAAAAACCTACAATCTTCTGTCTATAAGAGACTCATCTTAGGGCAAAGAACACATATAAATTGAAAGTGAGGGGATGGGAAAAGACATTTCATGCCAATGAACAAGACAGGAAAGCAGGAGTTGCAATACTCATGTCAGACAAAATAGACTTAAAAATGAAGGCCATAAAGAAAGACAAAGAAGGACACTATTTAATGACAAAAGGATCTATTCAAGAAGAGGATATTACAATCATCAATATATAACCCCCTAATATAGGAGCACCCAGATAGCTACAACAAATACTAACAGACATAAAAGAAGAAATGGATGGGAATATAATAACGGTAGGAGACTTTTAACACCCCACTCACATCGATGAACAGATCCTCTAGACACAAAATCGATAAGGCAACAGAGATCCTAAAGGAAACAATAGAAAAGTCAGACTTCACTGACATTTTCAGGACACTACATCCAAAAAAATCAGAATATACATTCTTTTCAAGTGCACATGGAACATTCTGAAGGACTGACACATACTGGGGCACAAAGCCAACCTCAACAAATTTAAGAGTATAGAAATTATTTCAAGTATCTTCTCTGACTACAATGGCATGAAACTAGAAATCAACCACAGGGGAAAAAAATGAGAAAAAAAACTGACTGCATGGAGGCTAAAGAACTTGCTACTCAAAAACCAATGGGTCAATGAGGAAATCAAAAAAGAAATTAAAAAATACTTTGAATTGTAGGAGTTCTTTATATATTCTCGATATTAAACACTTATCAGATATCTGATTTGCAAGTATTTTCCAGAAGACAAATTTAAAAATGGGCAGAACTTAGATGTTTTTCCAGAGAAGATATACAAATGTCCAATATGCACATGAAAGTTGTTCAACACTATTAGTCATTAGGGAAATGCAAATCAAAACCAAAATGTGATAACACTTCATATGTTTTACAATGAGTATTTGGGGGGTGAGAGGTGGAAAAAAAAATGTTGGTAAGGATGCAGAAACAGACCATCAGAAACTACTGGCAAGAATATAAAATGGTATAGCTAGTGTGCAAAATAGTTTGGCAATTCCTCAAAAAGTTAAAACATAAAATTAACATATTACCAGCAATTCCATTCTATGTATACACCCAAAAGAACTGGGGACAGCACTCAAATACATGCACACAAATATTCACACGGCACTATCAATAGCCAAAAGGCAAAAATAACCTAAATGTCCATCAATGAATGGATAAACAAATTATGATCCATCAATTCAGTGAAATATCATTCAGCCATGAAAAAGAATGAAGTAGTGATACATTCTGCATGAATGAAATAGTGATACATTCTACATGAATGAACCCTGGAAAACATTATGCAAGTGAAAGAAGCCAGATACAACATGTGACATTTTGTATGATTCCATTTATATGAATTATCCAGGATAGATCCATCCAAACAGAAAGCAGAGGATGAGATGGAAGAAATGGGGAAAGGGGAAGTAACTGTTTAATGGGTATGGGGTTTTCTTCGGAGTTGAAGAAAATATTTTGGAACTAGACAGAGGTAGCGGGTGCACACTATTGTGAATATTCTAAATGCCACTGAACCATACAATTTAAGACGGTTAATTTTTTTTTGTCTTTTTGTCTTTTTTGTTGTTGTTGTTGTTGTTGTTGCTATTCTTGGGCTGCTCCCGCGGCACATGGAGGTTCCCAGGCTAGGGGTTGAATCGGAGCTGTAGCCACCGGCCTACGCCAGAGCCACAGCAACGTGGGATCCGAGCCGCGTCTGCAACCTACACCACAGCTCATGGCAACGCCGGATCGTTAACCCGCTGAGCAAGGTCAGGGACCAAACCCGCAACCTCATGGTTCCTAGTCGGATTCGTTAACCACTGCGCCACGAACGGGAACTCCCTAAGATGGTTAATTTTATGTCATATGAATTTGACCTCATTAATAAAAAAAATCTGGGGAGAAAAATACCTTGACACAAAAGATAATGAAGACACAACCATTCAAAATCTATGGGATGCCACAAAAGCAGTGCTTAGAGGGAAGTTCATAGAGATGCAGGCCTTCCTCAAAAAAGAAGAAAAATCTCAGATTGACAACTTAACCCACCACCTAAATGAATTAGAAAAAGAAGAACAAACAAAACCTAAAGTCAGCAGAAGGAAGGAAATCATAAAGATCAGAGAGGAAATCAATAATACAGAAATTCTAAAAACAACAGGAAAAAAAAAATCAACAAAATCAAGAAGTGGTTCTTTGAAAGGGGAAACAAAATTGACAAACCTCTGGCCAGACTCACTAATAAAAGGAGAGAAAGAACAAACAAAATAAAAAATGAAAGAGGAGAAATTAAAATGGATACTGCAGAAATACAAAAATACCATAAGAGAATACTGTGAACAATTATATGCCAGACTTTCCATCATGGCTCAGTGGTTAACAAACCTGACTAGCATCCATGAGGACATGGGTTCAATCCCTGGCTTCACTCACTGGGTTAAGGATCTGGCATTGCTATGAGCTTTAGCATAGGTTGCAGATGTAGCTCAGATGTGACATCGCTGTACCTATGGATAGGTTGGCTGCTACGGCTCCAATTCAACCCCTAGCCTGGGAACCTCCATATGCCATGGGTGCAGCCCTAAAAAGAAAAAGTATATGCCAACAAATCTGACAATCTAGAAGAAATGTACAACTTTCTAGAGACTTACAGACCGCTAAAACTGAGTCAAGAAGAAATAGATCACTAGAAATGAAATTGAAATGTAATAAAAAAAAAAAAAACCATTCCCTATAAGCAAAAGCCCAGGACCAGATGGCTTCACAGGAAAATTCTACTAAACACATAAAGAAGAACTTAGCAGTTGGAGAAGAGACTTGTGGCTGCCTGATGGGAGGGGGAGGGAGTGGGAGGGATCGGGAGCTTGGGCTTATCAGACACAACTTAGAATAGATTTACAAGGAGATCCTGCTGAATAGCATTGAGAACTTTGTCTAGATACTCATGTTGCAACAGAAGAAAGGGTGGGGGAAAAATGTAATTGTAATGTATACATGTAAGGATAACCTGACCCCCTTGCTGTACAGTGGGAAAATAAAAAAAAAAATTATTAAAAAAATAAATAAATAAAGGTGAATTTGATTTAAAGGTGAATTAGAAAAAAAAAGAACTTAACAGAATGGGAGAAAATAGTTTCAAATAATGCAACTGACAGGGCTTAATCTCTAGAATATACAAGCAACTTATACAACTCAACAGCAAAAAAGCCAACAACCCAATTGAAAAATGGGCAAAAGACCTGAATAGACACTTCTCCAAAGAAGACATATAGATGGTCAACAAGCGCATGAAAAAATGCTCAACATCACTGATTATTAGAGAAATGCAAATCAGTGCAAATACCACCTCACACCAGTCAGAATGGCCATCATTTAGAAGTCCACAAGTGACAAATGCTGGAAGGGATGTGGAGAAAAGGGAACCGTCCCACACTGTTGGTGGGAATATAAAGTGGTACAACTACTAGGGAAAACGATACGGAGGTACCTTAGAAAACTCTATATAGAACTACCTTATGACCCAGAAATCCCACTCTTGGGCATATATCTGGACAAAACTTTCCTTGAAAAAGACAAATGCACCCTCATGTTCATTGCAGCACTATTAACAGTAGCCAAGACATGGAAACAACCCAAATGTCCATTGACAGAAGATTGGATTAGGAAGATGTGGTAAATATATACACAATGGAATACTACTCAGCCATAAAAAAGAACAAAAAATGCCATTTGCAGCAACATGGATGGAACTAGAGACTTTTATACTAAGTGAAGTTGGTCAGAAAAAGAAAGACAAATACCATATGATTTCACTTATATCTGGAATCTAGTATATGGACAAATAAACCTTTCCACAGAAAAGAAAGTCATGGACTTGGAGAACAGACTTGTGGTTGCCAAGCGGGAGGGGGAGGGAGTGGGGTGGAATGGGAGCTTGGGGTTAATAGATACAGACTATTGCCTTTGGAATGGATAAGCAGTGGGATCCCACTATATAGCACTGGGAACTGTCCAGTCACTTGTGACAGAGCATGATAATGTGAGAAAAAAAGAATGTATACATGTTTGTGTGACTGGCTCACCTTGCTGTGCAGTAGAAAATTGACAGAACACTGTCAATCAGCTATAAAGGAAAAAATAAAAATCATTACAAAAAAATAAAGAAGAACTTATACCCATCCTACTTAAACTTTTCCAAAATATTGAAGAAGAAGGAACACTCCCAAAGACATTCTATGATGCCACCATCACCCTAATACCAAAACCAGACAAAGATACTACCAAAAAAGAAAATTATAGGCCAATATCTTTGGTGAATACAGATGCAAAAAATTCTCAACAAAATTTTAGTCAACTGAATCCAACTACATATAGAAAAGATCATATAACATGACCAAGTGGGATTCATCCCAGGTGCACAAGAATGGCTCAACATACACAAATCAATCAATGTCATACACCACACTAACAAAAGAAAAGTAAAAAACCAATGATCATCTCAATAGATGCAGAGAAATCATTTGACAAAGTCCAACGTCCATTCACGATCAAAACTCCTACCAAAGTGGGTATAGAGGGAACATACCTTCACATAATCAAAGTCATCTATGGCAAACCCTCAGCAAATATAATAGTCAATGGAGAAAAGCCAAAAGCCTTCCCACTAAAATCTGGAACAAGACAAGGATGCCCACATTCACCACTTTTATTCAACATGATATTGGAAGTACTAACCTCAGCAATCAGACAAACAAAAGAAATAAAATGTATCCAAATTGGAAGAGAAGAGGTAAAATTGGTACAATTTACAATTGTAAATTGTATGCAGATGACATAATGCTATATACTTAGAAAACCCTAAGGACTCCACACAAAAACTACTCAAACTGATCAACAAATTCAGCAAAGTAGCTGGACACAAGATTAACATTCATTTGCATTTCTGTATACTAACAATGAAATATTAGAAAAGGAATACAAAAATACAATACCTTTTGGGAGTTCCCGTCATGGCGCAGTGGCTGACAAATCTGACCTGGCACCATGAGGTTGTGGGTTTGATCCCTGGCCTCGCTCAGTGGGTTAAGGATCCTGTGTTGTCGTGAGCTGTGCTGTAGGTCACAGACATAGCTCAGATCTGGCGTTGCTGTGGCTGTGGTGTAAGACCAGTGGCTACAGCTCCAATTAGACCCCTAGCCTGGGAACCTCCATATGCCACGGGTGCAGCCCTAGAAAAGACCAAAAAAAAAATACCATACCTTTTAAAATTGCACCCCCAAAAATCAAATACCTGGGAATACACCTGACCAAGGAGGTGAAAGACTCCCATGCTGAGAACTATAAAACATTAATCAAGGAAATTAAAGAGGATGTAAAGAAATGGAAAGATAGTCCATGCTCCTGGGTTGGAAGAATTCATATTGTAAAAATGGCCAAACTACCCAAACCATTCTACAGATTCAGTGCAATCCCTATCAAATTATCCATGACAGTTTTCACAGAACTACAACAAACAATCCAAAAAATGTATATGGAACCACAAAAGACCTAGAATTGACAAAGCAAGCCTGAGGAACAAAAACCAAGCAGGAGGCATAACTCTTCCTGTAATATTTAGGCAATCTTACAGAGCCACAGTAATCAAGACAGTCTGGTACTGCTATCAAGACAGACATACAGACCAATGGAACAGAACAGAGAACCCAGAAATAAACCCTGACGCCTATGGTCAATTAATCTTTGACAAGGGAGGCAGGAACATAAAATGGGAAAAAGACAGTCTTTTCAGCAATTGGTGCTGGGAAAACTGGACAGCCACATGTAAATCAGTGAAACTGGAACACACCCTCACACCATGCACAAAAATAAACTCAAAACGGCTTAAAGACTTAAGCGTAAGACAAGACACCTGGAAGAGAACATAGGCAAAACATTCTCTGACGTCAGCCTTATGAATATCTTCTCAGGTCAGTCTCCCAAAGCAATAGAAATAAGAGCAAAAATAAACCAATGGGACCTAATCAAACTGACAAGCTTTTTCACAGCAAAGGAAACCATTAAAAAAAAAAAAAAAAAGACCATCAACGGAATAGGAGAAAATAATTTCCTACAATGCAACTGACAATTGATTTAGGGCTTAATCTCTGAAATTTACAAACAACTTATACAACTCAACAGCAAAAAAGCCAACAACCCAATGGAAAAATGGGCAAAAGACCTGAAGAGACATTTCTCCAAAGAAGATATACAGATGGCCGACAAGCACATGAAAAAATGCTCAACATCCCTGATTATCATAGAAATGTAAATCAAAACTACTAAGTTATCACTTCACGCCTGTCAGAATGGCCATCATTAACAAGTCCACAAATAACAAATGCTAGAGAGGGTGTGGAGAAAAGGGTACCCACCTACACTGTCGGTGGGAATGTAAATTGGTACAACCACTATGGAAAACAGTGTGAAGGTACCTCAGAAAACTAAATATAGAACTACCATATGACCCAGCAATCCTACTCTTGGGCATATATCCAGACGAAACTTTCCTTGAAAAACATACATGCACCGGTATGTTCTTTGCAGTACTATTCACAATAGCCAAGACATAGAAGCAATCTAAATGTCCATCAACAGATGAATGGATTTAGAAGGTGTGGTATATATACACAATGGAATACTACTCAGCCATAAAAAAAGAACAAAAAAATGCCATTGGCAGCAACATGAATCAAACTAGAGACTCTCATACTGAGTGAAGTAAGTCAGAAAGAGGAAGACAAATACTATATGATATCACTTCTATCTGGAATCTTATACAGAGCACAAATGAACCTTTCCACAGAAAAGAAAGTCATGGACTTGGAGAACAGACTTATAATTGCCAAGAGGAAGGGGGAGGGAGTGGGATGGACTGGAAGTTTGGGGTTAGCAAATGCAAAATATTGCATTTGGAGTATATAAGCAATGAGGTCCTGCTGTGTAGCACAGGGAACTATATCCAGTCACTTGTGATGGAACATGATGGAGAATAATGTGAGAAAAAGGATGTGTATATGTATATGTGACTGGGCCACTTTGCTGTATGGTATAATTTGATAGAACACTGTACACAAACTATAATGGAAAAAATAAAAATCACTAAAAATTTTTTTAAAAAGGAAAAAATTAAAAAATACAAATACAAATATTTTCTGGATTATATTAGAAGGAAATATATTAATCTGTAAATAAAGTTCTTAATTTTTTAAGATATATCATTAGACGACAAAAACACTCACAAATATTTTAGGTGATTATTATAATACATATTAAGAAATATATATCTTTACTAAGAAAATATAACGTTTGTCAGAATTTATTTAAAAGAGGATATATAAGGTAATACTACTAGTGGGTTAGACTGAGCTCTCATTGTCTAGTCTTCTGCTACAGTTCATGGAGAATAGCCATCTAGACCCAATTATTCCCTTTTATAGAATATCAGCCTCCCTTGGTTTCAAACATTTTGTTTCAGTTTTTCTGCAAAGTGCCCTGTCTTTCATATCTGATTGTTTTTTCCCTTAAAACCCCGGAGTGCAATGTCTTCTGACTCCTTTACGCTCTTAACCTTAATTAACTCAACATTGTCTCTTTTCTCAGATTATTTTCCTTAATATTTTAGCCTATGGGGTATACATTTAAGCTTCACATTTGCAAACTCATATTTACATTGAACATATAATGTATAGATATTGGCATAATATGATTCTTGCGGTAAAATAGTTCATTGCCCACTGCTTATTGACTAACAGTTGGCTTTGATTTCATCAGACTGTTTTTCCCCCAGTCCTAGTATTTGGACTTCTGCTTGCTTTGCGCCCTGTAATAGTCTTTGTCATGCACCATTTCCAGGCATCTGTGCCAGATGATCTACTTCACTTACTGTCTTGACTTCCTCTTCAAACCCATGAATGTTTCAAGATGGGGGAGGAGGGTCTTGCCTTCCAACAGATATTTATGAGACAGAAGTGAGACATTTTCTTTGTAAAGAAAATCAGCAGCCAGAGACTGGCTATCTTTCTACTCCAACAATTGCTATGGCTAACCCAGCTAATATCAAAATTTTATGGTTTAGGAGTTCCCATCGTGGCGCAGTGGTTAACGAATCCAACTAGGAACCATGAGATTGAGGGTTTGGTCCCTGCCCTTGCTCAGTGGGTTAACGATCCGGCGTTGCCATGAGCTGTGGTGTAGGTTGCAGACACAGCTCGGATCCCGCATTGCTGTGGCTCTGGCGTAGGCCAGTGGCTGCGGCTCTGATTTGACCCCTAGCCTAGGAACCTCCATATGCCGTGGGAGCGGCCCAAAGAAATAGCAAAAAAGGAAAAAAAAAAAAAATTATGGTTTACAATGGCCTAGATTACACCCCTGTTGAGTACAAATTGCTTTTCTTTACCAAGAAACATTGTGGATGCCCTTTCATGTTTATAGTCCCCTGGAAAATTATCATTCCGTTAGCCTTTCATTTGTTCTTCAAGGTAGTCAAACACAACTACACTCTATATTCACACACATATTGAATATGTTATGGATAATCTCACACTGGCCTTTCTCCTTGTTCTCAATTTTTTCTTCCTCTTTCTCCACATTTCCTAGAATATAAATTCTTTGCTCTAAGTCTGGACTCCGATTTTAACCCTGGTAGCTGAGATTTCATGTTGGTACTCAACATCCTCAGCATTTGATATTTGAGTTTCCCAATATTACTCAGCAAACACTTGCAACTCTAGCTTTTCCAAGAGAAAGCTGTTTATGGTCACAATTTGCTTTTCCTTTAACTCAACTGGACTCAATACAATATGGTTTCTACTCCGTATTTTATATTATTACATTTAATTCACAATGACTTACCTGATGGTGTCTGAAAGAATTGGAAAAAACATATGTGAACACCATACATCCTTGGTCTCGAGATGTTAGGACCACCCAAATCTACCCAGGGCTTCTAAGTACAATTCTAGTCCCACAAGTTATCAAGAGCCCATTAGAATAAGAGTCTTGAACAACATGTCCAATATCAAGCACCTTAACGTTCTATTAGGGTGTCATTATCAGCCTCTTCCCTTTTCTTCTAATAATGTTTCCATTATTTGGTCATGGGGGGGTGACATGAAGAAGGAATTGAGAGGAGATTTAATGAAATCTGGATTTTGGCCAAAGGATTTTATTTATACGAACATTTGTCAAGATCCACTGTTCAAATCTGAACTTCTTCTGAAATGAAGTTAGTTAGAATCATAAATAAATATTTTTAGGACTTTCATGCTTCAAGTAACTGATCAGGAATAGAAAATGAATTGAGGAGTTCCCGTCGTGGCTCAGTGGTTAATGAATCCAACTGGGAACCATGAGGTTGCAGGTTCGATCCCTGGCCTTGCTCAGTGGGTTAAGGATCCAGTGTTGCCGTGAGCTGTAGTGTAGGTTAGGGTCCCACGTTTAGGGTCAGATGCGGCTCGGGTCCCACGTTTCTGTGGTTCTGGTGTAGGCTGGGGACTACAGCTCCAATTAGACCCCTAGCCTGGTAACCTCCATATGCTGAGGGTGCGGCCCTATAAAAGGCAAAAAGACAAAAAAAAAAGAAAAGAAAAGAAAATGAATTGAGATATGTCCACATCCCTAAGGATGATGGGAATACGTTGTAATTTTCTAAATATCCTATAAGCTGAATATGTCAAAAATGTTCATGAAACTTATGGCAGTAATCATTTCATGATGTATGTAGGTCAAATCATTCTGCTGTACACTTTAAATTTATATAGTGCTGTATGTCAATTATCTCTCAATAAAACTGGGGTAAAAAAACAAAAGACTCCAAAAGAAACAAATGAAAAAACCCACCACCACCACCAACAAAAAAGACAGATGCGTAGGATGGCCTTCTACTTAACCTCTAAGGAGAAATAAAAGGCAAACTATACCTAAATGAATAAAACAGCAGTGGTCTCAGATTTACTTGTTGCAGGTGGCAGTGCATTCAGCATAAAAGATTATTGAAAGAAAATGTTTATGTCACACTAATTCTGCACAATCATCTGTCACATGTGAGAGTAGCAGACTGTTTTAGTTATGCAATGCTTTAGAACATGTTTTGAACACGGTGCTCCAAATTATTTCAGAGAGAAGAAACATATGTGGGTAATTAAGCAAGCTCTGGGAAAGCAGAAAAGGGAGCGAAGCAAAGGGACATGGAAGAAAATATGTGTGTCAGCAGGATTACTGGGTAAGCTGTTTGGAATCAGCAAAATTAAGCCTGGGAGGAAATGCTGAGTTTATTATTCAGGAGAGCTTGTGGTTGAATATTTCACCTCTTGCCATGCTCTTCTTCCTTCCCCAGTCCTCCTTCCCTGGCTACTATCTCTAGGGTTAGTGAGGGAAGGAGAAAGTAAGCATGAAGAGGAAGTAAATATGGAAAGAATGAGGAAATGTAGTCAATGCGAGTGCTATGACCTCTACCTAAAGGAAAGGAAGTAAAAATGTGCCACTCTGAATAACAGCAATTAAAATGAGCACTGTACTGTGTTCAGAAAGGTTCATATGATACAAAATTCTAGGATTTGAGGTCAAAGAACTATTAATTTTCCATGTCAGTTCTTGCTCTTAAGACTGCATTATAGACTACTATTTAGTTGACCTCACTTAAAAGTTGCCAGTCCAATCTCTTGAGTTGGAACATAATGGAAGATAGTATGGGGAAAAAAAGAATGTACATATATGTATGACTGGGTCACTTTGCTATACAACAAATTGAAGAAACATTGTAATTTTAAAATTTATTATTATTATTATTATTATTTGCTTTTTAGGGCCACACCAGAGGCATATGGAAGTTCCCAGACCAGGGGGCCAGTTGGAGCTGCAGCTACCAGTTTATGCCACGGCCACAGCAACACTGTGGGATCCTAGCTGAGTATGCAACCTACACCACAGATCATGGCAATGCCAGATCCTTAACCCACTGAGCAAGGCCAGGGATCGAACCTACATCCTCATGGATACTAGTTGGGTTCATTACCACTGAGCCATGACAGGAACTCCCAAAATGAAAATTTATTAAATATTCAAACATGAGTAAAGAAGTTCAATGAAATTCTGGGTTGTTTCCCAACAGTTATTCTTTCAATAGTTTGTTTTTATCTAAAATACAAAAAAGTTTCCTGCAATTGTATTTGAGTGAAATATTTAAAACAAAATTTTGGAGTTCCCCTTGTAGCTCAGTGGGTTAAGAATGATGTAAGTGCATGAGGATGTGGGTTCGATCCCTGGCCTTGCTCAATGTGTTAAAGATCCCCAGCATTGCCGCAAGCTGCAGTGTAGTTCTCAGAGGCAGCTCAAATCCAGTGTTGCCATGGCTGTGGCATAGGCTGCAGCTGCAACTCCAATTCGACCCAGGCTGGGAACTTCCATATGACACAGATGTGGCCCTAAAAAGAAAAGGAAAAAAAAAATTCTCAGAACCAAAAAGCTTTACTTCTCTAATTCTTTTTTCAAAAATTTTTAAATTTTTTATTAAACTACAGATGATTTACAATACTGTGTTAAGTATACACCAAAGTAATTCAGATATATGTATATAGATATAATAGCATATATACATATATATATATACTTTTTAGATTCTTTTCCCTTATAGGTTATTACAAAATATTGAGTGTAGTAGAACCTTATTGGTTATCTATTGTACATATAGCAGTATGCATTTTTTTTTGTCTTTTTGCCATTTCTTGGGCCGCTCCCACGGCATATGGAGGTTCCCAGGCTAGGGGTCAAATCAGAGCTGTAGACGCCAGCCAGAGCCACAGCAACACGTCTGCAACCTACACCACAGCTCACGGCAACACCGGATCGTTAACCCACTGGGCAAGGGCAAGGACCGAACCCGTAACCTCATGGTTCCTAGTCAGATTCGTTAACCACTGCGCCACGATGGGAACTCCTGTATGCATATGTTAATCCCAACCTCCTACTTTATCCCTCTCCCAACCTCTCTTTCTGCTTTGGTGACCCTAAGTTTATTTTCTATGTCTGCTAGTCTATTTCTTGAATTGCAATAATGTCATGGTACGCTAAGCTTGTGCTTAGTCTTTCTGTTAGGTAAACCTTTACTGGGATTGTATCTAAAAACTTGTGTGTGTGTTGCGTGTGTGTGTTGCGTGTGTGTGCACATCTGTATATCTCTTCCTCGATTCATATCCATGAAATTCACACATCCTTATTTAGCAGTCGCAACTTCATAACTTTCTCCGGGATTTCCTTGTCCCTTTCCAGATACTCCCTTATGATAGTATTTTATGTTCCCATTTGATTGATCCTGTCTTCTTATGCATCTCCCATCTGGTCTCTCAAATATATCGTATGCCTGTTAGTTGATAACACATCTTGAATTTATTCTTTACAGCCTGTTTACCTCTTTTTTCACTCTTCTAGACCTGCAAGACCTTGATTTACCAATGAAGATAACTTGTTCCTGCTTCCTTTCACTCTAGCCTTCAACTCTTCCGTATCTATGTCTCAATGAGAGACATAAAAATGAGTTGGCTTGTCCTATGTTTATGCTCCTCCCAATTATTCCTGTCTTCCAGAAACACTTTGAAAGTTAAATGAAGTAATGATTAGAAAGTGCTTATTACACTGTCTGAGACAGGCAAGCATTAAAATATACCTTCTAGTTTTTGGTCATGGAATGATCTGGCAGAGAAAGAGGGGAATATGAGTGTTCTATGCCATTAATATTCACCCTAATTATATTTTATTCCCACTTCATACATTGTGTTTAGAGCCTATGGTCAAACTGTAAGAAAAAAATAGTCTAGTTCCGTAAGAGAAGTGTTCAAATATAACTTTGGCAACATCAATAATGAAAAAATATACACTACGAAAATTGAAGAAATTTGAATATTTGTTTCTTCTCTTTCCGGCCCACCCTGCAGCACATTTGCTTTCTGAAATAAAGATTTTAGAATCATGCTCTTATTATTATTACTGTTATAATCACTAATATTTCTTTAGGTTTTCCATTTTTCTTTCAATGATTATTTTTTTTAATACTCACATAAGTTTATAACCCTAAAGCAATCATTTAGACTTAATTCCCATGTTTAATTGGTTTTATTGCTCACCATCCTTTTAATATTTTTTCTAGATTCTTATATTTTTTCTTTTTCTTTTATTGTGGCAAAATATACATAACACAAAGTTGACCATTTTAATGATATTTAAGTGTACAATCCAGTGGCATTAATTACATTCACAGTGTTATGTAACCATCACCACTACCTATTTATTTTTTTTCTTTCTTTCTCTCTTTTTTTTTTGGTATTTTAAGGGCCACACCCACAGCATATGGAGGTTCCCAGGCTAGGGGTCTAATCAGAGCTGTAGCCACCTGCCTACACCACAGCCACAGCAATGCCAGTCTAAGCCGCATCTGTGACCTACACCACAGCTCATGGCAACACCAGAGCCTTAACTCACGAGTGGGGCCAGGGCTCAAACCTGCATCCTCGGAGTTCCCGTCGTGGCGCAGTGGTTAACGAATCCAACTAGGAACCATGAGGTTGCGGGTTTGGTCCCTGACCTTGCTCAGCGGGTTAACGATCCGGCGTTGCCATGAGCTGTGGTGTAGGTCGCAGATGCGGCTCAGATCCAATGTTGCTGTGGCTGTGGTGTAGGCTGGCAACTACAGATCCGATTAGACCCCTAGCCTGGGGACCTCCATATGCCGAGGGAGTGGCCCAAGAAATGGCAAAAAGACAAAAAAATGTTTTTAATTAAAAAAAAAAAAACCTGCATCCTCATGGATCTCAGATTCGTTTCCACTGAGCCATAACGGAAATGCCACCGCTACTTATTTCAAAAAAGTATTCATCATTCCAAACAGAAACTCTGTACTTTTTAAGCAGTAACTCCTCAGCACTCCCTTGCACCAATAACTAATAACTAGTGATGCTGAACATATTTTCATGTGCCTGTTGGCGGTCTGTGTGCCTTCTGTTGGAAAAACATCTAGTTAACTCCTCTATTTTATAGTCAGGTTTTGTTGTTGTTTTTGTTGAGTTGTATCAGTTCTTTTTATATTTGGATATTAGCCCCTCATCAGAGATATGATTTACTAATATCTTCTCCTATTTGGTACATTGTCTTTTTGTTTTGTTGGTGATTTTCTCAGCTGTGAAGATTTTTAGTTTGGTGTAGACCTGTTTGCCATTTGCATTTATTTCCCTTGCCTGTGAAGATATACAAAAATATTTTGGGGAGTTCCCGTCGTGGCGCAGTGGTTAACGAATCCGACTAGGAACCATGAGGTTGCGGGTTCGGTCCCTGCCCTTGCTCACTGGGTTAACGATCCGGCGTTGCCGTGAGCTGTGGTGTAGGTTGCAGACACGGCTCGGATCCCATGTTGCTATGGCTCTGGTGTAGGCCAGTGGCTACAGCTCCGATTAGACCCCTAGCCTGGGAACCTCCATATGCTGTGAGAGTGGCCCAAGAAATAGCAAAAAGACAAAAGATATATATATATATATATATATATATATATATATATATATTTTGCCAAGACCCATGTCAAAGAGTGTACTGCTGGGCTCCCCAGGTAGCCTAGTCGTTATTAAAGATTTAGTGTTGCCACTGCTGTGGCTTGGGTTTGATCCCCGGCGCGTGAAATTTCTTATGCCATGAGTGTGGGGGGAAAGCATATTGCCTATGTATTCTCCTAAGAGTTTTATGGTTTCAGGGCCTATATTCAAGTTTTCAATCCATTTTGAGTTGATTTTTCTGTATGGTGTGAGATGATGGCTTAATTCATCCTTTTGCATGTAGCTGTCCAGTTTTCCTAGCACCATTTATTGAAGAGACTTTCCTTCCCCACTGGGTGTTTTTTGCTCCTTCTCATAATTTTGTTGTCCATATATGTATGGGTTTATTTCTGGGCTCTCAGTTATGAGACCTACACCACAGCTCATGGCAACACCAGATCCTTAACCAACCGAGCGAGGCCAGGGATCGAACCCACAACCTCATGGTTCCTAGTTGGATTCGTTAACCACTGAGCCACGATGGGAACACCTTCAATTTCTTTTATCAATGTCTTATATTTTTCAGTGTACATGGTTAGATTTATTTCTATGTATATTCTTTGTTGTAATTATAACTGAGATTGTTTTCTTTCACTAGGTCTGTTAATAATTGCTTTATATATTTTGGTGCTCCTATGTTAGGTGCATGTATATTAATAAATGTCATGTCTTTTTGATGGATTGTTCCCTTTAATCATTATATCCTGTCCGCCTTTGTCACATGTTACTTTTTTAGCTTGAAGTCCATTTTAAGTACGGCTACACCCACTTTCTTTTGGCTGCCATTTTCTCGGAATATTATCTTCCATACCTTCACTTTTTAAGAAATCAAACAGGGCCTTGTGGGGCTCCGGAGCACAAAAGCCTTTCTGTGTCCCCCATTTCTTATTTGTAGGAAATAGGCCTCATCAGCCCCCATAACCTCACCTGAATTCCAAAGGGCAGGTTCAAACATCTGCTACTCAGGGAAGGGAGGGGATGCAGGGACTCCGGTAGAAAAAAATAGCACAGCCTTGGGGCTGGGTCCACATTTCTCAAGAGATAAAGCAGTATTTTTGAGCTTTTTTGCAGAACTAAAACCCCAATAATGAAAGAGAGTAACTCCAGGATGCAACCTTCTTCATTCCAGAAAGAAAGAGGGCCACCAGAACCTGTTCGGGGGCCATTAAACACCAGCTTTGAAGAAGACTTAAAGCTTACATCAGTGCTGATCCTTATGTGTGGCTCTAGTTTCCACTCCAAAACTATAAGACTACTTCTTTCTTTTTTCTCCCATAGGAGGGCACCGTCATTAGCCTGCTGTGGCCTGTTTTGCCTGACAAAGCAGTAAATCTATTCATTTCTCTTTCACCCAAAACTCTGTCTCTGTGCTTCTATTCAGCACTGGTGGGCAGAGGCCCAGTTTCAGCAACATTTAGAGCTAAAATTAGTCTGCGGGCAGCACATAATTTCACCTTCTTTTTCAATCTACCCTACCGCTCTGTATTCTTTGACTGATAAACTCAATTCATTTATACTTAGACTGATTATTGATAAATGAGGGCTGAGCGCTGCCGTGTTATCTCTTTTCTTTTTTTCTGGTTGCTCTACATCTTCATTATTTTTCTTCTTTGTGTTCCCATCTGCCATTTTAGTTTGGTGGTTTTCTGTGATGTGTTTCTCCACTTCCTCTTTATTTCGTTTTGTGTTTCTGCTCTAGACTATATCTTTTTGTGGTTATCATGAGGTTTGTTTAAATGTCTCATAGATAAAATAGTCCTTTTTCTGCTGATAGCATCTTACCTTCTTTTGCCTATACAGGTTCCATCCTTTTATTCTTTCCCTTTTATGTTTTTTGTTGTCACAAATTATCCTTTTTTAAGGTGGTGAGTTTGTTGCCAAATTGAAGCAGGTGTATGTATATATATATATATTTTTTTTTTTTTGTCTTTTTTCCCATTTCTTGGGCCGCTCCCATGGCATATGGAGGTTCCCAGGCTAGGGGTTGAATTGGAGCCGTAGCCGCCGGCCTACACCAGAACCACAGCAATACGGGATCCGAACAATGTCTGCGACCTACACCACAGCTCACAGCAACGCTGGATCCTTAACCCACTGAGCAAGGGCAGGGATGGAACCTGCAACCTCATGGTTCCTAGTTGGATTCGTTAACCACTGCACCACGACGGGAACTCTGGTATATTTATTTTTAATGTTTCATTTTCTTTTACATTTATGACATATTTAGTGTTTAACAACCTATTCTGATATAGACTGGCAATTTTCTGGTTCACTCTCTATATTACCTTACTCAAAGTTTTGTGTACTTTTGCTTTTTCATTTTAGGTAGAAGAGGTCCTTGCAACACTTTCTTGGAAGACAGGTCTAGGGGTGATGAACTCCCTCAGCTTTTGCCTGTGTGGAAGGGTCTTTATTTCCCCTTCATATCTGAATGATAACTTTGCTGGATAGAGTACTCTTGGCTGACAGTTTTTATCTTTCCATATTTTGAGTATGCCATTCCTCTCTCCCGGCTGTAGCTTAATGGGAGTCCCTTTGTAGGTTGCAGTCTTTTTGCCCTATTGCCTTCTTTCAGCGAGACTCAAAAGGTTACATATTCTATGGATCTATGTATATGACATTCTCTGAAATGACAAAACCAGAGAGACAGAAATCAGAGAGCACAGCAAAGAAGGAGTTGATTACAAAGGGGCACAGGGAACTTTTTATTGTGATTAAAAAGCTCTATATATTGATTTTGGTTATGGTTACAAAATTGCATGTCATTGTCAATGCTTGCATAAAACTATACACTAAAAAGAAATTTTACTGTATTATATATTAATATGAAATTTTTAAAAGTTTAAAATCTTTCAGAAGAAAATAGAATATCATCATGATATTGGAGTAAGTTGTTTTCTTTCTTTTTTTAAATTAAAGTATAATTGATTTACCATGTTGTACTAATTTCTGCTATACAGCAATTTGACCCAGATATAGTCAAATTGGGTCTATCATGGTATATCCCAAGAGACTTGATATAGTTCCCCATGCTGTACAGTAGGACCTCATGGCTTATCCATTTTAACTGTAATAATTTGCGTCTACCAACCCCAACCTCCCAGTCCATCCCGCTCCTTCCCCTCTCCCCTCTAGCAACCACAAGTCTGTTGTCTATGTCTGTGAGTCTGTTTCTGTTTTGTAGATGGGGTCGTCTGTGCTGTATTTTAGATTTCGCATATAACTGATACCATATTGTATTTGTCTTTCTCTTTCTGACTCACTTCACTTAATATGATAATCTCTAGTTACATCCATGTTGCTGCAAGTATTTTCTTAAATAGAACATAAAAACCACTAACTTGAAAAAGAATAAACACAGATTTCAACAATATCAAGAATTTCTGTTTGTTAAAAGATACTATTAAGAGAGTGAGAAGTCATCCCTCAGAGTGGGAAAACATATTTGCAATTCACCTATCTATGGAGGATCCATAGCCAGAATATATAAAAGACACCTATAATTCAATATGAGAAAGACAAATAACTTATAAGGAAAAAAAAACGGCAAAGGACTTGAACAAGCCCTTCACAAAAGACAATTTTCAAATGACCAACGAGCATTTGAATATTGATCAACGACATTAATCATCAGGGAAATGCAAATTAACTTCATAATGCTATTGTATTTTATTTGTATACAACTACATGCCTACCAGAATAGCTAAGACAAAAAATACCTGATAATGTCCAGTGTTGCTAAGGACGTGAAACCAACAAATTTTTCATTTTTGTGTGAGTGTTATTAATACATCAAAACAATGTACAGGAGTTTCCACTGTGGCTCAGTGGTAACAAACCCAACTAGTATCCATGAGGCCGTGGTTTACAATCTCTGGCCTTAGTTAGTGGGTTAAGGATCTGGCATTGCCATGAGCCATGGTGTAGGTTGCAGATGTGGCTCGGATCTGACATTGCTATGGCTGTGGCATAGGTCTACAGCTACAGCTCTGCTTCAACCCCTAGCCTGGAAATTTTCATATGCCATGGGTACAGCCCTAAAAAGACAAAAAAAAAAAAAAAAGCCACGTACAAAGTAGTCATAATGGCACTATCCATAACAGCCCCAAACTGAAAGTCAACTGCATTAAATGGATAAATAAAATGTGGTATATTCGCACAATGGAATATTATACAGCAAAAAGAATGAAAGAACCACAACTACACTCAACAATATTATGGCTGAATCTCACAAACACTATATAAAGCAAAAAAAAAAAAATCTAGACACAAAAGATTATATACCTTATGAGTTGTTCATACGCATTTCCAAAGCAAACAAACTGTATTGTTAGGTGTCCAGCTATTGGTCACACGATAGAGAATGGTAACTGAATAAATGTACAGTTAAATTGAATAAATTTAGATTTGAGGATGTTTTTAATGTTCTTTTCTTGATCTGGATAACAATTTTAGGAATGGATGCTAGGAATATTTCAGTCTGAGCACATCCTTCCTCCCCTTCAATTTTAATTTCAATGTGTTCTCCTCTCCTAAATTGAGCAGCAGCTAGAATCACTCATCCAGCTTGTCCTTAGTAGAATAAGGAAGGCTTCAGGCTCTGTAGGAACCTTTATAGAAAAAAACTGATGCAGGTCTGACACTTCTCTGTGGTAAAAGAGAGTTTTTTTAAAAAATAGAGTTTTATAACAATTGTAACTGTACTGCTGGCTGGAGGGGGTTTATTGACACAAGTTGTTATATAGATTATAAAAAAGTAGTAAATGACAGTGAGAATTTATAATGAGAAGGAACAGGATAAATAGCTATGTAGAGGGACTAATAAATAAACTTTGGGAAGAAGTTGGGGATACTATGGGATGAGGAAGACAGGCTGATAAGGAAAAATTAGCAGAAGGGGTGAGTAAATGAAAGAAAAACAAATATTATTAGTTGAATCTATGTTTCTCTTTTTGTCTTTTCTTTTTTGGGTTGTATGGTTTCCATTTATTTTATGCTTGAGTATTTTTCTTTTCAGTTTTTGTGAATGTAATGCTCGGTTTTGATTTGTGGTTGCCCTGTTTTTTAAGCAGGTTAAGCTCTTGCTATATCTGCTTGCTTCTACCTGATAATCATATAGGCTCAAACATATCATTAAGAAGAAGAAAAAAAACCTCAAGTCAGCAGAAGGAAGGAAATCATAAAGATCAAAGAGGAAATCAATAAAATATAGATTCAGGGAGTTCCCATCATGGCTCAGTGGCTAACGAATCTGAGTAAGAACTATGAGGTTGCGGGTTCAATCCCTGTCCTTCCTCAGTGGGTTAAGGATCTGGCGTTGCTGTGAGCTGTGGTGTAGGTCGCAGATGCGGCTTGGATCCCTCATTGCTGTGACTCTGGCATAGGCCAGAAGCTACAGCTCTGATTCGACCCCTAACCTGCGAACCTCTGTATGGCACGGGAGCAGCTCAAGAAATGGCAAAAAGACTAAAATAAAATAAAATAAAATAGATTCAAAAAACAATAGACAAAATCAATAAAACTAAGAGCTGGTTCTTTGAAAAGGTAAACAAAATTGACAAACCTCTGGCTAGGCTCACCAAGAAGAGGAGGGAAAAAACCCAAATAAACAAAATAAGAAATGAAAAAGGAGAAGTCACAATGGATACTACAGAAATACAAAAAATCATGAGAGAATACTATGAACAACTGTATGCCAACAAATTTGACAACCTAGAAGAAATGGACAACTTTCTAGAGACTTACAGCCTGCCAAAACTGAATCAAGAAGAAATAGATGAACTGAACAGACTGATCACTAGAAATGAAATTGAATGTCATACAAATATTTCCTACAAATAAAAGTCCAGCACTAGATGGCGTCACAGTTGAATTCTAACAAACATACAAAGGGGAATTTATACCCATCCTACTTAAACTTTTCCAAAATATTGAAGAAGAAGGAACACTCCCAAAGACATTCTATGATGCCACCATCACCCTAATTCCAAAACCAAACAAAGATACTACCAAAAAAGAAAATTATAGGACAATATTTTGATGAATATAGATGCAAAAAATTCTCAACAAAATTTTAGCCAACTGAATCCAACAACATGTAAAAAAGATTGTACACCACCACCAGGTGGGATTCATCCCAGGTGCACAAGGATGGTTCAACATATGCAAATCAATCAACATCATACACTACACTAACAAAAGAAAAGTAAAAAACCCCATGATCATCTCAATAGATGCAGAGAAAGCATTTGACAAAGTCCAACAACCATTCATGATCAAAACTCTTACCAAAGTGGATATAGAGGGAACATACCTTCACATAATCAAAGCCATTTATGACAAACCCACAGCAAATAGAATACTCAATGGAGAAAAGCTGAAAGCCTTACCACTAAAATATGGAACAAGACAAGTATGTCCACTCTCACCACTGTTATTCAACATAGTACTGGAAGTCCTAGCCACAGCAATCAGACACACAAAAGAAATAAAAGGCATCCAAATAGGAAGAAAAGAGGTAAAACTTTCAAAGTATGCAGATGACATGACACTATATATAGAAAACCCTAAGGACTCAACCCAAAAACTACTCAAACTGATCAGCAAATTCAGCAAAGTAGCAGGATATAAGATTAACATTTAGAAATCAGTCACATTTCTGTATATTAACAATGAAATAATAGAAAAGGAATACAAAAACACGATACCTTTTAAAATTGCACCCCCAAAAATCAAATACCTGGGAATACACCTGACCAAGGAGGTAAAGGACTTATATGCTGAGAACTATAAAACATTAATCAAGGAAATTAAAGAGGATGTAAAGAAATGGAAAGATAGTCCATGCTCCTGGGTTGGAAGAATTCATATTGTAAAAATGGCCAAACTACCCAAACCATTCTACAGATTCAGTGCAATCCCTATCAAATTATCCATGACAGTTTTCACAGAACTACAACAAACAATCCAAAAATGTATATGGAACCACAAAAGACCTAGAATTGACAAAGCAAGCCTGAGGAACAAAAACCAAGCAGGAGGCATAACTCTTCCTGTAATATTTAGGCAATCTTACAGAGCCACAGTAATCAAGACAGTCTGGTACTGCTATCAAGACAGACATACAGACCAATGGAACAGAACAGAGAACCCAGAAATAAACCCTGACGCCTATGGTCAATTAATCTTTGACAAGGGAGGCAGGAACATAAAATGGGAAAAAGACAGTCTTTTCAGCAATTGGTGCTGGGAAAACTGGACAGCCACATGTAAATCAGTGAAACTGGAACACACCCTCACACCATGCACAAAAATAAACTCAAAACGGCTTAAAGACTTAAGCGTAAGACAAGACGCCTGGAAGAGAACATAGGCAAAACATTCTCTGACGTCAGCCTTATGAATATCTTCTCAGGTCAGTCTCCCAAAGCAACAGAAATAAGAGCAAAAATAAACCAATGGACCTAATTCAACTGACAAGCTTTTGCACAGCAAAGGAAACCAAAAAGAAAACAAAAAGACAACTTTCAGAATGGGAGAAAATAGTTTCAAATGATGCAACCGACAAGGGCTTAATCTCTGAAATTTACAAACAACTTATACAACTCAACAGCAAAAAAGCCAACAACCCAATTGAAAAATGGGCAAAAGACCTGAATAGACATTTCTCCAAAGATATACAGATGGCCAACAAACACATGAAAAAATGCTCAACATCACTGATTATTAAAGAAATGCAAATCAAAACTATCACGAGATACCACCTCACACCAGTCAGAAAGGCCATCAATAATAAGTTCACAAATAACAAATGCTGGAGGGAGTGTGGAGAAAAGGGAACCCTCCTGCACTGTTGGTGGGAATGTAAGCTGGTACAACCATTATGGAGAACAGTATGGAGGTACCTTAGAAATCTATACATTGAACTACCATATGACCCAGTAATCCCACTCTTGGGCATATATGCAGACAAAACTTTCCTTAAAGAAGACACATGCACCTGCATGTTCATTGCAGCACTATTAACAGTAGCCAAGACATGGAAACAACCCAAATGTCCATTGACAGAAGATGTGATATATATACACAATGGAATACTACTCAGCCATAAAAAAGAAAAAATAATGCCATTTGCAGCAACATGTATGGAACTAGAGACTCTCATACTAAGAGAAGTAAGTCAGAAAGACAAAGACAAATACCATATGAAATCACTTATATCTGGAATCTAATATATGGCACAAATGAACCTTTCCACAGAAAAGAAAATCATGGACTTGGAGAACAGACTTGTGGTTGCCAAGCGGGAGGGGGAGGGAGTGGGGTGGAATGGGAGCTTGGGGTTAATAGATACAGACTATTGCCTTTGGAATGGATTAGCAATGAGATCCTGCTGTGTAGCACTGGGAACTATGTCTAGTCACTTATGATGGAGCATGATAATGTGTGAAAATAGAATGTGTATATGTAAAAATAATAATAATAATAATGTGGCATCGGCCTATACCCTAAGGTAAACATTTCATCAGTGATTCTGTAGTGATACAAATAAAGGTTGAATAAATGATTAAATGTGAGAAAATAGACAAATCTCTTATGCAGAAGCATTCCAGAAAAAAGTCTGTAAACACTTCATCTTCAAGGAGATAGAGCATACTCCCTAAGAGTGGGCCATGTATAGTGGCTTCCTCCCAAAGAGCGCAGTGTACAAGGGAGGAAGGAGCCACTTTACAGTGAAGAAACCTGACACACGCTCCTCAGCCAGGTGTGCGAGGCTGGCATCAATCAGTAGCAATGTCACATGGATGGTAGGGAGCCTGGATATCAGTGAAGAGAATGGCACTTTGCTTTTGTGGGCTTCTTCCCCCAAACTCATAACTTAGTCTAATCATGAGAAATATATCAAACTAACCTCAACCGAGGGACCTTCTACAAAATACCTGACCTGACCGGTACTCCTCAAAATTGTCAAGGCATCAAAACAAGGAAAATCTGCATGCAGTTCCCTGGTGTCTCAGTGGGTTAAAAATTCCCCTGGTGGCTCAGCAGGTCGCTGCCGTGGCTCAGGTCGCTGCTGTGGCATGGGTTCAATCTCTGGTCCGGGAACTTCCTCATGCTGCTAGCACAGTCAAAAAACAAAGACGAAAAAACCCAAGGAAAGTCTATATAGCCAAAAATCTTGGATGGGATCTAGGAACAGAAAAAGGACAGTAAGCAAAACAAAGGAAATTTGAATAAAGATGTACATTTATTAATAGATATGTATCAACATTGATCTATTAATTTTGACAAATGTACTGTATTAGTGTAAGGTGTTAATAATCAGGGGACTGGATGTAGAGTATATGGGAACTCTCTGTACAATCTTCATAATTTTTCTGTATATCTGAAACTACTCCAAAAAAAATGGCATTTTGAAAGTTATTTTGAATGTTTTTAAATGGCATGAGAAATGGAGTAGCTGTTAAAATTGTCATGGATCACTACAATATTAGGTGGTGTGGTCACCCCTCCAAGACTTCAAGTTGATAAAAAGAGCAAAAACAGACCTGTTCAGTATATCTGAATTGATTTGATTTTTAAATCTGATGATTACATTAAAAAGTGTACAGTCCCTTCAGAGTCAATGTGGATTAAAGCAATTCAGGATAAAGGGGAGGAGTCTGACTCTGAGTAACAGCTGAGCCAGCATCTCTTGGCACAATCCCCAGCAGAACACCCAGGAACATATGCATTAATATGGGTAAAATGATCTGCAAATGGTAAAGAGGTTTTATCGGGATTGCTGGACCTGGGTGCTCAATGCATTGTCATACCTAAACATGCCAGTAAAAGTGAAAGGTCAATGTAATTAAATTAAGATATAGTGGTGCAATTGTGGAAAGTTCATAGGTGAAAGTGTGACCCAAAGTAGGAATTTACGAGTGAAAGTAATATATATTTCACTTTATCCCTATCAGCATGTATTATAAAAATGGCAGTAATATCTGAAATGGGAACTCTTCCCGTCTTCGAACCATTGGCAAAGAGATGTACAAATTTGCTCTTCATCTTAGTTTAACTGGCCCTGCTAGATGAGAACATGTAGAATTTCCCAAATCCATTCAAATGGTTAATTTTAACAATATCGGATGGGGAAGAGGAGGAATTTCAGCTTAAATTAAGGATCAGTTAGATGCAAATATATTAGGAATTATGCAGATTCTTTCTTTAATCATCAGTATGACCTGTAAGAAAAGCTGTTAGATCTCAGGGGTTAAATGTTTATGGCAGAAGACTAAATAAAGTGATGCCTCCAATAGTGTCAGCAGTGCCTGCTATGATATCAGCAATTCAAGCTTAGCAAAGCTAAAGAAGAGGGATAGTCTGTGGTCCATTTACTAAAGACTTATTTTATACCACTATTTAGAAAAGAAATCAAAACATTACATTTTTTGAGTTTGGCATGTGTGTAGCAACAGAGACATTTTAAGATCAAGATGTTGTTTCAACCCAGAGCCTGTTTTCATATGCTTATGTCTTCCCTGAGTCTATTTTCCTCAAGGTCACTGGGAGTCTTACCTTATGGATCCCACCTGGAATAGCCCCTCTCTCTATCAAAAGCCAGTCATTTTGTAGTTAAGATAATAACAGATCATGGGACACGGAGAGCAGACTTGTGGTTGCCCGGAGGGTAGGGGGTGTGGGGGGAGGCAAAGGGACAGATGGGGAGTTTGGGGTTAGTCGATGTGAACTATTACATTTAGGATGCATAAGCAATGGGGTCCTACCGTACAGCACAGGGAAATATATCCAATCTCTTGGAGTAAAAGATAGTGTGAGAAAAAGAATGTATATATGTATATGACTGGGTCACTTTGCTGTACAGCGGAAATTGACAGAACATTGTAAATCAACTATGCTCTAACAAAAAAATTAATGAAAAAAAAAAAGCCCGTCATTTATTCTGGACCTATTTCAAGTCTTGCCTCTTCCACTAAAACTTAACCTCCCATAGTAATTGTCTTTGCACTCATAGTAAAAGTTTCTCATGAATATTTTCTCAGGTCAGTCTCCCAAAGCAATAGAAATTAGAGCAAAAATAAACCCATGGGACCTCATCAAACTGAAAAGCTTTTGCACAGCAAAGGAAACCAAAAAGAAAACAAAAAGACAACTTTCAGAATGGGAGAAAATAGTTTCAAATGATGCAACTAACAAGGGCTTAATCTCTAGAGTATATAAACAACTTATACAATCCAACAGCAAAAAAGCCAATCAATCAATGGAAAAATGGGCAAAAGACCTGAATAGACTGTTCTCCAAAGAAGATATACAGATGGCCAACAAACACATGAAAAAATGCTCAACATCGCTGGTTATAAGAGAAATGCAAATCAAAACTACCATGAGATATCACCTCACACCAGTCAGAATGGCCCTCATTAATAAGTCCACAAATAACAAGTGCTGGAGGGGATGTGGAGAAAAGGGAACCCTCCTGCACTGTTGGTGGGAATGTAAACTGGTACAGCCACTATGGAGAACAGTTTGGAGATACCTTAGAAATCTATACATAGAACTTCCATATGACCCCGCAATCCCACTCTTGGGCATCTATCCGGACAAAATTCTACTTAAAAGAGACACGTGCACCCGCATGTTCATTGCAGCACTATTCACAATAGACAAGACATGGAAATAACCCAAATGTCCATCGACAGATGATTGGATTCAGAAGATGTGGTATATATACACAATGGACTACTACTCAGCCATAAAAAAGAATGACATAATGCCATTTGCAGCAACATGGATGGAGCTAGAGAATCTCATACTGAGTGAAATGAGTCAGAAAGACAAAGACAAATACCATATGATATCACTTATAACTGGAATCTAATATCCAGCACAAATGAACATCTCCTCAGAAAAGAAAATCATGAACTTGGAGAAAAGACTTGTGGCTGCCTGATGGGAGGGGGAGGGGGAGGGAGTGGGAGGGATCGGGAGCTTGGGCTTATCAGACACAACTTAGAATAGATTTACAAGGAGATCCTGCTGAGTAGCATTGAGAACTTTGTCTAGATACTCATGTTGCAACAGAAGAAAGGGTGGGGGAAAAATGTAATTGTAATGTATACATGTAAGGATAACCTGACCCCCTTGCTGTACAGTGGGAAAAAAAAAAAAAAGTTTCTGTTCTACTTCTTTGGAACCTATAAAGTGCTTGGCAGTGTTGTATAATAAGGAAAATATATTTGGGGAAAAAACAAAACATCTAGATTTAAATTCCTCTTCTTCACAATTTCAAAACATAAAAATACAGTAATTGAAAATACATTAACTGTGTAATATACTATTAAAATTTAAAGTGTGGGAAAAGTCATATATATATTTCATGTATAAACTTTATCATCATAGACAGATACAACAAAAATATTCCTATAAAATAATCAAGCAACTGTGCCCACTAAGAGATATGACAAATTGCAGTAAATTGATGAGTAAAAATTTACAGAAAACCCCAGGGAGTTCCTGTTGTGGCTCAGGGGTGACAAATCTGACCAGTATCCATAGGATAGGTTCCATCCTTGGCCTCACTTGGTGGGTTAAGGATCTGGCATTGCCGCAAGATGCAGCATAGGTCACAGATGCCTCTCAGATTTGGCATAGCTGTGGCATAGGCGTAGGCAGGAAACTGAAGCTGGGATTCAATCCCTAGCCTGGGAACATCCATATGTTACAGGTGTGGTCCTAAAAAGACCAAAAAGAAAAAGAAAAACCCAAATGTTCAGCAATAAAGAAATGGTTAGACTATGGTAATACATATGGAATATTATGTTTACAATTATTTTTAATGATTACAATAAAAATTCGCAAGGAAATCCTCATGATAATGGTAAATGGGAAAAAAACAGAATATCAAACTATAATAATTTATTTACCTAAATACACATACACGTATAAATCTCAACTAACCCTTGAAATCTAAAATAATTTTATTTTTTTAAAGAAGGCTAAGTATAACAGAATACAACTCCATGGGGCAGACTGCTATATTTTCCAAATTTTCAGCATCAGAATATATTTTGTGTAATCAAATACACCTGTTATTTTAATTGTTTATCATTATTAACAAACAAGTCTAAATGAAAATGTTATTGCATATCATCATATACACATTCTTATTCCATCACTCTTACTCCATAGGTATATTTCCATTTTTTTCTTTCTTTTTTTTTTTTTGGTCTTTTTGCCTTTTCTTGGGCCGCTCCTGCGGCATATGGAGGTTCCCAGGCTAAGGGTCGAATGGGAGCTGTAGCCACCAGCCTATGCCAGAGCCACAGCAACACAGGATCCAAGCCGTGTCTGTGACCTACACCACAGCTCATGGCAACTCCGGATCCTTAACCCATTGAGCAAGGCCAGGGATCGAACCTGCAACCTCATGGTTCCTAGTTGGATTTGTTAACCACTGAGCCACGATGGGAACTCCACCATAGGTATATTTCTGAAAGTCTAAATTTCTATTTCACAGAAAATAAAATTCCTCTTCTATCATGTACTACCTGAGTGACCCAGAGCAGATCTCTTATCTTCTCTGGTCCTAAACTTAGTCATATGTAAACTGTTGAAACACCTTCAATATTCTCTTTGTAATTCTCACATAACCATAAGCATTCTCTTTGATCTCATGAGAATCAGGGAAGAATGGAAATTAACACTGGTTATGCCTACTACTCAACTCTTTCTACATGTGTCATTTATAAGTAAAGAGCCCAGATTTGGTGTCATTTTGATACCAGACCCTCTAGTATCTAAGATTTTGAAGGCAGGAAGTTCTGTAAGTCAGGGCTTACTGAATTCTCCTTTATTAAAATTTCTCTGGCTTTTGGGTTTCTGCATCAGCCCCTCAGCTGCCATTTGGGTAGATGGCCATCCAATTTGGAAAGAGGATTATTATTTCTATTAATAGCAAGCAGAGTCCTTTATCTAGAAAAGGATAATTGATAATAATAATAATAATAACAATAATAAAAAAAAAAACAATAGTGCATTTGACCTGGGAGAAATCTGGAATAACATACTGCATGTCTTATTTTCTATGTGAAAACTCTCATCCCATCAAGAATCAGGTCACTTACATGATATTTCACTAAAAGCAGTCTAGAAAGCGTTAAAAGTAAGGTTACCTTGGTTGAATCTGAGCAATTCTGACTAACCCTATGATATAAGCCAAATAATTTTAGTTCTCGAGGCTTCACTATTTTAATCTACAAAATAAGACTAGTAACACTTTCCAAAAGCAAAATAGCTACTGAAATATTAGGTCACATTCATTTGCATTTCTGGCTAGTGACAAGTTTTAGAAAAGAAGTTAGTTCTCATTGCTTTATTTACTGTTTATTTCTATTTAGTTTATGAAAAAGATATGTGGGGGGGGGGTTGTTTCATTTTTTACTTTATTTGTGTCCTACCACACATTTTTAACTTTACTTTCTTCCCTTTCTCTGGTCATCTTTCTCCACTAAATTCACTGTTCGCCACACAGTTTCAAGGTCCTAAAGATAGACTTCTTTTTTTAATTTAGATTATGGTCACTTATGAGTGGGTCAGTTCAAAAGTACAAGAAAAATCTATGTATATGGCTTTTAAATAAACATTCTGGGATTTAAAAAAAATTTTTTTAAATGCAGTTGATTTACAGTGTTCCTTTAACTTCTGCTAGAGAGCAACGTGACCCAGCCATACATATATGTAAATTTTTTTTTTTTTTCATACTGTCTCCCACCATTTTCTAACTCAAGAGACTGGACACAGTTGCCTCTGCTGTATAGTTGGATCCCGTTACTTATCCATTCTGAATGTAATGGTTTGCATCTACCAACCCCCAAATCCCGATCTGTCCCCTCCTCTCCTCCTTCCCCCCCTGACAAATACAAGTCTGCTCTCCATGTCCATGATCTGTTTCTGTTTTGTAGATTGGGTCCCTCTGTTGTTTTTCCCACAGGAAGAGCTATATACTCCTGTACATCAATCTTCGTTCCATTCTCCTTAGCATATCATATCCCAGCACCTAGACTTACAGTGGTTTGTGGAAGAAAATATAATTAGAAGTCTCAGTAACAATGGAGTTTCACAGAAGAGAAACAGTACATGATGTATTCCTTGGGGAATATTACCAATATTTCGTAATAACTGAAGATGGAAAGCAACTTTTAAAAATTGCATAGAAATGTGTTAAATTTTTAAATAAAATAAACAATGATGCAGGAGTTCTCTGGTAGCTCAGTGAGTTTAGGATCTGGCATTGTCACAGCTGTGTCTTGGGTCCCTGCTGTGATGTAGATTTGTTGCCTGGCCTGGGAACTTATAAATGCCACGGGCACAGCCAAAGCAAACAAACACACATACGCACAAAATGTTGTGTGTTATGTATGATTCATACTTACGCATTTTGTGTTCTTTATTGACAGGAAAAATCTCTCTCTCTCTCTCTTTTTTCTTTTTGTCTTTTCTAGGGCCGCACCTGCACATATGGAGGTCCTCAGGCTAGGGGTCTAATCAGAGCTGTTGCCACCGGCCTTTGTCACAGCCACAGCAACGCAAGATCTGAGCCTCGTCTGCGGCCTACACCACAGCTCACAGCAACGCCGGATCCTTAACCCAGTGAGCAAGGCCAGGGATCAAACCTGCAACCTCATGGTTCCTAACTGGATTTGTTAACCACTGTGCCACAATGGGAACTCCAGGAAAAATCTCTTTAGAAGCAGACATGTCCACAGGTTTACAGACAACCAGTTACTAAGAGCCCGATCAGACCCAGAGCAAAGCACATAAGGAGGGGGGGAAACCACGTGTAAGAGAACAGACTTTAACAAAAAGAGCATGAGTTGGTATGTGCCAAAGCAAGTCTCACTGGAGAATTTTTTATTTCCTACCAATCTACCGGCATGACTGACATACCTACTATTTCTTGGATTAGGCTTTTGAGGTCCTATACTAAATTGGACATATGTGATTCTGTATCTGCAACAGTAAAGAATATCTCAGCTTAGTCAGTGGACACAAGCCTGGAAGGAACAGAAACAATCAATTGTTCTTCTGTAAAGGCCTAATTAACTTGGTTTAATTTAATCAAAAGGCTTGATTTAGTTGGTTCCGATTTAAAGTGATATAAAGGAGGAGGGCAAGGAGTTTGCCGCAAAAGGCAGGGCCTGTGCATCCTGGAGGCATTCCAAAAGCATAGAACAGAAATAAAGTCTATGACCAGGGCTAGGAAAATGCCAGCTAACAATCAAAAAGGAAACTGTGACAAAAGGATGATTATCTCCAAAGCAAACTTTAGCAACTTTGTAATTACACCAAGGGATAGGCCTCCTCTGAGAGTATCCTTGAGCTGAGAACAGATGTCTGAGTTGATACTTCCCACAGGGTCTGTGGCTTCCATTGTTATTAATGAAAACTTTTCATCACTCAGTTAACTTTCCTCTTTTTTTTTTTTCTTCTTTCCCTTTGAGACAAAAATTGCAGTCATTAATAAGTATCTGCCCTATGGGTCTGCACTTGCCTTCAATTAGAATAGAGACAGTGGATGAAAATATGTTTGGAAGATTCCTAACGTCTAGAGGGAAGCAACTGCCTTTGGTACGTAGGAGGCCAGGGAGAGATGGGAGTGGGAATTCTAATCTTTTCCTTCAAGCTGAAACATGCCTCGGAGTTTCAGATTGCTGCCTAGAGGTCAATGAAGTTAGGTCATAGAGGACAAAAAGTTAAAAGGCTAAGAACTTTGAATCACCAAGCCAAACCCATGAACTCACATAGTAAATTCAGTCAAAAATTGATCCATCCAACAGGACCAAAAAAAAAAAAAAAAAAAGTACACAACCTCTGACTAAATGATTCAGTTTTATTGATTGATAAATTTACATCAAATAGAAAAAAATATTCCAGATACTATTTCTGTTGGGTCTGGAAGCACATGTTGATTATAAAACAATTCTCCTTCTCTATGAACAAGAACAAAATATTCCATGAGATAACCCATCTTCTCCCAACTCCTCAAAATATAAATTTAAGGAAAAGCCTCAATTTGGTTGAGATTGTTAATTTGTTAAACCCCAAACTAGAAAAACTCTCTAGGTAAGACCAGGCCCAAAGAGAAACCAGTTAAGGCATTATTACTGGGCATGAACTAAGTAAAATTTCACAACGCAACCATGTACGATTGTTGTTGTGTTGTTATTATTATTGCACTAGGGAAGTACTTATCTCAGTGGTGTAACTAAGAAACTCTTGGTAGACATTCTACATTCTCAGTGACCCAATGACAGGAACGTAACTGATAGAAAACTAATTTTTATGAAAGAAGTAAATGTCTTTGGAAAGGTATCCATTTCCATCATGAAAGGAGAAGTCAAGGCATCACAAAATAACTGGCATTTTGAAAGGTAGATGAAAAAGACTGAAAGGTGACAAAAAAGGAAAAAGTTCGCCCACTTTGCAACTTGCCTGAATCTATGAAACAATTTGTAGACAAAGGAAAAATGGGTCCTTCTTATATGGGGATTTAGGAATATCACTTCCACACCAGTGACATCATACCAGAGGCTTGCTTTTTGAATGTGAAAACAGTTTTGGGGAAAAAAAAATCTTCTACAAAGGAGTCTTTGCATCAGAAGTTAGCAGCATGAGTTATGATGACAAGAGGAAAACAGAAAAACAGAATTGTTGTGAAGCCAATTCTTTAGATGCAAACGTGACTTCTCAGCATGTCAAGTTAAGTAATGAAAGTATGCTCACCATGGAATCCACACACTTAGCTTTTTGTTAAAATTCTGCCGTTATCCAGTTAAGCATTCTTAATAAATGTAATTCAATTTCCATATTGTAAAGTATATATGATCATAGGAATGGCATAAGCATTGAACATGAAAAGATTTGTGGAAGTGCTTGGAAAGTTAAAAAGTCCATAGAAACAGAAGACTATGATATTGGTCTCAATAATAATGATAGTAATGAAATACGTTGTATCCTTACACAAATTACTTCACTTAATCCTATAAAAGCCCAATAAGAAATGTATTGGCATTAGCTCAGTCTTAAGTGAGAGAACTGATGCTTAAAGTTTTAATGATCATTACTTTTATTGTTCTCCTCCCTCTTGATTTCTAGAAATAAGATTATAGCTTTTGGTTTCCATAGGTTTATTTGGTAAAAGCAAAACAAAACAAAACAAAACAACAAAAAAAACCCTAGTCTTGAGTTTTTCTGTAAACTCAAATCCCCCAATCTTTTAGAAAATATTACTTACACAAATGATCCTCATTATTCACAAATTATGTGTTTGCAAAATGAATTAATTGCTAAAATTATTTGTAACACCAAAGTCAATACTCGTGGTGCTTTTATAATCATTCATGGACATATATAGAGCGTTGAAAAATTTAAGTCACCAGACTTGGCGGTTCCCAGCTAAAGGCAAAGAAGACAGTGCTCTGCCTTCTTGTTTCAGCTCACACACTAAATATGTGCCCTTTGTGTGGTCCTTTTTGTCATGCAACGTTTTTTATGTTTTTGTGTTATTTTACTGGTGAGATCACTGGTTGTTTTTTTGTTGTTGTTTTTTTTTGTCTTTTGTCTTTTTGTTGTTGTTGTTGTTGTTGCTATTTCTTGGGCCGCTCCCGCGGCATATGGAGGTTCCCAGGCTAGGGGTTGAATCGGAGCTGTAGCCACCGGCCTACGCCAGAGCCACAGCAACGCGGGATCCGAGCCGCGTCTGCAACCTACACCACAGCTCACGGGCAACGCCGAATCCTTAACCCACTGAGCAAGGCCATGGATCGAACCCGCAACCTCATGGTTCCTAGTTGAATGCGTTAACCACTGCGCCACGACCGGAACTCTGAGATCACTGTTTAAAGGGCTCCCTACGTGTAGTGCTGGCTTGGCCCTTATATGCAAGAAGGCAGTGATGTGCCTTACGGAGAAAACATGCACGTTAGATAAATATTGTCCAGGCCTGAGCTATTGCACTGCTGGGTGCAAATTCGATGACAATGAATCAACAGTATATATTAAATAAAATTTCTTTAAACAGAAAACACATAAAACAGATTTTATAATGATCAGTTGACAAATATGAGGCTCATGAAGACCTGGCCCTAAATCATTCCTAGAAGCTGCAGTTTTATACCACCAGTTCAGGGTTCCCAGGACCATGAATAAAGAGAACATGCACAGACGTTCTATCACCAAATGCTGAATGAGATGAAAGTTTATTTAATGTGAATTTCTAGGTTAAAATTTAACATTAATACATCATGGCATGGCATCCTATAGCAAGCACCTTGAATTCCAGAAGAAACCGAAAAATGATTTGGCAGCAGCAATCTAGAGCCACGGGAGGGCACCATTACTCCAGCAATGAAATGATACATCAACTAATTTCTAAGAAAATATTTTACCTTATTTGCTATTTAACCTGACCTCGTCATTTATTTTATTTTGTTTAATTACTTAGCATTTATGATTCTTAAAACATCAATCAGTCACTTTGCTATACTCTGGAAACTAACACAACATTGTAAGTCAATGATACTCCAATGATATTTAAAAAAAAAAAAATCAACCAGCACAAAGTAGCCATTCAATAAATTCACTGGATTCAAAATTATATGAAATTGAGCTTAAAAAGTGCTAAATGCTCACACGTCCATTTTCTCTGTAACCGTTTAAACTATTGTACAAGTTGATAAAGAAGCCATTGTTATTTTCGTTTTGTAAAAAAAAAGAAAAAAGTTACATGAAGTTGAAAATGTTGAACCAAAGTTAAGAATTACTTTTGTCTATGAAATTTAGATTTCTAAGTTCCTGTCATCTTAAGCTTTGTAGGACCTAGGGGACCGTGGAGGGGGAAATAGAGCTATTTCATGACAATCCTAGGCCTCAGCGACCTTGTGAAAAAACAGACCTCCACTGGAGGGCACTACAACCCTGCTACACTTGGCGTCATGGATCCTATCAGACGGGTTCCTATCCAGGAAAGTCATTGCAAAATTCATTCTGTTAGGAAGGCTCGTGAAGCCAAGAAAATCTAGAAAGTGGAGATAAGACCCTACTGCATTGTTATCCAACTCAGATTTTCATGTCCACTTAACAAGAGGAGGGTGGAAGCACACTTTACAGTCAGAGATCAATTTTCTAAATGTTGCCATGCTAAGGTTTTTTGTTGTTGTTTTGTTTGTTTGTTTGCTTTTTAGGGCTGCACCCGTGGCATATGGAGGTTCCCAGGCTAGAGGTCGAATCAGAGCTGTAGCTGCCAACCTATGCCATAGTCACAACATTGCCAGATCCAAGCCGCGTCTGTGACTTACACCACAGCTCACGGCAACACCAGATCTTTAACCCACTGAGCGAGGCCAGGGATCATTCCTGCAACCTCATGGTTCAATTCTGCTGCGCCACGATGGGAACTCCTGCCACGCTAAGTTTTGTAGAGTCCTCAAAAGAAGAAGGATTTTGTTGGGAAATTGTATTTCTGTTAACTCTTAGTTGTGAGACAAAAACCATTGTGAACAGAAGCACACATGTCCCAACCATAGAGAGTTGCCAGATTTAGCAAATAAAGATACATGATGCCTGGTTCCATTGTTTACATGAAATTCAAAGTTAATTGGGTATCCCGTTTTCTGTCTGGTGACCCTACCATCACATTACCCTCTAAGGTGCTGTTTGGATTAGAGTAAGGAACTGAGAAAAGAAGAAAAGTGAAGCCACATCCTGCCAAACTCTAATTAACAACTTGGGGATAGAAAAGTAGGGCACAAGAAGAATCAAATCTGAAATTAACACAAATGATCAGTACCCGTTAACAATGGGGTTAAATTCTCTAAGACTATAACCTAAGTGAGGTTGCCTGGCTACTCTTCCCAAGCCTTATACAATACAACTCCACTACAATGCCTATACGATTTATACATGCATTCAGAATTTCAGTATTTATTAAGAAAAAATCACAAGCAAGACCATGCAATCAATGTGGGCAAACAGCAAAGGACAAATAGGCATTGTCTTATGCTCATGAACTATACATTCTAGAAAAGGAAATAAGCAAATTTTAATTAAATATTTAATTACAGTTGTGATGAATCACACACAATACACACCCACACACAGGTATAGAGACTGAAGAGTATGTTCTAAGAACATATCCTTCTATTCAAAAGCTATTAAACCCATGTAACAGACGAGAGAGAGGGACATGTTAAAAAGGAAAGCAAAAAATTAAAATAAGTAGGAGTTCCCATTGTAGCTTAGTGGTGACTAACCCAGCTAGTGTACCTGAGGACGTGGGTTTGAATTCTGGCCCTGCTCAGTGGGTTAAGGATCTGACGTTGCCATGAGCTGTGGTGTAGGTAGCAGATGTGGCTCAAAGATGGTGTGGCTGTGGCATAGGCCGGCAGCTGCAGCTCTGATCAGACCCCTAGCCTGGGAACTTCCATATGCTGCAGGTGTGGCCCTAAAAAGCAAAAAAAATAATAATAATTTTTTAATTAAAAAAATAAGTAAATAAAATCCAATCATGCTATAATAACTCTAAAAATTAAGATTAAAAAAACAGACTTTGAGAATTAGGGAATAATCTCAAACTAACACAAAACACAGTTGAGCAATAAGCTCTCAGCTAATTGTATAAATTGCTGTCTCCTAAAAGACGAAATGACTTTTTTAAAAGGTGGACAAAATATTTACATACCCCCGTCCGTTTACACATTCTTATATATGAAGGATGGGTACCAAATAGCCAATGGGACAACTCCAGCCTTATAAATGCTCCAGGAAAAAACCTGGACTGTTGGAGTTATCCTTAACTCCTTTCTTGCCCTGATAATTTATACCAATTCATCAGTAATTCTACTGGATTACCCTTGAAAGTACATCTGGAGTTTTAAAACATCTTACCACATTTCACTCTACCACCTTGGCCAAAGACAGCATCATCTATAATATGGATTATTACAAAAACACTGTAAATAACTTCCCTGATTTGTCTTTTATTCCTTAATGTAACCACCCAAGTGGTCTTATAAAAAGGTAACTTGCATTATGACATTGTACTTTGCAAACGCTCCAGTGGTCTCCCACCTAAGTCAGAGTAAAAGCCGGAGTCCTAAAGAGAGTTAACAAAGCTCTCTGAGGTCTTGCTCTCCATTACTTCTTTGACCTCATTTGCTACTGCTCTGCCCTCACTCATTACCATCCTGCCTCTTCCTCTTGCTGATGCTCAAACCTGCCAGGTCTGCTTCTGATTTGGACCTTTGTGTTTATTACTCCCTCTGCCTCTTCCCCCAAGCACTTCCATGGTGTTCTCCCTCATTTCTGTCAAGTCCTTATTGATTATCTCCTTCTCAGTAAGGCTTTCCTTAACCTCTTTATTTAAACTTTCACCTCTCTTCCAAGAAGAGAGTTCCTATCTCTCAAGTGGAATTTCTGCCCACTGTTCCTATTTTATTTTTTTCTCTATACTACTATCATCTTCTAACATACTATATAGTTTACTAAAGTTTTTTGTGGTGCTATTCATTGTTTCTCCACCCACTAGAAAATATCTACCATGAAGGTCAGGATCTTTGCTTTGTCACTTCAGTATTCCTGCAACCTAGAATAACAACTGGATCAATAAATGTTTGTTGAATTAATAAATTATAACTCTTAATCTCTGTGTGTGTGTGTACTGAAGTGGGTAAAAACTAGTGTCACAATTCTTTCACATATATCCAGTGGACTCATGAGTGGTCTGCTATCTCTCCCTCTATAAAATATGGGGATAATTGCCATCTCCCATTCTCACCAGTAGTTTAAAAGCCTCTTCTAGCATTCTAAAATATGTGATTTTTGGACCACTTTTGACTAGAATTTGTCGCTTTGTTTTAGTAAAAATGTTAGTGTTTCCATTCAAACATTGATCCATAAGAAGTTCATGGTCAAAGAAAGAATATGGCAAGAGAGATATGAAGTCTTGTCCTCTTCAGCTACAACTGGAGGAAATAGTTTGGAGATAAAACAGAAATGGGAATGTACACCCAAAGCCAGGGCCCCTGCAGCTGTGCCCCTGCAGTTGCCAGTACACTCAGTGTCCATCACTACATGTGTATTTAAAACTGATTCCTGCCACTACATCAACACCTAAAGGTGACTGTCACAGCTGAGTGTATGCCCACCACAAGCTCCAGACAGTCTATACTGTGGGTCCTGGAGATGATACTGAGGATCCCAACAACACATTCAGTCTCTGCAGACTTTTACCCCCACAATGTTCACCAAAGATCACAGCTGATGATGTAGATCTTAGTGATCTGAGTTGATGAGTCACCATGCCCCGTTCCCTGGAACAAAACCAACAAAAGCCCGCATGCTTGATAATCTGCACCTCTAGACCCAGGGTCAGGACACACTCCAGCATGCCGCCACCTACCATTGATGATCTTTCCTTACCAATCATTCCAAAAAATCTGGAAGAGGTAACTATTTCTTGAAATATACAGATATGTATGCACAATTTCACTGAAGAAATCAAAGAGGAAATTAAAAAATACCTATAAGCAAGTGACAACAAAGAGACAACTCTCCAAAACCTATGGGATGCAGCAAAAGCAGTTCTAAGAGGGAAGTTTATAGCAATACAAGCCTACCTCAGGAAACAAGAAAAAGCCCTAGTAAACAATCTAACTTTACACCTAAAGCAACTATAGAGAGAAGAACAGACAAAACCCAAAGTTAGCAGAAGGAAAGAAATCATAAAGATCAGAGCAGAAATAAATGAAATAGAAACAAAGAAAAACATAGAAAAGATCAATGAAACTAAAAGCTGGTTCTTTGAAAAGATCAACAAAATTGATAAACCCTTAGCCAGAACCATCAAGAAGAAAAGAGAAAACCGACAAGCTTTTGCATAGCAAAGGAAACCATAAAAAAAAAAAGGCAACCTATGGAATGGTATAAAATAGTTTCCTAAGATACAACTGACAAGGATTTAATCTCTAAAATATACAAACGACTTATACAACTCAACAGCAAAATAACAAACAACCCAATTGAAAAGTGGGCAAAAGACCTGAATAGACACTTCTCCAAAGAAGATATACAGATAGCCAACAAGCACGTGAAAAAATGCTCAACATCATTGATTATTAGAGAAATGCAAATGAAAACTACTTTGGGGTGCCACCTCACACCAGTCAGAATGGCCATCATTAATAAGTCTACAAATAGCAAATGGTGGAGAGGGTGTGGAGAAAAGAGTACCCATCTACACTGTTGGTGGGAATGTAAATTGGTACGACCACTAGGGAAAACAGTATGGAGGTACCTCAGAAAACTATATAGAACTACCATATAACCCAGTAATCCCACTCTTGGGCAAATATCCAGACAAAACTTTCTTTGAAAAAGACACGTGCACCCACATGTTCATTGCAGCACTATTCACAATAGCCAAAACATGGAAACAACCTAAATGACCATTGGCAGATGAATGGATTAAGAGGATAAGAAGATGTGATACACACACACACACACACATATAATGGAATACTACTCAGCCATAAAAAAATAATACCATTTGCAGCAGCATGGATGGAACTAGAGACTCACATACTAAATGAAATAAGTCAAAAAGAGAAAGACAAATACCATATGAAATCACTTATATCTGGAATCTAATATATGGCACAAATGAAACTTTCTGCAGAAAAGAAAGTCATGAACTTGGAGAAGAGACTTGTGGTTGCCAAGGGGGAGGGGGAGGAAGAGGGATGAACTGGGAATCTGGGGTTAATAGATGCAAAGTATTGCATTTTGCAGTGAATAAACAAGATCCTGCTGTATAGCACAGAGAACTACATCTAGTCACTTGTGATGGAACACGATGGAGGGAAATATGAGAAAAAGAATGCATATATGTATGTGTGATTGGGTCACTTCACCATATGGTAGAAAATTGACAGAACACTGTAATCAAACTATAATAGAAAAAATAAAAATCATTTCAAAAAGAGAAGAAAAGGAAAAGAAGAGAGAGTACTCAAATCAATAAAATTAGAAATGAAAAAGGAGAAGTTACAACAGACACCATGGAAATACAATGGTTCATAAAAACTACTATAAGCCACTATATGCCAAAAAATGGACAACCTAGAAGAAATGAACAAATTCTTAGAAAAGTATAATCTTTCAAGGCTAAACCATGATGAAATAGAAAAGATGAATGGACCAATCACAAGAACTGAAATTGAAACTGTAATTTAAAAATCTCCAACAAACAAAAGTCCAAGATCAGATGGCTTCACAACCATATTCTATCAAACATTTAGAGAAGAGCTAACACCCATCCTTCTGAAACTATTCCAAAAAATACAGAGGAAGGAACACTCCCAAACTCATTCTATGAGGCCATCATCACCCTGATGCCAAAACTAAACAAAGATACCAGAAAAAAAAAAGAAACTTATAGGCCAATTTCACTGATGAATATAGATGCAAAAATCCTCAACAAAATACTAGCAAACTGAATCCAGCAATACATTGAAAGGATTATACACTGTAATCAAGTGGGGTTCATCCCAGCAATGCAAGGATTTTTCTGTATCCTCAAATCAATCAGTGTGATATACCACATTAACAAACTGAAGAATAAAAACCATATGATCCTCTCAATAGATGCAAAAATGGCTTTTGACAAAATCCAACACTGATTTATGGTTTTAAAAAACCCTCCAGAAAGTGGGCATAGAGGGAACCTATCTCAAAATAATAATTGCCAAGGCTAGGACTTCCAAAACTATGTTGAATAGTAGTGGTAAGAGTGGACATCCTTGTCTTGTTCCTGATCTTAGCAGGGATTCTTTCAGCTTTTCATTATCAAGAATGACTTTAACTGTGGGTTTGTCATTCTCAATAATGAAAAGCTGAAAGAATCTCTGCTAAGATCAGGAACAAGACAAGGATGTCTGCTTTTACCACTACTATTCAACATAGTTTTGGAAGTCCTAGCCACAGCAATCAGACAACAAAAAGAAATAAAAGGAATCCAAATTGGAAAGAAAGAAGTAAAACTACCACTGTTGGCAGATGACATGATGCTATACCTAGGAAATCCTAAAGAAGCATCAGAAAACTGTTAGAGCTCAACAATGAATTTGGTAAAGATGCAGGATACAAAATTAATACACACAAATCAACTGCATTTCTATATAGTAACAATGAAAGATCAGAAAGAGAAATTAGGGAAACAATCCTGTTTAACATTGCATCAAAAAAATAAAATAAAATACCTAGGCATAAATCTACCTAAAGGGACAAAAGACCTGTATTCTGAAAACTACAAGATGCTGATGAAAGAAATCAAAGATGCTACAAACAGATGGAAAGATATACCATGCTCTTGGATTGAAAGCAGTAATATTATCAAAATGACTATCCTACCAAAGGCAGTCTACAGATTCAATGCAATCCCTGTCAAATTACCAAAGACATTTTTCACTGAACTAGAACAAAATATTTTAAAGTTTTTTTGGAAGCACAAAAGACCCAAAATAGACAAAAAACATCCTAGGAAAGGAAAATGGAGCTGGAGGAATCAGGATCCCTGGCTTCAGGCTATACTACAAAGCTACAGTCATCAAAACAGTATGGCGGGAGTTCCCATCGTGGTGCAGTGGTTAACGAATCCGACTAAGAACCACAAGGTTGCGGGTTCGGTCCCTGCCCTTGCTCAGTGGGTTAACGATCCAGCGTTGCCATGAGCTGTGGTGTAGGTCGCAGACGCGGCTCGGATCCTGCGTTTCTGTGGCTCTGGCGTAGGCTGGGGGCTACAGCTCCGATTCAACCCCTAGCCTGGGAACCTCCATATGACGCGAGAGAGGCCCAAAGAAATAGCAAAATGACAAAAAAAAAAAAAAACAGTATGGCACTGGCACAAAAACAGAAATATAGATCAGTGGAACAGGATAGAAAGCCCAGAATTAAACCCACGTACCTAAGGTCAATTAATATATGACAAAGGAGGCAAGTCCTTTCAATAAGTGGTGCTGGGAAAACTGAACAGCTACATGTAAAAGAAGGAAATTAGAACACTTCCTAACACCATACATAAAAATAAACTCAAGGAGTTCCCGTCGTGGCGCAGTGGTTAATGAATCCGACTAGGAACCATGAGGTTGAGGGTTCGGTCCCTGCCCTTGCTCAGCGGGTTAAGGATCCGGTGTTGCCGTGAGCTGTGGTGTAGGTTGCAGAAGCGGCTCGGATCCCACGTTGCTGTGGCTCTGGTGTAGGCCGGTGGCTGCAGCTCCAATTAGACCCCTAACCTGGGAATCTCCATATGCCTTGAGAGCAGCCGAAGAAATAGCAAAAAGACAAAAAAATAAAATAAAATAAAATAAATAAACTCAAAATGGATTAAAGATCTAAATGTAAGACTGGGGAGTTCCCATCATGGCGCAGTGGTTAACGAATCTAACTAGGAACCATGAGGCTGCGGGTTCGGTCCCTGCCCTTGCTCAGTGGGTTAACGATCTGGCGTTGCCGTGAGCCGTGGTGTAGGTCGCAGATGCGGCTCGGATCCTGCGTTGCTGTGGCTCTGGCTTAGGCTGGGGGCTACAGCTCCGATTCGACCCCTAGCCTGGGAACCTCCATATGCCAAGGGAGCAGCCCAAAGAAATAGCAAAAAGACAAAATAAATAAATAAATAAATGTAAGACTGGATACTTTAAAACTCTTAAAGGAAAACATAGGCCGAACACTCTCTGACATAAACCACAGCTTCTTCTGACATAAACCATATCTCCTCATATCCACCTCCTAGAGTAATGACAATAAAAACAAAAATAAACAAATAGGACCTAATGAAACTTTAAGGTTTTTGCACAGCAAAGGAACCTTAAACAAAACAAAAAGACAACCCACAGAATGAGAGAAAATATTTGCAAATGAAGCAACTGGCAAGGGATTAATCTCTAAAATTTATAAACACCTCCTGCAGTTCAATACCAAAAAACAAATAACCCCATCAAAAATGGGCAGAAGATCTAAACAGACAATTCTCCAAGGAAGACATACAAGTTGCCAAAAAACACGTGAAAAAATGTTCAATATCACTAATTATTGGAGAAATTCAAATCAAAACTGCTGTGAGGTACCACCTTGCACCAACCAAAATGGCCATCATCAAAAAGTCTACAAACAATAAAGCCTAGAAAGGATGGGGAGAAAAGGGAACCGTCTTACACTGTTAGTGGTAATGTAAATTTGTACAATCACTATGGAAAACAGTGTGGAGATTCCTCAAAACTAAAAATAGAATTACCATTTGATCCAGCAATCCCACTCCCAAGCATCTATCCAGAGAAAACCATGACTCAAAAAGATACATGTACTCCGGTGTTTATTGCAGCACTATTTACAGTAACCAAGACATAGCAGTAACCTAAATTTCTATCAACAGAGGTGTGGACAAAGAAGATGTGGTATGTATATACAATGGAATACTACTCAGCCAAAAAAAAGGAATGAAACTATGGCATTTGCAGCAACATGGGAGGACTTAGAAATTATCATACTAAGTGAAGTTAGACGGTGAGACACAAAAGTCATATACTCTCTCCTATATGTGAAATCTAAAAAAAGGACACAATGAACTTCTTTGCAGAACAAATACTGACTCACAGACTTTGAAAAACTTATGGTTACCAAAGCAGACAGGTTTGTGGGGGAGGAGTGGGCTGGGGGTTTGGGATAGAAATGCTGTCAAATTGGATCATGATGATCATTGTACAACTATAAATATGATAAAATTTACTGAGTTAAAAAAAAAACTCTCAAAGTAGGATACAAGAAATCATCAAATGTGATTGACTTTAGAAGAGTGAATGAAGGATAAATGGAAAGTTTTTACTTGTCATATTTTTCTCATATTGTTAATCATAAAATATTTTTATAATCTGGGGAAAAGTGATCAAACAATGGATAAATTGCATACATATTTGGCTTGTTAAAATATGATTATTTATTATTAATATAATTAATTGTATATCTATTAAATTATTAATGCAAAATCATTTATTAATATTGAGTCTTGCTGATTAATAATAATAATGAACTATAGTCATTATGATTCATCATTTAATAGTTCATATAACTCACCCACGAAATATCTCTCTTTTTACTGATCAAAAGCCATTTGCCTTATAGTACACATTAAATATGTATATATATAATATAAACTTTATAATTTTATTAATGTATTTATTTATTGCTTTTTAGGGCCACACCCACGACATACAGAAGGTCCCAGGCTAGGGGTCGAATCAGAGCTGCAGCTGCCAGCCTATGCCACAGAACAGCAACACCAAATCCAAGCTTCATCTACAACCTACGCTACAGCTCATGACAATGCAAAATCCCACCAAATCCCCAACCCACTGATCCAGGCCAGTGATCGAAACCACATCCCATGGATACTAGTCAGATTCATTTCTGCTGTGCCACAACGGGAACTCCTAAACACGTATAATTTTAAAACATTCTTTAATCTACATAATTGTCAAATGGTGAATGCAGAGGGAATTCACCAATACATTGAAACAATAAAAAGTCCCTTTGAGAACAGGGATGTTTTCTAACACATGGGAAGTCCGTGAGTCATCGGGTGTGGGGATTACCAGGTTTGATATGTGGCTATACATGAAACTAATGTGAATTTAAATCAACTGAAACCTGTTGACATTCTTTTTTTTTTTTTTTTTTGTCTTTCTGTCTTTCCTAAGGCCGCACCTGAAGGCATACAGAGGTCCCAGGCTAGGGGTCGAATCAGAGCTGTAGCTACCAGCCTACACCACAGCCACAGCAACACCATGCGAGCTGCATCTGCGACCTACACCAGAGCTCACAGCAACACCGGATCCTTAACCCACTGAGCAAGGCCAGGGATCAAACCTGCAACCTCATCGTTCCTAGTCAGATTCGTTAACCACTGAGCCATGATGGGAACTCTCTCATTCTTAAGTATTTTATAGTAATGGGACATTACTATATCCAACTAATCTTCCGGAAAATCACTGTATTCTAACGTCTAACTGAACTTGCTTCTGACATTCAAATTCATTTTTCTCATTAGGAGTAATAGGCTACAGCACAAAACAAAACCCCCCCAATGATTCAAAACAGCAAAAATTAAACTACCTACTGAGTCTCTAAAGGCTCAGAAGCTGTGTTATAGTGAAGATATCGAGCTATTTCAAAGTGTGTAGTCATACTGCATGATGCTGTTGAACTGAGAGGGACCCGTAAAATAGTGCCGTGATCAGCACTTGACAAAAGGCCTATAAGTCCACAATAAGAGGCTGTTTAAGAGCTGAAAATGAAGGAGAGAAAAAGACATAAAACATGAAAAGATTGATGTACAGCAGAAATTGGCCCAACATTGTAAATCAACTATACTTTAATAAAAAAATAATAATAATTTTTTAACATGAAAAGAAATTCACATTGCTAAGGAATAAATACATGGGTTATATGCTGAGATCTGTGCTAAATGTTGCGAAGATGTGGAGTGTGTCTCCTCTTGAGTTAACAAATATGTAATTGTAAAGATCAAAGTGAACATGGGAGTGCAGAGGTGAGCTTCACAGGTTATCAAGTAAATATTTAGCAATGAGTTAAGTCTGGAAGAAAGCAGAGAAATTTTGTCCACCAAAATGAAACAATATTTTGAAAGCCCTAACACCTCCACAAAGTCAGTCTATTTTGTTGATACTTAAAATTTCATCATTTCCCCATTTTGTTGTTTCCTGAAGTGAGGAGAGTGACTTGCCCAGTAAACTCCCTTGCCCTCCTTATGCAAGAAAGGAAATCCTGACTTAAACACACAACCACAGAACAAGATAATTTTCTTATCCCTTAGGGTTGAGCTTCCTAAAGCACAAAGTATTCATCCTTCAGGATTCATTTTCTTTGAATCTTAGCAACAAAATACTCTTGGACTCAGAAACTAAGGAGAGAGACAGAGAGGAGGAGGGAGTGAGAAAGAATGGACTCATCCAAATCAGCTGCATCAGAATGCACAGGTAAAAATGGCAACTATCCCTTTTCCATCCTAGATTCTTTTTTGGAAAGAGATGGTAAATACGCAGGGGACAGGACAATAGAAAATCATCCAGTAAAGAAAAAGAGGAGAGACAGAGCCAGAGCCAGAGCCAGAGAATTAAAGAGAGGAAAATAAAAGAGGATGTTTAGAAGACTAGATGTTATATTGGAAAGATTGCCAGAGACTGAGTTCAGGGAGAGCTACCAGACTAATGTTCATTGTCTCCCACAGAGCAACAAATAAAATGTGTATTGGGAAGGAGGGGGAAGGGAACTACTAGATCTTCAATGCTTTATCTGATTGATTTACAAAGGACTGAAAAGAGGAGAGCAGGAGAGAGAAACAGAGAATAGTGAGAGGGAGAAAGGAAGAGAGAAAGATGGGTAAAGATGGGGGGAGAATTTATGAGAGTTAGAAAGGAAGTACTGCACATCTGTCTGAGTTCATGAGTCAGAGTCTTAAAACTAGTATTGGATTACTTCAATGACTAAAACTGTGGTCCCCAGACCAACATCATCAGCATCTCACGGGAACTTTTGGTTCCATACTAGCTCAACTGAATTTTCTTATGTTTTCTTTTTAATTTATTTGATTTAAAGTGTTGGTTTAGTTTCTGGTATACAGAAAAGTGATTCAATTGTATACACATCTTTTACATCTTCTTTTCTGTTGTGGTTTATTACAGGATATTGAATATAGTTCCCTGTGCTTATATAGCAGGACCTTGTTTTTTTATCTATTTTATATATAGTAGTTTGCATCTGCTAATCCCCAAATCCTAAAATATCCATCCCCTACCTCCTTTCTTCTTTGGTAACGCTAAATTTGTTGTCTATGTCTGTGGGTCTGTTACTGTTTTGAAAATAAGTTTATTTGCATCATATTTTAGATTCCACATATAAGCAATATCATATAATATTTGTCTTTGTCTGGCTTACTTCACTTAGTATGATTATCTCTAGGTCCATTGACTTTGCTGCAAATGGCATTATTTCATCCTTTTTACAGCTTAGTAGTATTCCACTGTGTGTGTGTATATACATATATATATGTCTGTGTGTGTGTGTGCGTGTGTGTGTGTGTGTGTGTGTGTGTGTGTGTGTACACACCCCATATCTTTATCTTTTCATCTATCAATGGACATTTAGGTTGCTTCCTGGTCTTGGCTATTGTAGATAGTGCTGCTGTGAACATTGGGGTGCATGTATCTATTTGAATTATAGTTTCTCTGGATGTATGCCAACTAGTGGGATTTCTAGATTATATGGCAACTCTATTTTTAGTTTTTTTAAGGAACCCCCATACTGTTTTCCACAGTAGCTGCACTAACTTACATTTCCACCAACAGTATGGAAGGGTCCCCTTTTTTCCACACCCTCTATAGCATTTGTTATTTGTAGACTTTTAACGATGGCCATCCTGATAGGTGTGAGGTGGTACCTCATTGTAGTTTTGATTTGCATTTCTCTAATAACTAGCATTGTTGAGGATCTTTTCATGTGCCTTTTGGCCATCTGCATGTCTTCTTTGAAGAAGACATTTTGGCCTCCTGCCCATTTTTAATTGGATTATTTGGTTTTTGTTATTGAGTTGTATAAACTATTTGTATATTTTGGAAATTAAGCCCTGTCAGTCACATCATTCATAAATATTTTCTCCCATTCCATAGGTTTTTTGTTTTTTGTTTTTTCATTTTGTTTGTGGTTTCCTTTTTTGTGCAAAAACTTATAAGTTTGATTAGGTCCCATTTGCTTATTTTTGCTTTTATTACTATTGCCTTAGGAGACTGACCTAAGAAAACATTGCTATAATTATGTCAGAGAATGTTTTACCTATGTTCTCTTTTAGGAGTTCTCTGGTGTAATGTCTTATACTTAGGTTTTTAAGCCATTTTGAGTTTATTTTTAATATGGTGTCAGGAAGTGTTCTAACTTTATTGACTTACATGTGGCTGTCCAGCTTTCCCAACACCCCTTGCTGAAGAGATTGTCTTTTTTCCATTGTGTATTCTTCCTTTGTGGAAGATTAATTGACAATAGGTTTATGGGTTTATTTCTTGGCTCTCTTTTCTGTTCCATTGATCAATAGGTCTGTTCTTGTGCCAATACTACACTGCTTTGATTACTGTAGCTTTGTAGTATTGTCTGAAGTCTGGAAGAGTTATGTCTCCTGCTTTATTCATTTTCCTCAAGACTGCTTTGGCAATTCTGGGTCTTTTATGGCTTCATATAAATCTTAGGATTATTTGTTCTAGTTCTGTGAAAAATTTGTAATTTGGTAGGAATCACATTAAAGATTGATTTGGGTAGTATAGTCATTTTAGCAATATTAATTCTTCCAATCCAAGGGCATGGAATATTTTTCCATTTCTTTGAATCATCTTCAATTTCCTTTATTAATGTTTGGTAGTTCTCAGCATACAAATCTTTCACTTCCTTAGTGAGGTTTATTCCTAAATATTTTATTTTTTGATATGATTTTAAAAGGAATTGTTTGTTTACCATCCCTTTCTGATATTTCATTATTGGTATAAAGAAATGAAACTGATTTCTCTATTTCTATTTTCTATGCAACTGCATGCTGCTATCTTGATGAATTTGTTTATCAGTTCAAGTAGTTTTTGTGCAGAGTCCTTTTGGTTCTCTATATAGAGTTATATCATCTGCATATAATGATAATTTTACCTCTTCCCTACCAACTTGAATACCTTTTATTTCTTTTTCTTGTCTGATTGCTGTGGCTAGGACTTCCAGTACTATGTTGAAGAGAAGTGGTGAGAGTAAGCATCCTCATCTTGTTACAGATTTTAACAAGAAGGGTTTCAGCTTTTCACTTTCAAGTATTATGTTGGCTGTGGGTTTGTCATAAATGGCTTTTATTATGTCAACATATGCTCTCCTTGTATCCACTTTGGTAAGAGTTTTTTCATCATGAATGGATTTTTTTTTTTTGTCTTTTGTCTTTTTAGGGCTGCACCCACGGCATATGGAGGTTCCCAGGTTAGGGGTTGAATTGGAGCTACAGCCACTGGCCTACACCACAGCCATAGCAATGCCAGATTGGAGCCACATCTGTGACTTACACCATAGCTCACGGCAATGCCGGATCCTTAACCCACTCAGCGAGGTCAGGGATTGAACCCGTGACCCCATGGTTCCTAGTCAGATTTGTTAAGCACTGAGCCATGATAGGGACTCAAGGTATTTTTTTAATGTTCTCTTTGATTTCATCATTAACCCATTGGTTTTTTTGTAGCATGTTGTTTAGTCTCCATGTAATCTTTTTTTTCCCCCCTCACTTCTCTTTCTGTGGTTGATTTCCAGTATCATGCCTTTGTGGTCAGATGTTTGATATAATTTCTATACTTTTAAATTTGTTGAGGTTAGTTTTGTGCCCTATTACATGGTCAATCCTAGAGAATGTTCCATGTGCACTTGAAAAGAATGTGTACTCTGATCTTTTGGGATGTAATGTCCTCAAATATCAATTAAGTCTGACTGATCTGTTGTATTATATAGGATCTCTGATGCCTTACTGATTTTCTATCTGGAAAATATGTCACTGATGTCAGTGGGGTGTTAAAATCTCCTAATATCCCATCACAGTGACTTATGTGAGCATACAGACACAAGGCTGCTATGCTAGGGCCATTAACAGTGGAGATTTTATGGCAGACCCAGGTTCTTCCGTCCTGCATACAACTTCAAATGTGGCTCACACTACACTCCAGCCCCTCAGACTGTCTTTGCAGAAGCAACCCCAGTCTTCTCCCCAGCTCTGTCCACTGAAGCCCAAGTTTCAGCACCCAGCCCCTGCATGCACCTGTAGATGTGATCTCAGGCTGAGAAGTACAGGGAGGAGGCAAGGACCATCTGTGCTGGACTCTCTGTTCTTCCTGCCACAGTCTTGTTGCTGCAGTCTCCTCTGAGTCTCTGGAACTCCCTTTATGTCCCTGCTGATCTGGTGAAGGGGGCTCCATGGGGTGAAGGACATTTCTTCTTTCACAGCTCCCCCCCAGATTCTTATTTTTTCCTTTCATCCTACCTGGTTAGGAGGTGATCTTTCTTGCAATTTTTGTCATATGAGATCTCCTGCGTTCAGTAGACATTTTATGAGAATTGTTCCACATGTAATGTATTTTTGGATGTATTTGTGGGAGGAGGTGAGCCTTATGTCCTTCTAGTCCCCCATCTTGATCTGACCTCCTGAGATTTTAACTCTTGAGGCAAAACCCCATAATCTGTGTTTTAGCAAACCTTTCAAATGACTCTGATGCATGCTAAAGTCAGATATTTACTCAATACAGACAACACAAGTGGAAGCAAATAGCAAAGTTGAATAGGAATTTCTTATATTTCTTTTGTATCTTCTTAGGGAAGCTTGACCATGTCTGTGTCTTTCTTTCTGCAGAGAGAGAATGCTTCTCTTCCCAAGTGTTCTTAAGGACCATTACTGGGGTGTCCATCTTACTACTCAGTACCTGTTTTATCACCAGATGTGTTGGTGAGTTCTGAAGATCAAATTCAATCTCCCTGATGAATATGAAGAGTAAATCCTTCCTTACCACCTCTGGGGTCTCTTCTCCCACAAAGGGTATTTTTATTTCATTTTTGCCCTTATTTATCTTCAGGTTATTCCTCAAGCCAGAAACGCCAACTAGTACAAAATTCTTACCAAATTTCAGTGACCTGTGACACATTTTTCATGATACTCATCTTTATCTCCTTAGTGGCCCTGAGTCCTCCCTCCTGTACCCTTATAATTTGTGTAATCCTCTCCATGAGATCCTAACCAGAGGCAAAACCAATCACCTCTTGGAAGGAACTGTTGAGAGGTCAGACTTGGCAACAGAGAGAATGCAAACACATTTGTTTTCTTTGGGTCTTTAGGCCTGAAATAAAGTACATTTATTTTTATAAATCAGGAAAACCATGAAATGTGAATTCCTTCTTCTTTTTCTGAGTAAGTAAAGAAGCTCCTCTCCATGCTGTAGGAAAAGTAGATAAGAAGGAAACATCATAATTATTAGTTGTAATATTTATAAAATGATAAAAAGTATTTTTATAGATAGTAATTAACATTAACTACTGTCTCTTTCCTTACAGTGACATATCACATCTTTCAACGTTGTGATGAGAAAAATTTCCAGGCACCTGATGATCTTATGGAGCTCTCCTGCGATAATGATGGATCAAGTACTACAGTCCTCAAATTTAAACACCTAAATTTACAAATCAATATTTTCTGGCTTCTAGGTTGACTTGGGGATAAAGTAATTTGGTCCTGTTTTTCAAAAGCAAAATGCAAAATCTTTCCTGTATTGTAAGAAAATAATGAAGAATTGGTAAGAGGACAGAAATAAACTTTGGAGATGCAATTAGTGTTGGGACAGGAAATCTTGGGGACATAACAGCAAATTTCTAGAATAAATTTGAGGTATGTGTCTAAAGAGTAAATCTAGAAATGAAAGGTGTCATTCCCAGAAGTACACTTTTGTTTTCATTTGTCACCTGCTTCCAAAATGAGATGAAGGAGAAAAAAATGTTTACAGTAGGCAATTTGAAAATATCCCCAAAGTGTAATCCCTATATTCTTACATATAGTCTTGATCCAAGTCTTAGCAAAATGCTACATGACACTAGAAAATTATGTCATTCTCTGGGCTATTATTTCCTCACCATTAAATTGACAAAAATTAGACTATTTATTTTCAAAAAACTTCAAAGGCTTAAATTCTATAATTCTAAGAACATTAACCCCTCTGGACAACCAGTTTGGAGATTTTGTTGAGAGTACATTATTTGGGCAACATGAGAGATGGTTGCTCAGCAGTCACTCAGAAAAAAATGTATAAATTTTCTCTGAACTTGGAAGTCTAGGAACAGATTATAGGGTTCCATGTTAATAGCATAACTGAGGAAGATTATATATGAGTGTATTTATTGGCACTAAAATCTAGAAAACAAGGATTGTGTCTCGAATGACAAGAAAATTGCTACCTGTGTTTGCTGACATAAGAACTACCTAAAGTCTTAGATAGTAAGATGTGGAGTATGAACAAGGGCTTCCAAGGCTTCTGACTGTAAATAATGAAATTTGGGGACCAGAGGAAGTTTTCTGATATCTTCCCCAGTTCATATGGGATGCTCACAGAAACTTCTCTCTTTCTAGATTCAGTCAAGAATTGCTGTCCATTGAACTGGATACATTTTCAATCTAGCTGCTACTTCTTTTCTACTAACGTCATGTCCTGGACTGCAAGTTTAAAAAACTGCTCAAGCATCGGAGCTCATCTGGTGGTTATTAACACGCAGGAGGAGCAGGTATTTGGGATACAGCTTCCTCCAGTGTCAATGAAACACCCCTCACAGGATCCATCCCTTTTTCCATACAGAGATATAGTACTTGGCCCACAGTTACTATTTGTTCAATGAATTTACTGAAATACATGTCATTCTTTCTATTTCTGTAAGTCAACACCAACCTTAATTTATTTCCGTCGCTGGAAGAAACTTAAAGAAAAAATTTCCATAGCCAGTTCCTTTATTAATAAAGCAGGAAAAAAAGAGTGTTGGTACTTCATTTTAGAATGACCAGTATATTTGCGAACATGTCATATGAAAGAGGACAAGTAGAAATATTGGTCTATCACCTTTCAGCTATGATTTATAATGTTTTGTGCTACCAATAACAGTAGATAAACTTTGAATGAGTTCTTGAGAACCTCCTTCTGTGTTGAAGGTTCTTTTTCATTGGTTTGATTTTACGTTATGTGTGTTTTACCACAATAAACAAACCAGGAGATTATCCCCCATGATCTTAAAATTTTCATACCCATTTTTCTATCATCTCCAGTCCAGATCTGACTTTATCTCTTTTAATAATAATTACCTTCAGCAGTTGTTTAGAATTGGTGTAAGTGATTGCCTAATTTTTTTTAATTTTCTATTCTCTTTTCAAAAATATAATATCTAATTTCTAATATGATTAATTATATAAGCTAGTTGATGGGCTAAGCACTGAGTACTTTTGATATGTTTGATTTATTCCTGAAAAGGAATGAAACAAAAGAATTACCAGGAGCACTCTTCTTTGCCACAGTCCTATATATAACAAATGCACTAATCAAATATTTGACCTTATGCAATATGTCACTGACACACAATTTAAATATGGATAACTCAGCACTGTGCACAATTTTAATCTGATCTCCTAGGTTTTTATGTGTATCTTCCATAGGAATTCCTTTTCCATGCAAAACCTAAGAGGAAAGAGTTTTATATCGGACTGACGGACCAGGTGATTGAGGGTCAGTGGAAATGGGTAGATGGTACCCCTTTCACAAAGTCTCTGAGGTAATTTCCTTCTTCTAGGAGAATTTTAACCCTAGCCTAAATCTCAAAGTTAGACCACTGTTGAGGGGAGTTCTCAGAAGCTCCTCTGTTCCAGAAGGTATATTCATGTCCATTCTTGATGATATTAGAGGCAAGAAGGGAAAGCGTTGATGTAGAAGAGAGAAAAAAGAAGCACGAGGATCTACTGGTCCTATTTCCTAGAACTACCTCAGATAAAGATGGAAATAGCAGATGACAACAAGAAGAGGCTTAGAATTAAACACTCATTCATTGAAAATGCAGGAGAGACAAAACGTGGAAATCAGAGTCTTATGCCCCCAAACTGTAGTAGATGAGACAAAAAACAGTGATTTGAGAAAGACAATAGATTCGTATGGAGTAAAAGTAGGATGTGCTGATCCTTTAAACAGTTGTTTCATTATAGCACAGTGCAGCTAAATACAAAGTCCATTGAAGTGTACAGCTAAATACAAAGTCCATAGGATAAATGGAACCAAGCAGGAGATGAGATATGAACGTGAAGGAAACAAATCCGTCAGGATAGCAATCCTTTCCATAATGCCTCATTCTGGGTCTAAAGCCCTAGGAGAACATAGCAGAACAGAAAGTCAAAGATCCAGCTCAACTTCCTAACTCACAGACTCTATCGCTTACAGAAATGGTTTAGTTTTTCTGAAATTCCTTTTCTTCATCAATTAAGTGGAGATAATAATACTTGCCTCACAAAATTGTTGTGAAGTTAAATAACATGAAAGAAATTTGCCTGGGTTATAGGTCACTCTACTGCTTGTTAATGTCCCACATCACTCTCTTTCAGCTTCTGGGATATAGGGGAGCCCAACAACATAGTTAGTGTGGAGGACTGTGCCACCATAAGAGACTCTTCAAACCCAAGGCAAAGTTGGAATGATGTGCCCTGTTTCTTCAATATGTTTCGGATTTGTGAAATGCCAGAAAGAAATATTTGAACAAAGAAAAAACCCCAAGATAGAAGGCACAACTTAAATGTATAAATGAAAAAGGAACAAGAGCATCGTAAGCGCAGCCACACAACTCTGAAAAGTGTGCATTGCACTTTATAAGGACGTCTTAAGTGTTTGTTGCTTTGATACAAATAAAAATAAGTAGTTTTGACTATTATAACTCATGATACTGACTGAAGTGCATTTTTCTCTACATCAGTCTCAGGATTTCTCAGAATTTTTGTAGCAATGCTGTGAGAGGAAAAGAATGGTACATTTGTTTCATTGATGAGCCTTGATATGAAAATACAGGGACACAGAAGAAGTACCAAATCCAGCAAAGAGGATTTTGGAAACTGCCTTGAACAATCTGAATTCAGGCTCTGTGTCAATTATTCTTCTTTCTAGTTAGTTCCTCAAAAGTCTGTCTCTTACCCTCACTACGTTCTCCTGTATAATGAGTAGGAAATTTACTCAAGTCATGAAACTTATACCTGCCCACAAGACTAGAGTGGACTTTCTTGGCAAAGGCATTTACTGCAGCTTCTTAAAAAGGCCATGCTAACCTTCATCTCCAAAGACACTGCCATCCAATCTGCTCATCCCAGGAATTCCCTTTCCTCTCTATTTGCTTCCCTTGACTGATTGGATTGCACCCCAATTTGTATCTGTTGCTCAGCCAGAGCCAGATTCCAATAGTCAAATTACGGTAAGAGAACAGTCAGCTTAACACTCTCCATTTATTGCAAAATATGCTATCAATACTTACCAGGTTACTCAAGAATATGTAAATAATATGGCAGCTTTTATAACCATGGTTCTTGTACTCAGCCACCAGAAAGAGACTTTCAAAATCACACATTGGAATTAATGTGTAACCATTGAATGGAAAAATTCAACTGAGCAAGTGACTATATTAGCTTTCTTTATAAACATTTATGTCTCTTAGACATAAGTGACAATCTGTGGTTTTGAAATGCCTTTAAAACAAAAGTCATTCAACCTGAAAAGAATCCAATGAACACATATTCATCTTTCTAATTTCTTTCTTTATATCATAAATATCAATGAGGAAAAATTGAAAAACATATGGAAATTTTTCTATTTGTTGTTATTACACTTTAAATGACTATAATCATTTAAATTTTATCTAAATATTGAAAGACATTAAAATATTAATGCATAGTATTCATGGTTTATTTATAATTTAATTTATACAACTAACTTTGACTTCAAAGTTTGGCAAGAAAAGAAACAATTGTTAAAGGTTTAGTAACTAGAGAAAAAAATCATTGGAACATAAATTACTTACCTAGAAAATTCTTCTTTGAGAAATAGATCATCCAAATGAAACCATTTTAAAATATAGTATTTTATAAATGTCTACACAGATAGATGCAAAGGCACTGGAAAACCCAAAAAGTTACAAAAAATAAAGCATAATTAATCTTTCATATTCCCAAGAATATATCCCCCAAATAAACCACTATTTTGATTTAAATTATACTACTATTCGGGCTCCTAACATTTTTTAAAGACATATCACTCTACTACATCTTGTAAAAGTGATACATATTTATTATTAAAAATTCCTACAGAGCTCAACTGTACAAAAATGAAAGTGAAACAATCTATATCCCAAGTTGATATAGATAGATGATAGATGATAAATTAGATAGATAGATAGATAAAGACTCATACAATGGATGATTCCTTTAAAGTAGTAAATTTAATTTTACTTGAATTTAATAACTAAAAAATTGAGGCAAAATTAAATTATTAAACTTCAAGGATTTTATAGGCTTTATAGATTACCACAAAAAAATATTTCCTTAAAGGTGCCTAAAAGAAAAATTATAAGGAATCATGTAAAATATTCTTCTTGCTCTTCTATTTGTCTTCCCAAACCCCCTTTCTCCTTCTCTTGGCTCATCAGTAAAGTCCTAAAATCATTCATGAGCTGGAGTAGCAAGGTAGCCTTTGCATGTGCTGGTGTGTGTGCCTGGGAGAGAGGGGTTTCACAAAGGGGTGCATGATTATGCCACAGAGACTAAGGGGCTGAGCAAGGTGAACCTGTGTAAGGCAGAGGGTGGCAGCAGGAATGGCAGTCAGGGTGTCATAGCCCCAGTGGATCCAGGAGAGCATCCTGGTAGAGGGCAGACTGGCTGGAAGTGTCAAAACCTGAGCAAATATGAGGAGCACAGGGTGACTGAGCCCAAGTAGGGGAACCACCAAGTCACAGGTGGGTGAAGAGAGCCACATAGCCAAGCCCTAGCAGGTTGGCTTACGGGTCTTGCAACCAGTTTTATGGTTTTCCTCATAAAACTTGTATATTTGGTCACATTTATTCTTGTGTATCTTACAGTTGTACTGCGTTTGTAAGTACAGTGTTTAATATAAAATATGTTTTCTATATGTTTTAGGTATTACATGGGAATATTATTGATCTTTATTGATAATTTATTCAGAAACATTGCTGAACTCTTCTATTATTTTATCACTTTGGCAATAGATTCTCTTATATTTTCTATGTAGATTATATGTAGATGTTCTATTGTTTATATACTGAGTTGCCCACTACTGTAGCCACTGCTCATTGAACACTAGTTTTGACTGAGATATGCTGGGAAGTGTAAAATACAGACCAGATATTCCAGGAATTCATCTGAAGGGAAAAAAGTAATGTGTGTCGCTAACAATTTTATACAAATTGCATGGTAATAATATTCTTATGTATTGCCTTGAATAAAATAAATTATTAGAACAGTAATTTACTTTAACTTTTTTGTATGGTTACCAGAAAATTTTAAGTGTATATGGCTCATATTTTTGACTTGCATTATACTTCCTTTCAATAATTCTGATCTACAAATAACGACAGTTTGGGTTTTTTCCTTTCCAGTTCTCCTGATCGTACTAAGCTGGCTAGGCCTACTAACATATGGTTACACAGAAGCTGCTATAGTGAGCATCCCTGTTTCGTCCTTGATAATAAGGAAAACGCTTTATACGTGTCGATCCCTGGCCTCGCTCTGTGGGTTAAGGATCTGGCATGGCTGTGGCTGTGGCATAGGCCGGCAGCTGCGGCTCTGATTCAACCCCTAGCCTAGGAACCTTCATATGCCACAGGTGCTGCCCTAAAAAGACAAAAAGAAAGAAAGAAAATTCCTTGTATTTTTACTCGTTAAATGTTTTACATTAATTTCTTGGTTTTATTAAATGATGCTTATGTATCTCTTTCTAAATGTTATATGATTAACTACATCAATAAATTTCCATACTACCTACATTGTTCAAAAAACCAAAGTATTCTACAAGGGTTATAAGTAAACATAGCTATTTTCGGCCAACAGCTGATTCCCATGTCCAAGAGGCAACCACACTCAACTCTTCAGATGTTTCTTCTATTGAGCCCCATGTTCCCAATCGTATAGTTTCTATTTCTAATAGTTTCTGAATATGTTATAATAGAATGTTTTTTTTTCAATTTTTAGGTAATTTGGTAATTATCAAATTAAAATAAGAATCTCCATTTCACACACACACATTACACAAAATTTTCATCCCTCTCTTATCACTATCTCCTAATTTTTTTAAATCAGTGTTTAACATTTACATTATTATGACTATGTAAATATTATTTCAGTTGAATCATGTACTATACCACGATTCCACCTCCCCTCCTAAACACGTTTTGCTTTTCATGTAGCTAATATTGGCATCATTTTTTCATATCAATCAATTTTGTATGTGCTGATTAATAATTCACCCCTTAACTTTCCAGAAGTATACATCATGTCTCAGTGCATACAAATGCACTTTATTAGTCCCATATTTTCATGGAGAAAAGAAATCCTCTTGGAACTCTGTCTTCTTTTTCTGATCTGAACCAGGATTGCTCTCATGGTTGGTTTCACAGTCATTATTTTGTTGACTTTATTACATAAAGAAATATTTTGTCATTTTGAGATTATTTCATATTGGAGTTCCTGTCATGGTGCAGTGGAAACGAATCTGACTAGCATCCATGAGGATGCAGGTTCGATCCCTAGCCTTGCTCAGTGGGTTAAGGATCTGGCATTGCTGTGAGCTGTGGTGTAGGCCAGCAGCTGCAGCTCCGATTTGACCCCTAGCCTGGGAACCTTCCTACGCTGCTGGTGAGGGCCTAAAAAGACACCCCTCCAAAAAAAAAAGATTATTTCATATTATGGTGTATCACATATACCTTTTAATATAAAATGAAAATTTTAAGAAAGACTGCCATATTTTGTTGATGCTGGATGTGACTGCTTCACAGTTAAAGCTACATACATCACACACAACACTGTAAATCCACTATACTTCAATAAAATAATTTGTAATGTACATAAAATCACAAAATGTACATACTTTTAAAAATGTACATACATCACAAAAGCACAACTTAGGTTGGTAAAGCAATGACTTCCTTGACAGTTCGAATGGTAGCTTTATAGCTCTAGAGAAACATGTTAACAATTTACATAAATGGATTGGAAATACGATATTTTTCTGATTCAGATTAAAAATATAGAAACATGGGGTTCCCGTCATGGCGCAGTGGTTAACGAATCCAGCTAGGAACCATGAGGTTTCGGGTTCAATCCCTGGCCTCGCTCAGTGGGTTAAGGATCTGGCATTGCCGTGAGCTGTGGTGTAGGTCGCAGACGTGGCTCGGATCCCGAGTTGCTGTGGCTGTGGCCTAGGCCAGTGGCTATAGCTCCGATTAGACCCCTAGCCTGGCAACCACCATATGCTGCAAGTGCCACCCTAGAAAAGACAAAAAATACATATATATAGAGAGAGAGAAACACCAATACAACATTACACAAAATAATTAAGAACTATTATCTATCTCTTAGCCAAGAGGCCATGGCACCTCCAGAAATGTTCCTGTGATACCAAAGGGACTACATTTCACCTGCTATGAAAAGTAGATTGGGGCCACTGTCCTGTTTCTGTTATAAACTAGCTGTGAGAGGGTTAGTTAGCTCTTTGGCTTCCCAAGGGTTTTGTTTTCTGGTCTACAGAATTAAAGGAGTTTGGTTAAGGCAGCCTCTCAGGCCCTTTTCCACTCAAAAAGAAATTAAGTCAGCTGGAGACTCCTCACCATGGGAAGGCATTTAAAGTGGAGTGAGAAGTAAATTTTTTTTAAAGTAAATAGCCTTTTTTTTTCTAATTATTTTATAGTGTTTTTCAGAAAATATTTTGCGCATGGAATATCAATTAATGACCTATACTACTGAAAGGTCTGAAAATGAAGCATCATATAATAAAAATGTTTTAAAACTTTAAAGGGTTTGTGATATTTGGATTAAAAAAACGGGTACACCACTACAAGTCAGAATATCCCACCTTGGAACTTTTAAGATTCAAAGCAGAAGAAGCAATGACTTAGAGGTTGTACCCTTCACGCCACTCTTAGATCCATCATCAATGAACACCAAATGAAAAGCAAATACCTTGAACTGCCATCAAAAAAGCAAAGTTAATGAAAATTGAGTCTCATAGAAAAGAATGATTGTTGCCACCAAAACGCCACACAAAAACACATTACCTTGAATGAACCAAACAAAAATAAATAAGGCCATCATGCCTGACAATGTTCTATGACCCAGAATGTTCTGTGTCCCAATGATGCATGTACATTGTGCCCGTTGGTTCTTGTCTGTCCTCTTCACAAGGACCCCTTCACAGGTTCCTAGCTGAAGGCTATTCCAGGTATCTTACAGATCCTGCTTGTCTCAAGTTTACAAGAAAAATCCTTCCAGCCCCATTTGTCTTGCTCATTAACAAGAACGACACAGTTTTCTCGCTGATGGGTGTTGGGTTCACCTTCATGCCAGAATCTGAAATGAAAAAAAGGTGTATGTATGTGTGTGTTTGCATGAATATGGTGTAGGTCGGAGGACAAGGCAGAGAAAATGCTCCTAGGAAAACAGAATTGCACTGTCCATGGAGTTCCTGTCGTGGCACAGTGGAAACGAATCCAACTAGTAACCATGAAGTTGTGGGTTCGATCCCTGGGCTCGCTTAGTGGGTTAAGGATCTGGCATTGCCGTGAGCTGTGCGGTAGGTCGCAGATGCGGCTAGGATTCTGCGTTGCTGTGGCTGTGGCATAGGCTGGCAGCTATAGCTCCTATCAGACTCTCTAGCCTGGGAACCTCCATTTGCTGCAGGTGCGGCCCTAAAAGGCAAAAAAAAAGAAGAAGAAGAAGAAGAATTGCACTGTCGGACACTAGTTTAGTAGTATACTAGTACTGAGGTTACTGAACGCTCAGTGCTCTATTCTGAGTAAGCATCCTCACATTGCCATACTCCACTCCAAAATGAACTCTGCTTGCTCTCTTCCTCCCGCCTTTGCCTATAAAGCTCTTTGGCCCCAGTAAGTATACTCACACCATCTGTGGATTAAATGGTGTCTTGTCCACCCAATGCCACTGGCCTTCATGGTTCTCACTGCTAAGTCCCAGGAAATATGAAAATTGTTTTTCCAAAAATTGAGTAGTGAAGTTCTGCAAAAAAATGTCAATTTTGATAAGTACATTTGCATTTCTCAAGCAATAGCTGCTACGTTAGGAAAAGAGGAAAGGGGTCAAATAAATTATTAGTTAAGCCCCAAAGCGTTGGCATCAGATCTTTTTTCAAGTCCTGCCTCTGACATTAAGTGTGTAATGTTAGTAACTGCTTTGATTTTCCCAAACCCCAGTTTTCCCAACTCCAGAAGGGACAACATCACTACTTCATGGAGTCTCTGTGAAAATTGAGATCAGCTTGCAAATCACTTAGCAAGGTGCTTAACAGGATTGGACTTTTAGGAACTTTTATTATTAAAATTGCCTTCATTAAACTCATGGACATGGAGAACAGACTTGTGGTTGCCAAGAAGAAGAGAGAGGGAGTGGGAGAGACTGAGAGTTTGGGGTTAATAGATGCAAACTATTGTCTTTGGAATGGATAAGCAATGGGATCCTGCTGTATACCACAGGCAACTAAGTCTGCTCACTTGTGATAGAGCATGATAATGGGAGAAAAAAAAATGTATACATGTATGTGCGACTGGGTCACCTTGCTGTGTAGTAGAAAATTGACAGAACACTGTAAATCAGCCATAATGGAAAAAATAAAAATCATTATAAAAATAAATAAATAAAAATGGCCTTCACTAATTGTTTGAGCACTTCATTAAATTCCATTTTATTCAAATAATTGGTGAACCTATCCATTGCAAAGCCATGGAAAAAGAATATTCCAGGAAACCCTGCTAGCCAAGAAAAGGGTAAAATCTGGGTTATGGTGCGTATAAGGAAGTATATTACATGAAGAAATTAATTTCAGTTCTTAAAAAATTGAAATTACCTTGAGTTTTTTTTGTTTGTTTGTTTTTTTAATTCTTAATGGTTTGGCCACGTTCACAGCATATGGAAGTTCCCGGGCTGGGGATTGTACCCGCACCCAAGCAGTGACAAGACTGGATCCTTAACCTGCTGAGCCGCCAGGGAACTCTGAGTTTTGTTTTTTTTTTTTTTTAGAATAACAACCATATATATGAATCATTTTTCCTATGCTTTATCCTGAGAAGCGATTTTATTCCTGATATACTCACTCATCAAACGTTGATCAAGCCCTATCTAGTGTGCCTAGCACTGCACAGGCCATTGGAGATGCAGAGATGAGTAAGGCATGGCTCCAGCCGTCTACAAAGTAGGAGGGGTAGGAAGACTTGGAGTAGTGAACAGACGATTGCAGCACACTGAACGAAGTTCCATGGTCACACAAGGCACAAAGGACAGCGGACTTGCCTCCAAATTAGAATAGGGAGGGTAGAGTGGGGAAGGTGGGTAGTTTTCTGAAGCAATAACACATGGAAAGACCCAAAGAAGTTGATCATATGAAGAAAAATGAGAGAGGAAGAAACGTCTGTCCAGGCAGGTGGACCAGATGAAGCAAAGGCACAGAGGGGCCTGAGCAGAACCGAGAACTTTCACTTTCTCTGCCTCTGCCAAGAGAGGGAACCCAGCAGAGAAACTGCTGTGAGCCTCCCAACATACCTGCTCAGCTTCTGTGCTGATGGTGGCCAGATGCGCCCCCAGCTCTGTGCAGTTCCTTTCACTCTGAGCCCATGTCTTGCTGTCATGAAAAGCGAAATAGCAATTGGACTGGAAGGCTCTCCAGCCCTCAGGACAGCAATTCCAGGTGCCCCCTCAGGTGAAAATTGCAAAGGAAAATTTATTACCAAGGAGTCTCTGAAACAGATTGCACAGCTATTCCGCTACCTAATACCCGATTAACATTTACAAGAATAATACCAAGATTACCAATATCATTCTGTCCCTCCTTCGGAAAAAAAAAAAAAAAATCCTGACAATTACATTTCTAAATATCTTCTGAGCCAAAGTAGCTAAATCACATACAAAGTATTCTCTTAGAAGACATGATCATTTTTCAATGTCCCTACATGTCTTTATAACCATATTTAAAGCAGTACCATATCGAAGCCTTTTGCGAGACCTTTTATCTGAAGGAGGCAAAGAACCTGCTAAAATGCTCATGCATTTCCTCCCATTCTCCCAAATAAGCCTTTACAAATTCCAGAATAATAAAAGAGATAAAGATACTTTGGCAAAGCTGTATATTCTAGGAGGAAACAGTTGATATGTCTGAATCAAAAGAAAATGGAATTAATGTTATGTTTTGGATGCCAAAAATGGCTCACAAATATGCTGTTAATATTCTGCCATCAGTTATTCAACTGGTTACAGTCATGAGAAATAATTCTCTCTCAATTTGCTGATGTGCTTTTTTTTAAAGCCATACCCACGGCATATGGAAGTTTCCAGGCTAGGGGTCAAATTGGAGCTGCAGCTGCCGGCCTACACCACAGCCACAGCAACACTAGTTCCGAGCCACATCTGCAGTCTACACCACAGCTCACAGTAACACCGGATCCTTAACCCACTGAGCAGGGCCAGGGATCCGACCCATGTCCTCATGGATACTAGTTGGGTTCATTACCACTGAGCCACAACGGGAACTCCCTGATGGGCATTTTTGTCCCAAATTCTTATGTTCTTTCCATCTCTCCTACTTTGCCTTAGAAATATATAAATATTTATAGTGCATAGATGATACAATTTGAATCAGACTACAAATTTGAAAGGAAACGGAAATAGGAAAGACGTTCTCTGCTATCCGTACCTTTCAGTTCTGATTTCTCTCTGACGCATGTCAGCCTTGGGTGGTGCTCCCGTGACCACAAACCTCTGATTCCTCTCTTACAGCGTAGAAAGTTGTGATAAGTCACTATCAAGGAGGAAAAAAACTTATTTTTCCTGTATAACAATTTTCTTAGGGAAATGGGAACTGACGGCTCTAACTCTTCTCTTAACTCCAACAGCTAAGGCCCCCACATTCTCTGCTCTTCCTATGTGGTTCCTCTATTCCAGCTCCAGGTGAAAGGAATTTAAAAATTAATATTTTTATTATCATGTTGTCCATTCTGTGCTTTCTATGGGTAGTTTTGCAAACCTATCTGTGTATGGGCTTTAAGCATAATTTTCTATCAGACTTTGTGTTAGGGTGGAGATTTTCAGTGATAGTTCTGCAAAGTTCTACGAGCCTTACATATTTACCTTTTAAATATTTTCACTTTGGAATATAACCAAACTAAAGATGTGAAAAATATAAAAAGTGCACTTTTCTAAAATTATTGTAAAGTGAACATTCCAGGTAAAAACAACCCAACTCAGGAAACACAACAGTCCCAACAACAGTCCCGTGGCCTTCATGGCCAAAATGCAAAGCGACTCCCCTCCCTTTTTCTTAAAGGTTATCATGTCATGACTTTTAAAATAATCACTCCGTGCTTTGCTTCAAAATTTTACCACTTAATAATACATCCCTAAATGAAATAAATCAAATTTTCTGCCTTTTTTTTTTTTTTTTTTTGCTTTTTAAGGCCACACCCACAGCATATGGAAGTTCCCAGGGTAGGGGTCAAATCAGAGGTGCAGCTGCAGGTCTACACCACAACCACAGCAATACCAGATCCAAGGTGCGTCTGGGACCTACACCACAGCTCACAGCAACACTGGATCCTTATCCCACTGAGCAGGGCCAGGGATCAAACTCGTGTCCTCATGGGTACTGGTCCGGTTTGTCTCTGCTGAGCCACGATGGGAACTCTCCAGATTTGCTGCTCTTGAACTTTATATAAATGAAATCTTACAATGAATTCTTTAGTTCTGTTTTCTGCTCAGCATTGTTTCTGAAATTTATCAATGTGGTTCCATGCAACCGTAATGCATTACTTTCCATTTCTGTAAAGCGATCTATTATCATAATGAACTAAAATCTATTTATCTATTCTTCTTCTGGTAGATATCTGCATTGTTTCCAGTGTTTGGCTGCTGTGAACTATGCTGCTCTGAGCCTTTTCAACCATGCATCCTAGCACATAAGAGTGCATTTCTGCAGGATACATGCCTAGGAGTGGAATTGCTGGTAATAGGATAAACGTATTGGCAATGACAGCAGCAACTTTTTCCAGCGCCGTTATACTGCTGTATGCTTTCTATGGCTGAGTCACTGGAGGTCCAGTTGCCCCACAGCATGATCAGCAATTGCTAGTTCCAGACTAATCACTGCCATCCTTGTGTGTTTGCCATGGTATCTCACTGTGAGTTGAATTTGTGTTCCCCTGAAAGCTAATGAAGTTAAACATATTTTATATGTTTATTAGACATTTCGCATTTTCTTTTCTACCATGCCTATTCAAGACTTTGCCCATTCTTCTATTGTAGTGTCAATATTTTTCCTATTGATTTGAAAGAATTCCGTATATCTTCTATACACTAATCCTTTACTGATTTTATGAATTATGACTTTATGTTTTCATTCTTAGAGGTATTATTTGTCATGCAGGAATTTCTATTTTAATGTAGGATACTTCACTGATCCCCTTTTTTTTTTTTTTTTTTGCCATGATGTGCAGTGGCTTGATGTGGAATCTCAGTTCCCAAACCAGGGATTGAACCCAGACCACAGCAGTAAAAGCACTGAGTGCTGACCACTGGGAAACTTCTGATACTCTCTTTAATGACCAGCACATGCTGTGACTTGTTTAAGAAATCATTCCCCATTTCAAGGTCATAAGTATGTTCTCCATGTATTTTCTAAAAAGTGTTTTTCGGGAGTTCCCATCGTGGCGCAGTGGTTAACGAATCCGACTAGGAACCATGAGGTTGCGGGTTCGGTCCCTGCCCTTGCTCAGTGGGTTAAGGATCCGGCGTTGCTGTGAGCTGTGGTGTAGGTTGCAGACACGGCTCCGATCCCACGTTGCTGTGGCTCTGGTGTAGACGGGCGGCTACAGCTCCAATTCGACCCCACCCTGGGAACCTCCATATGCCGCAAGAGGGCCCTAGAAAAAGGCAAAAAGACAAAAAATAAAATAAAATAAATAAAAAGTGTTTTTCATTTGCTCTTTACATTTTGGACAATAATCCAACTTAATGTTGGTTTTTGTACATGATATGATGGAGGAGGCCAAGGTCATTTTTAAAATATGGATAATTGATGGTTTCTACCACATAATATGAACAAAACAGGCCTTTCCCCACAGCTCTGCCTTATCCCCTTCTATTTTACATAGAGTTTGTATATGAAAAATCTGTAATTTATTCTTTTTCTCTGGACTATGTGTTTACAACTATACCTCGACTTTATTACTTTAATTATAATAATTTATACAGTGTCTTGATATCAGAAAGAACAAGTCTTCCAACTATTCTTCTTTTCAAAGCCAGATTTCAGTCCATCTGAAAGTTGGTTTTTTTGCTGGTTACTAGCAAGATGCAGCCCTTACTAGTAAGATGCATCCCTTTGTGATCAAAATGGGGCATGACTTACTACAGTCACCAACCTTCAGGTGTATAGAAAAAGGTCTAGATTCCGTCTTTCCTTCCCTGACACAGGGCAGCATCATAAAAGAATAGAAGGTCAAATAGGTAGCGCTGAATATCAAATCCAAGGCCCTGAAGGCATTATGGATTGATATGCTGGGGAAAATCAAGACAACAAAAAGTTTAGAGCAACTTTAGAAAAGTTGTTTGGGTAAATAATTCAAGAATAATTCCACTTTTGCTAATAACTTACCCGCACAACTTGCAATAAAACAGGCGCTTAGAAGTGACATGAAAAAAATAGCAATGGCCCAAGGGATCAGCTGGGAATGCTGGCCTCCTTCTATGGGGAAAAAAAGAAAGATTAATAGGTTATCTTCTTCTCAGCCACAAGAACTAGGGAAGCTCATTCTACCCAGGAGAAAACTAAGGATGAGGTCATCCAAAACACTTTAGGTCTGGAAGAGAGCTTAAAGATTTCTCCCGAATAAATCAATTTTAGAGCTCACTGGTAAATATATACATACACATATATACACATTTATGTGAAAAATGTAAATGACTGGGAGGGTGGATTGGGAAAAGACTTTTATAAGCAAGATTCAAACCCCAAGAATCAGGAGTTCCCGCTGTGGTGCAGTAGGTTGAGAATCCAACTGCAGCAGCCTGGGTTGCCACGGCAGCAAGGGTTCAATCTTCAGCTGAGTGCAGTGGGTTAAAGGATCCAGCATTGCTACAGCTGTGGCCTAGGTCTCAGCTGTAGCTGGGATTCAGTCCCTGACCTGGGACCTTCCATATGCCATGGGTGCAGCCATAAAGAAAAACAAAAATCAAAAAACCTAGGAGTTCCCGTCGTGGCGCAGTGGTTAACGAATCCGACTAGGAACCATGAGGTTGCAGGTTCGGTCCCTGCCCTTGCTCAGTGGGTTAAGGATCCGGCGTTGCCATGAGCTGTGGTGTAGGTTGCAGACGCAGCTCGGATCCCACGTTGCTGTGGCTTTGGCGTAGGCCAGCGGCTATAGCTCCGATTTGACCCCTAGCCTGGGAACCTCCATATGCTTCAGCAGCAGCCCAAGAAATAGCAAAAAGACCAAAAAAAAAAAAAAAAAACCCAAAAATCATAAAAAATCAGTAATTTGGGTACATAAAAATCCAACATAATACAAACAATGTTAAAACACAAGGAACATGTGGAAGAAAAATCTTGTCACAATGTTAATGTCTAGACTGTATAAGGAATTGCAAAAATCAATTTAAAAATGGAGCAAGGAGTTCCCGCTGTGGCTCAGTGGTTAACAAACCCAACTAGTAACCATGAGGTTGCTGGTTCGATCCCTGGCCTTAGTCAGTGGGTTAAGGATCCAGCACTGCCCTGACCTGCAGTATAGGTCACAGATGAGGCCCGGATCTGTCATTGCTGTGGCTGTGGCTTAGGCCAGCAGCTGAAGCTCTGATTCGACCCCTAGCCTGGGAACCTCCATATGCCGCAGATGTGGCCCTAAAAAGCAAAAAAAAAAAAAAAAAGGAGCCAAAGTGGAGTTCCCTTCATGGCTCAGCTGTTAAGGAACCCAAATAGGATCCATGAGGATGCAGGTTCAATCCCTGGCCTTGCTCAGTGGGTTAAGGATCTGGTGTTGCCGTAAGCTGTGGTGTAGGTCGCAGATACAGCTTGGATCCCTTGTTGCTGTGGCTGTGGTGTAGGTTGTCAGCTGTAGCTTTATTCGACCCCTAGCCTGGGAACTTCCACAACCCACGGGTGTGGCCCTAAAAAGCAAATAAATAAATAAAAACTGAGCAAAAGTTTGAGCAGGAAATTGGCCAAAAATTTAATTTGCTGAAATTATAAAAAGCCATTAAACAAACAAAGAGTACGCTCAATCAGAGAAATATAAGCCAAAATATTATAGCAAAATTTTTCATACATCAGATTTTAAAAAGTAAATTGAAACATGTGTTGCAGGGCTGAGGGAAATAAACACTAAGTAAGGGAATAAATGCTACTGATGAGGTGTAAATTAGAAAGTCTTTTAGGGAGTTCCCGTCGTGGCGCAGTGGTTAACGAATCCGACTAGGAACCATGAGGTTGCGGGTTCGGTCCCTGCCCTTGCTCAGTGGGTTAACGATCCGGCGTTGCCGTGAGCTGTGGTGTAGGTTGCAGACACGGCTCGGATCCTGCGTTGCTGTGGCTCTGGCGTAGGCCGGTGGCTACAACTGCGATTGGACCCCTAGCCTCGGAACCTCCGTATGCCGCAGGAGTGGCCCAAGAAATAGCAAAAAAATAAATAAATTAAAAAAAAAAAAGAAAGTCTTTTAGACAGATCGAGTTAGGAATATTTATCAAATTTTAAATGCATTATATTTGCCACAGTTTCATTTCTAGAGATCTAGCTTATAGAAATAACCCAAATAATTTTTGTAAAATGATACTCACTGCATTAATTCTGGAAACAGAAAAACCCTGGAACCTAATACTTACATATGTATCATCAATAGCAGAGACTCTAAATTATGGTGAAGTCATATGATGAAATTCTATATAGCAATTAAAATAATCATGCACATATGCATGCATTGACAGAAAAAAACTCCCAAACATATTGTTACATAAAAATGTGACTTTTCAGGACCATTGTATCGTGATTCCATTGAAGTGTGTGGGGTGATGAGACAGAGAAACATTAATTTTAAAGTTACATATTTCTGCATTTGTTCTATATATTTCTCAAAAGTATTTTTAATGGTCTTATAATACAAATCCATTTGTGCCTCATAAGTGAAACATAAAGTGAGATAAATTCAGAGACTCAGGTTACACTACTGCCCCTTTTGGTGTGTTTTCTGTATCTTTCTTTTCTCTTCCCTGTAAGGAATCTTCCCAAATTACTCTCTTTTCACTGTACCCTTTTTTTTTCTTTTTTGGCTTTTTAGAGCCGCACCCATGGCATATGGAGGTTCCCAGGCTAGGGGTCGAATTGGAGCTGCAGCTGCCGACCTACACCAGAGCCACAGAGACGCCAGATCCAAGCCATGTTTGGGACCTACACCGCAGCTCAAGGCAACACCAAATCTTTAGCCCACTGAGCAAGGCCAGGGATCAAACCTGTGTCCTCATGGATACCAGTCAGATTCTTTTCCACTGAGCCATGACAGGAACTCCTCATTTTACTTTTTATACACTTTATCTCCTCTTTTGCCCCAATTTACATTTCATAAAGAAGTTTCTACACCCCAAATGTTTGAATCTGTGTCCTTCCTTCTCCAAAATCGTTTACACTTCCTTCAGCCTCCTCATCCCTATCACCATCTTCAATCCTCACAACTACAACGATCATCAATTCATATTTTAAAACCTTAGTCATAATTAAATGTCTCTTTAAAATTGAAAGGAGAAAAGGCACTCACGTTTGTCTTTCGGTTCTTCTTGCCCCATGGTATGTTAAATCCCTTATGGTTCAGGGATTGGGTAGACCAGCAGTCTCAGCAGCCTCTTGCATTTTTTTTTTTCCCCCAGGGTAGAGTTCTGTGGAGAAAGAAAGAGATTCAGAAATTCTTGAGACTAAGCATTAATCTTACCTATTCTGGTAAAACTAGAAATTGCCCAACATAAAAGACCCCTCAAAAGAAGAAGTCTTTTCAAAGACTGGGGTTTCTTCTGATTCACTCTGGAATGGAGCAAAGAAAGAAGGAAATTGAGAAAGCAACCCTCAAATACAGTACAAATTTTCATAAGTACGTTGAGGTCACTAGACCAGGGTGTCATGTAGAATTTTTTCATTTGTTTATATTCGTTCCAAAAAATTTAGCAATGTCCTAAAAGAAGAGTAAGTATACCTAAAAAAAATAAAATAAACATTTCCTCAAGTTTTTTTCTCCTGGATATTATATTTTTCAAAGACAGTGATATGCTTTCCAAACTCTGCTTGGAAAGTTCTCTGAGCTGAGTAAGTTGCAGGCAAGATGGTAAAAGACAATGCAAACAATGAGCAAAAGTGTTCATCTACACCACACGAGGATGTAGACACAAGACCGTGTGTTGTATAGTTGAGAAAAAGGTGGTGGCGCTGTGGATCAAATTTCCAAATCTTCCGATGAGAGAAAGCAGAATTATTAGGGCAAAGGGAGAGGAAATGTGAAATTCTCTGGTAAAGACACAATCTTTACCACAGTTGAAATGTTCTAAACCTGGTTAACTTGCAAGGACTCCAAAAACAAGTTAAGAGAACTTAAGTGTAAAAAATATGTGTCTATGTTTTAAATTATATATATATGTTATATATAATTTATTTTTATGATGATGATTAATTAAAAATATTTGAATATATGAAAATCCATGAATTTGCAATGATACAAAAGAAAGTCATTTTATATTTGCAATATAAAATATGAATAAATATTATGACTTGGTTTTTAATGACTTTAAAAAACAAAGGTACTATTATATGTAATTAATAATTTTGTTTGTTTCTTCAAGAAAGAATATATGCATTTCTAAGCATAGGTATTTCCTTGTTCTGTTTCGTAAAACTAAATAATAGACATGGAAATGTTAAGATAGTAACATGGGGAAAAAGTCCTTTTCTTCACCACCAACAAGAAAGACTAATGTGCTTCAGTTATTACTTCTAATAACCAGGTAGAAAGGGAAGTCAAGAATTCATACAAAGTAACTGAGTAGGAAGAGGGTGCCTAACGTGCTACAAAGTTATTAATTAGTCAGACATACTAAGCAAGAGAGCTAACAAGAGGGATTCACTTAACTCCTAGAAGATGAAATCCCAACAAGAATTACTGAGTTTAAAAATATAATAAATGCATGGCTTTTGAATAATGCTAGCAGATGAAGTCAATAAAGTACACCGGCCACCAAGATAGTAGAAGTACAATATTTTGGGGAATGCTACTCAGTCACAAAAAAGAACAAAATAATGCCATTTGCAGCAACATGGATGGAACCAGAGATTCTCATACCAAGTGAAGTAAGTCAGAAAGAGAAAGACAAATAAATACCATATGATATCACTTATATGTGGAATCTAAAATATGGCACAAATGAACCTAACTACAAAACAGAAACAGTTTCACAGACACAGAGAACAGACTTGTCATTACCCAGCGGGACAGGAGAGAGAGGGATGGACTGGGAGTTTGAGATTCGTAGATGCAAACTATTATATTTAGAATGGATAAGCAATGAAGTCCTACTGTATAGCACAGGAAATTATACCCAAACTCTTGGGATAGAACAAGATGGAAGATAATATGACAAAAGAACGTATATATAGGTATGACTGGGTCACTCTGCTATATAGCAGAAATTGGCACAACATTGTAAATCAACTATTCTTTAATAAAAAATAAAAATAGAATGAAAAGAGTTCCTGTTGTTGTTCAGTGGTAACAAACCCAACTAGTATCCATGAGGATGTGGGTTCAATCCCCAACCTCACTCAGTGGGTTAAGTATCCAGTGTTGCTGTGAACAGGGGCATAGGTCACAGATGTGTCTCCAATTCAACCCCTAGCCTGGCAACTTCCATATGCCATGGATGTAGCCCTAAAAAGAAAAAATGAAACCAAAAAAACCTCAGAGATTATCCCTAGAACAATTCTGGCCTTTATTTGCCCCATCTTCAATGAGGGGGTCATAAAAATAAAACTAGGCAAATTATTTTAAGAAACTTTGAAAACTATCATTGGGGTTGCTCTCGCCTTCTGAGACAGACCAAATTCTGCCTGTGAAATATGTATCTCTCTAAATAAATTCACTTTAGGGAGTTCCTGTCATGGCACAGTGGTTAACGAATCCAACTAGGAACCATGAGGTTGCCGGTTCGATCCCTGGCCTTGCTCAGTGGGTTAAGGATCCTGCATTGCCCTGAGCTGTGGTGTAGGTCTCAGAGGCGGCTCAGATGGTGTTGCTGTGGCTGTGGTGTAGGCTGGTGGCTACAGCTCCAATTCAACCCCTAGCCTGGGAACCTCCATATGCCACAGGAGTGGCCCTAGAAAAGGCAAAAAGACAAAAAAATAAATAAATAAAAAATAAATAAATAATTCCTTTAGTCAAAAAAAGTTAATATAAGCTACCCAAGCAATACACCTAGGAGAATGTGAGCACCGGCTGATGCTAGCTATAACCTGGAGCATTATAAAAAAAACATACCTCTAAAGCAATAATTGCTCACATTTGTGGATATGCTAGGCACTGTTCTAAGCACTGAACAGAAACTGACTTGCATAACCTTCACAAAATGAAGCATGTACTATTATTTTCCCGCCTGCACAAATAACATATCCAAGTCTTTGAAAAGCTAGAAACTTGCCTGACCTCCCATAGAGAGTATGCTAGAACTGAAATCCAGATCTGGGAAACACGACACTCAAGCCCATCCTGCTAATGACTGGATTATAGTCCTCTGAGAAAGGGACATTTCACCTGGTAAAAAACCACAGATAAATACCAACTGACAGAAAAATTAAAAACATAGATGACAAACAGGAAGTAAGAACATATCTAGTATGGAAATTATGACTGGGTCACACTGGAAAAGGAGTCTGCAAGGGGCAGAAAAAAGGAACGATGTATACCAAATACAGTGGTGATGAAACCAGCATAGGCAAACAAGATGAAACCAAAGCAATGGCTCAACGGGGACCCACAGTTTCCTCTTTTGATGAAACAAGTAAAGAACACTGATCTGTGGCAGTATGCTTCTTGTAGGTAGGCAGGCCAGAGTAAACCAGAAATGTCCATGAGTGAACATATCCAGACCGAGAGTACATGCTTCTTCCCCTAAGTGCTACTGTTGCACTCTAGAGGCTAGACTGTAGTCAAAGACATTAACCAAAGAACTTTCTTCAGGTAGGGTAGATAGCATCCATACTTCCAGGCTACTGGCTGGCTTTATACACAGCAGGTGATCTACGTAGGAAACTGAGGTTAGACACATATCTCTATTTCTTTTTTAATCAAGGGCACACAATTTTCATTTTAAGGTTATGGCTGTCCCCCAAGCCACAATATTTTTAGATTCCATTTTAATCCTTCGGGTTGTCACTTCCATACTTCCTGTTTTTTTTCTGTGTAACCTGTGTCTTATGGTAAGTCTTCTCACTTGAAAATAACAGAAATAAGCCTACTGAAAATTGCTAAAGAAAAAGGGAATTTACAAGAAAGTTTCATCTCCCTCACCTATTTCACTCATCCCTCCTCCCCTTTCCTCTCTGGAAATCATGTTCGTTCTCTGTATCTATGACTCTGTTTCTGTTTTGTTATGTTTGCTCATTTGTTTTTCATTTTAGATTCCACATATAAGTGAAATCATATGGTATTTGTCCTCTTTTGTCAGACTTATTTCACTTGGCATAATACCCTCAAGCTCCATCCATGCTATTGCAAATGGCAAGATTTCATGCTTTGTATGACAGAGCAATATTCGAGTGTGTGTGTGTCTGTGTGTATACATATATATGTATTGTCACATCTTTATCCACTCATCTATTGATAGACAATATGGTTGCGTCCATACCTTGATTATGGTAAATAAAATTTCAGTGAACATAAAGATTTGTATATCTTCTCTTTTTTTTTTTTTTTTTTTTGGTCTTTTTAGGGCTGCGCCTGCTGCATATGCAGATTCCCAGGCTAGGGGTGGAATCAGAGCTGAAGCCACCGGCCTACACCACAGCACAGCAACACCAGATCCAAGCTGCATCTGTGACCTACAGCACAGCTCATGGCAACACAGGATCCTTAACCCACTGAGCAAGGCCAGGGACAGAACCTCACAGATACTGGTCAAACTCATTTCTGCTGAACCACAACGGGCATTAGAGCCACTTTTCTAATTAGTGTTTTCGTTTTCTTCAGATAAATACTGGGTATGGAATTGCTGGATTATGTGGTGGTCATATTTTTAATTTTTGAGGTCTCTCCATATTGTTTTTCATAGTAGTTGCACCAATATAGATTCCCATCCAGAGAGCATGAGTGTCCCCTTTCCTCCACATCTCTGCTAACACTTCCCATTTGTTAATAGCATTTTTTAATAATAGCCACTCTTACAGGTGTGAGGTACTCTCTTGCTGTGGTTCTGATTTGCATTTCCATGATGACTAGCGATGTTGATCATCTTCATGTGTCTATTGGCCATCTGTTTGTCTTTAGAAAAATGCCTATTTAGGTTCTCTGCCCATTTTTTGAGTTGGTTTTTTTGATGCCATGTTTTATGAGTTATTGTATAATTTGCATATTAACCCTTATCAGATATATCATTTGTAAATATCTGCCTTTTTGTTTTGATAGTTTCCTTCACCATGCAAAAGCTTTTTTGTTTGATGTAGTCTCATTGTTTATTTTTCCTTTTGTTTCCCTTGCTTAAAAAGAATGTCAAAAATATAGTGTTAGCCAATATCAATGAGCATACTGCCTATGTTTTCTTCTAGGAGTTCTTATGATTTTAGGGTTTATATTTAAGTCTTCAGTCCATTTTGAGTTTATTTTTGTACATAGTGTGGGAAAGTAGTCCAGTTTGAGTCTTTCACATGCAGAAATCTGGTTATACCAACACCATTTTTTGAAGAGACTGTCTTTTCCAATTGTATATTATTGCCTCCTTTGTAGTAGATCAGTTGATCATATATGTATGGATTAATTTCTGGGCTCTCTCTTCCATTGATCTATGTATCTGTTTTTGTGCCAATATTATACTGTTTTGATGACTGTAGTTTTGTACTATAGTTTGAAATCAGGGAGATTGATACCTCTGGCTTTGTCCTTCTTTATCAAGATTGGTTTGGCTCTTCAGAGTCTTTTTGTGCTTCCACATCAATTTTTGAACTACTTGTTCTAGTTTTGTGAGAAAATGCCACTGGTATTTTGATAGGGATTGCATTGAATCCATGGATTGCCCTGGGTAGTATCATAATTTTAACAACAGTAATTGTTCCAATCCATGAGCACAGTATACCTTTCCATCTACTTGTGTCATCTTCAATTTCTTTTATCAGTGCCTTGAACTTTTTCCAAGTATAAGTCTTTTACCTCTTTGGTTAGATTTGTTCCTAAATGTTCTATTCTTTCTGATTCAATTGTAAATGGGCCTGTTTCCTTAATCTCTCTTTCTCTCTGGTAGTTCACCAATAGCGTCTACAAATACAATATGTTTCTTCATATTAATTTTGCATTTTGCAACTTTATTGAATGTATTTATTAGTTCTAAGAGTTTTTGGTGACAAATTCAGGATTTTCTAGATAAAGAGCCAGGCTACCTGTTGGTTTAAAACCTGGAAGTTTCCCAGGTTAAATCTGAAACTGGCGCTGGTACATGGAGGGTAAGGAGAGACCAAAGAAAGAGGCAGACCATTCCAGACTGGTAGGTGGTGGTTTTAATAAGCATGAGAATTCACACATGAGGCTTGCCTTGGGCAGCCCAAAATGAGTAGAACTTTGCACCCAACTGTCAAAATCTTAAAGTTTATGTAGAGGCCTTAACAGGGCACAGTAACATATTCAGTCCAGATGGTCTCAACAACACATTACTCTTTCAAGGCTTCATCCTTGAAATGGCTCCCAGTGTAGGAACAGTGGGCAGAGTGTATGTTCCAAGGACAAAGCAGGTTGAAGAGCCTGCAATTGCCCAGGTCCATTTGGTGGGTCAACCAGCATTCACATCCCTTCAATGACATCCTCCAACACTGCTCCCTACCCTTAAAATTTCTTTTGTTTTAAAAATCTCTCGTTGACTTAAATAACCGAACATTGGAGACTTGTTTTTCCCTTCCTGTGCTTCAATTCCCACTCTTATATCTTAAATTCACTAGTAGCAAGTTAACCTACAAACCCTAGGCCCAGACCCTGGACCCCAATAAAAGCAGAACCCAAGGTCTGCTCTCTCTCTCTCCTTCCTCTCGCTTTCTCTCTGCCCCCGCCCCATCCTGAGATCTTGCTGAGTGGCCCCAGGCGTGCCATACACTCTTTTGTACTTTTTAGTAATAAACTGAAATAGGGAGCACAGGAGAGACAGTTTTTGTAGTTCTTGCTATAGCACCATGGGTTAAGAATACAACTGCAACAGCTGAGGTTGCTTTGGAGCCATGGGTTCAATTCCCAGCCTGGGGCAATAGGTTAAAGGATCCAGAATTGCTGCAACTACAACATAAGTCACAGGTGCAGCTCAGATTCAGTCCCTGGCCCAGACCTTCTACATGCCTCGGGTGCAGCCATAAAATGAAAAGAAAAAGAGGAAAAGCTGTTTTTAAGTAAAATCTAGGTGAAACAACAGAATGTATTCATTTGGAATTCAGAATGGAGATTAAATTGAATAGAAGTTTCAACATTAGAACAGAGAAGTTTGATTGCTCATGGCAAAGTGATATATTTCAGTAGGACTGCATTTCAACAGCAAGTCATATTTAAAAGAAAAAACAAACAAACAAACAAACCCTTGTCTCTTTGCCATTATACAGAGTTTTGATGGGTCACTGGAAAAGAGGAAAGGAATTCATTCTTTCATAATGCATTTTGTCTTTGTCAGGCTAGAGAGATTCTTGTTCTTACAAGCCACCAGAGCACAGCCCCCTCACAGATCAGTTTACTCCTGTTCTCCCACATTTATTCTGTCTTGTGTCTTAATATTAAAATTTGCCATTGTGACTCTGACAATTTAACGCTAAGTCCCTCCAACCCTCCTAAATATACTCACTCTTCTTGGAGCCCAACCTCAAGGAAAAAACTTTGCTATCTCAGAACTTGCTTATATTTGTTTATTCAGTTATAAGTTTACATAAGTTTTCAATGTCCATCTCATTAAACTGTAAGAGCTAGAGTTTAGAACAGGGATGGTTAGGGGCCCCATTCTTTTTATAACACCAGGAAAATAGTCATTATTTAATACAAATGTGTTGACTCACGGCTGCCTACCTCTCTGTATTTTATTAATCCCAAGGAAAATTCATGGACCTTTTGAGAGTTTCTGACTTCTAGTAACTATGAAAAAAACATAAAGGATAAATAACAAACAAGGGAAATTCGATATCTTATGATTAAAGCTCTCTGTTCTTTGGAAAAAACATGCAGAGATCACTCAGTTTCTCACTTCATTTCTTCTCTCCCTTCCTTCATTTTCTTCTGACTTGTGGATACTCAACTCAATTTGGTTTCTCTATATTTCTCTTAGTTAAATATGGGTTTTCTAATCCACTTCCCCTTGATTAATGAAATATCTATTTTTAATTAAGTAATTTATTTATTTATTTATTTATTTATTTATTTATCTTTCTGCCTTTTCCAGGGCCACACCTGTGGCATATGGAAGTTCCCAGGCTAGGGGTCTAATCAGACCTGTAGCCGCAGGCCTATGCCAGAGTCACAGCAACGCCAGATCCTTAACCCACTCAGCAAGGCCAGGGATCAAACCCACAACCTCATAGTTCCTAGTCAGATTCATTAACCACTGAGCCACCATGGGAACTCCTGAAATACCTATTTTTAAACCCATTTCTCTCTTGACTGTGCAATGCCAAAATGGAGCTAACTTTAGTGATGATGGGTTATACTAAAGTCTGAAGTTTTTTTTTAAACGTTCAAGAAAGTCTCAGGTTGTCTAGATCCACATGTTCCCAATTCACATAAAAAAACAGATTGAGTTGTTCCCTCACACTCTTATGATCTGCTTTTTTATCATCACACCGTAAAATAGACATTTTTAAATATCAGGAAATAGCAAAGCAATGAAAAATCCTTATTACCTCAAAATAGTTAATCTCAGATATTTGCTTCATGGTGCAGGAAGAAGGAATAATATATTTTAGTGTTATATTCACAGATAAATTATCCTTTAGAGCTGTCATCTTTTCATAGTTTGGAAAGCTCTCACATTAAGATTTAAGATACGAATCCAAAGACGATAAATATGAGAAATGCTAAATTACCCTATATACTACTTTTGAACCATGAACATTTTAGTAATTATACTCCTAAAATTAGATACATTAGAAGAAACGGATGAATTCCTAAAACACACAACTGACCAGGACGAGTCATAAAGTAATAGAAAATCTGAACAGAAGTTCCCACCATTCCATGGTGCAATGGAAACGAATCCAACTAGGAACCATGAGGTTGCAGGTTCGATCCTTGGCCTTTCTCAGTGGGTTAAGGATCAGGCATTGCAGTGAGCTGTGGTGTAGGTCACAGACATGGCTCAGATCCTGTGTTGCTGTGTCTGTGGCATAGGGCGGCAGCTATAGCTCCGACTGGACCCCTAGCCTGGGAACCTCCTTATGCTGTGGGTGTGGCTCCAAAAAACAAAAAACAAAAAATCCAAACAGACAATAGTAAGCAAGGAGATGAAATCAGTAATCAAAAATCTCCCAAGAAGTAAAAGCCCAGGATTAGATGGCTTCGCAGATGAATTCCACTACACATTGAAGAAGAATGAATACTAATCCTTCTCAAACTCTTCCCCTCAAATCAAAGAAACTCATTTTACAAGGCCAGCATTACTCTGATACCACAGTCAGAAAAGGATACTAAAAGAAAAGAAAATTACAGGCCAGTATCCCTGATAAACATAGCTGCAAAAATTCTCAACTCAATACTAGCAAACCCAATTCAAAAGCACATTAAATATATCATACACTACAATCAAGTTGGATTTATCCCTGGGATGCAAGGATAGTTCAACACATGCAAACCAATAAGTGCGATACACCATATTCGGAGTTTTCTTTGTGGCTCAGCAGTTTAAGAACCCGACATGTGTTCCAGAATTTGCAGGTTCGATTCCCGGCCTTGCTCAGTGGGTTAAGGATCTGGCGTTGCTGCAAGCTGCAATTGAACCCCTAGCCCAGGAACTTCCATGTGCCTCAGGTGTGGCTGTAAAAAGAGCAAAAAAAAAAAAAAAAATCACAAAAAACAAAAAACTGTTAAGTATGATACACCACATTAACTGAATGAAGAAAAGAATCATATGAACTTATGAGCCAGGTGATCAAGGGGTGTACTCAGGACAGCATGTATATTTTTCAATGCACCCTGGTTTTTGTGGCTGCTGAATGGATTAAGAAGATGTGGTACATAATACAAAATGGAACTACTCAGCCATAAAAAAGAACAAAATAATGCCATTTGCAGCAGCCTGGATGGAACTAGAGACTCTCATACTATGTGAATTAAGTCAGAAAGAGAAATAAATACCATATGATTTCATGTATATCTAGAATTGAATATATGGCACAAATGAACTTATCTACAGGAAAGAAACAAACTCATGGACATGGAGAACACACTTGTGTTTGCCGAGGGAGTGGGATGGACTGGGAGTTTGGGGTTAGTAGATGCAAACTATAGCATTTGGAGTGGATAAGCGTTGAGATCCTGCTGTAAAGCACAGGGAAGTATATCTAATCACTTGGGATGGAACATGATGGAGGATAATATGAGAAAAAGAATGTATATATATGTCACTTTACAGCAGAAATTGACAGAACATTGTAAATAAACTGTAATAAAAATTCTTTTTTTTTTTTTGTATTTTGTCCTTTTTTAGGGCTGCACCCGCGGCATATGGAAGTTCCCAGGCTAGGAGTCTGATGGGAGCAGTTGCTGCCGGCCTACATCAGAGCCACAGCAATGCCAGATCTGAGCCACGTCTGTGACCTACACCACAGCTCATGGCAATGCCGGATCCTTAACCCACTGGGCGAGACCAGGGATCGAACACGCAACCTCACGGTTCCTAGTCGGATTCGTTAACCACTGCGCCACGACGGAACTCCTGTAATAAAAATTCTTTAAAAAATAAAATAGGAGTTCCCGTCGTGGCGCAGTGGTTAACGAATCCGACTAGGAACCATGAGGTTGCGGGTTCGGTCTCTGCCCTTGCTCAGTGGGTTAACGATCCGGCGTTGCCGTGAGCTGTGGTGTAGGTTGCAGACGCGGCTCGGATCCCGCGTTGCTGTGGCTCTGGCGTAGGCTGGTGGCTACAGCTCCGATTCAACCCCTAGCCTGGGAACCTCCATATGCCGCGAGAGCGGCCCTAGAAATAGCAACAACAACAACAACAATAACAACAACAACAACAACAAAGAAACCAGATTCTTTCCACTGTTCTGCTCTGCTATTCGTGATGCTCCTGTCATCCCAAGGCTAGTTCCCCTCCTGGTCATAGAATGATGATCAGTAACAAGCAGGACCACATATGTCTTTGTTCATATTTGTCAGCTCCCTGAGTCCTCTGAGAGCTAGGAGAGGCAATTGGTTGGTGTGACTTGCAATCGGTGCCTTTTCCTAAAAACTAACCACTAGGGTGATTATGTCCATTACCTTGTACTAACCAGCATCCATGCACGGAGACGACTATGAGGTCAGCAATCTCAAGGCACCTTGGCTATAAGGAAAGTGACTCTAAGCAACGCTGAAAGTTTTTGGTACGGAAGAAGGGATAAACAGACCAACAATATGCAGCACAGTCTTAAACACTGGTTTAGATTTCATTTGCAACAGTTTTAAGTGCTGCAGGGCATTTCAGTGTGTGGACAAGATATAATGAATATAATCAAACCCTTATACTGGACATCTGGCTTAATATAATTGAATTGTCCTGTTATGTTTTCTGTCCTACGGCCATTAAACTCACCCTTGACAAAGTACACACCATTGATGATTTCCGTATTGGCAAGGACAGACCTATTAATCCATGCTGCAGTATTAAGAGCATCAAAATAAAATTAACATTAAACAGGCCATAAAGGGTTATCAAGTATCAGCAGATTCCCACTTTCAGAGAAACAATCAGGTTGATCTTTTTTGGGGGGGCCACACCCGTGGCATATGGAAGTTCCCAGGCTAGGAACTGAATTGAAGCTACAGTTGCTGGCCTACACCACAGCCATAGCAACACAGGATTCCAGCCTCGTCTGTGACCTACACCACAGCTCACGTCCATGCTGGATCCTAACCCACAGAGCGAGGCCAGGGATCGACCGTACATCCTCATGGATCCTAGTCAGGTTCGTTAACTGCTGAGCCACAAAGGGAACTCCCTTCAGGTTGATCATTTTGATTCCAATGGGAAAAGTATTTTCCCTAGTTTCCACCTTCCCTTCTATTTACCAAGCGATAGATCGAACAAAAGGCCTGGAAGTGTTCATAGATTTTTTTTTGTATGTTTATTTGTTTTTAATAGCAACTATAAAGATGAATATAGAGCCTAAAATTCCAAAATATATTTCATTTATAGACTTAAATACATCTGCTAGATAAGCCAATATGTAAGCACACTGTCTTCAAACAGTTCTGTATCTAGCCTATCTTTTTTCTAACCTCAAGGAATATTTACCTCAACTTTAAGCAAGAATTTTAAGATTGATTTTCTAAAATAGTGATCTCAGAACAATTTCTTTTTTTTTTTGTCTTTTGTTGTTGTTGTTGCTATTTCTTGGACCGCTCCCGAGGCATATGGAGGTTCCCAGGCTAGGGGTTGAATCGGAGCTGTAGCCACCGGCCTACGCCAGAGACACAGCAACGCGGGATCCGAGCCGCGTCTGCAACCTACACCACAGCTCACGGCAACGCCAGATCGTTAACCCACTGAGCAAGGGCAGGGACCGAACCCACAACCTCATGGTTCCTAGTCGGATTCGCTAACCACTGCGCCACGACGGGAACTCCCCAATTTCTGATCACATATCCTTAGTAGTAGGAAAAATTTAGTTTTGTATACACACTTAATATTGAACATTTATTTAAGAAACACGTCTGTGGTATAATACAATATGCCTACTATATAAGAATAGGAATTTTAAATGATATAAAAAAATAAACACTTCAATTCTGTATATTATTCACTAATAGTAAAATTAATCTACTTTCATTTCCAAATCATTACTAATCAATTTAGAGGCATCAGTGAGATTGGATACATTACATCATTTTGCAGAATCTTAATTCAAAACTGTAATATAACTTAAAAGATTTTCAGTTATATATGCTGAATAATAAGCCACCCCAAAACTCAGTAGCTTGAAAGAGCTATTTTATTATTTTCACAATTCTGTCCATTAATGGATACTAAGATGGCTGCTTCATTTTAATATCACACTTTAAACACAAATCTTACATAAAATCTGTTATGTCCAAACTTAATTTGCTGGTGCTCAAAGGAAAATCAAAAAGACTCTAAATCACATTCATAAAATACAATGTGGAGAGAAGAAAAAAATCCCAATACTGACTATTACTATTTTCCATTTCACTCCAGGTCAAGCACATCTTCTACTCTGACAATCTAAGGCATTTAGTGAAGAGGTTCTTCGTGCCCTTCTTTCATTCCATCTCCATATTAGAATTGAAATAATAATGGGAAAAGCTCATTGTAAATAAAGGCCAGCAAGAATTCTGCCAGAATTGTTATGTAAGCTGGTCTCTGAGAACTGGGCCGGTAAATTCTACATGCAGTGGATAAGATCAGACCTGTATAATAGTAACTCATCCTTAGATATAATCAGGAAATGGATGGCAAAATTAGTTACTTGTTTGCATCAAGATAATCAGGGCATAATCTCAGGAGGTCACACTGGGATAGCCATGGATAGAATCAGCTTTGTCATGGTTGATTATAATTACCATGCTAATGTAACAAATTAGTTTTATTGTAAATATGATATATTGTAGTAGAGAGAAAATGATCTGTAATACCTTTAGTAAAGAGAGGAATATAAATACAACCGGAAATTGAGTGGGAATACATACAAAGAAACTATAAAATTTAACCAAAGAAAAAAAATTATCAGACTACCTGATGGATGAATGTAACTTCACCGTAATAACGTCCAATGCCAATTCTCTAATTCTAAGTCTCCAGCACTCAATTTCTGACTTCCCTTTGCTTGTACCCTGATGTTAAATGACAGCCCAAGACTGAACAGAGAATGTTAGGAAGCCCAAAAAATCTACTTGGACAAAGCTGGAATTTATCTTCCCTGGATGTGTATTACATTCCACCTTTATAAAATATGCTTTTGGTTCAAGATAATACATCTGTCTGAGAGAAATGAAAAAAAGCAATGACGGGGATGATTTTGCTGTTGACTAACCCATATAGAGGAAAATTCAGACAGATGGAGAAACCACATCATAAAACTTTACCAGTGTCTAACCCCTTAGCAATCAGACCAAAATTAGAAGATGTGGCTCATGCTGCCTCCATTTGTCTGCAGAATAGTCTCTGCCACGCTCAGTGTATGTTCATGTCGTCAGGTAAGAAGAAATTCTCCTCTACCCTTCTAGGTTCTTCCTGCTGACCTAAGAATTAAAACTGCTGTGAGACAAATTAACAGGAGAAAAATCAAACAAACATTTAATAACATGTTTATACATGGGGGAGACCCAGGAAAATTGGGTAGTTCACTAAAAGGTCTGAAGCCCTTGCCTAAATACTGTACGCCGCTTAAGACAGAAGAGGATGTTGGGAGGTACTGGTTTGAGACCTTAAGGGAGAGGAAGGCAATTGACAAGGAGATGGCAAACAAAGATTCAGTAAACAAATGTTTGCTGAGCTCTGCAGAGACAATGGGACACAGAGAGGAATTTTAACAGACTTTGCCCGGTTCCTTGTTCTTAGTACAGTGATCTGTAGAGATACCTCCTTTTCTAGAACTGGTCCTCTAGCTCCATTCTTTTTTTTTTTTTTTGTCTTTTTAGCTATTTCTTGGGCCGCTCCCACGGCATATGGAGGTTCCCAGGCTAGGGGTCAAATCGGAGCTGTAGCCACCGGCCTATGCCAGTCTAGCTCCATTCTTTAGACAGATAGGGGGAAGGTCAAAGTTTCTTCCTGAGCCTTTTGGGCCTTGATTGCTTTCAGCCTGAAATAATGCACATGCCAAAAAGACATTCCAGGGGGGCAAATTTTGCACCCCTAAAATTTTAAATTTCATGAATGAATAAATGAACGGATGAATGATTCTCTTGTTCATGGAAGAGGTGACAGACTACTGAAAAATTTTATGAAGATCCCTTATAAAAGACTTACACAGGAATATCAAGAACACATTAGGAGTTCTCTTTGTGGTGCAGTCGAAACGAATCCAACTAGGAAACTTGAGGCTGCAGGTTTGATCCCTGGCCTCACTCAGTGGGTTAAGGATCTGGTGTTACCATGAGCTGTGGTGTAGGTGACAGACTCCGCTCGGATCTGGCATTGCTGTGGCTGTGGCATAGGCCGGCAGCTACAGGTCCGATTAGACTCGTAGCTTGGGAACTTCCATGTGCCTTGGGTGTGGCCCTAAAAAGACAAAAGACAAAAAAAAAAGGAACAAATTAGCTATCTCAATGATGGTGAATACCAGTTCAACCACACGATCATGGAGAATGTTCCACTCATAAGTAAATCTTCATCATCTTGCAAATAAACTTCTGATGCTCATTACAACGAACGTCATTCCAACCCCATTTTCCTGATGAAGTGCGAAAATGTAGTATAACACAATGTTCACTGTGATCATTGGGTTCACCTGAGTGCCAGAATCTGCATGCCAGAAAGGGAGAAAAAGGATGAGAATGTTTCTTTCTCTCTCTTTTTCTAGGGTCGCACCCGCAGCATATGGAGGTTCCCAAGCTAGGGGTCTGATAGGAGCTGCAGCTGCCAGTCTCTGCCACAGCCAACAGCAACATGGGATCCGAACCGTGTCTGTGACCTACACCACAGCTCACGGCAACGCCGGATCCTTAGCCCACTGAGCGAGGCCAGGGATCGAACCTGCAACCTCTTGGTTCCTAGTCAGATTCATTAACCACTGAGCCAAGACAGGAACTCCTGAAAGCGTGTCTTTAAACTGTGCTTTGAAAAGAGGCGATAAGGGGGTGGGGAGATGGAGGAGCTGGGATGGAAGTGTGTGGAAGTCAAAATCAGAGAAGGCCCAAATCATCCCTTCCCACTTCTCATGGAGCTTTTCCTCCATCTGTGTCTCTGGTATTTCCCTTGAAAACTGTTCTTACATCATCAAGTACTGCATCATCTTATTGCATTAGACAATCTCCCAACAGATATTCCAGAAGCCCTCTCCTGTTGGTCCATCTTCTATCCTGTTCCCAGGGAACTGTCAGCCCATAGGCTCCCTTAAATGATATAAAAGATTTCATGCTTGTCTCAAGTGTCAAGGTAGGTTGCTTCTTTTTTTAATGCACTGCTTTTGGAGTCTGAAGAAGTAGTTAAAATCTCTGAATCTGCTACTATCCCTGATAGCTTGGACAAGTGATTTTTTTACTTTTTTATTTTTTGCTTTGTAGGACCACACCTGCAGCATATGGAGGTTCCCAGGCTAGGGGTCCCATCACAGCTACATCTGCCAAGCTACACCACAGCTCGCGGCAACTCCAGGTCCTTAACCCACTGAGCGAGGCCAGAGATCAAACCCGCATCCTCACGGATACTAGTTGGATTCATTTCCACTGTGCCACAGTAGGAACTCCCACTGGGCAAGTAATTTCACTTCACAGATTCTCAGAGACCAGATTAATATCCCTGTATATTTCACACAGTGATGCGAGGAGCAAAGGTGGTAATGTACAAAGTACTTGAGTTTTCAAAAAACTACCTAAATATGAGGTAAGACTGTCAGAATTCAGCTCATTTGCTTTATGAGAGATAGTTGATCTTAATAATTGGTTATGATCTTAATTGACATAACTTTCATCATATTTAGGTATAAAGTAGTGTTTATAAGCACAGACCAGGATGTCAAACTGACCTGGGTTTGAGGACCACTGTTGTCACTGCTAGATAACCGCTGTGTTATCTCTACTCTTTAAACTCAGTTTCTTCAGAGTTCCCGTTGTGGCACAGTGGTTAACAAATCCGACTAGGAACCATGAGGTTGCAGGTTCGATCCCTGGCCTTGATCAGTGGGTTAAGAATCTGGCGTTGCTGTGAGCTATGGTGTAGGTCGCTGACTCAGCTTGTGTCAGTGGCTCTGGCGTAGGCCAGCAGCTATAGTTCCGATTCGACCCCTAGCTTGAGAACCTCCATATGCCATGGGCGTGGCCCTAGAAAAGACAAAAAATAAAATAAAATAAACTCAGTTTCTTCATCTCTACAGTGAGATGAATTATTGTGCCTCATAGAATTATTGTGACAATTGAATGAGATAATAGATAAAATCATTTAACCCAGTGCCCAAGAGTTAAAAGAAGCGTGAGCTATTTTATTTTATTTGTCTATTTAGGGCTGCACCTGAAGCATGTGGAGGTTCACAGGCTAGGAGTTGAATCAGAGCTATAGCTGCTGGCCTATGCCACAGCCACAGCAATGCTGGATCCTTAACCCACTGAGCAAGGCCAGGGATTAAGCCCACGTCCTCATGGATACCAGTTGGGTTCATTAACCACTGAGCTATGATGGGAACTCCAAAACAAGAGTGAGCTATCTTATTTGAATAGCTGACAGGTGTAATACCCTAAAACCCCTGTATGGTGCAGGACACAGGATTCCTTTTCCTAATTTTATACTCACGTGACACTTTCATTGTATGGTGTCTGATCAACCCATTGCCAATTATTTTTTCCCTGTAGGTCTGACAGCCCCACATAATAAGCAGTGTTTTTAACCAGCTTCTGGATGATGAAATCCTAAGGGAAGAAAAGGAAGGAGTTATATATAGCCTTTCAAGTGTTCAGGTTGAATTGAATTTTTACGGCTTCAAGGAGAAGAGATAAAAAGGAGAGGATCCAGAAAGAGCCACATGGGATCCCTGCCGAGGAGCCAAGGTCTCTCCTGGCTGAGCAGTGCTGGATCAAAGATACCACTTGTGGGAGTTCCCGTTGTGGTGCAATGGTTAATGAACCCGACTAGGAACGTGAGGTTGCGGGTTCGATCCCTGGCCTTGCTCAGTGAGTCAGGGATCCGGTGTTGCCGTGAGCTGTGGTGTAGGTTGCAGATGCGGCTCAGATCCTACATTGCTGTGGCTCTGGCGTAGGCTGGTGGCTACAGCTCCGATTTGACCCCTAGCCTGGGAACCTCCATGTGCTGCAGGTGCGGCCCTAAAAAGCAAACAACAACAACAAACAAATAATTTTCCTTTTATAAATATAGAAATTCTTTTTTCTCTCTCTTTTTAGGGCCGCGCCTGCATTCCCAGGCTAGGGATCAAATTGAAGCTGCGGTTGGCGGCCTCCACCACAGTCACAGCAACAGGGATCAGTTGCTGTGACCTACACCAAAGCTCACAGCCAAACCAGATCCCCAACCCACTGAGCAAAGCCAGGGATGGAACCAGCCGGGTTCTCAACCTGCTGAGCCACAACGGGAACGCCTAAATGTAAAAATTCTTAACTTCATTTCTGCTTGTTGATTGTGACTCTTCATGACTGAACTTTAGGTCACAACTTGACTTAATACCTCTTCTCTGTTAAATCATTAATAATTTATAAAACATGTACACATTGAAATAGTAAACTGATGTTTCAGGTTGAAATATTTTCATCCTTCCACTCAACCCTTGACAAATTATATTTTCAATACCCCAATTTATTTGGGGCAGGTTGGTTTTATAGATTCAGGAAGAAAGCATTGAATGTAAAACCTTAGGTAGCCTTTTCTATTTTCTCGAAAGCCTCCTGCCACAGCACCTATATCCCAAGATGATAAATTTCTCCTTCTTAGCCAAAGGAGATGTTAAAAAGCCAGGTAACACTCCTGACTCCATTATTCATTAGAAAGTACCTGTTCAATCTCCTCAGAAAAGAAAATCATGGACTTGGAGAAAAGACTTGTGGCTGCCTGATGGGAGGGGGAGGGAGTGGGAGGGATCGGGAGCTTGGGCTTATCAGACACAACTTAGAACAGATTTACAAGGAGATCCTGCTGAATAGCATTGAGAACTTTGTCTAGATACTCATGTTGCAACAGAACAAAGGGTGGGGGAAAAAATGTAATTGTAATGTATACATGTAAGGATAACCTGACCCCCTTGCTGTACAGTGGGAAAATAAAAAAATTTAAAAAAGAAAAAAAAAGGAAAGAAAGAAAGTACCTGTTCAGCCTTGGTGGTGATCACCAGCAGGTGAGTCTTCATACTTGAGCATTTTTTCTCACTCTCATCCCAGGTACCGCTTTTAGCAGAAATAAAGTAGCAGTTAGAACTAAAGGACGTCCAATTCTTTGGACAGCAACTCCAGTCTTTGTCTGTATTAAGAAGAAGGCCATATCAGTGCCATATAAGAAAAGGAATTTTACAGTGTGTGTATTATAAAAATTAAGAACCATGGCAGACTACATGGAAACCAGAACTTGCATCTGGGGGCAACCTGGGGGCAACAAGGATACTCTGCCCCACCCATTCGGTAGCAAGGAGGTCAAGTCTACCTACATAGGCAGTAACCAGGTAGGGGCCTGTTTCCTTTGCCAGAGTGGTGTCAGGAAAAACCAGCTAAAATAAAAGCTTAAAGGAGTTCCCGTCGTGACTCAGGGGTTAACAAATCCGAACTAGGAAACATGAGGTTGAGGGTTCAATCCCTGGCCTTGCTCAGTGGGTTAAGGATCTGGCATTGCCGTGAGCTGTGGCATAGGTTGCAGATGCAGCTCGGCTCCGGCGTTGCTGTGGCTGTGGCATAGGCTGGCAGCTATAGCTCTGATTAGACCCCTGGCCTGGGAACCTCCATATGCCACGGGAGCAGCCCTAGAAAAGATAAATAAATAAATAAATAAACAAAATGGAAGCTTAAGTAAGATTCAGATTCTCAGAACATAATACAAAAATATTCAGGTCTCAGGGAAAACTTCTCGTCAGACCAAAAGACCAAGAACCACAAAGTTCTCAAAAATTAGTTTTTTGTTTTGTTTTGTTTTGTCTTTTTAGGGTTACACCTGCGGCATTCCTCGGGTAGGGGTTGAATCTGTGCTGCAGCTGCGGGCCTACACTATAGCCACAGCATTGCTGGATCCAAGCCTCATCTGCGACCTATACCACAGCTCATGGCAACACCGAATCCTTAACCCACTGAGCAAGGCCAGGGATCAAACCCACATCCTCATGGATACTAGTCAGGTTTGTTACCACTAAGCCACGGCGGAACTCCCCAAAAATTAGTTTTAAAAAAAAGAAAAAACAGGAGTTCCCGTCGTGGCGCAGTGGTTAACGAATCCGACTAGGAACCATGAGGTTGCGGGTTCGGTCCCTGCCCTTGCTCAGTGGGTTAACGATCCAGCGTTGCCGTAAGCTGTGGTGTAGGTTGCAGACGCGGCTCGGATCCCGAGTTGCTGTGGCTCTGGCGTAGGCCGGTGGCTACAGCTCCGATTCAACCCCTAGCCTGGGAACCTCCATATGCCGCGGGAGCGGCCCAAGAAATAGCAACAACAACAACAACAGACAAAAGACCAAAAAAAAAGAAAAAACACATGTATCAAAACCAAGAGAAATATTGGAATTATCCGGCAAAGATTTTAAAGAAGCCATAGAAAGATGCTTCATTAATAAAGTACAAATGTTTGAACCAAATAAAAAAAAATAGAAAACCTCAGCAAAGAAATAGAGAATCTCAGCAAACAAATTAAAGATATAAGGGGGAATCAAATGGAATTTTATAATTGAAAAATATAATAACCCAAATTAAAAGCTCATTGCATGGGCTCAACAGCAGAATAAAGAGGACAGAGAAATTAGTAAATCAAAAGCTAGAATAACAGAAATTACTCAACCTAATAACAGAGACAAAATAGAGTAAAACAACAACAACAAATAAATAGACTTCCAGTTTCCAGCCTTGCATGTAAGAAGTTTGGAAGTCATCACTCCTTTCTTTCTTTTTTTTTTTTTTTGTCTTTTAGGGCTGAACCTGAAGCCAGGGATCAAACCCAAATCCTCATGGATACTAGTCGGGCTTGTCACCACTGAGTCATGATGGGAACTCCTTCATCACTCTATTCTAACTAGGAAAAAGCTAAACAAACTCAAGATCAATGACTCTTAACAAAGCAAACCACTGCCCCCAAAGTTGGAGAGACACCCAGGCAAATACAGAGAATCACAATTTACTAGAGCAGAAACCTCTTTGGGAACCAGTCCCGGGGTAAGGAAGCCTGATCTATAATTATGAAATAGCTATAAACTCCGTGTGGACAACTCTAAGAGATTAAAAAGTCCAGGGGGACCTGGTCAATGTGGAGGCCCCCACACTTCTGTGAGTTTTACATCCTGGAGTTCCACCCACTTCCCATAGTAAATATCTAAGAAAAATTCTCCAATGCTTCTGGCAAAAACAGAGCAAAAGATACCATTTTGAAACACAGCAGCATATTCTTTTCTTTTCTTTTCTTTTCTTTTTAAATCTTTTTCTAGCGCCACACCCACGGCATATGGAGGTTCCCAGGCTAGGGGTCTAATCAGAGCTGTAGCCACCAGTCTACACCTGAGCCACAACAACACGGGATCCGAGCTGCCTCTGCGACCTACACCACAGCTCACATCAATGCTGGATCCTTAACCCACTGAGCAAGGCCAGAGATCGAACCCGCAACCTCGTGGTTCCTAGTTGGATTCGTTAACCACTGAGCCATGATGGGACTCCCTCTTTTCTTTTTAACAATATTTGCCCTCAGGAGAAACCATCTAACCAGAGCCTAACCTGCTGGAGATTTTATCAGATCCCAACTAACTAAGGAAGCCCACTCTAGCCACCTGGCCCACTTCAAGGAGGTAATGAAAACAACTGAGAAGAATTTGTAAGTTCAAAGCCCAAAGGCAAAGACTCATAAAAGAGTGAATCAAATCATAGAACTATAGAATTCCCCCACACCCACACCTCCCGTCATACAGGATGTTGCAGACCAAGGAACAGCAGAACTCTGCAGAAGGCAAGTTATCTATGGACTCAGAGTTCTAAAGTACAGTCTCCTTCCAAGACAAGATAAAGGACTTATGCATTAACCAGGTCATTCGATAAACAGCTGCACTAAGTCCTAAGGATACCCCCTTTGATACCACTAAGAAGATAATCTCATTATTGCCTCTGCCTGTCCCTGCCCACTAATCTTGTCACCTTCCTTAATCTCATTAATAATAATCTCATCACCTTCCTTAATACAAATCGTGTGGGCTAAAGCCTATGGGCCTTTATTCCTCGGAACAGAGTGCCTTCTGGTCCCCCACTTTCTAAAGTAAGCATCTTGTGTGATCTGTTATACGGGCGCCGTCTTTCTTCCAGGATTCCCCGTTTCCCTGCAGCGCTGGATGTGGCAACAGGTTAAGGTCTATTTATAGCAGTTGCTTTTACTTGGTACATCATGTGCAGCTCGTGAGAAAAAAATACAAGACATACTAAAACAAAACAAAACACTTTGAAGGCGTCCCCGGGTGGCTCAGCAGATTAGTCATCTGGCACTGTCAATTTTGCGGTTCAGCTTATAGCAAGGGTGGGGGTTCGATCCATAGCCTGGTAACTTCCACATGGTGCAGGCATGACCCAAAATAAATTAATTAATTAAATTAAACCAAAGCAGAGATATAATTTGGATTTAAAAAAAAAAAAATTCCCCTGTGGGGCAGTGGGTTAAGGATCCAGCATTGTCACTGCAGAGGCTCAGGTCACTACGGCAGCACAGGTTCAATTTCTGGCCTGGGAACTTCCACAGGCTTTGGGTGTGGCCAAGAAAAAAGAAAACTCCTTAAAGAAGCCAGAAGAGGAGTTCCCGTCGTGGCGCAGTGGTTAACGAATCCGACTAGGAACCATGAGGTTGAGGGTTCGGTCCCTGCCCTTGCTCAGTGGGTTAACGATCAGGCATTGCCGTGAGCTGTGGTGTAGGTTGCAGACGCGGCTCGGATCCCGAGTTGCTGTGGCTCTGGCGTAGGCCAGTGGCTCCAGCTCCGATTCGAGCCCTAGCCTGGGAACCTCCATATGCCGCGGGAGCGGCCCAAGAAATAGCAACAACAACAACAACAACAACAAAGAAGCCAGAAGGCATAAAACACCTCCTACAGAAAGGCAAAGATAAGAATAACCTCAGACTTCACAGAAACCACAGAAGCAAGAAGAGAGTGGAGTGAAATATTTAAAGTGTTGAAAGAAAAAAGCTATCACCCTAATTCTGTAACCTGCAAAATTAACCTTCGGAGGTGAATAAGAAATAAGAATGCTTTCAGACAAACATAATTGAAGGAGTTTGTTGCCAGTTGACCTGCTTTGCAGGAACTGTTGAAAGATGTTTTTAAGAGAAAAGAAAAATAGTATAGGTCAGAAACATAGATCTACATGAAGAAAGAAAGAATATCAAAGAATAAATAAGTGAAAGTAAAATAAAAACTTTTATTTTTCAAATTCTCAATTGACCTATCAGATAATTTGTTCAAAATAATAATATCAACTATAATGTGTAAGTGAAATACCTTATAGCACTGATACAAGGGATGGAAGGAAGGAATTCAGATCATTTTGTTATTTTAAGGTACTCTCACTGCATGTGAAGCTTTACACAGTTATTTAAAAGGAAAGTTGGGGACTTCCCTTCCTGGCTTAGTGGTTAACGAACCTGACTAGCATCCATGAGGACATGGGTTCGATCCCTGGCCTCATTCCGTGGGTTAAGGATCCAGCACTGGCATGAGCTGTGGTGTAGGTTGCAGATGTGGCTCGGATCCTGTGTTGCTGTGGCTGTGGCATAGGCCAGCAGCTATAGCTCCAATTGGACCCCAGCCTGGAAACTTCCATATGCATATGCCATGGGTGCAGCCCTAAAAGATAAATAAATAAATAAATACATACATAAAAGAAAGGGAACTCGAGGAGTTCTTGTTGTGGTGCAGTGAGTTAAGAACCTGACTGCAGCAGCTCGAGTCACAGCAGAGGTGCAGATTCCACCCCTGGCCTGGCCCAGTGGGTTAAAGAATCTGGCGTTGCCACAGCTGCAGTGCAGTTTAGGGAACTTCCATATTCCGGGAGTGAGGCCATTTAAAAAAAAAAAAAAAAAAGTTCTAAGAAGGGAGGAGTCCAAGCCCACATCACGTTCCCCAGTTGTGCCTTGGGAAGATGCGCCCCCAAAATGTCTGGCATTGAAGGCCAATGGGGCTTGCTTCTAGAAGAGTCAGAGAGCTATAGGAAACAGAGATTCTCCTTTTTTTTTTTTTTTTTTTTGCTTTTTAGGGCTGTATCTGCAGCACTTAGAAGTTCAAGGCTAGGGGTCGATTCACAGCAATGCAGGATCCAAGTCACATCTGTGATCTACACCAAACTCATGGCAACACCAGATCCCTGACCCACTGAGCAAGGTCAGGGGTCGAACCTGCGTCCTCTTGGATACTAGTCAGGTTCATTACCACTGAGCCACAAAAGAAACTCCACAATGCCGGATCCTTAACACTCTGAGCCACAGGGAGCTCTGCAGAGACTCTGCTCTTAAAGGGCACACACAAAACCTCACATGTTCTAAAATATAAGGAAGAAGCAGTAACTTGAAAGGAGCATGGGTCAGACCCACGTGCTAATCTTGGAGAACTTCCCAGAGAGAGGCAGGAGGCACATTGGAGTCACCCTGGGGACATAGACACTGGCAGCAGCCCTTTGGGGAGCTCATTCTCCCACAAGGGCGCTGGTGCAGATAAGTGCCATTTTTCAGTTCTTCCTCCAGCTTTTTAGCTTCTCAGACCCAATGCCAACCACCAGCTTGTTGGCACCTGTCCTGGGACTCCTCAGACCAAGCAACAAGTTGTGCAGGAAAAGAGCCACACCCACCAGGAGGTTGTCAGCAGCCATAGGTCCACTTGAGCCCCCACCCACCCCAAATGCTAGCCCTGCCCACCAGAAGGCCCAGTACACATCCCCACCCACCAGCAGGCCAGCACTAACCCCCAGAGCCAACCACATCCACCAGCAGGTGGGCAACAGCCCTAAGATCCCAGCCCTGGCCCCATCTACCAGTAGTCTTATGCCGGCTCCAAGGTCCTGCAGAGCCACCCCAGAACCCCGGTTCCACCCATCAGCTGTTTAGCTGTAGGCCTGGGCCCCCTGTGACCTCAGCCAGCAATGTCAAAACCCACCAGCAAGCCAGCACCTGCTCTGGAACCCCCAAGTCTGGCCTTGTGCACAAGTAGGCCAACAGCTCCAGAACTATCAGGCCCTGCAGCCAGCCACCAGGACCCAGCTCCACTCACCAGTGGACCACCACCAGCCACAGAATTCCCCCAGGGACCACACCCAGCCGTAAGAGGAAATGGCCCTGCCCACCAGCAACCAGTATCAGCTCCAGGAACCCCCTTCGCCCCCAACACCTAGACACCTGGGACCTGGCTCTGCCCGAAGAGTGGGTTAGCACTAGTCCTGGGCCTTTGGGACCTGCAGCCATCCACAGCAGGACATGGCCTCCCAACTACTGGGCAAACAACCTCTGCACTAGACAGTGCCTGGCAGGGACCAGGCCCAGAAGCCAGGCCTGCCTAGTGATGCACCCACAGTAGTTGGCCCTGCCACAACAGAAGGTCCCATGCAGCCAACATAGGAGGCACCCTTAGAGCACATAACACTAGTGAACAGAAGAGAACATGCTGCTGGGCCCCACAGGACACTTCCTACATAAGGCCACTTCTCCACAATCCGGGAACATAACTGACATACCTCATGTGCAGAAATAAGAACAGAGAATCCAAAAAAAGGAACAAGATAAAACTCCAGAAAAAGAGCTAAGCGAAGCAAAGATGAGTAATGTACCCATTAAACAGTTCAAGGTAATGATCAGAAAAATACTAGGCAAGCTCAGAAGAAAGGATGAATACAGTGAGAAGTCTAAGAAGGAGCTGGAAAATATAAAAAAGAACCAAACTGAGCTGAAAAACACAATAGCTGGAATTAAAAATACACCACAAGGAATCAACAATAGATCCGATGACACAGAGGACTGGATGGGCAAACTGAAAGAGTAGTGAAAATCACCCAAATTGAACGGAAAGAAAAAAATTTTTATGAGGGCAGTTTAAGAGACTCCTGGGACAACATCCACATACTAACATTCACATTCCTGGGGTCCCAGGAAGTGAGAGGAAGGGGCAGAGAATATATTTGAAGACATGATAGCTGAAAATGTCCTTTGCCTGGAAAAGGGAACAGATATCCAGGTCCAAGAAGCACAGAGAGACCCAAACAAAATGAACCCAAAGAAGTCCACATCCGGAAACACTGTAATAAAAATGGCAAGTTTTAAAGATAAAGAGAGGTTGTAAAAGCAGCAAGGGAAAACAATTAGCAATATGCAAGGGAACTCTCATAAGGCGGGCTTTTCAGAAGAACCTCTGCAGGTCAGGAAGGAGTGGCACAATTATTTAATGAAAGGGAAAAAAATAAGAATACACTATCTGGCAAGGCACTCATTCAGATTGAAAGAGAGAGTTTTACAGAGAAGCTAAAAGAGTTTCGAGCCACTTAAACCAGCTTTCCCAAAAATATTAAAGGGACTTCTCTAAGTGAAAAGACCACAGACATTACAAAAGGAAAAACCTCATCAGTAAAGGCAAATATATGGCATGAGTAGAAAATCAACCACTTTAAAGCTAGCGGTATGGTTAAAAGACAAAAGGAATAAAGTCATCTACATCCACAATAAGTAGGTAGGAAATACACAAAACAAAAAGAGCCAGCGATTTCACTCTGGGTATTTAGCAGAAGAAAATAAGAGCACCAGGGAGTTCCCGTCGTGGCGCAGTGGTTAACGAATCCGACTAGGAACCATGAGGTTGCGGGTTCGGTCCTTGCCCTTACTCAGTGGGTTAGGGATCCGGCGTTGCCATGAGCTGTGGTGTAGGTTGCAGACGCGGCTCGGATCCCGCGTTGCTGTGGCTCTGGCGTAGGCCGGTGACTACAGCTCCGATTCGACCCCTAGCCTGGGAACCTCCATATGCCTCGGGAGCGGCCCAAAGAAATAGCAAAATGACAAAAAGGAAAATAAGAGCACCAGTTAAAAAAGATACATGCACCCTTATGTTCGCTGCAGCATTATTTACAAAAGTTAAGCTATAGAAGCAACCCAAGTGTTCATCAAGAGATGAACCAATAAAGAAGATGTGGTGTATGTATTGGAATACTATTCAGCCATGAGAAAAAAGAAAATTCTGCCATTTGCAACAACGTGGATGGCTCTTGAGGACATCATGCTGAATGAGATGTCAGATAAAGAAAGACAAATACTATATGGTATCTCTTCATGTGAAATCTAAAAAAAAAAAAAAGAAGAAGAAAAAGTTGTAAAAGCAGAGAATAAATTGGTGGTTACCAGTGGCTGGGAGGTGTGGGAATGGGAGAGATGCTGTTTAAGGGATCATACTTAGAACTAGCATACACCTAAGTCCTGGAGCTTTAATACTCAGTACAGTGATTATAGACTACAAACCTAGATGGTGAACGTTAACGTTGCTAGGAAAGTAGACTTTAAGTCTTCCCAACACCAGAAAAAATGGTAATTATATGATATGTTAGAGACGTTAGCTAATGGTAATATAGCAATTATATTATGACATAAAATCAGTACCTGTACACCTTGAATTTACACACTGTTGTAGTCAAATATAACTTAATTTTAACTACATAAATAAATAATTGATTTTTTTCTGAGTCAGTTGAGATAAACATAATTTCCCCAAAATGGGATTATAAATGATGTTTGTAATTAGTATAACCTTACTAGTTAGAAATCTGTGCTGAGGGTGTAATTCATGCGAGGAGAATCCAGGCAATAAAACCAGAACCCTGTAACAGTACAGGCCATCATATAAGAAAATCCATTTTGTGTAGAAAACTGGTGATTTGGGGAGTTCCCATCGTGGCTCTTGGTTAACAAATCTGACTAGGAACCATGAGGTTTTGGGTTCAGTCCCTGGCCTTGCTCAGTGGGTTAAGGATCTGGCGTTGCCATGAGCTGTGGTGTAGGTTGTAGATGCGGCTCAGATCCCGCGTTGCTGTGGCTCTATCGTAGGCCAGCAGCTATGGCTCTGATTCGACCCCTAGCCTGGGAACCTCCATATGCTGCGGGAGCGGCCCAAGAAACGGCAAAAAGACACACACACACACACACACACACACAAAAGAAAGAAAAGAAAACTGGTAATTTGGATACTTTAAATCCTTTCATTTGGAAGGCAACATTCCACTCTGCCCTGGGAGCCACAGTCTGCTATCAGCAATCTTCGTCTCTGCTCTAAATGAAAGTTGTTTTTACTCATCCTCTTCAGTTTTTCTCTTCCCAACATCTATCAAACCCTCCTAAGAAGGCTTCCTAACCCTCAAATCCACCAAAATGCATCTTGCTTATGTCACTGAAGACATCCTTGTTGCCAAATCCTTTTTCAGTTCTCTCCCATCTCCAACTTGAACTTTTCATTGAGATCAATTGAAATAGGTGACAACTCAATTTTTTTTTAATTTTTATTTTTGGCTGCACCCTGGCATGTGGAAGTTCCCAGGCCAGAGGCTAAATCCATGCCATAGCAGTGACTCAAGCTGCTGCAATGACAACATTGGATCCTTAACCCACTGAGCCACCAGGGAACTCCAACGACTCAACTCTTTTAATATTTTCTTCCTTTGGCTTCTGGTATGTCATTCACCCTTACTGCGAGTTCTATATCTTAATATCCTTTACAAGTTCTTCTTCCTCTCTATGAACTCAAATATTGGACCCCTTTTCATTGTCTACTTGCACTGTCACTCTTCAAGTGATCTAACCTAGCCTATAGCTTTACATACTCATATCCAGTAACTTCCCACTTATATATTTTCCAAAGAGAACATATATATTTTTATTTTAGATTTTATATTTTCCAAAAAGAACATATATATTTCCAAAGAGAACATTTGATGCCTCACAAAATGAAAAACTTTTGGTCCTTCCATTGTCTTTCTCATCTTAGCAATCTGCAATTCAATAGCAATTGGTTTTCCAATTTCTCAGGCCAAGAAATCTTTCTTCCATGCTTCATATCCAATCTATCAACTTTTTTATTGTCTGTATCTATATATTACATGCAGAATCCTGCCATATCATACATCATTATCCAGTTTCTGGCCATCATTATTTCTCACTAAATTATAGCTTTTTCGAAGATGAAATCATGGCCTCTCACATGTTTAAATAGACTCAATGTGAGCCAAATTCCCTACCATGGCATGTGATTTCCACTAACTTTCTGACTTCATCTCCACTTACACCACCCCTGGCTGACTTGTCAGCTTGTTTCCTAAGAATTTTAAGTATGTTCCTGTTACAGGACCTTTGCACTACCTCTTCCTCTTGCTCGAGATGCTCATTTCCTAATATAGTCACAGTTTGCTTTGTTAATTCCTTCAGATCTCTGTTCAATGTCTCCTTTTCTTGGAATCTTCTTCAATTGCCCTACATAAAATAGTACCCCCATGCATCTGCTGTCTCCTTTTAATACTTTGCTTTTAACACAACAGCACTTATCACCACATAAAATATATTTACTTGTTTATTTTCTTCCCCTTCTATAAGAAAAATTCTGTAAAGAAAGAAGCTTTTCTGTTCTGTTCAGTGTCCAATTTCTGGCTCATAGTCAGCACTTGTTAATCGGTATTGAATGAGTAAATAAAAGGATAAATGCAGGACTTTATAAAATTGTTAGCATGCTAATGGACACTAGATCTCCAAGGGATAAAAGCTTATATTATTCTCTGAACAAACCTGATAGCTATGAGATGAACCTGCAGCCAAAATTTTTGTCTCTAGGGAAGTACATCTGGTAAGTGACATTCTTGTTATTATTGTGGTAAAACACTTAACATGAGCTGTACATTTAACAGATTTTAAGTGTACGGTATTGATGACTATAGTTACAATGCCGTACAACAGATCTCTAGAACTTATCCATCTTTCTTAAGTGAAAGTATATGACCGTTGATTAATAACTCTCAATTTTCCCCTCTCCCTAGTCCCTGGTAACCACCATTCCAGCCTTTGATTTTAGGAATTTGACTGTTTTAGAAATTCCATCAACAGGTGACTGGATAAAGAAAATGGAGTATAGGAAGTTCCCGTTGTGGCTCAGTGGTTAACAAATCTGACTAGTATCCATGAGGATGCAGGTTTGATCCCTGGCCTTACTCAGTGAGTCATGGATCCAGTGTTGCCACAAGCTTTGGTGTGGGTTGCAGATGTGGCTCGGATTTGGTGTGGCTGTGGCTGTGGCATAGGCCTTCAGCTGTAGCTCTGATTTGACCCCTAGCCCAGGAACTTCCATATGCCATGGATGCAGCCCTAAAAATGAAAATATATATGTATGAAGTACTATGGATTTTGACAAATGCATAATGTCATTGTTGTTACAATATTAGAATAGTTTCACTGCTCTAAAAGGAGGGTGTGCTCTACCCTCCTTTCCAAACTTTGGTAACTGCTGAAATTTTTACTGTCTCCATAGTTTTGCCTTTTCCGGGATGTCTTTTTATATTGGCTTATTTTACTAGGCAATATGCGTTTGTTTCCTCCATGTATTTTCATGACATTGTGGCTCATTTAAAAATCACTGAATACCATTTGATTTAAAGGATGTACCAGTTTTTTTTATCCACCTGCTGAAGAACATCTTGATAACTGTAGAGTTTTTTTTGTTTTGTTTTGTTTTTGTCTTTTGAGGGCCGCACCCGCAGCATATGGAGGTTCCCAGGCTAGGGGTGTAATTGGAGCTGTAGCTGCCGGCCTACTTCAGAGCCACAGCAACACCAGATCCAAACCGCATCTGTGACCTACACCACAGGTCATGGCCATGCCAGATCCTTAACCCACTGAGAGAGGCCCAGGATTGAACCCACAACCTCATCGTTCCTAGTCAGATTCGTTTCCACTGCGCCACAATGGGAACTCCAGCGAATGTATTTTCTATGCAAGAAGAATGTGAGTGGGAGAGGGGGGTGGTCAGAAGGTGGAATGTTACATACTGAACCATGTTCCCCCAAAATTCATATGTTGAAGCCCTAACCCTCAGTGTGACTATATTTGCCTTTTAGAAGGCAAATAAGGTTAAATGAATGGATTAATAAGATGTGGTACATATATACAATGGAATGCTACTCAGCCTTTAAAAAGAGCAAAATAATGCTATATACAGCAACATGGATGCAACTAGAGATTCTCATACTAAGTGAAGTGAGTCAGAAAGAGAAAGACAAATACCATAAGACATCATTTATATGTGGGACCTAAAATATGGCACAAATGAACCTATCTACAAAAAACAGAAACAGACTCATGGACATGGGGAACAGACTTGCGCTTGCCAAAGAGGAGGGGGAGGCAGTGGGATGGAAGAGGAGTTTGGGGTTGGTAGATGCAAACTGTTGCATGTAGAATGGATAAGCAATGAGGTCCTGTTGTACAGCACAGGGAAATATATCCAATCTCCTGGGATGGAACATGATGGAAGAAAGTATGAGAAAATGAATGGATATATACACGTATGACTCAGTCACTCTGCCATACAGCAGACCTTGACACAACACTGTAAATCAACCATATGCTAATAAAAAATAAAAATATTTTTTTAAAAATGTTTTAAAAAAGTTTAAATGAGGTCATATGGAAGGAGCCCTAATCCACTAGGGCTGATGTCCTTATAAAAAGGATAAGAGACCCCAGAGATTGCTCCATCTCTCTCTCTTTCTCTCCCCTCTCTGCATGTGCATAGAGGAAAGGCCATGTGAGGATGCAGTGAGAAGACAGCCATCTGTAAGCCAGAGAGAGAGGCCTCAACAGAAACCAACCCCGCTACACTTTTGATGCCCAATATCCGGAACAGTGAAAAAATACCTATTGCTTAATACATGCACTTTGTGGTATTTTGTTATGGCAACCCAAGCAGACTAATTCAATAATACTTCACTCTAAAAACAAGAAGTGTATCTCCCCAATCCTTAATTGTGGGATGCACATAGCAACTTCCCTCCAAACAGCACAGTATGAAAAGCAGGAGGGAATAACTTTATAGTTGAGAAATGTGACAAACACTATCTCAGCCAGGTGTTCAAACTCAACATCAACAGTTCAAAACCATCTTGATAGTTTGTATCCTTGATATGATGTAATGAGAATGGTACTTGATGTCTGCCTGTAATCTTCCTCTTAAAAACCAGTAATCCCAGTCCAATCATTAGAAAAATATTAGACAGATTCCAATAGAGGGACAGTCTGCAATATACCTGGCCAATCACCCCCAAACCTGACACAGTCAGCAAAAACAAGAAACATCTGAGAAACTATGATAGCCAAGAGGAGCCTGAAGAGACATGAAAACTAAATGTAATGCAACATCCTGGATGAGATCTTAGGACAGAAAAATAGCAATTAAAACACTAAGAAAAAGCTTTCACTAAGAAAAACAATTTTTTCATTAAGGGAAAAAGCTAAGGAAATCTGAACAAACTAAGAATTTTAATGAGTGATCATTTATCAATATTTTTTCTTTTTAGGACCGAACCTGAGGCATATGGAAGTTTCCAGATGAGGGATCAAATCAGAGCTGCAGCTGCCGGCCTACTCCACAGCCACAGCAACATCAGATCCAAGCTGCACCTGCAACCTATGCCACAGTTTGCAGCAATGCTGGATCCTTAACCCACTGAGCAAGACCAAGGATTGAACCCTCATCCTCACAGAGTCACGCTCCTTAACTCACTGAGCTATGACAGGAACTCCTAATTTATCAATATTGGTTCAACAATTGTAATGTATCATAAGTAATAATGTGAGATGTTAATAATTTGAGAAATTCTGTGTACAGGAGAGGGAAGTGATATTGGAACTCTATTATTTGCTCAATTTAGCTGTAAAAATAAAAACTACTCTCTAAAATAGTCAATTTTTAATTTAAATAATTCACATCTACATTAAAATTAACGTCATTGCCATCAAACAAAACTAAAACTTTCTCTTTCAACATCTTCAACCCTAGTCTCCCTTGGCAAACACTGTAAGGGTATTTTATGTATTCTCCTAGAAATGTTTGATGCAAACACAATATGTCTTCTTCCAACATAAATTAATTAGATTTCTCTTGAGCAAGTTAGTTTTAAGCAATGCGTGAGAAAAACAGCAAGTATGCATAGAAAATTCAGAAAGAAGTGGAGCCAAAAGCCATGTAATCTTTTTCACAATTAAGACTACATTCTTGCACAAAGATACACACACAAAAATTTTAGAAATTTATATATATATGTATGTCCTCAAAGCTTAAAATGATCATAGGCATCAACTTCTTAGTATAATTACCTGTGAATCTTATTGGACATATTGATCTGGGATCCTTTTAAGTATAGCCAACAACTGAATTATAGGCACATGAATTTTTACCTTCCATGGTCAAATTTTCTTTCATACACTCCAAAGCTGTGTGAGGGACTTCTTTCAGAGTCTTTTTTTCTTTATAAATATGAGAATATTTTTGAAAAAAAACTGAAAAAGAGAATAAGACCATTCATTTTCCTAGCAGCAGTAACAGCTTCACTCTTTAATGTTACTTACATTCTTTAATAGAAACAAAATCTACAATTGCCCAATTACATTAATAGAAGAATCCTGACAGTGGAAAAGATTTCCTATCACCCCACATTCAATTAGCCTTAATCCCTCTGATTTTCAAACCATAGATTTCTCCAAGTCAATAGCTGAAAAGTCAGCATTGAAAGAGGACAGGATACTTCCATTATAATGAGTCCAAAGGGACTCATCCATATTCTCCTTCAAGTATTTACACCACATGCGTGCAAAGGCTGTGCTAAGGAGGGGAAGTGGAGAGAAAACCATTAACCACTCCTATCTGAGGATGTACATAGGGGAAATGAGCTAATTTTCACGAGTTACTTGTAGAATGGGGAATCAAAAAGAAAAAAAATCCAACAATGCTCAAGAAAGAAAAGCATTAGTCTCTTCATCTTCTTTCCTTTTCTTTATCTATCCCAACTGGCTCTTATTCCTTAGTTAAAGTCTTTCACAACTTAAAATGAACGTGCCTCTCCCTCTATAAAGCAAATGTTCTCTCTCTTTCTTTCTTCCTTATCTCCATTTACTCCTTGATCCACTGCATGCTGCCTTCTGCTTTCACCACTCCATGAAAACCACCCTTCCAATGGTTCATCAGTAATTCCCAGGGTCACTTCTTAATTTTCTTCCTCTTTGATGTCCTGCAGTGCGTGACCCCAGTTCTCTTTCCCCTTAATTCTTGGGACATTGCTCTTTCCTGTTTGGGCCTCTCACCTTTCTTGTTATTGCTCCTAATGCTCCTTTATAAGCTCTTCTATTTTTTTTTTTTTTTTTTTTTTTTTGGCTGCAACCTGCAGCAGTTTGTTGTGGGATCTCAGTTCTTCTTAGGCCAGGGATTGAACCTGGGTCACAGCAGTGAAAGTGTCAAGTCCTAACCTCTAGATCACCAGGGAACTCGTGATCCATCTCTTTTAAAATGTAACATTCCCTAGAGTTGCATCCTTATCCTTCTTTCTTATACTAAACCGTCTCCTTGAATAAATATCATACATCCCCATGGTTTCAACAGCTTCCTCGATGTAAATGGCTTCCAAAGCTCAGACCTCTCTCCTAAAATCCATACAAATATGTCTCCCACTAGCTATGTCCTTCTGAAGCTCCCAGAGTCATAGAAAACTTAACATGCCCCAAACTTAAATTACCATCTTCCATCCCAAACCTCCTACTCATCCTTCATTATCTACCTCTTTGAATAACTTTGTGATTTCTGAGTTTACCGAGTCAGAATATGGAGCCATGCTCTGCTTCTCTTGGTCCCTTATTTCCCAGATCTAAGTATTCATTCAGTCTCTATCTCCTCCATTCTACCTTCTCATTATCCTTCAACGCCACCCCTCTTCACCTTCCTCACTACCTCTAGCCTTAGATCAGGGTCTCACTACTTCTCAGTCAGATGGTGAATTGGCTTTCTAACTGTTCTCTCTTGCTTCCAGCTCTGTCCTCATATATCCGTTTTACACACCCTGCCAAAAGCATATTTCTATAAGTCAAATTGAGTTATATCGCGTCCCTGCTTCAAATTCTTCAATGGCTCACTCTCCATGACTGGGACGACACACTGCAAAAATGATCACAATTTTCAACTCTCTCTGTATCCACATCCCTTTGCCATATAACTTCTTAGCTTCTCAGTGGGTCTGTTTCTCCATCACTTGACTCTGGCTTTAAGACCTCCTTTGGCCAGTAGAATGAGCAGGTGCAACTCTAGTTAGTTTCAAGCGAAGGCTTCAAGAGGCTTTGCTCACTGTCATTCTCACTCTCAAAGCCTACACATTACTGTCTGAACAAACTCAAGCTATCAAGACGAATTAGGAAAGAAATGGGACCAATTTGTCCATGTCACTCAAGCTTACATCCTCTGCCTCAGAAACTGGGTTCCCTGCATCTGGTATTTGACTGCATATGAATGAATGGTTTTAGCCAGGACCAAAGGTACCTACCAGCTGAGCATAGTCCAAATTGCCAAACCACAGAATCATGAGCTAAAGATAGTTGTTGATTTAATCCACTAAGTTTTAGATTGGTTTACTAAGCAGTGGAGGATAATTGATACAATAACCTTCGGGGGAGGGAAACCCACAGTCTTTAGAATTGTGCAAAATAGTCTTCATGATCTGAACCCAGTTCGATTCTCCTACCTGCAACTTCATTTCTCACAGTTCATTCAGAATCACATTACAGCCATTTTATACATATGGTTCCCCCAATTTTTCCAAGCTCTCTCACGTCACACTTGATCCACATAAGTGTAGATATCACCTCCTTCCACAAGCCTATTTCAGCTTCCTGTGCTTCTTACCTGAACAACATTTACCATGCAATGTTATAGCCACTGGCTCATTCAACCAGTTACCATCATTCTCTGAACTTCTTGAGACCAAAGCTATGGCTCTGTCAACTCTGTATGGCACAGCGCCTGATATAAAGTAGGTGGCCATCGCTGCTTTTTGAATGAACAAATGAATAAAGTATTACCCAAATATATCTAGTTTTATGACTTTTAAAAATTTGATAAATTCTTAATACCAAAGATAGATAGAAATCCACCTATTTGTCAGACTGGCTTTTTTTTTTTTTTATTCAAGTATAGTTGATTTACAATGTTGTGTTAATTTCTTCCATATGGAAAAGTGATTCAGTTATACATGCATGTACACAGTTTTTCATATTATTTTCCATTATGGTTTATCATGGGACATTGACTATAGTTCCCTAAATAGGACTTGTTTATCCATTCTATATAGAATAGTCTGCATCTACTAATCCCAAACTCCCAGTCACCAAATTGGCTTTAAAATCTCAAGCAGTCTTGGGAAGGACAGAAATAATCAAGGTGAAAATTCAATTTAAAAATTTTCTTGAGGAGTTCCCGTCGTGGCGCAGTGGTTAACGAATCCGACTAGGAACCATGAGGTTGCGGGTTCGGTCCCTGCCCTTGCTCAGTGGGTTAACGATCCGGCCTTGCCGTGAGCTGTGGTGTAGGTCGCAGACGCGGCTCGGATCCCGCGTTGCTGTGGCTCTGGCGTAGGCCGGTGGCTGCAGCTCCGATTTGACCCCTAGCCTGGGAACCTCCATATGCCGCGGGAGCGGCCCAAGAAATAGCAACAACAACAACAACAAAAAAGACAAAAAAAAAATTTTTTTCTTGAAAGATTTCTTCCCATTTCCTTCTTGTCCACCTGTCCATCCCAAAATATGTGTCTGTGCACACAAAAAGGTATGGCCTTATAAACGCTACTAAGGAAATATAGATTTGGACTTACTTACACACTGTCTAGTATAGAAATGGTGCCCGAGAAAACCCTCCTACACTGTTGGTGAGAATGTATGCTGATGCAACCGCTAAGGACAACAGTAAGGAGGTTCCTTAAAACACTAAATATAGAACTATCATATGATCCAGAAATCCCATTCCTGGGCATCTACCTGGAGAAAACCATAATTCAAAAAGATATGTGTATCCCAATGTTCATTGCAGCGCTTTTTACAACAGCCAAGACATGGAAGCAACCTAAATGTCCATCAACAGTGGAATGAATAAAGATGTGGTACATACATACACTAGAATATCACTCAACCATAAAAGAGAATGAAATAATGCCATTTGCAGCAACATGGATGGACCTAGAGATTATTACACTTAGTGAAGTAAGCCAGGCAGAGAAAGATACATATAATATGAAGTCACTAGTATGTGGAATCGAACAAAAAATGATACAAAAGAACATACAAAACAGAAACAGACTCAAAGGTTTTGAAACCAAATTTATGGTTACAAAGGGGAAATGTGGGGTGAGGGGATAAATTAGGGAGTTGGGATTGACATATGCACACTACCGTATATAAAATAGATGGGTTACAAAGACCTACTGTATAGCACAGGGTAATCTACCCAAAACACTGTGTAATAACCTATAAGGGAAAATAATCTGAAAACAAATGGACATATATACATGTATAACTGATTCACTTTGCTATACACCTGAAACTAACACAGTTTTCAAAGTCAACTAAACACAAAATTTATTTTAAAAAAAAGAGAAATGGTGCCCTATAGATTTCACTCTATAAAACAGAAACATGCACACACATATGCTCTTAGTTTCCTCTAAAGAGAGTAAATTCCATTATTTCTAAACTAAATTCAAAGAAAGAGGAGTTCCCGTCGTGGTGCAGCAGAAATGAATCCAACGAGGAACCATGAGGTTGCGGGTTTAACCCCTGGCCTCATTCAGTGGGTTAAGGATCCAGCGTTGCCACGAGCTGTGATGTAGAATGAAGATGAGGCTTGGGGGGTTCCCACTGTGGCACAGTGGAAACGAATCCGACTAGGAACCAAGAGGTTGCGGGTTCGATCCCTGGCCTCACTCAGTGGGTTAAGGATCTGGCATTCCTGTGAGCCGTGGTGTAGGTCACAGTCGCAGCTCAGATCTGGCATTGCTGTGGCTGTGTCTGTGGCCGGCAGCTATAGCTCTGATTAGACCCCTCGCCTGGGAACATCCATATGTTGTGGGTGCAGCCCTCAAAAGACAAAAGACAAAAAAAAAAAAAAAGAAAGAAAGAAAGAAAGAGCAAGATTCCCAGTGGATTCCCACTAAATATTTCTTCCTCAAGAGAAAATTGCTTCTCCAGATTTCTGAATAAACCCATTGTATATCGCCTTATTGGATGCCATCCCTTCATGTAAAGCAGACATTCCTCATGGATTCAGCTGGATACTTACAGATAAAAGCAATTAAAAATGAGATTGTCAATAGCAGCAGAAGTATCAGCAATGAAGCAAGAAGCTTGGGAAAACTAGGGTCACATTTTTGAGGGTTGGTCTTCTCTTTGGGAGCTGAAGGAGAAATCAGATTAATTTCATCAATCATAAATTTTAACTTTGACCTCCTCTTTCTCCTCTTTGTTTTCTTGGATGATGCGCTATTACTAACAACATGACATCTGAAATAATATGAAACTAGGAGTTCCCATCATGGCTCAGTGGTAACGAATCTGACTAGTATCCATGAAGATGTGGGTTTGATCCCTGTCCTTGCTCAGTGGGTTAAGAATCTGGCATTGCGGAGTTCCCGTCGTGGTGCAGTGGTTAACGAATCCGACTAGGAACCATGAGGTTGCGGGTTCGGTCCCTGCCCTTGCTCAGTGGGTTAACGATCCGGCGTTGCTGTGAGCTGTGGTGTAGGTTGCAGACGCGGCTCGGATCCCGCATTGGTGTGGCTCTGGCGTAGGCTGGTGGCTACAGCTCTGATTGGACCTCTAGCCTGGGAACCTCCATATGCCGTGGCAGCGGCCCAAGAAATAGCAAAAAAAAAAAAAAAGACAAAAATAAATAAATAAATAAAGTTTATTTAAAAAAAAAAAAAAAGAATCTGGCATTGCCATGAGCTGTGGTGTAGATCACAGATGTGGCTCGGATCCCACATTGCTATGGTTATGGCATAGGCTGGCAGCTGCAGCTCCAATTCGACACTTAGCCTGGGAATTTCCATATGCCATGGATTCAATCCTAAAAAACAAACAAACAAACAACAAAAAACCTCTTTTCTCACAGTTCTAACAGGTTGCCAAATGCAGGGGTAAACTTCAGTAATGGATAACATCTCATTTTTATAAAAAATACACACATATGTATATTTACATCTGGAAGGATGTACACTAAAATGTAAATTATAGTTATCTCTAAATGGTGAGAAGAAATAGAGTAATTTACATTTGCGTGTACTTCTAATTTTCCATTTTTTTCTATGAGCAAACATTGTAGCATGCAATAAAGTTATATACAAATGTTTAAGAGGAAAAAACCTGAGCCTTATTCATATCTCCTCAGAGGAATTTTGGAAAATATGAGCAAACGTGACTTCCCTCTCACAGCTTCTCATAGTCTCCAAGCTTTTTATTTTTCCTTCTCTCTCTTTTGTTCTATATCTGAGATACCATACATCCTACCCAAAGTACTTGTTATCTATGTCCACACTGAGATGAATCCATCTCAGGGATGAAGTATGCAATGGATTTTCTGACTACAGAGCAATTCTCTTGAAACATAAGGGACTTACCTTCTAAGACTCTTGGAGTCTTTCAACCTGCAGTGGGGGTTTGTCCACTTTAGTCAGGTACCCGAACACTCTCCACCCAAACTCTTCCCCTCTAACAGATCAAGAAATAAAATCCACTCGTTCATTATCAGCCCCTGCATCAGGGCTGATGGTTTCAGGACTGGTACCCATCTCTTGACCACAGCCTCACTTAGCTTCCGAAGACATAGAAAGACAGCTTCTCAGCTTCATTAGCACTCTCCTTAGCTCAGAACTCTTATGACTTTCTCACACCCCAGTCCTGTTTTTGGTACAACTGCACAACCCTTAATGCTTATCTCCAGGCAATTCAGTCTTCTGAGAATCCTGTGTTTCCCAACTATGGCCAGGCAGAGAACTGGCAGGCAACATCACCTATGATCCACTTACAGTATTCTCTCTTCATCTTTCATCTCATCATCAGCTCTGACCACCAGAAAATGTCTTACCTGTAGGAGGCTCTGATTTAGTGCCTGAAGACGTGGGTTCATTTTTGAACCTCACTTCAGCATAAGTGATCTCTGAATTCATACTGAGATCTGCTCTCTGCAAAGACTCCTTTTCACCTCTTCCTTAAAACATCTTAAAATGAAGCTCAAATGCAGTCATAACTGGTCATACATCCCATCACACAACTAGATGAGACCAGAGGCCTCAGATGAGCAAATAACCCTGAAAGGAAACAGGAAAACTGAAAACCTCAGGCAGAAGTCCAATCCCCAAGACAGGCGCAGTGTCAGTCACAGCCTTTAAATATTCTGCTGGCAAATTGTTATAAAAGTAGGAAGTCCAAGGGTAGAAGAAACAGGAAGGAAAGGAAAGGAGGAACAAAGCAGTTAGAGAAACTATCTTTCAGAACAGTGAACTCACCAGAAAATTTGCATTGGGGAGCATCTACCTGAAACACCTAATTATTTTTAGACCAACCAACCTGGGTCTATCCTCCTTTATGTTGCAATCTCCTCATCCCGTGTGGGTGGCCAGGCAACGTTGGGGTACCACATTCCAACTGAGAAAAGAAATCATGTGTCAGCATGTCAGCCTCCCCACTCTCAAGAATCAGCATCCCCTAATGCAGTGGGGGAGTCAGGGTTTAGGTTAAGTGCCTTCGGGAGTTGCTCCCCCACGTTCCCTGCTTTGCTTGTCCCTCCCTCCCTTCCTTCCTTCCTTCCTTCCTTCCTTCCTTCCTTCCTTCCTTCCTTTCCTTTGCTTGCTTGCTTGCTTGCTTTCATGGCTGCACTCACAGCATATGATCCCCAGCCAGGGATTGACTCCAAGCCACATCTGCCATGTACGCTTCAGTTGCAGCAATGCCGGATATTTTAACCCCCTGCAACAAGCAGCAGTGGGAACTGCTGCAGTTCGATTCTTTTTATTTTTTTTCGTCTTTTTTTTTTTTTTTCTGGGACCGCTCCCGCAGCATATGGAGGTTCCTAGGCTAGAGGTCTAATCAGAGCTACAGCTGTCGGCCTACACCACAGCCACAGCAACGTGGGATCTGAGCCGCCACGACACCACCACAAAAGTCTATTAGGGTATAGACGACCTTTAACAGATCAGGATAATTTAATGGGATCACAGTTTAGGAGAGAAATGAGCACTACACAGGAACTTTTCCAAAGGCCAGGAGGAAAGCACTCCACAAATTAAATCCTCCACATGAATCTTTCTACAGACATGCTCCCAGCTCACAGCCCTGGTTCAAGCCCTCTCCCCAAATAATCCTTCTTCTTTTTTTTTTTTTGTCTTTTTGCTATTTCTTGGGCCACTCCCGCGGCATATGGAGGTTCCCAGGCTATGGGTGGAATCGGAGCCATAGCCACCGGCCTACGCCAGAGCCACAGCAACGCAGGATCTGAGCCGTGTCTGCAACCTACACCACAGTTCACGGCAATGCCAGATCATTAACCCACTGAACAAAGGCAGGGACCGAACCCGAAACCTCATGGTTCCTAGTCGGATTTGTTAACCACTGCGCCACGACGGGAACTCCTAATCCTTCTTCTTTTAATCACCCCACCTAATTCTTCCCTCACCTGCATCTCACACACACACACACACAAACGTGCATGATTTGCCTCTATATTATATTTCTATGTCTAAATATATTGAAGTCCATGAGTTCACACTCATGCCTTTAATTCTAATCTAATGCACTAGATCATTCTAGTTTTTTTCCCTTTTTATGTATTTTTTTTTCTTTTTAGGGCCCCACCCACAGCATATGAAGTTCCCATCTTGGGTCTAATCTGAGATATAGCTGCCACCCCACACCACAGCAACATGGGATCTGAGCTGTGTCTGTGACCTACATCACAGCTCACAGCACCGGATCCTTAAGCCAAAGTGAGGCCAGGGATTGAACCCACAACCTCATGGATACTAGTTGGGTTCAAAACCTGCCAAGCCACCATGGGAACTCCACCTTTCCACCTTTTGAATTTTCTTCTGTGGTAGGAAGAAACCTGATTGCAGAGTCCCCTGGTGAGTCTGTGGATCAAGGATCAAGCATTGCCATTGCTGTGGCTTGGGTCGCTGCTGCATCGTGGGTTCCATCCCTGACCGGGGAACTTCTGCATGCCCTGGGCATGGGCACAGCCAAAATAATAAATAAATAAAATCCATTTAAAAATAAAGAAGCCTGCTTCCATTCTCTTTAACTTATTTACAGCTTTGATCAACGCCCCCAGATGTAAGGAATCTTCTATCTTTGCTGCCCCTTCATCCTTCTCTCCCTGATGGGGCTCTGATTTCTCAATCCAGGCCCCTCCTGTGGTTGACACGCTTTGCATATGCATGGTGTTCCTGCACAGAGCCAGCCAACCCCCATGGACATTGTCCTCACCAGGCCCAGGTCTGCCCCTAGGCCACCTTCCATTGCAAAGCCCCCTTTACCCTGCCTGGACTCTAAAGTCTGAAGCCAGTTCCTGTCCCTCACGGGGAATCAGCCCCACCCCACTTAGGCTCTACCACCCATACAAGGTCACCGTCCCGTGCAAAAGCCCTCCTCACCCTGTGTGGCCTCTGAGTCCCCGCATCAGGCTGCTCCCCCACATGGACATCCTCTTTGCCCTGCTCAGCCTTGGAAGCCCACCCTGGGTCTCCCCTCTGCCTGGATGCTTTCCTCACCCTGCTTGGGCCCTGACACCGCAGGCTAGGTCCTCCGCCTCCCAGCAAGATGCCCTCGTCACTCTGCGTGGGCTTCCTGCAACCTCAGCACCCCACCACTCAGACACCCCCTTCACCTCTCAGGCACTGGAGCGCCAGCCCAGGCTGCTTCTGACACCTCACATCAGACCACTGCCACTGCCAACACCCCTGTGGATGCACCCAGAGCGTGCTCAGACTGTGATGCCAGGACACTTTCCAACACCCCCACCAAACCCACCGCCACCACCCAGCACTGTCACCTTGCTCCCTACACTTGAGCTCAGACAGCCTGCCCCAGGCCACCCTTCCCCAGACAGCTACCTTGCTCTGCCTCACCTAATGCTTCATTTAGGAATGAGATTTTTAGTCAGAAAAAGAAAAGGGGTATAAAAAGGATGTAAGAGGAGAAAATCTAGTTTTTACAAGTTTTCCAGTAAATAGTTATTGGACCTGGAATTCCCATCATGGCTCAGCAGAAACAAATCTGACTAGTATCCATGAGGACACAGGTTTGATCCCTGACCTTTCTCAGTGGATTAAGGATCTGGCGTTGCCATGAACTGTAGTGTAGGCTGCAGACGTGGCTCAGATCTGGTGTTGCTGTGGCTGGGGTGTAGGCCAGCGGCCACAGCTCAGATTAGACCCCCAGCCTGGGAACCTCCATATGCCTCAGGTGCGGCGCTAAAAAGACACACACACAAAAAAGCTATTGGACCTAACAAGGATTGCTGAAATTTAACAATCCAAGCTTGCAAGGAGAAAGCAAAATACATTCCTAAAGGTGCCTCTCTTTCCCTGGAATAAATCACAGTGTAACTGGATTGCACTGTAGCACAAGCAACCCCCAATTCAGAGCGGCTTACATTTACTTCTCACTCACCTTACGTCAGGGTTTAGGGTCTGCCTTAGATGGACTGTAACTCTGCTTGACTCTTCTCTAAGTACTTTCTCATTCTGGAACCTAGAATCACAAAGCAGCCCTTGGTAAACTGGAGCATGTAGTAACATTCAAATCATCTGTTCAGATAACGTGTACATTTTCTCCTCTCTGTTTCCACCTGAACTTGCTGTGAACAGAGCAAGAGAGTACATTCCACCGGCAACGAGACATATCAAGGGCAGCAAAATATCATAGACTTGGTGGCTTATGTAACAACGCATTTCTCACAGTTCTGGCGACTGGGAAAGTCCAAGGTCAAGCTGATTGGATGTCTGGTGAGACTCCCCTTCCTCGTTCACAGATGCCTGTCTTCTCACTGCATCGTCATGAAGCAGAAGGGGTGAGGGAGCCTTCCCAGCTCTCTGTCTAAACCCACTCATGAAAGCACCATCCTCAAGTCCTGATCACGCCCCAAAGGCCCCACCTCCTAACACCATCATATTGAGGGGGAGCATTTCACCATGGGAATTTTGAGGGACACAAACATTTAGTCCATGGCACCTTTTATTCAGCCACAGACCCTCTAAGGCAGTGCTGTCCAAAATGGGGCACAATTACGCCTGGTAATATAACAGAGGCTCCTCTAGGACACCAAAATAAAACACCAGAACTTCTATATATACGTATTTGCAATGTTTAAAAAAAAAAAAAAAAGCTTTAGATGATTAACAAGAACCTACTCTATAGTACAGCAATATCTACTCAATAGTTTGTAAATAACCTACATGGGGAAAAAAAAGAGAGGCTATATTTATAAGTACAACTGACTCACTGCTGTACACCTGAAACTAATACAACATTGTGAGTCAACTATATGCCAATAAAATTAAAAAAATGAAAACAAGCTTTAAGTATAAATAAATAATAAAATGAAATTTTAAATTTTAAATTTTTAAATATTTTTTCTATTTTTATTATAGTTGATTTACAATGTTGTGTCAATTACTTCTGTACAGCAAAGTGACCCAGTCATACACGCGTGCACACGCACACACACACACACACATATATACATTCTTTTTCTCATATTATCTTCTATCATGTTCTATCCCAAGAGACTGGATATAGATCCCTACGCTATATAGTAGGACCTCTTTGCTTATCCATTCTAAATGTAGTAACTTCAAACTCCCCATCCATCCCCTTTGGGAACCACAAGTCTGTTCTCCATGTCTGTGAATTTATTTCTGTTGTGTAGATAGGTTTATTTTTGCCACATTTTAGATTGTGCATACAAATGATGTCATATGGTATTTGTCTTTCTCTTTCTGACTTCCTTCACTTAGTATGAGAATCTTTAGTTGCATCAATGTTGCTGCAAATGCCATTATTTTGTTGTTTTTTATGGCTGATTAGTATCCCATTGTATATATGTACCACATCTTAATCCATTCATCTTATCAATGGACATTTAGGTTGCTTCCATGTCTTGGCAATTATAGATAGTGCTGCTGTGAACACTGGGGTGCATGTATCTTTTTGAATTGTAGTTTTCTCTGGATGTATGCCAAGGAGTGGGACTTCTAGATCATATGGCAACTCTATTTTTAGTTTTTTAAGGAACTTCCATAGTGTTTTCCGCAGTAGCTACACCCACTTACATTCCCGCCAACAGTGTAGGAGGTTTCCCTTTTCTCCACACCCTCTCCAGCATTTGTTATTTTTTAGACTTATTAGTGATAACCATTCTGACCAGTGTGAAGTTTTACCTCACTGGAGTTTTGATTTGTGTTTCTCTAATAATTAGTGAGTGATGTTGAGCATATTTTCATATGCCTGCTGGCCATACGTATCTCTTCTTTGGAGAAACGTCTATTTAGATCTTCTGCCCATTTTTGATTGGATTGTTTGTTTTTTGTTATTGAGTATGAGTTGTTTGTATATTTTGAAGATTGAGCCCTTGTCAGTTGCATCACTTGCAATTATTTTCTCCCATTCCATATGTTATTTTTTTCAGTTTTTTTATGTTTTCTTTTGCTATGCAAAAGCTTGTAAGTTTGATTACGTCCTATTTGTTTACTTTCGTTTTTGTTTCTATTGCCTTGGGAGGCTGACCTAAGAAAACACTTCTACAGTTTATGCCAGAGAATGTTTTGCCTGTGTTCTCTTCTAGGAATTTTATGGTGTCTTATATTTAAGTCTTTAAAAAATATATATATATATTTTTTTTGGTCTTTTTTGCTATTTCTTGGGCCGCTCCCACGGCATATGGAGGTTCCCAGGCTAGGGGTTGAATTGGAGCTGTAGCCACTGGCCTAGGCCAGAGCCACAGCAACGCGGGATCCGAGCCGCGTCTGCAACCTACACCACAGCTCACGGCAACGCCGGATCGTTAACCCACTGAGCAAGGGCAGGGACCGAACCCGCAACCTCATGGTTCCCAGTCGGATTCGTTAACCACTGCGCCACGACGGGAACTCCAAAAAATATTTTTTTAATTTAAAAAATTAAATGAGTAAAACTTTTAAATTATTTTAAAATAAATAAAGTTAGTTTTTTAAAAAATAAAAATTAATTTTAATCTGAAAATAAATAAATATAATTTTTAATTTAATTTTTAAAATTAAAAAATAAAAATAAAATTTAAAAATTAAATTAAAAATAAATTGCTTTAAATTTAATTACATTTTTTAATTTACTTATTTATTTTTATTTTTATTTTTTTGCCTTTTTTAGGGCTGCCCCTGCAGCACATGGAGGTTCCCAGGCTAGGGGTCGAATCAGAGCTGTAGCCACAGGCCTATGCCAGAGCCACAGCAACACAAGATCCGAGCCACGTCTGCGACCTACACCACAGCTCACAGCAATGCCAGATTCTTAACCCACTGAGCAAGACCAGGGATTGAACCCGCAACCTCATGGTTCCTAGTCGGACTCGTTAACCACTGTGCCACAATGGGAATTCCACATTTTTTAATTTAAAAAATTAAAACAAATATAAAATAAAAAGATAGTTTAATTTTTAAAAATTGTTAATAAAAAATAAATTTAAAAAGAAACAACAACAGCAAAATCTTGACTAATATCATATGGATTTAGTATTGGTTGCACATCATGTGTGGTATGGAATTTATAATGAGGAAAGAATGGATGTTCCTCAAATCTGAGAAATTCATGGTGTATCTTCACTTGTTCATTCTCTCTCTGCATGTTACATCATATTGTAGTTTATCTGTGTAATCAAGAATTGGCAGCTTGGGAGTTCCCGTCGTGGCGCAGTGGTTAACGAATCCGACTAGGAACCATGAGGTTGCGGGTTCAATCCCTGCCCTTGCCCAGTGGGTTAAGAATCTGGCATTGCTGTGAGCTGTGGTGTAGGTCGCAGACGCGTCTCAAATCCCGCGTTGCTGTGGCTCTGGCGTAGGCCGGTGGCTACAGCTCCGATTGGACCCCTAGCCTGGGAACCTCCATATGCCACGGGAGTGGCCCAAGAAATGGGAAAAAGACAAAAAAAAAAAAAGAATTCAGCTTGGATTTGTACCCAGTTCCTGGGAGGTAGCCTCTAAACCCTTAGAATTTTCCAAGTAACAAGTGTGTTTTTTTTTTTAATGAGATGAACCCTGACACTTTCTGCTAATGAAGTCATTCATAGTGGGCCCCTCGATACTTGATATAACAAGGTGATCTGAGATGGGGACTGGACACACCAAGAAAGACCAACCAGGATTAGAGGGTTGGGGCTTTGAGCCATGAACAATCAGCCAGACAGGGGAGGGATGCTGGAGACTGAATTTGAACTTGTGGCAAATAACTCAATCAAACCCACCTATGTAATGAACCCCAATGAAAACTCTGGGCACTGAAGCTCAGGTGAGGTCCCCGGTTGGCAATAATCTGTATATCATCATACATTAATGTGCTAGGGAGGCAACCCATCTGGGGAACAATGAAAACTTCACATTTGGGACCCTCCCAGACCTTGCCCTATGCATCCCTCCCCCTGCCTGATTCTGAGCTATGTGCTTTTGCTATAATAAAACTTTAATCATAAGAATGGCTGGCAGGAGTTTCCTGGTGGCACAGTACATTTAGGATCCAGCATTGTCACTACTGTGGCGAGTGTTTGATCCCTGGCCTAGGAACTTCTACATGCCATGGGCGTGGCCAAAAAAATAAAATGTTTTTTAAAAATATATATATTGGAGTTTCTGTTGTGGCCCCGTGATAATGAACCCCAATAATATCCATGAGGACTTGGGTTCGCTCCCCGGCCTCACTCACTGGGTTAAGCATCTGGAGTTGCCATGTGCTGTGGTGTAGGTTGCAGATGTGGCTCAGATCCAACATTGCTGTGGCTGTGGCATAGGCCGGCAGCTAAAGCCCCGATTTGAACCCTAGCCTGGGAACTTCCATATGCCTTGGGTGCAGCCCTAAAAAGACAAAAATTTACATTTAAATTTAAAAAGGGAGTTCCCGTCGTGGCGCAGTGGTTAACAAATCCGACTAGGAACCATAAGGTTGCCAGTTTGGTCCCTGCCCTTGCTCAGTGGGTTAACGATCCGGTGTTGCTGTGAGCTGTGGTGTAGGTTGCAGACGCGGCTCAGATCCTGCGTTGCTGTGGCTCTGGCGCAGGCCAGTGGCCACAGCTCCGATTCGACCCCTAGCCTGGGAACCTCCATATGCCGTGGGAGCGGCCCAAGAAATAGCAAAAAGACAAAAAAAAATTTTTTTTAATTAAAAAAAATAAAAAGTATACACTATTAAAAGGGTAGATGTCTTTTCTACCACTTTATATGTCTAAGGCCATACCACCCTGAATATGCCTGATCTCGTCACCACTTAATAAATAAGCATGAAAAGTCAGAATTTGCTTTTTTTCCTCCTAGCAACAGAATTCCTTCATCATCTTGCCTCTGCCCTCCAAAACGCTTTCATTCCATCCTACTATTTTTAGCACAGAGACCTTAAACATCTCACTCTGTCACAGGACATCCTGCCAGGTCACTACATGGATGATCTCATGCAGATCCCATGAGGAGGGCAGGAAGGACAATCTGGTACCTCATATGCCATTGGCGGCACCTTAATGTGGGACGCCTCAGGCGAATGAACTTCTAAGTGGTCTAGACAATGGTTCTTTGTGTGGTCCCCATACTTCATCAGCATCACCTGGGTAGTTGTTAGACATGCAGATTCTTGGGCCCAACCCTGGATTGACTGAGTCAGAAGTTTGGGGGAACAGCCCATAAATCCGTGTTTAAACAAGCCCTCCAGGTGATTTATTTATTTATTTATTCTGTGCTCAGGCCAGGGACTGAATCTGCACCACAGCAGCAACTTGAGCCACTGCAGTGACAACACCAGATCCTTAACCCAGGGCACTACAAAGGAAATCCCCTCTGAGGATATCGGGGTCATTTAAATATCCCCTCCAAAATGAAAGTGATAGCACTTCCACAATATATTTAGAGAATTACTTGAAAGCACTTATACCAAAGATGTTTATGAAAGTGGTACCTGCAGGATACCTTGAGAAGTTGATGGTCTTCCCTGTGTTGTATATAGAGAAGTGTGTAAGCACATGTTACAAGATGTTTATGAAAGTGGACACACTGTTGGATACATTGGGGGGAGAGTTTGTTCACAAATGGAAAAGAGAGCTCTCCTCTACTGCAATTAGAGATGTGGATTTTTTAATTAAAAATAAAAAATCAATATCCCCTCCAACATAAGAAGTTGTCATTTAAAAAGGTAGGACTGATAAGCCTCTTTGGATTTTGAAGGCAACCTATTTCACTTTTGGGTGCTCAAACACATTAGTTATTAGATAACTAAAAACACTGCAGGATTTAATGGCATAAAGAAAAGGCCATCCACGTGGTTGGTCCAGGCTCCACAGTAGATAGTCTGTTCTTAGCCCTAGTAAACCAGTGGTGCTTGAACACTCTTTGGCAAATCCCTGCTGATTAGAATCTAAAGCAAACTCTAGTAAAACAATCAAGAGAAGGCCCCTAGTATTTTTTAGAATAAGTCATACCCTTTCAGCCAGCATGCATCCCATTCTTGAGATATGCTCTTAGCTTGCTATTGGATCCTCACAGATTCAGAACACATGAACACAGGACAAGAAGTGAAAATGCAACCAGAGTTAACCTTCATGAACTGAGAGTCATCTAATCTGCATGGAGATCATCAGATCAAGTCATAGCTAAAGGTGTGGATTTAAATGCATACAAAGGGGATGAAACAAGGCTTGCAAAAATTCTCAGAAAGGAGTTAGAACTAAGACTTCTGCCTAATTCAGAATTGTTGCAAAACTGTAAATTAAATGAAAGGGAAACTGGAAAGAGACCACCCATTGGTAAGACCTCTCCCCGAGCTTTATTTTTTTATTTTTTATTTTTTGTCTTTTTTTGCCATTTCTTGGGCCGCTCCCATGGCATATGGAAGTTTGATTAGGCCCCTAGCCTGGGAACCTCCATATGCCGCAGGTGTGGCCCTAAAAAGTAAAAATAATAATAATAATAATAATAAATTTCAACCTTAGAAAACTAAATATAGAACTACCATATGACCCAGTAATCCCACTCTTGGGCATATGTATGGACAAAATTTTCCTTGAAAAAGATACATGCACCTGTATGTTCATTGCAGCACTATTCACAATAGCCAAGACATAGAATCAACCTAAATATCCATCAATAGATGAATGGATTAAGAAGATGTGGTATATATACACAATAGAATACTACTCAGCCATAAAGCAAAACAAACAAAATAATGCCATTTGCACCAACATGGATGGAACTAGAGACTCTAACACTGAGTGAAAATAAGCCAGAAAGAGAAAGACAAATACCATATGATATCACATACCTGGAACCTAATATATGGCACAAATGAAACTTTCCACAGAAAAGAAACTCATGGACTTGGAGAACAGACTCGTGGTTGCCAAGAGGGAGGGGGAGGGGGAGGGAATCTGGGGTTAATAGATGCAAAATATTGCATTTGGAATGGATAAGCAATGAGATCCTGCTATATAGCACAGGGAACTATATCTAGTCACTTATGATGGAACGTGATGGAGGATAATGTGAAAAAAAGAATATGTATATATATACATGTGACTGGGTCACTTTGCTGTACAGTAGAAATTGACAGAACACTGTAAACCAACTATAATGGAAAAAAATTAAAATTATTAAAAAAAAAGAAATTCAGCAACACAGTGGAACAAAAAACCTAATAATAGTCATACAAGAAGAAATGGAAGAGTCATTCTGCTTGCTTCAGCCTGCACACACACACACACACACACACACACGCCCCCACCCCAGCTGAAATCAACATTGTTTAGCACCAAGAGGGAAATTCCCAGATGAAAAGGGTTCCCCTTATCAAAAAAGAAAGAGCGGGGAGGAGTTCCCGTCGTGGCGCAGTGGTTAGCGAATCCGACTAGGAACCATGAGGTTGCGGGTTCGGTCCCTGCCCTTGCTCAGTGGGTTAACGATCCGGCGTTGCCTGATCCGGCGTTGCCGTGAGCTGTGGTGTAGGTTGCAGACGCGGCTCAGATCCTGTGTTGCTGTGGCTCTGGCGTAGGCCGGGGGCTGCAGCTCCGATTCGACCCCTAGACTGGGACCCTCCATATGCCATGGGAGTGGCCCAAAGAAATAGCAAAAAGACAAAAAAAAAAGAAAGAAAGAAAGAGCGGGGTGAGTGATCAACTTCCCTAGCCTATCAGGACAATGCAAGAAGGTTCCACTTCAGTTTTATCCTACACTGACCACCAAAGCTGAGATATGTAGAATCAGCTAGGAACAAGGAAGAAAAGCAGGATTTACCAATAGCAGCCACACAGCTGGAGAGATCACAGTTCAATGACCTGTTCTACAGACAAAATCAGTAGATTTTGCCACTGCAGAAACTGTTGGAACCACAGTGAACCGCCCACAGATTTCATTAGTTTTCATACCCACATTTCATATTCATATTTGCCAGCCACTTGCATCCCTCCCTACTCCCTCCAATGCCCAACACCCATCTTCACTGGAGCCCTTGAACCACAATGGCAGCCCACCCAGTCTTCTGCAGATGAAAAAAAAACAAGATGCCAGCACAGATCCCAGCAAGTGACCCTAAATACCTTGTGCACACTTGAGGCTGACCTCCCTCTCCAGCTGTGCTCTTACATACTGCCAGCCTGACGTCTATCACCAGTTTCCTCTGCAGTTCACACACCCCAAGGGAAAGACAACACTGCCAGAGGAGACAGCTGGGGCTCCCACAGCTGCCAGTGAGCCCAGAGTTGGCTTTGACCCTTGCCGTCTGTCCTGGCCTCCAACACTGCATATGTATTTACAACAGGCCCAGACACTTCACAGGCACCTGCAGCTCATCCCCACCCAAGTGTGTGCATACTACCAGCTCCAGCCACCACCACTACCTGTCAAAGTCCCCAGCCACTGGACCTGGATGCACCACTGAGGACCCCCAAAGCCTTCACTGCCCCTTTGAGCCCCCTGCAGTGTTCACTAGGGATCATGCAGCTGTTGATGCTGAGGATCACGACAGCCTGAACAGAAGATATAAAATGTCCCCGCCCTGACCCTGACCCAGTGCAACTACACACCCCAGCACTTGGCACCCTGCATCACTAGACCTGGGGTTACAGCATGCTTCGGCAAGCCCCTACCCACAGCGAAAGTCTTCCCTTACCAAAGTCAGTCCATAAATCTGGAAGAAGTGACTGCTTCTTCAGATATTCCCACACCTATGCTAGGCTAAAAGGATAATGAAGAACCAGGCAAACATGTAAAGGAACCCAATAAACCTCCAGTAAATGGTCCCCCAAAAAATAGAGTTCCAGGAATTACAAATAATTGTACCAAAGAGGCCTAGAGAGCTGTAAAAGAACATAGACAAAAAGCTTAATGATATCAGAAAAACAATACAAGAAAAAAGTAAGAAGTTCAACAAAGAGCTAGAACATTAAGAAAACCAAGTAGAAATTTGGAAGCTGAAGAAATTCCCACTGTGGCTCAGCAGGTTAAGAACCCAACTAGTATCCATGAGAATGCAGGTTGATCCCTGGTCTTGTTCGGTGGGTTAAGGATCCAGCATTGCTGCAAGCTGCAACATAGGTCTCAGATGAGGCCTGGGTCCAGCTTGCTGTGGCCGTGGTACAGGTTGGCAGCTGCAGCTCAGATTCAACCCCAGCCCGGGAACTTCCATGTGCCACAGGTGCAGCCGTAAAAAGAAAGAAAGAAAGAAAGAAAAAAAAAAAGATGAAGGAGAAATTTTGGAGCTGAATACAATTATTGAAGAATTGAATGAAGAGTTCCAAAAGCCGACATAACCAAGCAGAAAAAAAGAATCTGTGATCTAGACAACAGATCAATTGAAATTACCCAATCATAGGAGCAAAAAGGATAAAAAAAAAAAAAAGAACAAGATGGAAGAAAAGAAGCCTATAGTACTTATGAGAAACCATTAAGACAAATATTCTACCCATTATTAGAGTACCAAAAGGAGAAGAAATGGAGAAAGGGATAGAAAGATATTTAAAGAAACAATGGCTAAAAATATCCCAAAGCTAGGAAAAGATTTGGACATCCAAATTCATGAGGCAAAAAGTCACCTCAAAATCTCAATCCAAAAAATCTCCTAGGCACATTATAGTGAATCTATCTAATGAGTTCCCACTGTGGTGCAATGGGATCAGTGGTGTCTTGGAAACACTGGGATGCAGGCTCGATCCCTGGCCCAGCACAGTGGGTTAAGGATCCAGTGTTGCTGCAGCTGTGGCTTAGGTTGCAACTGCGGCTCAAATCTGATCCCTTGCCTTGGAACTCCAAATGCCATGGGGCAGCCAAAAGGAAAAAGAAAAGGAATTCCCTGGTGGCCTAGTGGTTAAGGATCCTGCCTTGTCACTGCTGTGGCTCTGGTTCAATACCTGACCCTGGGAACTTCTGCATGCTCTAAGTGTGGCACAGGGAAAAGAAAAAAAAAAAATGCTGGGTCGAGGGAGGAAACTGGTCAGGTGCAGCTCTAAAAAGACAAATAATAATAATAATAATAATGATAATGATAATAATAATAATAATAAAGTATTGAAAGAAAAAAACAACTTACCCATCAAAGTTGTCATTTAGAAATGAGACAAGAAAAAGACCTTCCCTAACAGAAAAAGTTGAGGGACTTCATCACCACTAGAACTGCCTTAAATGCTGAGAGGAGTTCTGAAGCTCAGGTGAAAGGATGGTAATTAGTACCATGAAAACATTCAACATACTGATACAGGTAAGCATACAGTTAGAATCAGATATTCTTTTTTTTTTCTTTTTTCCTTTTTTGGCCACACCCTCAGGCATATGGAAGTTCCTGGGCCAGGGCTCAAGTCTGAGCTACATCTGCACCCTACACCACGGCTGTAGCAACACCAGATCCTTAACCAACTGCACCAGGCCAGTATTGAACTAGCATGCCACAGAGACAAGCTGAATCATTAACGCACTGCACCACAACAGGAACCCCAAGGCCAGCATTACCTTAATACCAAAGCCAGATAAGGCCAATGTCTCTGATGCATACAGATATAAAAATTCTTGGAGTTCCCGCTGTGGTACAGTAGAAACAAATCCGACTAGGAACCATGAGGTTGCAGGTTTGATCCAGGGCCTCACTCAATGAGTTAAGGATCCGACATTGCTCTGGTGTAGGTTGCAGAAGTAGTTCAGATCTGATGTTGCTCTGGCTGCAGTATAGGCCGGCAGCTATAGTTCCAGTTCGACCCCTAGCCTGGGAACCTCCATATGCCATGGGTGCAGCCCTAAAAAAAAGCAAAAAAAAAAAAAAATTCTCAACAAAATATTAGCAAAGCAAATTCAACAGCACATTTAAAGGGTCATATACCATGATCAAGTGGGATTCATTCCTGGGATACAAGGATGGTTCACCAAACACATACACAAATTATTAAATGTGATATACCATTTTAGTAAAATGAAGGCAAAAACCACGAGATCATGTAAATAGAAAAGAAAAAGCATTTGACAAATTACAACATCTTTTCATGATAAATATTCTCAACAGGTTGAGTAGAGAAGGAAATACCTGAACATGATAAAGGCCATAAATGACAAGACCACAGCTAACATCATACTCAATGGTTAAAGTTTAAAAGCTTTTCCTCTAAGATCAGGAACAAGACAAGGGGACCACTCTCACTACTACTCAACATAGCCCTAGAAGTCCCCGTTAAAGTGATCAGGCAATAAAAAGATACAAAAGCCATCCAAATCAGTAAAGAAGTAAAACGGTCTCTGCCGATGATATGACCTTATTCGTTGGAAATCCTAAGGACTCCCCCGAAAAACTGTTAGAACTAATAAATCAATTCAGTAAAACTGTTAGAACTAATAAATCAATTCAGTAAAACTGTTAGAACTAATAAATCAATTCAAAATGAACATATAAAAATCAGTTGCTTTTCCATATAGTACTAATAAAACAACAAAAAAAACAAAATACAGAAAACAATCCTATTCACACTAATATCAAAAATAATAAAATATTTAGGAATAAATTCAAGAGGTTGAAATTTCTGCATAGAGAAAAACTACATTGATTAAAGAAATTGAAGACACACAAAAAGGAAGGATATCCTTTGTCCATGGATCAGAAGAATTAATATTGTTAAAAATATCCATACTAACCAAACCAATTATAGATTCAACACAACCTCTATCAAAATTCCAATGGCCTTTTCTGCAGAAATAGAAAAAAAAAAAAAACCCAAGACTTGTGTAGTAACACAAAAGACTGCAAAAAAGTAATACCCAAAGCAAGCATGAGAAAAAAGAATAAAGCCAGAGGCATCATGCTTCCTAATTTCAAATAATACTACAAAGCTATAACTGAAACATTTATAGAACTAGCATATAGACACATGGACCAATGCAACTAGAAAGCCCAGAAAAAACTCCTGCATTTACAGTCAACTAATATTTGATAAGGGAGCCAAAAACATTAAATGGGAAAGATAGTCTTTTCAACACAACTATTTATATGGGAAAACTGAATAACCACCTGGAGAAAAATGAAGCTGAACCACTATCTTACACTACTCCCTAAAATTAACTCAAGGTAGATTAAAGACTTAAACATAAGACATGACACCATAAAATTCCTAGAAGAAAACATATGGAAAAAGCTCTTTAACATTGCTCTTGTCTACCAAAAGCACAAGCAAAAAAAGCAAAAATCATTAAGTGGTTCCACATCTAACTAAAAAGTTTCTGCACAGCAAAAGACCCAATTAAAAAAAAAAAAAAAAAAGACAACCTACAGGAGGAAATATCTACAAACCATGTATCTGACAAGGAGTTAATATCCAGTATATATAAAGAACTCATTCAACTAAGTAACAAAGAAGCAAAAAGTAAAAATCTGATTTTTTAAATGGGAAGAGGATTTATATAAATAGACATTTTTCTAAATAAGACATACAAATGGCCAGTAAGTAATTTTTTTGAGTCATAAGCAGTTGACTGACTCACTGTGACTCAAGACCACAAGGAAAACATTTCTACTTCATGCCATTCTGAGTCCTAGGGATGGGGCCCAGATGCAGGAGCGATACTTGGGGCCCGTTAACATGAAAACATGCTCAACATCACAAATCATCAGGGAAATGCAAATCAAAACCACAGTGAGATATTACCTCACATCTATTAGAACGGCCATCACCAAAAAGACAAAAAAAGCTAAGTGTTGGTGAGAAAGTGGATCAAAGGGAACTCTTGCACACTGTTGGTGGGATGCAAATTGGCACAGTCATTATGGAAAACTATGGAGTTTCTTCAAAAGATTAAAAATAGAACTACCATACGATTCATCAATTTCACTTCTGGATATATATCCAAAGGAAATGAAAATAGGATATGGATGAGAGATATGCAGTCCCATGCTTATGGCAGCATTACTCACAATAGCAAGAGAGAGGAAAAAAACCATAGGATCCATCTGCAATGAATGAATAAAGAAAATGTGATATACATATGCAACAGCATATTATTTGACCATGAGAAAGAAGGAGATCCTGCCATTTGCAACAATATGGATAGAACTTGAAGTTATTATGCTAGATGAGAAAAGTCAGAGAAAGCCAAATACAATATGATATGATACTACTTATTTGCGGAATATAAAAGACACAAACTCATAGAAACAGAGTAGACAGGTGGTTCCCAGAGGCTAGGAATGTGGAGGAAATGGGGAAATGCGGCTTGAGGGTACAAGCTTGCAACCAGGAATAAGTTCTGGAGATCTAACGCACAGCACAGTCATTTTAGGCAGACATTGGATGTATCACAGGTCCAGTTCCAGAACACCAGAATAAAGTGAATATTGAAATAAAGCAAGTCACATGAATTTTCTGGTTTCCCACTGCATATAGAAGTTATGTCTACACTCTATTATAGTGTAGTAAGTGTGCAATAGCACTATGCCTTAAAAAACAATATACATATCTTAATTTTAAGACACTTTATTACTAAAAATTGCTAACCATCATCCGATCCTGCAGTGAATTATAGTAGTAACATCAAAGATCACTGATCACAGATCATTGTAACAAATATAATAATGATTTTTAAAACTTTGATATATTGTAAGAATTACCAAAACATGACAGAGATACAAAGTGAGCAAACGCTGTTGAAAAATAGCCCTGATAGACTTGCTTGATGCAGGGTTTGTACAAACCTTCCATTGTTAAAAAAAAATAATATCTGCAAAGTGCAAAAAAGAAGGTATGCCTGTATAGACAACACTGTATTATAAACATGAAAGCTGCTAAGAAATTAGATTTTAAATGTTCTCACCACAAAAGAGAAATGACAATTATGTGACACATCAAGAAGGTATTAGCTAACATTACAGTTATTGTCATAAATGTATCAAATCAACTTTGCACACCTAAACATTTATAATTTATCAACTATATCCCAATAAAAAAATTTTTAAAAAGGGAAGGAACTCTCATCATTTTGCCCTTATACTGACCATCTTATGACACATCCTGACAGCCAGAATTAGAATAGCCAGCCAAGCAGTAGAAGTAGAAGCAATACTAACACAGAATTTACCACACGCCAGGCCTTGTTCTAAGCACTTTAAATTTTATTTTTTGGCTTTCAACTCAATATACTTTATTATATTTATAGTTGTACAACGATCATCACAACCCAATTTTACATCATTTCCATCCCAAACACCAGCTGATCCCTCCCCGCTCAGCTTATCTCCTTTGGTAACCATATGTTTTTCAAAATCTGTTAATCAGTATCTGTACCGCACCTTCTTTATCCACTCCTCTGTCCATGGACATTTAGGTTGTTTCCATGTCTTGGCTGTTGTATATAGTGTTGAAATAAACATTAGAGTGCATATATCTTTTTGAGTCATGACTTTCTCTGGATAGATGCCCAGGAGTGGGATTGCCAGATCAAATGGTAATTCTAATTTTTGGTTTTTTTGAGGAAATTGAAATTTTTAACTTATTTTACTCAGGCAATAACTCTATAAATTTGGAACTATTATTCTCATTATTCCTGTGAGGAAATTGAGGCAAACAAAGTTTAATTTGTCAGAGGTCAGAAAGCCAGCAAGCGGCAGAGCAAAATTTTGTGCCAAGGCAATTTGTCTCCTTCCAAATTCATGCTCAAAATCACTACTATTTACTGCCCATTAATCACCTATTTTGGTGCAGCTGGGGAAGGAGGGTTGTTAAAATTAATATACTCCCCATTCAAATATTTATTTAAGGAGTTCCCTTCGTGGCTCAGCGGTTAACGAACCTGACTAGGACCAATGAGGACACAGGTTCAATCCCTGACCTCGCCCAGTGGGTTAAGAATCCAGCATCGCAGTGAGCTGTGGTGTAGGTCATAGACACGGCTTGGATCTGGCATTGCTGTGGCTCTGGCATAACCCGGCAGCTATAGCTCTGATTCAACCCCTAGCCTGGGAAACTCCATATGCCACAGGTGCGGCCTTGAAAAGAAAAAAAAAAATTATTTATGTATTAAAAGTCTGAAGAATTATTCTGTTCTTTTTCCACCCACCCAAACAGCTATTGTTCTACGTTCTCTACAAACTTTGGATTGGGTACACGTTTAGATTTCATAGATAAAATGTCGCTTGACAACCTCCTTTTTTGCCTTTCTTTTTAAATGCCTTCCCTGCCGCCAGGAAATCTGAGCATTTTTTTTTTCTGTTGTGCTGGAGTTGGTAGAGGAAGCCCGCCCTCTAGTGGTCATGTGCTGATATGCAGCCAGATAAAGCTGTCAAAGAAATTGCTTCGATGACATTTTCCTATTACAGATGCAGTGGCAGAACATACATAAGAAAAATGAAAATATTGAAAACAAAAACATCCACAGTGGGTCTTAATGCAGTCTTGTGTTTAACTGAGGGGATGACATTAATCTTAGGTTGTAGGTCAGAACATGAGGTTTCGGAGTTCCCATGGTGGCACAGTGGAGACGAATCCAACTAGGCCCCATGAGGTTGTGGGTTCAATCCCTGACCTCACTCAGTGGGTTAAAATCCAGCATTGGCCCTGAGCTGTGGTGTAGGTTGCAGACATGGCTCAAATCTGGTGTTGCTGTGGCCGTGGTGTAGGCCGGCAGCTACAGCTCCCATTAGACCCCTAGCCTGGGAAACTCCACATGCCCTAAAAAGACAAAAGACAAAAAAAAAAAGAACATGAGATTTCAATGGACAATTATTTTATTCCTGACTCAAATACAGGCAATTCAGGAATATTAGAGCTTTAAAAAAAAAACACCTCCTTCATATCTTGGTAACTTTCAAAAAGGGACTGAAAAATGACAGTCCTTGCAAAATTCTGAAATAAATGCTGGACCACATGGTTTCAACTATGGTTGCTCGAAAACCAACATTCTATAAATTCCCCAGGTTTCCAGGACCTGCAAGTAAATGCAATTCTCTTCTTTTTTCCTTTCTTTCTCAAGACAATATGTGATTGATGGGAGCACCTGGGTATGAGTTCTGCAGTCACAAACCATATGTTATTTTCCTCACATACAGTTGAGGCAATAACAGAAATGATTTGGGGGAGGAGGGTAGAAAAAAAACTAAAACATAACCAAAGTGCATTTGCATTGTAATCTTAGCCAGTTGTGATTAAAATGAGACGGGAGTTCCCTGGTAGCCTAGCAGTTAAGGATCTGGTGTTGACATTGCTGTGGCTCAGGTCACGGCTATGGTGCAGGTTCGATCCCTGGCCTGGGCAAGTTCATATGCCACAGGCACAGCCAAAAAAAAAGACTGTAAGCCCCCAAATTTATCAGCAGCTATGCTACACCATATGTAGTTTTCTTTTCTGAGACATAGGATCCATGTGCCAAGGTAAAACTTGTCTCCACCATTCCTTTCTCTGTTCCTAATAACTGACTTGGAAGTCTATGAATGAGACCTTCTGCAACTATGACAAAGCACATAAGGAACACTCATTCATTCATGGAGCTAGGAACAAGCAAAATGAGGATGAGTGAAATGGGAAAACCCAACTAACTTACTGATTTCTAGTCCCTCTTCACTAAAATCACTGTTAATTCAACAAGTACTTAATGAGCATTGACTGTCTAGAAAAGCATATGAGAAGTATTGTGAGTAGTTAAAAATGAAGACGTAGTCCTTATATTAAAAAGCGTACAAATGAATAAGAGAGCTTCAACAGCAACTCAAGCAAAACAAGAGAAATCATCTTTCAGACCAAGGGGATCAGCAATATTTCATGAAGCAGCACCTGAGCTAGCTCTCTAGGACAGGAAGGATTTCAACAGGCAGGTACAGAAGGGAAGGAATTCTAGACAGAGGAAAGTGTAGCACTCAATGACTCAGCACCCATGGTGCAGAGGGCATTTGAAGAATGACTAGTGTGCGGGAACAGACTGAGGGAAAAGGAAAACTCAGGTTGAAGACAAAATGGTACTTTGGACTTTGTAAGCAAAGGAAAAACATCAAAGGCAATGAGTAGGGTAGTAAAGGCCTGAGTGGAGCTTGGGATTCAGGAAGATTATTCTGGTGGCAACATGGAAGCTGAATGGGAGCTGAGAAAGCTAGAGGCAAGCCAACTGCCTGGGTTATCAGAATGGAAGAACTGAGGAGTAATAAAGGGTCACGTCACAACCATGGAGACAGTATCAACGTCAGAGGGGGGTAAGCTAGAAAAATTACCCCCATTTTCTGCCAAAATCCCCAAGGTTTAGGATACACTTCTATCAGTGACAGTGTCTCACTTCACTTCAGTAATAAGAGAGGCCATGGCAGGGAAAGCCAGCCAACCCCTTCCCTGGGAGGGCAAATAGGGGAGGTCTGTCAGAATCTCTGGAAGCAATTTAAATTGAAAAGAAAAAAAAGAAGCAAAAAGCACCCACATCATTCTGATTCTTCTGCTGGGACAATCATAGAATGAGATCCTTCTGGTTTCCAAATCTGTGAGTTTTTAGTTCTCTCTCATACACTGATTCATTTATGCTGATTATAATTCTGAGATGTGAGAGGTGGACTAGATCATGAAGATAATCTGAAGTAAATGAAATTAACTGTACCAGCTCATAAAGAACACATAGGAGCTCTATAAGGAGCACTCTGGTTTAAAACCACAAGCACAGAAGTTAAGCCTTGATCTCTTAAAACCTCCATTTAAAAAAAAAAAAAAGAGTAATAGATACAAAATATCCTTTTATTACCTACTGGCCCATCTCTATTAGGCCAATTAAAGAAAAAAGGTGGAGTTCCTGTCCTGGCTCAGTGGTTAATGAATCCAACTAGGAACCATGAGGTTTCGGGTTTGATCCCTGGCCTTGCTCAGTGGGTTAAGGATCCAGTGTTGCCGTGAGCTGTGGTGTAGGTTGCAGACGCAGCTCAGATCCCACGTTGCTGTGGCTGTGGCGTAGGCCGGCAGCTACAGCTCCGATTAGACCCCTAGTCTGTGTGGAACCTCCATATGCCACGGGTGCAGCCCTAGAAAAAGACAAAAAAAAAAAAGAACAAAGGTAATGAAACAGGCAAATGAAGAGTTCCCTTGTGGTGCAGTGGGGTAAGGACCTGGGGTTGTCACTGCAATGGCTGAGTAGCCACTGTGGCACTGGTTCGATCCCTGGCCCAGGACCTTCCACAGGTCACAAATACAAGCAAAAAAGAAAAGAAACAGGCAAATAAAAAAGATAAAAGAGACACTACCTTTTTCCATATTTTTAATTACCATTATTGCACCAATACAGCATATGCTTTATATACATATATCTTAAACCTCATTTTCAATTTTTCAGCAATTCAAATACATAATATATTATCATCTTGAGAATACAAAGAACACAACATAGAGGAAGATTGAGAAAATAGGTTCCCAGTGGTTAGTCGCTAGTGATTCTACACTTTCCTTTTAGTGTTTTCATTGGAATTTTTAAATGTCCTGCCATGGCTCTGTAAGAATAGAGCTGCCTGGAAGGGGAAGCAATGGGGGGCGGGGGGAAATGGACCCAAAGGTGAAAAGAGTCAAGAAGGAAATCCAAGAGAGAGACTCTATTTTGAAACTAAATCAAAGGACTCCCTTCAGCCAGAGTGTACACATCCAAACAGGGGCTGAGGGAGGAAGTGATGTCCTCCTGTTTCACTCTTAAACTGCCCCTTCACAAACAAAAGAGCTGGTGCCCACTCACTGATGAATGGGGACTCCTCCCCGACACTGTCAAAGGAATGATGGGCAGAGGGAAGAGAAGTGGTGGGAGAGCAATTTGCTTTCAAGATACCTGGGCAATGGGTGTCACAGCATTCAGGTGGGCAAACCTATCACAGCTAAAGCCAAGACTCTCCAGCTTCCTTCATAAATGACAATATGTAATAGCAGCTTTTTTGTTGAAGAGCTGGTGGATTGAAAAAAAAAAAAAATGCTTATGAAAAGGGGCCAGATACCCAGGCAGCAAGGCAACGTGGGTACTGAACAAGAGTTAAGTGTGTTCAACCTCTCTGCTCCACAAATCAGGTTAAAAACTCTAAACCCTTTAATTTCAGGTCAAATAAGGGGGCCATTACAAAGTAATGGCATGCTTTAAATGCAGCAACTTGATGGAGCTGCAAGAAAGGAAATGCTTCTCTAGAATATAACTAGGAAAACACAGCCCCTTGAACCTCCTTCATCTAAGAGACACCCACTGATTAAAGTTGCTGCACTATTCAACAAACACAAGAGTGGAGGTGCCACCAACACAACCCTCCTAATTGAAAGAGACACGTAAACGCATGAGAGGGTAACGGGGCGACACTCAGCACTGGACATTCACTGAACAGGATAAGCCTAAGGGAGGATATCAAGCAGAGACCCAGGAAATAGGTCTTTCTTCATACCTACCCCCATCAAAACTCTGAACCTGGAAACACTGAGCTCAGTCTGTCCATTTTTAGTGTCTTGGGTTAATGGAAAAGAAGGTTCCAAGGTTTTTGTCTCCCCTGAAATTGCTAAACAGGGCTTCACAAAGAGGCACACAAGGGTCATGAGATGATTCTGAAATAATTTAAAAATGGAGAAAAACTTCACAGATGTTAGGGTTATTTCCCCCTCAAAGAGACCCTGGCCTTTTGAGCCCTGAATAGTCAGCCATAGGCACGATAAGACCAACTATCCCCCTGCCTTGGTAGAGAACAGGAGATAAGAAAGACCTTCTTGGCTGCACAGCAAGAACAACATGGGGAAGTGACACAAACCAGCCCGGACAGCCTGGACACAATGGAGAAGCTATGAGAAAGATTGTCCAGTAAATTTGGTTCTGGGGAGGAAAGGGGTTCCTAGCTCCCCTCAAAGATCGTTGCCCTCAAGGTCATTTTTATTCTTCAAGTCTGTCCTTAACATCCTGCCAGTGTTGTTCAGAACTGGACCCAGTTGGATGGCTGTGGTGCCTGGTTTGGAACAGAGCTGCAAGACAAGGGAACAGAAAGAAAGCCAGAGGCATATTAAGACAGGGACTTCATACTTCATAGTTCCTAAGAAATCTCTGCCCAGAATTCCTGAAACTATACTTTACAGCAACTCTACTTTCGAAGGCTTGAACTATTACACTCAAGCTTCTTCCTACAGCTTTCTTATCCCACCATCCCCAGCACTCCTCTACCTCCTTACCTAAATTCCTGCCTAAGACTCTATGTGACCTACAAATGCCCTGCTCTCCCAGATCGAAGATCTCATCTGACTGCACATGTACCATCTATACCCAGCTGAGGGCATGCTGGCTTCCCTCTGCTGATACCTGGATGCAGTGCTAAAGTCTCCCCACAAGTCATTGCTTGCAGAAACTGGAACTGGTGCTGGTGTCGTGACAGGAGCGGGAGAATCCAAATCTAAAAGGATATCTGAATACAAGGTAAGAGAACAAAAAAGAAAAGGGGAATCATAATAAAAATTTTAGAAATGAAAACTTATGCTCATACTAAAACCTACACATTCACATTCACAGCAACTTTGTTATTACAAAAACTGGAAACAACCCAGATGTTTTTCCCTGGGTGGTGACTAAACATTATGGTACATCCATACCACGGAATACTACCCAGCAATAAACAGGAATAAACCACTGATATACACAACTTGATGAATCTCAAGGGATCAATCTCAATCATGCTGAGTGGGAAAAATCAATCCCAAAGGTTATATACTCTGTGATTCCACTTACATAACATCCCTAAAGTGAGTGACAAAATTAAAGATGGAGACCAGATTAGCGATTGACCACCAAGGGTTAGGGATTACTGGGGGGCAGACAGGAAGGGAGGTGTGGTTATAAGGGAGTGATGAAGTGATACAAGGGATCCTTGTCGTGGTGGAACTGTTTGGTGTCCTGACCATGGTGATGAATCCAGGAACACACACATGATAAAATTGCAAAGAACTACAGCCAGCCTACCACACGGATTTGAACTGCGTGAGTCCATTCACACACATATTTTTTTTTTCCAGTAAACAAATACTACCTTACTACATGAGCTGTGGTTGGTTGAAACTGCAGATGCATAACCACAGATACACAGGGTTAACATGAAGTTATACACTGATTTTCAACTGCACAAAGTTGGGGGCGAGGTCAGTGCACCTAAGCCCTGCATTGTTCAAGGGTCAACCATATACACAAATGAGAACACGTAAAAATGATGAAGTCTAAGTAAATATATGGTATCAGTGTCAATTTCCTAGTTGCGATGTTCAACCATGGTTGTACAAAACGAGGGTAACTGGGAAAAGGTACATGGGATTTCTTTGTATTATTTTTTACAATTACATGTGAATCTATAATTACCTCAAAATCAAAAGTTTAATTTAAAAAAACAAAATAAATCTCAGATATCCTCAGTGACTTCTGGCAACACTTATCAAAAGAAGTAACCTGGAGGAGTTCCTGCTGTGGAAAAGTGGATTAAGGACCTGGTGTTGCCTCAACTTCTGCTGTAGGTCACAACTGAGGAACTTTGATCTCTGGCCTGGGAACTTCCATATGGCTGCAGGTGTGGCCAAAAAAAGAAAAGAAAAGAAAAAGAAGATGAAGAAGATGAAGAAGTAGCCTGGAGTTGCCTGGTGGCTCAGTGGGTTAAGTATCCAGCACTGTCCCTGCTGTGGCCTTGATTTGCTCTCTGGCCCACATGTGCGGCCGAAAAGGAAAAGGAAAAAAAAAAAAAAAAAAAGTAGCCGGAGTTCCCATCGTGGCGCAGTGGTTAACGAATCCGACTAGGAACCATGAGGTTGCGGGTTCGGTCCCTGCCCTTGCTCAGTGGGTTAACGATCCGGCGTTGTCGTGAGCTGTGGTGTAGGTCGCAGATGCGGCTCAGATCCCGCGTTGCTGTGGCTCTGGCTCTGGCGTAGGCCGGTGGCTGCAGCTCCAATTCGACCCCTAGCCTGGGAACCTCCATATGCCACGGGAGCGGCCCAAGAAATAGCAACAACAACAATGACAAAAAAGACAAAAGACAAAAAAAAAAGTAGCCTATAACCACTTTTACCTCAAAAATTCCAGAAAAAAAAAGTCTACTCTTAGCAATCAATTATAAATGATACAATTATTAATGACAAAATATAAAACAAATATTAAAATATAATTAGTTAATAAGTTAAAATGTCCAGATTCTAATATTTGGTTCCCTAATCTTAGGAAATTCCTTTCTGAGTTCTAATTTTGCATCCTTTAAATGGAAAAAACTGTATCTATTCCTTTGTCCTACCAGATAGTAAGGAAAAATGGAAATGTGTTCATAAACCCAGATGTTATCTTATTTCCTCTCAATTGCCCTTGTAGAGAAACAGAAAGGATTATGAAATAACATCCACTGAATGGCTACTATATATATAAGTACTGTGCTGGGTGCCATCACATCACTTCATCCTCACAGTCTTGGGGTAGTTTTATACATCCATTTTACAGGTAATTAATACTGAGACTCAAAGAACTTAAATAATGTTACCAAACACATTCAGATATAAAGTAGCAGAGCTGTGACCAAAATCTTGGCCATCTGACTCTCAAGCCTACTAACATTTCACCAAGGTACAACAAAGGAAACAGTCTTCTTAATATCTACTCGTTTTCTGCCAAAGAACCTACCTGATACTATAACTCTCAGCTCACTAGAAAAGCTTTAATTCCTTCCTAGAGGCTGCCAAAATCACCTTGTCAGTACTAAGTGCCATTTATTTATTTACTGGCTGCACCCCTGGCATGTGGAAGTTACCAGGTCAGAGATTGAGCCCATGCCGCAGCAGCAACCCAAGATGCTGCACTGACAACGCTGGATCCTTAACCCTCTGTGTCACAAGAGAACTCCCCAAGTGCCATTTAATAGCAAAACCATCAACACTCTCCATGGCAAACAGGTACTACCCAATTAAAACTTAAGATATGATTTTTCAAAATTAAAAATACTAGAGATTCACCTGCATCATTACCTCCATGATTAGATTTCGGTATGGGTGGTGGAGTGACATGGTTGCTGATGGCAACTGAAGAGGATGGCGGGGGAATTGTGACCTTGCCTCCAGGTGGCGGTGGGAGTAAGCTCAGGCCCCCAGTCCCTGCAGTCTTGGGCTTAGAAGCACCTCCTTTCTTGGTTGTAATGTTCTACAAAAGAAAAAAAGAAAGTGAACAAAAAAAAACAACAAAAAAAAGGGAGTTCCCGTCGTGGCGCAGTGGTTAACGAATCCGACTAGGAACCATGAGGTGCGGGTTCAGTCCCTGCCCTTGCTCAGTGGGTTAACGATCCGGCGTTGCCCTGAGCTGTGGTGTAGGTTGCAGACGCGGCTCGGATCCCGTGTTGCTGTGGCTCTGGCGTAGGCCGGTGGCTACAGCTTCCATTCGACCCCTAGCCTGGGACCCTCCATATGCCACGGGAGCGGCCCAAGAAATAGCAACAACAACAACAAAAAAAAGACAAAAGACAAAAAAAAAAGAGAGAAAGAAAAAGAGAGGTCGAGAGCTCCTTGGTGGCGCAGTGGTTAAGGATCTGGCATTGTCACAGCTGTGGCTCAGGTTGAATCCCTGGCTCTGGTCTGGGAACTCTGCACACGGCCAAAAAAAAAAAAAAAAAAAAAAAAAAGAAGAAGAAGAAAAGTCACAGATTTATGAAAATACAAGAAGGGATGGGAGAACCATACTCACCCCAATACTCAACTTGATGGTCTGTCCTTCCTTGAAACCCAGATCCAACTTGGGACGAGCGTCCATTTCCTGAGATTCTTTGGAAATCTCAGATTCCTGCTTTACCCACCTTCAGTAAAAGAAGGTTGTTTTAATTGGGATCCTTTGAAAGCAGAGTCTGACACACAAATCTGAGTGTAGCTAATTTATGTGAAACACATAAAGGAACATGAAACATGATAAAGGAAAGAGAAAAGCCAAGAAAGAGGGCAACTAGGATTCAATGCCACTGAGGAACCATACAAAATGCATATTAAACTTGTCCCTCCAAAAGAGGGCATTTAGCCACCAGTTCCCATCCTCCATGGCTAAGGGCTGCCCCTGAGGGGGTGTTTATTTCTCAGTTGTTCCAGGCTGCCCCCCCTTGCTAACTAGGTGCCCTTTCACAATTTCAGAAAGTCCTGAAGCAGAAAAGGAGATGTGTCCCCAACCTTGAGATAGGAAGCTGACTACCTGGTGCTGTCCAGCATAGCTGAGCCAAAATCAAATGGGCTGAATACTGCAAAAGGCACAAAACATGCCAGCTACAAGAATAACAAAACTGGCACATAACTCCCCACATATCACATACCCAGCCCTACGGTTACTGCTAAGCCTCCCTCAGCCACTTAAAAGCAATGGCAGATGCCCCAGGGGCATAAACAAAAGCATCACCTCAAGCCACTGTACAGGAATTAAAAACACATCCCAGCTATAAGGAAAGGACAGAACAGACACAAAGATAACATGAGAAAACAGTGAATGGAAAGAGTTATATGCAAATGAACTAGTTCACCAAATAAAGAAACCAAGAGGTAAAAGAGACAGTGTCCATTCAACTGAGAAGGAGCATTCCCAAAAACACTTAACCTGGTCACTAAGAACAAGCTTCACTCACTTGAAGTGATCTTGTAAAGAGACATTAAAGTCGAAGGCATCACCTCGATCTGTGAAGCCAATGCCAATGAAAGCACTGCGCCCTGTTGAAAAAAAAATCAGAATCCTCAGAACAGGAAGTATCCCTTGGGGCAAACTCTGCCCAAGGAAATTATTACCGTTACCCTAACTAGACAGCCATCCGTAAATGTGAAACACTTTCTCACAGACCAGGGGTCCACAAACCACATACAGCCTATAGGCCAAATGCTGCCAGAACTTGTTTTTGTAAATAACTGGAACACAGCCACATCAATTTGTTTACATACTATCCATGGCAGCTTTTACAATATAGCAACAGAACTGAGCAGCTACAGGAGTTCCCTGGTGTGGCACAGCGGAAACAAATCCAACCAGAAGGACGCAGGTTCGATCCCTGGCCTTGCTCAGTGGGTTAAGGATCCGGCATTGCTGTGAGCTGTGGTGTAGGTTGCAGACATGGCTTGTGGTTGTGAAGTAAGCTGGCAGCTACAACTCCGACTTGACTCCTAGCCTGGGAACTTCCTATGCTGCAGCCCTAAAAGGCCAAAAAAAAAAAAAACAAAAAACCAAGTAACTACAATAGAAACCACTTGCCCACAAAACCTAAAATATTATTATCTTTGTCTTTATAGAAAAAGTTTGCCAACCTCTGATATAGACTATGGGGAAAAGATAATGACTGCCACAAACATAGATGATTTAAGATAGTCCAACCAAAAGCCACCACAAACAAAGAACAGGCAGGCAATATGTTTCAATTCTTTGGTTAGATATACACTTGGATTTATTTACATCTACCTTTAATTACCGTGTCTTGAGCTTGTGTTCTTTTCTATTACAAATGATATGTTAATCCTTCTCCTTTCACAACAAGCTTTAGAGAAAGGGCAGGGAAAATTTAGTAAACTGAAGTAAGATAATTGCATCAGGACACACCTCCACTAAAGAGCATTAACTACTGCACTTCATTAATACTGCTAATCTCAACCCATCCAAAATCCCTGATTCTTACCAGTACCATCCTGGATCCGGATTACAAAGTAGCGGCTGGAATCTGTCACTGTTTCCACAGCGATACCAGGATATTGTTCTACTGGTGCCTGAGCAAAAAGCTCCCCTGACAGGTAAAAAGATTTCTTTGAGCAAAGGAAGCAAAAATCTAAAAATCAATTAACAAGCATTTTCACTCCTCCAGCCCCCAAATTGAAAGCATTGATTAAAATAAAAAATAAAATAAAATCTTAAAAAAAGGCAAACCAATATCCTTAATGTTAGAGGGTCAACAGCACAGATTACCTGAAACTTTATCCTCGAGTTTGATATACGCAATCTTCCCTTTGGAAGTGATTCGGAGGCGACCTGTCCAATCAGGTTGATCTAATTTCCAGTCAGATGCCCTAGGATAGGAAAATGGGAAGCCTCAGGTCTCAGGTCCGCATCTTTAACATACTAAAAACCTACAAAGAATCATTTGCCACATTTCTATTTGCCTGTTTCTGAATTGCTTACTCCACCTACCTATTAATTAATCAAAAGAATAACTCATGCTTCTCTCTATACGGACACTTCACATTACATACAGTCCAAAGCAAAGAGAGGAAATGTTACTATCAAAGTCCAAGAAGCATCAAAAGAATATATAAAAGTACAAATAAAAGCAATCTTAAAAATGTATCATAATGAGACTATTTTCAGGCTGTAGACAGTATTTTATACAATGGTGTTTTATTGATCAGGGAACAACAAAGTCTACTAAATGAAACACTGGATAACAGAAGTCTCCCAAATCCCTAAACATATTATCTTTCACTGAATTCAACCAATATTTATAGAGTGTGTATTAAGTCACAGGCACCTGTTCTAGGTGCTTGGGATATAAGAGGGAACAGAACAAAGCCCTCAGGAAGCTTATTCTAACAAAAGATAAATAATAAAAAAGAAACAATAAATGAGCAAAATAATTAATATCTCAGGAAGTTGTAAGTGGTAAAGTAAAAAGAAAATGCACAGGCATGGAGGTCCCTGATGGCTCAGCAGGTTAAGGATCCAGCACTGTCACTGCTGTGGCTCAGGTCACTGCTGTGGTACAGGTTTGATGCCTGGCCCAGGAACTTCTGCATGTTGCAGGCGCAGCCAAAAAAAGAAAAGAAAATGCACAGGCAGAAAAGGAAGATGGGAAGGGAGTGGGAAAATGAACAGGCTGCAGCATTCAAGAGGGTGGGCAGGGTGGGCCTTAGTAACAAGGTGACATGTGAGCACAAATGAAGGCAGTGAGTAACCCACACAGATGTCTGGAGGAAAAGCATTCCAGGTGTAGGAAACAGTGCAAAGACACTAAGATAGGATTATGCTTGAATTAATAGTCTCAAGCAAGGAGGTCACTGTTGTTAGAATAAAATTAAGAGATGAGGTGGGAGAGGAGGGACAGATCATGTAGGGCCTTGTAAGCCATTGTAAGAACTTTGGGTTTTACTCTGAGTAGAAGAGGAGCCATTACAGGTTTAGGCAGAGGTGTGACGGGATCTCTCTTTTATTTTAAAAGGATTACTTTGCTGCATATAGCAGAGATACAGCAATATGAATGCCAAAGCAGGGGGATGAGTTCAGACCACTTCAGTTATCTAGAAAAGACATGATGGGGACTAGGAAGAGAGAGTAGCAGAAGTGACTGGACTGCGGATATATTTAAAAGCAAAGCCATGGAGTTCCATTGTGGCTCAGTGGAAACGAATCTGACCACAAGGATGCAGGTTCAATCCCTGGCCTCACTCAGTGGGTTAAGGATCCAGCATTGCCATGAGCTGTGGTGTAGGTCACAGACATGGTTCGGATCTGGCATTGCTGTTGTTGTGGCTGTGACACAGGTCAGCAGCTATAGCTCCAATTCAACCAGTAGCCTGGGAACCTCCATATACTGTGAGTACACCCCTAAAAAGACAAAAAAAAAAAAAGTAAAGGCAATCAATAGAATGGATGTGAGATAAACAAGAAAGAGACCTCAAAGGCAAAGTCAAGGATGACTCTAAGGTTTTCAGCCTGAACAAATGAATTGTCAGTAACTAAGATGAGGAAGGCTACAGATAGAGTGTGTCTGGGAAGAAAGATCAGGAGTTCAGTTTTGGCTGTGTTGAGTCTGAGATGTCTAACAGATTTTCAAGAGAAGGTACAGAGTGTGCTTTTGAATATATGAATCTGGAACTCAGGAAAGATACATCGATTAGAGACACAAATATCCATGGAAACATTACAAATCACTGAATACTTATAATCTGTGTTATAAATGAATTTGAATGAAATCTAAGATATTATTAAATATGACCAATTTTACAAAACACTGCATTTGTGACTTTGTTGCGCCAGCAGTTCTGAAAAGGAAAAGCAAAGTTTTATTAACATTTCATCCCCTGGGAATCTAAGACCTAATACTTGCAGGTTAGGAAGGTAACAATAAAGTATATCTGAATAAAAATAAGTTTAACAAAGAGTACCCTGGTGGTCTAGTGGTTAGGACTTGGCATTTTCACTGCTGCAGCCCAGGTTCAATTCCTGGTCGGGGAACTGAGCTTCCACATCAACACACCGTGGCCAAAATAAATAAATAAATAACAAGATGGTTAAATAAATAAGTTTAACAAGATGAAAAGGAAGTAATGAGAATTTAAATTAGGACAGGTTCTGAATAGGATTTACAAGATAGATCTGTGTCATGCCCTTCTACATTGATGTCCTGCCTTGAAGACCCTAAAGTACCAGAATCTGATCCAGAAGGCAGGTCCCTGGCTGTTCAGTTTTTTAAATGAGTTCTTAACTTATTCCACTATACTACCATGAGCTAGACATAGTGTAAATGGGCTACTGAAAACATTAGGAACAAGCCTACTAGATGTGTTTCTTGGCCTATCATCTCTCTCTAAATGAAGAAATGGACAATAATACAGAAAGTAACAATGCCTAACTTCAAAGGCCAGCATTAAATTACATTATATTAAAACACGCTATAGGGTTTAATGCTGACTTTGCTGGGGAGGAGTGTAATGATGGATTTTTTTTAAAAGTTTTACGGGAGTTCCCGTCACGGCTCAGTGGTTAACAAACCCGACTAAGAAATATGAGGTTGCGGGTTCGATCCCTGGCCTTGCCCAGTGGGTTAAGGATCCGGCATGAGCTGTGGTGTAGGTCACAGACACAGCTCAGATCCTGCATTGCTGTGGCTCTGGCGTAGGCTGGTGGCTACAGCTCCGATGAGACCCCCTAGCCTGGGAACCTCCATATGCCGCAGGAGCGGCCCTAGAAAAGGCAAAAAGACAAAAAAAAAACAGTTTTACAGACTGGGGAAAACCATTTCCTAATCTTTTATGTGTCAACTCAACCTAAATCCTCCTTCCAAAAATCTGGTGAGTGAACATGGAGGATGCAACAGCTTACAGAAGGTGAATTAAAGTCAATCACTCAAAGAAAGCATTTCTCCTGCTTCCTATGAAGTCCAGTTTTTCCATTAATGGCAGCCTAGAGAATAAATCATGCCCATAATGTAAAATGGGTTCTGGTAAACAAGAAAGATTATACACAGACAAAAAGAACAGTACTACTTGTCAAACATCTATTTTGTTCCAGACATTATTTATGCCCATTCTCGTGAAAATTAAGTGACAGGATCTCGCAAAGTAACATTATAACCGTTTTTATAGATGAGGAAACTAAAGCTCAAAAGAGTTAAGTGATACACCAGGGGTAACCCAGCAAGTAAATGCACATTAGGATTCAAACTTAGTTCTGCCCGCTTCACAAAGAGTGGCTGATGTAAAAAGCCTCTTGTATGATAAGATGACAATAATAAGCATGGAAAACACAGAATGACAATGAGAAAAAGGATAAAAGAGGAAAATTAAGAAATTGCTCGGTGCAGTTAACAGACATAGGGATAAAGGTTAAACCAGAAGTGAAGGTAGAAAATACAGTCAGGTAAGAGAAGAAAGGTCTTTTAAAAACCTTGGGAGTTCCCCTGTGGCACAGCAGGTTAAGGACCCAGCATTGTCACTGCAGCAGCTTGGGTCGCTGTATCACATCACTTAGGTAGGCTTAATGCCTGAAGTTGGAGGTCATGAGCTATTTTACCTTATTTAACAGTTCAATCAATGTTAATGTATATGATTAGCTGTAATCTACTAATTTCTTCTTTCGATCAACATCTGCAGGGCCCCCACTATGTACCAGAAACTGTGCTAGACTCTAGGAATATAAAGTTTAAAAAGACCTCACGTTTTTCCTAGTCTAGTCTGGAAAAATGGAAAACCAATCAGTGAGAATGCAGAAGGAAGAGCACAGGCGCTTCGGAAGCACACACAGAACACACCTAAGCCAGAATGGAAGGGTCAAGGAGGGCTCACCAAAGAAGGAGAGGCCTCAGCTGACTCACCCATATTAGTACCTGGGACTACTATCAAAGGGCATGTAGATTCCTACTCAGGTCAATTTGGGGTCTCATTGAAAGTTTGAAATCAGAACTACCTCTTTGTCAAACGATACAACCCACCAGGTCTAGTGCACAGATCAGCAAGCACAAAGCTACTCACAATGAATGAATCTCTGATAAGGAGGCAAAATAACGGACATAGGGAGAGGATAACTTTTGGGCCAAGGTAATAATAAATGCCAAGAGGAACATCATGATGGCAATATGAGTCAGAAATCAAAACAGTATCTTATATACTGCCTTACTCTTTCCTAATTCTTTTTAGGAAATTCATTTTCAATTCTTTTTCACATTTACTATACGACTTCATTTAACCCTCCAAAAACTTCTGCAAGGTATGTACCTAGAGCAGGTTTATTTATCAACTTTTTTTTTTTCTATTTTACAGATGAGAAAACCGAGGTTTGGAGAGGTTAAGAGATTTGTCCCAAATCACATAGCTGTTAAGTTGCCAGGGCTCATACTCACATTTTTTTAACATGTAACCCAATAAATAACATGTTAACTCTTTGGACTACATGACTTGGTGACTTCCTACAGCCTCCTCAGCCCTCGGTCATTGGATTATAAGGGTTGGTTAGTTAGCCCTACAGAGAAAATGCTGCATTAACTCTGGAGGCAAAAGCTTTAACAGAAATTAAGAGGGAAGGAACACAGAAAACACTATAGCAAATATACTTAAAAAGAAACAGACTGGACGACATTGGAAAACTTATGATCATAACCGTTGTCTACGACAAAAAGAGCTGAAGGGAAAAACCATACGGTGGATGATGATATTTGGTTATAAGACTGAACAGCACAAAAGATAAATTAGCTCATCCAGAAAGCGGCCAACAACACAAAGAGTACCCACAAATGCGCACGAGGTACTGGAAATGGGGTAGAGAAGGGGAGACGAGGGTGACAAGCTGAAGGACGCAGGGAAAAGCGAAGGAAAGGTGATTGGAGATAGAGCAGGTTAACCATACCCACTAGATGTGGGTAACCGGGAACAGATGGGTAGTCCAGAGGGTTCGGAGAGGAGGAGGGGTGAGAGAATGCAGGATGGTAATTTTTTTTAAGCAGTGGAAACAAGGATGATGGAAGTTCTGAGTTGGGGAAGAGCAAGAAGACAGGACGGTAACATCCCAGGTGAGGAGGCTAGCAAGGTGATAACCCAGAGGTGGAAGTGGGAGGGACAGACAGCGTGCCACCTGAAGAGCAAACTACCATCCCGACCGAGTACGCCTGTGCTGCAGCGCCTCGGGTTAGTACCTGTAACCGCGGTTGGAGGCCCGGGGCGGAATCCGGTAGACGCTGACGTCGGGCTTCACACACAGGACCGACTCATACTCCAACTCGGCCGCCATCTTGGCTCTGCGCTCCGCGCCGCTGGGGGCGGGGCGTCAGCACGGGGGCGGTACGTAGAGGCGGGGAATGGCCTTACGCAACAACTTCCGCTTTCGCTACTTCCGCTCGCGTTTCGACAGGTCTCTGAGATTAACCTCCGGTGGGCGGTTTGGGGAATCCATGTTGAAACCTGGAAACGGTGAGGTTGCGACGCACCATCTTGGGTAATGGCAAGGATGCCTTCCATGTGCGTGATTCACGTTAGGGAAATCTCCATCCCCGAGAAGCGCTGAGGGAAAGCGCCATCTTGCTCCCAGTGGTTGACATCGGTTCTGTCAGAGGACGACCATCTTAAAAGTCTGGCGATTTTTTTTCTTTCCAGAGCCACTTCTCAACCGTGGTTTCTAAGCAGAAAAGGGCTCTCCTCCAGTGGATTTTAATCTTCCAAATCCAAAGTTCAAAAATGCACAGCCGGATCCGTTGCCTTATAATAGCACTTTTTTATCTGGGAGTTTCCAGACAGGTACCTGTTGAAATAGTCGGCCACACTTTCAGTGTGTATTATGGTTATCTTTTTGTAAATGTTGCACATGTTAAACTGTAAATGGGATCAGCTCGATTCCTGACCAATTCGGAAAACATCATGAACTGTTTAATAGCAGCTGTTTGCTCCCAGTTCTATTATCATGATAAATCCTACTAACAGTTTCTATAAACATGTGCTTTGTACATTCTAAATATAAACTTGCCACAACATTGTCACTTAAATGATTTAATTAGCACAGATAGCAAAAGGAAAGCTGAGATGCGAACTTAAGTCTGTCTTAACTACAACAGCTGTGGTCTGCATTGCATTATGTTGACTGAATGAAAAACCTATCCCTAATTTGTCTACCCTATGTAGCAAAGTAATATTTTAAAATTTAAAAAAAATAGTAAGGAGTTTCCTGTCATGGCTCAATGGTTAACGACTCCAACTAGGAACCATGAGGTTGTGGGTTCGATCCCTGGCCTTGCTCAGTGGGTTAAGGATCCTGCGTTGCCATGAGCTATGGTGTAGGTCAGGTATGGTGTAGGTCACAGGCGCGGCTGGGATCCTGCTTTGTTGTGGCTCTGGCGTAGGCCAGCGGCTACAGCTCCAATTACACCCCGAGCCTGGGAACCTCCATGTGCTACGAGAGCGGCTCTAGAAAAGGCAAAAAGACAAAAATAAAAATAATAAATAAAAATACATTAAAATAAAAAGAATAATATCTAGCATTTGTAAGGGTATGAGGAATCAGATACTCGCCTACACTGTTGGCAGGAATGTAAATTGGTACAGCATTTCTAAAGGAAAATGTAGCAGAATTAAAATATTGTACATAACCTTGAGTTTAGCAGATCCACTAATAACTATTTTATGGAAATTTGCATGTGTGCAAAAAAAGGTACAATAATGATTATTACAGCATTGTTCATTAATAGTGAAACATGGAAACAGCATGAATGTCTACGAACAGAAAATGGCTAATGGCATATCTGTAAGCTTTGAGATATATATAGTAAATAAATAAGTAAAAAATAGATAAATATTAAGGCTATTTTTAAAAATCCAAGATTTTTTTTTAAAAATTTCCACTTAAAATTTCAGTAATCCTTAACTAGTTATGATTTCCTGAATTGTTCATATTCTATGAATTTTTTATATATTGGCATGCTTTAAACGTTATACCTTAAAAGTTCTCTGCTAGCCTGTCAATTTAGCAAACTAATATGGCCATGTATCAGTTCGAACAATACCTCCTCTTGTGACTTTGCCAGGTCATTTATACGAACTTTCTCTAGTACTTCCACTTGCTTCCGTTACACCTCTCTGTTATACCTAATGTGCTATTATTCTTCATATATCTCCTACCAAACCATAAGTTCCATAAAGGCAAGAACTTTGCTTTTTCAGCGCCCAGCACAATACCCTTCACATAGTAGGTGATAATAATTGTCGAATAATGTGAGATTTCTATTCAGTCTAATCATTTAACATATTAACTTGGCCATTTCCCCAAATCTCCCAATTTCAGGACCCTACATATAGTTTGAAAAAAAAATTCAAAAAGTATAAAAGAGTATAAAATGAAAATTGAGTCTTCATCTTATATGGTCAACAACTTTATGCCAATAAATTTAATAAATGAAACGGTCACTGATGTACACAATTTACCAAAAATAATTCAAGAAGGGATAAAAATTGAACAGCCATGTACCTATTAAAGAAAATTGAAATTATGGAGGTGCAACGGAAACAAATCAGTCTAGGATCCATGAGAACGTAGGTTTGATCCCTAGCCTCACTTGGTGGGTTAAGGATCCGGCGTTGCTGTGGCTGTGGCGTAGGCCAGTGGCTACAGCTCTAATTCGACCCCTAGCTTGGGAACCTCCATATGCCATGGGTGCGGCCCTAAAAAAAAAAAAATAGAAAAAAAAAGAAAATTGATTTTATAACTGAAAGCTTTCACACACACACACACACACACACACACACACCAAAAACAAAAAACCTCCAGGCCCAGATGGCTTCATTACTGATCAGCCATATTAGGGAGAAATAATATCAGTCCCATACAAACTCTTTAAAATATTAGATGAGATGAAATATTTTCCAGCTAATTTTTATGAGACAATATTGCCTATTACCTTGATACCAAAATCAGACAAAGATGTCACAAGAAATTTTTTTTTTTTGCTTTTTTTTTACTGCCACATACTCAGCATATGGAGGTTTCCAGACTAGGGGTGGAATCAGAGTTACAGCTGCCAGCCTCTACCACAGCCACAGCAACCCAGGATCCGAGCCATGTCTGCAACCTCATTGCCTCCACAGCTCAGGGCAATGCCGAATCCTTAACCCGCTGAGCAAGGCCAGGGATCAAACCCACAACTTCATGGGTCCTAGTTGGATTCATTTTCACTGCACCACCATTTTAAAAGCAAAAATTCTTAATAAAAAAAATCCCAGTAGGAGTTCCTGGCTTGGCGCAATGGAAATGAGCCCAACTAGGAACCACGAGGACATGGGTTCCATCCCTGGCCTTGCTCAGTGGGTTAAGGATCTGGCGTTTCCATGAGCTGTGGTGTAGGTTGCAGACGCAGCTTAAATCTGGCATTGCTGTGGCTCTGGGGTAGGCCAGCAACAACAGCTCCAAATCAACCCCTAGCCTGGGAACTTCTATGTACCACAGTTGCAGCCCTAAAAAGACAAAAAAGTACAAGAAGTGAAAAACAGAGTTCCCTGGTGGCCTAGTAGTTAAGAACTTGGCATTGTCACTGCTGTGACAGGTTACTGCTGTGGCCCAGGAACTTCTACATGCCATGGCACAGCCAAAAAATAATAATAATAAAAATTTAAAAACTAAAATGCATTAGTTTTTAGAATGGGCCATCTGAAAATACTGTACAATAACAAAGATCTTTAAATAAAGTAACTTTCGTTTCTGTAGACTAGCAACAAACAACCAGAAACTGAATTTTTTTTTTTTTTTTTTTTGCAAGCAAGCAAAGTCTTTATTACAGGAAAGCAAATAGCTCCCAAGGTAGCTGGGAGAGGGGAGAAGAGCCCCCTTCTCTTTTGTCTTATAGGGGTTTTTATCCCTTAAAGATGGGGGGGTACTAACATGGGGTCCATAGAGATATGGTTTTCTCCCATTGGCCTTGCCCAGTTGCCTGTATCAGTCCTTGTCCAATAGAGGTCATAGGGGTGAAATTGTCCCATAAGTCTCATAGTTTCTTTGCCTTTTTCTTCCCATAAACTGAGTTACAGGATGTTAGGGATTAATGTCCATCTGGGTGGACATTACAGTAAACACTCCCTATTGTAAACAAGGCCTGTGGGGATGTTACTGCCTGGAGCCCTTAAACCACAAATGTTAATCAATAGCCATATCAAAGAATGCATCAAGGAGTTCCCATTGTGGCTCAGTGGTTAATGAATCTGACTAGGAACCATGAGGTTGCGGGTTCGATCCCTGCCCTTGCTCAGTGGGTCAAGGATCTGGCATTGCCATGAGCTGTGGTGTAGGTCGTAGATGCGGCTTGGATCTGGCTGTGGCTGTGGTGTAGGCCGGCGGCTATAGCTCAAATTCGACCCCTAGCCTGGGAACCTCCATATGCCACTGGAGCGGCCCAAGAAATGGCAAAGAGGCAAAAAAAAAAATGCACCAAAGCCCAAATTCCTACACTGACTACCTGAGTTATTCTGCCTCAATCCCCCCTTCTAGAGTTGGAGATTCTAACTGGGGGTGAAGGGAAGGGGGTGACAACCACTGCGATTGCTCCCTGATGAAAAGGGAAGTCTTTAGGGGAGAGCGGTTAGGTCTCCACTCATGGGATGGTTGAGTGGGCTTCGATACACTGTATTGGGTACCCCTTCTATCACCACTTGCAGGTTTATAGCTTCAATCGGGATGCAGTGAAGGGAGAAATGCAATTAATTATACAGGGTCTGAATAAAAGGATCAAGATCACAATGATGACTATGGTGAGCAAATATTTCCACAAGGAGAAGGAGATCAACTAGTTCCAGAGTGCAGCTCCAAAGGTTGGAGCTGGATCAGACATTTTATGAATCTGCTGCCGGAGATCTCGAAGATTCAGACACATTCTTGTGAGCGATGGTGTATTGGATCAAAATCTGGACAAGCCCCCCAAAAGGTGATGCTAGAAAGATGTTACTGGAATCTGGGTTCTTGTTCATGCAGCTGAAGAATGAACTTCGAGAACACACAGGCAGCAAGCAAGCAAAGTCTTTATTACAGGAAAGCAAATAGCTCCTAGGACTGCTAGGAGGGGGAAAAGAGACCCCTGAAATTTTTAAAAAAGTTAAAAACACAAAACAGCATCAAAAATCATGACATGCTTTGGGATAAATTTAATATTGCTGAGAGAAACTAAGGTAAACCTCCAAAAATAGAAACATACCAATAGTATGAAAGATTTTGTACTATTAAAATATATGTTCTGCCAAATTGAGCCATACTTTCAATGCAATCCCAATCAAGATCTAAGCAGGCTTTTTTGGAGAAATCAACAACCTGATTTATAAATGCATATGAATATGAAAAAGTCCTAGAATAGCCAAAACAACTTTGAAAGTTAAGAACTAAAATGGAGAATTGACACTAATTACTTCAAGATTTGAGATACAAGAATCAAGACAGTGTTATATAGAATAAGGGTAAACATATAGACCAATGTAACATGATACAAAATCCAGAATAAGCCTTCATCTATATAGTCAAATGATTTTTTTTTTTTTTTGTCTTTTTAGGGCTGCTCCCAGGGCATATGGAGGTTCCCAGGCTCAGGGTCTAATCAGAGCTGTAGCCACCGGCCTATGCCACAGCAACAGCAACACCAGATCCAAGCCATGTCTGCGATCTAAACCACAGCTCATGGCAACGCCAGATCCTTAACCTACTGAGTGAGGCCAGGGATCGAACCCGCCACCTCATGGTTCCTAGTCGGATTAGTTTCTGCTGCATCACGATGGGAGCTCCTATAGTCAAATGATTTTTAACAAAGATGCCAAGGTAATTCAATGGAGAATGATGAACTTTTCAGCAATGGTGCTCAAACACCAGTAAAAAAAATAAAAAGAATGTCAACCCATACCTCACACCATACACAAAAATTAACTTAAATGGATCATAGAGTTATGTGTAAAAGTTAATAATATAAAGCTTCTATGGAAAAAAAATCTGCACAAACTTATGGTAGGAAAAGATTTCTTTTTATATAAAACACAGCAGTTGCAAAGTATAAAATATTTGATAATTGGACTTTATCAAAATTAAAAATATTTATTCTTCAAAAGATACTGTTACCACTAAAGAAAGTGAAAAGGTGAACCACAGACTGAGAGAAAATACAATACATATATCAAAGAACTTGTACTCAGAATGGTAGATATGTGTATATATGTGTGGATGTGTGTATATGTGTGTGTGTGTGTGTGTGTATGTATTTGAAATTACAATGAGATAACACTATAATCTAATAGAATGGCTTACACGAAAACTTGTTAACAGCAAAGTGCTGACAAGAATATGGAGCAGAAACATGGAGCAACCTTCATACATTGCTAGTAGGGAGTTAAATGGCACAACTAATGTGGAAAATGAAGTTTTGTATTTTCTTAAAAGTTAAACATACCAAAAAAAAAAAGGAGTTCCCTTGCGGCTCAGCCAGTTAAGCATACAGCATTTTAACTGCTGTGGCTCGGGTCACTGTTGTGGCTCAGGTTTGATCCCTTGCCTGTGAACTTCCACATGCCATGGCTGTGGCAAAAAAAAAAAAAAAAAATTAAACATACATTTATCATATGACCCAGCATTTAACTCTGAGATATTTGCCCAAGAGAATTTAAAACATATGTTCACAAAAAGGCATATACAGACATTCATAGGAGTTTTGTTTACAATGGTCAAAACCCAGAAACAACAGTAAATGTCTATTGATAGGTGAATGAATAAATGACTTAACGGTGTATAATAAAATACTACCATATTGACATACAATAGTATTAAAATAAAGAGGATAGCAATACATAAAGAGGATCAAATACTAATACTCAGAGACAGGAATAAGAATTATTATACCCACAATGACATGGATAGATCTCACAAACATTGTACTGAACAACAACAAAAACAAAAACGAAAAAACCCCAAGCCCAAAAGGGTACCTACTGTATGACTCTTTACATAAAATTCTAAAAAAGACTAATCTACAGGAACAGAAATTAAATAAGTACTTGCCTGATGCCAAAGATGGTGAGGGATTGAAAAAGAAGAGGTTCAAGACTGTTTGGGGGGGGTGAGTGGGGGTGTGATGGAACTATCCTATATCTTGATTGCACTGTTTGTTACACAAAGTGTATAGGTTAGTCAAGACTCAAGAAAATGTACTTAAAATGCATACACTCTATTATATCTAACTTGTAACTAAATAAATTTGTTTAAAAAATTTTAAAGATCCTCTCTGCTCCTCAAGATCCATCCTCATCCTCTTTTCATTCTCCATTGAAGTAACTACCATAAGAAATTTTTTGTGTATTCTTTCTGGCATTTTATATTCATTATGCATTTATAACTATGGGTGTATGTGTGGGTTTATGAATTTTCACAAGTGGAATCAGGCTATGCATTCTGCCCGCATTTTGCTTTTTATTTAACAATACATCAAGACACCTTTTTATGTCAGTACCTGTAGAAGATAAGACCTCAAACTTTTTTTTTTTTTTTGTCTTTTTGCTATTTCTTTGGGCCACTCCCACGGCATATGGAGGTTCCCAGGCTAGGGGTCTAATCAGAGCTGTAGCCACTGGCCTATGCCAGAGCCACAGGATCCGAGCCGCGTCTGCAACCTACACCACAGCTCACGGCAATGTTGGATCGTTAACCCACTGAGCAAGGGCAGGGACCGAACCCGCAACCTCATGGTTCCTAGTCGGATTCGTTAACCACTGCGCCACGACGGGAACTCCAGACCTCAAACTTTTAACATTTCACACATTTCTTTGAAAGACTACCTATAGAATCTTTTCAAACGACCTGTAAATTTTTTACTTATTTAAATTTTTATTTTTTATTAAGGTATAGTTGATTTACAATGTTGTGCCAATTTCTGCTGTACAGCAAAGTGACTCAGTCAAACATATATGTATATATATAATATACACATTATTTTTTAAATATTATTTTCCATCATAGTCTATCCTGGGAGATTGAATATAGTTCCCTGTGCTATACAGTAGGACCTTATTGTCTATCCATTCTAAATGTAATAGTCAAGCTATCTGTAAATTAATGAGATTTACTTCCAAAGAATTAGCCAATGATTAGAGGGTAGTAGAAGTATAGGAACTTTAAATTAGGAGACACTTTTAGACATTATTTAGTTTTTTCAAGGTTTTTTTTTTTTTACTATGAATACATTTTATGGAGAACTCAATGCACCCATATAGACTCAAATATATATGACTGAAACAAAAGTTTCCCAAAATGATAGCCTTACCAATGGCAGTTTATGGCTTTTTTTTTTCTTTTTCTTTTTTTGGGCTGCACCCACAACTTATGGAAGTTCCTAGGCTAGGGGTTGAATCGGAGCTGCAACTGCCAGCCACAGCCACAGCAACAAGGGATCAGTCACCTCTGCAATCAACATTGCAGCTCAGAGCAATGCTGGGTCCTTAACCCATGGAGAGAGGTCAGGAATCAAACCTGCATCCTCATGGATATTAGTCAGGTTCGTTACCTCTGACCACAATGGGAACTCCTCTTATAGCTTTTATTATGGTCTATTCTATTCCATGTTGTTATTCTCAAAATTGATTTCAATACCCATTAGTAGATCTCACTTCGAGGTGAAAAGGTAAAAAGGGGTCTAACATTGCTCACCATTTTATAGGTTTTTAAAAAAAGGTAATGAGAAAGACCAAGAGTATTTCTGAGATTAGAACATATACTAAGATTATTACAAGCATTGCACTCTGCTTTTTATTTTTATTTATTTAACTTTGTTTATTTATTTATTTATTTATTTGCCATTTCTTGGGCCACTCCCTCGGCATATGGAGGTTCCCAGGCTAGGGGTCGAATCAGAACTGTAGCCACTGGCGTAGGCCAGAGCCACAGCAACTCGGGATCCAAGCCGCGTCTGCGACCTATACCACAGGTCACGACAACGCCAATCGTTAACCCACTGAGCAAGGGCAGGGACCGAACCCGCAACCTCATGGTTCCTAATCGGATTCGTTAACCACTGCGCCACGACGGGAACTCCTGCACTCTGCTTTTTAAAAGAGTCATAGAGTCATAGAGTCCTCTGGCTATACAATAAAACTTAATCTCCTTAGCTAGATGATTCTTCATAATCTTGCCCCAACTCTTCCTTCCAGACTCATCTAGAGCTACTTCTCTCACACCCTCTGCCTCACTCTCACCCCTAATGTCCTCTCCAGCTTACCTGAACACGCTGCTATAATTTTCCAAACGCACTACCGTAGTTCATGCTCAACATAGTTGCGCAGACAGAAATGCCCCTCCCATTCATTCTTTGGTAAAATGGCCTCAGATGTGATTTAAATATCATGTTGCTGAGAGGCTTTCTTCATCTTCCCTAAAGAGAACTAGTAACACCCTCCTCCGCTCCTACAACATTTTTTATACTTCGGTTTAGTTCTCATCACCTTATATTCAACTGTTTATAGGTACGTATGTCTGTTTTCCCAGGGTAAGAAACATGTTTGTATTTCCCCAGAATATAGCATAGTTCCCAGAATATATTGAGAATGCCGTACACTTTTTTTTGTTTATTTGTCATTACATGGATGAGCTTTTTTGTCCATGTGTGCAGGGATGATTTGTTCTTTCCCAGCCAAGAAAATTCAGAATGTCTTGGCTGGAAGTCGCCTCTAGCCACCACTAGAGGGTAGTAGCTGCACAATTCAAAAATTCTAGGCTGTATCTACTAACTGTCCTAGAAATCAAGCCAATTTTCTCGTAAGTGTGACTTTCCAGGTATCTGTGATTTAACCAAGTTCAACAAAAGCACTTTTTTTTTTGGAAATGATGGAAGTCTCATCCGTCTCAGATATTAATTAATTTTATATATAATTTAAACATAAAAATAAAGGTCGTGGATTTCTTCACTTATCTCAGTGACGTACTTCTCACCTCTTTCCTTGCCCACGCACAAAAAGTTGTTTATGGAGTTTCCCATCATGGCTCAGCAGAAACAAATCTGACCAGCAGCCATGAGGACACAGGTTCGATCCCTGGCCTTGCTTCGTGGGTTAAGGATCTGGCACTGCCGTGGCTGTGGTGTAGGCCGGTAGCTACAGCTCCAACTAGACCCCTAACCTGGGACCCTCCATATGCCTCAAGAGCGGCTCTCAAAAGACAAAACAAAAAAAAAGTTGTTTCTCATAGGGTTTTGGTGGCTTCTTTTTTTTTTTTTCCTTTTCACAGCAGCACCTGTGGCATATGGAAGTTCCCAGGCTAAGGGTTGAATGTCAAACTGGAGCTGCAGCTGAGGCCTACACCATAGCCACAGCAACACCAGATCCAAGCTGCATCTGCGACCTAAGTCAGATCCTTAATCTACTGATTGAGCCCGGGATTGGACCGGCATCCTCACTGACTCTATGTCGGGTTCTTAACCCACTGAGCCACAAAAGGAACTCCCTATCATAGATTTTTAAATTCTGATTTATCTTTGCTCAGGCTACTGCTATCTACCATGAAATGGTACTTGTTGGGTTGCTACAAATGCAGTGATAAAAATTTATAATGAGATTTGAATCACAGTTTCTAAGTCTTTTTATATAGAAGGGATGTCAGGGCCCTTATAGTCAAAACCACACCAGCACCCCAGACTTAATATTTTGTTGTTGTCTTTTGTTATTTTTTAGGGCTGCATCCACAGCATATGGAGGTTCCCAGGCTCGGGGTGGAACTGGAGCTGCAGGTGCCAGCCACAGCCACAGCCACAGCAACTCGGGATCTGAGCCGAGTCTGTGACCTACACCACAGCTCACTGCAATGCCAGATCCCTAACCCACTGAGCAAGGCCAGGGGTCGAACCCTTGTCCTCATGGATACTAGTCAGGTTCATTAACCACGAAGACACAACGGGAACTCCAAATCTAGGACCTACTAAATCATTTGTCCAAAAATGGGTGATACAGTCAGGATTGGAACCTCATAATTTACAAACTTTCTCTTCACCATCACGCACAATACAAGAAGCACATGAGGCACTGGTTCAAAATTGTAAACTTGTGTAGTTCTGTATGCACATCTATGTTTTTCATTTAATATAAACCATAAAGATAACATCACTAGTACACAAAAATACACAAAATATTTATTGCAGTATTTTAGTAAATAAGAGATGGAAATTAGGAGTTCCCAATGTGGCACGGTGGAAACAAATCTGACTAGGAAGCATGAGGTTGGGGGTTCAATCCCTAGCCGCACTCAGTGTGTTAAGGATCCGGTGTTGCCATGAACTGTGGTGTAGGTAGCAGATGCCTACCAGTTAAGAATTAGGCATTGTCATTGCCGTGGCTTGGGTTCAGTCCCTGGTCTGAGAATTTTTGCATGCCATGGGCACAGCAAAAAAAAAAAGATGGAAATAATCTCTACATGTCCAACAATCTGGAATTTATCCATTCCCTAAATAAATACATTATGATACATCTATCTATGAAACATTGTATACGCCTGTTAAAAATTGAGATCCATCTATATGTTCTGATATGAGAAGGTAAACTGATAAGTGAAAACTACAAAGAACAGAACAAAAAGCATAATATTAGTTCATTTGTATAAAAAAATGAATTCAAAATATTTAGGTTGGATAAGCATAAAATAATTATGGATCTATAGCTGAGACACTTAACAGGGACTGTTTTTTCTGGGAAATGGAAAGAAGGGAAACTTTTTTGATATTGTACATCCTCCTTTATGTTAATTTATAGTAATAATTAATAAAAGTAAATCAAGAACTATTCATATAAAGTTTTTTTATAAATATAATAAAATTCATTAAGCCATGAGGTTGCGGGTTTAATCCCTGGCCTCACTCAATGGATCAGGGATCCCACATTGCCTTGAGCTGCAGTACAGGCCACAGATGTGGCTTGGAACCCACGCGGTGCTATGGTTATGGTGTAGGCCGGCAGCTGCAGCTCTGATTCAAACCCTCAAGTGGGAACTTCCGTGTGCTGTGGGTGCGGCCCTAAAAAGCAAAACAACAAAACAACAAAACAAAACAACACTCTATGGGTCTTACAAGGATTTCATGATGTTTTAGTACAATAGTAAATAAAGTCATCCACTGTCCTAAATCTAGCTCTTCCTACTCCTTGCCCCCCAGTATTGTTTTGCAGTTGCTGTGTCAGGTTAAACTAGGCCAGCTTGTGAATTTGAGAGTCTCTAAATCTGAGGGGTAATGAATTCTAACTCCATCTGATTGACGTGCTGCTGTATCCCCAACATATAAAACAGTGCCACACATATGGTGTGTTGACTCGATATCTGGAGTTTGAATGATAATGACCTAGAAACCTACAGAGAAAGAAAAAAAAAAAAGACCAAGAAACAAAAACAAAAACAAAATGAGGGAGTCTTGGAACTGCAGAATTTAAGATTGAAGCTCCCTTAGCTTTTGTGGAGAAAACTCTATCAGGTCCTGAAAAGCAAAGGCTATGTCTCCCTTGGAGACACTGATGGAAATTCCAGATGAGAACTGTTAAGTTAGGATTCTCTTTCCCAGTTTAAGGAAAGTACCCATTTCCTCCTAGATGTCCAAGCCCTGACACCTTTAAGGACACAGATAAGGATATGGCCCCAGGAAGAATAGAGCAAGAACTCGTCCTTTGAGACTCTCTACTCCATCCCAGCCGTGAGGGATGTGGCAGATGCCGGATATATTTAGAAGGATCGGACTCGAAAGCTAGAGGTATCTGATTTTCTTCCCAACTCTGTCATCTAGCATGGCACCGCCAAACACAAGTCTAGGAGAAAGAATTTCTATTCTCTACTATAGTTACTAGAGTTTGCCGGTGACTTACTAAGGAAATACATGATTTACAGAGTAATCTCTTTATTTAGTGAAGAGTCTAGGAAGAACTTCTCACAATCCAGGTTGTCAAAAAATTTTTAAATCCATTAATATCCAGGATATTAACCAATATCCTGGCAAGGATGTGCAGGCAATAAGAGCAGATGGGAGTTGGGCAGGCAATACCTAGTAAAGTTGAAAATGCTCAGACCAAGAACTCTCCACTGAAATATATTATATATATGTATATATATACTCTACATGTGAAATATTTAAACTATAGTGCAAATATACACCCTAGGCGCAAACATAAACCCAAGGTCTGAATGTGTTTGGAAAAAATGCACAAGAATGTCATTGCAGCATTGTTTATCATTTATAACAGCTAGACATTGGAAATACATGCCCACCATTAGAACAAATCACTTACAGTATATGCATATAACAGGATAGTGTAAATTTTGGATATGAATGAACCACTTGCTATGTACATCAACATAGATCAAAAAAGGTAATGTTGAGAGGAGAAAAAAGTAAGTTAATAAAAGATAAAACAGAATGGTCCATTTGGACAATGTTTAAAAATAGACAAATCTAAAATTTTATACTTTGGGAAAATACGGTCAAATGGCAAAGTCATATATAAAACGTAAGAAAATGATAAACACAAAATTCCCAACTGTGGATTCTGGGGTGAGGGTATGAGGGAAAGTGATGAGGGTGAGCACAAAGGGACTTCCAGGGGCACTGGTAGCATTCTGCTTCTAAAACTGGATGGTAAGCTCATGGGTAGTTGCTTTATTAATTATTTTAAATGCACTTGCTTTTTTTTTAATTATGTGATTTTTTTTCTTTTTACAGCCACACTTGTAGTATATGGAAAAGCTCCTGGGTTAGGGGTCAAATCAGAGCTGCAGCTGTGGCCTGTGCTGCGGCTTATGGCAACATTGAATCCTTAGTCCATTGAGTGAAGCCAGGGATCAAACCCACATCCTCTCAGAGACAACATCAGGTCCTTAACCCACTGAGGCACAATGGAAACTCCAAAATGCACGTATTTATTATAAACATTGTTTCAAATTGGTTATACACCTCGATAAAATTCAAAAGATGATATGGGGTGAATTCCCCGGTGGCTCGGCAGGTTAAGGATCCAGTGTTGTCACTGCTGTGGCTCGGGTCTGATTCCTGGCTCAGGAACGTCCATGCGCCATGGGTGAGGTCAAAAAAATTTTAAGTGACGTGCGAAATAAGTAAGTTGTTAGATTTTTTAGGGGTTAAATCAGAGCTGTAGCTGCCAGCCTACACCACAGCTCATAGCAATGCTGGATCCCCAACCCACTGAGTGAGGCCAGGGATGGAACCCTCATCCTCATGGATACAAGTCAGATTCGTTTCTGCTGCACCACAACAGGAATTCCCACTAAGTTGTTAGTTATGGATTTCAACAACACACATTCTGCATAACAATAATAATGACAGTATTACCTGATATTTATATAGTACCTTTAAGATTACAAAATGCTTTCGCATACACTATCTCATTCATTTCTCACAACGGTCTTGCTCGGTGGGTAGTATTATCCCCGTTTTCATTAAAAAATATGCTGAGATACAGAAAGGTCATTGGGAGTGCCCATTGTGGTGCAGTGGGTTAAGGATTCAGCATTGCTGCATCTTTGACATAGGTCACAGTTGTGGCTCAGATTCCATCCCTGGCCCTGGAACTTCCCTATGCCATGGTGCGACCAAAAAAGAAAAAACAAAACCAAACCAGAAAGGTCATCCAATATTTAAGTGTCAGGAGAGAAACCTTAAAATGTTTGATATCAACACAGCAGCTATCTATACCTTAAATATAGATGTTTGCATGTATGATGAGTATTTCTGTGCCTATTGCATGCTAGTAATGACTAGCATTTTATTATGCACTGAGTAATATTCTGCATGCTTGTGTGCATTATATTATTAATCTTCACAACAGATATGTACTATTATTATCCTGCTCATTGTGCAGGTGAAGAAACTGATATAGTGTGATTAAGTAATTATTGTCCACTGTCACAAGTGGAAAACATAGATCTAAGCGTCTCTAAGCCCAGTTCCTTAACTGATATGCAATTCTGCCCTAACATCTCCGCCTAGAAAATGAACAAATGTACAAGCATTATAGCAATTACAGTAGACCCTCATTATTCACAGATTGCAATATTTGTGAATCTGCCTATTTGCTTAAATTTATTTGTAACCCCCAAATCAATATTCACCATCACTCCTGGACATGCACATGGTGGCAAAAAAATGAGTCACTGGACAAGTGCATCCTTGGCTGAGGTCAGTTGGGGTGGCCCTCTGCCTTCTTCTTTCAGCTCTCTTATCATAAAGGAGTGTCCTTTGCAGTCTATTTAGTGCCAAGTTCTTTGCATTTCTATTCTACTTCTTGGAGGTTTTACTGTTTAAAATGACTCTCCACCCGCCCCCCATCATAATGCTGAAGTGCTGTGTGGTGTCCCTAAGCACAGGAAGGTTGTGCCTTACAGAGGAAATGTGTGTGTTGGTTAATCTCACTTGGGCACGAATTATAGTGCTGTGGGCAGAGAGGTCAATGTTAATGAATTGACAATATATATTGAATAAGATGTCTTTAAACAAAAACACATATAAAACAAGAGTGTACACTGATTAGTTTTCTTTTTTCTTTTTTTGTCTTTTGTCTTTTGAGGGCCGCACCCTCAGCATATGGAGGTTCCCAGGCTAGAGGTCGAATCGGAGCTACAGCCACCAGCCTACGCCACAGCCACAGCAACTCAGGATTCAAGCAGCGTCTGCAACCTACACCACAACTCACAGCAATGCTGGATCCTTAACCCACTAAAGCGAGGCCAGGGGTTGAACCAGCAACCTCATGGTTCCTAGTTGGGTTGTTTCCGCAGAGCCGCGACGGAAACTCCAGCAGCTCCCTCTTTTATTCTAATAGTTGGTCTCTGACTCCAGTTCCTGACACAGGGCTTTTGAAACCCTTGTAATTCCTGGGGATGGGAGTGTCTTTGGTTCTAACAAAGTGACTCTGGGTGGGCTCCTGGATGACTCCTGGATGAAAGCTCCGGAAAGACCAAGCCATTATTAGAAACTTGGAATTTTCAGCCCCACTCCCCCATTCTCCTGAGAAAGGAGAAGGGCTAGAAATGGAGTAAATAATGGATCATGCCAGTGTGATGAAGCCTCCCTCAAGATTTCCAAAGGTATGGGGTTCAGAGAACTTCCAGGTTAGTTGATACCTCCATCTACTGAGAGATGACGCACCCCAACCCTGGGGAGACAGAAGCTTCCATGCTTAGGATCCTCCCAGACCTCACTTTATGTGTCTCTTCATTCAGCTGTTTATCTGTGTCCTTTATCATATTTTTAAGTAACTGGTAAACCTAAATAAGTGTTCCCCAGAGCCTGTGAGCTACTCTGGCAAATCATCAGATCCAAGGGGAAGAAAGTCATGGGAAGTTCTGATTTGTAGCCAAGACAGACAGACATTGTGGGTTACCTGGGGATCTACTACTTGAGTTTGGCCTCCAAAGTGGGGAGCAAGCTTATGTGGGCTGTGATGCTATCTCTCAGAAGATAGTATCAGAATTGAGTTAAATTAGAGGACACCCAATGGGTGTTGCAGAATTTTTTGACTGGGGGTGGGGCAACCATACATTTGAGGACCACAAGGGTCAGAAGCGAGATGGCAGCTGTAGGAAAGTAAAGGAAACACACAAGAGATGGAGACATAGGGTTTTCCCTATACAGAAGGAAAAAACAAGTGGTTTAACCCAGTATGATTTTATATTACCACTTGCTTTGCCCACATTCTAGTGGAAATGAAATAGGGAAGAAAAGGCAAAGGAAAGAAATAGACAAGACACTTTCTTTTTTCTTTTTTTTTTTTTTTTTTTTGCCTTTTCAAGGGCCGCTACCACAGCATATGGAAGTTCCCAGGCTAGAGGTCTAATCGGAGCTGTTGCTGCTGGCCTACACTAGAGCCACAGCAACGCCGGATCCTTAACCCACTGAGCAAGGCCAGGGCTCGAACCCGCAAACTCATGGTTCCTAGTCGGATTCATTAACCACTGAGCCACGACGGGAACTCCCCGAAAAAATATTTTCTAATAATGCACAAGTAGGATAGCTAACCTAAGAAATCCATCAAAATTTACTCAAAAATTTAACTAGACTTACATTTATGAGAGCCATTTACCCCCAATAATCCTGAATCCTCTTCCCCCAAAAAACATTCCTATGGCTTCTTGTTAGACTAGATGAACACAAACTGAACCCTTGTCCCTTGTCCCTTTTCCAGTTTAGGTTTCATGCAGCTAAAGTCACAATTCAGTTTGCTTCCATTTCAATCTCCCTTCCTTGGCTGGCTGCCCTAGATACATACCATAGAAAGTCAATAATCATTAAATCGATAGGAAAAAATAAAGGTTTAAGTTGTTTTTTTAAGCTGCTCCGATTTGAATGATTTATCATGCCAAATCTGGCTGGATTCTTTCAAGGTCCAGGCATCAGTGTATCAGATATTTGTTATTATAATGGGATTAATTGGAGGTTGTTTTAATTACCTTTCAAATTAATTACTTTTTAATTTCTGGGTGGCTTTGTTCTTTAATTTTTGCTCCTACTTTGTTTTATTATAGCTATGTGCATAATGAGGCAGCTATACTATAAGGAGTAGAGAGTGTGTCTAATTGTCTTATCTACATCCTTAAGGGCTATGAGTCGGGATTTGATTTGACAGAAAGGATGTGACTTAATGGGACGGGAACATTCCGCAAATTATTTGCTACAAATCCAAGATGGGAGGAGAAATAGTTTTGACACAATAGGCAACTGGGAGCCACATTAGTTTTTTTGACATAATAATTGCTAGCATTTATTGAATGCTTATGGGCCAGCACTGTCATAAGTGCTTTGTGGGTATTAATTGATTTACTCCTAGCAGTCCTATAGAGTAGGTACAATGAATATTCCCCCCTCATTGCCCAGCCAAGAAAATAGAAACCAACAGGGTATTTAATATAAATAGAAACGAACAGGGTATTTAACATAAGGACTTGATTGGAATTCCCACTGGGGTGCAGTGGAAACGAATCTGACTAGTATCCATGAGGATGTGGGTTCGATCCCTGGCCTCATTCAATGGGTTGGGGAATCCGCCATTACTGTGAGCTGTGGTGTAGGTCACAGATGTGGCTTCGATCTGTCCTGTGTTACTGTGGCTGTGGTGAAGGCTGGCAGCTGCAGCTCCAATTTGACCCTTAACCTGTGAACTTCCATATGCCACGGGTGAAGCCCTAAAAAGCAATATATATATATATATATATATATAGAGAGAGAGAGAGAGAGAGAGAGAGAGAGAGGAGATATGTGTGTGTGTGTGTATATACATATATATATATGTATGTATGTATATGTGTGTGTGTATATATATATATATATATATATATATATATGGACTTGATTACAAAAGTGTTGGAAGGACTAGAGCAATAAAGGGGGAGAAGATAATACAACTGCAGGAGACTACTTCCCTAAAATCAGAAGAGAAATTTTCACAGGGCTGTGGCCTCTGCTGAAACCAGTAATCCTTCCAGAGCCCACAGTCACCAGCAGCTGCCAAGGCCACACCTGCCAACTCAGTCGCAAGAGCCCGTAAGACCTGTCTGCTGCTGCAGGAGCCAGAAACTAAACAACTCCCCTTTCAGTCTCTGGTGCAGTTTAATATTTTTAATGTTTATTTCTTTTAGGGTTTGTGCTCTTTTATTTTTTTAGTATACTTGCAATCTCTGTGCACAAACTCAGTTCCAGAATCAAATGCAATAATTCCCTTTTCTCTTCACTTCCCAAGAGCTCATGGATCTGCCCCTCTGGCAGAGCCTCTTCAGACCCCGATAGAGAGAAGGGCTAGAAAATATAGTATCTAGGAGTTCCTGTCGTGGCGCAGTGATTAACGAATCCGACTAGGAACCATGAGGTTGCGGGTTCGGTCCCTGCCCTTGCTCAGTGGGTTAATGATCCGGCGTTGCCGTGAGCTGTGGTGTAGGTTACAGACGTGGCTCGGATCCCGCATTGCTGTGGCTCTGGCGTAGGCCGGTGGCTACAGCTTCGATTCAACCCCTAGCCTGGGAACCTCCATATGCCGTGGGAGTGGCCCAAGAAATAGCAACAACAACAACAACAACAACAACAACAAAAATATATATATATATAGTATCCAGGCTTCAAACAGAGAATAAGGAAGAATGGGAAGGGACTTGAGTATCAGTAAATAAAATATGACCTAATCCTTGTTTTGCAGGTAAGTAAATGAAAAGACAGGGTTTCAATAACTTCTGAATAATCACACAATTGATAAATGGCAGAGCTGGGATTCAAACTGAGGATCTCTGCATATCTCCTATGGCTCCTTTGTGTGTCCTTTTCACTCCAGCCTAACCACTTTACCTGTGTCATCCACACAGGTGGGGCTCACCTCTACCTTAATATGTGTTCATATTGCCCTCATTCAGTCTCGGAGTTCCCATGTGGCTCAACGGTTTAAAGACCCAACATTGTCTCTGTGAGGATTTGGGTTTGATCCCTGACTCGCTCAGTGGGTTAAGGATCTGGCATTGCCATGAGCTGTGGTGTAGGTCGAAGACCCGGCTCAGATCTGGTGTTGCTGTGGCTGTGGTGTAGGATGGCAGCTGTAACTCCAATTCCACCCCTAGCCTGGGAACTTCCATATGCCGCAGGTGTGGCCCTAAAAAGATAAAAAAAAAAAAAAGAAAAAGAAAATGTAGAGCTCAGCAGTGACTCATAAAAGGTTTTAATATGGCTGTTTGCAATATATATTCAAAATTTCATTCTTTCCAAAGCATCTGATCTCTGCTTAGAAATTTACAACTAGATGTTAAAAAGGAACAAAACAGAAGAGGATCATGTAAAATCCCCCCAATTTTCCACATTACACCAGAAAACAACTAGTACTTTATGAGAAAGGACAGAAACCACCCAGAAACAGAAACCCTATTTACAGGGTGTTTTCAGTAATTTCCTCAAGTCCTACAGCTGGAAGTTCTCTAACTGGTTTTCACTGCTTTATAATCTTTATAGAAAGAGGAATCAGGGAAACGGGGTCCACCCCAGAAACAACTTGAAAGACTCAAATCAATTCTCTGAATTATATTCAAAAGCCAACATCCTTTTCAACCCAAACTTCATCCTTTCATTCATTCATTCATGGGTGCCCCAGACATGTGTTATTACAGGCATGGTAGCAGGCATTGGAGTTAGGAACAAACTCAGTCTGGCAGGGCAGAGACAGATAAATTATTTTTTTACAGCGCTATTAGCATCTGCCAAGTTTCTTCCCATTCTTAAAGCCCCCATCAAGGGCTCCCTCTTCAGTGCATCATCTTCCCGTGTCCTTCAGCGGCATGTCTTTCCCACTTGCAGGTTCCCAGAGCTGCCCTGTTAGCAGCACTTAGTGTTCTATAATTACATACACACAGCTCTCACTGCTCCTGCATCTCCTACAGTGTAAAGCATAGTGTCTAGAGTAAGAGCAGAGTACTTGTTTATGACACTGAACTTGATGATAAAGACCTTATTTTTCCGAGTAGAATATCTGCCACCATGGGTGGGACTGTAAATTGGTGAAGTCTCTTCAGTGGGAAATGCTGTAGCTTTCAAAAATGTAAATGCAAGATTTCCCATTGTGGCTCAGTGGGTTAAGAACCCAACATAGGGTCCATGAGGATGCCAGTTCTATCTCTGGCCTCACTCAGTGAGTTAGGGATCCAGCATGGCCACAAGCTGCAGTGTAGTGTGCAGATGAGGCTCAGATCTGGTGTTGCTGTGGTTGTGGTGTAGGCCTGCAGCTGCAACTCTGATTCGACCTCCAACCCCGGGAACTCTGCCACTAGTGCAGCCTTAAAAAGAAAAAGAAAGGCAAATGCCCATACTCTTAGATTTAGCTCTTACAATCCTAGAAAACTATTCTACAGAAATATTCATAGATGGGTAAAATATGAGTGCCCATTGAAACATCATTTATAACTGCTTTAAAATAGGATAAAAACAATATTCATGAAGAGAGGAATAATTGACTAAATGGTATAATGTGAGTAACTTTAAAAATATGATGTGAACAATTATGTCCTGATAGTATTAAACGGTAAATGAAAAGAATGATAATCTCTAGGTCCATCCATGTTTTTGTTTAAAATGTGTGTTATGCCTAGAAGAAGTTCACAAGGAATGACTACTAATCTATAGGAAAAAAAAGTTGAAGTTCCCGCCATGGCGTAGCGGAAACGAATCCAACTAGGAACTATGAGGTTGCAGGTTCGATCCCAGGCCTTGCTCAGCGGGTTAAGGATCAGCATTGCTGTGAGCTGTAGTGTAGGCTGCAGATACGGCTCGGATCTGGTGTTGCTGTGGCTGTGGTGTAGGCCGGTGGCTACAGCTCTGATAGCACCCCTAGCCTGGGAACCTCCATATGCTGCAGGTGCGGCCCCAATAAGACAAAAAGACCAAAAAAAAAAAAAAAAGTTACTTCCAGACGGTGGAATTGGAAATGAAAACTTTCATTCTTTTACCCTTTATACTTATGTAGTATGTCAATTAATCTTTTTTATAAATATATACTACTCTTACAAGTAGATAATAATGGAAATAAATAAACATCTAAGTAAAACTCAACTCATTGCATGGAGTTATGCACTTTTCTTTGGTCTTTGTGCCTCAAAAATATTCCATGGTAATTTGACTGCAAAGGAGAAGAGAAAATATCATGGTTTAGACAGTAAATTGATTAGTATGGACTGAAGACTTTACCACAGGCAAGAGTGTTCAAATACATTCGACCCAAATAAACCTTATTTCACATGCTTATATGTAAGAGGATAATGTGAGTGAGAATTATTTTCCTTTTTTTTTTGTCTTTTTGTCTTTGCTAGGGCCGCTCCTGTGACATATGGAGGTTCCCAGGCTAGGGGTCCAATTGGAGCTACAGCTGCCGGCATACATCAAGGCCAGGGATCCAACCCACAGTCTCATAGTTCCTAGTTGGATTCATTAACCACTGAGCCACGACGGGAACTCCAAGAATTCTTTTTGATGTCTCCTTTAAGCAGGAATAATTGCTTCCATCTTCTACACCTCTTTGTGATGAAAAGAGTTAATGTAGGAAATTAGCTAATCTGATTAACTAATTTAATTAATTAACCTAATTAACTAGACCGGGCGCCTGTTCTCCAGTGCCAAAAGCACTCTCCTGCCCACCTGCCTCTAACTATGCCCCATTTAAACACTTTAAACAACTTGTCACCTCTTTCTAGAGAAGTTCCATGATTCTTTGTTGTTGCTATGTTTGTAGCATGTGGAAGATTCCCAGGCCAGGGATTGAACCAGAGCCACAGCAGCGACCCCAGCCACTGCAGTGACAATGCCCGATCCTTAACCTGCTGCATCACAGAACTCTGAAGTCCCATAATTCTTGAAGGACCTGCCCCTTAGATCTTATTTCTAACGGATCTTATTTCTAACAGATCTTATTTCTACTTTAAGATTTTCCTAGATTGCCCCAAGCTAAATATTACCTGTTATTTTCTACTATTTTATTTCTGCTGCTATTTCTATCACTCTAGCCTGGATTGTGCTACAGTTTTTTTGTTTTGTGTGTGCATATTCCCACCAGACTGTGAATCTCTAGCGATAAGGACATAGCTTCATTTATCTGATCTTGGCATGACGCATTTTTTTACTCACCTTACGCACCTAAGAGATGTTATTTGAGATTCATTGCATGGAGTTAGGCAGGTCTTTCCACCATCCACTTCCCACCCCTCCTCTCACATACCAGAGGGTCATTTGTGTGAATTTCTAAAACAAAACAAAAGAAAAAAACCTATAAAGTGAGGCGTTCCACTGTGGCTCAGCAGAAACAAATCTGCCTAGTCTTCACGAGGACGCAGGTTCGATCCCTGGCCTCGCTCAGTGGGTTAAGGATCCTGCATTGCTGTGGCTGTGGCACAGGCTGGTGATACAGCATCGACCCCCAGCCTGGGAACTCCCACGTGCTGCGGCTGTGGCCCTAAAAAGATCAAAAAAAAAAAAAAAGAAATCTGTAAAGTGAGAAGCTTATGTACACGAATACTCCCTCTCTGACAACACTCCGTGTCCTGCAGAAAACCTCTGAAAACTATGCTCTCTGACTTCTGCTTTTTTTTTTTTAACTTGCCTTATCTAAGACATTTAGAAATGACTCAACTTTGAAACTCTTCCTGTGGAGTCAGATTGTTGTCAAAAGTGTTGGGTTTAAGTTATCGTCAAAAATGAAGAAAGAGGGAAAGAGGAAGAGCTGAGCAAATTTCCTAAACAGACTTTAGGACTTGAGTGTGGTCAAGTGTGGGCACAAGGCGAGACGTGTGGGGACCTCCAGATCGGGTGCGGAAGGCTTCAGTTACAATCTCAGGTTTGGGGTAAGAAAATGGAGATCTGTCTGATGACTCGTGCCTAGCTTGTTTTTCTTATTATAGATAAAAGAGATAGATATTACAATAATAATAACAATTTTTATTTCACCTTATTCCTTCCCCAGCTTTTATTTCTTCTGTTTTATCCATGCCTACCTTTTCCTTTTTTCTAAATATTCCACATTCTATTTAAATTTGCTCTTGATATATTCATCCTGGAATGAATATTAAATTTTCATGTCATTTCCCTCTCTTAAATTGACTGTTCCTTCTGTCCCTTGGTTCCAGCTTTCCCTAATTGTTTTGTTTTTCAAATCATCAATTGCCTGTTTTTTCTTACTATATGTATTTTTTCTCATTCCATTTCCTCTTTTTCTCTTTTCTTTTTCTTTTTTGCTCATTCCTTATTACTACTGATTCTGTCATCCTATCATTAGTATTTGACTCTGGAATCTTCTTTTCCCCATTATAGTTGAATTTTAGTTTCAGGATTTCATTTATCTTTTTAATTACTGTCAGCTAACTCAGTATTCAAAACTTAAAAAAAAAAAAGGTAAAATACCTTTTAGCCAAAACATTTGGAGAAATATAGAAAGTTATCTTATTCTAAAAGGTTAGACTCTGATTCATATATACTTTCAGAGTTCCCATTGTGGCTCAGTGGCAACAAACCCGACTAGCATCCATGAATATGCAGGTTTGATCCCTGGCCTTGCTCAGTGGGTTGGAGATCCAGCATTGCCTTGAGCTGTGGGGTAGGTTGCAGATGTGACTTGGATCCCACACTGCTATGGCTGTGGTACAGACTGGCAGCTGTAGCTCCAATTCAAACCCTAGCCTGGGAACATCCATATGTCCCAGGATCAGCCTAAAAAAATCGGTATGACACACACACACACACACATATACTTATATGCATATATATACATAATGCTTTCATTACAAGACAGATACTATGTATTATTTAAAATATAATTCACTGTATCTTTCTTTTTCTTAGCAATGCCAAAGGCTTTTCAGTTATGTGATTATTTATAGTAAAAAGACTATTGTCCTGACTTCATTGGAACTAGGATTTGAAAACCCTCCTAGTTGTGAATATGTGAAAGTCACCTAATTTGCTGAATTTCAGTGTCAAAACTGCAAAATAAAAATAAAGTCAAGAAGGGAGTTCCTGTTGTGGCATAGCAGAAACAAAACCAACTAGTATCCATGAGGACTCAGTTTGATCCCTGGCCTCACGCAGTGGGTTAAGGCTCTGGTGTTGCTGTGAGCTGTGGTGTAGGCTCAGATCCCTCGTGGCTGTGGCTGTGGTGTAGGTGGTGTAGGGCGGCAGCTATAGCTCCAATTTGACCCCTACCCTGGGAATTTCCATATACCACGGGTGGGGCCCTAAAATAAATAAATAAATAAATAAATAAAGACAAGAAGAGATGATTGCTGTTGGGTTAAGGATGGGACATTGTCAATGCTGTGGCTTGGGTCGCTGCTGTGGCAAGACTTCCAACCCCAGCCCGGGAAATTCCATCTACCTGAAGCATGGCCAAAAAAAAAAAAAAAGCAGAGATGATTGCTAACACTTTCCTTTCAGTCCTAGAATTCTATAACTCTATCCTTCTCCCAATATTTTATGGGTCTTTTCATGAATATGTGCATAGGACAGTGAATCAAGGTAGCTGCCAGGGGAACAGGAAGTTCCCCCGACAAGACTTGAATTTTGGAATAAGCACGGCTACAGAAGGAAAATGAGCATCACTTCTGTTTTTATTGTTTTGTTTTGTTCTTTGTCCTTTTGCCTTTTTCTAGGGCTGCTCCTGAGGCTTTTTATTATTTTGTTGCCTCAGTTTTTCCTTAACTTCTGCTGATCCCTATGACAGCATTTTGTTGACCCAGCAGGACTTCTGAGTCACAAAATTATTTTGGATCCCTATGAAAGGAAACACAAAATGCTGTTTTGGACAGTAAGAACTGGGAACTGGAAAACGAAAAAGGAAGTTAGAAGTGACAGCATCCTTACTGGTTTAAATGGATGAAACTAAGAATTTTTAATTTAGTTGAAAAAGGGAAAAAAAAGTAAATCCCCCAAAATGATCATCCATCTGTTCAAATAATTTTTAATCTTTCGGTTTCACAAGATGCGCTACATTCTATAAAACAAGCATTTAGGGAACAAGACTCTTTTTTACCATTATGAAATTTAGGACGGGTAAGAGAGCCACGAAAATAATAACACAAGACAAAATGCATCATCCCAAAGAGAATATGAAAAAAAGTTCAACTCACACGCCACACAAAATTTCAGGAGGCTGAAGAATTAAATTATGATTGAGATTATAAGAGAGGTTTCAAGGAAGATACATTAGAGCTTGCTTGATCTTAAAGAATGGCTAGGATTTCAACAGGGAGAAATTAAAAGTGGAGGAAAGAGGAAGTTAAGGGGGAGGCTGTAATTCCAGATGGAATGAAACAGTGTTAGCCAAGGAATAGAAAATGGCATTAACTTGGAATAGTGATTTTTTTAAGGAAAGCCATAAAGTAGAGTAAGTTTACAAGAATGTTGAAAATTATGGAAGGCCAGAAGAGGGTAGTAAGGGACCAGTGTATCAAATGAGATGTATATTGTGGAGGCTGGACAGGGGAAAAGATGCTTGGATTTGTTGTCTGGATGTAGTTTCAGCAGAGTGATGAGGCAAAAGACCATTTGCAAAGGTCAAGAAATGAGTGGTAAGAACAATAAACCTCAAAATGAGCCAGTGTCCTTGGAAAAGACAAACTAAGTTAAATTAAGAGATTAAAAAGCTTCTTGAAGCAAAGTATGGTCCTAGATTGGATCTAATTGTTGACAAATCATCTCTAAAGGGCATTTGGAGGATAGATGGAAAAAGTGGCTCAAGTCTGATTATCCTTTAAGGTACAATCTTACTGCATATTGTGGAGACTGCTCGTTGATAAAAGAAAGCAGTTTATATAAGAAAATGAGCTTTTACACCCATGTTCATAGCAGAATTATCCACAATAGCCAAAATGTGGAAGCAATACAAAGGTCTATCAATGATGAATGGATAAGCAAAATGTGGTACAACCTTATGGTGGAATATTGTTCAACCTGAAAAAGGAAGAAAATTCTGACACATGCTACAACATGGATGACCCTTAAGGACATTTTGCAAGTGAAATAAGCCAATCACAAAAAGACAAATGCTATGTGATACCTTTTATGTGGATTATCTAGAATAGTCAAATGCATAGAAACTGAAAACAGGAAGGTGATTTCCGGGAGCTGGAGGAAAGGGAAGTAAGGAGTTATTGACTAATAGGTATAAAGTTTCAATTTACAAGTTGAGAAAGTTCTGGAAACTGCACGATAATGTAAATATACCTAACATTGCTGAGCACTTAAAAATAGTTAAGATGGTATATTTTATGTTACCTGTATTTCACCACAATCCTAAAAATTGAAAAACTAATATGCACAGTGTAATCTAATTTTGATAAATTTTGCTTAACAAAAAATACGCATACATATAGTATACACATATGTATGTGAAAGAAGATCTAGAAGGATGTAAATTAAGGCGCTAAAGGAGTAATCACTCACTAATAGTAGATGACATTTTTATTTTCTTATTTTTGCTTGTTTATGCTTTCTCATTTTCTTCATACATATTTCTGCTTCTGTGATAACCAAGCTATTTTCCCCAAGTTATATTCATTACAAAGTAAATAAACAAGAAATAAATAATAGGCGTTCCCACTGTGGTGCAGCTCAGTTTGCTGCAGAGGTGAGGGTTTGATCCCTGGCCTGGGAACTTCCACATGCTGTAGGTGCAGTCATGAAAGAAAGAAAGAAAGAAAGAAAGAAAGAAAGAAAGAAAGAAAGAAAGAAAGAAAGAAAGAAAGAAAGAAAGAAAGAAAGAAAGAAAGAAAGAAAGAAAGAAAGAAAGAAAGAAAGAAAGAAAGAAAGAAAGAAAGAAAAGAAAGAAAGAGAGAGAGAAAGAGAGAGAGAAAGAGAGAGAGAAAGAGAGAGAGAAAGAAAGAAAGAAAAGATAAGTGGTAAGGAAATCAATGCAAAGAGGGTAAACAACTGTTGAGAAGTTTGACAGCAAAAGAAAAAGATGAGGTTGAATCTAAAAGACACAGCTGAGGAGTTCCTGTCATGTCTCAGCAGAAACAAATCTGACTAGTATCCATGAGGACGCAGGTTCAATCCCTGGCCTCGCTCAGTGGGTTAAGGATCCGGCATTGCTGTGAGCTGCGGTGTAGGCCAGCGGTTACAGCTCCGATTTGACCCCTAGCCTGGGAACCTCCATATGCTGCAGGTATAGCCTTAAAAAGATAGACAGACAGACAGACAGAAGAGTAAAAGAAACAACTGAGTCTAGAGCACCTTATTCTGTGATGGTGAATATTTTGAAAATCTGGTAGAGGGAATCGATAGACCTCCTGCCCTGAAAGAAATGAAAATATGTAAAGAAATGAAAATATGTAAATTTTTATAGATCAATATGAGGTGGTGATGGAGCTTCCTAAAGCCCTTTTGTGGATCTCAGGTTGGGAACCTCTGGTCAAGAAGTCATTGTTCACCTGTCCTTTTAACTTGGTCATTTTCAATAGCAATATTAGATGAGGAAAGGAACCAGTGGAAAATGAGATAGAAAGTGCAAGAAAGAGGAGAAATTTATATTGGTAGGGACTTACAAATGAAGTTATTTGATACACATTTAAATCAGTACAGAAGATTTTAAATTGTCTATCAGAAAATTTTTGTTTATTTTTTTTTTTATGACTACACCTGAAGCATATGAAGTTCCTGGGCTAGGGGTCCAACCGGAGCTGTAGGTCTTGGCCTACACCACAGCCCACGGCAACACCAGATCTGAGCCACATCTGTGACCTAGGCTCTGCAGCTTGTGGCAACGCTGTATCCTTAACCCACTGAGCAAGGCCAGGGATCAAACCTGCATCTCCACGGATAGCAGTCACGTTCTTAACGCAATGAGCCACAACAGGAACTCTGTATCAGAAAATGTTTTTTTGTTTTGTTTTGTTTTTGCTTTATTTATTTTTTTTTTTAGGGCCGCATCCTCGGCGTATGGAAGTTCCCAGGTTAGGGGTCGAATAGGAGCTACAGCTGCCAGCCACAGCCACAGCCATGGCAACACCAGATCCAGAACCGTGTCTGAGAACTACACCACCGCTCATGGCAACGCCAGATCCCTGACCCACTGAGCAAGGCCAGAGGTTGAACCTGCATCCTCATGGATATTAGTCGGATTCGTTTCCACTGCGCCATAATGGGAACTCCCAGAGAAAGTTTTTGTGTGATCCAATGTGAAGTCAAGGAATATAAACTAAAACAGTGTGAGGGTTTTACAGTTCTACATCTTTATATTGGGAAGGTTAGAATTCTAAAAATATGTTTTTAAAAGATAGTTAGCTTTAACATTTTTATTCATATTTTCATAGACGTTTAGCCATGGAGTCTTTCTCTGCGGAGACCAATTCCACCAACCTCCACTCACGGCCCTGGAATGAACCTGAAATCATTCTCTCCATGGTCATTCTCAGCTTCACTTTCTTACTGGGGTTGCCAGGCAACGGGCTGGTGCTGTGGGTGGCTGGTCTGAAGATGCAACGGACGGTGAACACGGTCTGGTTTCTCCACCTCACCATGGCTGACTTTCTCTGCTGTCTCTCCTTGCCCTTCTCCCTGGTCCATTTGGCTCTCCAAGGACACTGGCCCTATGGCTGGTTCCTTTGCAAGCTCATCCCCTCCATTATCATCCTCAACATGTTTGCCAGCGTCTTCCTGCTGACTGCCATCAGCCTGGACCGCTGTCTTTTGGTACTCAAGCCAATCTGGTGCCAGAAACATCGCAATGTGCGGACCGCCTTGACGATCTGTGGATGTATCTGGGCGGTGGCTTTTGTAATGTGTATACCTGTGTTCATATACCGGGAAACGTTCACCATGGACAACCACACTACTTGTGGCTACAATTTCTACGGCCCAATAGATTATTCAGAATTCACTTTTGATCTCCTGGAAAACAGGTCTCTTGACAACTCCATTGCTGAGCTGCCTGGAGACATGGATGACAGATTAGATTCTTTCTCTCTACAAACCAGTGATTATCCTCACACCACTGGCCTCCAGTCTCAGGTATTTCGAAGAACTTCTGGAGCTTCACCTGCTGCAGATTCAGCTAGATCGTCTGCTCAACATCCACATTATAATTTATTTAAACTTACTGATGAGCTTTCACCTGCAATCCCCAGTGAGTTTCCCGTTGAAGATCACAGAACTAAACCACTGGATAAGGCCCATGCTTTAGAGTTTTTCTCTAGCGCCTCTGGCAATTCCTTTTACACATCCGATCTATCACCAGATATCCATGATTTTGATGATTTAAGCCAATTTGTCTACAGCCATCAAGCACCAACACCCGAGGTAGTGATAACCATCACCAGGCTGGTGCTGGGTTTCCTGCTGCCTTTCATTGTCATGGTGGCCTGTTACAGCCTCATTATCTTCCGAATTCGTGGAAGCCGCTTCACCAAGTCTCGGAGCAAATCCCTGAGAGTGGCTATGGTGGTGGTGGTTGTTTTCCTCATCTGCTGGGCTCCATACCACATTTTTGGAGTCCTGTTTTTGTTTGTTGGCCCAGAGACTCCTTTGGGGGAAGCTCTGTCGTCCTGGGACCATGTGTCCCTTGCTCTAGCCTCTGCCAATAGTTGCTTCAATCCCTTCCTCTATGCCCTCCTGGGGAAAGATATCAGGAATAAAGCAAAGCAGTCCATGCAGGGAATTCTGGAGGCAGCTTTCAGTGAGGACATGACACACTCTACCAGCTGCTCCCAAAATAAAGTCTCTGTGTCAAAAAACAGTATCAGTACAGTTGTATGAAAATAGGAAGCAGCCGACTCAAGCAGAATTTCTTAGGGCTCCACCCAGTGCAACTTGTTTCTGTCTCTCTTTTTCTTTTTTTAGCTTTTTAGGGCCACAGCCGTGTGGCATGTGGAGGTTCCCAGACTAGGGGTCAAATTGGAGCTGCAGCTGCCGACCTACACCAGAGGCACAGCAACACCAGATCCAAGCCACACCTTCGACCTACACCACAACTCAAGGCAACATCAGATCCTTAACCCACTGATCAAGGCCAGGGGTTGAACCTGCATCCTCATGGATGCGAGTCAGATTTGTTTCCGCTGAGCTATGCTGGGAACTCCCAGTGCAACTCGCTTCGAAAAAAGATGAGAGATACAGGAGAGCAGAGGATTTCAGAAACAGACTCAATCCAGAGATTTTTTGAAGTGTGGCCCCAGGCTGGTGGCATTAGCATCTTCTGGAAAGTAGTTAGAAATTCAAATTCCTGGAGTTCCCGTCGTGGCGCAGTGGTTAACGAATCCGACTAGGAGCCATGAGGTTACAGGTTCGGTCCCTGCCCTTGCTCAGTGGGTTGACGATCCGGCGTTGCTGTGAGCTGTGGTGTACGTTGCAGACACGGCTCGGATCCCGCATTGCTGTGGCTCTGGCGTAGGCCGGTGGCTACAGCTCCGATTCAACCCCTAGCCTGGGAACCTCCATATGCCGCGGGAGCGGCCCTAGAAATAGCAACAACAACAACAATAACAATAACAACAAAAGACAAAAAAAAAAAAAAAAAGAAATTCAAATTCCTGAACCCCAGCCCAACTTGCTGAATCAGAATCTAAAGTGGGGGAGGGGCAAACATTGTTTTCACAAGCTCTCTCCTTTCTGATGAATGCTAAATTTGGGAATCTTTGTAAAAATTGGTCTGCCTCCGTCTGAAACAAAGCCATGTGAGATAAACGAAGATGCGGTCTGTTTTTAAATGTTTCCATCATTGGATTTTTTTCTAAATTCCTTTCCAGATTCAATCTAAAACCTTTTCTTCTAGTCCTACCTGAGTTAAAGCTGATTATTTATTCTAGGGCTTTTTTGTGGTGGTGGTGGTGGTGGTGGTGGTGGTAGTGGCGATGGTTTTAAATGGAAAAAAAAAAGGTGAAGAAAGAAAAAGGCTATGAAAACAAGGAGTTATGAGACTGAATCTGGAGCAGAGTACAATGCCAGATGCCTGCTAGTTGGAATACTCCTGGATACATGGGCATAGGAATCCTTAGTTTCCACTATAACAACTAAATAAGCACCTGTCGTGTAAAGACAGACTTCTCAGGAATCTGAATACTTTCTCTTGAAACCATATGTAAGCCTAGGTTTTAGGAGTTCTCTGTTTACCCTACCTGCCTAAGGATGCTATCACCTGTCTTTCCTTCCTTTTCTTAAGTTCCTTAATTCCTTTATTCTTCCTCTACCTCTAAATCTCCTTCCAGACTTTATGCCTCTAATAACCAATAGTTTCATAAGATGCTACTCCCCTCCTCTCAATCCAAATTAGTATTTCCAAAAAAACTCATTTCAAATGCAAGGAGAAAGAGGGCAGAGGACAGAGCAGCAATTCTTGAATTCACAGCAAAATAACTGAGTACCCTCTAGACACCCCATCCAACTTTTAAAAACATGATTATAGGTGAGTATCTTTCACACCCAAATTACCAGATTTATCTTTGGGTTGTTGTTGTTTTTTTAAATCTTTATCTCTACCAAAGTAATACATGCACATGGTTTAAAGAGAATTCAGGAGGTCCTGCTGTGGCTCAGCAGGTTAAGAACACAACATAGTCTCTGTGAGGATGCAGGTTCGATCCCTGGCTTCACTCAGTGGGTTAAGGATCTGGCATTGCTGCGAGCTGTGGTCGCAGACACAGCTCAGATCCAGCATTGCTGTGGCTGTGGAGTAGGCTGGGAGCTGCAGCTCTGATTCAACCCCTAGCCCGGGGAACTTCCATATGCGGTGGGTGCAGCCCTAAAAAAATAAAAATAAAAAAAAATAAAGAGAATTCAAGGCTTACAGTGAAATCGAAGAGGTTTCCCACTCCACTCTGCCCAGCCCCTCCTTCTTCCCCCTTCCACTTCCCACAGATAACCCCTGTGACCACTTTAGATGTTTCTTCTGATATGCACCATGATATCTCCAAGTCATGGCCTTAGGCTGTTAGTTTTCGGAGCCATTATAAAATGACTTCTTGTTTTGAACGATGAAGGGTTTTGTCCAAACATATTCATACGTGCTGTTTAGTCAGCTTCCCGGTATTCATTAACCATTATCCTTTCATTTGTTCATGATCACACATTTCTTCTAGCACGTCTCTCCATTCCAACGGTCCATCTCTCCTTTTTTAAAAATGTTATTCAACTCCCAATCACCTTCTCATTTTGCTCTGTATATAAAGTTGCATGTGTTAAACCTCTAAATTTGCACATTTGTTGGTACTAAACATAGCCTCGTCTAAGCAGAGTACAGTGATTTATCTGAAAAATAGAAAATGAACTGTTTTAGACTTGCAAGCCACTGTCATTTGGTCAGTGATTTTTCTACATACTACAAAAAGTAGTATGTAGAAAAAGCTTGTACTAGGAATTCTTTCAGTTGTGCAGTAATAATATCTGATATGATGTGAAATTTGCTATGACACCTTCCAGTTTAATCTGTGTGTATATTTGATGTGAATAAATGCTTTCTTTCTCCTTGCAAAGAGATTCGTGAGTCTTTTTAATTAGAATATATCCTAATCTCTAAATACACAGCAAATCAATCTCATAGTGGGTAGCTGTAGGTTTGCTCTAATGGTGATTAGCTAGGCTCCTGGAAAGCCCAACTCTGCTCACAGGACTGTGGGTGTAAGTCCCAAACTCCTAGGGTTAGTGTATAGGATACCAGGTGAATGATCTTGGCATAGTTATAAAGATTCAGTAGCTGACATTTCGGGACTCCTTTTGAGAGTTCTGTTTACCTTGAAATGTATTTCTGAAGAAATTCCCTCATTTCCAATGAAAAACTCTGGTGGAAGTCCCAGACGGGAACCCAACTCCTACTCAAACTGTGGTACTTTAATCTTTAAAATACCCTTTGTGGCTCAGCGGTTAACGAATTCAACTAGGATCCATGAGGATGCGGGTTTGATCCCTGGCCTCGCTCAGTGAGAAGGATCCAGTGCTGCCCTGAGCTGTGGTGTAGGTTGCAGACATGGCTCAGATCCTGTGTTGCTGTGGCTCTGGCGCAGGCCGGCAGCTGTAGCTCCAATTCGACCCCTAGCCTGGGAACCTCCATATGCCACAGGTAGGGCCCTACAAAGCAAAAAATAATAATAATAAAAATCCCAGAATGCAATCAAGGTGACTTGGTCCACACACCAAACTGCAAGGGGGCGGGAGGGGGGCCTGCTTCTCCCAACAATCGTTTGCTATATTTAATAGTATTTGGAAAAATGAGCGTTAAAAGCATGCTTTTAATTCTTCCTTCCCATCCATCATACCAAAAACCTCAGGATCAATTAAACAAACCCAGTGAGGGGGTGGGGGAGGACGGGCAATTGAAAACAAATGCTTTCATGTTTCTTTTCCTACCCTAGCAAAAAGACATTTGAGGAGTTCTCTGGTGGCTCAGCACGTTAAGGATCTGGCACTGTCACCACTGTGGGTGGCTCAGGTCCCATCCCTGGCTTGGGAACTTTCGCATGCCACAGGTACGGCCGAAAAAGGCGGGGTGGGAGTGGGGATTATTTAAAAAAAAAAAAAGAAAAAGAAATTTGAGACCAGCACCAGTAAGATAAAACCATAAACATTCTTTTTTTTTTTTTTTATTAAGAAAGCATGCAAAAAAACAACTTGTGAGATCATACACGCCCTTCCCAGCCTGCACCAATGCAAAGCATTTTGGGTGGTATGAAGGACTCACCAAACCAGAAACATGGGGACTGAAGGGAGAAAGGCAGGGATGGGTGGATCCATGCCAAATCGCTCCTTCCGTCCCTCTCCTCCACTTTCTCCCTTATTTCCTCTTGTAGGCAATAAGAGTCTGCAGTTTTGCACACATCACCCAATACAACGACAATGACGATACTTTTAAGGCCAGCAATGCTGGGCCATCAAGAAAAAGTAGTATTCTTCCCATTTCATGGAGGGGAGGGGAAACTGAGGCCCAAAGAGGGTCAGGTTTGTCCTGTGCCGTTTAGCGAGGCTGGGTTTAGTGGAGAGGAGCTAAAATCCCAGGAGGCCTAACAGCCAATCCCCAGCCCTAGCCCCAGACTTCAGCTAGGCAGGCTGCCCACCAGCGTTCTTAAGGAGACTTGTTTTCAGAAGACACAGATGAATTCTCAACAAGGGACATTTACATGTCTGAGTGAGCCTACCCTTGAAAATCCTGTACGGATCTGAGTAGAAAAGGGGTTTAGAAAAGAGTGATGATTGGTAATGAAGGAATCTTAGGGAGAACAGATGGGACGCTGTGTGTGGGAGGCACCTCGATGGGGAGAAATAAGGGAGACACGCCTAAGAGAGGGACCCTGGGCAAAGGCATGTCTCCACCCTTGAAGAGCAATTTTCCTTTCCCAACGGGAAACATTCAACCCCATCAACTGCCCTCCAACACAATGGGGGTGTTCACACCCCTCACACCCCCATGTCCTACAAAGAACCTCAAAGAAATAAAGTGCTGTTTAGTTAACTGCCCTTTCTCGCCCCCTGACTTCAGCCTCACTGGATTTCTCCAACAAACTCTCATATATGACCGCTTACAAAGAAAGGAAGGAGTGGATGGGGTGGGGGAAGAAGGAGAGCAGGAAAGCCTGGGTAAATAAAAAGAATATGAACAAAAAGCAGAGAAATCACAGAGAGAGTGGCTTTGTCCGTTCTGTAACGTTTTGTCCTGCAGCTTTGAGAAAGCGAACATCCAGGAAAATAACAACCAAAGTAAAATTCGTCTTCCCTCTCGTAACTAAAATTCAACAATGAATATCAAATAGACACTGAGTACTTTGTGGCAATAAATCACGGCCGCTCCTTGTTGGAGGAGGTAAGTTATCCCTGTACCTTTTTTGAGGGTGGGGGGAGTGTCTCCCTTGGCCCTCATGGAACTCTTCCCTTTAGATAATTTATTCCAGCCTCTGCCAATTTCCTTCACCCCTCAAAAGCCTAACTGCAAAAGCCTTCAGCCCCAGTGATCCGGAGTCCAAGAGAAGCACCTGCCTACATAGGTAAATAACTGAAATACTCCCCACTCACGTCTATGCCAGCTCCCCTCCCCTTTCCCCATCCTCCTGCCACCAGTATTACAGGTTTGGCTCTGCTGTGATGAGTAGGAAAGAGATGTCCATCTTGTCCCAGGACACGGTGAAACCAAAAGTGACAATGGGCTGCTTTCCTTTCTGGAGAATCCCAGAAAATGGGGGAAGAGAATAAGATGGGTGGAAAAGTTGAGGAAACCACTAAAGGAGGATGAAATCATATTTGCTGCATGAGATAAGAGAAAAAGGGATACTCTGTATATGCAAATAAAAGCCACAGTTAATTTCCAAAGCAAATGATGTTCGAAAAGCCAAAAGGGTTAACTTGACATCCTCTCCGAAAAGCTGACCCTGTGCTGAAGAGTTGTCTTCATTCCTACCAGAGAAGCAGAGTCCTGGCTGAGACCAACTCTCTCTCCTACAGAGAACGGGCCAGGAAGAAGCCACTGGCAGTTGACCGGACCTAGAAGCACACACCCACCTTCCAAGTGCATTGCCCTCAGCGGTTTTCTTCTTCACCCGACCCAGGCTTCTTATTGCACTAGGATTTTACGGTCACCCTCCTGCGCCACCACCGTCACTCTTACCCTTGATGGGGAATGAAGATCAGGGTTGGAGATAGGAAGGGACAAGGAAGAGTTCAGAGGACAAAATTAGCACCATTGAGGAAAACCTGCAAATTCACGGCTGCCAAGCAGTGTTTTCAATCCCTTCTACTTGATGACATGGCCTCTCCAGTCCTGGACGGAAATGACCTCCCCGGAAAACAATCGGGGGCTGAAAGGTGCGATGAGCGCAGACTTTCTCAAAGAGAAAGGTAAATCAAAGTTTGAGACCCTTCTCTGTGGCTATCATAGCCTCACCTTCCAGCCAGAAGATTTTAAATTAGCAAGAGGTGGACATGGTCCATGGTGTAGGGACAGGAGACAGCATATAACCAATAACAATAATAATATAATAAGAATAATAATTAAAGAATTTGGGGGGAAAAAAACCAACAAGAAGGCAGAGGAAGAATGAGGCAGGAAAGAGGGGGTTATCTTCGGCAGCATCTTGCGGTGGCTTCTCTGGCAGAGAAAGAAAAAAAAAAAGAGGATATATATCTATATACAGGCAAGGGTGGAAGGGACGGGCAGGGCTGCTGTTTCTCCACTGCCAGACTTCACCACCTAGCCCTGGGCTGATGGCCAAACTCTGTGATGCACTAAGTAATCAAGTCCCAGTCGAAGTCATCGGGGATCTCCTCGTTGGCCCCAGGAGGTGGAACCGGTGGCCGAGGGACCATGTGGTGTGCTGTGGGAGGAGAGGAAGAGATTAAATGGAGAGTGGATGAGAGGCTGTTCCATCCATCTAGATGGACAAGTGGTCCAGCCCAAACATTTCTGTGGGGAAGGTCTGGTGAGACCACTGTCCTTATTAGCCCAGCGTTATTTCTGTTGCCCACCACCACTGCAGTGAGGTCTCGGGAAATAAATTCGAGTAAACTGGGCCACATGGCAATGTCAGAGTATGCAGCCATTCAACATTATACTTATGAAGACTATATAATAATGACCCAAAGCGTACAGACTGTGCTATGATATGAAATAGCAATGCAGAAATTTGTACGTGTGTGACACAGATAAGGAATACATGGACAAAGAGTCAGCCATTGACCCCAAAATGTTTCCGTTTTTTTCACTGTGGCCCCCTCCTTGCCCCAGACCTCAGGCTCAGGGCTGCCCCCGGACTGGTGCTCCTGGAGTCCTGGGCACAAGGTGGGAGAGCAGCATCTGCCACCTGGGGTGCCGTGGCCAGGCTCCCCGCACTGCTCTGTGCACCCAGTCTCACCTGGCTATGCGGCCACCCCCATACCACCCTGGTTCATGCCCAGCCCACAGTCCTGTCTCCCCACCACCGCCTCCCATATATACACCCCCGTTTCCAGGCCCAAGCCCTCCTCAGTGCTTGTTCACAAGGACCCTGGCCCTCCAGGAGTTCTGACTGGCCAGGGTGGGTCTGCCCCATAATCTGACACCCAGAATAGAGCCTCCAGACACCTGGTCTCCCTCCCAGAAACACGGGGCTTATTTATCTGATTAAAGAAATTTTAAAAAGTGCTGTGCCATTACTTTCATAACAAAAAAAAAAAAATTTTTTTTTCACTGTGGTTAGGCAGGATGATGAATAGTGACTTTTCTAAAGTACATTTAAGAGTTCCTGCTGTGGTGCAATGGGTTTGGCAATGTCTCTGGGGAACTGGATTGCGGGTTTGACTCCCGGCCTGGCACAGTGGGTTAAGGATCTGGTATTGCTGCAGCTGTGGCTTAGGTCACAATTGTGGCTCGGATCTGATCCCTGACCTGGGAACTGTGTCCGTATGACACGGGGAGGCCACATCAATCAGCCAATCAAATGCATTTAAAGGTAAAGGATCTGTTCATTTTTGTACTCTTTTTTTTTTTTTTTTTGTCTTTTTGCCTTTCGTAGGGCCGCTTCCTGCGGCATATGGAGGTTCCCAAGTTAGGGGTTGAATCGGAGCTGTAGCCGCCGGCCTACACCAGAGCCAAAGCAACCAGGGATCCGAGACACATCTGCAAACTACACCACAGCTCACGGCAATGGGGGATCCCTAACCCACTGAGCGAGGCCAGGGATCGAACCCGCAACCTCACGGTTCCTAGTCGGATTCATTAACCACTGAGCCACGACGCGAACTCCTATTTTTGTACTCTTTAAGACAATTTAGGGTGTCCCCACCTACTCCCACCATCAGAGATAGTTCAATCCCAGAGCACTGATACTAGAGTTGGGGGGACAGGAAAGCAGACATGGGCTCAAAGCCAGGAGGTTTGTAAAACACGTTCACTTCATTTGTCTGAGTATATCTCCCAACGTAGATTCTAAAACCAGACATAAGTGTCCCACACACGTCCACCTTTTGTTTAGAGTCATGCTCTTACTTCCTTTCATTGCTGCTGGAATGAGCTTTATTCTAAAGTTAAGCTGATCCTTCCTCGTCTCCTACAACATATACCCCCCTAGCCGGTGGCCCACCCTCTGGCCTTGGGGATGGAAGGCTCACACCCCACCTTCCTGCTGAGGACTCAGGCTCAGAGGCCCAGGAAGGCGAAACAAGTAGTCAGGGGGGAGAGTGCGTGCCTGGTGGTGGAACGCGCTTCCTGGCTCTTACCTGGGCGATTGTATCCTGCTGAGTCCTGGGTGGGGAGCGGGTACATGGGTGATGGGCCCGGGTAGAGGTGAGGGGCTTGAGGGTGCACATAAGAGTTCACTGCCAAAGCAAGACAAGAGTTACGTGAGTGGGATTACTGCACAAGGAAGCAGGGGACAACAGAGAGGAAGAAAATGCTTTTCCTCCCCTGCATCTCCTCTCCCTTCCCCACTCTGCTCCGCAGCTCCTGCAGCAACAGGGCTTCTGAGGAGCTGTGAGCCCCCGCTGCTCAGGGTACAAAGGGACCACAACACTAGAACTGTGCAATATCACGGATACAGATTTATGACCATGGATGAGCTCTCACTGTGCTGGTTTGAAGATCATGTGCCTGAGGAGAATCCAAACTTCCCCTGATACATCAGCCGAGGGTTACCGAGACACGGCCTGGAACAGGAACTTTCTCTTCCCTTTTCTTAAGTAACCTCAACCTCCCCAATCAAGGTCTACAAAGGATCACACGGTCTATTTCTTTGGTATCTGGATCACTGCCCATAAGATGCTGTGTCTCAGTTCTCTCCTGCCCTTTTCACCCCACTTCCTTCCCATCATCCAGTCTCCACCTCCTTGGCAACTTGCTTCAAGCGGTACCTTGGTTCATGGCCGGCTCCTGTTTGCCACTGGTGAGGGCACAGGAGTCCGAAATGCGGGCAGGGGCAGGCGGCCGGTGGGAGCTCCCCTGGGGGGGCACGTGACCAGTCTGAGTAAGGAAATGGTTGAGGGAGTCACACAGATTGGCGATGTGATGCTGGTCGAGGCTCCAGTTCTTCAGCTCTGCCTGTCGCAGGCTCTCCATCAGCTCTGCAAAGAGAGAAGCAAGAAATGCTAACCTTGGCGTTCCTAGGTGGCAAAGCCCGTGAAGAATCCAGCACTGTCGCTGTCGCTGCGGTATAGGTTCGATCCCTGGCCCCAGAACTTCCGCAGGCCATAGGTGCAGCCAGAAAAAAAAAAAAAAGCAAGGCTAACCTTGCAGAGGCTCCTACCAGTTCACTGCTCTGACCACATCATCCGTCAACACGGACTATAAGTGCTACCAATAATAACTGGCATCTGGGAGTTCCTACTGTGGCGCAATGGGATCGATGGCATCTCTGCAGCGTTGGGTCACAGGTTTGATCCCTGGGCTGGCATAGTGGGTTAAGGATCTGCTGTTAACACAGCTGCGATACAGGTGGCAACTGCAGCTCAGATCTGATCCCTAGCAGGGGAACTCCGTATGTTGCAGGGCAGCCAAAATAGAAAATAAATACATAAATAATTGGTGTCCATCAGAGCTCTACATTTGCTTTCTTTTTTTCTTTCTTTTTTTTTTTTGGCCACGCCCATGTCATGCAGAAGTGCCCAGGCCAGGGATCAAACCAGCACCACAGCAGCGACCTGAGCCACAGTGGTGACAATACTGGAGTCTCAACCTGCAGTGCACTGGAGACCTCCTAGAGATCTACATTTTCAAGCTCTCATTCTCCTTCTTCCTTACTAACGTTTTATAATGTCCATCTTACTGATGCATAAAAGTTTCAAAGTGGCTGAGTGAATTAGCCATGGTCAAACTGTCAGTCAATGGTGACAAAACTACAAAACACTGGTCCAGGGTTTCTGAATTCCTGAAAGCCTTCCTCCTCCCAGAGACAAAACTAGTAGAAGAAAGCCCTGTCATATTTTGAGTGAAGGCAAGAATTCATTCAAATTCACCTGAAAATAGCATCAATATTATCCACCTTGTGTAGCATGAAACCCTCAACCTTCAAGCTTCCCTTAACCATCCCCTTCTGGTTCTGGTTGCTCTTGGGTTTTTCCACTCACACTGCCTCCCTCTTCCCTCCAGGCACCACCATCCTTTCATCACTCACCTGAGAACTGCGACTGCTCAATGCTGGACCAGTTGAGCCGATTCACCATCTTGAAGCTTTCCTTTAAGGAGTCGATATTGGAGCACCAGTCAGGAGGAAAGGCTGTAGAGAGGAGGCGAACATGGGAATAAGACAGAGCGAGCGGTGAGGCGGGGGCCAACTGACAGGACACCGGCTCACGGCAGATTCTTGCATTTACACAGGTTATCAGTTTCATGACCAGGATCAGTTCCACTACCAGGATTATTTACCTGGAAATTTAGAGTAAATAAAGCTATGGATGCTTTAGGTACAGACAACCCAGCTCAGAGGCAGGAGAATATGTAAAACAATTCCCATTTGACCAAGAATTCTATGAACAGAGCTCTGAGTAGCAACTTCCAGCGCTCAGATGAGAGGGAGGCTTCCAGGCCCACTGTTAAGTCAGTGACCAAGGGCATCTCCATGGGCAGAGGCAGAACAGGGGGGCCAACCCACACTCCTCCAGGGGCTCCCTGCACCCGCCTTACTCACCAAAGCCAGTACTGTTGATGGGAGCTTGGCCTTGTGCCTGCGGTGGCGGTGGTGGTGGCGGTGGCTGCTGGGCGGGGTGGGGGTGGGGGTGGTGCTGATGGGGGTGGTAGCCTCCGTGCTGCAGTGGGGGTGGGTGCATGGCCATCACCGGGGGAGGCCCGTAGCCCTCGGCCCCAGCTTGCTTCCCCCCTGGTGGGGTACAGCCATCTGGGCTTGGGGTGTGCAGTGGAGGCGCACCCCCCACAGCGGAGGGGCCCTGGGCGGGGGCCGCCGGCGGAGGCGGCGGGGGCGGCGGCTGCTGCTGTTGCTGCTGCGGCTGTGACTGCTGCGGCGGCTGTGGGGGCGGTGGCTGCTGCTGCTGGTACATGTAGTAGTTGTTAGAGGGCGGCATGTCCCCCAGGAGAGACGAGAAGCCTGTGGAGGAGGAGGAAGCATTGTTCACAGAACAGGAATCCCACTGGGTTGAGATGGGAGGCCTCAGACAGAAAGCGCGGACTGCAGAGGCAAAGGGTCACGTCCCCGTGGTCCCCTCCCTCCCCTTGCAAGTATGACAGATACGGGGGGGGGGGGGGCGGCAGGGGGTGCTTGACAGCATGACAAGGGCTGAAATTTTAGCTAGGAGGTCAGCATGCACCTTTTTATGCTATTTTTCAAGGGATTTTCATGTAGGTCTGGAATCACAATTTCAAAAGAAATCAGACATCGGGTAAAATTTTAAAAGCAAATTATAAATAAAACAAAACCATAAGGAGTGCCTATTGTGGCTCAGTGGATTAAGGACCCAACATGGTATCCACAGCGTTGCCGAAAGCTGTGGCATAGGTCAAAGATGTGGCTCAGATGCAGTGCTGCTGAGGCTGTGATGTAAGCTGGCAGCTGCAGCTCCCATTCAGCCCCTAGCCTAGGAACTTCCATATGCTGCAGGTGCAGCTGTAAAAAAAAAGCAAAAAACAAAAAAACACAAACAAACCCAAAGGCATGGGCCTTTATTTCTCCTTTTCTTTTTAAAAAAAAATTTTTTTTTTTAGGGCATATGGAGGTTCCCAGGCTAGGGGTCGAATCAAAGCTAAAGCTGTCAGCCTACACCACAGCCACAGCAAGGCGGGATCTGAGTCGCGTCTGCGACCCACACCACAGCTCACAGCAACACCAGATTCTTAACCCACTGAGCAAAGTCAAGGATCGAACCTGCGTCCTCATGGATGCTAGTTGGGTTCACTAACTTCTGAGCCATGACAGGAACTCCTCTCCTTTTCCTTATTGTCCTACACTGTTCTGCAATTATAGCCTTCTTGTAGTCACTACAAAAATAAAAGCTTGGGAGATCCCTGGTGGCCTAGCAGGTTAAGGACCTGGTGTTGTCACTGCAGTGGCTCAGGTCACTGCTGTGGCTCAGGTTTGATCCCCAGTCTGGGAATTTCCACATTCTATGGGCAAAGCCAAAAAAAAAAGGGGAGCCTGGGTGTGGAGTAGAGTCCAAATGGACAAACTTCTCAAACAGATCTGGCTGGGAAGAATCCAAGATGGAAACCGGGGTTTTCAGCCTTAATTAAACCTAAGTGAACTCTCTGCTGCCCTCACTCAATTTGGTTTTTACCTTTGCTTCTGAGAGCCCTTCAAGTTCTCCACTTCTCATCACCCAAATCACCTGAACCCGACTCATTTCTCAAGCAAATCCTGCAACCTTGGGACACAACTCTAGACAGGAACCCCCACAGATATACAAGAAAGGCAGGACAATACAAATTTCTGGAGTTCCCACTGTGGCTCAGTGGTTAACGAACTGACAGGTATCCATGAGGATGTTGGTTTGATTCCCGGCTCTGCTCAGTGGGTTAAGGATCCTGCGTTGCCATGAGCTGTGGTGTAGGTCACAGATGCAGCTCAGATCCCAAATTGCTATGGCTGTGGTGTAGGCTGGCAGCCACAGCTCTGCTGACTCAACCCCTAGCCTGGGAACCTCCATATGCCACAGGTGCGGCCCTAAAAAGACAAAAGACAAAAAAAATATATAAATTTCTCCCAAAGGGACGCCTAAGCACTTTTTATCATTCCATTCATCTCCTGCTGCCTCTCCATGGCCAGTGGACAGAATAAGGTCTGATGATTCACCCTGAAGTCTTAACTTCACCCCTACCTCCAAATTCTCTTTAAAATTTTTAAAAACATGGAGTTCCCATCATGGGGCAGTGAAAACGAATCTGACTAGGAATCATGAGGACAAGGGTTCGATCCCCGGCCTCCCTCAGTGGGTTAAGGATCTGGCGTTGTTGTGAGCTGTGGTGTAGGTTGAAGACATGGCTCGGAGCTGGCGTTGCCGTGGCTCTGTTGTAGGCCAGCGGCTACAGCTCTGACTTGACCCCTAGCCTGGGAACCTCCATATGCCATGGGTGCGGCCCTAGAAAAGGCAAAAAGACAAGAAATATATGTATAAATAAATGCAATTTTTTAAAAACAGGAATCGCAGAGAGCTGAACTAGATGCCCTCTCAAGGAGTCTCCCAAGAATGACTTCAAATCCTTCTCACATGTGAATTTGGGAAATTTGAGTATGGCCAAGATATAAACTGATATTCTGGAAGCATTATTTACTGTGTTAGGATAATGGAAAGAAAAATCTTTATCATTAAGGATGCATACCAAACTAGTATTTTCAGATAGAATGACATGCATTAAATTCCTCCATTTAAAAGCAAACCTGGAGTTCCCTTCGTGGCGCAGTGGTTAATGAATCTGACTAGGAACCATGAGGTTGCGGGTTCGGTCCCTGCCCTTGCTCAGTGGGTTAACGATCCGGCGTTGCCGTGAGCTGTGGTGTAGGTTACAGACGCGGCTCGGATCCCGCATTGCTGTGGCTCTGTTGTAGGCCAGTGGCTACAGCTCCGATTTGACCCCTAGTCTGGGAATCTCCATATGCCTTGGGAGCGGCCCAAGAAATAGCAAAAAGACAAGGAAAAAAAAAAAAGCAAACCTGGAAATACATTTCAATTAAAAAAGAAAAGGTGAAAAGGAAAAAAAAAAGAAAGAAAAAGTGGGTGGGCACCTCTGGGGTTAAAATTAGGAGGAAAACGAAAGGGTACATTGACTTCTTAATCTGTGTGTTTCTTGGATTAATTTTAAATTTAAAAAAAGAATATAAAATATTATGTTACTAAGAATTAAATAAATAAATAAACTGGGTGGCAAACAAAACAACCTTAATAAAATATTGGGAACTGTTAAAATTGGGCAATGGAAACATGAAGGTTTACTATACAATTTTCTCTATTTTGCACCGGTTTGAAATTGTTCCTCATAAAAATTAACATAAATACGTTAAAAATAAAATTAAATGTTCTCACAATGAAACAGGGATTCTTAGGTAAAGCAAGTTACTGCTGTCCCCTAGTGGCCATCCTCAGAATGACTTGCTGGCAGCCATAAAATCATGGCCCTTGGAAGTTCCCATTGTGGCTCAGCAGTAAGGAAACTGGCTAGTATCCATGAGAATGAAGGTTCGATCCCTGACCCCTCTCAGTGGGTTAAGGATATGGCATTGCCCCGAGCGCAGTGTATATCACAGACATGGCTTGGATCTGGCATTGTTGTGGCTGTGGCATAGGCCGACACCTGCAGTTCCAATTCAGCCCCTAGTCTGGGAACTTCCATTTGCTGTGAGTTTGGCCCTTAAAAGAAAAAAAGAAAAAAAAAAATACAGCCCTTAGTTTTAGAAGTGGGATTCCTTTAACTCACTTTCCAAAGCTAATGACCCAGCCTTCCTCTTGGGAAGCGAAAATTCTACCATTGAACCACCAATGCCTCCCAGCCTGCCTCTTGAAACAGAGAACTGTCCTTCGGAACTAAGCCAGAAGAGCTCGACTCCAAACCGTTTTGGCTCAAGACATGCTTCCCCTGACCAGTGATCAACCTCTCCCTGGGTTACAGGTAAGAAAGAAGGAGAGAAAAGACTATCACCATCCATTCAAAAATACAAGGACATCCCCGCTCCCCTCCCCATGCCAGACGCACCGTGTTGAGAGGAGGAGGAAGACTTCTCCAGCATAGATTTGTAGAGGTTTCGGAAGGACCAGCTTAGATCCTGAAAATTGATCTCTGAGTAGGAGAATTTGAAGTCATGGTTGGTGTTATACAGGGGAGGGGGACCCTCAGTGCTCTCTCGTCCTGGAGCCCCTGCTGCCACTGCCCCGCCATCCACAGATCCTGTGCCCTGCACAAAGAGGTAAGAAAGACTTGATCCGTGTCCTATATGAGGCGCCAAGACAGCTCTTTAATGGACCCCAAGCTCTCCTGCCTGTCCTTTTCATCCCCTCCCAGCTTCTCAGCGAAGGAGCTTCATTTTCTCCTCCTCTTTGCACTCATTCTTACCAGGATGTAGCCTTCTGCCCTTTTCCTGGGTTACGTCCTGCTCGTCTTTCCTTTCTCATAACCCTTTTGCCTCCCCTACTTGTCTTGTCATCACTTTTTTTCTGATCTTTCTTAAAGTTCTGTTGCCTCTTTCTCTTTACTCTCTCCTTCTTTCCCAGTTTATCTGCCTGTTATATAGCACAGATATTCAGTACATAACTTTGAGCTGATACATACATCAATGTATTCAACTACCTATCCATCCACCCGTCCATCCCTATGCCCCCTGCCACCTCCACTTGCTACCTGGCTGTAGCTGGCAATAGAGGTGGGGCTCTGGAGTGACATCTGAGGATTCCCCTCGGGAGGCAGTGAGGCTTCTCCACTCCCTGGAATGCCTCCTCGTGGGCTCTTGCTTGCCTCTTGTTCCGGTGAGTCTTGGGGTAGCTGAGGGTTGTGAAAGAATAGAAACCTATAAGCAGGAGTTCCCACTATGGTGCAGTGGGTTAAGAATCTGACTGCAGTGGCTTAAGTCTCAGATTCCTGGCCCAGTGCCAGTGAGTTAAAGGATCTGCAGCTTCGGCTGGGATTCAGTCCCTGGCCTAGGAACTTGCATATGGCATGGGTGTGGCCATAACCAAAAAAAAAAAGAAGAAGAAAGAAAGAAGGAAATCTATCAGCTGGAATTCCCATCATGGCTCAGTGTTTAACGAGCCCAACTAGTATCCATGAGGACGTGGGTTTGATCCCTGGCCTTGCTCAGTGGGTTAAGGATCCGGCGTTGCCGTGAGCAGTGGTATAGGTCGCAGACACGCCTAGGATCCCGAATTGCTGTGGCTGTGGCATAGGCTGGCAGCTGTCATTCTGATTAAACCCCTAGCCTGGGAACTGCCACATGCTGCGGGGTGCGGCCCTAAAAAGACAGAAAACCAAAAAAAAAAAAAAGAAGAAAGAAAGAAAGAAAAGAAAAGAAAAGAAATTTCTAAGCAGATGTTAAATGTCCTCCCAAGTCCCATGGTTTCACCTCTACTGGTATTGGTCCTTTACCCCCAATTTAGGAAATAACTGAAAATACAGGAAGAGATGTAGAAGCTGGCCCAGAAATGCATCTCCCCACTGAGGTGGGAACTCACATCATCATCTGGAGGGTGTCTTCTCTTTCGGGAGATGTCGGGGCAGGTGTCAATTGTCCAATAAGAGCCCTAGAAAGAAAACCCATCCCCAGAGAGGAGAAATTCATTATAGACAGAAATTCCTACCTTTGGAAAAGTAGATATTTGAGTGGGTTTTCATATAAAATAAGTTATATGAAGAAAAATGACAGGTGATTCCCACAGAATCCTGTGGCTACCAGCTCTTTTTGAGGACTAAATCTGTCCTAACCGCTAACTGAGAAGGTCAGAGGTACCCGCTGTGGTCCAAACACAGGCCTCGATCATTCCAGAGAACAACTGCATCCAGTTCAAAGAGCTGGAAATGCCCAGAGCAATCCTTCCCTTCCTTGCGATCTGAGGTAAAACTCTCTTCGACTTTAGCATCCACAGCTGAGAGACCAAGAGGATGAGCTGCCTCTTCTCCTCTTGGAAGATAAAAAAATCATAGAGAAATAATTTTCTATTTTCATATAGAGAAGTTCCTGGGAGTTCCCATTGTAGCTCAGCAGAAACGAACCCGACTAGTATCCATGAAGATGTGGGTTCCATCCCTGGCCTCGCTCTGTGAGTTAAGGATCCAGCATTGGCATGAGCTGTGGTGTAGGTCACAGACGAGGGTCGAATCTGGAGTTGCTGTTGCTGTGGTGTAGGCCAGTAGTGGCAGCTCCATTTCAACCCCTAGCCTGGGAACTTCCATATGCTGCACCTGCGGCCCTAAAAGAAAAGAAAGAAGGAAAGAAGGAAAGAAGGAAGGAAGGAAGGAAGGAAGGAAGGAAGGAAGGAAGGAAAGAAAGAAAGAAAGAAAGAAAGAAAGAAAGAAAGAAAGAAAGAAAGAAAGAGTTCCTTCAAAGGTTATTAGCTCCACCTTTTATACCTAGAAAGAGTGCCATGCACAAAAAAGGGGGCACATGGAGTTCCCGTTGAGATGCTGCAGAAACAAATCCGACATAGAACCAGGTTCTATCCCTGGCCTCACTCATTGGGTTAAGGATCTGGCATTGCGGTGAGGTGTGGTGTAGGTCACAGAAACGGCTCAGATCTGGCATTGATGTGGCTGTGGTGTAGTCTGGCAGCTGTAGCTCTGATTAGACCCCTGGCCTGGGAACCTCCACATGCCATGGGTGCAGCCCTCAAAAGATAAAAAAAAGCGGGGGGGGGGCACTGAAGTCAGCTTTTTCATAAGTATTTCTTTTTTTTTTTTTAATGCCACAGTCTTCCTTAGTCACTCATTCTAGCGTGGACCTACAAGCTTGAGTACCAAGCTTTTCCTCTGAAAAAATAAATAAAGCTGCTTGTCTAATTAACATGATTTCCTCTTCTGGGTAATTAAAACCATCACAGGACTCCGGGCTGTCAACAATTTCTCACTCCTTCCTGTTCCTCCCTTCCCCAATTACAGCAGAATCTCACCTTCCCAGGGTCATCCCGAGGTCTGGGCACCTTCCGGAAGCACTTGTTGAGAGAAAGGTTGTGCCGAATTGAATTCTGGGGAAAGGAGAGAAGCAAGTTAGATTTGAGCATCTTGCGAAGCAGAAAAGTTTCCAACAGGACACAAAGGGACCTGACACACACTAAATTTCAAGCGTCAGGATACACAGAGCACCTCTTAAGGACAGGGATGGAGGAAATTACCTATCCGCAAGAGCAATGAGATAAGAAAAGGACAGCAATTAAACTCTTTTGTAATTGAGAGGCGAGCGGTAATGGGTATACATTTGACTAAAAAGTGCTCCTAGAAAGCTGAGTGCACAGTTTTTTAATCTCTCCACCCAACTTACAACAGGTATATAAATGCCTCAGAATCACATCTGCCCGGACCTAAGTGTGCATCAACAGATGAGTGGATAAAGAAGATATGAGATATATATGTATGTGTGTATATAAATATATGTATAGAGAGAGAGAGAGTAGTGAAATGCTACTGAGCAATAAAAAAGAAAGAAATTTTGCCATGTGCCAGCAACATGGATGGACTTTGAGGGCATCATGCTTAGCTAAATACATCAGAAAGAGAAAAACAAATACCGTTTGATCTTGCTTATATATAGAATCTAAAAAATATAACAAACTAATGACTATAATGAAAAAGAAGCAGACTCACAGATACAGAGAACAAACTAGTTACCAGTGGGGAGAAGGAAGGTGAGGGGGGAAGTATAAGGGTGGGAGAGTAAGAGGTACAAACTGTCATGCATAAAATAAGCTCAAGGATATACTGTACAATAAGGGGAATAGAGCCAATATTTTATACTAACTATAAATGGAGTAGAACCTTTAAAAAGTGTGAATCACTATAATGTAGACCTGTAATTCATATGACATTGTATAGCAACTATACTTTAATTTAAAAGAAATCTGGAGTTCCCATTGTGGCTCAGAGGAAACAAATCTGACTAGCATCCACAAGGACGCAGGTTTGATCCCAAGCCTCGCTCAGAGGCATAAGGATCCGGCGATGCCATGAGCTGTGATGTAGGTTACAGACGCAGCTCAGATCTGGCGTTGCTGTGGCTCTGGCATAGGCCAGCAGCTACAGCTTCGATTAGACCCCTAGCTTGGGAACCTCCATATGCCGCAGGTGCGGCCCTAGAAAAAGGCAAAAAAAGCAAAATAAAATAAAATAAAATAAAGCTCCTGTTGTGGCTCATCAGTAACAAACTCTACTAGTATCCAAGAGGATGCGCAGATTTGATTCTTGACCTTGCTCAGTGGGTTAAGGATCTGATGTTGCCGTGAGCTGCGGTATAGGCCACAGATGTGGCTCAGATCCCAAGCTGCTGAGGCTGTGGCATAGGCTGGTAGCTGTCATTCTGATTAAACCCCTAGCCTGGGGACTTCCACATGCCCCGAATGTGGCCCTGAAACACATGGGCCCTAAAAAAAATTTTTTTTAATTAAAAAATAAAAGAAATCAAACAGGGTCCTACTGTATGGCACAGGGAACTACATCCAATCTCCTAGGATAGACATGATGGAAAAGAATATTAAAAAGAATGTTTAGGGAGTTCCCATGTGGCTCAGTGAGGTTAAGGATCCAGTGTTGTCTCTTCAGTGGCTTGGTTTTTACTGCTGAAGCATGGGTTTGATCCCTTGCCCAGTGCCAAGTGGGTTAGGATCTTGCATTGCTACTGCTGTGATGTAGGTCTCAGCTGCAGCTTGGATTCAATCCCTGGCCTGGGAACTTCTGCATGCCATGAGTATGGACCAAAAAAAGAATACATACATATATAGAGGTTCCCATTGTGGCTCAGCAGGTTAAGGATCCAACATAGTCTCCATGAGGACGTGGGTTTGATCCCTTGCCTAGCTCAGGTGTTGCCACAAGCTGCAGCATAGGTCACAGATGCTTGGATCCAGTGTTGCTGTGGTTGTGGTGTAGGCCTAATAGTTGCAGCTCTGATTCTACCCCTAGCCCAGGAACTTCCCTATGCTGCAGATGCGGCCATTAAAAAAAGAAAAGAATGTATAACTGAGTCACTTTGCTGTACAGCAGAAATTGGCACAATACTGTAAATCAACTATACTTTAAATGTACTTTATTTTTTTTTAGGGCCACAGTTTGGCATATGGAAGTTCCCTGGCTAGGGGCTGAATCAGAGCTACAGCTGCCAGCCTATGCCACAGCCACAGGAATGCGGGATCTGGGCCACATCTGCAACCTACACCACAGCTCACGGCAATGCCAGATCCCTGACCCGCTGAGCAGGGCCAGGGATGGAACCCACATCCTCATGGATATTAGTCAGGCTCATTACATTTGAGCCACAATGGGAACGTCCAAAAAAAAAAAAAAAAACCACTTTTTAATCACATCTGCCTAATTCCTTAATTCATTCTATCAGGCGTAAGAGGACAATATTTTAAAACTGATTATGTAAATGATAACTAAATATAAATTATGAGTGAAACAAGGCACAATGCACCTTTTGTCTTCTCAACAGCCCACAGAATGGCCACATTTGGAGGAAAGAAATATGGCTACATACATGTGTTAGGTGAGGTTGGGGGCTATGGTAACTAGAAGGGTCATATTTATAAAGGAAAAATGGAATGCTTTCAACAGACTCCAGCTCATCATCTGGTTTGTAGGTCAGCCAGTGATTTACAGGGTGACAGACCGACATTAAATTCTCATTCCTGGAGTTCCCATCGTGGTTAATGAATCCAACTAGGAACAATTAGGTTTCGGTTCGATCCCTGGCCTTGCTCAGTGGGTTAAGGATTTGGCGTTGCCATGAGCTGTGGTGTAGGTTGCAGACATGGCTCGGATCCCGCATTGCTGTGGCTCTGGCTTAGGCCGGTGGCTACAGCTCTGATTCGACCCCTAGCCTGGGAACCTCCATATGCCGCGGGAGCGGCCCAAGAAATGGCAAAAAGACCAAAAAAAAAAAAAAAATTCTCATTCCTACTCAACAGCTGGCAAGCAAGTGGCTGCCCCCAAAGGACCAAGAACATCAGTCTTCCTTCTTTGCTTGGAAGAGAAGGCCCCTTCTTCCTTTATCTCCAGCCAAACAATGTATCCTCTCATTACTTGCTTGGTGGATGCGCTGTTGGGAAAGGACCTAACTCTATTATTTTTTTCCTGGTACACAATTTTTTTAAAAGATGATGTCTGTGTGCAATGAAGCTCTCAAAACCTAGTGAGAGTCTACTTCTAGGCAGGATGGAGCAATGCCATGCCTTATACAGTCCTCAACAGAATAGGGGAGTTCCCGTCGTGGCGCAGTGGTTAACGAATCCGACTAGGAACCATGAGGTTGCGGGTTCAGTCCCTGCCCTTGCTCAGTGGGTTAACGATCCGGCGTTGCCGTGACCTGTGGTGTAGGTTGCAGACGCGGCTCGGATCCCGCGTTGCTGTGGCTCTGGCGTAGGCCGGTGGCTACAGCTCCGATTCAACCCCTAGCCTGGGACCCTCCATATGCCGCGGGAGCGGCCCAAGAAATAGCAACAACAACAACAACAACAACAACAACAACAAAAAAGAATAGCAGTAAGTATCTGTGAGGAGTTCCCATTGTGACTCAGTGGCAAAGAAGCTGACTAGTACCCACGAGGACATGGGTTCAGTCCCTCGCCTTGCTCAGTGGGTTAAAGATCTGGCGTTGCCCTGAGCTGCGGTGTAGGCTGTAGATGCAGCTCAGATCCTGCGTTGCTGTAGCTATGGTGTAGGCAGGCAGCTGCAGCTCCGATTCAGCCTCTCGCCTGGGAAACTCCATATGCCATAGGTGTGGTCCTTTAAAAAAAAAAAAAAAAATCTGTGAATCTCCTCTTTGAGGAACCAGAGAAGAGGGTATGATGGCAACAACATCCTGCCATCCCCATAAATACGCTTAGTCGCTCGGCATCACTGGAGCTTCCCCAATGTACCTTATGAAAATTGTTAATTTCTTTTTTTTCTTCTTTTTTCTTTTTTTGTCTTTTTGTCTTTCCTAGGGCCGCATCTGCAGCATATGGAGGTTCCCAGGCTCGGGGACTAATTGGAGCTGTAGACGCCGGCCTATGCCAGAGCCACAGCAACTCAGGATCCGAGCTGTGTCTGCAACCTACACCACAGCTCACGGCAATGCCGGATCCTTAACCCACTGAGCAAGGGCAGGGATCGAACCCGCAACCTCATGGTTCCTAGTCAGATTTGTTAACCACCATGCCACAATGGGAACTCCGAAAATTGTTAATTTCTTAAAAAAAAAGGTAAGGGATGGGAGATTGGAGATTTGAAGGTCACACATCCCTGAGCCAGCTCAGAGTGAACTGGACCAGGTTACAGGAAGAAACAAAGGTAGAGGGAAAGGCTATCAAGGCTAAGAATCATCTCAGGGTATAGAAGGTGCCCACCTTCCAGCCAATGCCAGCATTCTTGTAGTAGGGAAAGTTATCACAGATCCAGCGGTAAATTTCACTGAGGGTCATCTTCTTGGCTGGTGAGGAGTTGATGGCATAGGTGATGAGGGTGGCATAGCTGTATCGGGGTTTGCCATCCTGGTGGACTGCTGCCTCATCCTTGCTCAGGGTGGCATTAGGATCTGTGGGTGAGCCTGGTGGACATTTGCGGGTGCCACCTGGAGGCCCAGCCTGGGAGGCACTGCCAAGCTTCTCAATGGTAGCTCGGAGGGTCAGCTGGGGGAGCCAGTCTATGGAGGTGAGGCTACTCTCTAGGTCGGAAGCCATGGTACTTTTGGGTTCTGCAGAGAAGAGGAAAAAAGAAAGAGGAAGGAAGAATAGATGAGTATCACCTCTGGTTATTGGTGGCAAGTAATACACAAACCCTAGTGCTTTAAGGCAAGGACAGTTTCTCCCCACTCTCATTTCCATAGAAGGCTCCTCTCGTAGGATAGCCCTCAAGCAGGTGTTCCCAGAACCCCCAAACAGATATGTCACCAGATGACAGGCTGGTACTTATCCTACATCTTACTGTGAAACATGGCCAAGAGGCCTCTTCCTCCACGCAGGATGGAAAGAAATCAAACCACCCACCAATTCTTCTTACTTAAAGCCCTGAAACATAAAAATTTGAAACTATGTAGAAAAAAAAAAAAAAGCCACTTAGCTAGCTGGTAAAATCAAAGTCTATTCTCCGATGGTGTGATCCCTGTTACATTCACAGTCCATATCCACAGACAGGAGAGTGAACTCCTAAAGAAAAGCAGAGACCAGACACGTATACTCTAGCAAAGCCCACACCAACACTTTTAAAGATGTGTCAGGTCAGTTGTATCCCAGGGCTCACCCTTTTCATCCCACATACCATGTGCAGGTGAGGCATATGACATTCATCCCAACATAAGTTACAGGAGACAACCAGCCACGCGCAGAGGCAAGACAGACGCAGAAACCGTGGCCCCCCGAGCACAGATCACAATGAGATATACGGCATGCTTTACCAACAGAGGACAAAGTCACGCACAGGGGGAAGAGACCCTGAGCACGGCGGCCCTCGCACCTTTAAAGCTCCCCCTAGCAAGCTCCCACCCACAGACACCGCCACCAGGAAGAAGTCATCGGCAAGGCCCGCCCACCTCGGCCTGCCAGGCTGCACCGAGCCTGGGAGACACCCAGCTGTGTGCTCACCGGTAACAATCAGATAGCGCGGCTAAAAATAGCCGCTCTGAGGCGAAGAGCCTGCCCCCCCTTCTCCCGCCCTACTCCTCGCTCCTTCCTTCCCGGCCAGGCACGCACGCTCGTGGCACCTCCATGCAAACTCCTGGCGCTGCCAAACCGCCCACGCCTGCTGTTTGCACGCCCTGCTGCCACCCACGCCGCCCGGAGAGGTGTAGCTAGAGTGACGTCTTGGTGGGGGGAAGGTGAAGAACGGTGGGTGAGATCGGTACTGCAGGGTCTACAAAGACCCGCAGGAACCCCTTGGTTGCCATTTGAAACTCCCCTGGGGCCGATGCCAGGAACGCCGCCCACCCCCACCCCCAAAAGCCTGCTGCCTAACCGGCTGATGCCTGCACCGCCCCGCGGGCCCCCCGCGCAGTGCTAGGATTTCTCCCAGTGCTAAGATTTCGTCCTCGGACCCCCCCCTGACAGTTTCATGGAGGCATTGCTCTTGAGAGTTGGCAAGCCTCAGAGTTCAGAATCCTGGACAGAAAACAGTGTGTCACCTCTCAGTCCACACCCAGATAATATGCACAAGCAATACACGCAACTAAACACAAATCCACACACTATGTAGGTAGAAGCTCAAACGCGGATATGACCGCTTTCCCCAGCTCCGGCCTCCAACCCGCCTCTGGGCTAACGCTCACTCTTCCAGTTAGTGCCTCTTCGCCCCTTGAGACTTTCCCCAAAAGGTCAGCATTCTCACTCATCTCCCTCTCCCCTAAGACCGCCCCCCCCCCCCCATCTGCTTGTCCCCGCATGACGCCTGCCCTGCGCTCCTCACCAGCGACACACCCATTCCACAAGGCTCAAGAAGACACCTTAGTGCCTCTGGGACCTGGGCAGCATGAGACCCCATGGCAACCCAAGAACTGCTTGACAGAAGAAAAAAAATAAAAAGGCTCTGTTTATAAAAGAGCATCCTGAAGGGGTTTCCCCTGTATCCTTAGTTCCTCTCCGCACCCCCCTCCTTCCCATCCCATCGCCACCATCTCGCCCTTAAAACCATGGCAGCTTGGAAACCAATGGGCACATAGAATCATTCCAGGAAGCCTCCTAGCACTTTACTGATTCAAAGCAGCACAGCCTCTGGGGTAAACAGGGTGTGAGGGGCAGTCATCTGGTCTGGAGCTGGGTTATCCCAGCTGAACAGGATCATGGTCGTGACATGTTCATAGTGACCAGGGTTCTCCGGGGTCTGTGATGAGGTTTTACCCTATTCTCTGTTATCTCTTACTAAAAGTCCCCAGAAAATCTCTCCTGAAGAACACAGAAGGCTTCAGGGGACATTTCATTTGAAACCCTCCCGACACTGGACAAGGAGGGACAGGAGAGTCCAGGCAAAAATGGTTCACAGAACCCATTTGGCACATGCCAATCGCTATGAATTCTGGAAAGGGAAGTACCCTCAGCCTTTGGCTACTTGCTCTATGCCCTTCCCTAGCGTTCCCCAGCACCGGGTTAGGACATGGAGGTTAAATTTAACCTTTCTCCTGCACCCTCCCAGCCAGCCCTCCAGATACTGCCCAGCACTCAAAATATCTTCCAATCTTACCAGCTACAAGAGGCTTGCAGCAAAAGATCCTTCTGATCTTTCAGCACCATTCCCCTTGAACTCATCCCACTTCCTCACCGACCCCCCCATCACTTCCCCATTCTTTAAGAGCAGCCCAGTGGAACCTCAGAGAATGAGGTGCCTGGGCTCTATTCCGAATCTTGACACTGACTCACTGCATGTCCCCAACCACCCCTTGCTCCCTGAAGTCTTCCTGCCTGTTTTCCTCCTTCCATAAAAGGGAGGCAGTCATAATCACTGTCAAAGCTTCATTCCTGGAGGGATGTGAATGCAGCCTAAAGAGCTGGTAGCTGCCATACATTCCACCCTCCCCAAAACAACGGCACCAGACTAGTGTTTGGGGCTATGTTGTGTGTGCCTTTCTGATAATAAAAAAGGTGCTTCTATTTCTCAGTCCAACCAACCTGGTTACCCAGACCTCTCTCTCCAGGTGAGCCTTGTGCCACGGGGCTGGGGCAGAACCTGAGTCAGGCTACGTTCTTCTCTGTGAGCTGGAAGACTAAAAGGAAATACCCATAGAAACTGGGAAAGGCAGCCAAAGGGCAGGCTCCATCACATCCATGGGCACCTAATGAAGACTACTCTGTTGGGAGAAAGGCAGAGAAAAGCAAAAAGACCTTCTGTTGGAGGGGAAGACTGATCCCCGCATGTAAGATCCAGAATAAGAGGCACAGGTTTCTTCCCATGTTCCCTGAATAGCCGGTAACTGTTCTCTGTACGGCACCAAGGTCTGGTATTAAGGAGTGAAAACTTCCGGCTCGGTACATAATGCTGCAACTAAGAGAGCAGCATTTACCACATTATCGATTACCAGGCAGGCTGCCTGGGTTTCAATCCTGGCTCCATTACTTACTGGCTGTTCAACCTCAGGCAAGTTAGTTGGCCTCTCTGTGTTGTAGTTTCTTCCTTGAAAAACAGAGATGATAACTGTACCTATATAGGGTTGTTAGGAGGATTACCTTGAGTTAAAATTTTATTTATTTATTTATTTATTTTTGTCTTTTTGCTATTTCTTGGGCCGCTCCCGCGGCATATGGAGGTTCCCAGGCTAGGGGTCCAATCGGAGCTGTAGCCCCCGGCCTAAGCCACAGCCACAGCAACGCGGGATCTCAGCCGCGTCTGCAACCTACACCACAGGTCACGGCAACGCCAAATCCTTAACCCACTGAGCAAGGCCAGGGATCGAACCGAAACCTCATGGTTCCTAGTCGGATTCGTTAACCACTGCGCCACGACGGGAACTCCTTGAGTTAAAATTTTAAAGCACTTAGTTTTTTTTTTTTGGTTATTCCTGGGACATGTGGAAGTTCCAGGGCCAGGGATCCAGCCAGCGCCAAAGCAGCAACCTGAGCCACTGCAGTGACAATGGAGATCCAATGCTGGATCCTGCTGTGCCACAAGAGGACGTCGTCATTATTATTCTTGAATGAGAAAAAAATAGAATATTAAAAATTAAAAATTAGAAAACTGACAAAGCATAGTGGTTAGACTGGCAGTAACAAGGCAGCAGTGGCTTACACTGCAAAGCTGACACTGAGTTCCTGTTTGCAAGTTTTCACGATGTCAGAATTTCAAACTTTTCCTTTGGGGAGAGTGTCACCCCAGTAGTGACCAATGCCAGGACTGAATAATGGGGATGAAGAAATGAGGGGATTTCATCTCTTATTTTTCAGGGGGAACTAGGTTTACTCATAAGACATGATCTGGAAAACAGCACCCTCTAAATCATAGTTAATCCAACCCAACAGTCATCAGCTTCTGATGCTCCGCAGAGGCAAGGACAATGAGGGGAACTCGGTTGGAAGCAGGGCCAGTTACATGATGTGGCGGTGGGACAGCAGAGATGCTGTGATACACTTCACTCTGAGCCATTCAACAAGTTGCATTCCAGCATCTGGAAAAGTACTTTGTAAGAAATAGGCTGCTCTCACAGAGTCATCGCTTTTCGAAAAAATGGGGGAGGGAGTTCTAAAGGAGCCAAGGATCCTCGTGCTTTTTAGACCAGAGGTATCCAAAGTACAGCTTTCTTATTAGTCCTAGAAGAAGGGGTCCCAGCCTGAGACTGGGCTGCCCTGCTACATGGGGTGACTTTCAGGCGGCCATTCACGAGGGCTCCCGATGGCCAGGACAGGCCAAGGCTTTCCTTATCAGCACCCTCTCCACATCCACGCACAGGGGTACCTGCTTTTAGAAGCCTACCAGAAACACACAGTTCTGAGTCACTGGAGGCTGAGTCTGAAAAGCACACGTGTGCCTCTCCCCACAGCCTGCACGGATGTGGAGAGAGCCACATCCACCTGAATTAAGAAACATATGCACATCGTTCATGGGACAGCCAAACAAACCTGGATTAGAGCCCTGTCTCATATACCACGAGTTAACAGGTCGCTTCCAGGAACAAATGGAAGGGACTCGGGCAGTCCAGAAATGCCCAGAAAGAGAAAGGAGGGAACATGAAAACCCAAATAAGATGAAACCTCACACTTGGACTCACTAATACCCCTTGCAGGAGAAAAGGTACTTCCTAGTGGCAAGGCAAGAAAGTGGGTTACCTGGCTAGGGACTGCAGGTCGAAAGGCAGAGCGTTACTAAACCTATAACTCAGGCTCAGCTAAATGGTTTTCCTGGCACCTTTTTCTTGCCTTTTCTGAAGATTCTGGGCTAAGGTGCTTCCCACTATTATTTCCTGGGCGAAAACTTAGATGCAAGTTTCCAGAGCCCCAGGACTGAACAAAAAACAGGAAGGGAGAGGACAAGACTATTAGGTGCTTTTCTGAAAGGAAACTCCTCAAGGATCAAATCTCCCTGGTTGGTCAACTTATTTCGATGGAAGGCTGGAAGGAGGCGGAACAGCAACCCTCCTCTCCTCGTCTCCTGTCTCCTGGATCTGCTTTTTCCTGAGGAACTGTCAGCGAAGGACAGGAGCAGCCTAACGCCCTGGGGCAGTGGTACCCAGCCAGCATGAGGGAGGAACTTCAACCCAGGAGCTGGGGTTCCCCAGTACCCTTTCTTCCTGCCTTGGGAGATGGGATCCCCATTTTGCTTGTGGATTTTATTGGTAGAGGCATGCTTCCAGCCAGGAATAGGGATGTCATGAAAGAGACCTCTTGGTGTCGGGCCGGGTGAGTGGAAACCAACTACTTTTCTTGTCAAGGGGGTAGTAATCACAGTGGGCTGGAGATTCCACAGCTTTGGTGGACATGAAGAGAGCTAGGATTACAGATGAGAAAATGTGATACCAATGGAAGCCCCAGACAAGGCCAGGCCGTGAAATGCCAGCATGACTTTAGTGAGGGCCCACCCTCCTTGTGAAAAGGCCCAAGGATGGAGGGTGGCACGAGAGACTGGCTGGGATGTGTCTGTCCATCATTATTACACTGTATATATGGGAGTGCTGAAGATGCTGGTGTTTCCTGACATCCCTTTGCCCTCGGCATGAAAACACACACTTCCCTGGGGACCTCAGATGACTCCCATCCTTGTAGCCCCCAAACACTAAAGAAACCCATTGCTCGGAGCTCCTGCAGCAAGATGAGGGTTTCGATCCAGTTAGCTTCAGAACACATTTCCCAGAAGATTCTCTACCTTGCCCAGTAATGAAACCCAAGAGCCACCATCTCAGCCCCCGACGCCCACTGGTGCCTAAGGATGACGGAGAGAAGAGGAAAGAAAGCACTAACCTGTCTCCAAGTTTCCCTCAGCAGAGGGAGGGGACCACCTGGTACTGGAGTTTGGGGTTGGAGGGACGCCCCTCTTCAAAGGCAGATGAAGATTCTCATCCTCAGTGGCTCTTCCCGTCCTTGGCTGAGCCTCCCAAGCTGGGGAGGGGAACTGGGTCCCCTGAGGATGAGGCACGGAGGGAGGGGCAGGGGGAGGAGAAGGAGGTCCTACCTGTGGAAGGTGGCACACCCCCCACACTGGGCCGGTTACCCTGGGGAGGAGGGGAGGAGCCTCTCCCAACCAGGAGTTGTCTCCTCCCCCTTGGGGGAGTCCCCCTCCCCCCCAAACTGATCCAGTCGGGAGCGGAGGGCTCTTTCTGTCCGCAGGAGATCTGAGCGGAGGGGCTCGGCCCTGTTCCACTGTCTAGGTGCAAGGAAGTTGGGGGGAGTTCTTCCCTCTCCTGAAAGGCGGAAAGCCGGCTCCCCTTCTTTCCCTGGAGTGTCCTCTGCTTCCGAGCAAAAGGAATCCTCTCCCCCGTGAGGACTGGATAGGATGGAGGGCGCCTACTCCACAGGCATATCCCCCTTTCTCTCTGCCTCCAAAGTCCACTACTGCGGCGAGTGAGTCGGGAGGAGTGGAGGCACGCCGGGGCGGTCCCACTCCGCTTCCTTGGGTAAGAATCACCCCTTTTTCCACTTCGGGAGCTCTATTCCCGGGCCAGTCCGGGGATCTTCCTCGCTCCTAGAGGGGTCTCTCTTCTTTCCTTCGCCCTAGTGGGAAGGGTCTTCTCTCCGGCCGGGGGAAAGGTGGCTTGCGTCCCCGCTCCCGCCTCTTCTCCTGGGGTGCCCCGGAGGGTGGGGTTTTCGTACTCCCCGCTCTCCCGGAGCTGGCCTGGGCAGCAGAGGCCGGGAGGCCGCGGCTCCCGACGCCCGTCACTGGCTACTGCGGCGGCCGCGCCTCCTCCAGTCGCGTCCAGTCCGCTCCGCTCGCTCCGGCGCGCGGGGCTCTCCGCGCCGCCACCGCTCTGGCTCCGGCCAGTCCGGGGCTCCCGGGGAGCCAGGAGGCGGACGGACGGTGTCAGGACTCGGTTGGGGCTTGGGCTCGGCTCGGCTCCGCTGCAGGCCCCGGCTCCTCCCCGGCCTCCGCGCCGCGCTCGGCGCCCCTCCCCCGCCCCCGCCCGCCGGGCCGCAGCCGCCGCCGCCTCCCCGCGCGGGTTAAGGAGGAGCGGGTGGCGCCGAGCCGCGGGCCGCGCCGCCGGGGGTGCGCTGCGCCGGGGGAGCCGCGCCGCCGCACCCGCGCTCCCGGGGCACCCGGCGCTTGCCGCCTTCGCCCCCTCCGGCCGCCACCCCGCCACTTGGCCGGGTGCAGCCTGCGCATCCACCCCGGATGACAACCCACTGCTGTCTGTCGGGAGATTCCCCTGTTCGCGCCACAAGAACTGTCAATTTCATTTCAACACTAATTCTGTCACACTGACCTTTTCTCATTGTCTGCTATATACGGATGAAGATCTCTGGTTTTCTCGGGAATGTCTTTGACGGGCTTCTCTTCCCCCTGGGATAACTTACACGGGGTTATGGGGTTGGAGCGAAGTCAATATGTTACCCTGGTGTCACCCTGGAGTTCAATAAATGTTTGTTGAATGAATTTAGAAAAGGATAAATGGGCGTGCAACAGAGAAAATTCCAGACTAAACATCACAAAATCTTGCTTTATAAACTTGAGCAAAGCCCTTGTTCTATGGAATATTGGTCAGCAAGAGGGGATCCTGATACTCTCCGGGCCCACGCCGGCAAGGCTGTTGCGAGAATCAAATGAGTTCATTTATGTGAAAATGCTTTTTTATTATTATTTGTGTGTGTGTGTGTGTGTGTGTGTGTGTGTCTTTTTGCCTTTTCTAGGGCCGCCCCCACGGTATATGGAGGTTCCCAGGCTAGGGGTCGAATCGGAGCTGTAGCCACTGGCCTACGCCAGAGCCACAGCAACACCGGTTCCGAGCCGCGTTTGAGACCTACACCACAGCTCACGGCAACGCTGGATCCTTAACCCACTGAGCAAGAGCAGGGACCGAACCCGCAACCTCATGGTTCCTAGTCGGATTCGTTAACCACTGAGCCACGATGGGAACTCCTGAAAATGCTTTTTTAAACTGTACGGTGTACAAAGGATACAAAATATTGTTCACTTCGCAAACATAGCATATCTTATCCTGGTCACATAGTGTAGAATATTCTCATCCTTCGCCCTTTGCATAATAATCCCCCCGCCCTGCGCGCTAGAGACAGAAGGTAAGCCAGGCAGACCACCTCCATTTTTCCTCCTGGAATCATGTTATTCCTCTGCGAATTCTTATATGTTTCATCCTCTGGCCTATTAAACTTGTCTCAAACTACTCTACTTTCTATCACATCAAATAATAAGAAAGCAAAAATATCACCCATAAAATATTTTTCAATTGCTCAAAAAAAAAAAAAAAAAGACTGCATACTTAAGATTACGGCCTGATCACTTGTCTTCTGGCTAAATACAAAATACTGTATTTTATGTATATATTTACATATATTACATCATATTTACAATATGCCAGGAATTGAGCTCTGTGTGCATTATCACATTTAATTCTTCTAGCCATAGGCACTATTATTAAACCTATTTTACAGACGTGAAAACTGACCTAGAGGCATCAACTATGTCTCAGTCAATTCAAATGATTAGTAAGAAGCAAAGTCGAGACTTAAATTAACAAATCTAAAATTCAGGAGTTCCCCGTTGTGGCGCAGCGGAAATGAATCTGACTAGGAACCATGAGGTTTCGGGTTCGATCCCTGGCTTCGTTCAGTGCGTGTGGGTTAAGGATCTCGCGATGCTGTGACCTGTGCTGTAGGTTGCAGACGAAGCTAGGATCTGACATTGCTGTGGCTGTGGTGTGGGCTGGCAGCTGTAGCTCTGATTGGACCCCTAGCCTGGGAACCTCCGTATGCCATTAATGCAGCCCTAAAAAGCAAAAAACCAAAAAAAAAAAAACCCCACAAATCCAAATGACTCTTTTTTTTTTTTTTTTGCAGTGCCTACAGCGTGTGGGAAGTTCCTAGGCCAGGAAACGAACCTGAGTCACAACAGTGACAACAGTGGATCCTTAACCAGGGAACTCCCCAAGTGATTCTTAACTTCTGTTTCATTTTCCTAAACTTTTAGAATTAAAAGTCTTTCCTTTAATTTTAATTAAGGGCAGTTTATTCCAATTGAGGCTTTTCTTTCTTTCCACCTTTCCAGTTCCCAGAATTAAAACTCTATTTTCCCCTCTTCATTGAAGCATTAACTCATTCTCCTGTACACAGATAATTTGGCATCACATATTTCTTGCTATATGTTAAATTTCTTGTCTTTGTTTTGGCCGCCCCTTAGCATATGGAAGTTCCTGGGCCAGGGATTAGATCCAAACTGCAGTTGTCAATCTAAGCTATTTTTGGCAACTCTAGATCCTTAACCCACTATTCCAGGCCGGGGATGGAACCTGCATCCCAGCGATCCCAAGATGCCGGGGATCCCATTGCACCACATCGGGAACTCCTAGATGTCTTGTTATGTTTCCTATTTTCAATTCTTTTTTGACATTTTCTATGTATATAAAACTTGGGGAGCAGGTGTAGAGAAGTCCAAGTATTAGAAATGGGAAAGTTAGGGAAAGATTAGACTCTCCTTTTCCTAGAAATTGAGAAAAATAAAAAGCTCAAGAAATTATTTGACATAAATAAGATAATTGCTGCAGCATTATTTATGACTGTAGAAAATTAGAAAAAACTTAAACATCCATAATAGGATTACTGTTTTTTGTTTTTGTTTTTTCTTTTTTTTTATTTTTATTTTATTTTTTTGTCTTTTAAGGGCCACACCTGCAGCATACGAAGGTTCCCAGGCTAGGGGTCTAATCAGAGCTGTAGCTGCCGGCCTACACCGCAGGCACAGCAACTCAGGACCGAGCCGCGTCTGTGACCTACACCACAGCCCACGGCAATGCTGGATCCTTAACCCACTGATCAAGAACAAGGATCGAACCCAGGTCCTCATGGATGCTAGTCAGATTTGTTTCCACTGAGCCATGATGGGAACTCCTATAATAGGGTAACTGTTAAATGTGCTATGGCACAGCTATATAATAGAATACTATTTAGCTTTCCCATGAGTAGTTGTATTTAATTCTGAGAGGCAGGATTTGTGAGGATTGCTTGTCTTTTTGTCTTCTTTACCATTTAGATGTTTTGCAATAGACGTATTATTTTCAGGAACTAATTTTTTTCATATATCTGAATATATTCTGGTGAGAAATCATGTTAAAAACTGTTTCTATAATATTTTATAGTTTCTATTTATTTATTTATTTATTATTATTATTTTTTTTTGTCTTTTTGCTATTTCTTTGGGCCGCTCCCGCGGCATATGGAGGTTCCCAGGCTAGGGGTCGAATCGGAGCTGTAGCCACTGGCCTATGCCAGACCCACAGCAACACGGGATCCAAGCCGCATCTGCAACCTACACCACAGGTCACGGCAACGCCGGATCGTTAACCCACTGAGCAAGGGCAGGGACCGAACCCGTAACCTCATGGTTCCTAGTCGGATTCGTTAACCACTGCGCCACGATGGGAACTCCCTATAGTTTCTATTTAAAATGAGTGTGTAAAAAATAAAATACATATGTATGTGTATGTATTTGTGTATATATGTACACACACAGATGGATATACACCAAAGATGTGAGTTTAAAGGTTATTATAATTTACTTCATTTTCTCTCTCTCTCTTTTTTTTTTTTGTCTTTTCTAGGGCCACACCTGCAGCATATGGAGGCTCCCAGGCTAGGGGTCTAATTGGAGCTGTAGCTACTGGCCTACACCAGAGCCACAGCAACGCCAGATCCAAGCCACATCTTCGACCTACACCACAGCTCACAGCAACGCCAGATCCTTAATCCACTGAGCGAGGCCAGGGATCAAACCCGAAACCTCATGGTTCATGGTTCCTAGTCAGATTCGTTAATCACTGAGCCATGACCAGAACTCCTCATTTTCTTTTTTCTTTTTTTTTTGTCTTTGTTGTTGTTGTTGTTGTTGCTATTTCTTGGGCCGCTCCCGCAGCATATGGAGGTTCCCAGGCTAGGGGTTGAATCGGAGCTGTAGCCACTGGCCTACGCCAGAGCCACAGCAACTCAGGATCCGAGCCGCGTCTGCAACCTACACCACAGCTCACGGCAACGCTGGATCGTTAACCCACTGAGCAAGGGCAGGGACCAAACCCGCAACCTCATGGTTCCCAGTCCGATTCGTTAACCACTGCGCCACGATGGGAACTCCTGGAACTCCTCATTTTCTACTTTATCCATAATTAGTGTTTGCAGGGTTTTTGCTTATGCCATTTTTTTTTTTTTTTTTTTACGGCCACACCGGCAGCATATGGAGGCTCCCAGGCTAGGGATCAATCGGAGCTACAGCCTCCTGCCCACTCCACAGCCACAGCAATGCCAGACCGAGCTATATATGCAACCTACACCACAGCTCACAGCAACGCCAGATCCTTAACCCACTGAACAAGGCCAGGGATTGAACCCAAACCCCATGGTCGCTAGTCAGATTCATTTCTGCTGTACCACCACAGGAATTCCTGCTTATGTTATTTTTCAATATTAAAAAAGGTGGTGTTCCCGCTGTGGCTCAGAGGGTTAAGAATCCACCTAGCATCCATGAGGATTCCAGTTTGATCCCTGGTCTCGCTCAGTGGGTTAAGGATCTGATGTTGCTGATCTCGAGTTGCTGTGGCTGTGGCACAGGCTGGCAGCTGCAGCTTCAATTGGACCCTAGCCTGGGAACTTCCACATGCTGCAGGTTCGGCCCTAAAAAAGAATAAATAAATAAAATTTGAAAAGGAAACTGACAAGTTGGTTTTGTTTTGGTTTGGTTTGGTCTTTTGCCCTGAGACAGAAGGAATCACTTGCATTCATTCTCCACTTACTTTCTATTAAGGAGGGTGATCTGGAGCACAATAAAAATATAGTCACTGAAACATTCAAGACACGGAAATGTAAGGATCCACCCTTCTCAATAATAGAACATTCTTTGATATGATTCTTTTTTTTTTTTTTTTTTGCCATTTCTAGGGCCGCTCCCATGGCATATGGAGGTTCCCAGGCTAGGGGTCTAATTGGAGCTGTAGCCGCTGGCCTACACCAGAGCCACAGCAACGCGTGATCCGAGCCGCGTCTGCAACCTACACCACAGCTCACGGCAATGCCAGATCGTTAACCCACTGAGCAAGTGCAGGGATTGAACCCGCAACCTCATGGTTCCTAGTCGGACTCTTTAACCACTGAGCCACGATGGGAACTCCTGATATGATTCTTCATGGGTATTAGTCTACTTTGAGCAAAACAGTTCTTCATAATACTGGTGACCAATATTTTGGAAACATTTATGAAAGACTTTGTATTATAGGAAACATGGTAGAGTGGATAAAGTTCATGTATTCAAATCCCAGCTTTGGGAGTTCCCAGGTGGCCTAACCATTAAGGATTGGCATTGTCACTAATGTGGTGTGGGTCGTGGGAAGCCAGGAAGCTTCCACATGTCTCAGGTGGAGCCAAAAAGGAAAAAAAAAAAAAAAAAAAGGGGGGGGGGGGAGTTCCCATCATGGCGCAGTGGTTAACGAATCCGACTAGGAACCATGAGGTTGCGGGTTCGGTCCCTGCCCTTGCTCAGTGGGTTAACGATCCAGCGTTGCCGTGACCTGTGGTGTAGGTCGCAGACGCGGCTCAAATCCCGCGTTGCTGTGTCTCTGGCGTAGGCTGGTGGCTACAGCTCCAATTCAACCCCTAGCCTGGGAACCTCCATATGCCGCGGGAGCGGCCCTAGAAATAGCAACAACAACAAAAAGACAAAAGACAAAAAAAAAATCCCAGCTTTGATGCTCAGTAACCAAGAACTTAAATCATTTAACTGCTCTGCTAGTATCCTCGCCAGTAAAATGGGGATAATAATATTACCTACTTCATAGTGTTGGGAAGGGACTATGTGATTTTCTGCATGGAATGCACTTAGATAAAGGCATGAAAGGGGAACCTAGAGATTGAAAGAGGCCTAAAAGACATAGCAACCAAATGCATGAACATGGATCAAGAGACATAGCTGTCAAATACAACATGTAGACATTTGGAGGGAATCCTGATTTGAACAAAGCCACTGGAAAAACTATTATGAGCAATTGGTGAAATTTCAATCCTGACTTTTGTGACACCAAAGAATTATTTCTATTTTGGATGTGCTAATAGAGTTGTGTTATTATTTTTAAAAGATCCTTATCTTTTAAAGATGCCTACTAAAGTATTTAGTCATGAAATGCCTGAAATGTGCTTCAAAATAATTAAGTGACGGAGAGGGTAATAGATAATAAAAGATTAGCCAGGTGTTGCTTATTACAACATGGATTTTTTTTTCTTTTCATTTGTTTTTTTTGATGGGGTTTTTTTGCGGGGGGTTGGGGTTTTTTTTGTTTTTTTTTTTTGTCTTTTTGCTTTTTCTAGGACCCCTCCTGCGGCATGGAGATTCCCAGGCTAGGGGTTGAATTGGAGCTGTAACCTCCAGCCTACGCCAGAGCCACAGCAACTCGGGATCCGAGCTGCGTCTGCGACCTACACCACTGCTCGTGGCAATGCAGCATCCTTGACCCACTGAGCAAAGCCAGGTATTGAACCAGCAACCTCATGGTTCCTAGTTGGTTTCTTTAACCACTGCGCCACGACAGGAATTCCTCATTTGTTTGTTTTTAATTCTATTCTCTCTACTTTTGTATATGTTTGAGATTTTACAAAATAAATAGTTTTTTAAAGTAACTGTTTTAAAAGTGCTGGAACATAGTAAGAACTATATAAATGTTTACTATTATTATATGGCTTATATTTATAATCTTATCTAATGTTTGTTTACACCTTTCAGACTACAATGTGTTTTCGTTCACACTAAGTTGTTTAGTACTCATACTAAATCTAGAAAGTAAGTACTATTATCCTCATTTTACAAATGAAAAGACTGAACTAGAGGCAAGACTGCTAGGTGGCCACATTTACCACCTCCGCACTTCCAGCTTCCAGGGGACCCTCGGTAAAAGGAGTAGGAGGTAGCCTGCAGTCCCTAAGCAAAGGGTTCTTGCTTCCTTTAGAGACTGTCGTCAGATCTAGTGGGGAGAGAATGGACAAACATTCAAATGATTCGCTTAAAAGTATTTATCAGACAGCATATGAGCCCCACATTTGTACCTCAGAAAAATTCTAGCCGCTACTTTAAAAGGTTATCTCGGGAGAAAAGGACACAGAATAAGAGATCAAATCGTAAAGGAAAAGTTCTCTCCAGGGTATGCGTTTCCTTTATGTAGTTTAAGTTTTATTCGTTTAACTTTATAGCCTCTACCTAACCTGTTTGTTCTTCTTATTAAGACTAGGACTAGGGTTAAGGGACCAGAGATGAGAAACTGCGTGGGAAGCGAAGTTGGGAGGCAAGAGGACGTCACACCTCAGCGGTTTAGAGGCCCAGCGGCGCAACACCTCTGTGCCACCTTAAGAAGCTTCTCCTACCCCCCCCGCGGAGCGGGCCCTCGGCTCCTCCCTCTCCCGTGTCAGCTCCGACCCGGGAACGTGGGGCCAGGAGGAGAGAGGCACTGAATGGAAAGATTGGCGCGAGAGGCTGCAGGGTCTCTCCTTTCCCTACTCTACCCGCGCCAGGAGGAGCACATAAAGCACGGGCATTTGGGGTTTGGTTCTTTTCCTGAGGATTCAGGATAGGGACGTCTTCTGAAATCGGTGAAGAGGCAGGCATAGCAGGGGTGGGGCTCCTCTTGGGGTGAAGTCCAAGGTGACAGAGCTGGGGCGTTTGAGATGCCCAGTATGCAGTGGTCGTTGGTCCAAAATTGTAAGTTCAAAAGGTCCGGACGCGCCTCTTCAAACCATTTCCAAAAGAGGGGGCAAGTTTTCCACTCTCCGCCCAATTCTCCGTCTTCATTTTAATTGATTGGGTTTAAGGTAGGCCGGGCCCCAGGTTGCTTGTTGATTGGTTCCGTAAGTAATCTATCAGGATGACGCAAGCGAGGGGCAGCTGTTTGGGAAGGAAGTGAAGGTTATTTTGGTACCGCCTCCCGCGGTCACTAATTGGTTGAGATTTCCAGTGACGTAAAACGAGGCATAATAATGTCCACTAAAGGGAAAGGCCAATTGGCCGTTCTCTCAGTGACGTTGTCTAGGGTGGGACTGGGAAGAGCCAGGAGTCAGCTATTGTAGTTAAGTACCTAATTGATTGAAACCCGGAAATGAGTTTAGAAGGGAACTGAGGAAAAAAGGGAAATCCGCGACACTTTCGTTGCGCTCAAACAAGGTCATTTCCTGCGTGGGATAGTTTCCTGTTTACTCAGCGAAGTCAGCGTGTTCCGTGGCTTTCTGGAATATACGTGATAATTCTTATGAGCCTTTGGTCCCATTTACTTATATTACCTAAAAGGATGAATGAAACAAAGGAAAGGAAAAGCGTGGGGTTTAAATTTAAGGACGTTTACCTTTAGGGAAGGATAGGAAACCGAAGCTCTCTTAGGGAAATCTTAACGAGGGCCCTGGATCACAGTATCCATGCAGGTGGGTTCCCGAAGAAACCATTCACAAAATAAATGGAGAGGCTGGATGGGGGTGAAGGAAACTAAAGATTTGCAGGAAGGGCATTCATCTCATTACAGAAACTTGCTTGGATATGAAGTGTTATTTTATTCATCGCTGGGTATCCGGTGCCTGGCAGTGTCTGATACATAGCAGGTTATGAACCAAACCAAAATGAGAAGACTTTTACAAAGTATGCTGGACAAGTTCTAAATATTTCAGACCTTTAGAATATGTTTTTAAATATATCTATGCCAGCTTTATGAGCCTGGAAAAACTTTTCACACACCACCTGGGTTGTTACAGCCATAAACTGAAAAATAAATCTGCTCCCCCAGATCTAGTTGGAAAGGTACCTACCTGTGAAAATGCTACCATTTTGTCTTTAAACCCTGAGGTGTTGTAAGATTTGAAAGTAGATTTTCCCTCAACCTACCTTCCTAGAAAAGCTGAAAAGATGGATTGAATCAGTGAAAAGATGTCCTCTACATCCGGTGAATGAAAAATAAGGTTTAACCTGCTATCTGCAATCCAAGGTAGAACTATTTGAGAGTGTTGAGAAATGCCACCTATATTGTAAATTATGGAATCCCAACTCAAATGCACATTTTTTCTAGTCCAGACTTTTTCTTCTAGCTCAATTTCAGCATCGCTTTAACATTGCCTAAAAATCGTGCTTTGTGTAAGGACTTCCTATTAGTATTATAACTGTCCCCACTGCAGAGCTTGTGAGGGCTCTTGGTCAACATTCAGTAACTGGTAGGGACCTTCTGTTCATCCAAAGTGATCTCATCTTTTTATGATTTTCCAGGATCTTCTGAGCCAGATAGTTTACAAGAGAGTATATCATACTGGCTCTTCAGTATCGTTGTGGGCGTAGTTTAGAAATAAGGAAACGGGGGCAGCTGTATTTACAGTAATAAACATACCATGGAAAAAATTATTATAGGTTTTAAAAAATTCTAGTATAATAAGGTATAAGTTGCTTATGCCAAAGTGAGGGTGGAGGTGGGGGGAGGGAGGAGGGAGATGTTACAATTCTTTCAAGAATTGTTTGTCTAGGAGTTTCCATCATGACTCAGCGGTTAAAGAACCCTAAAGAACCTAACTAGGGTCCATGAGGATGGGGGTTCGATCCCTGGCCTCTCTAGGTTAAGTCTCCGGTGTTGCTGTGGTTGTGGTGTAGGCCAGAGGCTACAGCTCCGATTTGACCCCTATCCTGGGAACCTCCACGTGCCGTGGGTGCAGCCCTTAAAAAATAAAAATAAATAAATAAATAGTTGTTTCTCTAATCTGCTGAGGACCACGGTTACCTGGCTTGGGGAGACAAACAGCACTCAGAGATGTGGTCCAGCAAGGTTTATTCAGCACTGGTGCAGGGCTCAGAGGAGTCACCTCCAGAGTCTGAGCACCAGGTCTTTGTTCTCAGCAACTTTCCTACCATACAGGGTCTTGTTTTTCCCATGCAAGCAGCCCGGAACTCCCTCTTCCCCAAGCAGACAGTGTTCCTGCCTAAGAAACTGAGTAAGCAAGGTTACAGAAGTGAAATTGATAAGTACTGCTTGTAGCACTATTAGCAGGGCTGCTGGCTTGGACAGAGGGCATGTAGTTGCTAATTACAAGAAGGTTGTATGAGGCAAGCAGAAATGAAAAGGCATGCAGCTGCTTTTTCAGACAAGGGGGGGGGGTTGTGTCTCTTAGTTAAATGTCCCATGTCTTCTTCAGGGTGCATCTGCGCTGGTCAGAGATCACCATCAGTCATTACCCATTGGTAACCTTTGATGAGTAACAAGTGGGAGGCTGTTTTTCTTTCAACCATCGTTTTTACAAGACCTTTTATAATATTCATCAGGAGCGGTATAAAGCAAGGAATAAGGAGGCACCCCGCGAGTATGACCATGATCATTCCAACCATTGTCTTAATTCCTCCCAGCCAGGAGAACCATCCATGGAAAAGACTGTCTGTGTTCCATCCCTTCCAGGTCTGTACAGGCACATGGGCAATTTTAGTCATGTGGTCAGCAATTTCTTCTATCACCTTTCCTGTGTCATGTATTTGTAGACAACAGTTACTTGAGTTAAACTCTCCACACACCCCTCCCTCAGAAGCAAGTAAATAATCGCAAGCCAAGCGGTTTGGGTAGATGGCATTACACATTTTAGTTTGCTATTGGGCTAATATAGTCAGGGCCCTTGCAGTGTCGTTTGTTAAAAGCTCCAATACTGCCTGTAGTCCGATGATCCAGTTTAGCATATAGAGAGGGGTGCAATATCCCCAAGAGCCATCCTCTGCCCAAGTGACAGGCCCATAATATTGAATTATCCATTCTGGAGGCTATTCATCATCCGTCCAGTCTCCAATCTGGAGAGCCCTCTGGTCTCTCCAGATGCCCTGCGCCCTATATATAGGGACTCCCAGTTGCTTCCCTAGTGACAGCGGGAACAAGAAGAAGGACAGTCTGACTGTTCCCAGGACACATGCCCTGGCCCAATTGGGGGGAGTATGGAATATGCCTTTTTCCCACAAATCCAGTATAATCCCTTGGTGCTCGCCATTGGATATCACCACTGATATCATTGTCCCATGCCTGTCGGAGAATGGAAAAGTTAGAGGATTAGGCTTGGGCTCTGAGAGCTTGGAGGATGGCCACCACTGAGTCCTCTGGTTAGTTAGGGTTGTAAAACCTTAGGCCTAAACATGTTAGGCTCCCAACTGAGACAATGAACCATCCTCCCTGCCTCACGAGGCAGTTTTTCCCTATAATAGCAGTTTTGAGGAACCATACCCCATTGGCGAGTTGGTGGTATGCAGTCTCACTATGAGGCTCTAATGAGTCCAGTTCCCTAGCTTGCCAAGGCCAGTGATCTCCTGTGTTCATTCCTCCGCATACATAACAAGAGGAGACCTTGAGAGTCTGTGCAATAGTTTCTGCCAAGGCCAAAAACAAGTTCTTAGTTGTGGCCAGAGTGGGAGGCAGGGTGTTCTTTATCTCCTCATAAAAGGAATAAAAGACCTTGTGAGAGGCAGCTTGGAGTGTGAGCGTCACCTTCTGGAAATGCAGCAGAGCTCCAGGGTCAATGCCTCTTCCGTTAATGTGTATGCCAATTATGAAACCCTCCTTCCACTTGGGCTCAATGGCATTGTAAATAGTGAAATTAACTAGGTTACAAGACTTAGTCTGACAGTCTGGAGGGGCTGTGCCCTTTTGAAGGGCAGCTGTTTTGCCTCCCTTATCCCAGGTTGCCCAGGATACGCAGCTCCAGTAAGTGCAGTCCTGGCAACCGCTCCAGGCGGTCCCCCAGCACATATATTTATCTTGGAGCCTGTATTCTCTTTCCCATAATGGGCTCTCACATGGTATGGTAGAAGTCCATGACCCATTCATAGCTTCACAGGCATCAAAAACTACTGATACTGGCAACTTGGGGTTGGTAATTCAGGTCCGATTAATCAGATGTCCTGTTTTATGAGAGCGCCGGAATTCTAACCGCTCCTCAGTTGGTGAGTATTGTGGATCAAAGCAAGTATATTGGTCCCCCTGCTGACAGATAGAACAAGTGGTTTTGTTGTGGGTACAACTTCCTTGAATTTCTCCTGAACAGGAGAAATGAGTGGAGTCAATTCCATGTAACCCCCTGATCTAATCGGGTCACTCGAATGCACAGTTCACATGAGGAAATGGATCTTGGCAAGGCCAAGGGGGACCAGATTCATAACAACTGGCAGCAAACACATATGTTGGATATAAGATAACAGTCTATGACAGTAAGAAAGACTCTTGTGGAAAAGAAGGCTGGCTATTTCACCGGGCAGCCAATTCCTCAAGCTTCAGCCATGCGTTGACTGACCAGCCTGTGGTGTGGTCAGAGCAGGGCTTTGAGATTGTTGTCTCTTCCTCTGTATTGTCAGGCATAGAGGTTTCTCTAGATCAAGGGCAGCTTCCTATTCCCCAAGGTCATCAGCTGGCCCAGCCGGTTTAACTCTGGAATGATGGATCCAGCCATTCCTGTTACTCTGAGAGCAGTGGGAGTGGCTAGAATTACAGTATAGGGGCCCTTCCATACCAGCCTTAGAGGCTCTTTTTTCCAGTCCTTTATCTACACTTGGTCCCCCGGCTTGTGGGGGGTGTACTGTTATGCCTAAAGACACAGGTAATCTATCTGTGACCCATCTATGTATTTGTGAGACAGTGAGCCTCAGTCCTTGTGACTGTGTAATCCTAAGTCTCCCCACTCCCTGGTGTTTCTTCTCAAACTGATCAGCGGAGGTAGCCTCCCATATAAGATTTCAAATGGCGAGAATCCTATTCCCGCTTGGGATGAGCATCTTACTTTTAAAGAGGGCCACCAGCAACATGTCTACCCAGGGCAAGCCAATCTCCTGACATAAGTTTGCTAGTGTCTGCTTAAGGGTCCGCTTTATGTGTTCTACTTTCCCTGAACTTTGAGGGCGGTAGGCAGAATGTAACTTCCACTGGATCTGTAAGGCTTTTGCCACCTGCTGCACTGTCTTGGCCACAAATGCCAGTCTGTTGTCTGACCCAATGGCCAGAGGCATTCCATATCTGGGAATGATGTCTCTCAGGAGTGCCTTGGTACTTCCCTTGCCTTTTCAGTCCGGGTGGGGAAGGCTTCTCCCCATCCTGAAAAGCTGCAGGTAAAAACTATCAGGTATTTGGATTCCCTGCTCAGGGTGACTTCAGTGAAGTCCATTTCCATATTCTCAAATGGGGACAGTCCACAGTGTTGTGTCCCAGCTGGTCTGCTAGGCCCCTGGCAAGCATTATTTTGCAAACAAGTTGTGAGCCACTGGAGACAGTGCAGCCAAGTGCAGGAAGACATGCAATGAGGTAGTGCTGGCCCAGTAGGGCCTCTAAGGCAGTTTTGCCCATGTGGATTAATTCATGTTGCTGGTGGACTACTTTGCAGGCTAGCTGTTCCAGAACATAAACTCAGCGGTCCTGTTTATGTGGGTCAGGTCCTGGGTGGTACTGACCCACCATCCCATCTTAGTTTTGATTCCTCCTTCCTCCTTTATCCATTTTTCTGCCTCTGGAGGATACCTGGGGACAGCTGGCACTTCTGGGGCCAGCAGGACCTTGGGTTTATCTGGCAGTCGCCCCCAGGCTGCTTGTCTATTGGCTGCATCAGCGCTGCAGTTTCCTTTTGCCACCAGGTCACCTGTCTTTTGGTGGCCTTTTCAGTGGATAACTGCCATTTCCTTAGGTTCCCAGAATGCTTCTAGGGGCTTAAAGATTTCAGCTTGGTTTTTGATCCCTTTTCCTTCAGCAGTAAGGAGTCCTCTTTCCTTATGTAAGGCTCCGTGGACATGGAAAGTTGCAAAGGCATCCCATGAATTGGTAAAGACATTAGCTCACTGGTGTCGGCTGAACTCCTGCGCTCTTATTAAGGCCCATAATTCTGCTGTCTGTGCTGACTAACCTTAAGGAAGCCTCTCTGCTTCCATCACTTCTAAGTCAGACACCACAGCATAGCCTGCCATCCTTTTTCCATCCTCCATGAAGCTGCTGCCATCGGTATATAAAACCACATCTGGAGTTCCTGTTGTGGCACAGTGGTTAACGAATCTGATTAGGAACCACAAGGTTGTGAGTTCGATCCCTGGCCTTTCTCAGTGGGTTAAGGATCCGGCATTGCTGTAAGCTGTGGTATGGGTTGCAGATGCGGCTCAGATCCTGCATTGCTGTGGCTCTGGAGTAGGCCAGCGGCTGCAGCTTTGATTTGACCCCTAGCCTGGGAACCTCCATATGCTGCAGGAGCAGCCCAAGAAATGGCAAAAAGACAAAACAAAAAAAACAAACAAAAAAAACCTGGTCTGGAATTTTGGAGAGGTTTATCAGTCAAGTCAGGCCTGCTGGAAAACGCCTCATCTAGTACCTTGAAGCAGCTATGGTCTGGGGGGGGCCTGCTTCATGTGGCAGAAAATTGACTGGGTTCAGAGTTCGCACAACATCCAGTTTTACCCGAGGATTTTCACGTAGTAACCCTTGCTATTAAGTCACTCGTGCATGCGTGAGCCAGCGGTGGTCCCTAGTGTCCATCAGGGTTACAACTGAATGTGGGAATTTAACGTTGAGGTTCTGTTCCAGTGTCAACTTGTCAGCCTCCCTTACCCACAAGGTGGTAGCTGCCAGGGCTCGGAGGCAGGGAGGCCATCTGGCTGCAACTGGGTCAATTTGCTTACATAGATATGCCACCAGCCTCTGCCAGGGCCCAAACTCCTGGGTTAGGACTCCCAAAGCCATCCCATTTTTCTCATGAACAAAGAGGTTAAATTCTCTGGTTACATCAGGAAGTCCTAAGGCTAGAGCCTCAGTGAGATTGGTTTTAATTGCCTGAAATGCTGCCTCCTGGCTTGGTCCCCATTCAAGGGGAGCCTTTTCTTCCCCCTTTAGAGCCTCATACAGAGGCCTGGCCAAGTCTGAAAACCCAGGGATCCATATCCGGCAGAACCCTCCTGCCCCTAGAAACTCACAAGCCTTCCAGTGGGTGGTAGGGACAGGAAAGGCTGAAATGGGCTGCTTTCTTTCAGTCCCCAGCATTTGTTGGCCCCCGCATAATGTTAAAGCCCAGATACTTGACTTGTTTCTTACAGATTTATGCCTTTTTCTTTGACACCTGTTACCCTGCTTCCATTAGTAGGGAGAGGAGAGCTCTTGTTCCCTCTAGGCACTGAGCCTGCGTGGTGCTAGCCAGTAAGAGGTCATCAACGTACTGCAGCAAAACACAGTCTAGTTTTTGTCCAGGAAATTCAGCCAGGTGAGCGGCCAGGGTGCTGCTGAAAAAAGTGGGAGAGTTTTTGAATCCTTGTGGGAGTCTCATCCAGGTGAGCTGCTCAGTCAGGAGTTCCTGTTGAGGCACAGTGGAAACAAATCCAACTAAGAACCATGAGGTTTCGGGTTCGATCCCTGGCCTTGCTCAGTGGGTTAAGAATCTGGCGTTGCTGTGAGCTGTGGTGTAGGTCACAGACGCGGCTCAGATCCCATGTTGCTGTGGCTGTGGTGTAGGCTGGCAGCAACAGCTCCCATTAGACCCCTAGCCTGGGAACCTCCATATACCAAGGGTACAGCCCTAAAAAGACAACAAACAAACAAAAAAAGGTCGATCAGTGCCTGAGGCTTTTCAGACTATGAGGAAGTATGATGCTTCCAGTGGAGGAGGTCTGTCGTGGAAAAGAGCTGGTAATAAAGGACTGGTCCCCCCTCTTGTATGGTTCCATCAGGGGCAATATGCTGTGGTCCCCGAGTCTCCCGTAAGGGCATTTGTAACGCTGGAGTGGCTGCTCCCTAGGTTGATCGGAGATGCCTGCTCACCGGTTCCGATGAATCCAGCTGTGGGGGTGATACTGTCTCAGGGACTTCAGGAGGAGGAGGAGGAAGAGAAACAGAAGGCAGTGGGCTATCTGGCAACTGGGGACTCTCAGCCCCTAAAAGAGGGGCCAGCAGCACATAGGGAGGTGGCACAGGGGTTGAGTCCTCAGCCTCTCCTTGAAAAATAGATGGCTCCTTTTCTCGAATCAAGGTTTTCTTCTTGGATTGGGCTCCTAGTACCTTACACTGTCCCTGACCTGTGACGCAGAACTGAACCCATGGGGGCCTCATCTGGGCAACTTCTAACAATTGATCAATGTGTGGTAATTGGTCTGGGTGTCCAGGGTCTCCTGTTATAACATCGTATGCTGCTTGAGCCATGGGCACATCTAAGGGCCATCTGACCCCAAAGGAGGGCCATTCTGGGGTACAAAGGGTACGCAGTTTTCCAGGACTCAGTTTAACACCATAATCTCTAGAAAATCCATTCTTAAAATTCTTAACCATACCTTCTAAGACAGTGGGTTTTGAAGCTGATTTACCCATTGTGTGAATTCCCACCCTGTGTCGGTGATGCAAGACAAACGGAGAGGACAAGGCCTCAGGGAACAGTCACTTTGTCAGCCTGACACTCCCCGGGAGGAGCTATTTCAGGCTCCTCTTAGCATTGATGTGACTTTATAAACCCTAAGGTCAGGACCCCTACGAAGAGGGCCACCATAAGCCATATGAGGATTGCCACGGAACCACAGTTTAGGATTCACCCTGGCTCCATAGTCCAAAGACCGTGGAGCACGGGCTCCAGTTGTCTCCAGTCACTCACTCACACACACACACACACACACACACACACACACACACACACACACACACACACACCAGAACTGACAAGCCTCCTGATCCCAAGGGAGCAAGTCCTGACCTGAGTGACCCTTTGGTCACTGAGAAGCGATCAGTCTCTCCTTCTGCCCATATGTCTGTCGGGTCCTGACTTGGGCAGATGTCCCTGAGGCACTCACCAGTCTGACGTCCTGTCCTGGAACCTGTTCCCGCTCTCCTTCTGAGTCCATTGGGGAAGTTGTGTAAGCTGGGCCCAGCACAGCCCGAGCGAGGGTCTGGATCCAGCAAAATGGCTGGGTGCGCACTATCCGCCTGTCACCCGGCTGGCGGCTTCGGCTTTCCCTGGTTCCCTGACAACGGCGGCACAAGGGGCCAGCTCAGAAACCACAAAGTGTTGAGGAGGCAAACGGCACTTGGAGATGTGGTATAGCGAGGTTTATTCAGCACCAGTGCAGGCTCAGAGGAGTTGCCTCCAGAGTCTGGGTACGAGGTCTTTGTTCTCAGCAATTTTTTTTTTTTTTTGTCTTTTCTAGGCCCACACCCACAGCATATGGAAGTTCCCAGGCTAGCAGTCAAATCGGAGCCATAGCCCCTGGCCTACATCAGGGCCACAGCTACTCGGGATCCAAGCCATGTCTGTGACCTATACCACAGCTCACGGCAACGCTGGATCCTTAACCCACTGAGCAAGGTGAGGGATCAAACCTGCAACCTCATGATTCCTACTCAGATTCGTTAAACACTGAGCCACGACTGGAACTCCTATTCTCAGCAATTTTTATACCATATGGGGTCTTGTGTTTCCCACGTAAGCAGCTCCAACCTCCCCCTTCCCCAAGCACACAGTGTTCCTGCCTAAGAAACTGAGCAAGCAAGGTTACAAAAGCGAAACTGATAAGCAATGCTTGGAGCACTCTTAGCAGGGCTGCTGGCTTGGACATAGGGCGCACAGTTGTACATAATTACAAGAAGGATGGTATGAGCCCAGCAAAAGTGAAAAGGCATGCAGCTGCTTTTTCAGACCAGGGGGGTTATGTCTTTTAGTTAAATCTCCCACTTCAATGCAAGGGGTGTTTTTCTGCAAATATACTCAGGCTGAGGGTAAAAAGTTGGGATTGGGAGTCCGGGTCCAGAATACTGACCAGGGCACAGCGCCAGGTCAATTGCAAGGTCCCATCTCCAAAGGACGCCATATACAAGAACGGCTTGAGACAAGAGGGAGTCCCAAATTGTACATCGACAAAGCAAATTTCTCCAATGAGAAAGTCATCTCAGAGTTGGATTACTCAACTTGTAAAAGAATGGCCAGAATTTAAATTTTCTGAGATAAATTCCGTGGGTTTTTGTTATTATTGTTGTTGTTAATAGAGATGGAACTATCCTGTGTTCGCTTTTAGAATTTGTCACTAAGTTATTTTAGTACCAGATATTTGGTTACTACTGTATATTATGTGTTATGATGGAAGGATTACAACTGACTACAATTCTAATCAAAGAAAACACATTAGAACCTTCAAAAAAAATAAGAACAGTGTTTATGAGAGAAAAGTTCCTTTGTTCTTGTAATGTTAAATAAATTATGTGGAAACATGGAGTTCCTGTCATGGTGCAGTGGTTAACGAATCCGACTAGGAACCAGGAGGTTGCAGGTTCGATCCCTGCCCTTGCTCAGTGGGTTAATGATCCGGCGTTGCCGTGAGCTGTGGTGTAGGTTGCAGACGCGGCTCGGATCCCGAGTTACTGTGGCTCCGGCATAGGCCGGTGGCTATGGCTCTGATTCAACCCCTAGCCTGGGAACCTCCACATGCCGCGGGAGAGGCCCAAGAAATAGCAAAAAGACAAGAAAAAAAAATTATGTGGAAACACACAATATTGTTTTTAGGTTAATAATCCATACACTAAAGCACTTTCCTGGAGAAGAGGCCCAATAAACCAGAGCATAACCATATGCCACGGGAACAGCCCTAAAAAGACAAACAAAACAAAACAAAACAACAACAACAAAAGAAACCCCACGGACACAGTTGCTTATAAAATCACTGCAAGGGCTGGAAGATAGAATCTCTTGCATGTCCCAGAAATGGCTCCAAGAATGAGATTAGTGGAGTTGCTGTCATGACTCAGTGGTAACTAACCTGACTAGTATCCATGAGGATTGGGGTTCGATCCCTGGCCTCACTTAATGGGGGTTAATGATCCAGTGTTGCCATAAGCTGAGGGGTAGGTTGCAGATGAGGCTTGGATCTAGCGTTGCTGTGGCTGTGTCGTAGGCCAGCAGCTGCAGCTCTAATTTGACCCCTAGCCTGGGAACATCCATATGCTGTATGTACAGCCCTAAAAAGCAAAAAAATAAATAAATAAGGAAGGCATTAGATCAATGAAGCTCTTGGTTCTCTTATGGTCTGAAAATCTATTATTTAACTTTTTTTCTGGACTCATAACAAACTTCGACCTAAACTTCAACTCGTAAGTGCTGCTTGTGCCAACTAGTCCTGTTCAGTGACCCAGATTTAATAAGGAAAAGCACGGATTTTTTTTTTCATGTCAATCTTTTTTTTTTCCTTTGTCTTTTCTGGGGCCTCACTTGAGGCATATAGAGGTTCCCAGGCTAGGGGTCTAATCAGAGTTGTAGCCTCCGGCCTATGCCAGAGCCACAGCAACTCGGGATCTGAGCCACGTCTTCCACCTACACCACAGCTCATAACAACGCCAGATCCTTAACCCACTGAGTGAGGCCAGGGATCAAACCTGCAACCTCATGTTTCCTAGTTGGATTTGTTAACCACTAAGCCACGCTAGGAACTCCTTCATGTCACTCTATTTGTTCAAAAGCATTCTATGGCTACCAATCATCAATAAATACAATACTCACTCCAGCTTGGCATTCAAGGCCTTCCTCAATTTATTCCTAACCCATATTTCCCACAGTTTCTGCCTCCGTTGCCCCCAATGATTGGCATCACCTAAATTGGTGACTTGGGAGTTCCCTGGTGGCCTAGCAGGTTAAGGACCTGGTGTGGTCACTTCTGTGGCCCAGGTTGCTGCTGTGGCATTGGTTCAATCCCTGGCAGAGAATTTCTGTATGCCTTGTATGTAGCCAAAGAAAAAAAAAGATGCCTTTATTTACATTATGATTTTTCCCCATTTCATTTCAACAAGTATTTATTGAGCTTATTAATCATTTATGTGCCAGACTTTGTGTTAGAAATTTTAAGTTCATTTATCTAGTCACTTATGATGGAGCATGATAATGTGAGAAAAAAAATTATATATGTATGTGTGACTGGGTTGCCTTGCTGTACAGTGGAAAATTGACAGAACACTGTAAACCAGCTATAACGGAAAAAAATAAAAATCATTATAAAAAAAGAAAGAAAGAAACTTTAAGTTCAAAGATGAATCAGGCTCAGATGCTGCTAGAGTGACCACCATCCCAGGTTCCCTAAGACTATCTTGGATTTAGCACTAAAAGTCCCCTGTCCTGGAAACCCCTCAGTCCTGGGAAAACTGAGACAGCTGATCACCCTGGTCCCGGCCCGCAGGAAATTAATGAGTCTCTTAAGATCAGAAACTCTGGTGAGTTCCCTTCCTGGCTCAGTGGTTAATGAATCCTACTAAGATCCATGAGGTTGTGGGTTTGATCCCTGGCCTCACTCAGTGGGTTAGGGATCCCGTGTTGCTGTGGCTGTGGTGTATGCTGCAGCTCTGATTTGACCCCTAGCCTGGGAACTTCCATATGCTGTGGCTGCGGCCCTAAAAAGCAAAAAAATTTTTTAATTAAAAAAAGATCAGAAACTCTGCCCAGATGCATACCCTCTTCCCTAGCTTTCTTCTGAAGAAATTAATTTGGACTTCCCTAACAATTAACACAGTTGCAAAAGACTTCTTCCAAGCAATGACTTATATTTGTACCACCTTCTAGATTATGACTCCTGGAAGACAGCGACATCTTTCTAGGGCTCCACAGTGCCTAATGATGCCTCATATACTCTATAGTGACTCTAAAATGAATGTATGTTGAGTTGAATAGAGGAGAACTTGGAAAAACTAATAATAGTTCAGGCTTCATTTTTTTATTAATTAAAAAAAATTTAAAGTATAACATGTGGGGTGTTCCCGTCGTGGTGCAGTAGAAATGAATCTGACTAGGAACCATGAGGTTGTGGGTTCAATCCCTGGCCTTGCTCAGTGGGTTAAGGATCCAGCATTGCCGTGAGTTGTGGTGTAGGTCGCAGATGCAGCTCGGCTCTGGCATTGCTGTGGTGGTGGCATAGGCCAGCAGCTGTAGCTCCAATTCAACCCCTCTCCTGGGAACCTCCATATGCCATGGGTGCGGCCCTAAAAAAAGACAAAAAGACAAAAAAAAAACTTTATTGAGGTAGAATTGGTTTACAACGTTGTGTTGGTTTCAGGTGTATAATAAGGTGATTCCGAATATACATAATTTTTTCAGATTATTATTATTTTTTGGCTGCACTTGCAGCATGCTGAAGTTCCTAGGCCAGGGGTCAAACCTGCACCATAGCAGTGACAGTGTTGGATCTTTAACCACTCCACTGCCAAGGAACTCCCCTCTTTTTCAGATTCTCTTCCATCATCATTTACTACAAGATATCTAACATAGGTCCCTATGCTGTGCAGTAGGTCCTTGTTGATGATCAATTTTATATAGAGTGGTGTGTTGATGTTGATCCCAAACTCCTAATTTTTGGTAACCATAAATTTGGTTGTTCAGTTGCATATCTTTTCATGAGTTTATTGCTCACTAGGATATTCTCTTTTGAGAAGTGTAGCACAGACCTTTTAAAAAAACCCTTGTCAGAGTTCCCTTGGCTCAGCAGAAAGGAATCGGAATAGTATCCATGAGGACAGCAGGTTCCATCCTTGGCCTCGCTCTGTGGGTTAAGGATCCAGAATTGCCCTGAGCTCTGGTACAGGTGGCTCACATCCCTCATTGCTGTGGCTGTGGTGTAGGCGGGGAGCTGCAGCTCCAATTCGACCCCTAGTCTGGGAACTTCCATATGCTGCGGGTGGGGCGCTAAAAAGACAAAAATAAATAAATAATAAAACCTTGTCACTCTGGACTCATCCCTTACTAAAGGCTAAGCTATGAGTACACGCTCTCCAAAACACCCTTCCCTCTCTTGCCCCGCCGCTCCCCGGAAAGCACAATGGGGGGGGGGAGTGACTTTTATTCCTAACTCCAAATTTTAAAGAGTCCCTTTCAAGAGGTGGAGGGAAAGACAGATGGGGCTTTTCCTCGGAAAAAGAGCTACTGGGGTTCAAAAGAAGGCTCTCTGCCTTCTCAGCTCCGATTCTGGCCCCCCCTTGCGGATATATCTGGGGGCATCACCTTCGGAGTGAGGAGGTTTGAGGGGGAAACGGTATCTCTTAAAGCAGAAATGTTAACACGCTCTTAACCGCGGCGTTAAGGATGGTGGGGCCCACAGCTATTTCCCAGTAAAGGGTTCCCCGCCTCTCCGCCGAGGCACTGGGGGCGCGGGGTGGGAGTCGGTGGGCGGCGGTCCAGTTGGTCAGTTTGGCTTGAAGGTGAGAAGTAAGGCTGCGGCCGTGTTTGGAGGGACTGGTGAGGGCGACCCCTGCTTACACCGCGGGAGCCGGACACACGAGTCACGTTTTATTCCCACATCAAGGATCCCTCAAAACGGAATCTTGGGCTTCTCCTAGATGCGCTGGGGTCCTAACGGCCGCTCAGCGGGACGGGCGGAAGCGCAGCGGCAGCATCACCGCCACCCCCCACCCCCCACCCCGGGCACAGCCTCCTGGGACCAACGGAGCGACGCGGGTGGCCCTGGACATGGGCGGTTGAGCGGAGCCGCTGGGCCCAGTCGCAGTTTGCCGGGTCCAGGTGTTGAGCGAGCAGCGCTGTTCCTGTGCCCGGCAGCCGTGAGGACGACCCTCCCAGCTGGGCTCGGGTAGAGGTGGGTGGTGACTCAATGTTGGGCTGGCCTAAGGGAGAAGGGCTGGTGGGGCTTTGGAGGAACTAGCATGTAGCCTCCGAGTATTGGAGAGAATGTTTGTTATTTCCCGAGCACCTACCATGGGAGGAGCCCTGCTTCAGGTGCTGGGGATCCCACTGTGACCAGGCAGGCAATGGCCCTGCCCTCCTGAAGTTTATATTCTAGGGAAGGGATAATCGACAAAAAAAAAAAAAAAAAAGCGTGGACGTATAACAAAATGCCAAACGGTGATAAATCTTATGAAGAAAATACACAGAAATGGAGAGGGGACTGGCATGTTAAATTGGGGAAGGGAGAAGGGGTGAGTGACACTTCCAAGAAAGTGTCTTTTGACCCGAGGCCTGAAGAAAGTGAGGGAGCCATAGGAAAACCATTTAGAGAAAACTGTGCTAGTCTTGAAAGATATCTACCAAGAGTTTAAGTGCTATGCAGATGAGTAGCTTTGTAGATTTTTGCAAGATGAAAATTAGCATTTTCTTAGAAAATTATGGCTCATTCATTCATTCAGTGCAAGTAGCACCTCAGTTTTTTTTCTTTCTCTTCTTTTTTTTTTTTTTTGGCCTTTTGCTTTTTAGGGCCGCACCTTTGGTGTATGGTGGCTCCCATGCTAGGGTTCGAATCCGAGCTATAGCTTCCACCCTACGCTACAGCTGCCGGCCTGTGCCACAGCCACAGCAACGCGGGATCTGAGCCGTGTCTGTGACCTACACCACAGCTCACAGAAACTCTGGATCCTTGACCTACTGAGCAAGGCCAAGGATCGAACCGGCAATGTCATGGTTCCTAGTTGGATTCATTTCTACTGCACTACAACGGGAACTCCAGCACCTCCACTTTTAAAGAAAAGCATATTAATTTGAGCTAGAAGAGTTGTGGGTTTTTTTTTTTTTTTTTTACCCAAGTGAGGATGGCTGGAAGACAAGAACCAGGGGACAGAGGAAAGGAGAGAGATGAAGATGGGCGTGGGAAGGTTGCAGAGAGAAGTGAAAAGGAAAGGGTATAAGGAGGCTGTGGAATAGTCAAAGGAGTTGTCTGTCCTGATTCTCCCCCGCCTCCTAATAAACTCGGGAAATAATCCTAGCAGTTCAGTGTATGTCTCAGCTAATCCTCAAAACCATGCATCCAAGTCAGGAGAGCTGGTCGAGGAGGAATCACTCAGACTTGATAACTGGTTAAGCAGAATCATGATTTCTGATGGCGCTGCAGCTCACTGACACAGTTTAGGCGCTGGTGAAGCTAAAAGGAACTGAAGTATTTTATAATTTTATATGGCAAAACAGGCCATATAAAATCACAATTTTCTAACAGCAAGTTCACCTAGTCCCTGCTCCTTTTGCTGGTGGGGAAACTGTGCTAGTTGATGACAGAGCAATGACTCAAAACATAGAGGGTCTGTATGTACCATATTCAGCTCTCCCCTTCTCCCTTGACTTGATAAAATTCTTCCCACTGGCTACTGAACAAGTGGAAAGTACTTTGCTGAGGACCTCAGAATTGAGTGAATCTAAGACCTTAGAATTATATGAGGTTTCACTTCCTTCCACAAGTATTTTTGGGTGTGCCAGGGGGCCAGGGGGCTAAGTCACAGCCTCTCAAGGAGCTTATGTAGATAAAACGAATAAATAACTGGCCAATTACAATTTACAGGAAGCAATACCTTGAAGAATTGGAGAGAGAGTCAATTCTTGGTGTAGCAGAGAGATGGAGAGGAGCAAACAGGATGTGAGTATTAAGAATTTGTCAGATTGCTATCAAATTGTTTTGTCATGGTTATGTTAATAATACCAATACTGATCACCTTCCTGAACTTTTGTTGTCTTTTTAGTGTGGACCTACCTAAGTGGTGGTGGGAGAGACAATTACAGCCTATAGACTTGTCCTATGTTCTTTTTACTCACAATTAATTAGTATTTGCTAGTTGTGGTGTTTTGTGCTCTAACATCAGGAATAATAAGAATGATAAAAATATTCACGTTCAGTGCTGTAATTGCAAACAGGCCTCAGTAAAATTACACATGACTGCACTAGAGGGAATTTCCTTGAAAATTGCCATCCATGACTGTGTAGGTGTGAAGAGTAATGTCTGAATGTGCGCAATAAGAACTCATCCTGGAGTTACCTACTAGCTCAGCCGTTTAAGGATCCAGCATTGTCATTGCTGTGGCTTGGGTCACTTCTGTGGCTCGCTTTGGTCGGTGCTGTGGCACGGGTTCGATCCCTGGCGCGGTCACATCCAGAAAGACTTTAAATAAGCTTGCTCGGAGTTCCCGTTGTTGCAGATGAGGCTAAAAAAAAAGTAATTATTATTATTGCTATCAGATTCTTGAGTGTAACTGAGTCATATTATCAGAGTGTAACATAGTCATCACTTGCAAGGCATTGTGATGAAGATACACAAAAAAGTGTTAAAGAATTTGTGGCCCTATGGACTGGGATGGGGATAGGGCAGCCATTATCTCATGGCTAAATTACAAATTGCCAGAGGTCAGGGTTTACCACATGCGGTCACATCCAGAAAGACTTTAAATAAGCTTGCTCAGAGTTCCCGTCTTGGCACAGCAGAAACGAATCTGACTAGGAACCATGAGGTTGCAGGTTCTATCCCTGGCCTCACTCAGTAGGTTAAGGATCTGGCGTTGCTGTGAGCTGTGGTGTAGGCCGAAGACGTGGCTCGGATCCCGCGTTGCTGTGGCTGTGGTATAGGCCAGCATCTCTAGCTCAGATTAGACCCCTAGCCTGGGAACCTCCATCTGCCGAGGATGCGGCCCTAAAAAAGGACGAAAAGACAAAATAAATAAATAAGCTTGCTCTAGGAGTCCCCATCATGGCGCAGTGGTTAACAAATCTGACTAGTATCCATGAGGTTGCGGTATCAACCCCTGGCCTCACTCAGCAGGTTAAGGATCCGGCGTTGCTGTGAACTCTGGTGTAGGTCTCAGACGCGGCTCGGATCCTGTGTTGCTGTGGCTCTGGCGTAGGCTGGAGGCTACAGCTCTGACTAGACCCCTAGCCTGGGAACTTTTTCTATATGCCGTAGGTGCAGCCCTAAAAAGAAAGAAAAAAAGAAGGAAAGAAAGAAAGAAGCTTGTTTTCAGGGAATTAATTGATATCTTGAATGGTGATCTTCTCAGATGGCCAGATTTTTTCCCTGATCTTTTTAATGGCCATACTAAGGGGAGCAGAGCTGGCAGAAGACCAAGGGGAGCAATTACTCTTAGCACATTTTCCAAAAAAGCGCATCTTTTGGAAGATTCAAAAGAATCAACACCCTTTTAAAGATGGTATGTTTACATGACAATTGTTAAGCCCATTTTTATTTTATTTTATTTCATTTTTTATTTTAGGGCTGCACCTTTGGCATATGGAGGTTCCCAGGCTAGGGGTCCAATTGGAGCTGTGGCCTCCGGCCTACACCACAGCCATAGCAATTCCAGATCCTTAACCCACTGAGTGAAGCCAGGGATTGAACCCATGTCCTCATGGATGCTCATGGTTTCATTAACCACTGAGCCATGATGGGAACTCCAAGCCTATTTTGGAAAGACATTAGGGCAAGCACTGTGAGAACAAGATATGAAACACAGAACTTAATCAAAAGAGTGATTTTTTTTTTTTTGGCTCAAACCCATACCACTGCAACAGATCCTTAACCCACTGTACCACAAGGGAGCTCCAAGAGTGATCCTTTTTTTTTTTTTTGCTTTTTAGGGCCACACTTGTGGCACACAATGATTCCCAGACTAGGCGTCAAGTCGGAGCTGCAACTGCCAGCCTATGCCACAGTCACAGCAACGCAGGATCCTTAACCCACCGAGCGAGGCCAGGGATCAAACCTGCAGCCTCGTGGTTCCTAGTCAGATTCATTCCTGCTCCACCATACAGGAACTCCCAAGAGTGAGCCTTTTTAAAAATGTGTTCACTCCTCTACCAATGGTGAGCAGAGCTGCTGTGCCCTACCCACCCATCTCCCCGCCAAGCTCCCCCTACTACGTATTTATTTAATTTAATAGATTTGACTGTTTAAGACTAGGAGCTACTGTTTTCCATTTCAAAAATCATAGGTTTTGAGTTCCCGCTGTGGCACAGAGGGTTAAGAGTCTGACTGCAGCAGCTGAGTCCCTGTGGAGACTGGGGTTCAATCTCTGGCCCAATCCAGTGGGTTAAGGATCCAGCATTGCTGCTACTGTGGTGTAGGTCACAGCTGCTGCTTGGATTCAGTCCCTGGCCTGGGAACTTCCATATGCTGTGGGTGCAGCCATAAAATTTAAAAAAAATCATACTGTAATCTACTGCTTTTATTTGTAGGCTTCCTAATTATGCCAACCTTATCATTATTAAGACATCCTGTATCATTGTTGTGGTCGTTGATATATTTAAAAAGAAGTAGGAGTTCCTGTCATGGCTCAGTGGTTAATGAATCCAACTAGGAATCATGAGGTTGCAGGTTTGATCCCTGGCCTCACTCAGCGTTGCTGTGAGCTGTAGTGTAGGTCGCAGATGCGGCTCGGATCCCTGGTTGCTGTGGCTCTGGCATAGGCTGGTGGCTACCGCTCCGATTAGACCCCTAGCTGGGAATCTCCATAAGCCGTGGATGCGGCCCTAGAAAAGACAAAATAAATAAATAAATAAAAAGAAGTACAAGCCTGTACTTCTGCCTCAATAATAGAAAAATTAAAAGACGAAGTCTCCTGAATTTTAGTGGGAATTAAGGATAAACAAAGGTTTAAGATGGTTGTTGCTCTTGTTACTGGCATTAAAAACAGGGATTTTACCTCAACTGTACTTCAACAACAACAAAAACAAAACAAAAAGGGAGTTCCTTGGTGGCCCAGCAGGTGGAATTTCTGGCATTGTCACTGCCATGGGTCACTGCTGTGGCAAAGGCTCCATCTCTGGACTGGGAACTTCCTCATGCTACAGGCTCAGACAAAAACCAAACCAAACCAAAAACACAGTGATTTTACTTTTGACAAGGCCATTTCGACATAGCCAGATTAAAAATGCATATGAAAGTTTGTCCTATCTCGTACTCGTTAGCCAGTCGCTGTAGTTAACTCTTTGGATGACATCTATCTTTGCTGATTAGTATGACAATTAAATTAGATAGTAGATTCTAAGCACTTAGCAAAGTATTTTGCTGTAAAGGAAACATCTCAGTTTTTCTGCACACCATGGAAGTCTCTGTAGGACACCAGTTGGATGTCCTACAGTTTAACTCCGTTTTGACACGAACCAGAGGTAGCAGATCCCACAGGTCAAGGGCTCTGTCCCACAAGATTGCTTCTCTTCTGCCACACTCCCCAATACACACAGACCCACACACTTCATATGCCAATTGCAAGCCCAGGTTATCACCTGTTATCGCCAACCAGCTATGGACCAGATTACAAACGACCCTCTCCTTGGGTTTGGTTAATTTGCTGAAGTGGATCACAGAATGCAGAGAAACACTTAGGTTTATCAGTTTATTAAAAGATATGGTACCAGGACCTCTCTGTTCAGTCCTGAGCTTTTCTTCCCATTGCAGGGCTTTTCCCTATACTTGCCTACAGAGGTATGGTTATACCACCACTTAGATTTTGTTAGTATATTATCACATTGCACCCTTAAATCTCTGTGCATATGAATTATTTCAAGAATCTGAGCATAAGGCATGGCCAGCAGTGTTAGTGAAACTTTAAGTGTTAATGAAATAGTATTGGGAGTTCCCACTGTGGCTCAGTGGTTAACGAATCCGACTGGGAACCATGAGGTTGTAGGTTCAATCCCTGGCCTCACTCTGTGGGTTAAGGATCCGGCATTGCCGTGAGCTGTGGTGTAGGTCGCAGACTCGGTTCGGATCTGGCATTGCTGTGGCTGTGGTTTGGGCTGGCAGCTGTAGCTCCTATTAGACCTCCTCCATCATAAGTGACTAGAAAAGACCCCCCGCAAAAAAAAGCATCCTCAAAAGATTGCTTATTATATTATCTTGTTGTTGACTGAATGTTTGTGTTCCCACAAAATTCATATGTTGAAATCTGAAATCTGATTCCCAATGTGATGGTATTTGAAGATAGGGACTTTGGGGGGTGATTAGGTCATGAGGATGGAGCGGTCAAGGATGGGATAAGAGTCTTTATAAGAAGAGGTCGGAGTTCCCGTCGTGGCGCCGTGGTTAACGAATCCAACTAGGAACCATGAGGTTGCGGGTTCGGTCCCTGCCCTTGCTCAGTGGGTTATCGATCCGGCATTGCTGTGAGCTGTGGTGTAGGTTGCAGATGCGGCTCGGATCCCACGTTGCTGTGGCTCTGGTGTAGGCCGGTGGCTACAGCTCTGATTAGACCCCTAGCCTGGGAACCTCCATATGCCTCGGGAGCGGCCCAAGAAATAGCAAAAAAAAAAAAAAAAAAAAAAAGACAAAAAAAAAGAAGAGGTCAGGGAGTTCCCTTCATGGCTCAGCAATTAACGAACACGACTAGGATCCATGAGGATGTAGGTTCGATCCCTGGCCTCACTCAGTGGGCTAAGGATCCAGCTTTGCCGTGAGCTATGGTGTGGGTCTCAGAGGTGGCTTGCATCCTGTGTTGCTGTGACTCTGGCGTAGGCAGGCAGCTACAGCTCCGACTGTACCCTTAGCCTGGGAACCTCCATATGCCACGGGTGTGGCCCTGAAAGGACAAAAAAAAAAGTTATGAAAACAAAACAGCTAACAACCAGAAACAGGGGGCAGGCTGCATTTGGCCCTGGAGTTCAAAAAACAGCAGGGGAGTTCCCGTCGTGGCGCAGTGGTTAACGAATCCGACTAGGAACCATGAGGTTGCAGGTTCGGTCCCTGCCCTTGCTCAGTGGGTTAACGATCGGTGTTGTCATGAGCTGTGGTGTAGGTTGCAGATGCGGCTCGGATCCCACGTTGCTGTGGCTCTGGCGTAGGCCGGTGGCTACAGCTCCGATTCAACCCCTAGCCTGGGAACCTCCATATGCCGCGGGAGCGGCCCAAAGAAATAGCAAAAAGACAAAAAAAAAAAAAAAAACAGCAGGGAAGCATGTGGTGATCAGGGAGAAGAGGGGCAGGAAATGAGATTGGGGAGGCAGCCCAGACCAGGTCACAGAGTTCCCGGTAGCCCAAGATGAGATGTTTAAGTTTTTTTTCTAAATATAATGGAAGGCCACTGGAAGGGTTTTGACCAGGGGAGAAATAAGAGCAGATTTGTTTTTAGGAGGTCACTGTTCCTGTTAGTGGGAGAATGGACTGTATGGGGGCAAATGTAGAAACAGAGATCAGTTATTGGCTGTTGAATTGGTAGAGATAAAGGTGACTTGGGCAGCAGTGGTAGTAACTGGTAGGGAAAATAGTCAGATTCAGTAGACAGGACTCGCTAATGCATTGGGCATGGAGTACGAAGGTAAATCAGAAATCGATACTAGGTCCTCTATTTTTATTTTTATTTTTTTCCATTATAGCAGATTTACAGTGTTATGTCAGTTTTCTACTGTACACCAAGGTGACCCAGTCTCACGTACATATATACATTCTTTTTTCTCACATTATCATGCTCCATCATAAGTGACTAGATATAGTTCCCAGGGCTATACAGCAGGCTCTCATTGCTAACCCAATCCAAAGGCAATAGTTTGCATCTATTAACCCTAAATTCCTACTCCCTCCCCCTCCCCCTTGGCAACCACAAGTCTGTTCTCCATGTCCATGATTTTCTTTTCTGTGGAAAGGTTCATTTGTGCCATATATTAGATTCCAGATATGAATGATATCATGTGGTATTTGCCTTTCTCTTTCTGACATACTTCACTTGGCATGTGAGTCTCTAGTTCCGTCCTTGTTGCTGCAAATGGCATTATTTTGTTCTTTTTTATGGCTGAATAGTATTTCATTGTATATATATACCTCGTCTTCTTAGTCCATCTATCTGTGGATGGACATTTAGGTTGTTTCCATGTCTTGGCTATTGTGAATAGTGCTGCAATGAACATATGGGTGCATGTGTCAGGTCCTCTATTTTTAGCTTAAGCAATTGAGGTAGGAAATTGGAAGAAGAACAAGTTAGGAGGGAGTGGATCGGGACCCTGGAGCACTCCTGGGTTTAAGATTCTCTTTAGCCCTCCCTGTGGAGATGTCCAAGTCTGCAGCCTAAAGACCCGGTCCAAGTTGGAGACTGAAATTTGATATAAATGGTGTTTAAAGCCATGTGCCTGGAGGACACAAGCCATGGAGTGACTGTGTATAGAAAAGAGTCTTAAGGAGTGAACCTTGAGGACATTCCAATGTGTAGAAATGCTGAGAAAAGACAGTAAGATAAATAGGAAACCAGGACAGGTTGGTGTATCAGAAGCCAAGGGAAGAAATTTATTCGCACAAGGAGAGAGTGTTAGGTGTTGTCAGCTGTTTTTAGTGGTCGTGTAAGAAGGACAGAGATTTGACCACTGGTTTTAGTACAATGGAGTTTGTTGATGACCTTGACAGGAGTAGTTTTAACAAAACAGAAGGGACAAAAGCCTAGTTGGAGTAGGTTTGTTTGTTTTTCAGTCATGACTGTGGCATGTGGAAGTTCCGGGGCCAGGGATGGAACCTGGCCATGGCGGTGGCAACACCAGATCTTTAATCCATTGAACCACTGGGGAACTCCTGGAGTAGGTTTAACAGAGAATGGTTTGAGGAGTTTGAGACATTTTCCTTTAAAGCTAGCACAGATGTGAAGTGCTTATCCTGAGAGGGACTTAAGGTCAAAGGAAGAATTACATCTTTCATTACCATGAAGGAATATATATATTACGAGAATATTTTATGGTGAAAAAAATGTTTATTTAGAATTAGCCAGACACATTTTTAGCAACATGGATGGACCTAGAAATTATCATGCTAAGTGAAGTCAGCCATACAATGAGACACCAACATCAAAGGCTTTCACTGACATGTGGAATTTGAAAAAAGGACGGAATGAACTTCTTTGCAGAACAGATACTGACTCACAGACTTTGAAAAACTTATGGTTTCCAAAGGAGACAGTTTGGAGGGGGAGAGGATGCGCTGGGGTTGTGGGATGGAAATCCTATAAAATTGGGTTGTGATGATCATTGTACAACTATAGATGTAATAAATTCATTGAGTAATAAAAAAAAAAAAAATGGAGTTCCCATCGTGGCTCAGTGGTTAATGAATCCGACTAGGAACCATGAGGTTGCGGATTCGATCCCTGGCCTCGCTCCATGGATTAAGGATCCGGCGTTGCTGTGAGCTGTGGTGTATGTCACAGACGCGGCTTGGATCCTGAGTTGCTGTGGCTCTGGAGAAGGTCAGCGGCTACAGCTCCAATTAGACCCCTAGCCTGGGAACCTCCATATGCCGCAGTGCGGCCCTAGAAAATACAAAAAAGAAAAAAGAAAAGAAAGAACTGAGGGCCAGCAAATGGGATGGAGTGTTTCCATGGATGACAGCACAGGTTGTGTAATCAAGAGAATGAATCAGGTTTTTAAATTTCCAAGGAATGAAGGGAAGTGAGCCAGGGGATCAGCAGATTATTGCAATATCCCGATGGCATGTACTTCAAAGGATCTGCGTCTGAGGGACTAGAGGAGGAGAAATAGTTTGGAATAAGAATAGGCAGAGTGGAGCTGAGTTAAAATGAAATGTTGAACCCACTCTGGGACTTTTAGAGGAGTGAGGAAAAAAAGGATTGTGGCATTTACACCGGACTTAATTTTGAGAAAAAGATAATTCCAGCCTGAGAAAATGCTATTTCCAAAGCACAAGGAGCTACCACTGGGGTTCCGCAGAAGACTGGTGCTCTTGCCAATCCGCCTTCAGGCCTGTCTGCCCTGTGGCTGAGAGCGCCCTGGTGTCGCCAGCTCTCCTTAGCCATGGGCCGCCAGGTGGCAGTATGTGCCTTTGGGGCACCCTTGCTAGTCCTGTGGGTTTACAGGGATGGAAATGAAAATCCAGCTGAGTGTGAGGCCAGGCGTTGGTTTGTTGTCTTGGTTAGGCCTGAAAGTGTTGTCCTAGCAGTGAGTCGGCAAAGCCCTCAAGAGAAGAGAATAAACCTGAGAACATTTGGCAAAAGATCAGGAAACAGGTAAAAGGAAAGGAAGCTGCAGTAATGGGGTATGATGAGGGGTAAGAAGTAGAGGCTGAAAGATGGAACCACGGAGAAAGGAAAACTTGCAGACCTGCCGGTAGGGTGAGTAGTGGGCACCAGAGCAGCAAGGAAAGACAGACCGAAGCAGGGATCACCTTTTCGGCTTGTTCACACGCAAAATAATTTTGAAAAACTATGTTCCCCTCCCCACCTCACACACATGTTTTTAAACTGACATCCACGATTTTTTTTAATGTGTAAATAACTTTCAGGGATTAATTTCTGCTATCTCAAATATCCCATACATGTTTTCAGGGCCATTGTTAGCTCTCTGGTGCTTTTGTACAAATTAGGAAAGGGTGTCCCTCTGGGAAGAAGCAGAATGGACGGGTTTTCTAAGGACAGTACCCCTGGGCAAAGAAAAGGTACCCCTTCTCTGGCTGAGGCGCAGGGCTGGCCAGTGGATTGTGGGCTTCAGTTTAGGCTTCCCTTGCCTGGAAACTACAACTTTACGCACAGGCCTTGTAGACTTTATTTATTTACTTGGTGAAAGCCTTTGAATTCAGACAGAGCTCATTCAGTGGACCCGTAAACTAAATGATGAAGCCAAATCAGACTTGGGCTTATTTCAAATAAAATTGTTAACTTCTGTCCCTGCACCAACGAGCTTACTTCTCAATTCTTAAGACAAATCGATTCTATGAAAGTTTGCTTAGTGTCTCTTTACCAGTTGATGCTTCTAAAACTTTAGCACATTTAGGAGGCACGTGGAAGGCTCGTTATTAATACAGATTTGTTGGTTCTACCCTTTAGAGAGGCTGACCTGGAAGGTCTGGGGTGGAGCTATACATTTTCATATCTGACAAGCTCCCAGGAGATGCTGAGAGGGATCATCTATGATGATCACACTCTGAGTAGCACTCAAAGCGCTGCCCCCAAGGCCCTATGGACTGTCACAAGGCTCCTCCTCAGGAACTGTGCACTCTGAAATTGTGCCTGGTGCACCACGGTAAAAATTTAAGATGGGTTAGAGCTAAGGTTTTATTTTACGGAGTAGGAGAAGAAAGATGGGAAAGAGGAGTAGAGGAGTTCCTGTTGTGGCTCAGTGGTAACAAACCCGACTAATATCCATGAGGATGCAATTTGGATGCCTGGCTTCGTTCAGTGGGTTAAGGAGCTGGTGTTGCTGTGAGCTCTGGTGTAGGTCACAGACGTGGCTCAGATCCTGCCTTGCTGTGACTGTGGTGTAGGCCAGCAGCTGCAGCTCTGATTCGACCCCTAGCCTGGGATCATCCATATGCTGCACTCTCTGCCCTAAAAAGAAAAAAGAAAAAAAAGATGGGAAAGAAAAAAGAGCAAACCTGGGAGTTTCCTGGTGGCCTAGTGATTAAGGATCTGGCATTGTCACTCCTATGGCTCTGGTCCCTGCTATGGCACAGGTGTAATCTCTGGCCTGGGAAATTTCACGTGCCATGAGCATGGCCAAAAAAGAGAAAAGAAAAAAATTAGCCCAGTTTAAGGCTACTAGATTAAAAATCATGTGACTATGGTAATCAGATGATTTTACATGTCAGATTTTACACTAAAAAATGTAAAAGTGGGAATTCCAATCATGGTTCAGCAGAAATGAACCCAACTAGTATCCATTAGGATGTGCGTTTGATCCCTAGCATCGCTAAGTGGATTAAGGATCCGGAGCTGTTGCAAGCTGTGGCATAGGTTTTAGACTTGGCTCAAATTTGGTGTTGGTGTTGCTGTGGCTGTGGCATAGGCCTGCAACTGCAGCTCTGATTTGACCCCTAGCCTGGGAACTTCTGTATGCTGCAGGTGTGGCTATAAAAAGAAAAAAAAAAAGTACAAGTATGTACAAAATGATGTGGCTAATTAATTATAACTTTTTAAAAAGTATACTTCATGTTATCAAGCTGGTGCCTTAAGAAGAAGCGTTTGTGGGAGCTCCCGTCATGGCACAGCGGAAACGAATCCGACTAGGAGCCATGAGGTTTCGGGTTCGATCCCTTGCCTCTCTCAGTGGGTTCAGGATCTGGCATTGCCATGAGCTGTGGTGTAGGTTACAGACGTGGCTCGGATCCGGCGTTGCTGTGGCTGTGGCATAGGCCAGCGGCTGTAGCTCCGATTCGACCCCTAGCCTGGGAACCTCCATATGCCGCGGATGCAGCCCTAAAAGGACAAAAGACAAAAACAAAAAAGAAGGAACGTTTGTGGACTGGAAGGAACAGTGGTAAATGTTTAGGGTCGGGAAAGCACCACAGTCAGATGAAGGAGAATATGAATATAAATATAAATACATGAATATGAGTACATGGTGTATTTAGACTCATTCTTATGGTCCCAACATTGCTGATACAACCATTTGGGGAGTAAGGGGCAGGGGCAGGCATCAGAAAACAAATAGGAACTGAAATTGACACAACTGTCTTAAGAGGATGTAAAGATAGGTTGCCTAAAAAAAAAAAAAAGATAGATTGCCTAATGTCCAGAGTGATAGTTAGGCAGTCACCCTGGAAAGTGATGAAGTCATGTTACTTGGCAAATGACACTGATTTCCTAAGCTGCGTATAGAAAGGCCTTTGAGGAAACTCTGCCCGTGGAATGAGCCTCTGCATGACCTCTAGCTCAAAGAATCCTCACCTCCTGAACTGCGTGGACTCAGCATGGTGACTACTTAGTGCTTTACAATTTCCAAAGAACTTCAATTTGTATTATTTAATTCCTCCCAATAACTCCATGCCTATCACCATGCTGTGGATCTGAACCTTAAAGCCCATTGCCTCCAAGGTCATGCATTTTGTAATAGGCCTTTCATTTCTAAGATAAGTTTTTCTGTTATCTGAAGCTGCCCAATGTAAAGCTAGTTCTTTGTGTTAATAGAAGCTACTGTATGACCAAACCATGATAGTTTATGACTTCTCCATTTTCACTAGCTGATTTCCTTTTCTAAGAATGTTTCATCCAATACTAAGTATTTTTTTTTTTTTCACTTCCGTGGCTAAAATAGATGGACAGCAGGGGAAGATGAACCGGAAGTATGCAGAGTGATTAGGATTTAACTTCTTTATAGACAATCCATACACAGATAATTGAAAATTATCAATATCATATTCTTCAGCCTAAGGAAGAAACAGAAAGAACTTTTGTTTATTGATACTGTTAGACACTTCCTCCATTCTATCTGATTTGATTTTGCTAAGAACTTATGAGATATAACAGAATTTTAGCTACCTATGTTTAGGAGTGCTATATAAAATAGATTTGTGGTAGGAGTTCCCATATGGTACAGGGGGTTAAGGATCTGGCATTGCCACTCTGGCACCTCTGGTTGCTGCTGTGGCATGGGTTCGATCCTTGGCCCACAAACTTCCACATGCCATGGCACAGCCAAAAAGAACTCCAAAAACTATATGTACATATAGTATATACATATACCTAGTATGTGTGTGTGCATGTGCATGTGTATATATACACATATATATATAGTTTTATGGTATAGGTATGTCTCAAACATTTAATAGGACATGGTTATACTAAAAAAAAGTACTCATTGTTTACCTGAAATTCAAATTTAGTGATGTTCTGTTTATTTTTTTGTTTTTGTTTCTGGAAATTTAATAGCATTCTGTTTATTTTTTGGCTTTTGCTAGATCTGACAACTCTGTTTTATCACACACATTAAGAATAAATTCCTTTCTTCAAAACACATTCCACACAGACACCAAAAAAAAACATTGCACAACTTAAACATTCCCTAGCTAATACTCTTTTGTCTTACTGATGTTTGAGTTGTGAGAAGGGCCAAAAGTTGGAGGCCAAAGTTGTTAACGTTTTGGATAACTTTCGTAGAAATTTACCGAAGGAACTGTAGAAAATCCCGGAATTTAACTTCTGTTTCCAGATTCCTCTGTGTCTCAGGTCCTCAATCCTAATGAAGAATTCTTTAGTTCTCTTTACATATGGACCTTGTGAAAAGATACTTTGTTGAAATCTTACACTGAGAAATGTAAGATTTTAAAACTGGAAGGGATCTTAGAAATGATTTAATTATTAGAGTTTCTAGAACTTAAGTCCGAATCGTAAGCAAGGCTCAGTGTTCCCAGGCAATGGGAGGACTTTGTAGATGGGGATTCCTATACCTACTGCCAAATGTCACTCCACCTCATCTTTCCCCTTTTCTTGCCGGGGCTCCGTCCTGGACATCTCTCCTTGTCTGAGTACCCAACATTCCAATTACCTTTTGTTCTTAAATTATGAACTCTTATCTATGGCTCCACAGTGTCGATGATAGAAGCCAAGCAGGGGAGAGAAAGTGATACGGAACAATTCGCGATGAAAATTAACATGCCCCAAACATGGGGAAGTCTCCTTGGTGCAAACGGTGGCAGGCTAGAGGAGGAATAGGAATAGTTCTTTCCAGAATGGGAGAAAGAGAAGGGAAAGTCAACACGCACGGGCTTCTTGCAGTGGATAAACATAAGGTCATTCTTCCAAACCCAGTAGAATTCAAGGTTGGGAATGCTCAAGAGAAGCACCTGATCTTCTAATGAGTATGTAGTATGTATCCTTCCTTGACTCTGTTCTGAGAAACAAACTGAGAAATAGCTGAAGTATTTGCTAAAAGATTTTATCCAGACAGGAGGGCCCTGGCCCTCAGAATGCGCTTCTACATGGTCAGATAGCACGTATCTAGAAGCTTAGCCGTGGCCCTTAAGCCACAGGAGTATAGCTTTGTGTGGTACACAGAGAATCGTGCCAAGGACCTGATCTGTGGAAGCTGCTCAGTTGATGTTTGTTGAACAAATACCGCAAGGTCAGTTTCTGTGATTTTTCCTGCCGTCACAGCTATTTATGTCTTATTTTCCCATGTAGTGTAGTTTCAGAAAAACAAACTCAAACAAGAAATCCGAAGACCTGCCTGTCAAGGAAATTTCCTTGAAGACAGAGGTTTGCATAAGATGTACTTTTTAAGTCTTTTTGATACCTGATATTCTGAGTCACTGTTTTCTATTACTGCAAAAACTTCTAATTAGTTTTAGCAAAATCAGTCATCTTTCTAAAATCTGTGTTCATAACATTGCTGGGCTTACCTAACCTACTAGCTCTCTGTGGTCCTCAGTATAAATGCGCCTCACATTAGGCCATTTGTGATATGATCCCTGCTTCCACCCCAGCATCTTCTCCTCCCTCGGCCCTCTACATGTCAGCATGTGGACATCGTTGCAGGATCACGAACATACTGTACTCTAACCTTCAAGCCCTCTCTCACTCTGGACCCACAAACTGGTATCACCGAAGCTTCAGGTCTTTCTCAACCTACCTTCTCAAAGGGGAAGCCTTCCCGGACACTACCACACCCCTTCTTCCTCCCCAGGTCCCTCATGCAAGACCGGAAGTCATGCACAGCTGGTTTAGGGGGAGGTGTGCCAATCGCATAAACTCAGATGTGAATGATCATCTGGGTGTGCAAACACAACTGGCAAAATCTTAGGCGGTGTCACCCTGGGAGTTTAGGAGTACCCTAAGTCTCCTGTGCTTCTGTTGTTCACAAGACTTCTGTAGTTCACAATGTTCCAGTGACATTGCCTGTTATTCTCCTCCAATAAGTGCAACCTTTGTAATCTAGGCCCTGAGCTGAGCTCTGAAAGAAAATAAAAGATCTAAAGGAATTAATGTGTACACTCAACTACAGTCCATAATGTTTTATTATAGTTGGTCCTATAATAGAACTGTAAAAAAATAAAATAAAAAGGTACTGAGTGGAGTTCCCGTCGTGGCTCAGTGGTTAATGAATCTGACTAGGAACCATGAGGTTTCGGGTTTGATCCCTGGTCTTGCTCAGTGGGTTGAGGATCTGGCGTTGCCGTGAGCTGTGGTATAGGTCACAGAAGCGGCTCGGATCCTGCATTGCTGTGGCTGTGGTGTAGGCTGGCGGCTACAGTTCCGATTAGACCCCTAGCCTGGGAACCTCCATATGCCTCGGGTGCTGCCCTAGAAAAGGAAAAAAGACAAAAAAAAAAAAAGAAAAGAAAAGAAAAAAGGTACTGAATAAGCATTCAGGAAAGCATAGTTAATTGTTTCTGAGAATTGGAAAGAATGCAAATGGAGAGGCTTTTGAGCTGGGCCTCGGACGTGTGGCTACAGGAAAAAATGTAAATAACTGTATTTCAGGCAGAGAAAAATCACAGTAAATATAGTATAGAGGGCGTTCCCTGATAGTCTAGAGGTTAGGATTCAGGGCTTCTACCACTAGCTGGGGTTCAATCCCTGGTCTGGGAACTAAGACCCTACATCAAGCTGCTGCACACAGTGGCCAAAAAAAAAAAGTGTAGTTAGACTGTGTATCAGATTAGACAAGAGTGAATGAAGAGGATGGAAATTAAAGTAAATTGTGGAAGACCTTGAGTGCTTCATTAATCAATGTGACATATTCTGTAGGCAGCAAATCATTGAAGAGTTTTGAGCAGAGCAGTGATATAATCAGATCTGTGTTTTAAAATGTTTTTCACTGTTATTTTTTTCATAAAACAAAGTATACTTATTCTTTTTTCTTTCTCTTTTTTAAAGTTTATTCCAGAAAAATATGAATCAGATAAAGGTCTCTATAATATTACTCATTAGAGTTAACCATTTGGTGTAATGCTTCATATTTTTTCCTGTGCATATGTGCATATGTGCATGTGTTACCTGTGTATTTACAGGAATGTGATCATGGAGTTCCCACTGTGGTGTAGTGGGGCTAAGGATCCACCATTGTCTCTGCAGGGGCTCGGGTCACTGCTGAGGTGTGTTTGATCCCCAGCTGGCCTGGCACAATAGATTAAGGATCCTTATGCTCAGGTGCAGCCAAAAGAAAAAAGAAAAAAAGAAATATCCTATTTTACCTATGAGACTGGACAAATTAAGAAGTGATCAATATTCTTTTTTGGTGGGGATATAACAAGACACTCTTTACACAATTGGTAGAAATAAAAATTAGTACTTTAAGAGTTCCTGTTGTGGCTCAGTGGGTTACAAACCCAACTAGTATCCATGAGGATGTCGGTTCAGCTCCCCAGCCTCACTCAGTGGGTTAAGGATCCAGCATTGCCATGAGCTGTGGTGTAAGTCACAGATGCAGCCTGTATCTGACGTTGCTGCGGCTGTGGTGTAGGCCAGCAGCTGCAGCTCCGATTTGACCCCTAGCCTGGGAACTTCCATGTGCCACAGGTATAGACTTAAAAAAAAAAAAAAGAATTGGTACTTTAGGAAAGGGAAATCTAGCAATTCTTTTCAAAATTTAAAATATATGTACCTGGAGTTTCCATCGTGGCGCAGTGGTTAACGAATCCGACTAGGAACCATGAGGGTGCGGGTTCAATCCCTGGCCTTGCTCAGTGGGTTAAGGATCCAGAGTCACCATGAGCTGTGGTGAAGGTTGCAGACGGGGCTCAGATCCTGAGTTGCTGTGGCTGTGGCGTAGGCCAGCGGCTACAACTCTGATTAGATCCTGGCCTGGGAACCTCCGTATGCCGCAGGAGTGGCCCTAGAAAAGGCAAAAAAAAAAAAAAAAGACTAAATAAATAAATATACTAATTAAAAAAGAATGCCCATGAGAGTTCCCCTCATGGCACAGCAGAAACAAATCTAACTAGGGACCCTGAGGTTGCAGGTTTGATCCCTGGCCTCGCTCAGTGGGTTTAGAATCCAGCATTGCCATGAGCTGTGGTGAAGGTTGCAGACTTGGCTGGGATCCTGCATTGCTGTGGCTGTGGTGTAGGCCAGCAGCTGTAGCTCCAGTTAGACACCTAGCCTGGGAACCTCTATATGCTGTGGGTGCAGCCCTAAAAAGACCAAAGAAAAAAAAAGAATGCCTGTGATTTATTGTTGAGTGAGAAAATATTTCAGTGCTAAAATGCTGTATGTATTTTTATAACACCACTTTTAAAAATTCCTGCATGTATCCAAGCAGAGGACACAAGCACATCTATTATGTGTGTATATATATAACATGTATGTTCACATATGTGTATACACAACCCAAAAGTTTAAAATTACAGTTAGTCTTGAAATTGAATAGCAGTGTGTCTTTAACTGTTTACTTTTTTTTTTTGGCCATGCCTGTGGCGTGTGACAGTTCCTAGGCCAGGGGTTGAACCCAATCCAGTGACAACGCTGGATCTTCAACCCACTGAGCCACCAAGGAACTCCAACTTTTTACTTTTGCATATTTAAATTTTTAAATAATGAACATATATTATTTATTTTATTTTATATTTTATGGCTGCACCCACAACATGTGGAAGTTTCCTGGGGGCTGAATCAGAGTTGCAGCTGTGACTTATGCCACAACTGCAGCAAAACACTGGATCCTTTAACCCACGGCACCAGGCTGGGGATAGAACCTGCACCTCCGCAGCAACTGGAGCCACTGTAGTCGGATTCTTCACCCATTGTGCCACAGTAGGAACTCCAATATTATTTTAAATATATGTACCTACACATATTTTCAAGTCAGTATATATATATATATATATAGTTGTACTTCATTCTTTTTAATAACTACATAGTATTTCAGATGTATTTAATAACTACACCATGTGTTCATTCCACGGTTACTGAGACCCACCTCCCACAGTAGTTCCCAGACTGAGTGTTGAAAGAAATAGCAAACACTTAAAATAGAAATTAACAGAGAAAGGGCTTCATTTGGAAGGGTGGCTAGAGCAGGGCTTTCTCTGTAGTGACATTAAAACTGGGACCTAAAAGAACATGCTAGCTATGAGAGAAAACAGCATTCTTGGCAGAGGGAACATACATATAGGACCCTGAGGTGCAGAGGAGTTTGGTGTTTCTGGAGGAATTTAAGAAATATCAATGAGATTGTAACTGGTAAACAGGGAGAGTAATAGTGCAGGTGAGATTGCAGATAACATTTTTTAAACAAATTACCTTAGATATTTATGTTGTTTCCAAATTTTTCCTATGACACGATGTCGCAATGATCATCTTTGTACTTTTATCTGTATATGCTGTGGCAGTATTTTGTATAATCCCTCCAGAGTAGAAGTGATGGGTCAGAAAGTATGAAATATTTGAATTTCAATAGATATTATCAAATGACCTTTTTAAAAGGTTCACCATTTTATATTCATTCCAAGTGTCAAGAGTTCAGTGTAATGAACCTGACTAGGATCCATGAGGATGAGGGTTCAAACCCTGGCCTCGCTCAGTGGGTTAAGGGTCTGGCATGGCCACGAGCTATAGTATAGGTCACAGGTGCAGCTCAGATCTGGTGTTGCTGTGGCTGTGGTGTAGGCTGGTGGCTGCAGCTCCAGTTTGACCCCTAGCCTGGGAACTTCCATATGCCACACTTGGAGCCCTTTAAAAAAAAAAAAAAAACCAAGGGTCTATTTTCTTTGTTTCTTTCTCTCGCTCTTTTTTTTTTTTTTGCTTTTTTTAGGGCTGCACCTGCAGCGTATGGAAGTTCCCAGGCTACAGGTTGAATTGGAACTGCAGCCCCCGGCCACAGCCACAGCCACACTGGATCTGAGCTGCGTCTGCGACCGAAACTGCAGCTCACCATAATGCCGAATCCTTAACCCATTGAATGAGGCCAGGGATCGAACCTTGACCTCATGGATACTTGTCAGGTTTGTTATTGCTGAGCCACCGCAGTAATTCCTAGAAAGTTTTAATTTTACGTGATCATAATTATAACTTTTGTCCTTTATAATTCACATATTACATATTTTGCTTAAAGCAGATCTATATTAAAAAGGCAACTATAGGAGTTCCCATCATGGCTCAGTGGTTAAGAAACCCAACTAGTATCCATGAGGACACGGTTCGATCCCTGGCCTTGCTCACTGAGTTGAGGATCTGGTGTTGCCGAGAGCTGTGAGGTAGATCACAAACGTGGCTTGGATCCCATGTTGCTATGGCTGTGGCGAGGCCAGCAGCTATAGTTCCGACTTGACCCCTAGCCTGGGAACCTCCATATGCTGCGGGAGCAGCCCTAGGGGAAAAAAAAAAAAAAAGGCTAAAAAAAAAAGGGCAACTATAGGAGTTCCTGCTGTGGCACAGCAGGTTAAGGATCCTACATGGTTGTTACAACAGCTTGGGTTGCTGCTGTGGCATAGGTTTAATCCCTGGCCTGGGAACTTCCACAGGCCACAGGCGAGGCCAAAAAAAAAAGTTATAATTCAAGGGATTTTAGTATATTTACAGAGATGTGTAACCACTAATTATTTTAGAACATTTCATCACCACAAAAAGAAGCCCTATAATCATTAGCAGTCATTCTGCATTCCTCCTTAACCACATCCAGCCTCTGGCAACCACTAAACTCTTTGTCTATGGATTTGCCTGTTGTGGACAGTCCATGGAAGAAATAAAGTACATGACCTAATGTGACTGGCTTCTTTGACTTAGCATGATGTTTTAAGCTTCATCCACGCTGTAGCATGTATTAATACTTCGTTTCATTGTATGACGATTGTACTACATTTGTTTATCCACTGATCAGTTGCTAAATACTTGGATTTTTTCCATTTTTGGCTGTTATGAACATTCTGTTTGTCTTTTTTTTCTTTTTTGTCTTTTGTCTTGTTAGGGCTTTACCTGAGGCATATGGAGTTCCCCAGGCTAGGGGTACAGTTGGCCAGCCTACAGCACAGCCACAATAACTCTGGATCCAAGCCATGTCTGTGACCTGCACCACAGCTAATGGCAATGAGTCCTTTCAAGTCTGCTTTAAAAAAATGTTCCTCAAGGAGTTCCTGTCGTGACGCAGCAGAAAGGAATCCGACTAGGAACCACGAGGTTTCCAGTTCCGTCCCTGGCCTCGATCAGTGGGTTAAGGATCTGGCATTACTGTGAGCTGTGGTGTAGGTTGCAGATGTGGCTTGAACCTGATGTTGCTGTGGCTGTAGGTATAGGCCAGCAGCTGTAGCTCTGATTCAACCCCTAGCCTGGGAACCTCCATATGCCTCAGATGTGGCCCTAAAAAGTAAAAAAAAAAAGAAAAAAAAATTCCCTCAGTACCTGACTAGTTGTTGGCAAAACCAATTTTTGTTTTGAAATGGTGCTGTTGTAACAGCTAGATATCCACAAGCCTAAGAATGAAGTTGGATACCTTCCTCACACCGTAAATAAAAATTAACTCAAAATGGATAACAGATCTAAATGTAAACCTTTCTGACTTGGGGTAGATAAAGGCTTTGTGATATGACATCAAAAGTACAAGTAACAAAAGAAAAATTAGATAGACTGGACTTCATCAATATAAAAACTTCTGTGCATCAAAGAATAACATCAAGGGACTTCATGGCTCAGTGGTTAACGAACCCAGCTAGGATCCATGAGGATGCTGGTTCAATCCCTGGCTTCCCTCAGTGGGTTAAGGATCCGGCATTGCCGTGAGCCTGTGGTGTAGGTCCCAGACGCAGCTCGGATCCCATGTTGCTGTGGCTGTGGTTAGGCTGGCAGCTGCAGCTCCATTTCAACCCCTAGCCTGGGAACTTCCATATGCCACAGGCATGGCCCCCCACCCCCCCAAAACAGAGTTTGGTTTGGATAATAGCTAAGGTGATCACTGGTTCTGCAATTTGGTCTTTCTTGTTTTTTGCAACTGAAGCTTCAGCGGAGAGATTGCAATGGAATGTGGGGAAAGGTGCTCAAACCTTCAAGCAAAAAACATGTTTCCCTTGGAAATGATTGCTAAACACTATAACTACCATCTTGGTAGCCTAAGAGAAGGAGCAAGAAGAAGGCAGAATGTTTCTCCTTTAATAGACTCCATACTCCAGTACTTAACACAGCTGAGATAAGTCTGGAATGTTGTAGCAAGATTTTCTAAAGGCTAGGAGATGAAAGAAGAGAAAAAGAATATTACAAGAGTTATAAAAATAGATGTTTCTCTTTTAGCCAGGTGGTTCACTACAGAGCTGTCTTCCTCACAAGCTCCTGACCTAGTTCCATTTGTCAGAGGCCAGTATTACCTTGTATCTTGTGGGAAGGTCCTCAGACACATCTAAACCCAAACATACCTAACACCTAAAGAAGCAAGGTCAAGTTTCCTTATACAAGTGTGTAAGAGTTCTGGTTTTCTTTTTGTGGGCTCCCCTCTTTTCTCTAGATATGGGAATGCCCACTTTTCTCAGGGAAACTATGCCTTCTCTCAAGGCTGTAACCATAGGATAATCATTTCAATAAAATAAGTAAGAACTGCAGTCAGACCAAAGCTATTGTTGGAGTTCCCCTCATGGCGCAGCGGAAACAAATCTGACTAGGAGCCGTGAGGTTGCGGGTTTGATCCCTGGCCTCCCTCAGTGGGTTAAGGATCTGGCATTGCTGTGAGCTGTGGTGTAAGTCACAGATGCGGCTCGGATCTGGCGTGGCTGTGCCTGTGGCGTAGGCCGGGGGTCACAGCTCCAATTCGACCCCTGGTCTGGGAGCCTCCATATGCTGTGGGTGCGGCCCTAAAAAGACCAAAAAAAAAAAAAAAAAGCTATTGTTAGTAGCAGTTTCATATAGAGCTGTGACTTTGATGTGGACCACTAGACATTCTGAAATACGCTGATGCTGAATGGGAAGGGAAGAAATAGAAACAGAGAGCATAGGCCACTCCTTGGAGGACTTTGACAGTGAAGGTCAGAGTGCTTATGGGAAGCAGAGGCCTGGGAGAAATGAGAGTGCTTCAGGACAGTGGTACTTTTGAATCCCATGGGCCGCAGGGATAGATAAGCAGGAAGGAGGATGGAAACCTCTAAAACAGGCAGGATCCTACAAGGAATGGATTAAAGGTGAAGTGAGGGTCAGGAATGAAAATTAGTAAAATCTATTTTCTGAAAAAGCCTGGAGTCTTGTCACCTGGGTAAATGGGGAAAACAGGGATGGGACTGGAATTTGAAGAGGCTGGGAATACTTTTGTTTCTCTGACTGCAGTATTTTCTCTGCACCCTAAAACCTTGCGTGTGCATCTGTATAAAGGTGTCATTTCCTGTACTTATCCCTCCAAAAACGAAAACAAAACAACCCTAGTGGCTAGAGCTGAGGGCATCAGGGGAATAGTACTGGATAATAAATCAGGAAAAAGATGTAAAAGCTGGATACAGTTTCGATGCTTCTCGGAAGAATGAGTTCTAGAAGAATGGGAGTGAAGTCAGTAAGACTAATTAAGAGACTAATGCAGTAGATCAAGTGACAGATTTTGATAGTTTTGTCAAAGGTGCTCTCCCATCTTTGGAGGAATGGAGGAATCTGGGTCTATTTTGGAGGTGGAGCTGACAGTACTTGCTGTTGGAGTTGATGTGGCAGGTGTGGGAAAGAGAGACGTCCTGCATAGCTCTTAGCATTCTGGCTTTGGAAAAGGGGCGAGTAGTGATAACGTTTACTAGATGGAGAAGACTAAGGAGGGAAAAGATTTGGGGCAGTTGAAAGAGAAGCCAGTACTTCCCTTCTGGCTATGCTTAGTTTGAGATGCCTTTAGCCACTTAAGTGGAGCTAACAGACAGTCTAGATATATGACCCTGGAGGTCGGGACGTAAATCAGCAGTGAGGAACTTAACTACCTTTCAAGACAGCCTATTATGTATTAGATAGCTCTGTTTACCAGAAAAGTCTTTCTATTAGATTAAGATGATTATGAATTTTTAATATAAATATGCCCATTTCCATCTGGGGTTTCTGAAAAAATTTTTGGAAGCACATCAAATATTTGAAAGAAAACCATCATGTTCTCCTTTAATGTTTTGTATTCTCACAACCAAATAATCCCAGTTCCCCAGCTGCTCTGCGTGTTTCCTGATCTTCAACATCCTGGTCATATCTTTTTCACAGTAGGATGCCAAGGACTAAAGTGACCTGAATAACACACCCAGAATACAGGACTGTTGTCTCTCTGGTTTGTTATTGTTTCACTTTTAGTAATTTGCCTGTTTTCTGTCTTGTCGTTGGTGTGTTAGGGTCCCTGCCTGAGGCATATGACATTTCTTCTAGTTTTCTTCTAATCTGTTGTTGATTTGAAAATCAAATAACTCATGTTTTGTATCAGATATTAACATTTTGCTTTGTATGTTTGGAATATTTTACAATAATTTAAAAAGGGAGAAAAGTATGTGCTTTCTGAGAGGGGCCATCTGAGCCCTTCATGAGTAAAGCTTTGAACTCTAGTACAAAAATTTCCTTTTCCTTAGTTTTTTTTTTTTAACCTATATTCAAAGCAAGTGACTTTTCCAGATAATTGATTTCCAGATGGGTGAGTCCTGCATAAAAGGATCTCATTAGAAATTTTCTCAATCTGGAGCAATGGTTCTCAGCCAACATCGATTTTGCTCCCCAGGGACATTTGACAGTTTCTGCAGATGTATTCGGTTCCTGTGACTTGTTGCAAAGAGAATGCTACTGGTATCTTGTGGGCAGGGCCCAGGAATGCCTTGAAACATCCTACAATGCACAGGACAAGCCCCAAAGACAGAGTTATCTGGCCTGAAATGTCAACAGTACCTAGATTTAGAAACCCTGCATTGTAGTGTTTCCCTAATCTTGTTTACTAACCTCACTGAAAAAAGGTTAGTAGGGAGTTCTCTTGTGGCTCAACAGGTTAAGGACCCAGCCGTTGTCACTGCAGCAGCTCAGGTCACTACTGTGGCTCGGGTTCTATCCCTAGCCTGGGAACTTGCACATGCCATGGGTACAGCCAAAAAAAAAAAAAAAAAAAAGACAGAAAGTTTAGTAAAACCTATGTGAAAAAAAATTGACACAATTTAAACTTAATGAGTTAATTCTGCTTCCAACTAATCATTCCTCTCTCTTTATTGCATACCAACCATCTCTTAATAATCTTTCTGTAATTTAATTAGACAATATTGGAGCACAACTTATTTTCACCCAAGCAAATGTTTTCATAGCTCCACTTTTCTGTCACTGCTCCCAATTTCATCCTTTTTGAATATTACCAATGTCAATAATTGCATTTGGACAGTCTTTTCATATGCTCTTATTCGTTTGTTGTTGTTGTTTTTTCTTTTTAGGGCCATACCTGAGGCATATGGAGGTTCCCAGGCTAAGGGTTGAATCGGAGCTGTAGCTGCCAGTCTACACCACAGTCACAGCAGTGCAAGATCCAAGCCGCATCTGAGACCTACACCACAGCTGACAGCAATGCTGGATCCTTAACCCACCGAGCAAGGATCGAACCTGCGTCCTCGTGGATGCTACTCAGATTCCTTAACTGCTGAGCCACGATGGGATCTCCTCTTATTCGTTTTTTTTAAAAAGCAAAATCAGGAGTTCCCGTCGTGGCTCAGTGGTTAACGAATCCGACTAGGAACCATGAGGTTTCGGGTTTGATCCCTGGTCTTGCTTAGTGGGTTAAGGATCTGGCGTTGCCATGAGCTGTGGTATAGGTTGCAGACACGGCTCGGATCCAGCATTGCTGTGGCTGTGGCTGTGGCTGGCAGGTACAGCTCCGATTAGACCCCTAGCCTGGGAATCTCCATATGCTGCGGGAACAGCCTTAGAAAAGGCAAAAAGACAAAAAAAAAAGCAAAATCACGTTCTCATTTATGTCATAGCCCTTTCTCTTCCTCATATTTTACTCATTGTGTCCAGTTGAAAAGTTATGTTTCTTGAGAATAGGAGTGGTCCTCCTGCTTTCCCCCTTCATTTCTTAATACTAGCTAAATACCACCCAACTTAAACAGAAGCTCTGTTCTCCTTATCTCAAAGGTGCCCCAGTAAGGCATGCAGCTGTTTTGGGAAGTGGCTGTACTGACATGTTCACTAGTTTGCCATTAGAGAGAGGTAGAGGCAGAGTCACTACCCTGTCACTAGTTGTACTTAGAGGTGGAGGGGTGGGAACCAAGAAAAATGTTCTTTACTGCACGTCCTCCTCAGTGGGAACAGGTCCAGTCTTTTCCTGGGGCTGTTTTATTTCTTGGTATTAATGGCAGCTGTCAAGATCAAAGAGAAAATAACGAGACAGGAGTAAATAGCTTCATTCTCAGGATACCTTGAAAGGAGCAAAGGCTGATGGAGATTTTGAAGTGAAAGGGGAGAAATAAATTCTTTCTTGAGCCGTATCCAGAGACAGCAGCTACGTAGCTCTTGCCAGATGCTTCTGATTTTTCAAATTACAACTGTGTCACCACTCAAAATCCAGTGGCAAAAATAACCCTTCCTCTCTACTTTCATGTTTTAGGGCTAGAGATTCATTCATTCATTCATTCAGATATTTATTGAATGTGTCTTGTATGTCCCTGGCACAAACATGAACTGGGGAACTTCTAAACATTTGGAAATTTCAAGTGTGTATTTGAAAGAAGAATGATAAGTGAATACCTAATTAGTATTCAAAATATTTACATAATTCTCTCCTTTATTACATGGGATAATGATTGCTCTACATGCATGAATCACCAAATATTTGTAGAAGCAGTGTGCTTGAGGTTGCAGAGAACAGATCAGCTAAGGGTCTTTCTCCTTCAGCCTTAAGACCACCTTTTAGGATTAGAGAACTGTGGGAGTTCCCCCTGTGGCACAGTGGGTTAAGGATCTGACATTGCTGCCATTGTGGTGTAGGTCCCAGTTGCGGCTCAGATTAGATCCCTGGCCAGGAAACTTCCATATGCCAGGGGTGTGGCCAAGAAACAAAAAGAAAGATTAGAGAACTAAGACACAGGCTTAACAACCAGTTATTAGCATAGTGTGCAACTCAGTAAGTTAGTGTCACAGTCTGAGCTGCCTCCTGAGTCTTCTTTCATCCTTGTCTTTGTATTAAAAATAGACGTGAGAGAAGATTGTTTGCAGAAAACACTTTCCATCTCCGTACCAGGTTGGCTGCTGTCCAGAAAGTCTTCTGGCTGAAACAATAGATAGAATAATGAAATGAAACAAGAACAGAGCTTGGGGTTCAGGGTTGGGGTGGAGGGAAGCAATGGAGCGGGGAGATTAGAAAAAGTACAGGAGTTGCTGTTGTGGCTCAGCAGTAATGAACTGACTAGTATCCACGAGGATCCGGGTTCAATCCCTGGCCTTGCTCAGTGGGTCTGGGATCCAGCATTGCTGTGGCTGTAGTGTAGGTCGCAGACACGGCTCGGATCCAGCATTGCTGTGGCTGTGGTGTAGGATGGCAGCTGTAGCTCGGATTTGACCCCTAGCCTGGGAACTTCCATATGCCTCGGGTGTGGCCTTGAAAAGCAAAAAAAAAAGAAGGAAGGAAGGAAAGAAGGGAAGGAAGGAAGAAAAGAAGGAAGGAAGGAAAGAAAAAGTACAAGAGGACCCCCATACTTTAGCTGTGGCAAAGCACATAAGATAGAAGTGATTCATTTGGTGTCTCTGGAATACAGCACTGGTATGTTGGTGCTATAAAAAAGAAAAAAAAAACATGCAGTAAGATTTTGCTTCATCCTTCACCTAAGGGCTTACAGTTGGAGTAGCATGCCTGGTATTTATAAACTGTGGCAGCATAGCCTGCACTTGCTTTTAGAGAAATATTATCTCGGACCAGATTCTTGTGAGTGCCCCACTCTTCAGCAAAATTGAACTATGCCCCAGTCTTCTGCACAGAATTCCTAGCACTAGTCCTTTGCCCAGACTGTCCCTTCTTCCTGAGATGCCCTTCTCTAATCGCTGCCTAGCTCTTATCTTACCCATCTTTCAAGACCTATTCCAGGGAGTTCCTGTTGTGGCTTAGAGGGTTAAGGACCCGACTAATATCCATGAGGACAAGGGTTCGATCCCTGGCCTCACTCAGTGTGTTAAGGATCCGTTGCTGCAAGCTAAAGATGCGGCTTGGAGTCCCGTTCCAAATTCTAACTTCTTGAAGATTCTAACTTCAGAAGCCTTTCTGGATTGTTCCCAGATGAATAAAATCTGTTTCTAAAGCTTTTTTTGTTTTTATTTATTTACATATTTTTACTTTTTTTTAGAGCTAAATCTACGACATGTGGAAATTACCAGGCTATGGGTCGAATCAGAGCTACAGCTGTCAGCCTACACCACAGCTCACGGCAATGCCGGATCCCCGACCCAGTGGGCAGGGCCAGGGATGGAACCCACCTCCTCATGGATACTAGTCAGATTCGTTTCCGCTACACCACAATGGGAACTCCAAATCTATGTTTTTGACTTCCTTCAGCACTGGCTTTTCTGCCACCCCCTCATCCCATAGACTAGATTGTAATCAACCCAAAGGCAGAGACTTGGGGACCTCTGCATTGTTGAGCAGCATGCTGAGCATTTTGTAGGCTCTCTCAGTATATATGTATATATACCTTTTAATTTTTCTCAACATTGCCTTAAAAAAAACTCATTAAAGGGAATTCCTGTTGTGGCTCAGTGGGTTACGAACCTGACTAGTATCCATGAGGATTCGGGTTTGATCACTGGCCTCACTCAGTGGGTTAAGATCCAGAGTTGCTGTGAGCTGCAATGTAGATTGCAGATGCAGCTCAGATCCCCGAGTTGCTGTGGCTGTGGCATAGGCTGGCAACTGTAGCTCCAGTTCGACCCCTAACCTGGAACTTCCATATAACACAAATGCAGCCCTAAAAAGCAAAAAAGAAAAAAAAGAAAGAATGAAAGAATCTGCTCAGACTTAGGAAACTATTGTTTCTTATTGTTTTCATTAGATTTTTTTTTTTTTTTGCCACCCCATGGCATATGGAGTTCTCTAGCCAGGGATCAGATCCGAGCCACAGTTGCAACCTATGCCACAGCTGCTGGATCCTTAGCCCACTGTGCTCGACCAGGGATTGAACTTGCATCCCAGCGCTGCAGAGATGCAGCTGATCCTGTTGTGCCATAGAGGGAATGTCTAGATGTTATCTTATCCAAAGATTGAGAGGTACAAGAATGCAGCTAATGGGTGGACATAGAGAATGGATTTGGAAGAAGCAAAATTTCTGGCTAGAATGTGGGGACAAGTATGACTTCAGGTAGAGGAAAATACTGGAAAAGAGAGTAGGAGAGACAAAAAGAGCATGAAGGTGGTGGTTTATAACCTGGGGAAACAAAAGAAAGGAAAAAGGAGAAAGAAAGAGAAGGAATTGTAGAAAATTTGAGATACAGGTGTTGAGGTGATGGACAGAGGAACAGTCAAGAAACCAAAAGGGTTATGTCTAAGGGAAAGACCTAAGCTTTTTTGCTTGTCTTTGGACGTTCCTTTCATACGCATCAGAAAACTATAGACAAGGAGTTCCCTGGTGGCCTAGCAGCTTAAGGATCTAGCATGATAACGCCTATGGCTTGAGTTTGATTTCCCAGCCCCAGAACTTCTGCATGCTGTGGGCATGGCAAAAAAAAAAAAAAAAAAAGAAGAAGAAGAAAAAAAAAAAAACCACAGGCAAGAAAAGGAAGTGGAAAACATTACTGATGTAGGGGTATCCTCTTTATAACCTCTTACTGGTTCCTTCTTTGGAAATCGGAATGATTCTGATATATGAAAATAAATAAACACTTCCTAGGAACTGTCTCTTTTCTTAGCAAGGTTCTATCTGCAGCTGTTTTCTGCAGAATCCTGCATGACCCGGTTCAACCCCTTACTGTGTCCTTCCCCTCCTGCGTTTCTACATCTATTCCAGATCCCTAGGTTTGCTTATGTCTATTGCCTTAGTGCCTCTGCTCTGTTCCTCTCTCTCACTGTGGGCAGTACGTCTCCATGCATTTCTTTAAGTTGCTTATGGCATCTATCACTTGTGGGGTTCCCCTTTTGACTGTCTCAAGCCTCAAGTATGTGTGTGCCTTTTTCCTTTCGCCTTGGTCTTTTACTTTCTCTCTGTGCTCTCTCCATATCTGCTTCTGTCACATTCTTTCCAGTTGTCCCATCCCCATAGCAACCCCTCCCCGGGGAAGGAGAAAGGAAGAGAAAGCCTAGAATTTAGATGAACGAGGAGAAGTTGGATTGGAGTTGGAGGGTGACCTTTTAGATTGAGTCCTGGAGCAGAGTATGGAGACAAACTATGTCGATGGGTGCCAGCCAGGTTACACAAAATCCTAAAGGAATGCATATTGGGGGTCCAGATCCAGCTCCTAGCAAAACTCATTCAGCAAATTTGTTCTGTTTTATGCTAGTCTATCATCTTTTATTCCCTCTTCTGTGATCCAGATTAACTACTCTTTCTGTTTCTGAGCTTTATGATTTTTATACATATGTGGTTTAGGGTATATTGTACCTTGAAAAGTGATTTCCTTAAAGACCCATGAATATTCACATTGGAACCACAGGGTCTTTCTTTTGAAGCATTCTAATTTTTCTCTAGGATTAGTTCTGGACCCCATAATTTAAATGATAATGAAGAACACTTGGAATGACCTTAGAAAAGGACAACAAAAAGTCAACTGGGAAATGATACAGTGCACTCTCATTTAGGACCAGAATGTTAGATAAGAGATTTCATAAGAAAGAACAAAGATTCTATCAACAGTGAGGTTTATTAAGAAAAGTTTACTCAGTAAAAAAAGAAAGAAAGAAAGAAAGAAAAGTTTAACTCATTGAGGTAATGGAATTATTCTGCCCCAGACATAACTTTAAAATTCAATAGGTATGCATCTGTCTGTAAAGGCTAGATAGGTATTGGAGTTCCCGTCGTGGCTCAGTGGTTAATGAATCCAACTAGGAACCATGAGGTTGCAGGTTCGATCCCTGGCCTCGCTCAGTGGGTTAAGGATCTGGCGTTGCCGTGAGCTGTGGTGTAGGTTGCAGACGTGGCTCAGATCTTGCATTGCTGTGGCTGTGGTGTAGGCCGGCGGCTATGGCTCCAGTTGGACCCCTAGCCTGGGAACCTCCATATGCCGCAGGAGCGGCCTTATAAAAGGCAAAAAGACCAAAAAAAAAAAAAAAAAGGCTAGATAGGTACTTCTCAGACTTGGACACCCCATTCCCATTGCTTCCCTCAACCCTTACCTGGAAAGCTTGTTAAACGCAAATTTCTGAATTCCGCCCTTAGAAATTCACCTCTTAGGTCAGGAGAGCTGGAGTGTACGTGGGGATGGGGTGTGTTTTTTCTGTTTTGTTTTGTTTTTTTGTCTTTTTGATATTTCTTGGGCCGCTCCCGCGGCATATGGAGGTTCCCAGGCTAGGGGTCCAATCGGAACTGTAGCCACCGGCCTATGCCAGAGCCACAGTAACGCGGGATCCGAGCCGCGTCTGCAACCTACACCACAGCTCACGGCAACGCCGGATCGTTAACCCACTGAGCAAGGGCAGGGACCGAACCCGCAACTTCATGGTTCTTAGTCGGATTCGTTAACCACTGAGCCACGACGGGAACTCCTGGGGTGTATTTTAATTTGCGTTTCTATGCTGATGCTACTCAACCATGAATTACAATTTGAGTAACACTAGTCTAAATTATTTCCACAGTCAGGGAATACAATTTTATGTATTGTATGTAAATGTGTGGATATTGCTTTGCTCTTTGATTAAAAATATCTTTTGCTTTGGGAATGGAGGATTGTAAGGTTTTGCTTTTCTCTGCCCATTTTCAAGCCATGATACCCATGACTCCTTTCTTCAGTCTGTAGAGTGACCAACCATCCCAGTTTGCTCAAGACTTTTTTGTGCTAAACTGGGACAGTCCAGGGCAAACTGAACATTTGGGTGATCTTGCCATTCACAAGCGGCCAGTGAAATGAGAGAAATATAAAAGGAAAAAATGAATTTGATGAGGAAAATGTGGTTTCGTAGTGTCATGCATGCAGCATATGGAAGTTCCTGAGCTAGGTGTCGAATTGGAGCTGCAGCTGCCAGCCTACGCCATAGCCACGGCAACCCGGGATCTGAGCCACATTTGTAAACTATACCAGATTCTTAACCCACTGAGTGAGGGCAGGGATTGAACCCAAATCCTCATGGATACTGGTTGGATTCATCACCACTGAGCCTCGACAGGAACTCCAGGAAAATGTGGTTTCTAGTCCTAACTTTTAACTTACTAATTTTATGACTTTAAATTGGGCATTTAAATTGTACTTCAGTTTCTACCTGTAAAATGGAGATAGCATTACCAACCCTACATCATAAAAAATGTTTTGAAGATCAACTGAAACAGTGTATATAAAAGATTTTAATTAAGATACCCTACACATATTAAGACAAGATGTAGCTCATTTGTTTATATTTAGAATTTATTATTTCTTGCCCCAGAATGGCAGCACAGCAATCCGATTCCTAAGTGTAAACACAAGAGAAAAGAACTCATACGTATGGCAAATGACAGGAATGTTTTATAATAGCTCAAAACTAAAAACAATAGAGGAGTTCCCATTGTGGCACAGCGGGAACAAATCTGACTAGGAACCATGAGGTCTCAGGTTCGATCTCTGGCTTCGCTCAGTGAGTTAAGGATCCAGCGTTGCCATGAGCTATGGTGTAGGCCACAGCCGCCGCTCGGATCTGGCGTTGCTGTAGTTGTGGCACAGGCTGGCAGCTGTAGCTCCAATTCAACCCCTAGCCTGGGAACCTCCATGTGCCGCAGGTGCAGCCCTAAAAAGAAAAAAACAAACAAACACAAAACTACAATAATGGTGGAGCGTTACTGTGTACTCACCAGGAGAATAGATAAATAAATTTTGGCATATCCATAAATGGAATATTACTCAGCGGTAACAGAGAACAAATTGCTGATTCACACCACATAGTACTCATACTGAGTGAAAAATAATCCTAGACAAGAATACATACTACATGGTTCCATTTATATAGAGATCAAGAACAACAAAATTGGAGTTTCCTTCATGGCTCAGCGGTTAACAAACCCGACTAGGCTCCATGAGGATGCGGGTTCAATCCCTGGCCTTGCTCAGTGGGTTAAGGATCCGGCATTGCCATGAGCTTCAGTGTAGGTTGCAGTTGCAGCTCTAATCCCACATTGCTGTGGCTGTACTGTAGGCCGGCAGCTGTAGCTCTGATTCACCCCCTAGGCTGGAAACTTCCATATGCCACGGCTGCAGCCCTAAAAAGCAGGGGAAAAAAATTAATTTTTTAAAATTTTTTGTCTTTTGGGGGCCACACGCATGGCATATGGAGGTTCCCAGGCTAGGGGTCAAATTGGAGCTGCAGCTGCTGGCCTACACCACAGCCACAGCAATGCCAGCTCCAAGCCATGTCTGCGACCTACACCACAGCTCATGGCAATGCTGGATCCTTGACCCGCTGAGTGAGGCCACGATTGACCCTTCATCCTCATGGATGCTCGTCAGATTCATTGCCGCTGAGCCACGACGGGGACTCCAAGAACAACAAAATTAAATGATGATGATAGAAGTGAGTATAGTGGTTATCTCTGGGAGGGAAGCAATAGACTGGAACAGGCACAAGGAAACCTTTTGGGGAGCTAGAAGTATTCTAGAATCTGGATTGTACAGGTGACTACAGATGTAAATATTCACCCATCTGTACACTGAACATTAATGCATTTTTACCTGCTTTACTGTATGTGTGTTATACTTCAGTAAAAAAGAAAAAAGGGGAATTCCCTGGTGGCTCAGCAGGTTAAGGATCCGGGCATTGTCAGTGCTGGTTTCTGGTTTCTGTGGTGGCATGAGTTCCATCCCTGGTCTGGAAACTTCTGCGTGCCATGGGCATGGCCAAAAGAACAAAAAAAAAGTAAGAAAAAGATATAAAATAAAAAGGAGAAACAAACTAACCTCAATTCTAACACCACTAGAAGACAAATTCTTTTTCTCACAATGTTTCAGCTCACCACCATTAAAGAGGCTCTGTTTTCTAAGTTAATTATCTGCTACGTGGATCTGAGGTTATCCCCTCTTTCCGAGTTGGTAGTCAGATATCTCAGTTTCTAGACTTGAGCAACATGTGACAGTAAAGGGAAGTGGAAATCCTGTGTCACTGGTTGAGGAAGAGGCTAGATTTACATCAGCATTGCAACAAACGTTGTCATTTCTTCCTTTTCTCATTTTCATTTTTGTGTCCTTATACCGACTTTTTTTAAGATTGATTTTTCACCCTCCCCTCGTATGGAGGGGGCGGTCTTCAAATTTTCACCTCTGGTCGGTAGCCTACTTCCCACCTTTTCTAGATGTGTCTCATTAAACACAATGGTATAAAAACACATTTGCTTTTATGAGTCTAGTCCAGGAACGCACCTGCTGTCCCCCTGCCCAGAGAACCTTCCAGCAGGCTTTACAGCTGCATTCTCAGACTTTGTGAACAGTGCCTGTGACAGTTCCCACTCTCATTAGGACTCTCATCCAGGCCTCCAGGGAATTCTTCCCATTTTAGGGCTTTCACATCCTGTTTGCTCCTCAGCAGCTATTCTGCATCTAGTGTGTTCACCTTCAGCCTTCCTTAGGAAAAAAGAAATCATTCAGTTCTCAGGAAACAGTAGTCAGTTGACCAAATTGTCTGAGGGTCTAAAAGGGGAAGGGATGGGTGGGTATCTGAAATACATTAGTGGGAATTCCGGGATGGCTCAGCGGTAACAAACCTGACTAGTATCCATGAGGACACAGGTTCAATCCCTGGCCTTGCACAGAAGGTTAAGGATCCGGCATTGCCGTGAGCTGTGGTGTAGGTCATAGATGCCACTTGGACTTGGCATGGCATGGCTGTGGCTGTGGTGTAGACCAACTCTAACCTCTAGCCTGGAAAATTCCATATGCCTCAGGTGTGGCCCTAAAAAGTCACAAAAAAAAAAATTAGTGGAGGGGAGCAGAAAGCATGAGTCTAATTTTATTGCCTTCCCTTTTAAACTGAGTAGTTCTGGGTTTTGATTTCTATAACCTTAATGTTTGTTTCTTAGAAGGTACTTAATAAATATCTGCTACTATATGGAAAAGGTGAATGCATGAGATTAAAACTATACCGAGTGATTGAAGTGACAGAGTAACTGCAGCAGAATCAGGTGCTGAGGGAACTTTCTGAGCTGCAAATCTGAGGTGGTGAGTGCAGCTCGCTGTCAAGTCATCCATCTGTACACCTAGCATGTAAAAAACCGAGTTTAAAAAAACAAATGGTGAATAAGCAATGAAATCCTGCTGTATAGCATTGAGGACTATGTCTAGTCACTTATGATGGAGCATGATGGAGGATAATGTGAGAAAAAGAATATATATATGTATGTGTGACTGGGTCACTTTGCTCTACAGTAGAAAATTGACAGAACACTGTAAACCAGCTATAATGGAAAAAATAAAAGTCATTTAAGTTTAAAAAAAAAAAAAATCAACAGGACCAGAAAAAAAAAGAAAGAAAAAAGAAGAGAAGAATGAAGAAGGGGAGAGAAAAGAACATAACAAGACCAGACCAAGCCTGAGGCTAAGCAGGCAGTCAGTCGGGGTCAGATGGAGGAGCAGAGGGATGCAACAGGGCACTGCCGAACAGCACTGAAAGGGCGGTATGGGATTAACTGCCTAGAACAAAAACTTCTGCCCTAGAGGCAGAATCCGCTGCATCTCCCTAGTGATGCTTCAAACTCCAGGAAATTACAGCATTCTCCGCTGACGGCCCACTCAGCGTCCGGCCCGGCGGGGCGTAGGCGCGGACGTGATGGGAGGCACGGTGCCCCTAGCGCAGCATCCTGTCCCCGCCTTCTGCCGGGAATCCCGCCCTGTCTCTCTGCTCCCCCGCCCCCACGGCCTTGCCCACGTTTCCCCCTTCTGCCTCTAATCGGTGTTTTAGCGCCTGGCCAATTTTGGTCAAAGCCGGAGAGAGAGCAGGGGAAAGGATCAGGGAGGGCTTAGAAGAAAAAGAGTGGCGCAGAAGTCGGGGAAAAGGGGCTTAGAAACTGAATGGCGGGATGTATGTGTGCAGGAGAGGGAAAGAACGCTCTTAGGGTAAGGGGTGAGCAGAGCTGGTACCTAGAGAAGAGATGATTTGGATCGAAGCAAGAAGTGCTGAAAGATGCTTCAAACGCAGTTAGGAATTACTGGAGGCGGAGTTACTCTCGTGGCTCAGCCCAAAAGAATCTGACTAGCATCCATGAGGACGCAGGTTCAGTCCCTGGGCTCGGTCAGTGGGTTGAGGGGGTTGAGGATCTGGCCTTACCCTGGCTGTGGGTAGGCCAGCAGCTACAGCTGGCGCTGTGACCCCCTAGCCTAGGAATCTCCATATTCTCAGGGTATGGCCCAAAAAAGCCAAAAAAAAAAAAGGAAAAACTCCAAATGAAAGACTTTTTTCCTGCCTCATTTTACCTTCTGTTGAGATGTAAATAAATTATCCAAGGGTGTTGATCTTCCTTACCCATTTTGTACTGTGGAGAGAATGTACTAGTTGGATTCATGTCCATTGCACAACAACGGGAACTCCCAAGCATGTTCTACCCTAAACACACCTTTTATGCCACATTAAAATCTAAATTTGTTAAGAAATGAATTAGAGGGAGTTTCCGTTATGGCTCAGTGGGTTACACACCCTACTAATATCCGTGAGGATGTGGGTTTGATCCCTGGCCTCGCTCAGTGGGTTGAGCTGGCATTGCTGTGAGCTGTGGTGTAGGCTGCAGATGCGGCTTGGATTCCACTTCGCTGTGGCTGTGGCGTGGGGCGCAGGCCAGCAGCTGTGGCTCCTATTTGACCCTTAGACTGAGAAACTTCCATATGCAGCAGGTGTGGCCCTAGAAAGCAAAAAAGAAAGAAATGAACTAGAACAACCATTTATATTGATAGAATTATGCAGGATTTTAAAATATTATGTAGAGTTTGACTTTATTTTTTAAAAAGGCTCCCATAGTGTATTTTAAAATATGACTCAACAACTAGCAGTTAGAGAAATCAGTAAGTGTAGAATAAACAAATTAATGATCTGTTTAATAATGCAGATCATTTAAAATTAGGTTCATTTCTAATTTCTCTGAGGTCCTTATTCCTCTGCTAGTCTCCGTATCCCATTTCTTCACCCATGATTTTATTAGGTAAATGAATGATGGAAATGGTAATCTTTTGGCTCCAGTTTCCAACCCCAACTTTTGTGACTTCCATTTCTCCAACTGGAAAAAGGAGTATTGGAAGACAAAGGAATCCCTGGCAATAGTCTAGCAGTGCGTTACTGTACACTTCAGCCATCTTTACAGTCCTCTTGTCTATACCATCCTCAGCATTGATATAGAATGCAGTTCTCTTGTGGTGCAGCGAGTTAAGGATCCCGTGTCATCACTGCAGCGGCTCGGGTGGCTGCTGTGGTGAGGGTTCAATCCCTTGTCCAGGAATTTTGGCTGTGGGCGAGGCCAAAAACAAAACAAAACAAAACAAAACAAAACAAAAAAAAACAACCAAAAGATAAAGAGATCAGATTTGTGGTTCCCAGAGGCAGGGAGTAGAGGGAGGAGGAATTGGATGAAGATGGTCAAAAGGTATAAATGCCCAGTTATAAGATAAATAAGTAGTGGGGATGTAGTGTACTCCATGGTAAGTATAATTAACGATGCTGTATGTTATAGATGAAAGTTGTTAAGAGAATAAATCCTGAGTTCTCATTACAAAAAAAATTTTTTTTTCTTTAATTTTGTTTCTATATGAGATGATGGATGTTCACACAACTTACTATGATGATCATTTCGTGATGTATATAAGTCAGGTCATTCTGCTGTACACCTTAGGCATACAGTGCCATATGGCAGCTATGTCTCAATAAAATGGAAAAACTATTTGGAGGGCAGTGCTGTGTTCAAACTAGCTGCTTAGGGATATAAACGTTATTGTATCTATACGGAGTTTCTACGTGACAAAAAAGACAAAAAAAAAGATAATACGTGACAAAAAAGACAAAAAAAGATAATACGTGACAAAAAAGACAAAAAAAAGATAATACGTGACAAAAAAGACAAAGAAAAGATAATACGTGACAAAAAAGACAAAAAAAAGATAATATGTGACAAAAAAGACAAAAAAAAGATAATATGTGACAAAAAAGACAAAAAAAAAGATAATATGTATCTATACGGAGTTTCTAGATGAGTAAAACAACAGGTGACCCTATCAGCCTTCAATGAACCTAAGAAACGGGTTTGGGAGGTCGCTGTCCACAAGGATAAGAGATTTCCCAGTCCCTATTATATGGAATTGGAGAAATTTGGAGGATAATTTCCTGTTGCCTAGTCTCCAGCCTTTTGCATCTCCGTCTCGGTGGGCCCACCTTGTTGCATTCTCTAAGGGAACATCCTCGGAGATTTTTCACTCAAGATGTCTATGTCCCACCTCAATGTATTCCATCTTTCTCTCTTTACCCTTCCTCCTGCTGCACTGCCCCATTCCCATTCATTCCCCTAACTTGGACCTGGTATAACCCTTTGGATTTTCACAACTTTTATGACCGTGTTCCATTGGATTCATCAACCACCTAACTCAGAAGTTGGCAAACTTTAGAGGATTGGATACTAAATATCTTAGGCTTTGGGGGCTATAGAGTCTCTGTCACAATTACTCAGCTCTGCCATTGTAGTACAGAAGCAGCCATCAGCAATATATAAATAAGTGAGCCTGGCTGTGTACCCATAAAACTTTACCCGTCTCAAAACATTGTTCTTATTTTGATTTTTTCCGACCATTAAAAAATATAGAGGTGTTTGGAGTTCCTGTCATGGCTCAGTGGTTAACGAATCCGACTAGGAACCACGAGGTTGCGGGTTCGATCCCTGGCCTTGCTCAGTGGGTTAAGGATCTGGCGTTGCTGTGGCTCTGGTGTAGGCTGGTGGCTACAGCTCTGATTCAACCCCTAGCCTGGAAACCTCCATATGCCGTGGGAACGGCCCTAGAAAAGGCAAAAAGACAAAAAATATAAAAATATAGAGAGAAGTGATTAATTAGTTTATGGCTGATACGAAAATAGGCATTGGGCTCTCCAAATCCATCCTTCCTGAAGGAGACCCCTCTTTTTTTTCCTTTTGGTGTGTCTCATTGACAAAGACAACACTGACAAGTAGCAGGAGCTTTTCTTCTGTCAGGTAGCCTCCACCTGGGAGGATGTCTCTCTCCAGCCTCCAGATTTTACACCAAGTGTGCTTCCTGTTTATGACCAGCTGCTTAAGAGGGGAAGGACAGGCCCCATATCTAGGAGGAAAGGGGTGGGGGTAAAAATAGGGAAACACTGGCTATCCTAGATACTTTTTTACTGCATCTACATTCGCTCTATCTTTCTCTCTCTCTCTCTTTTTTTTTTTTTTTGGCCACGCCTGTGGCATGTGGAAGTTCCTGCACCAGGGATCAAACCTGCATCGCATCAACAGCCTAAGCCACTGCAGTGACAACATCAGATCCTTAACCCACTGCACCATAGGGAAACTCATGCTGTATCTTTCCCTTAATCTACAGGAATTAAATATAGTACAGTCAGGCAACTAGTTCCACCCCAAACAGTGGTTCCTTGAGCAGATTGCCTATAGATTTCTCATGGCAAATCAGGGTGATAACTAGTGTTGTGAATTTTAAATGATATAACATGATAAGGACATGACACTTAATAAAAACAGCTTGAGTTTGGAGTTCCGGTTGTGGCACAGCGAAAATGAATCCGACTAGTATCCTTGAGGGTTTGGGTTCGATCCCTGGCCTCACTCAGTGGGTCGGGATCCCGAGTTGCTGTGGCTGTGGTAGCCTGGCAGCTGTAGCTCCAATTTGATCCCTAGCCTGGAAACCTCCTTATGCTGCAGTTGGGGCCATAAAAAGAAAAAAAGAAAAAAACAGCTTCAGTTTACCAGGAATTATTACTACTACAGAGAAGAATGTTCCCATGATGGTTTGAGTTTCTCCTCCCATGTAAGTGGAGAATCTTTGGAAAAGTCTTCACGTTCATTTAGGAAAAAAAAAAGTTGGGACTAGACTTCAATTCATGAACTGCAGTAGCTTCTTTATCTCTGAGCATATATATACAGCTATGAAATTAAATAGCTATGTTTGTTTCTTTTTATCATTTTATTTTTATTTTATTTCATTTTATTTTATTTTATTTTATTGTCTTTTTAGGGCTGCACCTGTAGCAGATGGAGGTTCCCAGGCTAGGGGTGGAATCAGTGCTTTAGCCTCTGGCCTATGTTACAGCCACAGCAACGCCAGATCCGAGCTGTGTCTGTGACCTACACCACAGGTCAGTGTCTGTGACCTAACCCACTGAGCAAGGCCAGGATTGAACCTGTGTCCTCATGGATACTAGTCAGATTCATTTCTGCTGAGCCACAAAGAGAACTCTAGTTTCTTTTTTTTTTTTTTTTAATTTAACAAACACTTACATGGCACATATACAGGCACTGTTCTAAGTATTTTACTCATATTAACTGATTCAATTCTCCTAACAAATTTTATGAAGCAGACTCTGTTATTACCTTCATTTTACAGGTGAGGAAATAGAAGCACAGTGAGGCTAAATGACCTTCCCCAAATCACACAATCTAAGTGTCAGAGATAGGACTTTTTTTTTTTTTTTTTTTAGGGCCACACCTGCAGCATATGTAGGTTCCCAGGATAGCAGTTGAATCTGCAGCTGCCAGTCTACACCACAGCCACAGCAACGTGAGAGCTGAGCTGTATCTGCAACCTACATCACAGCTCATGGCAATGCCAGATCCTTAACCCACTAAACTAGGCCAGGGATAGAACCCACATCCTCATGAATGCTAGTTGGGTTCGTTACTGCTGAGCCACAATGGGAACTCCAGAACTAGGATTTAAACCCAAGATGTCTGGCTCCAGAATCCATGCCCTTAGCTACACTTGCGCTGAATTTTTTTTTTTCTTTTTACGGCCACACCTGCTGCATATGGGAGTTCCCAGGTCGAATTAGAACTGCAGCTGAGACCTACACCATAGCCACAGCAACACTGGACCCGAGCCACATCCTCAACCTATGCAGCAGCTTGTGGCAATGCCAGATCCTTTACCCACTGAGTGAGGTCAGGGATGGAACCTGTATCCTCATAGAGACAACGTTGGGTCCTTAACCCACTGAGCCACAATGGGAACTCCTAAACTAATTTTTTTTAAATTAGAAATAAAAAGTAAAAACATGTACATAATCCTAACCCACTTGAATTTAAGCTCTATGCAAGCAGGGAATGGAGTTTTCCTACTACCTTTATTTACCACAGTATTCCCAGTATCTAAAACTAGGTCTGGCAACATGTAGATCTAAATGAATGCAAAAATGAATTAACTCAGATCCACATCCCATCGTGGGTTTTTCAGACCACTTGTCTGTCTTCTTCACTCTTGCTGTCAGTATGTTGATCTGTTTCTGCTTATTAATAGTATTGAGAGGGAGCTGGCCAGAAACTATCAAGCTAAGCCTTAAAACCCTTAAAGGGCCTCTTATCAAGAGTATGAGATTTAATGGATTATCTCATTCCTCTTAATTTTGTAAAAAAACATGTATAAACTTGTTTATTTCCAAGTAGCTTAAAACAGCCATTTATATGTAATTGGAATTAAGATGGATTAAAAAGTCCACCTGGAATCTAATATTTAAAGAATTTAGATTGCGATTGTAATCAAAGTCACTTCCCCCCATTTGGACACTTAAACAGTTACAGGTCAACGACACCTGTTGCACACGTTTTTGAAATAGGTACATATTAAGTCAATAAATTTATATCCCACCATGTAAGAAGCACTCAGGGTTTTACACCATGAGATTGTGCACGATTCATGTCCACTGGAGCAGGAGAACAAAAAGGATGAGGAAAAATAGGATAATGAGGGAGATAAAGACATTGCCTGCATCCCTGGGTAGCATCAGCATGAAATAAATATCGTTGGAGGAGGGGAGAAGCAGAAGAATAAAGGGTTGGGAGGCTTTGGTCAGCTTTGAGTGATGGAACTGGTTTCCACAGAGATTTGGCTGACGTTCTATGAAGCACGTCTGCACTTTCTTACGTAGCAGCCTCCTAAAATAATCGCAGGCAGGCGGGGCTAGCCCACTGGGTAGACTCAGACCAGAAGAGATTCTTTGGTTTCTGGGCCCGCTCATCAGGATATTTCTGTGACTGTCTGATTCAGCTTGAGGCTGAAAGCAAGACATCCAAGTGGCCTTGGTTATTTGTAAGAAAGATGTGTCAGTTAGGAAAGCTGATTTTTCACTGCCCAGAAAGATCACATGGCACTTGTAAAGGATGCTTATACAGGAGACAGAAAGATTACCAGGTCGGTGGCTAGAACACTGTATGGCACCTGATTGGCACTGGACAAATCTGTTGGCACGTAGTAAGGACAGTTTTGATGCTGAGACCACATCTCAGTTTAGCCCCAGAGCTGGAGTTTAGCTGACATCCTTACTGTTTCACAGCTCTTCCTCTTCGAGTTGCTAAAGCAACGCTAAGATACCGCAGTGACCATTTGGATGAGCAAAGGTGAAGACTTGTAGTCTCTTCAAACTATGGCCTATTCTGAGGATTGGTTGCACTTCTTGCTAAACTACCCTGATAATGAGGATCCCTGTCCCACCACTCCCTCCGAGGACTTCAGGCTCTTATCCTCCCCCCTGCCAGGAGAGAATTAGAGCCCAGACCTTCTCTAAGAGTGGGAGGAGAACCTCTGTGAAAGCAGACAATGCCTGCAGCCTCCACACTGTGGTTCATCTGATGCCCCAGGAGAGGTCAGATTCTTCTCCTCCCCCTTCCTACACAGCCCAGGTTCCTGCAGCTTCTTCGGCTGTTTTCTGGTCTTGCACTTTTTTTGAGCCCGTGATAAGAGCTTATGGTCCCCGTTGCCCTCAGAAAAGTGCATTGAAATACATTATTTGCCTTCACTGTTAGGAGGTTTGTGTATCTCCTTGGTCCATCTTTAAGACCCCATATATGTAAACACCACCCTAGATCTTCAGTAGCCCTTTTCTTCCTAGAGAACTTGACCAGTTTTTCTTTTTTTTTCTGGAAGAGTTGGACTTACCAGAGTTAGGAAAGAGCCCTGCTAAAGGAACATAGACCTTTAATTATGAAACATTGTACTGAAAGGTGGGCCTTGCTTCCAACCTTTTCAGCAGATTGCCATTTGCATATAGCTTTTTGAAAGGGTGGATGTGAGTCAGCATGAGCACTTCAGTTATCAGTGTTCGTTGGCTGCCTTCCTGTAAATGGACGAGGCGGGGGTATCCTGGTGACAGTGTCAGACTCATAGTCACACGGAGAATGAAGGACAGTTATAGTTGGGCAGCACTATTAGATAAACTTAAAGAACGCAAAGAGAGCTCTTTGTTTCCTGCCAGCAATAGTCTCTGTCACCTTTTGGCACTTGTGTAGAAACTGACAATTAAAATACTTGTTTATGGAGTTCTCTTGTGGCCCAGTGGATTAAGAATCTGGCGTTGTTACTACTGCGGCTCTGGTGCTGCTGTGGCACGGGTTCAGCCCCTAGCCTGGGAACTTCTACATGCCTCGAGGCAGCCAAAAAAAAAAAAAATCACTAGTTGGCAGGGATTGGGGGGTGGGGATGAGTATTTGGAGCACAGAAGCTTTTTATTCTATATGCTACTGTAGTGATGGGGGTACGTTTGTCCAAAGTCATAAAATGTACGAGACCAAGGGTGAACCCTAATGTAAACTATGCACTTGGGGTGACTAAGGTCTGTCAGTGACTATTCGTCGTTTGTGACAAATATACTACAGTAATGCAAGATGTTAGTAAGATGGGAGCTGAGGAAATACATGGGACTCTGTGTACTGTCTGCTCAGTTTTTCTGTAAACATAAAACCGCACCCCTTCAAATAAAGCCTTTTAATTTACAAAACGCTTTCCATGAGACCATAAAGGCAGGATCCGTATCTTTTGTATCTTTATATTCCCAGAATCTGGGGAAGAAAGACAAGGAGAGTGTTCTATTATTGGTCTGTTTTCCTGATTAAAGTAAATGGCAATTTCACTTCTCCAGTTTCTCATGCCAAAACCCTTAGGATCTTTCCTGACTCTTTTTTTTTTTTTTTTTCTCTCATGCACAACAGGTAGCCTGTTAGTTAGTCCTGTTGATTTCAAATCAAGAGATTCACTTTTTCCACCACTACCACTGTCATCCCAGCCCTCATCTTTTCTGCCCTGGACCAGTGGCCTCCTTGTTGGTCTCTGTTTTCACTCTTGCTCTCCCCCTGCATCTGCTCAATTCATCAGCAAATACTTCTTTAAAAACATAAATCCACTGGAGTTCCTGTTGTGGCACAGTGGTTAACGAATCCAACTAGGAACCATGAGGTTGCGGGTTCTATCCCTGGCCTCGCTCAGTGGGTTAAGGATCCGGCATTAAGCTGTCGTGTATGTTGCAGATGTGGCTCGGATCCTGCGTTGCTGTGGCTCTGACGTAGGCCGGTGGCTACAGCTCTGATTAGACCCCTAGCCTGGGAACCTCCATATGCCGTGGGAGCAGCCCAAGAAATGGCAAAAAGACAAAAAAAAAAAGTTAAAAACATAAATCCACTACTGTCGCTCCTTCACCCCAAAACCAAAAATGCTTCATAGCTTCCTGGCTTTCTGGCACTTTGTTTTTTTTGTTTGTTTGTTTTGTTTTTGCTTTTTAGGGCCACACCCGCGGCATATGGAAGTTCCCAGGCTAAGGGTAGAATAGGAGCCACAGCTGCCGGCCTAAACCACAGCTGCTGCAGTGCATGATCTGAGCCATGTCTGCAGCCTACACCACAGCTCACAGCAACACCAGATTCTTAACCCACTGAGCAAGGCCAAGGTTCAAATCCTAATCCTCGTGGATACTAGTCGGGTTCATAACCCGCTGATCCACAATGGGAACTCCCCTTTCTGTCACTTTTAAAATACAGCCCAGGATCCTCGCCATTGCTTCCAATGCCCTGTGTGACCAGACTCTTCTCTCTCCAGCCTTTCTCCTGCCTTTCGATTGCTGGTGCCCTCCTCTCCTGCACATCAGCCTTTTAGATCCATGCCAAGCACACATCCTTCACTGGGTGGCTTTGTATTTGAAATGCCTTCTGTTTGGAAGGCTGCTCTCATTAATCCTCCTAAGGATGGTTCCTTCATTTCAACAGGTTTCTGATTAAATGTCATCTCTACTGAGATCAACCCTAACTACCCTATCTTTTTTTTGTTTGTTTTTGTTTGGGGCCACACAGGCAACATAAGAAAGTTCCCAGGCCAGGGAGCAAATCCAGGCTGCAGCTGTGACCTACACTACAGCTGCCGCAAAACTGGATCTTTAACCTGCTATGCCACAGGAACTCCCTAACCTACCCTATTCTAAACAACCCTCCTCCCAGCTCTTTATCACCTTACTTTCCTATCTATATTAGTCTTTCAAGTGCTCCCTTATCATGACTGGACATTATTTGTTTGTTTGTTGTCTGTTGCATTAGTCTGCTAGGCCCACCATAGCGAAATACCACAGACTGGGTGGCTTAAATAAGAGAAATTTATTATCTCACAGTTTTGGAGGCTGGAAGTCCATGATCAGTTTTGATTTCTCTCCTTGCAGATGGCTGCCTTCCCACTGTGTCCTCACACGGCACACAGCCTGGGTGTCTCTTTTTTTTGGCCACGCCAGCAGCATGTGAAAGTTCCCAGGTCAGGGATCGAACCCATGCCACAGCTGCAACCTGAGCCACGGCAGTGACAACGCTGGTCCTTAACCTGCTGAGCTATCAGGGAACTCTGGTGTCTCGCTCTCTCTCTCTCTTTTTTTTTTTTTTTTGGTCTTTTCAGGCCCACACCCATGGCTATGGAAATTCCCAGGCTAGGGGTTGAATCAGAGCCTACACCACACCACAGCAACACCAGATCCAAGCCATGTCTGCAGCCTACATCACAGCTCATGGCAACACCAGATCCAAGGCCAGGGATCGAACCCATGTCCTCATAGTTACCAGTCAGCTTCATTAATGCTGAGCCACAATAGGAACTCCTGGTATCTCTCTTCTTATAAGAACATTAGTCAGGAATTCCCATTGTGGCTCAGTGGGTTAAGACTCTGACTAGTATCCTTGAGGGTGCTGGTTCAATCCCTGACCTCACTCAGTGGGTTAATTAAGTAAGGATCTGGTGTTGCCGTGAGCTGTGGTATAGTTCCCAGATGAGGCTCAGATCCTGCCATTGCTGTAGTTGCGTGTAGGCTGGTAGCTGCATCTCCGATTCAACCTCTAGCCTTTTTTAGGGCTGCCTCAAGTGCAGCCCTAAAAAGCCAAAAAAAAAAAAAATGCACCCTAGTCATATTGGATTAAGGTCACATTCTTATGACCTCCCCTAACTTAGTGTAATGTCTCTAAACGTCCCTGTCTCCTAAGACAGTCACATTCTAAGGTTCTGGAGTTTAGAAGTTCAATGTTTGAATTTTAGGAGGACTCAGTACAGTCTACACATCCCACCCTCTGACCACCACACCCAAAATTCATGTCCTTCTCACATGTAAAATACAGTTACCTCCATCCCAACAGCCCCCAAAGTCTTAACCCATTCAGTGTCAATTCCAAGTATGAAGTCTTCTCTGAGTATCATTTAAATCAGGTGTAGGTGAGAGTAGAGGTATGAGTCAGCCTGAGCAGAATTTTTCTCCAGCTATGAACCTGTGAAATCAGACAAGTTATGTGCTTCCCAAATGCAATGGTGGGACAGGTGTAGGATAGACAAATGGGAGAAATCTGAAAGAAATAAGGGGTGAAGAGTCCCAAACCAGTCCAAAACCTGGCAAGGTAAATTCCATTGGACTTTGTTTCCCTTTGTTTCTTATTGTGGTAACAAACACATAACGTAAAATTCACCATCCTAACCATTTATGTGTATAGTTCAGTAGTGTTAGATCTGTTCATATCGTTGTGAAACAAATCTCTAGCACTTTTCCATCTTGCAAAACTGAAACCATGGGGAGTTCCTGTCGTGGCTCAGCGGAATCTGACTGGCATCTATGAGGATGCAGGTTCAATCCTAGCCTCACTCAGTGGGTTAAGGATTTGGTTTTGCCATGAGCTGTGATGTAGGTCACAGACGAAGCTTGGATCTGATGTTGCTGTGGCTCTGGCGTAGGCCAGCAGCTACAGCTCCGATTCAACCCCTAGCCTGGGAACCTCCATATGCTACAGGTGGGGTCCTAAAAAGACAAAACAAAAAACAAAAAAAGCAAAAAAACCTGAAACTCTGAACCTATGAAAACAACTCCCCTTTCCTCCCTTTCACCAACCATAGGCAGCCGCCATCCAACTTTCTGTTTCTATGAGTTTAACGACTTTAGATACTTCATTTCAGTGGACCTATACGGTATTTGTATTTTTGAGGTTTTGGTTTTTGGGTTTTTTTTGGGGTTTTTTTTTTTTGCTTTCTTAGGGCCATACTCTCGGCATATGGAGGTTCCCAGGCTAGGGGTTGAATCGGAGCTGTAGCTGCCGGCCTATACAACAGCCACAGCAACACAGGATCCTTAACCCACTGAGCAAGGGCAGGGATTGAACCTGCGTCCTCATGGATGCTAGTCAGATTTGTTAACCACTGAGCCACAACCGGAACTCCTATACAGTATTTTTTATTTTTGGACTGGCTTATTTCACTTAGCATAATGTCCTCGAGATTCATCCATGTTGTAAGATGTGACAAGATTTCCTTTTTCTTTAAGACCAAATACTGGAGTTCCTGTTGTGGCTCAGCAGTAACAAACTCAATCAGTATCCATAACGATGCTCATTCAATCCCTGACCTCGCTCAATGAGTTATGGATCCAGTGCTGCCATGAGCTGGGATGCAGTTTGAGCTGGAGTGTAGGCGATCGATCTAGTGTTGCTGTGGCTGTGGTGTAGACTGGCAGCTTTGATTCAGTTCCTAGCCTGGGACCTCCATATGCTTCCGGTGCATCCGTAAAAGAACCCCCCCCCAAAAAAAAGACTGAATACCATTCCATTGTGTGGATGCACCACAGTTTGTTTATCTGTTCACCTATTGATGGACACTTGGGTTGCTGTACTTTTGGCTGTTGTCTATTTGCTGCTGTGAACATAGATGTGCAAACATCTCTTCAAGTCCTCAGTTTCAGTATAGTCATTACCTAGACAAGAGATTACTGGATCATATGGTAGTTCTATTTTTTGGTGTGTCTTTTTTTTTGAGGGGGGGTGCCACACCTGCAGCATATGGAGTTTCCCAAGCTAGGGGTCAAATTGGAGCTGTAGCCGCTAGCCTATTGCCACAGCCACAGCAATGCCAGATCCAAGCCCCATCTGTGACCTACATCACAATTTGCAGCTCACAGCAATGCCAGATCTTTAACCCACTTAGCGAGGCTAGGGAGTGAACCCGCATCCTTATGGATACTAGTCAGATTTGTTTCCACTGACGCATGACTGGAACTCCTCTGGTAGTTCTATTTTTAATTTTTTCAAGAAATTGCAATACTCAATTTTCCATAGCAGTTGCACTATTTTATAATTTCACCATCAGTACACAGCAGTTTTAATTTCTCCATATCCTCATTTTATTTTTTGCTGGACTTTTTTTTTCATGGTAGCCATCTTAATGAGTGTGAAGAGATATCTCGTAATTCTAATTTGCATTTCTCTGATAATTAATGATATTTAGCATCTTTTCATATGCCTCCCCTGCACCATCTTTGGCTGCCCCCGTGGCATGTGGAAGATCTCGGGCCAGGGATTGAACCCACACCACAGCAGCCATCTGAGCTGCTGCAGACAACGCCAGATCCTTAACCCACTGCACCATAAGGGAACTCCTTTTCATATTCTTGTCATTTTTATATCATCTTTGAAGAAATGTGTGTTCTAAGGCCTTTGCCCATTTTTAAATCATGTTATTCAATTGTTTTGTTGATGAGTTCTTTATGTATTCTGGATATTAAGCCCTTACCAGATATATGATTTGCAAATATTTTCTCCCATTCCATAGGTTGCCTTTTCACTCCACTAACTGTATCCTTTGATGAACAAAACTTTTTATGTTTAATGTAGTCCCACTTGTCTATTTTTACTTTTTTGTTACCTGTACTTCTGGTGTCATATTCCCCAAATCAATATTCCATTAAATTTTAAGTCTCAGGAGTAAGTAATTTGCATTGGCTCAGTGCTCTGACCTCCAGGCCCATGGAGGTGGCCTTGTTGAGCCCTCAATCCTGGGTACCAGCCTGACCCACTGAAACAGGCAAAGTAGCCTTGCCTTGAAGGCCTTGTGCTCTGTGGTGGGAGTGGCAGCTCTCTGATACCATTTTCATGACATCATCAGCAATCAGGGCCACTCTTTTTCCCTTGTAGAATAATACCTGTTGATAGATCTCAGAAATCTGATAGCCTTCCTTCAATTTGTCTTATCTCTTTACCTTTTAGTCTAATCTGGCAGTGTTTCTGCCGGTATAACACTGTCTCTATATTCCTAGCTTCTGCTAAGGTGGCTGATTAAATCCAGGAATTTTACCCGTAGTCTCTCTCAGATGATTTTATAGCCACACCCTTGGTTCCTCTCCAAAACAAACAGTTCCTTTTTTTTTTTTTTTTTGCAGTATGGATGGGATAAGAATGTTCTAAATTGTCAATTTCTAGTTTCTTTTTACCTAACAATTCCTTCTTCAATGTATCTCTCTCCTCTCACATTACTATAAGCAGCAAGGGGAGGCTATACCTTTAACACTTTGCTCAGAAACTTCCTCAATTTGAAGCTCCTGTTGTGGCTCAGCGGTTACAAACCAGACTGGCATCCATGAAGATGCAGGTTGGATCCCTGGCCTCACTCAGTGGGTTAAGGATCTGGCGTTGCTGTGAGCTGTGGTGTAGCTTGGATCTGGCATTGCTGTGGTTGTGGCCTAAGCCAGCAGCTGCAGCTCAGATTCAACCCCTAGCCTGGAAATTTCCATATGCCTCAGGTATGGCCCTAAAAAGCAAAAAAAAAAAAAAGGGGGGGGGGATTCTGTTGTGGCTCAGCGATAACGAACCCAGCTAGTATCCATGAGGATGTGTGTTCCATCCTTAGCTCACTCAGTGGCTTAAGAATCCAGTGATACTGTGAGCCATGGTGTAGGTCTGAGACACAGCTCGGATCCTGAGTTTCTGTTGCTGTGACTGTGGTGTAGGCTGGCAGCTGCAGCTGAGATTCAACCCCCAGCCTGGGAATTTTTATATGCCTCAGGTGTGGCCCTAAAAATAAAAAAATTAAATTAAATTAAATTTAAAAAGAGAGTCCCATCATGGTGCAGCAGATACGAATCCAACTAGGAACCACGAGGTGCTCGGTGGGTTAAGGATCCGGCATTGCCATGAGCTGTGGTGTAGATCGAAGATGCGGCTCCGATCTGGCGTGGCTGTTGGCTGTGGCATAGGCTGGTGGCTACAGCTCCGACTGGACCCCTAGCCTGGGAACCTCCATATGCCGAGGGTGTGGCCCTAAAAAGACAAAAGACAAAAAAAAATAATAATGATAAAAGAAAAAGAAAAAAAGAAAAAGAAAGAAATCTCAGCTCCATAGCCTATTTTATCACAAACACATTCTATTTTTCACAAAACACTAAAACACAGTTCCACCAAGTTCCTTGATGCTTTATAACAAGAATCAACTCTCCTCTGTTCTCCAGTACCGTGTTCCTCATGTCTACCTGAGACCCCCGGAATCACCTTTAACACTCATACTCCTATTGACAATTTCTTCAAGGTGACCTAGGCTTTTTCTAGTGTGTATCCCCAAACTCCTCCAGCCTCCATCCACATGTTTAGGTGTTTGTTATAGCAGCACCCTACTTCTTGGTACCAAAATCCGTATTCGTCTGAGTTCTGCAAAGAAACAACCGATAGAATGTGTAAATACAGGTTTTCCCAGTTTTCCAGCAGCAGAGCATGCCTATGAGACCTTTCATAAGCTGAATGGCATAAGAAAAAGATTTAATTACCTTAGACTACATCTTGCTAATGGGTGCACAAAATAAATCAAGATAAAGCAGAGGTGCTTAGAGGCAGAGTAAAGCAATGGCAGCTTGACGCTGAAATGCTGAGTGTTGATCCTGGGGAAGCAGTTTGGCCATGCCAAGCTCATTTATGGCTCACTGCAAAACAAATGGTTGCTTCAAGCTATTTTCACTTTTCACTTTTTCCCCTAAAAGTGAAAATCCTCTTTGGATTTTGTTGTTGTTGTTGTTAGTGAAAATAGGTACTCATGTAGATCTTTCATAAAAGTGAACTGGGGAGTTCCCGTGGTGGCGCAGCAGAAAGGAAACCGACTAGGAACCACGAGGTTGTGGATTCAATCCCTGGCCTCGCTCAGTGGGTTAAGAATCCGACGTTGCCGTGAACTATGGTGTAGGTCGCAGATAAGGCTCGGATCTGGCATTGCTGTGGCTCTGGTGTAGGCCGGCAGCTGTAACTCCAATTAGACCCCTAACCTGGGAACCTCCATATGCTGCAGGTGCGGCCCTGAAAAGGCAAAAGACACACACACACAAAAAGTGAACTGGTAGAAGTTCCCACTGTGGTGCAATGGGATTGGCAGCATTTCTGCAGCACCAGGACACAGGTTCAATCCCTGACCTTGCTAAATGGGTTAAAGGATCCAGCATTGCCACAGCTGTGGCCTAGGTCACAACTGCAGCACAGATCTGATCCCTGGCCCAGGAACTCCATATGCCTCAGGGCAGGGGGGAAAAAAAAAGTGATATAAAGCAGACTTTCAAAAAGTGGAGGATACTTGTATATAGAAAAATATTTTTAAGGGATTTGTTCCTGATTTTATAGAAGCTAGCAAGTCCAAAATCTGCAGGGTGGGTTGGCAGCTTGGGAACCAATGAAAAATCACTGCTACAGTACAAAGGCCATCAAGCTGGAGACTAAGGAAACCTGGGGTTGCAATTGAAGTCCAGAGGCAGTCTGCTGGTAGAATCCTTCTTGCCAGGGGAGGTGGGGACAAAGCCGGGACAAAGGTGTCAAGTCTTCGTTCTTTTTAGGTCTTCACCTGATTAGACAAGGCCCACCCACACTATGGCAGACAATCAGCATCACTCAAAATCCATCACTTAACTGTAAATCTCATCCAAAAGCATCCTCACAGAATCATGCAGAATAATATTTGATCAAATATCAAGGTACTGTGGCCTAGTTAGGCTGACACATAAAATTAACCTTTACACTCTTTCTATATTAAAATATAAGCTCTGTGAGGGTAGGGAGCTTTGTCTTAGTGGACATTTGTATTGCTTGTGCCTAAAACTGTAGCTAGCCCTCAATAGGTACTTACTAAACAGTTGATGAAAAATACATAAATAACTGAATAAATGAATATTTACTAGAGCTTTAGAGTTTATCAGGGTTTTTTTTTCCCACTTGCATTATCACATGTAAGTATCCCAGTTCTTTTTTTTTTGTCTTTTTTTTTTAGGGCTGCACTTGTGGCATATGGAAGTTCCCATAGGGGTTGAATCAGAGCTATAGCCACAGCCACAGCAACGCCGGATCTGAATTGCATCTGCAACCTACACCACAGCTCGTGGCAACCCCAGATCCTTAAGCCCCTGAGCGAGGCTAGGGATTGAACCTGCATCTTCATGGATTCTAGTCATACTCGTTTCTGCTGAGCCACAATGGGAATTCCTATGCCAGTAATTCTTTAGCTAGGTATTTTGGCCTCCAATTAAATACTGAAATGGAGATAGAAAACAAATGACCAGTGACCAGTTCAAATGTTTAACCTCTGGTTCATGTTCCAGAGCTGGGACTCAGATTTCACTCTTTTGACTTTAATTCTCTGCTTAGTCAACTGTAATTATTCTCTCTGCCTTACTTATTCTTCCTAGTGTTGATAAAAGGAAATAGATAACTTGATAATGGCAAGTCTCTGCTGAGTGTTAAAAAGGGCAAACAATGACAGGAGGATATTTGTGCCCCACCCAAGGCAGCAGAGTGAGGGCCGGTGGTGTCAGGGGCGGTGTCAACTTCTGCTTGGTGGTGAGTGAGTGTCTGGGAAGCACTGAGATGCTTTGCAGAGAGTGTCCCTTTCCAAGAAGATGGCCAGTTACAAAAACACTTCAGAGGGTCTCTGTAATATAAACCGAGGGTTTTTCTCCGTGCTTCTTATCTTTCAGAATTAGTCTGGCATGTCACTCCCCCGAGTGGGATGAGTGGGACAAGCCCAAGATTTTGTTATGCTACTTACAGCAGCCTGCAGTTCTGAAATTATGAATTGCTTATTTCTGGAATTTTCGATTTAATATCTTTGGTGGGATGTTTGTAGGCATTGGGGAAAGCTTGGGGCTGAATTGGGGGTAGCTGCTTTATAAGGTATTGGTTTTTTGTGGGTTTTTTTTTTGGTTTTAATTGTGACAGACACTCACTTCCCCCTTTCAGTAACCTAGCTCTTCCTTCTTCTTCAGTTCTGCCTTTGTCAACTGTAATGATATATTTATCTTTCTAGTTATTGTTTAGGGCATATTCTGACATATTTTTATTGATTGTTAGCAATAAGTATAATTGCATGATGCTGTGGTATGGTAGAATCAGCTTAATCTCTGCCAAGTGTTAAAAAGTAGTTGATCCAAAAAATTACTTGGCTTTGGCAACAGACTAAAAAGCATGAAATGAAGTTTCTTAGGTGATAGCACTAAATAAGGGCATCTGTTCCAAGAAGTGCAGGGGTGTCGTATGAAGCAGCAAAGTTCACTGCTCTTTTCATAGGACATTCTTACAAATTAACTCTTCAGTAGAAATTAATAATTGGATTTCATTAAAGAATTGACAAGGAGCAAGCCTAGTTGACTTATTCAGCTTATTCCATAGGGCTTAAAAGGTGAGAGGTATTGATGAAACCAACACAAGACAGATTATAAATTTTTAGTTGTCATGGTGGTTTACAGATAATAATAGTTTATGTTCAGTCAATACTCAATATGTCCTCTCCCATACCAAACTGTTTGCCTCCAAAATGAAATTATTTAATTCCCCACAAATACTTACCAAATGTCTACTTTATTTATTTATTTTTTTTAGTTTTTGTCTTTTTAGAGGGCCAAACCCGCAGCATACAAATATTCCCAGGCTAGGGGTCAAATCGGAGCTGTAGCTACTGGCCTATGCCTCAGCAATGCCAGATTCGAGCCGCATCTGCGACCTATACCACAGCTCACGGCAACGCCAGATCCTTAACCCACTGAGCAAGGCCAAGGATCAAATCTGCGTCCTCATGGATACTAGTCAGATTCGTTTCTGCTGAGCCATGACGGGAACACCACCAAAGGTCTATTTAAATAATGTGATGTGTTGGGAGTTCCCGTCGTGGCGCAGTGGTTAACGAATCCGACTAGGAACCATGAGGTTGCGGGTTCGGTCCCTGCCCTTGCTCAGTGGGTTAACGATCCGGCGTTGCCGTGAGCTGTGGTGTAGGTCGCAGACGCAGCTCGGATCCTGCGTTGCTGTGGCTCTGGTGTAGGCCGGTGGCTACAGCTCCGATTCGACCCCTAGCCTGGCCTCCATATGCCGCGGGAGCGGCCCAAAGAAATAGCAAAAAGACAAAAAAAAATAATAATAATAATGTGATGTGCCAAGTACTGAGAGGGTATGGAAATGGTGTTGGAGGAAGAGATAGAGAAACAAAATGAACGCAGCTTTTGCTTTCAAGATTAGAGAAGATTAGTAGTTCCTGAGGTGGCTCAGTGGTAACAAATCCAATTAGTATCCATGAGGACTCGGGTTCGATCACTGGTCCCGATGAATGGGTTAAGGGTCCAGCATTGCTGTGAGCCGTGGTGTAGGTCGCAGACAAGTCTCGGATCCCATGTTGCTGTGGCTGTGGTGTAGGCTAGTGGCTACTGCTCTGATTAGACCTCTAGCCTGGGAACTTCCATATGCTGCAGGTGCGGCCCTAAAAAAAAGATAAATAAATAAAATAAAATTGACAACCTACCTAAACAAATAAAAAGAAATGTTCTGGAGTTCTCCAGTGGCTCAGTGGGTTAAAGATCTGGTGTTGCCACTGCTTTGGCTCTGGTTACAGCCACGGCTTAGGGTTTGATCTCTGGCCTGGGAACTTCCGCATGCCCCAGGGGTGGCCAAAAAAAGAGAGAGAGAGAGAGAGAGACAAGGAGATATTCTAAGAGATAAAATATCGGCCAAACGCACACAAGACATCTTTTTAGATTAGGCGTATAGCCTGTAGCATTTAAAAGTAAGGATAACAAGTCCTCAACACTATGTGCTTACCAGTAAAGTAAGCACTGGACTAGACTATTACTAGAGGGCTTCTTTTTTTTTTTTCTTTTATGGGCCACCTCTTTGGCATATCAAAGTTCCCAGGCTAGGGGTCAAATCAGAGCTACAGCTGCCAGCCTGCATCACAGCCACAGCTGCCAGCCTGCATCACAGCCACAGCAATGATGGATTGGAGCCTCCCACAGCAATGATGGATTGGAGCCTCGTCTGCAACCTGCACCACAGCTCACAGCAACACCAGATCCCCAACCCACTCACTGATCAAGGCCAGGGATGGAACTGCATCTTCAGGAATACTAGTTCGATTGTTTCCTCTATGCCACGATGGGAATTCCCTTTTGTTTTTTAATGTTAAACAGAGAGATTGATTAGACAGATTAGACAGAACTTCAGAGATGGCTGGTACCATTTACACAGACAAGAGACAGAGTTCCTGTCGTGGCTCAGTGGTAAATGAACCTGACTAGTATCCCTGAGGATGATGGTTCATTTCCTGGCCTTGCTCAGTGGGTTAAGGATCTGGCACTGCCATGAACTGTGCTAGAGGTCGCAGGTGTGGTTCGGATTGCAAGTTGCTGTGGCTGTGGTGTAGGCCAGCAGCTACAGCTCTGATTCAAAAAAAATTAAAAAGGAGTTCCCGTTGTGGCGAAGTGGTTAACGAATCCGACTAGGATCCATGACGTTGAGGGTTCGATCCCTGACCTTGCTCAGTGGGTTAAGGATCCGGTGTTGCTATGAGCTGTGGTGTAGGTCACAGATGTGGCTTGGATCCCACATTGCTGTGGCTCTGGTGTAGGCCAGTGGCTACAGCTCCGATTAGACCCCTAGCCTGGGAACCTCCATATGCCGCAGGAGTGGCCCTAGAAAAGGCAAAAAGACAAAAAAAAATTTAAAAAAATAAAACAGACAAGAGACTGATTGTACTTTTTTTTATGTTGGCTTTACACTTTATCAATAAAAAAGTTGGAAAGATTCTAGTATAGTTGTGATTTTCAAATACTTTAAGGAATGATTCTTGGGAAATAAAGGAGCCTGGAGCACTTTAATCAAGTTTATGAAGTTCCACCCACCTACACCATTAAAGGGATTATGTCGTATCTAAGAGACACGTTTTTGAGACTTCTATGAATCACTCCAGTTTTATTTTTGTTTTGTTTTCTTTTGTTTTTCGGCCTTGCCCACTGCTGCAGAAGTTCCAGGGCCAGAGAGGGCACCTGTGCCACAGCAGTAACTGGAGCCACAGCGGTGACAACACCAGATCCTTTTTTTGTTTTGTTTTGTTTTTGGATAAAGGAGAAAAAGTTAGCTTTATTACTTTGCCAGGCAAAGGGAGCCACAGCAGGCTAATGCCTTAAGTAAAGACTGCCTGGGAGTTCCCGTCGTGGCACAGTGGTTAACGAATCCAACTAGGAACCATGAGGTTGCGGGTTCGGTCCCTGCCCTTGCTCAGTGGGTTAAGGATCTGGCGTTGCCGTGAGCTGTGGTGTAGGTTGCAGAGGCAGCTCGGATCCTGCGTTGCTACAGCTCCAATTCGACCCCTTGCCTGGGAACCTCCATATGCCGCAGGATCGCAGCCCTAGAAAAGGCCAAAAAAAAAAAAACTAAAAAAAAAAAAAGACTCTGCCCCCCAACACCAGATCCTTAACCCACAGAGCTATCAGGGAAATCCTGCACCATGAATCACTACCTTTATTAACAAATTTTTCCTGGAGTTCCCGTCATGGCTCATCGGTAATGAATTGGACCTAGCCTGGGAATTTACGTATGTGTGGTCTTACAAAAGAAAGAAAAAATCTTTCCTATAATCATGTTTACTAATTAATTATAGCTTGTTTAGATATTCAGCAGTCCTAACGATATATACAGTTATGTTTGAGATAGATTATGGCACAAAGGAAGTATATCTACTTAGATTTTTCTGAGAATATTTTACAAAGGGGAAATTGCTTATTTTATTTATTTATTTAGTTAGTTAGTTATTTTTAAATGAGTGTTGCCATGTTTATTTCAGGTTCTCTCTTGGGTTTTTTTTTTCTTTTTTGCCACACAGGCAATATGTGGGAATTCCTGGGCCAGGGATTGAACCTACACCGCACAGCAGCAACCAGAGACACAGTGGTGAGAAGGCAGGAGCCTCAACCCGCTAGGCCATCAGAGAACTCCCGGAAGTTGCTTATTTTAGTATGAACAAGAGTTAGCCAGTTGGAAAGGATACTTAAGATGGAGGAGTATGAAAGAATGAGTCTCCAATAGCGTGATAGAATAAATTTAATTGTGTCTCTTCAAAATTTACCTTGAAATCTTTTTTTTTTTAGGATTTGGAGCCACTTAGGCAGTATATATATATATATATATATATATATATATATATATATATATATATCGATTTTTTTTTTCCATTATAGCTGGTTTACTACCTTGAAATCTTAACTCCTAGTCCATCAGAATGATTGTATTGGGAGATACAACCTTTAAAGAAGTGATTGATTTAAAATGAGGCCCTCAGGTGGGCCTCAATCCAAGTTGACTGATGTTCTTATAAGAGGAACTTTAGACACTCAAAAGTCACCGTGGTTGCATGCACACAGGGAAAAAGGCTGTATGAGGACACATCCAAGACAAGGAGAGAGGCCTCAGAAGAAACCAAACCTGTCAACACTTTGATCTTGGACTTCTACCCTCCAGAACTGTGGGAGAATAAATATAATTTTTATTGCAGTATTCACTTCATTGAGATTTTTGCTTGATTGCAGTGATCTGAAACCAATCTTGCAATATCTCCAATGTGTGCGTGTTTGTTTGTTTGTTTATTGCTATACCCATGGCATGTGGAGGTTCCCAGGCCAGGGGTGGAACCCTTGACACAGCAGTGACCTGAGCTACAGCAGTGACAACACTGGATCTTTCACCTACTGAGCCACAAGGGAACGCCTATTTATTTATTTTTAATTTAATTTTTATTTTATTTTGGATTATAGTTGATTTGTAACATTGTGTTACTTACAGGTGAATAGCAAAGTGATTTAGTTATATGTATATCCATTCTTTTTCAGATTCCTTTCCCATGTAGGTTATTAGAGAATATTGAGTAGAGTTCCCTGTGCTCTACAGTAGGTCCTTGTTGCAGATTAACTGTTTTATAGATAGCAACGTCTATATGTTAATCCCAAACTCCTAATTTATCCCTCCCCCTCGAAAATAACAATTTAACTGAATCCTGACCCTGTCTACTTGACCATAGCATCAGATCCCACAGGCTCAGGGCTCGATCTCACAAAACCACCTCCACTTCCGCTGCCAATCGGAAGTCTGAGTTATTACTTGTTCTTCTGAATGACTGGCTGTTAATGTGCCAGAGCAGCTGGCAGAACTCAGAGAATGTCTTCTTACATTTACCAGTTCATTATAAAGGTTCTTATAAAGTATGCAGATGAAGAGATATATAGAGGAAGGTCTGGAAAGATACTGAGAGCAAAAACGTGTTTCCATGGAACCTCCCTCTCCAAATGTGAATATGTTCACCAGCCTGGAAAGTCACCAAGTCTTTTTGTTCCAGAGTTGTTATAAAATCCAATCTGTAGCTCTCCTTTCCCCTTCTTAAAGGTCAGCAGGTAGCACTAGAAGTGTCAACCCTCTAATCAATCACGTGGTCTCTCTCTGGTGACCAGTCCCATCCTTAGGCCATCTAGGGGCCACACCCTAAATCACTTCCTCAGCATGAATTTAGGTGCACCCAAACAACACACATTCCTGCCACTCAGGAAATTCCATGGGGTTTAGGAGATTTTTTATGCCAGGCATTAGACAAAAACCAAATATATTTCATATTAAACCATTCAGCCCTCAAAAACAAATACAGATGGTTTATTTAAACATTTTGTAGGAGTTCCCCGGTGGCCTAGCGGTTAAGGAGTCAGCATTGTCACTTCTGTGGCTCAGATTATAGCTGTAGCTTGGGTTTGATTCCTGGTCTGAGGAATTTTTTTTTTTTTTTAAAGGCTCCTATTGGACTCCTAGCCTGGGAAACTCCATATGCCATGGGTGCGGCCCTAAAAAGAAAACAAACAAATCAAACTTTGACAAGTTTTGACAGCCACAAAGCCCTTAACTTGAAGGCTTTGAATTTCTCCAGAGTCTAAGAAATATATCTTTAAATACCCCTGGCCTTGATAGCTTCCTTCCTTTCTTTCTTTCCTTCTTTCTTATTTTGTTTTTGCTTTTTTAGGGCCGTACCCGTGGCATGTGGAGGTTCCCAAGCTAGGGATCGAATTGGAGCTACAGCTGCTGGCCTACACCACAGCCACACAACGCAGGATCCGAGCCGCATCTGCGACCTACACCACAGCTCATGGCAACGCCCGATCCTTAACCCACTGATTGAGGCCAGGGTTCGAATCCACAACCTCATCATTCCTAGTTGGATTCGTTTCTGCTGTGCCATGACAGGAACTCCTTTCTTTCTTTCTTCCTTATTTATTTATTTTTTTTGGCCGAATTCTTGGCAAATGGAAGTTCCCTGGCCAGGGATCAAATCTGAGCCATAGCTGTGACTATGCCACAGCTTCAGAAACACTGGACACTTAACCAACTGCACCACAGTGGGGACTCCAGAATTTTTCAGTCTTTCATATGCTCAGGAATGTACACTTTCTAAGAATAGTTAAAATTACATCCCCTCAAGTTTAGGGTGTTACCTCTGCCTTTGACTTGAGGCTATATGTAGAAAACCATTCTACCAGTATTCTTCCTCAGTCAGAAAATGTCTTCTAGGAGTTCCTTGTGGCACAGGGGGTTAAGGATCTGGCATTATCACTGCAGTGCTTGGGTCACTGCTTTAGGGAGGTTCAATCCCAATTCCTGGGATCCCTGGCCCAGGAATTTACATATGCCTTGGACAGGTTCAAAAAAACCTGGTACATTTAGTTGTTTCTTTATTGTTCATGAATAAAATAAGTGAGTAAATATGATTAAATGAGATTTAACAGAAATCTGTTCTATTCACTTCTTTTTTTAGAAACCTTGCTGTTACATTTTTTTCTTTTTGGTACCATTATGGATTTCTCAGTTCTACAGTATTCTCTTTGTGATGACAAATTATCCTAACTTTGGCTAGTAGGAGTCTCTTATAAATTGGCTCCTGTGTCCTTTAGCATGACAATACCAATCTTTGAAAACTTCTTTGTTTCCTGACACATTAAGATGTTTCAGGCTCATCTAAGATTAAGGTACGCTGTTAAGTGTAAAGTGCAGATTGGATTTTGAAGATCAAGTACCAAAAAAAGAGTAAAACACCTTATTAATAATTTTAAATTACATGTTAAAATGAGAATATTTGAGGTATATTTGAGGTAAATAAAATATAATCATAAAAGTGACAATTCGTTTCTTTTTATTTTGTATTATATATATATATATATATATATATTTTTTTTTTTTTTTGCTTTTTAGGGCTGCACCCACGGCATATGGAGGTTCTCATACTAGGGGTCAAATCGGAGCCACAGCTGCCAGCCTACGGCACAGCCACAGCAATGCCAGATCTTTAACCCACTGAGCGAGGCCAGGGATCGAACCCACAACCTCATGGTTCCTAGTCAGATTTGTTTCTGATGCACCTGACGAGAACTCTTTTTATTTTTTAAATGTGACTTTACTAAGAAAATTTTAATCTCCTATGTGGTTCACATTGTTTCTGTTGGACAGCACTGATCTAGACTTTATTCAATAACCTGTTCAAGTTTTTTGATCAGGACATGATGTGATTACAGTTTTGATTTAGGGCAATTCATCCAGCCCTTGTGTGTGATAGATTACCTTTTGAAGGATATTGGAGGAGGGAATAAAGTAATAAAGATCTGAGAGCTGGGATTAGGTCCTTTAGAATCAATTGGACTGATGAATAGTTGAAACCCAGTTTGGACGGGAAAATCATTTCTCAAATTTTTTCTTTCTTCACCTGAAAGGGTTTGTTTTTTGTTTTTTTGAGAGTTTATTTTCTACAGTGTTTTCAAATTCAAAATGAACTCCATCTAATAAAAGAAGATTAACAAATTAACATTCCGTGCTCACTTCGGCAGCACATATACTAAAATTGGAATGATACAGAGAAGATTAGCACGGCCCCTGTGCAAGAATGACACGCAAATTCATGAAGCGGTCCAGATTTTTCCAGCTATAATGTAAAAAATAAAAATCATTATAAAATAAGAAAAAAAAACAAATTAATATCCCCATGCAAAAGTTGTTCTTTATGAGGACTATTACAAATCTGAGCAAAGAGTAGAATTAACTTGGAACCTCTTTAGAGCTGTCACTCGTTTTTCTGCTTGGGAATGCCATTTGCATTGTTCTGTGAAAGAGGTAGTTTTTCCTGTCTTTACCTTGACAACATAGGAATGTTTACAGTCCTTTGGTTCCCTGATTTTAAGACTTTGGATCTGTTTGTTTTCCTACTTGGTTATCACTTTACCAAACATCCTCCCGCAGAGCAGCACGAAGCTGAGGTTCAGATTCATGGTGGCACCTGCATTTAGATCTAAGAGATTTCAGATCTTGATTCCATTCATTCCCGTTCTCGTAAAGAGAGCTACCTACGTCAAACGATTAGGTGGGGATTTCATAACATTCCTCCCCAACCTATTCCATTTTGAAATGTATCCACCACATTTCCTCCCCCTGTTTGCAGTAAAAATGGAAGAACATTTCACAGGAATCAAATGAGACCTGCTTTAGGACACTTTGCGGACCTCTCCTGGTTTAGTCCCTTGAGACCAGTCACCAGAGCGGTGGCCCCCAAATGGAGCTGGGTCTAGTAGGACCTTCTTCCCAAGTGCACCCCGGTCCCCCAGCCAGTCCCCCAACACATGAGCAAACAGTTGTATTGAGCAACAGGATTGCCTAACTTGGAGCTCCCTGTTACCTTGGGGACAATCATGTTCCTGAATGCCTTTCTGAGAAGCACGGGCCTTATTTAAGTCCCACTTACTCAAGCATTTGTCTCAAGATGTTCAGCAGACTTCTGTTTATTTTATGTATTTATTTATTTTTAGGGCTATACCAAAGACATATGGAAGTTCCCAGGTTAGGGGTTGAATTGGAGCTGCAGCTCTCCACCCAGGCCACAGCCACAGCCACGCCAGATCCTTAACCCTCTGAGCAAAGCCAGGGATTGAACCCGAGTCCTCATGGGTACTAGTTGGGTTAGTTATCACAGAGCCACATCGGGAACATACTCAGCATACTTTTAGATTCTTAAAATCCAGCTGAATTTCAGTCATTACCTTTTTATTTTATTTTTTTGTCTTTTGTCTTTTTTGTTGTTGTTGTTGCTATTTCTTGGGCCGCTCCCGCGGCATATGGAGGTTCCCAGGCTAGGGGTTGAATCGGAGCTGTAGCCACCGGCCTACGCCAGAGCCACAGCAACGCGGGATCCCAGGATCCGAGCCGCGTCTGCAACCTACACCACAGCTCACGGCAACGCCGGATTGTTAACCCACTGAGCAAGGGCAGGGACCGAACCCGCAACCTCATGGTTCCTAGTCGGATTCGTTAACCACTGCGCCACGATGGGAACTCCTACCTTTTTAAAATATATGTATTACTAGAAGGATAATGTTCTTTCTCCCCTTCAGCCTGCTTAGCTTTCCTAAAGGTAATTTTCTCAGACTGAGTTTAGCAAGAGAAAACAAGTTTCAGATCCCTCTCCCTTTCACTCTCCCTCCTTTCTTACCAAGAAGGAAATACGTACAGATTTCAAACATTTAAAATTTGACCCTTGAGGAGTTGCCGTAATGGCGCAGCAGAAATGAATCTGACTAGGAACCATGAGGTTGCAGTTCGATTCCTGGCCTTGCTCAGTGGGTTAAGGATCCAACGTTGCTGTGAGCTGTGATATAGGTTGCAGATGTGGCTCCGATCTGGCATTGCTGTGACTGTGGTATGGGCCAGCAGCTATCGTTCTGATTCGATCCCAAGCCCAGGAACTTCCATATGATGCAGGTTTGGCCCTAAAAAGCGGGAAAAAAAAAAAAAAAAAGAAAGATAAGTGTGTTCTGGAATTACAGTGGAACCTGCTCTGAAGAAATGAGGGGGCAGAAAGACCTGCTTTTGACTTTCAGTGGTGCCAAAGCTCTCACCACACATTAAAGAATAATTATTCTAAGGCGAGGGAGGGAGAAGAAAGAAAACACAAAGTGATTTAGAGCCAAGAATGACATTGTGAGACAAATAATAAATATAAGTCAAAGATAAAAAAGAATGGAGAAAACTGGCCTGGGCACCTCTTATTGTGTTCTGCCTCCTGTTCTGCCGAGTACTTATGTGGCTGGTGCAACAGAGGAACCAAATTGCTAATTTTCATTAGTTTAAAATAGTTGCCCTTTAAACACAGCTTTGTTGTTTTGATTACAATGCTCTATTACTTTAGCTGAACTAAACTAAGTTTAGAAAACTTAGACTCTAATCTGGGGAAGTGTCATCAATGTAAGGTATACACCGGACTTCGAGGACTTAGGAGAAAAAAGTAAACTATCTTAATAATCTTTATATTGATTACATACTCAAATAGAATTATTTTGGCTCTACCAGGTCAAATAAAATAAGCATTGCAATTAATTTTTCTTGTTCCTTAAAACAATTTTTTTCTTTTAAAAATTCTAATGCGGCTCTGGAAAATGTAATATTACATAAGTGGCTCAAATTGAATTTCTATTGGACAGTGCTGCCAGACAGGATATTCTTTGTCCTTAGGCTGCTAAATTCAGTTGCTGTGGTAACTAAGGGGGCCTCTAGGCTCAGAGTTTCCAGGAAGGCGGGTAAAGTGGGGGAGGGGAGGGGGCCCTCTGGGGAGGTTTTCTTGGATGTCACGTTTCACACATCCCCAGTGTTCGGCCAGCAGTCACGTTTAGAAGATAACCCTCACTCAGCAATCATTTTGTAATGCATAAAAATAGCAAATCCCTATGTGGTGCCCCGAAAAGCAGTATAATCATGTAAGCAATTTTACTTTAATTTTATCAAAATCCCCATTTAAGGAAAGGAAACCACATAATTCGGCTTGTTTCAGGTCCAGTAATGTCAATTTGAATTCTAGGCCCCCAAACAAAACCCCAAAGAAAGATGCACTTCCTCCAGTCAACCGTCCAGCAAAATTCTACCTCTTTATGGAACGTCTCCCAGCTCACAGCCTCCTCCCTTGCGGGGGTTTTGCTGGACTACAAATTAATAGGCATCAGGAATTTGACTGTTGCTATTTCCCCCCACAAAGCCATATTATCTCTCACCCAACTCTGTCACTACAACTAAACTTAGCTACGACTTCCTTCCTTTCCCATCACACTGGCGCATCTTCTCTCTCCTTTCATTATCCTTCATCTTCCTCTGTTCATTTTCCTGCTGTTTTTCCTTCTCATCTTGCTCGGTTTTCTTGTATGGCTTAGAAATCAGTTATCTCACCCTTGTCTTTCAAGAAATTCACAGCCTAGAAGAAACAGGATATTGATACTTCTCTCCAGTTGTGTAAGAATCAGTTGGCCTTGTCCCTTTTTAATTTCCTAAGTGGAAGATTATGAATTGCTTGAGGGCCAGGACTTTTTTGTCCCCTAGACTGATGAATCTCCAACTTGTCAAGTACTATCAGCATGTTTGCTCTGCAAATACCTGTTTAACGGAATTTGATCATTGTTCTCTCTCTGGATGCTGGAAAACCAGGGGCAAAACCCTGCAGAATGGGTAGAATTCCGAATGGTTGGGGTGTGGTGAATGCCTTCGACGGAGTTTGGACTATGTCCCAAAGGCAGGTGATTCTCTCCATCCTGCAGCCCTGGCTCCTGGATGTCTAGGTTTTCTTCCCTCTCTGATTTCTTTCTCTCAGTCTGTTCCTCCCTCTCCTTCAAGACTGCAGACACAGCCCACCATCAAAGAGCAGCAGATAAAGTCATAGGATAAAGAGTGTTTTAACTCTCACACAGACTTTGCCTAACATAGATATAGCGTTTATCCTCCCCTCTTTACCGATTGATTCAATTCCCAGCAGTTGCCAGAGCCAAAAATAGTCTCTGCCCTCCCTTCAGGCTTTTCTGGTAGAATTTTGTCAGTGAAACAGGCTCTCCAAAGAGGGAAGGAGGACGGGCTTTTAAAAAAAAAAAAAAAAAAAAGGGAGCGAGGAGAGTGGAGGATGTGGTTTGGGGGAGGTTGCCTAGGGTGGGGGATGGGTTTGAGGTCACAAAATTCCGAGAGATTCAGAGATTAGTTGGGGGTGGGGCTGGAGCTGGGGGCTTGTCGCCCAGGCTCCGCCCTCTCTAAAGACTGTAGTTAGTGCTCGGAGCAGTTGTGAGTGAGGTATTAGAGCGATACCGAGGACCTGGAGGAAACTTGCTGCCTGCGATAAGGACACTGTGAAGGTTCTGTTCGCTGGAAGAGGGGAGGTCTCTGGAATCCCTCCTGGATCTTTATTGAGGATTCGAAAAGAAGCAGGGCCATGGGGACAGCGAAGGTAAGAACGATACAATTACTCGTTATTTTTGCTTTTTGGGGTTACACTCAAAAAGGCAAGCCTTGATGGTGATAACAGCGTTCTTTCATACGAGATGCCCTAGCCATCTTAAAGCCTTTCCATCTCTAACCCAGGCTGCCATTCCACAGCTTCACCAGTTCTCTTTGAATGTTATATCCTATAAGGGATTTATCCTCGTTCCATTCACCCTCCTGTGACAGGGAATGTCACCTGGAGGAGTTGTGTTTCGTGTATTTTTGTGGATTTTTTTTTTTTAAACACAATTACATCCTGAGGATGCAAGGATGAGTCTGGTTGAGTATTTCAGGAGATCTGGGGCCGCTTGGTTGTGTTGTGTGTGGGTCTGAGAGCCAGCATGAGGATGGATGTCTCTGGAAGACTTAGACTTTTTTTTTTTTAAACAAAAATTATTTATTTATTTACTTACTTACTTATTTATTTTGAAGCCTTAGACCTTGAAAGCACCTGAGATTTGTTTGGGGGCGTGGGTGGGTGTCCAGGCATTTGTCCTGTGCCCTGTGGGATTCCCTGGGCATAAGGAGCTAAATTCCTGTTTTCCTCCTGTCGCAGTTATTATAATTGTGACCGCATAATCTATTAATGTATTATTGTGTGTGATGGATGCCGTGTTTGTAGGGAGAAAGGTATTTTCACTAAGGTAACTTATTTGAAAATTTGGGAAGAGAAAGGATGAAGAAGTGAGAAGGCCTTCTAGATTAGTAAAATAAAAGGTTTCCACTAAAAAGAGAGGATTAAACAGAAATCCGGTGCCCTGGTGGGGCCTCCGGAGTACTGAAGCCTGGTCGCCTGGGAGGCAAGGTCAGTTTGGGGAACTAAAATTAGTCTGACCTGAGGGGGAAGGAGTTTAAGAAAGGTTGAAAGCCTCAGGCATAAAAATTGAGCTATCTTGAGGTGGAAATTAAGACAACACCCACAAATTATTCCCAGAAAAGTGAGGGATGACTGGGTTAATTTCTGCTCACATACCCCTACCCCTCACAAAATGTCTGCATCTTGGGTTTGTCGTGAGCTTGTGATCGCCCCCTGCTGGCTGGGTGGAGGAGAGCCGTTCAGTATTAAGCGAACGGGAAGAATTTCAAATGGGGACCAAGGACACCCACTGGTAGATACTGTAGATTACCTGATCCAGAGTTAAGAGCAGCCTGGTGATGAAGATACACCAGTTCCACTCGGGCTTCTGTGGGATCTGGGTACAGGTGCGCCTAGATCTAGGTGTTTCCAGAAACATCTGTTTTTAGCGATCCTAAGGGTTTTTACTCAGCCCTCACATTTTTTCTATTCTTGAGGCAATGCTATGCTCGCTTTTATCTGGAGCGGTTTTTTGACTGCCTTTAAGCTGACTAACCCAGTTCTTCCCAAATTTTCTTTCCACCTTGCCCAAGTCTGCTCTACTTGCTTATCTGTATTTCCAGATAAGCCTTTCTATTTTGTGTTCCTCATTCATGACGTAAATGTTGTTTTCATCCCACTTACAGGCTAAGTTCTCCTAGTATATACATCTAAGTAAATAATGAGACATTCATCAATCAAGAATCTTAAGGACTGTTTCCTCTCTCTCCCTCCACTCCCCCAGGTCACTACACCTCTGGTCTTTGCCATCACAATTGCTACAATAGGCTCTTTCCAGTTTGGCTACAACACTGGAGTCATCAATGCTCCTGAGGCGGTGAGTGCCAGGCAACTAGAGTCAGAGTTTGGACTAGGGAAAGTATTCCTTTAGGTCTGATTTCCAGAATTAACAAGTTTAGACAAACTTGGTACCTCGCTTGGCAAAGACTGGGGCGGGGGAAGATATTGGTGGAGTCTAGGTGTTCCCGGTACCCTGGACTGTATCATCCCTTCTTCCTCTCATCCTTTGGAGGGTGACACACTTCCCTTATTATCCCTTAGGCGTTAGTCACAAAGTCACCAGCTGGTGGGGGAGGGCTGGGGTAGTCACTGAACTTCAGTACTACCACCTACTGGCATTTTCAGGACAATAAAAAATTGTTCTTTTCCAAGTTGGTAACATTAACTTCAGTGTTATCTGCCTCTTTCCTTACTATCGATTTATTCCCTTGATTGTTTCTTTAATGCTGTTGTTTTAGGGAGAGGAAGAGCCCCAATGCTTGTCTCTTTTCTCATCCAGTTGTAACAGTCGTCTGTTCTCCCACCATCCATTTTGATTCACAGATCATAAAGGACTTTCTCAACAACACTTTGAGAGAGAAGTCAAAAAGCGCGCCCTCTGAGGTGTTACTCACGTCCCTGTGGTCCTTGTCTGTGGCCATATTCTCCGTTGGTGGTATGATTGGCTCCTTTTCCGTTGGACTCTTTGTCAACAGGTTTGGCAGGTATTGACCAGACACTGGGCAAGGAAGGGGGGCTGTCGTGGTTGCAGTGGGGGCAAGTGTTGAGACTTAGAGCAGGGGGGGTGATGATGCATTTGAATGAGAGCACCACAAATTCTGATCAAGGGAAAGCTCGTCCAAAGCTCGGCGTGACTGCCTTGCTTGGAGTTCTCCTACCCCTCCCGCGATGGCCTTGTGAATGATGGGTCTGTCTGTTCAGTCCAACCCAATTCAGTTATTCTCTGGGAAAGCCCATGGTGGCGTTTCCCCAGAAACGTACTTTATTTACGAGGTCAGAAGCTTTTATTACAGTTTCGGCGGGGGGTAGGAGTGTTTATGCAAGTGATTTCATAATTTTTACACCGCAGGATTGGGAGGAAATATTTTATAATCCTTGGTCTCTGGGCAAATATGGTTTAAAAGTCCCAGTGCCAGGCCACACCCCAAACCGATTACACCAGCACCTCTGGGGATAGAACCCATGTGTCTGTATTTTTCAGAGCTCCCCAAGGTAATTCCATTGAGCCCACTCAAGTCAGAGTCATGGTCAAGTATCAGGATGCTGATCCTCCAACATCTGCCGGAGTTTTTAAGTTTCTAAGCAACTACGTTGTAACAAGATGCAATAAGTTTTAAAAAAAGAATCAGGAGTTCCCATCGTGGCGCAGTGGTTAACAAATCCGACTAGGAACCATGAGGTTGCGGGTTTGGTCCCTGCCCTTGCTCAGTGGGTTAACCATCCGGCGTTGCAGAGGTGGCTCAGATCCCACGTTGCTGTGGCTCTGGCATAGGCCGGTGGCTGCAGCTCCGATTAGACCCCTAGCCTGGGAACCTCCATATGCTGCGGGAGCGGCCCAAAGAAATAGCAAAAAGACAAAAAAAAAAAAAAGAATCAGCACTGGTCTGAATTTCTCTGGAGTGTGTTCTTGGAAGGGCTACTCAGAATTGCCTCTGGGCAGTATTCTCAAACTTTAGCTTGCATTCAGTCACCTGGAGGCCTTTTTAGAACACAGACTGCTGGGCTTCACCCTAGATTTAGGCCTGATGATTAATAAATCTGAGATTGGGTGGGCGGTTTTAATTTCTAGATGTTTGTGGTTCACTTTTGAGAAGAATGGCTGGCCTTAAAGTGCTTGCTCAAAGCCTAAGCTTAAAAAAAAAAAAAAAAGTTCTAAGCTACAGCTAAGACTGAGAGGGGAGAATCTTAAAACAAATTCTCTAGGTGGGTCTTAAGCATACAGAGGTATAAGAACAATTGGCCCTGTTTATCTCAGCCAGATAGTCCTGATCATAGAAAGTGGAAACATTAGAACAAAAGATAGATGAATCCGGAGAAGGGTAGAATGATTAAGAAAGGAGAGATTGGGTCTGTTTTGCTCATATCACTTATTTTCGTTTAATCTTTCAGGCGCAATTCAATGCTTATTGTCAACCTTTTGGCCATCACTGGTGGCTGCCTTATGGGGTTCTGCAAAATATCACGGTCGGTTGAAATGTTGATCCTGGGCCGATTGGTTATTGGCCTCTTCTGTGGACTCTGCACAGGATTTGTGCCCATGTACATTGGAGAGATCTCGCCCACGGCCCTGCGGGGGGCCTTTGGCACTCTCAACCAGCTGGGCATCGTCGTCGGGATTCTGGTGGCCCAGGTACTCTAGAACTTAAGTGAGTTTCTCCTGGCTCATTAAATGAGTTTATGTAGGTAAAGCGATCAAAAGAAGGTCTGGCAAGGGAGTTTCCACTGTGGCCCAGTGGGTTAAGAATCTGAATGCAGTGGGTGTCTATGGAGGCTTGTGTTTGATCCCAGGCCTGGGAACTTCCATATGTCATGGGGGCGCCATTAACCAAAAATGTCTGGTTATTTATGGTCAGCTGTTAAAATTACTGTAGCTCATAGAAGAAAGCTGAAGCTAGAGAAGCAGAGTAGGAAAAGTCGGAAGAAACTATCTTTTTCTATGATAAAGGAGTGGACGACTCTCTGAAATTTTTTTTAATCAACTTGTGGCCAATACTGTATGGCATTTAATAGTCGTATTTTTGTCTGGCTTCTAGATCTTTGGTCTGAAACTCATCTTGGGCACTGAAGAGCTCTGGCCCCTGCTCTTGGGCTTCACCATCATTCCAGCTGTCCTGCAGTGTGCCGCCCTTCCCTTTTGCCCTGAAAGTCCTCGGTTCCTGCTCATTAACAGAAAGGAAGAGGAGAGCGCTAAGGAGAGTGAGTGTCCCTCACATCTTCACTACAGGAATTCTGGGCTTGCGGTTTGTTTTAGGTTGAAGGTATTGGATCGGGTTTTTGTCTTCTCCTTTCCCTGCCCTTCGGAGTTGTCTGATTACTCGTAAGTCAGGAACGCTCAGCCCCCGAAGAATGGGGTGAGAAGGCACATGAAGGCCAGATCCGATGCCGAGTGAGCAGCCATGCCCAGGGCTCATCTGGATGGCTTCTTCCCAGCTTAATTACGGGGAAAAGGAATTCAGGACAGCCCCTTATCTTTAACCTTTCCCCTTCGTTCTTTTCACCAGTCCTCCAGCGATTGTGGGGCACACAGGATGTGGCTCAGGACATCCAGGAGATGAAGGATGAGAGCCTTAGGATGGCCCAGGAAAAGAAAGTCACAGTGCTGGAGCTCTTCAGAGCACCCAACTACCGGCAGCCCATCATCATCTCCATCATGCTCCAGCTCTCCCAGCAGCTCTCTGGCATCAATGCCGTGAGTATCTTCCTTGCGCCAAGCACGTCCTGCAGTTTTCCCCTTGAAACACCAGAGCCAACAGCTCACCTTCTTACACATGCAGTGTCCCTCACAATGCTTGCCTCGGGGTAACCGCTGAGAAGGTGTTCATTACCTGATTTTTTTTTTCTTTTTTTTTTGCCACACTGGCATGTGGAAATTCTTTGCCATGGCAGTGACCTGAGCCTCTGAAGTAAAGACGTTGGATCCTTAACCCACTGAACCACTGGGAATTCTGTTTTGGGTTTTTTGGTGGGTTTTTTTGTTTGGTTTGGTTTGGTTTTGCTTTTGCTTTTAGGGCCGTCTTTGTGGCATATGGAAGTTGAAAGTTCCCAACCTGGGGGTTGAATCTGAGCTGCAGCTACCAGCCTTCACCACACACAGCTCCCAGCAATGCTGGATCCTTAACCCAATGAGCAAAGCCACAGATTGAACACACAATCTCATCAATACTAGTCTGGGTTCATTACGGCTGAGCCACAATGGGACTCCTGGTTTTTGCTTCTTAAAATTATATCTGTACATGTGTTCCATGTAGAAAGATCAAAGAATAAAAGAACGTGTCACCCTTAGTCTTGGAACTTAGAGTTAATGTTGGTCCACTTCCAGATTTTTTCAGTATAAAGGGTATCACAGTTTATCTGATTTTTATTAATTCTTGGTTTTTTGACCACCCGTTTTTTAAATTTTCAGTCCTTTTTAACTCTGAGCTATCTTATATGATGTCATCAATAATAAGGTAGATCTGGAGTTCCCGTTGTGCGTCAGTGTTAACGAATCCGAACCATGAGGTTTTGGGTTCGATCCCTGGCCTCACTCAGTGGGTTAAGGATCTGGCGTGGCCGTGAGCTGTGGTATAGGCCAGAGGCTACAGCTCCAATTAGACCCCTAGCCTGGGAACCTCCATGTGCCGCGGGTGCGGCTGTAGAAGAGACAAAATAATAATAATAAGGCAGATCTGAGAATTGACACATCTCTGATTTTTTTTAAAAAAACTTTACAATCTAGGAGTTCCCATCGTAGCACATCGGAAACAATCCACCTAGGAACCATGAGGTTTCAGGTTCAATCCCTGGCCCCCTTCAGCAGGTCAAGGATCCAGTGTTGCCATGACCTGGGTCACAGACGCGGCTCAGATCTGGCGTTGCTGTGGCTGTGGTGTAGGCCTGCAGCTATAGCTCCGGAGAGACCGCCTAGCCTGGGAACCTCCATATGCCACAGATACGGCCTTAAAAAGACAAGAAAAGCAGGAAAAAGAACTTTACGACCTAAAATCTGTAAAGCCCTTGGAGGTTCCTGTTGTGACTCAGCGAGTTAGGAACCTGACTCGTATCCATGAGGGTGCAGGTTCCCAGTCCCTGGCTCTGCTTAGTGGGTTCAGGATCCAGCATTGCCGTAAGCTGTGGCAGAGGGTGGGCTCAGATCCTGCATGGCTGTGGCTGTGGTGTAGACTGGCAGCTGCAGCTCCAATTGGACCCCTATCCTGGGAGAAGAAAAAATGGGAATAAGTCAGAATTTAAAAAATTAAGAAGAGATTAGATATAAGATACTGAAGATTACTCATTTGCAGAGAAGATACTGTGATTGAGCGAAAAACGGTGGAAAGGACCCAAATTCTGGGACTTTGTCGAGTTTTTGAGGGTTCGCTGTAACTGCCATGCAGTTGTATTTTACAGTAGCATCTTTCGTTCCCCTTTAGGTGTTCTATTACTCAACGGGAATCTTCAAAGATGCCGGTGTTCAGGAGCCAATCTATGCCACTATTGGGGCTGGCGTGGTTAATACCATCTTCACTGTGGTTTCTGTAAGTCCAATGTTTTGATCACTTGAAGCAGGAGAAGAATTCTTGCTACACACGTAGTTCAAGGGTGCAAAGTCGCATGTCTTTCAGCTCCTTTCTGTCACGTAGTTAAACCTTTTCAAAATTCCTTTTGGAGAAGAGAGATTGAATGATGCATGAGACAGTCTCTTTAAGCACATAGAGAATGGATAGGCAAGAGGAGGTGCACAAGGGATTGTGTAGGATGCTTTTAACTGGGCAAGGGAAAATGTAACTATTACAAGTGTCCCGCTGTTGGTAAGGCAGATCCAGGAGCTCATACAGTGTTTTCAGGAAAGGGAAAGCAGCCTTTTCATGTTCGTTTGTTTGATTTTATTCTTTTAGCTGTTCCTGGTGGAAAGGGCAGGGAGGAGGACTCTGCATCTGATAGGCCTTGGAGGCATGGCTTTTTGTTCCCTCCTCATGACAATTTCTCTGTTATTAAAGGTGAGTGCTCTTTGTGAAGAAAGAGGAGTGTTGGGGGGAGAGGAGGTGGGTCGTTGAAGTTGGAGATAATACAAATGAAATTTGGGAGAAGCAACATGCCCAGAGTTTTCAGAAAAGTGGATTATCAAGAGATAGATCATTAAACTGCTATAATCTTTGTATCTCTATATAACCTATAGCCTTTAAAATACACGATCTCATTTAATGCTTAAAGAAATCTTGAGGTAGTTCTTCCCATTTTATAGAGTGAAATGATCTCAGTGCAGAATGACATGTGTGATCACACAGCTAGGATTCAACAACCCATGGCTTCTAGATCCAGTGACTCCTATACCGTGGGACAGAAGGAATTTTTCATTATCAGTCACTGCTCCTTATCTCTGAGAAGCTGGATGCTGCCTAGGTCCTGCTGTCTTTAATGCTAACTTTACTGTGTTCCTTTCTTGTAGGATAATCATACCTGGATGAGCTTTATCTGTATTGGGGCCATCTTGGTCTTCGTGGCCTTCTTTGAAATTGGCCCGGGCCCCATTCCCTGGTTTATTGTGGCTGAGCTCTTTGGCCAGGGACCCCGCCCGGCTGCCATGGCAGTGGCTGGTTGTTCCAACTGGACCTCCAACTTCTTGGTTGGACTGCTCTTCCCCTCAGCTGCAGTAAGTAACTGAAAACTCACTCACCCAGCCCATTTTGAAACCAGCCTAGGAGAATGGTAATGATAAGCCTCAGAGGATTCCAAACCAGTTAAAATCCATCATTTGGATTAGCACTAATGCCTTTATCATCCTAAAGGCTAACTGAGCATAGGATGTTAGTGAGGGAGGTCCTATTATTATAAAATGGCCCAGGGGTGTTCCCTTTGTGGCGCAGCGGAAACGAATCCGACTAGGAGCCATGAGGTTGTGGGTTCGGTCCCTGGCCCCGCTCCGTGGGTTGAGCGTTGCTGGGAGCTGTGGTGTAGGTCGCAGCTGCGGATCGGATCGGGTGCGGCCCTCAGAAGACAAAAAGACAAAAAAGTAAAGAATAAAATGGCCCAGGGAGTTCCCACCGTGGTGCAGTGTATTAAGAATCCGACTGCAGTGACTCTGGTCACTGTGGAGGTATGGGTTCGATCCCCTCCTCAGCACAGTGGGTCAAAGGATCTGGTGTTGCCACAGCTGTGGTATAGATCAAAGCTGTGGCTCGGCTTCAGCCCCTGGCTCGGAAACTTCCACATGCTGTGGGCGCAGCTGAAAAATGAAAAAAATGGCCTAGAGCTGACTTATTCAGCAAAATGGCATTTCCTATTTCCAAGAGTCTTTCAGAAACCCAGATTTCAAAGGTACTAAGCAAAAGTCCTAAAATAGTCTAGATATTTGTTCACAGCTCCCTTTAATGACTAGGAAAAGAAATGACACAAAATTGCCAAGAAATTTAGTAATTCATCAATGAAATCATAAATGAGTCTCTGAAGGAATCTTAACGTTTTCATTAACACTAGAAGCGTTATGCCTTGAGGCCCCCTGGAAATCTGAGCGTGAGGGAAACTGGGGCTTGTCCGTGACCAGATGTTTTCATTGACTCTCCTTTTTGTGTGTCCTTTCACTAGTTCTATTTAGGAGCCTACGTTTTTATTGTCTTCACCTGCTTCCTCGTTGTCTTCTGGGTCTTCACCTTCTTCAAAGTCCCTGAGACCCGCGGCAGGACTTTTGAGGAAATTACGAGGGCGTTTGAAGTGCAGGTGCCGGCGGGGAGCCGCGCTGAGAAAGGCCCCATCGTGGAGATGAGCAGCATCCCGCCCTCCAAGGACGCCGTCTAGGCCGGGCCTCCTTCCCACCTCCCTCGCATCAGGAAAAGCAACCTCTCCCTGAACAAGGGCGAGCCCTCATCAGGTTGTTACTACCCAGGACTGTTTTCTGAATGCTGCTACTTGATTCCCTCTCTCATCCCCCAAGCTTGATGGGCACGCAGAGGACCCCGCGCTGGGGTGGGTCGTTCTCTCCAGTGGCTCTTTACAGTTTCATTTCTTGGACATTCTCTTCTGTTAAAGGAGAGACCAAGGGAACCTACCTTCATTTCCGGAGGGATTGGCCGCTTGGCGAATGACAGCTTTGCCAGCTCTTGCTCCCTCAGGTTCTAATCCTGCCTCCTGCAGGCGTTCAGGGGAGCACGTGTGAGGGTGCCTTTCCTCCCACCTCAGACTTAGCAGGAAGCCGATGCACAGAAGAGTGTGGAGGGCAGAGAGGGGTACCTAAGAGCACCTTCCGCACTTCCATACAGCTCGGCAGAGCAAATTACCTTGTTTTTATTTATTTTATCGTCTGGTTTTATTGCATAAATATATATTTTTTTAACTGTAATTTACCAAATAATGAAAGCATAAGGAAATTGAGGTTTAGAGGGAGGTACTTAAAGAGAGGTTAGAGGATGAACGGTTTAATTCTGAAGAGGTTAAGGTGCAATAAGAAGGGGTGAATTCAGGTGATGCGTCATCGGAGGGTGTGTGGTGTGTGTGAGGTTTGCACATGGCCTCTTAACAGTTTCTGTCCTTCAGATGAAAACTCTGAAGGTTAATAATTTCTCAGAAAAGTCACGTGCCTGTATAAAGATGCTACTAGTTTTCCTCTGGAACTTTTTTCTTTAAGATTATATGTAGTATTACTTGAAATCTAGGATTATTACTTAGATGGGCATTGTAGTTAACGGTTGATGGGGTCTCATTTGGGATAGAGTCCAGAGAAGGGATGGTTATTTCTAGAAGTCCTCTCTCCCCTCACTGGACCAAACAGCTTCTTTCTTTTGTAGTAAACTCACTCTATTTTATTATTTTTTTAAGTACTCCTACTGCCCATCTGGTGGGATAGCCCCCAAATGAGCAACGTAAAATCTCGGTTCTTGGTAGAGGTTGGTTATTTCTCCAGTTTGTTCTTTAGACAACTTTAGATGTTGATTTTTATTTTGTTCTTGAAGCCATAGCTTTAAAAGAATTCAGAGATATTCATAGCTAGCTTGGAATTTGTAACCTCAGCATAAGAGAGGTTTGTTCCTGGACGATTATTATCCAGTTGAGGTATGTTACACGATAGGATCATCTCACACTTATTGATGTCTGTTACTATGTCAAGTTACCCTTGTTACCATGTCATCTCAGTATTATGTCCAGTGCCCTCAGCGGCCTTGACCTTTCCCATAGACACACTTGAGACAGTAGGAGTGGTTGTGCAGTGTGGGTCACGCTTGAACGTGGATGTCTGTGTGCTGTCACTTTGCTCTGGGTGGAAGTAGTTTATGGGTAACTTGTTTCCTCTCTGTTCCTAAGGTCCCCCCCCCCTTTGGATAGAATGTGTTCAAACTCATTCTTATGTATGTAAATAGCACTGCCTCTGCTGGGTGGAATTTGCATCTTTAATTTGCTTTCACACTTTATAGAGGTCAGTCTCATCAGGCTGCCTTTTCCTTACTGGATTTTGCAATTGAGGTGAACCTGCTCCAACCTCAGGCAACGGGAGGATGTAGGAAAGATTGAGATCAGGATGTGACCTCCTGGGGGCGCTGGAGAGGCCCATGGGGAAGGGAGGCCTTTTTCTTTTAAGGGGATAAGGAACAAACCGAAGACTTAAACTCTGGGGCTGTTCAGAATTAGGCGAGATGAGGGGGTCTACCCTTTAAGCAGGTCTCGGACGCCTCCACCATCATCCAGTTTCCCAGTATTTTTACAAATGGAGATTGGGCCCCTCTCCCCTTTTCCATATGTTGCTTGATCTCCGTCTCCCTCTTTGGTGCTTACATATTTCAGGCCGTTTAGCCAAACCCTTGCCTATGACAGTATTTTGGTTCTGTGGTTCTCACCATTCCCTCTGGTCGCTGAGCCTTTGGATAAAAACTCAGAGCCATCAGATGGGGCTTTGCCAGAACAGATGACTTTCCTCTAATTGCACCTCTGCTCTGGCTCCTCAAAAACAATGAGTTGGCAGTAATGCAGTGTGGAAGACTTCCCATTTCTCAGTGACCAGATTGTGAATAATTTCCAAGTGGATTTTCTACTGTTACTGTGGTTCTTTGTTTTGAAATAAAAATTCTGAATGTACATATAAACATCACAGGCCTGGTTTTTTGGTTTGTTTTTTTTTTTTGGTTTGGTCCTTCTTGTAACAGCAGAATCAGCTTTAAATCTTGGTATGGCTACTCGATACCTATTGTAACCTTGAGTAAGTTTCTCATGAGAGTTTCATACAAATGAAAATAGCAATACTTATTTATTATGCAGATGAAATTGAAAAGCCTTAGTGGATTGCCTTGCATACTTAATAAATTATGTTGCTTGCTTTCCCCGGTGAGAATTCTTCTGTTTTTCTCTTATGCTCTTTCTTCTTTTCTTTTCCCATCTTTAATCTCTAAAATTCATCTGACTCTAATCAGAGCATCCATATGATATACATCACTGTCCTACTTATAATCCTTCAGTAGGTTCAAATCAACTACAAGAAAACCGCCTAAACCCCTTAGTTTAACAACCCCTCCAGGGCAAGGTCCGTGCTACCTCCTGAGTACATGGAAGTCAAATCAGAGTTGCAGCTGCTAGCCTATGCCACAGCCATGCAGGATCCAAGCCACATCTGTGACCCACACCACAGCTCATAGCAATGCCGGATCCTTAATCCACTGAGTGAGGCCAGGGATCGAACCCACATCCTCATGGATACTAGTAGGATTTGTTTCCACTGAGCCACAATGGGAACTTCCTTAACTTGTGTTTATGCAAGAAAGGATCTCGGGGCACTCCCTGCTTTCCTTTTTTTTTTCTGGCCATATCTGTGACATGTGGAAGTTCCCAGGCCAGGGGTTACGCTGGTGCTGCAGCGGTAACAACACTGGATCCTTAACCCTCTGAGCCACCAGGAAACTCCTACTAAAAGATACTTGAATGGTTGCTTTCTATTTCTACTAGCCCAGGCAGGAGCTCCATGTAGCCTTCCTTACAAACCCAACCTAATCCTCAAACTGTGGTGCTCTGTATCAGAGGAGATGAAAGGGTGAAACACCCCTGTCTGTCCCCAGGGATCCTCAGAGAGTACACCATATTCTCCAAAACTGTTGTTGTCTCCGCTCCTTTTTTCCATCTTTACTTCCTTATAATTCATTCTTCACATGACCAGAGTGACCTTTTAAAATCAGATCATGTTGCTCCCCTGCTCAAAGCTTTCCAATTCCACTTAAAATAGTTTTAAAATAGTTACGCTTAAAATAGTATCCAGGCTTTTCCCCCGGGGGCGGGTGCTATCTGGAGGCATTCAGAATGGTCCAGCGGTTGACATACCCTTGTAGGCTGTCCTACAACACAACCGCTAATAAAACTAGGTTGTCCAGAACCTCTGATGATAGAATTATTTAACTTTATACCGAAAAGGATGGGAAAGCACCAAAATCCTCCTATGGCACATGCCCAGGCCACCTTTGAAGGGTTCATTCTGAGAGACCGGAAGTTGTCCACACAAAAAACATACCAGCAGGGCCTTTGGTAGTTCTGTGAGACCTAAATGTCTGTGGCAGGATCAAGCGAGTTTGCTGTATTGAGGAACAGAAAGTCATTGTGAAAGTGTGGAAGGCACAAAGCAGAGTCAGAACACTAAAAAAATGAAGTGTTTTGAGGGATCAAAAAATCAAAAGCAGAGTTCCCGTCATGGTTCCGTGGTAATGAGCCTGACTAGCATCTAAGTGGATGACAGTTCGATCCCTGGCCTCGCTCAGTGGGTTAAGGATCTGGTGTTGCCATGAGCTGTGGTGTAGATTACAGACACGGCTCAGATCTGGCATTGCTGTGGCTGTGGTGTAGGCTGGCAGCTACAGCTCCAGTTTGATCCCTAGCCTGGGAACCTCCATATGCTGTGGTTTTGGTCCTAAAAGCCTAAATAAATAAATTAAATAAATAAAAGATATAAGAGAACTCAATATGGTATCCGGGAGCTGAGGGGAGAGTGTGCAAGAAAGGACAAATTTGGGAGACTATATCCCCAGAGGAGGTTCAGCTTTTTCTGGAAAAGGCATGGTTGCCATTTCCTGGAGAGCAGGAGAATTTGCTGGACTGCACAGCTGCCTCTGTACACAGATGCCAAATAGAAACGTGGAGTTCGAGGAAACAGAAAAAACAGCTTTAATTGTCAGTAAAAGGGATCGTGGCAGGCTAGTGCCTTAAGGACTGCGGCCCCCTTTGAGGGGGTAGTGAGGAGTCTTATAGTGTTTGAGGAGCAGGGCGTGGTCAGCTTATGAACACCTTCCTGATTGGTGGGTGGTGAGGTAGTTGGAGTTAGTGTCATCAACTTTCTGGTTCCTACCCAACTGGGGTTTATGGACTTGCAGTCAGCATAGAGTTGACTTCTTTCACCTGCTGAGAGCTTCAGAACCTGCAAAACAAACAAACAAACAAAACGGCTCTGGAGTTCCCATCGTGGCTCAGTGGTTAATGAATCCGACTTGCAACCATGAGGTTGCAGGTTCGATCCCTGGCCTCGATCAGTGGATTAAGGATCCCGAGTTGCTGTGAGCTGTGGTGCAGGTCAAAGACGCGGCTCTGATCTGGCATTGCTGTGGCTCTGGTGTAGGCTGGCTGCTACAGCTCCAATTAGATCCCTAGCCTGGGAACCTGCATATGCCACGGGTGTGGCCCTAGAAAAGACAAAAAAGAAAAAAGAAAAAAAGAAAAAGAATACCCTAAGGACTCAACCAAAAACTATTCAAACTGATCAACAAATTCAGCAAAGTAGCAGTATATAAGGGTATAAGATTAACATTCAGAAATCAGTTGCATTTCTGTATACTAACAATGAAATATTAGAAAAGGAACACAAAAATACAATACCTTTTAAAATTGCACTCCCCAAAAATCAAATACCTGGGAATACACCTGACCAAGAAGGTGAAAAACTTATATGCTGAGAACTATAAAACATTCATTAAGGAAATTAAAGAGTACACAAAGAAATGGAAAGGTATTCCATGCTCCTTTTTGGGAAAAATTAATATTGTAAAAATGGCCATGCTACCCAAAGCAATCTATATAGATTCGATGAAATCCCTATCAAATTACCCATGACATTTTTCACAGAATTAGAACAAACAATCCAAAAATTTATATAGAACCACAAAAGACCCAGAATTGCCAACGCAATGCTGAGGAACAAAAACCAAGCAGGAGGCATAACTCCCCCAGACTTCACACAATATTACAAAGCCACAGTCATCAAGACAGTGTGGTACTGGTTCCAAAACAGACATACAGACCAATGGAACAGAATAGAGAACCCGGAAATAAACCCAGACACCTACGGTCAATTAATCTTCGACAAAGGAAAAAGTATTTTCAGCAAGTGATGCTGGGAAAACTGGACAGCCGCATGTAAATCAATGAAATTGGAACACATCCTCACACCACGCACAAAAATAAACTCAAAATGGCTTAAAGAGGAGTTCCTGTCGTGGCGCAGTGGTTAACGAATCCGACTAGGAACCATGAGGTTGCGGGTTCAGTCCCTGCCCTTGCTCAGTGGGTTAACGATCCGGCGTTGCCGTGAGCTGTGGTGTAGGTTGCAGATGCGGCTCGGATCCCGCGTTGCTGTGGCTCTGGCGTAGGCCGGTGGCTGCAGCTCCAATTCGACCCCTAGCCTGGGAACCTCCATATGCCGCGGGAGCAGCCCAAGAAATAGCAACAACAAAAGACAAAAGACAAAAAAAAATGGCTTAAAGACTTAAATGTAAGACAAGACACCATCAAACTCCTAGAAGAGAACATAGGCAAAACATTCTGATATCAATCTTACGAATGTTCTCTCAGGTCAGTCTCTCAAGGCAATAGAAATAAAAGCAAAAATAAACCAACGGGACCTAATCAAACTGACAAGCTTTTGCACAGCAAAGGAAACCATAAAAAAAAAAAAAAGATAACTTACAAAATAGTGTTTCAAATGATGCAACTGACAAGGGATTAATCTCTAAAATTTACAAACAACTTATACAACTCAACAGCAAAAAAGCCAGCAACCCAATGGGAAAATGGGCAAAAGACCTGAATAGACATTTCTCCAAAGAAGATATATAGATGGCCAACAAGCACATGAAAAAATGTTCAACATCACTGATTATTAGAGAAATGCAAATCAAAACTACTATGAGGTACCACCTCACACCAGTCAGAATGGACATCAATAATAAGTCTACAAATAACAAATGCTGGAGAGGGTGTGGAGAAAAGGGAACCCTCCTTCGCTATTGGTGGGAATGTAAATTGGTACAACCATTATGGAAAATGGTATGGAGGTAACTTAGAAATCTATATATAGAACTACCATATGACCCAGCAATCCCACTCTTGGGCATATATCCAGACAAAACTTTCCTTTAAAAAGACACATACAGGGTTCCCATTGTGCCGCAGAGGAAACAAATCCGACTAGGAACCATGAGGTTGGAGGTTCGATCCCTGCCTTCGCTCAGTGGGTTAAGGATCCAGCGTTGTTGTGAGCTGTGGTGTAGGTCACAGATGCAGCTCGGATCTGTGGCCAGCAGCTGTAGCTCCGATTAGACCCTAGCCTGGGAACCTCCATGTGCCATGGGTGTAGCCCTAAAAAAAAAAAAAAAAAAAAAGATACATGCATCCACATGTTCATTGCAGCACTATTCACTATAGCCAAGACATGGAAACAACCTAAATGTCCATCAACAGATGATTGGATTAGGAAGATGTGGTATATATGCATATATGCACAATGGAATACTACTCAGCCATCAAAAAGAACAAAGTAATGCCATTTGCAGCAACATGGATGGAACCAGAGACTCTCATACTAAAGGAAGTAAGTCAGAAAGAGAAAGACAAATACCATATGACATCACTTATATCTGGAATCTAATATATGGCACAAATGAACCTTTCCAAAGAAAAGAAATTCATAGACATGGAGAACAGATTTGTGGTTGCCAAGGGGTGGGGAAGGAGTGGGATGGGTGGACTGGGAATTTGGGGTTAATAGATGCAAACTACTGCCTTTGGAATGGATAAGCAAAGACTGGGAACTATGTCTAGTCACTTGTGATGGAGCATGATAATGTGAGAAAAAAGAATGTATGCATGTATGTGTGACTGGGTCACCTTGCTGTGCAGTAGAAAATCGACAGAACACTGTAAATCAGCTATAATGGAAAAAAATAAAAATCATTATTAAAAGAAAAAAAAAAAAAGATTAAACTTGGAGCTGAGGCAGTCAGTACATTGATAACTGCCCCAAAAACGTTAGGTGTCTGGTCCTTGATGGACAGGATTTCCTCCCTCCACAACTCCCAAGCCACCTGTATTTCAGATACAATCCAAGTTGAAAAGTGCCATTTGTGGGTGGGTGGTGGGAGAGACCAAAAGTGTTTGTTCCATAAGTATGGCCAAGATTCCAAATTGCTGGCTCCAGCTGAAGCAAGGTTGGAGGCATCTGCTCAGGGCTGGGTAAATGAGACAAGGGAGAGGTCGAGGAACGCCTCTGGTCCCAGGGCCTCCAAGTTGCGGGATGCTGTTGAGGACCAGGCTGAGGTGAGACCTGGCCCACCCGCTCCGGCTCTGCGCCCTGGGTTTTCACCACTCCGTCATCCTTCATCACTTAGAAGCCCTCAGATGAGGATTCCCAGAGTGGCACCAACGAGTCTAGAAACAAATCCGCACCGGCGATTCGGGCTACGGTGGCGTCGGCGGCACCGCTGAAACTGCAGATCCCGGCGGGGGAGTGAAGAACGCGCAAATCGTCCGGTTCAGCCTAGGCATGGCCCTGAGGTCGCAACCGCCGCCTCCCCTTAACCGCAGACTACGGAAGCCGGCAGGCGAGTCCAGAGAAGGACCAAACAGCGGACGCTTCGAGAGGCGGGGCATCCGTCGAGCGGAATCACTAGCGAACTGCCCTCACTGCGCAGGCGTGGGCGGCGGCAGAATCCCGCTAGACTGTTGGGTTCCATTTCTGGCTAAAATTCAGGACGTGCATGGGGCCTTGCATACCTTCAAATGCAAGTATTTCCCGCTTTTCTTATTCTGAAGAGAATTTTGCTACCCTTTCTTGATTGGTAGAGACTTTGGGACTTAATTGGTAGGATTATATCACCTGAGTTGGCATGGATTTCAGAGATTAAATTGAAATCTCATTTTTTTTTAAATTAAGGAATGAATCGACATAACTGGAACTGGCACCCTGTCTCTTGGCTAAGTGATCAAGAACTTGAATAACGTTAAATCCATAGCAAGGTATAAGGGTGCCAGTTTTTACACACTTTTATGAAAATGTTTTACTATGAAACTTTTACTCTTTATCAATCTGAAGTGAGAAAGGGATCCTATACTTTAAATCTGCGTTTTTAGTATGAGATTGAGCATTTTTTTCACTCTTTGGGTTTTTTAAAATCCTTATGTCTGAACCATTTGTATATAGCAGCGGAGGATATGTTTTGGAAAAGAAACAAGACAAATTAGGTAAAATTGAGTGTATAAAGAAACTAGTTACCATATGATCCAACATTTCCATTCCTAGGTATATTACCCATGAAAGATGAAAACATGTCCACACAAAAACTTGTTCACAAATGTTCCTTGAAGGATTGTTCACAAAAACCCCAACTAGAAACTACATATATACATCTGTCCATTTATCCATTGACAGATAAATGGATAACCAAATGTGGTATAACCATATAATGTGACATTATTATGATTATAAAAAGTAATGAAGTACTGATACATGCTATGGATGTGGATGAACCTTGAAAACATAAGCCAGTCACAAAAGCTCGCATATTATATGACTCAATTTATATGAAATTTAAAGACCCAGCAAATCTATTGAGAGGAAGACGGTAGTGGTGACCTAGAACTAAAAGGAAGAAAACAAAGGGGAGTTGGGGACACAGAGAGACAGGGAATGACTTCTAATGGGTGGTGATGGAAACACTCTAAAGTTAGATTATGGTAGTGCTTCCACAATGCTGTACAAATGCTAAAAATAATAGAATTGTATACTTTCAATGGGTGAACTTTATAATATATAAATTATATAAAAACACATCTATATACTGCAAAGATCAAAACAAAGAGGAAAGTAATAGACTTAAGTAATTATAGTAAAACCTAAATGTTCTAGAGTTCCCTGGTGGCATAGTGGTTAAGAATTCACCGTTGTCACTGCTGGGGTGTTCCCCATGTCATATAGGCTCAACCAAAAAAACCCAGAAAAACCCTAAATGTTCTAATAGGTAGGAAACTGGTTAAATTAAATTTTGCAACATCCTGTAATGGAATATTGTGAAGCTATTCAGTATAATTGAATAGGTAGATATTTTTGTTCTGTGTGTGAGGGATTTGATTTCTCTTTATACTGAACAACACTTGTTAATTTATCATGTAACTTTTTAATTTAATTTTTATTTTATATTGGGGTGTAGTTGATGTACAGGGTTGTTAGTTTCAGGTGCATAATTGTATGTATACATATAGCCACTCTTTTTCAGATTATTTTCCCATATAGGTTATTACAGAATAGAGTGGAGTTCCCTGTGCTGTACCGTAGGTCCTTTTGCTTATCTACTTTATATATATAGTAGTGTGACACTTTTATGTGTCCTAGTGGGTGTGAAATGATAGCTCAGTGTGGTTTGGATTTGCATTTCCCTAATATCTAATGCTATTGAACATTTTTTTATGTGCTTATGGGCCATTTGTATATCTTCTTTGGTGGAATTCAGGTCCTTTGCCTGAGTTTTGATTGGGTTCCTTCAGTTCTTATTTATTATTTTTATTGAGTTGTAAGAGGTCTTTATATAGGCTGGATGAGTCTCATCAATTATATGATTTGCAAATCCCATTCTGTAGGTTGTCTTTTCACTTTTTTTTTTTTTGGCTGTGCCCATGGCATATCAAAGTTCCCAGATAGAACCTATGCCACAGCACTGACCCGAGCTGCTGCAGTGACATCACAAGATCCTTAACCCGCTGTGCCACAAGAGAACTCTTCTTTTTACTTTCTTGATAGTGTCCTTTTGAATGAAAAAAAAAATTTTTAGTTTTTGGTTGGGGAGCTCCCTTGTGGTGTAGTGCATTAAGGATCTGGCGTTGTCACTGCTGTGGCTTGGGTCGCCACTGTAGCACAGATTCGATCCTTGGCCTGGGAACTTCTGCATGCCATGGGTGTGGCCAAAAAAAAAAAAAAAAAGGAGCCCCATAAGAAAGCTACCTTGCACTGTCCACCATGTGACAGCAAAAAATGGCAGTCCCAGAACCAGAACCAGGACCTGCAGGTCACTTGATCTTGGAATTCCCTAATCTCTTCTTTTTTTTTTTCTGGCCACACAGGGATCTGAGCTGCAACAGCAACAACACCAGATCCTTAACCCCCTGTGCCACACGGGAACTCTAGAACTTCTAAAAAATAATTACTAATCATATAGAAAGTTTTCCATTTACAACCTTTGTGTATTAATGCCTTCTTGAAAAGGACTTTTTTATTCCAGTTTCATAAGCATTAAAAATATTTATGAATGTTTCTTCTAGTATTTTGTACTTTTCATTTATGATTAAATCTTTGATTCCTCTGGAATTTGTGGCTGTGATATGAAATAAGGAACCATCTTGGTGTTTTCTTCCTCAGTAACTAACTAGCCAAGATCATTTACTCAACAATTACCATATATTAAATTTGCATATGTACTTGGGCTATTTGAGACGTCTTTGTTCTGCTCATCTGTTTCTTCTGTAGCACCAAATTGCATACATATTTTTAAAATATCTTCCTACTGTACAACACAGGAAACTATATCCAATCTCTTGGGATAGATGGAATATGAGAAAAAGAATGTATATATACATGAGTGGGTCACTTTGCTGTACAGCAGAAATTGACACAACCTTGTAAATCAACTATACTTTAATAAAAAATTAAAATAAGACAAAACGTCTGCTGGGCTACTCCCTCCTCGTTTTCCTTGCTCACAATTTTCCAGGATTAAATTTTTTTCCACTTCCAAAAAAGAAAATCCATCCCCTGGTATTTTAATTGGGGTAATATTGAATATAAATTCATTTAAGGAGAACCAGTATCTTCACAATATAAAAAAATCTATCCGTACATTTTTCAGAAGCGTTTCATGGTTTTATTCATAGAGGTTCTCAAATAAAATATGGTAGAGATTTTTTTCCCCCTGCTTTTTTTTTTTTTGTCTTTTTGCCATTTCTAGGGCCTCTCCCACGGCACATGGAGGTTCCCAGGCTAGGGGTCGAATCGGACTGTAGCCGCCGGCCTACGCCAGAGCCACAGCAACTCAGGATCCGAGCCGTGTCTGCAACCTACACCACAGCTCACGGCAACGCCGGATCGTTAACCCACTGAGCAAGGGCAGGGACTGAACCCGCAACCTCATAATTCCTAGTCGGATTCGTTAACCACTGCGCCACGACGGGAACTCCTTCCCCCTGCTTTTTATGGCTGCACCTGCGGCATGTGGAAGTTCCCAGGCTAGGGGTCAAATCAGAGCTGTAGCCGCCAGCCTACCCCATAGCCTCAGCAACTCGGGATCTGAGCTGCATCTGCAAACTATACCACAGCTCCTGGCAACACTGGATCCTTAACCCTGTGAGCGAGGCCAGGGATCAAACCTGCATCCTCGTGGGTTTGTTACTGCTGAGCCACGATGGGAACACCCCCCCCAAAAAAATAATAAGTTAATGTTTTAAAAAGAAAGGTCTATAGCAAATAGCAATATTTAATAAATATGAGTTAAACAAAGGCATTAATCGTTATGCGGGTTTGGTCATAATCTTCCTGCATGCAAAAATTCCTAGGCCAGGGATTGAACCTGTACCACAATAGTGACCAGCGCCACAGCCGTGACAATGCCAGATCCTTAACCTACTGGGCCACCAGGGAACTACCCCCTGTACCTTTTGGAATGGAACATTTGGGTTTATGTTTTTTCCCATTCTTCTTTTTTAATTCCCCCCACCCACTGTCTTCCTGCTGATAACACTGAAACAATATGAATAGCATTGATAATGCTTTCAGTCACAACCCCATAACAACAGGTCTCATTTCTGCTTGTCCTCAGCCATTCGTACCCCATTATAATACCCAGTCCCACTCTGCCAAGAACGTTTGCGTGTTTCCTTCACGACTTTGGTTTAGAACTACTGGGAGTCACTTGTCAAACAAGTGTCATTTACTCTGCTAAGCTTTTTTGTACATTTGTTTTGTTTTCTCTCAGGGCCTCCAGTTGGTTCCCTTTAGGAAACCCCTAGTTCATCAAGCCTATCTGCATACATCTCATTGCCATCATCGTACGTGAATTTCCATCTGAACCACACACGATTGAGGAATATGTCTAGACAACCATTCCCTTGTCCTGGAAGACCTGGGGATGAACAAGAAGCTTGCCAAGGTTCTAAAACAGGAAATTGGTGAGTCCCCAGAGCAACAGTGGACCACTGGGGGGAGGTGTGACCCTCAAAATGAGCTTAATGGTGGCTTTGGTGGCTTTGCCCAAAGCAGACTGAACTGTGGTTCAAAAGCCAGAGTTCCAGATTCTAGGCTTCCCTAAAGACAGTAAGATAAATACATGATCTATTTTCATATTTCAAAAAGGTTCCTGTTAGTGGTAATTATTTATTACCATAAATGCTTACTTTTTTTAAATGGCCACAACCAAGGCATATGGAAGTTCCCTGACCAGGGATTGAATCCAAGCTTCAGGAGTACCTGTCATGGCTCAGTGGTTAACGAACCCGATTAGTATCCATAAGGACACGGGTTCAATCAGTGGGTTAAGGATCCCCCCTTGTGGTGAGCTGTGGTGAAGGTCACAGACTCGGCTTGGATCCAGCTTTGCTGTGGCTCTGGTGTAGGCCAGTGGCTTTAGCTCTGACTGGACCCCTAGCATGGGAACCCCCATATGCCGCGAGTGCGGCCCTAGAAAAGACAAAAAAAAAAAAAAAAGCATGCATTGTCTTGGGAGTTCCCACTGTGGCAAAGTGGGTTAATGATCAGGCTTATCTCCATGGAGGTGCATGTTTGATCCCCAGCTGAGAACAGTGGGTTAAGGATCTGGTGTTGCTGCAGCTTGGTTTTTATCCCTCTCTGGGAACTTGCATATGGTGCTGGGACAGTGGAAAAAAAAAAAAATTTCGGGGTGGAGGGGTGGCCTAAACCTAGGAATTCTGATTCTGTACTTTTTTTTTTGCTTTTTAGGGCCACATCCATGGCATGTGGAGGTTCCCAGGCTAGGAGTCCAATCAAGCTACAGCAGCCGGCCTACACCACAGCCACAGCAATGTGGGATATGAGTTGTGTCTATGACCTACACCACAGCTCATGGCAACGCCGGATCCTTAACCCCCTGAGTGAGGCCAGGGATTGAACCCGAAACCTCATGGTTCCTAGTTGGATTCATTTCCTCTGAGCCACGATGAGAACTTCCTGATTCTGTACATTTGTGATGAGTCCCTGGATTTGCAGTGTTTGTTTATTTGTTTTTTTTTTGTCCAAGCTTGTGGCATGTGAAAGTTCCTGGGCCAGGGATTGAACCTGTGCCATGGTAGCAACCTGAGTCGCACCACAGAGGAACTCCAGAATCTGCATTTTTAAAAAACTCCAAAGATCCTATTTTGATTAGGATCATGTATTGGAGAAACACAGTGAGATAGGCAAATGTGAGCCTTTGAAAGCTTTTGAGGAGATCTGCATTTTTTTTGCTGTTGTTGTTTTGTTTTTGTGTGTGGCCAAGATGTGCAGCAGCTTGATGTGGGATCTCAGTTCCCAGACCAGGGATTGAACCCAGGCCTCAGCAGGGGAAGCACTGAATCCCAACCATTAGGCCACCAGGGAACTCTGAGATCTGCATTTTAGATTACTCTCCCTGTCATGTGGGGAAGGAATTAGAAGGCGCCAAGGTGAGAATCATAGATTTTAGTGATTAGGTCTATTAATATAGGTCTGGATGAGGATCCATGGAAAATAATAGAGCAAAGGAACAGCTGGGGCTTTGGAGTCAGGTAATGAAATCTGAATCTAGATTTTTTTACCTTATACAACCAGTGCCACCTTTGACATGTTGCTTAAGCTCTAGGCTTCTTTTTCCTTACGTATGAGTGGTTATAATAATGTCTCCTTCATATGACTATTTGGGAGAGTATGAAAAAACTTAGTACACAGTAGCTGCTCAATACCAGTAGGTAATTGGTTTGGAATATTGTTAAAGAGATAGACTTAACTAGTAGCTATTTGGATATGGTAGGTGAAGGAGAGGAAATATCCTAAGATAACCACTAGGCTTCCAGCTATGGTAATACGGGGGCTGTAGTGCCATGAACTAGCACAGTGCCGAAAGAGGAGTTCCCCTTGTGGCTCAGTGGAAACAAACCTGACTAGTATCCATGAGGATGTGGGTTTGATCCCTGGCCTCGCTCAGTGGATTGGGGATCTGGTGTTGCCGTGAGCTGTGGTGTAGGTCGCAGACATGGCTCGGATCCCACATTGCTGTGGCTGTGGCATCCGCCGGTGGCTACAGCTCCGATTCGACCCCTAGCCTGAGAACTGCCACATGCTGCGGGAGTGGCCCAAGAAATAGCAACAAGACAGAAAAAAAAAAAAAAGAAAATGCTGAAAGAGGAGCGGGGGAAGAGGAGGATGGTTTGATTTGGGACACGTTTGCTTGGACGTGTTTAGACGTGATTTGGATATGTTTGGCTATAGATCTGGGCTTGGCCATGGGTTTGAGTTGCCAGCTTAATTTCCATGAGACTGGTGGTTACCCTTTACTAGGTGCCTGTCTGGGAATCCTTTTTTTTTTTTCTTTCATTTTTCATTTTTTAAAGTTTTACTGACATATATTTGATGTACAAAGTTGTAATAATTTCTGCTATACAATGAAGTGATTCAGTTATGCATGTACCCACATCCATTCTCTTTCAGATTCTTTTCCCACATGGATGATCACAGAATATTGGGTAGAGTTCCCTGTGCTATACAACAGGTCCCTGTTGGCCAGTCATTGCATATACCTCAGTGTGCATATGCCCATCCCAAGCCCCCCGTTGGGAGGTCTCTTTCACATGTTAGCACCAATTCTCACCACAGCTGCATGAGACCATTACTCAGGTTTATTTTACAGACAAGGAAGCTGAGTCTTGGAATCAAGTTAGTGTGAATGGAGATACCAAGTAGACAGGTGTGTCTGGGGTCTCGGCACAGCAGACTTAAAACTCTAGGCACAGATGTGGGACCATTCAGGTAGAGAGGTGCTAGTGAAAAGCAAGGGCGAAGCATGAAGATGAGAATAGAACAGGTCTGATGACAGAATCCTGGGGTTCATTGTTCACAGTCAGCAGAGGAAGAGAAGCCCATTAAAAGTCTGCAAGGTAGGGAGTTCCCGTGGTGGCACAGCAGAAACGAATCCACCTAGGAACCATGAGATTGTGGGTTTGATCCCTGGCCTTGCTCAGTGGGTTAAGGATCAGGTGTTGCTGTGAGCTGTGGTGGAGGTCGCAGACGCAGCTTGGGTCCTGCGTTGCTGTGGCTCTGGCGTAGGTTGGCAGCTACAGCTCCAATTAGACCCCTAGCCTGGGAACCTTCATATGCCATGGGTGCGGCCCTATAAAGCAAAAAAACAAACAAACGAAAATTAAAACGTAAAAAAATAAATGTCTGCAAGGTAAAGATGAGAAAGGCGTTCACATGCCCAGTTAATAGAACATTGTTTTTTAAATGGTATGGTGCAAATGGAAATAAATACTAAAATGGAAGCATGTCAACCTTCTGAGATGGAGAGATATTCTTAGAGAAGTGTAGGTAGGATTAGAGATTCTGAAGTCAGCTCTTTTAGATGTGTGTCCGTTGGGAAATTATTGCTCATGCAGTAACCCTCAGCATCTATAATAGGATAAGGATGTCTCATCTTGATTTATAAAACTAAATGAGAAAATGCAGTTTAACTAGTTATCACAGTACGGGGCACATAGTTGCTGTAAATGTTAGAGTCAATAAGGTAATATCTGAGGTCAGAGGACTTAACGGCCTGTGTTATCTCTAAGATGAGCACAATGATTATTTGGCTAACTCAATACCAAGCAGAATATTTGATACTTAGTAACTGTGAATAAATAGTCTTTGTATGAACTAATGAAGAATGAATTTTGAAGTGATTTGGGGTTTTTTTTGGGTTTTTTTTTGGCTGAACCCGTAACATATGGAAGTTCCCAGGCCAGGGATGGAATCGGAGCCAGAGCTGCAGCAGCGCTGGATCCTTAACCCACTGTGCTGTACCGGGGATTGAACCAGCACCTCCACAGAGACAAGTTGGATTAACCCACTGTGCCACAGTGAGAACCCCTTGGAGTGATTTTTACTTTTATTTATTTATTTTGTGTATTTCTACTTCTTTTTTTGTCTTTTCTTTTTTTTTTTTTTTAGGGCTGCACTCGTGGCATATGTATTTTCGCAGGCTAGGGGTCAAATCAGAGCAGCTGCCAGCCTATTCCACAGCCACAGCAACTCAGGATCTGAGCCTTGTCTGAGACCTACCCCACAGCTCATGGCAATGCCGGATCCCCGACCCACTGAGCGAGGCCAGGGATCGAACCCAAGTCCTCATGGATACTAGTCAGATTCATTTTCTGCTCTGCCACAATGGAATTCCTTTGAAGATTTTAAAATTTTAGCTTGATTTATCACAACAGCATTAGAAACAGAAAATAGATTACAGTGGATGTTAGAGGGATAAAGCAGCATCGTCAATTCAGACTCTCAAAGGAAGGCAATACAAGATTGGATGTGTTACTTCAACTTTCAGAGCTTCAGTTTCTTTACATATAAATGGTAGTTAACTTCAAAGTGTAGCTTAAGGATCATATGAGATAAAATTTTTAAACATTTTTCCATATAAGAGAGTGCTGGATGAAGGTAAATACTTTTTAATATATCTTCCTCCAAGTTGAAACTTGATTTACTTTTCACTATTCTTTGGAAGATGCAGAGTAAGGAAAGGCACAGTAAAGAGCCATCCGTGGAGCTAAGAATCATCATCATTTTTCTGTTATCCTGATGGAGACTGATTTAGCAGATACTTAATGAAGGGCTTTTTCTCTGTAAAGTCTCCGTAGATAAAAGGAACCATTTTTATTGACATAATGAGATAGAAATTGATCAGGGAATCAGGTGGGAATTGGTGCGCTTGTGTTGAGTGGTTCATCAGACAGCAGTGAAATAAACTGCAAACCCTTACACAATTTGGGGAATGTTAAGTGTGACTGTAGGATTCAGTGGCTGAGGCAGGACAAGAGACCTAAGAAATGAGATCTGGGATCTTCGAGAGGCTGAGAATTAGGAAAGAGCTGCAGGAGGACAGGAACTGTATGGCCAGTCAGGTGTAAAGTACATTTATTGTATTGTCAGAGAATGTTCACTTTGACTATAGAAAACAAATGAAGTCCAGGTAACCCATATGGCTCATTAACTATAGATAAATAAGTACGACATATTAGATTTAGATAAGCAGAGTACATGTGTACAGAACACAGAACAGGATGGAAGGATCAAAGAGGCACCTAATATACTTATTTATACAATGCTAAATATCCTTGTGTACCAGAGGCACCCAACATCCATAGCTCTTAAACTAGCCATCCCTTGGTGACACCCAGTCCAACCCCACGTGGATTCTGCCCAGGCAGTGAAAATTCCTTCGGCAAAACAATGGCCCTAATTCAGTCTCAAATTCTTACCCTCCATCCTCCGTAACTGTAACCACATTGTGCATCGGAGAGATGGTCATAGGACCATTGCCACCCTTCTTACCCCCCTTGAGGACCCCGTCCGAAGTGCATCATCCACCTGACGCAACTCATGCCCTGTGCTCTGTGCCATGCAAGTTTCATGAGTATGATTCTGGCATCTCAATTTGATCTGTGAGCTTTTCTGTTCGATAGCCTACTTGGTAATTATACTTGGAGGTAGGGCTACTTTGCACTACAATAATTTCCCAGGTATTTAACCCTTTAAAATTCTCAAGGACACTTTCTCCCAGGACATCAGCCACCCAGAAACTCACCACCAGCAGCTGCTTCTTTTCAATCTGGTTTCACTTCAAGCTCACCCCGAGAAACCTATTCAAATGCCTACACCTTGGTCGCCTTAGTCGACCTAACTTCCTGTGCCAGATGCTTTTGTCGGCCCCCACTGCTTCTTTATTTAACAAATTCCCTTTATCTCCCACTTGAGGCAAAGCCTGCTCCGCCTGGGAGGCAAGAAGTATTTACCAAGGACCCTCCCCCCCCTTTCCTGCCTCTGTCTGGCAGGTGACTGCCTTTACCTTTGGGTCCCAAGTCCTGGTGTTCTTTTCCCTGTAGACACCAGGTTTTCTGAATAGTAGGATTATTCAGAACAGGATGAAATTTGTCCTTTACCCTGAGACTTGGGCGCTTGAAATTCACTGAGGAAGGCTTTCACTCCTCCCACTTCTGGGCTTTGAATCCAAACTGTGGAATTTCGAAGACCCGGGCAAATTCAGCCCAGCGTTGCTTTTTTCCTTCAGGCACAAACGGAAATGGGGATGCAAGATAGTGTGAATTTCAAAAGCTAAACTATAATAAAGTAACTAAAATATGGCATTGGAAGCAACGTGCACCTCCTTTGGGAAGAGGATGGAGAGGGAGATTTTTGAAGGGAAAGGCATGTGGGGCAGATGGGCGAGGCTAGCAGGTAAATTTATAATTTCCTTTTTGCCTTATCTCCTTCTATTATACTGGCTTATATTCTTGGTATTCTGTGACCCAAAGCAAGGATAACTGAAAGGCTTTACGTTGCTGTTGTTAATAGCAACGTAATTTATAATGGCAACTAACCAAAACAGTGTATTTGTGGTATGTACCATTCTGGAGCAATTTAATTCATTCATGTGGAAAGATCTCTGTGATACAGTTTAAAGTAGAAAAAGTGAGTTGCAGAACAAAATTCATGATATAATCCTCTATTTGGATAGGGAAAAGGGGTTATAATTCCATTTAAATGTCATTTGTATGTATGAAAATGGAAAGATGTCAAATTAACAGTGATAAGATGGGTTAACTTTTATGTAAAGATGTTCTTTTTAATGGTATAACGAAGTTACACTGAGATGTTAGGAAGAACCCAAAAATGTAATCTTTCCCTTGTTCATCTGCCTGAATTTCAGTCTTTTCTTCATATCAGACTCTTTTTTTTTGCCTTTGTAAGGCTGCATCCATGGCATATGGAAGTTCCCAGGCTAGGGGTCGAATCAGAGCGGTAGCCGCTGGCCTGCGCCACAGCAACGCCGGATCAGAGCTGCGTGAACCTAAACCCACTGAGTGAGGTCAGGGATCCAACCTGTATCCTCACGGATACCAGTCGGGTTCCTTTCCTCTGACTGCAAGGGGTGCTCCTCAGAGATGTTTTGATAGAGAACATTTGAGGAAGAAAGCATCTCTACCTTGGCTATTCCACTTAAGGAAAATGGTGGATCTTACTTTTCTTGAATATAGTTGTCAATTTTTGTTATGCTTATTTAAATTATTATTTAAACCAAGAAATTATTCACTATTAGAGTATTCATTATTAAATTATTAATATAATTATGAACTTATAAATATATCTCTCAGTTCTGACATGCAGCGGTTGAAAGATAATAGCTTTCAGAAGAGAATATATGGTATAATCAATCTGGCTATAAAATATTGAATCCATGAAAATTCACATAAAAAAACCACCTATATTATACATACTGAAACATGGAGTTCCCGTCATGGCCCAGTGGTTAACGAATTCCACTAGGAACCATGAGGTTGCGGGTTCGGTCCCTGCCCTTGCTCAGTGGGTTAACGATCCGGCGTTGCCGTGAGCTGTGGTGTAGGTTGCAGACTCGGCTCGGATCCTGCGTTGCTGTGGCTCTGGCATAGGCCAGTGGCTACAGCTCCGATGAGACCCCTAGCCTGGGAACCTCCATATGCCACGGGAGCGGCCCAAGCAATAGCAAAACAAAACAAAACAAAACAAAAAAAACAGGTGTAGGAATATATACTAAACTGTTAATAGTGTTGATCACTGGACAGATGTAATTGCTAGAAATGCATTATGTATTTCCCTTCTGCTTATATTTGTTTTTTTAATAAGATTTTTTATTTTTTCTATTATAGTTGATTTACACAGTTCTGCCAAATTTCTGAGGTACAGCAAAGTGACCCAGTCATATATGTATATATACACACACATTCTTTTTTTCACATCATCCTCCATCATGTTCCATCGCAAGTTACTAGATACAGTTCCCTGTGCTATACAGCAAGATCTCAAAACAAACAAAAAAATATACAGCAGGATCTCATTGCTTATCCACTCCAAATGCAGTAGTTTGCGTCTACTAACCCTAAACTCCCAATCCATCCCATTCCCTCCCACTTGCATATATTTGTTTTGTTTTGTTTTTTGTATTTCTTTTGTCTTTTTCAGGGGGGGAGGCAAATGGGAGGTTCCCAGGCTAGGGGTCCAATCAGAGCTATAGCTACCAGTCTACGCTCTGGGCAATTTGGGATCTGAGCCACATCTGCAACCTACACCACAGTTCATGGCAATACCATATCTTTAACTTACTGCCACTGCCGTGAGGCCAGGAATCAAACCCATGTCCTCAGGGATGCGAGTCGGGTTAGTTAACTGCTGAGCCTCCAAATATATTTGTTTTCAATAGTGAGATTCTTTTAGTTTTGCAAATTTTTTTTTTTTAAGCTGTGCCTGAGGCAAAGGAACTCCAAAATAGCCATTCTTTATTTTTTGGCCTTGCCTGTGGCATGTGGAAGTTCCTAGGCCAGGGATGGAACCCACACCACAGCAGCGACCCAATCCTATGCAATGACACTGCTGGATCTCCAAAAAGTCCATTCTTATAAAAAAATTGAGACTTTACCATTACTCTAATTACCTGCCTATTGCGTATGAGAAACAATAGATAAATGGCATTTCCATAAATGGCTTATTTCCGAAAGCAAAATGATATACGCTTCAGAAATCCGTTTCTCATCTACTTTTTCATTTTTTTCCTTTTTCTTTCTTTCCGGCATCCTCATTCCTCCCCAGTATCCGGCATGATGCCTTAAACACAGTAGGTACTTCTGTCCTTTCTGCCACATTAATCTTCATTCAGTAGCTATTCTTTGCCTACGCCCAGTGTCTTACAGCAAAGACAAGGTTGTACAAATTAGGAATTTCCTGGGCTCCCTAACTTTTTAAAAATATTTTATTCCATCATTTTAAAATAGCAATTTTCCCAAGAATTGCTAGTTCCATCCCTGGCCAGGGGACTTTCACATGCTGTAGGCATGGTCAAAGTACACAAAAAAACTAAAAAAATTTAAAAATAGAAAATAAAAGTGAAACAGTGATAGCAACAGTGATATTCTGATTGTTTTTAAGTCACACCCAAATCTGCTTGAATTACAGAACTAAAAAGTGCTGACTTAGTGATTTCATGTAGTAATTTGTTCAATAATTTGTTTCCTTTTTTTTTTGGCAAGAAGTAGATTTATTAAGTTAGGACACTTGTGAGAGATGAAAGCGGACAAGCAAGGAGACTCCCATCTGCTTCCTTTCATTACTTGGTTCATATTGTGGTGCTTGGCACAAAACTCAGATTCTGTCAGTGCTAAAGAGTATTGCATTATCCTTATGTCTGGGCAGAATTAATTATCTCTGGCTTCCTTTTGTCAGATATCTAGATAATTTGGCTAGATAGTATTATAGAGCAACATTGGAAAAATGAGGCATCCATGAGAGAAGTTGACTATGAAAACTGCTCTGGGCAGTTCCCATCATGGCTGGCTCAGCAGATACAAGTCCGACTAGGAATCACGAGGTTTCAGGTTTAATCCCTGGGCCTTGCTCAGTGGGTTAAAGATCCAGTGTTGCCGTGAGCTGTGGTGTAGGTCGCAGACTCGGCTTGGATCTGGCATTGCTGTGGCTGTGGTGTAGGCCAGTTGCTACAGCTCAATTAGACTCGTAGCCTGGGATTCTCCATATGCCTAGGGTGCAGCCCTCAAAAGACAAAAAGACAAAACAAAACAAAACAAAAAAAAAAGGAAAAGAAAGCTGCTCTGGTTATTCTCAGCATCTCTGCAGCTTCGGGAAACTGGTTTCCATGGAGCAAGCAGACAGAGTGGTAAATTAAAGGGCTCCCAATTAAATCAACTTGGGGCTAGCCAGGATGGGGAAAAGGATAATAAAAAAGGGATTAGTTTTGTTCATAGATGGCTACTTAGCTCCTTCTAAGGTAAGAACATAGTTTATCTGAAAAGTAATTTTTTTCCAAAGTACAGTTTACTTGTATATTGGTATATGATTCACCTTTTCTTTTTTTTATTTTTTGTGTGTTTTTGTCTTTTGAGGGTTCACCCTCAGCATATGGAGGTTCCCAGGTTAGGGGTCTAATCGGAGCTGTTGCCACTGGCCTACGCCAGAGCCTCAGCAATGCCAGATCCAAGCCGTGTCGTGACCTACACCACAGCTCACGGCAACGCCAGATCCTTAACCCACTGAACGAGGCCAGGGATCAAAACCGCAACCTCATGGTTCCTAGTCGGATTCATTTCTGCTGCGCCACGACGGGAACTCCTGATTCACCTTTTTAAAGGAATGTTAAACATTGGAGTTCCCACTCTGGTACAGTGGGATAAGAATCCAGCATTGTCTCTGTGGTAGCACAGGTTTGATCCCTGGTCGGGTGCAGTGGGTTAAGGATCCAGCATTGCCTCAGCTATGGCTCAGACTCACTCCCTGACCTGGGAATTTGTGTAGGCTGTGCAATCATTAAAGAAAAAGAAAAGAGTTCCTGATGTGGCTTAGCAGAAATGAATCTGACTAGTATCCATGAGGATGCAGGTTTGATCCCTGGCCTCGCTTAGTGGGTTAAGGATCTGGCATTGCCGTGAGCTGTGGTGTAGGTCACAGACATGGCTCGGATCTGGCATTTCTGTAGTTGTAGCTCCAATTCTATCCCTAGCCTGGTAACTTCTGTATGCTACAGGTGCAGCCCTAAAAAAAAGCTAAACATTAATGCTTGTACATTAAAAACCAATGCATTAAATCGTGATTTGTAGTTGGCCTATACATTTTAAAGTGTCCTGGAGTTCCCCTTGTGGCTCTGTTGAAACGAATCTGACTAGCATCCATGAGGTTGCAGGTTAGATCCCTGGCCTTGCTTAGTGGGTTAAGGATGTGGGTTTCAGTGAGCTGTGGTGTAGGCCGGCCCCTACAGCTCTGATTTGACCCCTAGCCTGGGAATCTCCATATGCTGCTGGTGCAGCCCTAAAAAGACAAAAATAAAATATCGTCCTAAAAAATAAAATCTGGCATTTAAAAATAAGCTTAGCAAAAAAAAAAAAAAAGTAAAAATAAGCTTAGGTTTTCCTGTTGTAGCTTTGTGGGTTAAGGATTCATGTTGTCTGAGAGGAAGTGGGTTTGATCCTGGCCTCACTTGGTGGTTTAAGGATCTGGTGTTGCTGTGGCACAGCTCTAAAACAGAGGGGGAAAGAAAAAAAAAAAAAAAGCTTCTTTAGGAGTTACCTGATGGCTCAGAGGGTTGAGGATCTGGCCTTATCACTGCTGTGGCCCTGGTTCGATCTCTGGTCTCAGAATCTCTGCATGCCATGGACTTATTTTAACATAGTTCTTTCTGAGAGAAGAGCAGTCACAGAACTTTTCCTATGTGAGTTATAGGTTGAGATTTCAATTTGTCCTTTTTCCCTCTTCCGAGTTCCCTCTACCACCCATTATTCGCCTTTCCCTCTGGCTGCACCTCATTTAGCCTCCTTACAAACCCAAAAATCTCACTTCTCTGCTCCAGACCTTTCTGATGTGGCACTGTTCTTTAACCACTAATAGCCACATTTTCTTGTTTCAGTTACACACACAAGGAAGAAATTTGTTCAAGTTTCATTTCAGTTCATTTTACCCCCCCATATTAAAAACTGTACTAAAGACAAAAATTTTTTTGGCCACACCCACCGCATGCTCACGTTCCCAAGTCAGGGATCAAAGCCTCACCACAGCAGTGGCCATGCTAGATTCTCAACCCACTGAGCCACCACGGAACTCTAACACCAAAATTTTTATGCATTGACCCACTGAGATCAGGGGAGACATAACTAATGATAAAAACACAGGTATTTATTTGTATTTAATAAATGAACCAGTCACACTGGCAGGAGCATGGTGTGGTAAAATATACAACTTCTTCCTACAAATACTAGGATGATGAACAAATGAGGGGTTGGTCAGAGCAGAAGAAATCAGTGAAGCACATGGTAGGGTAAAAACCCGTCCCCTTAACAAGTGAAGCCTCTCCCTCCCAGAAACTGAATAATCCATCACACATCTTTGTACTTTTTATTTTACATCTTGGTATTTTTGCTCCCCGTTTTTGAGGGTTAGATTCTCAATCATAAAGACATCCAGCAAATAGTATTCTATCTAGTCGCTATAGCCAGATGCTTCTTTTATCATGTTCTCCATGTAAGAAGCCAGTGCTACTCAAGCCTCTTTGATGAGACTTCAATTATACCTGCCCAGCCCCACCTCCACATTGGCACAGAAGGCATGAGAGCAGGTTTTATCAAGTCAGAGAAACAAACCTAAAAGAACAAAAATCCTAGAAAATACTATCACTTCCCAGATTGAATAGAATCATCATACAGTGGATTACTACCCAGCCATAAAAAAACCCCAAATAATGCCATTTCCAATGACACGGATGCAACTAGATGCTTATACTAAGTGAAATCAAAAGAGAATGACAAATACTATATGATATCACCTACATGTGGAATCTAAAATATGACAAAAATGAACCTATCTACCAAACAGAAACAGATGCACAGATGTAGCGAACAGACCTGTGGTTGCCAAAGGGGGGGGGGGGGCAGAGGGATAGATGGGGATTTGAGGGTTGCTAGATGCAAACTATTACATTTAGAATGGAGAAAACAATGAGGTCCCACTGTAGAGCACAGAGGACTATATTCAGTCCCTGGATGATGGAATATGAGAAAAAGAATGTATACCGGAGTCGCCTTTGTGACTCAGCAGAAACGAATCTGACTAGCACCCCCGAGGACGCAGGTTCAATCCCTGGCCTTTCTCAGTGGGTTAAGGATCCGGTGTTGCCATAAGCTGTGGTGTAGGTCACAGATGCAGCTCAGATCCTGCATTGCTGTGATTGTGGCCTAGGCCAGCAGCTGTAGCTGCTCCGAGTCAACCCCTAGCCCGAGAGCCTGCATATGCCTAAAAAAAAAAAAAAACAAACAAAAAAGAATGTGTATATGTATGGCTGGGTCACTTTACTGTGCAGCAGAAATTGACACAACATTGTAAATCAACTATACTCCAATAAAATTTTTTTAAAAAATAAAATGATCGTCACATATCTTCAGGCTGTATGTTCATGGGGTAATTTGGGAATAAATCCATGATTTGCTGCTGGGTACCGCAGTACTTCGAAGTCTGCTGTATTACATTATGATTTTCCCCAGCAGTTTCCAAGACGGCCTCCAAATCACTGATAGGAGAATTTTGCTGAAACTGGAGCTGGGGCTGCAGGAATTCCTCAACATAGTTGTTGAGCTGGCTATTCCAAGTCTGGTTATTCCAGGCTTGGGGGCACCAGGTCTGGCTGTTCCAGGTTTGGTTGCTCCAAGACTGGCTGTTCCAGGTCTGGTTGCTCCATGATGGGTTATTCCAGCTCTGGTTGCCCCACACGGGCAGGTTTCCAGAAGCGTTCACCAGGCATCCTTGGTGATAGGAATAGAAGCCCGGGTATTCTGTACTGGCTGAGCCCTTTGAAAGAGAAGGATGGATTAACTGAAAAAGCACAAGGAAACTCAGAAATGTCTTTTGTGGGGATTACATGCTTCAGCAACGGACAAAACTACAAAGTCCTTGCTAGGAAAGAGCAGAAAAATAAGTTTCCTGTTACCTGAATCACACTGTTGCTATTCCTTGGCCAGTGGTTTTTCTGCCACCTCTTACATTTCATTCGCTGGTTCTGGAACCAGGTTTTAACCTGTAAGGAAAAGGTAACAGAAAAACATAAAATACTACTAATACAGGGGTACTAAAAATCAAAGATATTAGGCTTTTTTTTCCCCCCTGGCAGCTACAACTATCTCAGACTCAGAAATAACCAGTTAGGAATTCCCTTTGTGGCTCAGTGGTTAAGGAACGAGACTAGTATCCATGAGGATGCGGTTCGATCCCTGGCCTTACTCAGTGGGTTAAGGATCTGGCGTTGCCATGAGCTGTGATGTAGGTTGCAGACGAGGCTTGGAACCCACGTTGCTGTGGCTGTGGCGTAGGCCAGCAGCTGCAGGTCCAATTCGACCCCTAGCCCATATGCTGCAGGTGCAGCCCTAAAAAGCCAAAAAAAACCAACAAAACATGTTATTTGTTTGCAGTAAGAAACCCCACTCCAAGTAAGCACATTTACATTGAATATAAAAATGTTACTTTAATTCGGGAATTATGAAACATACCACAGGGACAACTACTTAGAAAATATTAAATTATATTGCAACACAGAAGGCACTAAAATTTTCAGATGATTTATAAACTATGAGTTAGAAAACAGGATCACAGAAGTAGAAGAATATGTATGTGTAAAATAAGATCATGGGAGTTCTCTTGTGGGGCAGTGGGATAAGGAACCAGCGTTGTCACTGCAGTAGCACAGGTTTGATCCCTAGCCTGGGAACTTGCACGTGACTTGAGTGCAGCTGGGGGGAAAAAAAAAGAAAGGTCATGGAATAGGGAAGGACTTTCTAAGTATGGCACCAGTAAGAAAACCATCTGATTGAATAAAATGGCTAGGAGATCCCGTCGTGGCGCAGTGGTTAGTGAATCTGACTAGGAACCATGAGGTTGCGGGTTCTGCCCCAGCCCTTACTCAGTGGGTTAACGATCTGGCGTTGCCGTGAGCTGTGGTGTAGGTCGCAGACGCGGCTTGGATCCCGAGTGGCTGTGGCGTAGGCCGGCGGCTACAGCTCCAATTCGACCCCTAACCTGGGAACCTCCATATGCCTCAGGAGTGGCCCAAGAAATAGCAAAAAGACAAAAAAAAAAAAAAGGTCTAATAGATATATGAAAAATGATTAACCTCACTAAGTAACCAAATGCACAGAGAAAAACAAAACGGGCAATTTTAATGAGAACCAGTGTTGGTTAGGGACTCTCCTCATTCAGAAGATAGTCCTTTGATTAAGGAAGATTATAGAGATGTTTCCACAACTTTGGTTTGTGCAACAAGGAAAAGTGGCTAAGTAAACTATGACACATTCACACAATATTTAATTCCATTTTCACATTAAAGATTCCATTTTCAGGAGTTCCCATCATGGAGCAGTGGAAATGAACCCAACAAGGAACCATGAGGTTGCGGGTTCGATCCCTGGCCTCGCTCAGTGGGTTAAGGATCTGGCATTGCTGTGAGCTGTGGTGTAGGTTGCAGACACGACTCCGATCTGATGTTGCTTGTGGCTGTGGTGTAGGCCGGCAGCTGTAGCGTCAGTTAAACCCCTAGCCTGGAAACCTGCATATGCCAGAGTTGCAGCCCTAAAAACCAAAAAAAAAAAAAAGTTTCCATTTTCACATGAAACATGAAGTTATTTGTCGGGGTGCACACACACAGAGAACATAGAAATCGGCCTTATTTTTATTTCCTATTACATCAACAACAAAACAACCCTAACCTGTTTGTAGCTAAGGTTCAGGATGTTGGAAAGTTCTTGCATCTGCTGGAGGCTGAGGTACTTCTGCCTCTGAAATCTGTCGTTGAGGACACAGAGCTGGGTCTGCGAGAACACAGTTCTGATCTTCTGCTTCTTGACTGGGACCTTTTCCTCCTTCTCTGTGCTCTTCTCTGCAGATGTGGGCAGTGGTTTTACTCTGGGGCTTGTGGAAGAATCAGGGCTGTCCTGAATAAGCAGATCCATGGAGGAAGGAAGAGGAGAGACTGTTGGGAATAAAATGACACTTTTCTCTAAAACTTCCAATATTAAAAATGTCTTGTGTTCAAAGCACTAATATTAGAGTTCTCACAACCTCAGAGCTCGGTAGTTAAGTACTGATTTTAATCTTAAAAGTGACCCTGAACACCTTGCTCGCCTTTGTGCAGTGCTGTTTGACTAACCATGGACATGACTGATATTATGCATTGCTGGAAAGCAGAGAGGGGCTCCAAACCACTTCTTCCTGCCCATCTAAGCTCAGGAGCCCACACCCGGGGCTGTTCTCAAAGGTCACAGTGATCACTTGACTCCCACCTCCTGTGTTCCCCCCATAACTTTTTTCCATCAGTCTTCACCCGCTGAATTTTTAAAACATGATCCCGATTCCAGGGACCCTATAAAATCAAGAGCATACTGCCCAGTTCTGATACCAGGCCTGGTAGGGTAATATGAATTCTGACCAGCCCTGTTTCCATCCAGGCTTTGCCTTCATTAACTTTGTGACTTCATTTCCAAAGTCATTCCTCCTTCATGGAGTTTTTGGGTTCGTTTTACTTTGGCATTTGGGACAAGCCAATCATAATCTTTTACTTTTTTTTTTTTTTGTCTTTTTGTCACTTCTTGGGCTGCTCCCGCAGCATATGAAGGTTCCCAGGCTAGGGGTCGAATCAGAGCTATAGCCACTGGCCTACACCAGAGCCACAGCAACACGGGATCTGAGCCTCGTCTGCAACCTACACCACATTTCACGGCAATGCCGGATCCTTAACCCACTGAGCAAGTCCAGGGATCGAACCCGAAAGCTCATGGTTCCTAGTCGGATTCGTTAACCACTGAGCCACAACGGGAAGTCCTTACTATTTATTTTTTGTCCGCAGCACATCTCGGCCTGATGTGGGATCCCAGTTCCCAGACAAGGTATGGAACCTGGGCCATAACCTTGTCAAAGAATCGAATCCCAAACACTAGACCACCAAGGAAGTTACTCTGTTTTCTATTGAAATATAATTGTATAATACTCTATAAATTACAGGTGTACAATATAGTTACATCTTATTTTTATTTATTTTTTGTCTTTTTGGGGCCACACCCATGGCATATGGAGGTTCCCAGGCTAGCGGTTTAATGGGATCTGTAGCCGCTGGCCTACACCGCAGCCACAGCTTGCGACAATGCTAGACCCTCAAGCCACACTGAGTGAGGCCAAAGGGACACTATGTCAGATTCTTAGCCTTCTGAGCCAGAACAACGGGAACTCCATACCTTGATTTGTTTATTTTTGCCTTTTATGACTGCCAGCCTATGCCACAGCCACAGCAACAGAGGATCCAAGCAGCATCTGTGACCTACCCCATAGCTTAAGGCAATGCCGGATCCCTTAACCCACTGAGCGAGGCCAGGGATCGAAACCCCCCTCCCTCATGGATCCTAGTCAGGTTCGTTAACCGCTGAGCTACGTGAGGGAACTCCCATATCTTTTTTATTTGTAATTACTACCTTTTTTGGGGGGGCTAAGCCTACAGCATATGAAGTGCCTGGACCAGGGTTCAAACCCGAGCCGCAGCAGTGACAACGCTGCATCCTTAACCCACTGAGCCACTAGAGAATGCCTACCTTTTTATTTCTAACAACTTCTGCCAAATTGATTTCCAAAAGAGGTGGTGCTGGGATAGTGGAGTTCCCACTATGGCACATGGAACTGGTGGCGTCTCTGCAGGGTCAGGACACAGGTTTGTTCCCAGGCCAGAACAGTGGGTTAAAGGATCCGGCGTTGCTGCAGCTGCAGCTCCGGCTGTGGCTCCGATCTGACCCCTGGCTAGAAACGTCATAGGTCACAGGGTGACCAAAAATGTAAAAGAAAAAAATAAGAGGTAGTCCTGCCTTTATAGTATGCCGAGCACCCTGCACACCCGCAGTTACCAATTAGAAGCCTGAGCACTTGAGTATAAATTTTTGAAGCCAAACTTAATTTCAAATCTGAGCTCTTCTGAAGAGCCACTTTGGCTGTCAGCATATTCCATCTTCTGGAATCATCTACCATGCAACAGGGTGAACACTTCCTTGGGGTTTAGGCGACTTGACCATAACAGGTGCTCACAAACGCAAGCTGCCCAGTTAATACCCTCATAGGTTGGGAGTGCCAGTTGCCACTGTAGTAGAAAGACAAACCATTTCTACAAGGTGCGCTTCACACGATTAAATTAGCGAAGCTGTTTCCGGCATGCCTGAAATAGACAAACCCAAAAGGTGACCCTCACCGCCTCAAGCGTGATGTCAGGACTTGGACTTAGTGATACCATGTAAGATTTACACGTCAGTCGATCACAACACATTTCCTTTCCTCAGTGCCTGTGCAGTCAGCCTTCAAATACTCCATACAGGAGTTCTCATTGTGGTGCCGAGGAAACGAATCCGACTAGCATCCGTGAGGATGCGGGTTAGATCCCTGGCCTCGCTCAGTCGATCAAGGATCCAGTGTTGCTGTGAGCGGTGGTGTAGGTCCAAGATTCGGCTTGGATCCCGCATTGCTGTGGCTGTGGTGTAGGCCAGCACCTGAACTCCAATTTGACCCCTAGCCTGGGAACATCTATATGCCGTGGGTGCGGCCCTAAAAGGGAAGGAAAAAAAAAAAATTCAGGTGGCCTGCAGAATCCCTCGTCTCTCTGTCCACAGTTCCCGATGCCTGGGACACAGGGGAAAGGGCATGACCTTATCAAGTTACAGTTGAAAAAGAGGTGACGAGAGGATTAATAGATAAGGACACCTGCCTATACTGATGGGCTCAAGATGAAACAGGCAACCGTCGGCCCCTTTCCTTCTTTCTATTTCCCTGAAGCAGCTTAGCTTTTCAATTTTTCAAGATCGTCAAGATTCAAGATTTACTTACCAGTCTCGGTGTCGAGGGTCTCAGCAGATGACATCTGCAAGGAGGCATAATTTTCTTCAGGCCCATAAACCTCAGGCATTGGTGAAGATTCCCTGGAAATGGATGCTTCGGGGCAAAGCAGGCTTTGGGGACAAGCTGGATCCACACTCATGTTGAGTTGAAGAGGGGGAAAAAAAGAAAAAAACAACCAAAGAGCTGGATTGTAGGAAAAGTCCAGGCTTAAGTGTCTAGATAGAAGAGCTTAGAATCATGAAGATCTCCTCCAGGTGTTAAAAGTATCAAAAAATGGGATGAAGTGAGTCACCCTTAGGAGAACAAGAGCTAACCACCCCAATCTAGCAAAATGAGAAAAATTTTGGAGGCTCTAGATTTATAAGGAAGGATCGACCATACTTAAGCCCGCCCCTCCTGGCAGCCCCACGCCCACACACACCCTTGCGAATTCCCAGTTAATCCCGTCTGCCAGCCTCACCAAGGCCATTGTAATGCAAAGAGAGGGCTGCTGAGTAACCCAGACTGGGTGGGGAACTGGGACCATGGAACCTGGAAACAAAATAAACCCCGCAGTGAACTACTTGCAGGTCCACCGTGTTTCCACGTTTTAAAATCAAAGATGCAAAAAATTTTTTTAAAAATTAAAAAAAAAATCAGATCAAATGAAGATGCACCTCCAGTTCCTGAGGCTATTTCCGGTGACTGAAACTCCCGCTGGAACAATGAATTTCTTGACCTGAGACTCCTTTGGGTCTCCAGTTCAGGCTTATTCTGCAGAAACATGTTAGCTCCATTTTTCTCTTTGATTCACCCTAAGGTCACAATAAAACACATGTTGAATGTTGGCACATCAGGTGATGGTAAAAATAATACTTGTTTTCAACTCCCACTTTACTTCTTCCTCGTGTTTTTAGCTTTCAGAAAGACACACAAGTCTTTTCAGCAGGACAAAAGCCAGAGGAAAGGACATGCAGACGTAGGACCCTAGGTGTCCGGTTAGTCCTTACATATAAACCATTATTACTCTGGAGGATTTTTAAGTCGCCTTTGTACACACAGTACTGGATAACATCTCAGCTCAGCCATTTTAGTAAGTCTCAGTTTCCTTATTTATAAATAGAGATGGCAGGAGTTCCCGTTGTGGCTCAGCGGTTAATGAATCCGACTAGAAACCGTGAGATTGCAGGTTCGATCCCTGGCCTTGCTCAGTGGGTTAAGGATCTGGTGTTGCCGTGAGCTGTGGTGTAGGTTGCAGACTCAGCTTGGATCCCGAGTTGCTGTGGCTCTGGCGTAGGCTAGTGGCTACAGCTCTGATTAGACCCCTAGCCGGGGAACCTTCATAGAGGGAGCAGCCCAAGAAATGGCAAAAAGACAAAAATAAATAAATAGAGATGACAGTACCTTCCTTCTCTATGTTGTAAGAATCAGGGCGAATAAAGTGCTAAAAACTCATAACACCTGACATATCATCGAGCTACAAATGGTAGCTGTTAATAGAAATTCTTTCAATGATCCTATGCCCGTGACCTACCTCTAAGTTTTGAATTACCTTTTGGTTGTGCTTTTTTTTTTTTTTGGTCTTTTTAGGGCCTCACCCACAGGTCCCCAGGCTATGGGTCCAATCTGAGCTGTTGCCACTGGCCTACACCACAGCCACAACCATGTCAGATCTGAACAGAGGCTTGGACCTCCACCACAGCTCATTGCAATGCCGGATCTTTAACCCACTGAGCAAGGCCAGGGATGGAACGTGTGTCCTCATGGATGCTAGTCAGATTTGTTTCTGCTGAGCCATGCTGGGAACTCCTGGTTTGCTTTTTATTTTAATCCATCAAACATGAAACCTAACAGTTCGTGATAGAATGAGAGCACCACCTCCTTCTTTGACCTGGGATGTTACTAGATTCATCAATATAAAATAAGAAAATTTATTGACCTATAAACCAACCCAATTGAAAAGAGGGAGACACTGGGAACTCAGTCTAGTCACTTGTGATGGAGCATGATAATGTGAGAAAAAAGAATGTATACATGTGTGGGTAACTGGGTCATGTTGCTGTGCAGGAGAAAATCAGTGGAACACTGTAAACCAGCTATAATGGAAAAAATATAAATCATTATATTTAAAAAAATCTCTGCTATAAACCTGGGTTGTGATGATCATTGTACAGCTATAAATGTAATAAAATCATTGAGTGATATAAAAAAATTCTTTAAAACAAGATATAGCATTAATTTCTTTATCAATAATACAATTATAAAATGCTAATTTATAATTTCCCTTTTGTGCCACTTTATTATTCTCACACTGACAAATGACCTTGTTGTTTAATGAATTGAGTGCATTCAAAATTCATGTGCGTGTAAAATAAAATTCTTTAAACCGTTCTTTTTCAAGAGCAAAATATATGGCAATGGACTGATGTCCTGAGCCAGCCTGTATTGTCACCTGCCTTTTCTATGTTCATCAAGGAGAACAAAACACCCTTCAACTTTGTTTCCAGGAAATTTGTCTTTAATGCATTCTTCTAATGTCACTGATAACTCCATTTTGTATGCAAAAACATTTTAGATTCTAATATGGATAACATCACAGATTGCACTAAAGGTAACTTGCCTTGCTGGAGGTTTCTAATAAAAACTAGAATGTGTTCTGCAAAAAAAAAAAAAAAATCTCAAAAAAAAAAAGAAAGAAAAGAGGGAGAAAAAAGAACATTCTCTTGGCAATTGATATTCCCGTAATGGACCTGCCAAAGCAAATATGACAGGTTCAAAATTTAGAACCGATGTTGGCCCTTCTGTCTGTCCCTCTGTCCCACCTTCCCAAGCTGGTCATCTTCCTCTTGCATTTTGCATTTTCCCCCCTCTGGCTCTTTCTTTTTTTTTTTTTTTTGTCTTTTCTAGGGCCACTCCCAGGGCATATGGAGGTTCCCAGGCTAGGGGTCTAATCGGAGATATAGCCACTGGTCTACACCAGAGCTACAGCAACTCGGGATCCAAGCCACATCTGCAGCCTACACCACAGCTCACGGCAATGCCAGATCCTTAACCCACTGAGCAAGGCCAGGGATCGAACCCGAAACCTCATGGTTCCTAGTAGGGTTCGTTAATCTCTGAGGCACGACAGGACCTCCTCTCTGGCTCTTTATTTAATTGGTTTTTCCTTCTCTGTCCAGGCACTCCTGTCAAACTCCACTCCATCCTCACTTTCTTTTTTTTTTTTTAATTTCCCTTCCAAAGGCATAACTTTTAATATTGGACTCCAGCACTAACATATTTATGGATAAAAGATAACATCTACAGTTTTCAATTTTCTCCATTCCCAAATTCCAGATTCAAGAATTCTGAGATTTCGTCTTCTTTTCCAGTCTCCCATCCCTAGAAGTAAACCCTTAGCAGATTGCCATTATATATTTTTTGTGTAGGATACAGTTCCTGACTGGTCCTACCATGCACTCTGCTGTGTGGGTCTCCACCTGCTGGTTTTGCTCCCAGGAAAGCTGATATGTGTTGACAATACAAAGATGCTAACTTGCAAGCATAGGCATGATGTCGGGTCCAAATAAGGGGATGAAATGCTATGTAACCATTTTTTTTTCTTTTTTTTTTAGATTTATTTTTCCTATGTAAACTCTTCTTTGTCTTCTTAGACCATCATTCTGGAGGGGGAAAGAGTTTGGAATGGGGCGTTAAGGAGAGGGTGGGTAGAATATTGTGCTTCAGACAGATAGTCTGTCTTGGAAATAGAATAATAGGATTCGAATCTTTTAAAAAGGGAATGCAAAAATAAATTTAAAAACGGGAATGTGAGGCGGTGAATGTTAACTAGACTCGTGATAATCATTTTGTATCGCATACCTCTATCAAATTATTACATCGTATGCCTTGAACAACCTTGTGTGTCAATTACATCTCAATAAACAGTGAAAATAAAAGAAAATGGGGGAACCACAGTTTCAATCCCTGGCCTCACTCAGTGGGTTAAGGATCCGGCATTGCCAGGAGCTGTGCTGTAGGTCACAGATGCGGCTCAGATCCCAAGTTGCTGTGGCTGTGGTGTAGGCCAGCAGCTATAGCTCCAATTGGACCCCTAGCCTGGAACCTCCATATGCTTCGGGTGCAGCCCTAAAAAGACAGGAAATGAAAGAAAGAAAGAAAGAAAGAGAGAGAAAGAAAGAAAGACAGACAGACAGAAAGACAGAAAGACAGAACATGCGGGAACTAGACTTGCTGGCTCTCAATCAGCGTCTTTTGGTAAAAGAGGGAAGTCAAGGCCACCAAATACTTTGGTTTGCCTGCAGCTCTGTAACTGCGGGTAAGGGGAATCTTTGTTCTTTGCTGATGGGGGTCTTTGCCTGAAAGCCTGAGACGAATTCCCCCATCCCCCCACCTGTGTCCCATTGTATCCAGGCTGAGAGCCTCCGGAGAGAAGGACCAAAGGGCAGGGGGCTGGTAGCTGGAAGGCAGACTTACTACATTCTTTGCCCAGGAAAGCAATTTGAATAAGGCTAGAATGCCTCGGAAGCCGTCTGAGACCTTGGGTTTGCCGGGGTGGGCTGTGTGGGTGGAGGAGGGGTGTGTGGCGATAGGCTAGAGCCCAGACGCCTGAAGTGCAAAAGTGGTTCAGGGAAATCCTGATTTTAAATCACATTGTCCTAAGAGCAACATCTGGGAAGGAGAAGGGAAAAAAAAAAAAAGGTGAATATTAGAAAGACAATATTTTACAGATATGATTTATTCCTCATTTACAGAGAAGCCACACAATCTTTCAAGGGAGCTGGGTCCTGCTGATTTCTATTGGGTTTTGCTGATGTGTCAAGGATAAGGTGCTCCTCTCCCTAACCTCCTGGTTCTCTCAGTCTTTCTGGTTCTTCCTCACCCCCATGCATATCTAAAAATCAGAGTGACCAAAGCTTAGTCCTCAAACCTCTTCTGTACCTGCGCTCAATACCTTGGTGATCTTATCCTATCTTAGGACATTAAAGACCATCTATATGCTTTGTTTTTTCAAATATGTCTATAGCCCAGATCTCTTTCCCGAACTCAAGTCTCCGAATAGCCAACTGCCTGCTTAACATCTCCACTTGAATTTCTAGTAGGCATCACAACAGTAATTATTTCCAATATCAAACGGTCAGTGTGCCTACCTACCCAGGCTCCTCCTGTAGTCTTCTTCATCTCAGTGTATGACAATTCCACCTTTCTAGTTGCTCAGGGAAAAATCCTACAGCCATCTTTGTCGACAAATGCCATCAAAATCTAGCAGAATCCACTTGCTTCTTTCTTGTAATATTTTTTCCTCTGTATGTTTCCCTTTACCACTGTTTGAGTGAGTTTTTGATCATCATGTGGACTGGGGATTAGAGAACCAGCAGAACAGCAAGAAATGGTTATTTCTTCTTTTTGCTTTTTCTTTTTAGGGCCGAATCTGCAGCAGATGGAGGATCCCAGGCCAGGCGTCGAATCGGAGCTGGAGCCACCGGCCTCCACCACAGCCACAGCAACGCAGGATCCGAGCTGCGTCTGCAACCTACACCACAGCTCACGGCAATGCCGGATCCTTGACCCACTGAGCAAGGCCAGGGATCGAACCCGCAACCTCATGGCTCCTGTGGCATAGGCCGGCGGCTGTAGCTCCGATTGGACCCCTAGCCTGGGAACGTCCATATGCCTCTCGTGTGCAGCCCTAAAAAGACTAAATAAATAAATAAATAAATAAATAAATGCCATGTCACATGAAGCTATTCCTTTGCTTACAATCCACTTCTAGCTTTCTCACAGAGAAACAAGTCAGTGTCCTGGATTACATAAGCCCTCTTTTGGCCTTGTGCTTGACTTCTGCTTGATCAGGGAATAAGCCAGGAAACCTCCAGAATGGGGGCTCTTGCTTTTACTTTTATCTCCTCCGATCAGTTTCTCCCCCAGGATTATAACCACCCCTCCTTTAAATCTTTAATATTGCCTTCTTGGGCGTTTCCATTGTGGCTCAGCAGAAATGAATCCAACTAGTACCTAGGATGCGGGTTTGATCCCTGGCCTTGCTCAGTGAGCAAAGGATTTGGTGTTAGCATGAGCTTTGGTGTAGGTTGCAGACGCTGTGGCTGTGGCACAGGCTGGCAGCTGCAACTGATTTGGCCCCTAGCCTGGGAACTTCCATATGCCACAGGTGCAGCCCTAAAAAGAGGAAAAAAAAAATTGTCTTCTCAAAAATGTCTGCCCCCCAGTTCCACCTGACTTTTCTTCATAGCACTTATCATCTTGCATAATATTTGATCTATTTGTCTATCTATTATCATCATCTATCTGTGATCATCTTTTATATCCTTCTACCACTAAGTATAAATTCTTTGAGGGCAGTAATTTTTTGTCTCTTTTGTTTAGTTGGTATTTCCAGTCCTAGAAGAGCGTGGTCCCTTGGCCAACATCATCAGCATCACTTAGGAGTTGCACGCGCACGGGACAGAAATGGATGTGCTTTACTACGGAACTGCTGAGTGGGACGCTCTGGTGGGGATGACTAGGAATGGAAGTTTTAGAAGTTCTCCAGGCGAATCTTTCAACATGCTGTTGTTTGAGCATTGCGCTTTCTTGGAGAACCCTAACAGGCAAATAGCAGGTGATCTTGGTCATTATTTGTTGATGAAGGAGTGGGGTTTAAAAAATCTAGCACTTTGTAAGTAAATAGAGGGCAGGATCCATTTCCTGAAATTTAAATCTTTAATTGTACTTCAACAATTTCAGTGAGGTACTAAATAACCCTTAAAAAACAACAATGCTCTTTGCCTCAGGTTCCCTAAACTGAATTCAATGAGCTGGAGCTCCTGGGAAAGACTTGACTTTAATTTGCAACAAATAATCCTTCTGGCTCCTCTGGGAGCTAGATTACTCTTAAATTACTTGTGTTGTAAAGATGAACCACACAACCACCAAAACCACTGGTTTAGAGATTACAAATGGAATTACACGTATATTCTTCACTTAGTTTGCCTGTTAAAACTATAAGAGCACAAACACTCCCCCCCCACACCAAGAAGCTTCTTACACAGTGGACAATATGATAGACCCTCAAAACCCAGTGTAATGAAATTACTCATGGCCAGTTTTATTAATCAGTGACCTCACCATGAGTGCAAGTTTGGAGTCCGGGAGTTCCTGCTGTGGCTCAGTGGTTAACGAACCCGACTATTAACCATGAGATTGCAGGTTCGATCCCTGGCTTCGCTCAGTGGGTTAAGGATCTGACCTTGCCGTGAGCTTGCAGATGTAGGTTGCAGATGCAGCTCGGATCTGGTATTGCTGTGGCTATGACATTGGCCGGCAGCTGTATCTCCAGTTCAACCCCCAGCCTGGGAACCTCCATGTGCTGCAGGTGCGGCCCTAAAAAAGATTAAAAAAGACCAAAAAAAAAAAAAAAGTTTGGAGTCCAATAAAAGACTCATCTAAAAAGAAAGTATGTGGGAGTTCATTGAGTCCTTTTTCCAATGTCTGAAACTTGATGTAGTTAATAATAACTGTGTCATGATAATATTATTTGCTAACACTCGGCCAGTCTGTCCCCTGGATGTTTGAACCCACTGTGTCCCAGAGTGATTTCCCTTCAGTACAGCCGTGTTATCCCTCTGCTTAAGTCTTTGCTAAGTAAATGCACAGTCTACTCTCTGCCTATCTCCAGCCAATTTCAAGCTTTGGCAAATTGCTCTTCCCAAGCAATCCCCTGCCCTGAATGGTTTTCTTCCCTCTTTGCTTGGTTCATTTTCAGTTATCTTTCAAGATGCTGATGGGGTGTCAGCTGCACCCCTTCTCCCAGTGGCTTAGGTGTTCCACTTCTGTACCTAACCCCTCCTACAAGCCGTTGTCACTTTGTATGTCAGTTATGGGTCTTTTTGTGTTTGGATTCCTGGCTAGAACAATAACTCTTTGAAGATGTGGTTTGTTACTATAACCTAGTGCAATGCTATTCAAAGCATGGTTCTGCTTTCGAATAACATCAGCCTCAACTGGGAGTTTGTTAGAAATGCAAATTCTGGGAGTTTCCGTCGTGACACAGTGGTTAACGAATCCGACTAGGAACCATGAGGTTGTGGGTTCCATCCCTGGCCTTGCTCAGTGGGTTAACGATCCGGCGTTGCCCTGAGCTGTGGTGTAGGTTGCAGACGCGGCTCGGATCCCACGTTGCTGTGGCTCTGGTGTAGGCCGGTGGCTACAGCTCCGATTGGACTCCTAGCCTGGGAACCTCCATATGCCGTGGGAGCGGCCCAAAGAAATAGCAAAGACACACACAAAAAACAAAACAAAACAAAAAAAAAAACAGGCACCCTAAAGTTTGAGGAGCATTGGTTTAGAATGAAGTGCTTAGCAGTAGGGAAAAAAAATCTCAATGCCTTTTTTTTTTTTTTTTGTCTTTTTGGGCCACACCTTTGTCATATGGCAGTTCCCAGGCTAGAGGTAGAATCGGAGCTGCAGTTAGCCTACACCACAGCCGTAGCAACACGGGATTCAGGCAGAGTCTGAGACCCACACCACAGCTCACAGCAACGCCCAGATCCTTAACCCACTGAGTGAGGCCAGGGATCGAACCCATGTCCTCTTGGATGCTGGTCAGATTTGTTTCTGCTGAGCCACAACGGGAACTCCTCAATGCATATTTTCAAGTTAAGGAATCAGCAGTCACTTCCAGTGGCTAAAACATTGATGTTCAGAAAATTAGAGAATTACCAGAACTGTCAAAAAACAGAACAAATTTCTTCCTTGTGGTTCAGCTTTGGATTTGTCAAATCTTACTCTAACTAATGTCTTTTTTTTTTCCTATTATAATGCAGTCTTTTATTTTTTATTAATTATAGCAAGAGAGGAACACTGAGATAATAGCCCACATTTTTTTGGTCTGACTCTGTAAGGCATTTGCAGACCCCCAAACTATGAGATTCACTATTCTTTTTCTTTTTTGAATATAGCTGATTTGCAATGTTGTGTGAATTTCAGGTGTACTAACTAAAGGTTTTTGATGGGTGAGAACTACATTTTTCTGTGTCCCACATTCAAAGGTCCGCTCATGGTCAGTTCAGAAGGGGAAACTCTCAAAGCAAATTGTCAGCGTCTTGACCCTGCACAATTCTGTGGACCTCCAGCAGGCATAACGCCCTCTTTCCCACCCTTCCCTCAGGGGATCCTTGCCTCCAAGTAAAAATGGATTTCTTTTTCACCCCCCTGTAAGGTCTAGCCCCCTGGGAGGGAAGGAACCTCTAGGAATTTCTGCCAAACTTTAGCAAATGTATACGGTTGTTCTGGAACCATTGGTCCAGAATACCCTTCCCAGTTTCTCCGTAGGTGTTAGAGAATGAGGAAGGAGAAGTTAGAAAAGGAGGCGATTGAGGAAGGAGTCCAGTGAAGCAATGGTGGTGGGGGTGGGGAGGACGAGGAGGTGGAATAAAGGACACAGGCAGCACCGGAGCTGTTGCTCTAGTCGACTGGTGTTGGGATGAAATAAAGCACTAACCCGAATGATACTGTGTCTAAATATTTTACTTGGCATATTTCAGGACCCCAGGGTATTCTCATAAAGAGAGGAGAGGAAGAGGGGACAAGAGGTGCCTGTCTCATAGAAGTAAGTTCAGTCACATCAAGAGAGAGGTCAAAACGAGGGCAAATAGCAGGATATTGAAAAAGGAATCTGAATTTCAGGATGTGTTCTTTCTTTCTTTTATTTTTTTGTCTTCAGGGCCGCACCCTTGGCATATGGAGGTTCCCAGGCTAGGGGTCCAATCGGAGTTCTTGCTGCCGGCTTACACCAGAACCACAGCAACGCACTGCCGTGTCTCTGACCTACACCACAGCTCATGGCAACGCTGGATCCTTAACCCACTGAGCAAGGGCAGGGACCGAACCCGCAACCTCATGGTTCCTAGTCGGATTTGTTAACCACTGAGCCACGGCGGGAACTCCCTGGACATACTCTTGTTAACCTTTTTTTTTTTTTTTTGACATATAGTTAATGTGCAGTGTTGTGTAATTTCAGGTGTATGGCAAAGTGATTCCATTATATATGTATATGAAAAAGAATTCTTTTTCAGATTCTTTTTCATTATAAGTTATTAAAAAATATTGAATATAGTTCCCTCTGCTATACAGAGGGTCCTTATTGTTTATATATTTTATAGGTAGTCATGTTTATATCTTAATCCCAAACTCCAGATTTATTTCTCCCCACCACCCCCATTCCTTATTCCCTTTGTTAGCCCTAGGTTTGTTTTCTCTGCCTGTGAGTCTATTTCTGTTTTGAAAATAAGTTAATTTGTATCAATTTTTTAGCTTCCCCGTCTAAGTGATATCATATGATTATATTCTTTTTTAAATTAAGATTGAGAGGAGTTCCCTTTGTGGCTCAGTGGTTAACGAACCCTACTAGGAACCATGAAGTTGCAGGTTTGATCCCTGGCTTCGCTCAGTGGGTTAAGGATCCAGCATTGCTGCGAGCTGTGGTGTAGGTTGCAGATGCGGCTCGGATCTGGTGTTGCTGTAGCTGTGGCGTAGGCCGGTGGCTACAGCTCCGATTAGACCCCTAGCCTGGGAACCTCCATATGCCACTCGCTGGTGCAGCCCTAGAAAATACAAAAAAATAATAATAATAATAGGAGTTCCCATCATGGCGCAGTGGTTAACGAACCCGACTAGGAACCATAGGGTTGTGGGTTCGGTCCCTGGCCTTGCTCATTGGGTTAAGGATCCGGCGTTGCCATGAGCTGTGGTGTAGGTTGCAGACGCGGCTCGGATCCCGCGTGGCTGTGGCTCTGGTGTAGGCCGGTGGCTACAGCTCCGATTGGACCCCTAGCCTGGGAAACTCCATATGCTGCGGGAGCGGTCCAAGAAATGGCAAAAAGACAAAATAATAATAGTAATAATAATAATAATAAATTGATTGAGAAATAATGTGACTAAATCTCCAGCTGTCCAACATAATGATTTTTTTTCCTGTTTTTAAGTTTTATTGAAGTGTAGTTGATTTACAAAGTTGTGATAATTTCTGCTGTACAACAAAGTGTTTTAGTTATACGTGGACACACATCCATTCTCAGCATAATGAATTTTTACTAACATATAGAACTCAAGTAACAGTGACTCAGAAGAAGAGAGAAAGCATTTCCACCCCTGCCCCCCACCCCAGGGCCAGCTTACATTTTGGTTAAAGGCCCAGGAATCTCAAATCCAGGTTCCTTAGACCTTTGTCAGAGTCTTTTGTGTTTCAGATGTGGAGTCACACGACCGGAATTTGAATCCCTCTTCCACCTGCTAGTTATGTAACCAGTAGCCTCACATTTTTATGCCTCAGTTTCCTTCATGTATATAAGAAACAAATAACATAATAGTTAACATCTGATCAGAAAGGTATTTGGGACTCCAAGGGGACTGCCCTAAAGTGTGCCTTGATGGCATATTGATTATTCTGAATTAAAGTTATGAAGACATGAGCAGTGCAAGAGGGACACTCTGACCCTCCTCTCTGTGTCCTTGAAAGCAGGACATAAATGTCTCCTGTGAAAGGTATACTCCCCACATCTGGAGATGGAAGTCTCCCTATCCCCAGAGATAGGAATTTGGGGCCATGAAGCCTGTGCAAGCAAACCTTGTCCATCCTTTAGCTTACTCCTCCAAGCCCAAACTTTGTTTAGATTTTTCACTAATTAAGTACCCAAAGTCTGGAGTTCCCGCTGTGGTACAGTGGGTTACTGATCCAGCTTGTCTCTGTGGTTTGATCCCCTGCAGCCCAGTTGCTGCAGCTGCGGTTCGGATTTGATCCCTGGCCCACCCTGGAAATTCCTTATGCTGAGGAGACAGCCACAAAAGGGGGACGAAAAAAAACAAGCACCCAAAGTCTAAGTTTCTTGGTCCCAGCAGTAACCCACAAATCTGCAGTTCTTGTCATGGCTCAGTGGTTAACGAATCTGACTAGGAACCATGAGGTTGTGGGTTCCATCCCTGGCCTCACTCAGTGGGTTAAGGATCCGGTGTTGTGTGAGCTGTGCGGCTTGGATCCTGAGTTGCTGTGGCTCTGGCATAGGCTGGCGGCTACAGAGCCCTAGCCTGGGAACCTCCATATGCCACAGGTTTCTAGAAAAGACAAAACAAAACAAAACAACCCCTCCCATCACAAATCTACTGTTTCTTTGTCTAAATGTCAAAGCTGTTTGCTCTGGCCACTTGTGAGTCCTATTCCTTTTCTTTCTTTGTTTTTGTTTTTGTTTTTGTTTTTTTAAGTGCCACACCGGCCGTATGGAAGTTCCCAAATTGGAGCTGCAACTGCCAGCCTACTCCACAGCCACAGCAATGCTGGATCTGAGCCATGTCTGCAAACTTGCAACCTATACCACAGCTCACAGCAATGCCAGATCCTTAACCCACTGAGCAAGGCTAGGGATTGAACCCACGTCCTCATGGATACTAGTTAGATTCATTTCCACTGCACCATGACAGAAACTCCAGGTCCTGTTTCTATGAGACCTACATGCTCCCTGTTAACATTTGTTTCTTGGAGTTCTTGTCGTGGCTCAGCTGGTTATAGGAACCCACCTAGTATCCATGTGGATTTGGGTTTGATCCCTGGCCTCACTCAGTGTCTTAAGGATGTGGCGTTGCCACAAGCTGTGGTGTAGGTTGAAGCCTGTGCTTGGATCCCATGTGTAGCTTGGATCCAGAGTTATGGCTCTGATTTGACCGCTAGCCTGGAAACTTCCATATGCTGCGGGTGGGGCCCTAAAAAGACAAAATAAATAAATAAAATTTGTTTCTTTTTCTAAGAGAAAAAGAATGATGAGTCCAGCCACAAAACTCAAGAGGATTAGAGGGGGAAATTTCTCCCTCTCCAGCACAGGTACATTGTAAGTCAGTGTAAGTGCTCCGTAACTGTTAGCTTTTTTTTTTTTTTTTTTTTTTTTTTCCGGCTGCACTTCAGCATCTCAGCATGTGGAAGTTCTTGGGCCAGGGATTGAACCCATGCTGCAGCAGCCAGGACCTGAGCTGCTGCAGTGACAAGGCTGGATCCTTAACCCACTGCACAACAAGGAAACTCCAGGGTTAGTTATTATTTCTGTAATTGATGCTGTATCTGGGGGAATACATGAATTCATTCACCCAACAAATATTTGTGAAGCATCTCTGAAGTGTCAGGTGCTCGAAGAAAGAAATGGATTATGCATGTTTCTGGTACCAAAGTATTTTACAGTGAAATATGAAGAAACCATGCAAACAAATGAGTGCATTCAGTTGTTACGGGAACTGTGGCATAAATATGTGTGCGATACAGCAGGAGGATGAAGGAGGGACATCTGCCTTGGAGGGAAATGGGTCTGGGATATCATCATAAAAAGAAGGTACTTGAATTTAGTCTTGAAAGGTGGGGAAGGAGTAGGAAAAAGGTAGCAAGCATGAAAAAGCTTGACATCTACTGGAGACTATGCATAGTTTGGTACCAGTATGGATAGAGGGGATGCTACCATTAGTAAGTAGGAGTCAGATTGCACAAGTCTATGTCATGCTAAAGAGTTCGTATCATATTCTAAAGGCAGTGGAGCCAATGAAGGGTTTTTAGGTGGGGAATGATGTAATTGGTTTTATTGAGAGAAACTGAGGAAGAGGATGGAGCAGGACACATTAAGAAACTAATTCAGGAGTTCCTGTAATGGCACAGCAAAAACAATCCGACTGGTAACCATGAAGTTTCTGGTTCAAACCCTGGTCTCGTTCACTGGGTTAAGGATCCAGCATTGCCATGAGCTGTGGTGGGTACATGTTTCACATGGTCCAAAAACTAAGGGTGACTTTTACTTTTTTTTTTTTTAGGGCAACACCCGAGGCATATGGAGGATCCCAGGCTAGGGGTCCAATCAGAACTACAGTTACAGGCCTACACCACAGCCAAAGTCACCAGATTTGAGCAGTGTCTTCAATCTACACCATAGCCCATGGCAACACCTGATCCTTAACCTACTGAGCAAGGCCAGGGCGAACCCACATCCTCATGGATCCTAGTTGGGTTTGTTAACAACTGAGCCATGACAGGAATGACAATTTTTCTTTTTTTTCTTTTTTGGCCATGCTTGAAGTATGTAGAAATTCCCCAGGCGAGGTATCGAACCCGAGCCACAGCAGCAACAGTGCCAGATCCTTAACCCACTGTGCCACAAGAGAACTCTGACTTTTATATTTTTATATGGTTGGGGGAAAATCAAAATATTAATGTTTCGTGACTTGTGAAAAGTATATGAAATTCAAATTTTAGTGTCCTTGGAGTTCCCGTCGTGGCGCAGTGGTTAACGAATCTGACTAGGAATCTGCAGGTTCGGTCCCTGCCCTTGCTCAGTGGGTTAACGATCCTGAGTTGCTGTGGCTCTGGTGTAGGCCGACCCCTAGTCTGGGAACCTCCATATGCCGCGGGAGCGGCCCAAAGAAATAGCAAAAAGACAAAAAAAAAAATTAGTGTCCTTAAATAAAATTTTATCGGACAGTAGCCATGCTTATTCATTCACATGTTGTGTATGTCTGCTATCTTGCTATGATTGGAGAGTTCAGTATTTGTCACTGAGACCTGAAATAGTTGCAAGTCCTAAAATATTTGCTCCCTGGCGCTTTGCAGAAAATGTTTGCCAACTTTGTTTGTTTGTTTTTCTTTTTAGGGCCGCACCGTGTCATATGGAGGTTCCCAGGCTAGGGGTTGAATCAGAGCTACAGCTGCTGGCCTACGCCACAGCCACAGCAATGCCAGATCCTTAACCCAGTGAGCAAGGCCAGAGATCAAACCCACAATCTCATGGTTCCTAGTCGGATTCCTTTCCGCTGCACCACGATGGGAACTCCCGTTGAACTTTGGATCTAGACAAAAGATAAGCGTTACTATAGAGTGGGAGGATGGGAGTGACTGAATCTGAACTCCATTAATGAATAGAATGGATAGTTCTCTGGCACCTAATTTGATGTAGGCAGCGAGGAGAATGAAAATCTCTAAGACAATTTTTTTGGTTAGAGTGTCTGTGTATAGAGTTACCAGTTATTCAATTTTGAATTAGGAGCAAAGAAATAATTTTGGAAAAGATATTTAAATTCCAGCTATTTTTATTTTATTTTTTAATTTTTTGTCTTTTTATGGCCGCACCTGCGGCATGTGGAGGTTCCCAGGGTAGGGGTCGTATCAGAGATGCAGCTGCCAGCCTATACCACAGCCACAGCCATGCCAGATCTGAGCTGCGTCTGTGACCTACACCACAGCTCAGGGCAACACTGGATCCTTAACCCCGCTGAGCGAGGCCAGGGATCGAAGCCATTCCTCATGGATATTAGGTTCATTAACTGCTGAGCCATGACTGAAACTCCTAAATTCCAGGTTTTTTTAGATTGATATACCTGAAGTACATCCAGATGTTATTGGGATAAAGGATGGAACTCTGAAGGGAGGTCTCATCTTACAGAGATTCATGTGTTCATAGTGTATCACTGGTAGTTGAAGCTGGGAGATCAACCAGAGTCAATGGGTAGAACAGGGTTGCAAACTCAGTCATCTTAGGGACCAGGAAGACAAGGTATAAGCAAAAATTTGACAGAAAAGTTGGAGTTCCCGTCGTGGCGCAGTGGTTAACGAATCTGACTAGGAACCATGAGGTTGCGGGTTCGGTCCCTGCCCTTGCTCAGTGGGTTAAGGATCTGGTGTTGCCGTGAGCTGTGATGTAGGTTGCAGACGCGGCTCGGATCCCACGTTGCTGTGGCTCTGGCGTAGACCGGTGGCTACAGCTCCGATTGGACCCCTAGCCTGGGAACCTCCATATGCTGCGGGAGCGGTCCAAGAAATGGCAAAAAGACAAAATAATAATAGTAATAATAATAATAATAAATTGATTGAGAAATAATGTGACTAAATCTCCAGCTGTCCAACATAATGATTTTTTTTCCTGTTTTTAAGTTTTATTGAAGTGTAGTTGATTTACAAAGTTGTGATAATTTCTGCTGTACAACAAAGTGTTTTAGTTATACGTGGACACACATCCATTCTCAGCATAATGAATTTTTACTAACATATAGAACTCAAGTAACAGTGACTCAGAAGAAGAGAGAAAGCATTTCCACCCCTGCCCCCCACCCCAGGGCCAGCTTACATTTTGGTTAAAGGCCCAGGAATCTCAAATCCAGGTTCCTTAGACCTTTGTCAGAGTCTTTTGTGTTTCAGATGTGGAGTCACACGACCGGAATTTGAATCCCTCTTCCACCTGCTAGTTATGTAACCAGTAGCCTCACATTTTTATGCCTCAGTTTCCTTCATGTATATAAGAAACAAATAACATAATAGTTAACATCTGATCAGAAAGGTATTTGGGACTCCAAGGGGACTGCCCTAAAGTGTGCCTTGATGGCATATTGATTATTCTGAATTAAAGTTATGAAGACATGAGCAGTGCAAGAGGGACACTCTGACCCTCCTCTCTGTGTCCTTGAAAGCAGGACATAAATGTCTCCTGTGAAAGGTATACTCCCCACATCTGGAGATGGAAGTCTCCCTATCCCCAGAGATAGGAATTTGGGGCCATGAAGCCTGTGCAAGCAAACCTTGTCCATCCTTTAGCTTACTCCTCCAAGCCCAAACTTTGTTTAGATTTTTCACTAATTAAGTACCCAAAGTCTGGAGTTCCCGCTGTGGTACAGTGGGTTACTGATCCAGCTTGTCTCTGTGGTTTGATCCCCTGCAGCCCAGTTGCTGCAGCTGCGGTTCGGATTTGATCCCTGGCCCACCCTGGAAATTCCTTATGCTGAGGAGACAGCCACAAAAGGGGGACGAAAAAAAACAAGCACCCAAAGTCTAAGTTTCTTGGTCCCAGCAGTAACCCACAAATCTGCAGTTCTTGTCATGGCTCAGTGGTTAACGAATCTGACTAGGAACCATGAGGTTGTGGGTTCCATCCCTGGCCTCACTCAGTGGGTTAAGGATCCGGTGTTGTGTGAGCTGTGCGGCTTGGATCCTGAGTTGCTGTGGCTCTGGCATAGGCTGGCGGCTACAGAGCCCTAGCCTGGGAACCTCCATATGCCACAGGTTTCTAGAAAAGACAAAACAAAACAAAACAACCCCTCCCATCACAAATCTACTGTTTCTTTGTCTAAATGTCAAAGCTGTTTGCTCTGGCCACTTGTGAGTCCTATTCCTTTTCTTTCTTTGTTTTTGTTTTTGTTTTTGTTTTTTTAAGTGCCACACCGGCCGTATGGAAGTTCCCAAATTGGAGCTGCAACTGCCAGCCTACTCCACAGCCACAGCAATGCTGGATCTGAGCCATGTCTGCAAACTTGCAACCTATACCACAGCTCACAGCAATGCCAGATCCTTAACCCACTGAGCAAGGCTAGGGATTGAACCCACGTCCTCATGGATACTAGTTAGATTCATTTCCACTGCACCATGACAGAAACTCCAGGTCCTGTTTCTATGAGACCTACATGCTCCCTGTTAACATTTGTTTCTTGGAGTTCTTGTCGTGGCTCAGCTGGTTATAGGAACCCACCTAGTATCCATGTGGATTTGGGTTTGATCCCTGGCCTCACTCAGTGTCTTAAGGATGTGGCGTTGCCACAAGCTGTGGTGTAGGTTGAAGCCTGTGCTTGGATCCCATGTGTAGCTTGGATCCAGAGTTATGGCTCTGATTTGACCGCTAGCCTGGAAACTTCCATATGCTGCGGGTGGGGCCCTAAAAAGACAAAATAAATAAATAAAATTTGTTTCTTTTTCTAAGAGAAAAAGAATGATGAGTCCAGCCACAAAAACTCAAGAGGATTAGAGGGGGAAATTTCTCCCTCTCCAGCACAGGTACATTGTAAGTCAGTGTAAGTGCTCCGTAACTGTTAGCTTTTTTTTTTTTTTTTTTTTTTTTTTTCCGGCTGCACTTCAGCATCTCAGCATGTGGAAGTTCTTGGGCCAGGGATTGAACCCATGCTGCAGCAGCCAGGACCTGAGCTGCTGCAGTGACAAGGCTGGATCCTTAACCCACTGCACAACAAGGAAACTCCAGGGTTAGTTATTATTTCTGTAATTGATGCTGTATCTGGGGGAATACATGAATTCATTCACCCAACAAATATTTGTGAAGCATCTCTGAAGTGTCAGGTGCTCGAAGAAAGAAATGGATTATGCATGTTTCTGGTACCAAAGTATTTTACAGTGAAATATGAAGAAACCATGCAAACAAATGAGTGCATTCAGTTGTTACGGGAACTGTGGCATAAATATGTGTGCGATACAGCAGGAGGATGAAGGAGGGACATCTGCCTTGGAGGGAAATGGGTCTGGGATATCATCATAAAAAGAAGGTACTTGAATTTAGTCTTGAAAGGTGGGGAAGGAGTAGGAAAAAGGTAGCAAGCATGAAAAAGCTTGACATCTACTGGAGACTATGCATAGTTTGGTACCAGTATGGATAGAGGGGATGCTACCATTAGTAAGTAGGAGTCAGATTGCACAAGTCTATGTCATGCTAAAGAGTTCGTATCATATTCTAAAGGCAGTGGAGCCAATGAAGGGTTTTTAGGTGGGGAATGATGTAATTGGTTTTATTGAGAGAAACTGAGGAAGAGGATGGAGCAGGACACATTAAGAAACTAATTCAGGAGTTCCTGTAATGGCACAGCAAAAACAATCCGACTGGTAACCATGAAGTTTCTGGTTCAAACCCTGGTCTCGTTCACTGGGTTAAGGATCCAGCATTGCCATGAGCTGTGGTGGGTACATGTTTCACATGGTCCAAAAACTAAGGGTGACTTTTACTTTTTTTTTTTTAGGGCAACACCCGAGGCATATGGAGGATCCCAGGCTAGGGGTCCAATCAGAACTACAGTTACAGGCCTACACCACAGCCAAAGTCACCAGATTTGAGCAGTGTCTTCAATCTACACCATAGCCCATGGCAACACCTGATCCTTAACCTACTGAGCAAGGCCAGGGCGAACCCACATCCTCATGGATCCTAGTTGGGTTTGTTAACAACTGAGCCATGACAGGAATGACAATTTTTCTTTTTTTTCTTTTTTGGCCATGCTTGAAGTATGTAGAAATTCCCCAGGCGAGGTATCGAACCCGAGCCACAGCAGCAACAGTGCCAGATCCTTAACCCACTGTGCCACAAGAGAACTCTGACTTTTATATTTTTATATGGTTGGGGGAAAATCAAAATATTAATGTTTCGTGACTTGTGAAAAGTATATGAAATTCAAATTTTAGTGTCCTTGGAGTTCCCGTCGTGGCGCAGTGGTTAACGAATCTGACTAGGAATCTGCAGGTTCGGTCCCTGCCCTTGCTCAGTGGGTTAACGATCCTGAGTTGCTGTGGCTCTGGTGTAGGCCGACCCCTAGTCTGGGAACCTCCATATGCCGCGGGAGCGGCCCAAAGAAATAGCAAAAAGACAAAAAAAAAAATTAGTGTCCTTAAATAAAATTTTATCGGACAGTAGCCATGCTTATTCATTCACATGTTGTGTATGTCTGCTATCTTGCTATGATTGGAGAGTTCAGTATTTGTCACTGAGACCTGAAATAGTTGCAAGTCCTAAAATATTTGCTCCCTGGCGCTTTGCAGAAAATGTTTGCCAACTTTGTTTGTTTGTTTTTCTTTTTAGGGCCGCACCGTGTCATATGGAGGTTCCCAGGCTAGGGGTTGAATCAGAGCTACAGCTGCTGGCCTACGCCACAGCCACAGCAATGCCAGATCCTTAACCCAGTGAGCAAGGCCAGAGATCAAACCCACAATCTCATGGTTCCTAGTCGGATTCCTTTCCGCTGCACCACGATGGGAACTCCCGTTGAACTTTGGATCTAGACAAAAGATAAGCGTTACTATAGAGTGGGAGGATGGGAGTGACTGAATCTGAACTCCAGTAATGAATAGAATGGATAGTTCTTGGCACCTAATTTGATGTAGGCAGCGAGGAGAATGAAAATCTCTAAGACAATTTTTTTGGTTAGAGTGTCTGTGTATAGAGTTACCAGTTATTCAATTTTGAATTAGGAGCAAAGAAATAATTTTGGAAAAGATATTTAAATTCCAGCTATTTTTATTTTATTTTTTAATTTTTTGTCTTTTTATGGCCGCACCTGCGGCATGTGGAGGTTCCCAGGGTAGGGGTCGTATCAGAGATGCAGCTGCCAGCCTATACCACAGCCACAGCCATGCCAGATCTGAGCTGCGTCTGTGACCTACACCACAGCTCAGGGCAACACTGGATCCTTAACCCGCTGAGCGAGGCCAGGGATCGAAGCCATTCCTCATGGATATTAGGTTCATTAACTGCTGAGCCATGACTGAAACTCCTAAATTCCAGGTTTTTTTAGATTGATATACCTGAAGTACATCCAGATGTTATTGGGATAAAGGATGGAACTCTGAAGGGAGGTCTCATCTTACAGAGATTCATGTGTTCATAGTGTATCACTGGTAGTTGAAGCTGGGAGATCAACCAGAGTCAATGGGTAGAACAGGGTTGCAAACTCAGTCATCTTAGGGACCAGGAAGACAAGGTATAAGCAAAAATTTGACAGAAAAGTTGGAGTTCCCGTCGTGGCGCAGTGGTTAACGAATCTGACTAGGAACCATGAGGTTGCGGGTTCGGTCCCTGCCCTTGCTCAGTGGGTTAAGGATCTGGTGTTGCCGTGAGCTGTGATGTAGGTTGCAGACGCGGCTCGGATCCCACGTTGCTGTGGCTCTGGCGTAGACCGGTGGCTACAGCTCCGATTGGACCCCTAGCCTGGGAACCTCCATATGCTGCGGGAGCGGCCCAAGAAATGGCAAAAAGACAAAAAAAAAAGAAAAGAAAAGTTGATAGAGATTTGAGTACTAAAATATAACTCATTTTCCCCTTCATTTTCATAGAAGGGCAAAATAAACATTTCAATAACAAAGATATTTTGCCAGTTTCACTCAGATTGGAGGGGAGGTAAGGAGTTCAGGAGACCATAGGGTATAGTGGGGAATAGGATGGTGTCAGGGATGGAGGTTATGGCTCAGCAATACCAACTTCCACTCACCAAGACTGACTTGCCTATAGCCAGTGCTGAGTGCCCCATCTGCCAGCAGCAAAGACCAATACTGTGTCCCCAGTATGGTGCCATTCCCCAGAGTGGGTGATCCATTGTCTACCCACAGGGCCCGTTCCACCTTGGGAGTTCTTATTGGAATAGACACTCTGGATATGGATCTAGCTTCCCTGTATGCAATGATTCTGCCAAAACTACCATCTGCAGACGCAGAGAATGCCTTATCCAACATCACGGTATCCACACAGCATTGCCTCTGATCAAGGAGCTTGCTTTATTGCAAATGAAGTACTGCAATGAGCCCATGCTTATGGAATTGCATGGTCTTACAATGTTGACCATCATTCTAAAGTAGCTGGCTTTAAGGATCTGGTGGCTCAGTGGGTTAAGGATCTAATATTGTCACTGCTGTGACTCGTCTCTGATCCCTTGCCCAGGAACTTCTGCAGGTTGCAGCCAATAAATTAAATGAAATAAATAAATAAATAAATAAATAAATAAATAAATACAGTAGCTGGCTTGATACTACTACTAAAGGGGGAACAGCCTGTAGAAGACTCAGTTACAGTGCCAGCTAGGTGGCAGTACCTTACTGGCCTGGGGCAGCATCCTCCAAGAGGCTCTATATGGTCTAAATCAGCATCTGATACACAGTAGTGTTTTTTTTTCCATAGCCGGGATTGACAAGTCCAGGAATCCAGGGGTTAGACATGGGAATGGCATCACCTCCTTTTTACCTTAGTCATATATTAGCAGAATTTTTGCTTTCAGTCTCCATGACGTTATGCTCTGTTGGTCTAGAAGTCATGCCCTGCGATTAAAGTCAACAGAAAACTACAACAACCCAATCTAGGAGGAATGAAGGTTTAGGTCACCCCATGAGGCAAAGAATCACTACAGCTGAAGTGCTTGCTGAGGGCAAAGAGAATATGTTCTCATTTCTTAGCAAGTTTGATGATCGTAATACAATATTGTTCTCTATACTCACTATAGTGTGCATTAGATCTCTCTATACCACTCATTTCATGCAAAGGGAATACGGAAAGAGTAGTGGAAGATGGTGAGGACTAAATACCACTTATGACCGTGTGACCAGTTGAAGAAATAGACTGTAATTGTCATGAGTATTTCTTCCCTTTTTTTGTTACTGTATTAATCTGCTCAGGCTGTCCTAACAGAAAACCACAGATGTACTCACTTAAACAACAGAAATTTCATTTTCTCACAGTTCTGGAGGCTGGAAGTCCAAGATCAAGACACTGATGGGGTTGGTTTCTGATGAGAAGTCTCTTCCAGGCTTTCAGACAGCTGCCTTCTTGGTGTGTCCTCACATGGCCTTTCTTCTGTGTGTGTGCCCTATGGTGTCTCTTCCTCTTTTTATAGGGACTTTCATCCTAGTAGATTAGTGCCTCCACTTTATGACCTCATTTAACTTTAATTACTTCCTTAAGGGTCCTATCTGCAAATATATAGTCACATTGGGAGTTAGGGTTACAACATATGGATTTGAGAACATAATTCATTCCATAACAGTTACAAATAATGTGTGTGTGTGTGTGTGTGTGTGTGTGTGTGTGTGTGTGTAGCAAATATTCCTGTTTGCATCCTTTTCTGATGGCTGTATCATCTGACATAAAATGTATTGGTAATAATTAACTTTGGCGTTCCCGTCGTGGCTCAGTGGTTAACGAATCCTACTAGGAACCATGAGGTTGCAGGTTCGATCCCAGGCCTCGATCAATGGGTTAAGGATCCGGCTTTGCCATGAGCTCTGGTGTAGGTCGCAGACATGGTTCAGATCTGGTGTTGCTGTGGCTGGGTGGAGGCTGGCAGCTGTAGTTTGGATTAGACCCCTAGCCCGTTAACCTCCTTATGCTGCTGGTACGGCCCTAAAGACAAAAGACAGAAAAGGCGAAAAAAAAAACCCCACACACCCCCAAATCCTCTATCTGGAAAGGTTTTATTCTTCAGAAAGAAAATTTATGGAACAGGACCAGCTAAGGCTATCTTTAAGGTAAAAGATGAGGCAGTCTGATGGATTTCAAATTCAATCTGGTATGAATAAGCATCATTAAGTACAGGTCTATCTTCTAAGAAAAATAATCTGTTATGGTGGAAGGAAGTCCTGATGGTGAGGCCCCGCAGTCTGTGACCATCTCCTATCTCAGCATCGACAAAGCAAGTGAGCTGGCGGTCCAGCAACTCCACACCCTTTACTTTATGCCAGAGTTTACCCTCCACGACGGCCTGGTAAACTAAGAATGCCATAGAGACTTGGGCGGCTTCTCCTATATCAAATTCCATCATTTCTAAGTAATGTGGGTGGATGCCCATCCAGGCGACCGGGACGGGCGGGGAGGAGGGGCAACTAATGGGCACCAGCGAGGCGAAAATACAGCCTGCCGACTGTGGCAGCCAGGTGGGCTCGCGGGTTTCCCGAGCCCTGCAGGGCGGTGCGCCGCTGGTGCAGCACCGGCCGGCGCCGGCCGGAAGCAGGGGCTCGCCCGCCTAAGTTCCGCTTTGCTGCCGCCGGCTGCTTCAGGGCTGGAGGGCTCATATCCTTATTTTCCTTTTCTGTTTCAGAAACCTATCCAGGTTACATTACATTCAGTCATTATGCCTCTTAAGGCTCCTTTTGGCTGTGACAGTTGGTCTTTTTAATTTTAAGGACTCCCATTTCACCGTGCCCTCATCTATTCTTGACTCTGTTGCCCATTTCCCCACATTTTTCTCTGCTTGTATTTATTGCCAACTCCCTGAATACATAATTTGTTAAATACTGCTTTTAAAGGTATTATTATTTTTCCTTAAGATATTTGTCCCCATTTGGTTGGCAGGTGTTCTCAAAAATGTCAAAGATATCTTCTAAAAAAGATGAAGATTCTATGGTCAGTAGGCATCTAGTTTTTTATTTTTATTTCTTATAATTTTTCTTTTCTTTAATTATTTTTAGGGCCGCTCCTGCAGCATATGGAAGGTCCCATGCTAGGGGTCCGTTCGGAGTTGAGCTGTCGGCTTACACCACAGCCACAGCAATAGGGGATGTGAGTCTTGTTGCAGCTTGCAGCAACACTGGATCCTTAACCCACTGAGGGAGGCCAGGGAACCTGAATTGTCATGGATACTAGTTGGGTTCTTAACCCGCTGAGCCATAATAGGAACTCCCACATTTTTAGAATTCTGTTTTCCTCTTGCAAATTTCCCTCAGGTTAATCACATTCTTCCATCCTCACTACTACAAATTATAGACAGTGTGGTATGGTTTGGGGGAACCCGGAAAGAGAAGTGTTAGCTTGGAGGTTAGTCAGACCAGGGTTTGAATTCCAGAGCTACCATTATTCCAGCTATTTGGATGTTGGGCAATTTCATTTAACCTGATTTTCTAATTATCTGTAAAATAGCTGGAGAGAAGGCAGAACTTTACCTAAGATTTATATTTACATAAACAGATTAACAAGAGAAAAGCATTTAATTTTAGTTAATATTTTTGCATATGGTGTTATTTACAGGAAAATGACTCAAAAAGCAGTTACGCATCATTTTTACTGCTTAAATATCTGTGATGATCTTATCTTCTAACATAGGTTGCTAATGTAATTATGGCATCTGATTACAATATTAAGTGGGGTAAATAATAATTGTCTAGGATTATTATTATCACTATTGGCTAGGATTATTAATTGTTGTAATTATTTTGTTATTATTTATTAATATGCCTATTGTTATTGCTAATATAATTATGGCATCTGATTACAGTATTGTGTAGGGGTAAATAAAAATTGCCTAGGATAACTGAAAATTAATAAACAAATGTTTGACATGAAGTACTTCCTATAGACTCTTCAATCATGAACAAGCCAGGATAGCAAGATTTTTGTCTGCTCTGCTCATCCAGCACCTAGAATCATGCCAGTTACGTGAGGAAGATGCTTAGTAAATATTTTAATTAATGCTAAGTGAATAAAAATATTTTTAATGCAGAGTTTGATGGAGAGGGGCAATGAACTACATAATATTACAAGTTTAAATAATTTTAAACTTTAATTTTAAACATAATGCTACATAAAAGCATTCTATGCAGAAAATATTTCTGCCGTAAAATGCTATCAGCTTGTCATCTGAAAAAACTGAATATTAGATTCCATTGAATATTAAAATTTAATCTGTAACCATATCTTACAGAAGGTAGAGGTTCAGTGTTAGCATTCTTTTTTTTTTTTTTTTTTGCCCTTTTGCCTTTTCTAGGGCTGCTCCCACAGCATATGGAGGTTCCCAGGCTAGGGGTCTAATTGGAGCTGTAGCCGCCAACCTATGCCAGAGCCACAGCAATGCAGGATCCAAGCCTTGTCTGCAACGTACACCACAGCTCACAGCAATGCCAGACCCTCAACACACTGATCAAGGTCTGGAATCGAACCCGCAGCCTCATGGTTCCTAATCGGATTCGTTAACCACTGAGCCACGATGGGAACTCCACTCCAGCATTCTTTTTCATGGTTGTTTGCAGGCTGCACATTCATATTTAGTATGTACTGAGTGTCTAAATTTTACTAGGTAGGTACTGTGCTGGGCATGTACTTTATATGAGGCAGAGAACATAGTGGTTACGATAATTTTTCTCAAAATATATGGTACTTGAGGCCTTACACTACAGCCCCTGAAATGTGGGATCTGAGCCACATCTGCAACCTACACCATAGCTCATGGCAACGCCTGATCCTTAACCCACTGAGCAAAGCCAGGGATCAAACCTGCATCCTCATGGATACTAGTTGGATTCATTTCCGCTGCGCCACAATGAGAACTCCCATGGCCTGTCTCTTCTTTTCTTTCTTTTTCTGTTCTTCTTTTTTTTTTTTTTGGCTGCAACTTTGCATAGGAAATTTCACCAGGAAACTTATTCTCAGTTTGTTTATCAGTAGAATGTAAATAGCTATAATAGCTACCTCATATGGTTCTTCTAAGAATAATAAGAGATAAAGCATTCAAGATGGTAGCAGAATGCCAGGCATATAGAAATTGCTCAGTAAATGTTAGCTATTATTTACTACTGTAAGGAAGGGGAAATAATGTTCCTTCTACCTTTCTGATTTCTTTTTTCTTTTCTTTCTTTTTTCTTTTTTTTTTTTTTTTTTTGCTTTTCAGGGCCACACCCATGGCATATGGAGGTTCCCAGGCTAGGGGTCTAATCGGAGCTACAGCTGCCAGCCTATGCCACAGCCACAGCAATACCAGATCCGAGCTGCATCTGTGACCTACACCACAGCTCACAGCAATGCCGGGTCCTTAACTCACTGAGTGAGACCAGGGATCGAACCTGCAACCTCATGGTTCCTAGTCAGATTCATTTCCAATGCACCACGATGGGAACTCCCTACCTTTTTGATTTCTTAACTGAGACTCTCATAATAAAAGACAGATTGGAGTTCCCTGGTGGTGCAGTGGGTTAAGGATCAAGCATTGTCATTCTTGTGGTTCAGGTCACTGCTCTGGTGTGGATTCAACCACCGGCCTAGCAACTTTTGTATTCACTAGTGCAGACAAAAAAGAAAAAAGAAAAGAAAAGCAAACAGAAGTTTATGAACATGTATATCACATGCATACCTGGGGAGATAAATACCTGGGGAAAAATGAGTAACTTAAAGAAGTGGTTTTAGCATCCGGGATTAAATATCATTTGACTAGGTAGAGGAGAGAGGGGTGTAGACCTCTTAGGGAAGAGTAGATGATTTTTAGGAAATTGAATGGGCCCTGAGGTATGATAGTTTGTGACAAAGTTGCCTGGGTGTGGTGTTGACTTCTAGTCTCTCTCCTGTGATAAGAGTCAAACGTCCCTGGTTGTTGAAATTCCTGGGGAGGGGATTTATCACCGTTGGGTTCGTTTTGGAGGATCTGTTTGTAAGGGGAAAAGAGAAGTTTCAAGAAAGTCTCTCCCTGCATTCGTTGCTTTTCACGTGCCTACAGCTCAAAATCAATGTACCAAAGCAGCATATTTTGGGGTGGCATGTCCTGAACTCCTAATGTCATATTTTGGGGTGGCACATTCTTCTACTCTTCACCACCCATTTGTTTTTATTATATCATCATCCCTGCTACTAACTTCTGTCTTTTGGGGAGCCCTAATTGGATTATGACTGGACAATTTTACAGCCTTCTAATTTATCTCCTGTCTTATATTTCTCTCTCTTTTTCATCCTCTATGTGGATATTAGGGTAATAGATTTAAAAAAAAATTTTTTTTTGGCTGCACCCGTGGCATGCGAAAGTTCCTCAGGCCAGGGACTGAACCCATGCCACAGCTGTAACCAGAGCCACAGTAGTGATGATGCCAGATCCTTAACCCACTGAGCCATGCAGGAACTCCACAATATATACAAATATTGAATATTATGTTGCACACTTAAAAAATACAATGTGTGTTAATTATATTTCAATTTTTGAAATTATAGGGAAAAATAGAATGCACACTCAAAAACCCCAATATCTTATTTATGCTATTAATGTATTTGAATTTTGATTTATATACTTCCCATTAGGCGCTCAGAAGTAGAGGAATGATTTATTTCCAGGATGATACTAGCATACTAGGAAAATCATTTGGAAGTTCCTGGGCTGATGATCAAACCCTTGCCGCCTCAGCATCAACACTGGATCCTTAACCTGCTGCGCCACAGCAGGAACTCCTGAAAAAAAACAAAATCTTAATGTGACACTAAATTCTGTATAGGTTTATATTAAAAATACAATCTATAGAACACTAAACATTTTCTTCTTTCAGAACTCATATACTATACTTTTTTGTTTATTTTTTACAGTAGATATATGCATTTTTTAAATTTAATTTTAATTTGATTTTGGAGTATAATTGATTTACAATGTTGTGTTACTTTCGGGTATACAGCTAAGTGATTTAGTTGTACATACACAGCAGACATATTTTAAAAACATTTGCAATAGATAGGAATAACTTTCTCATTCAAAACAGAAACTCAAAAGCCATGAAGGAAAAGACTAAAAGATCTGACTACAAAAGAATTCATTATTTTTATATGGCAAAAGTCAGAAAATAGTTCCCAGTGTGGTGCAGTGGGTTAAGGGTACCCACTTAGGTCACAGCTGTGGCTCCGAATCAATCCCTGGCCCAGGAATATGCCTCAGATGCGGTAAAAAAACCAAACCAAATAAAAAAAAAAATTCATGAGGAGTTCCCGTCATGGCACAGTGGAAACAAAACTGACTAGGAACCATGAGGTTGTGGGTTCGATCCCTGGCCTTGCTCAGTGGGTTAAGGATCCAGCATTGCCATGAGCTGTGGTGTGGGTTGCAGACGAGGCTTGGATTTGGCGTTGCTGTGGCGTAGGCCGGCAGCTGTAGCTCTGATTAGACCCCTAGCCTGGGATCCTCTATATGCTGAGTGTGTGGCCCTAAAAAGCAAAAAAAAAAAAAAAGACAGATAGACAGGCAGAAAGAAGGAAAGAAAGAAGTAATTAATAGTCTTGGAGAAAAGATTTGCAACATGCACAACAGAGGCTGAAGATCCTTAAATAAAAATCCCTCACAACTTCATAAGAACAATATTTCTTGGAGTTCCCCCATGGCTCAGCATAACCTGCTGAGGATGCGGCATTGTCACTGCTGTGATTCTGGTCATAGCTGTGTCAAGGGCCCAATACTTGGGCTGGGAACTTCCATGTCTGGCCCAGGAACTTATAAATGTCTCTGGTGTGGCAAAAAAAAAAAAAAAAAAAAGAACAATATTTCTTTTCTCGAATTCTTTTTTTTCATGTTGTGGCTGCTCCTGTGACATATGGAAATTCCCAGGCGAAGGGATGAATGAAGCTGCTACTGCTGGCCTACACTGCAGTTTCCGCATCCTCTACCCTCGTGGATACTAGTCAGATTCTTAACCCGCCTGAGCCACAACAGGAACTCCCAAATCTTCCTCCTTTTTTTTCCGTCACCCACACCAGACAAAAATCAACCTTGCAGTCAGATGTGTTGGGAAAAGGCAGATGGCGCCACTTAGAGACAGATTGACAGATTGTAGGATGTACTAAACCTATTAGATTCTGCAGTGCATTTCTTTTTCATTCTCTGAACACTTCCACGGAGGGTAGTAGTTTATTGATTGAGTTTTTAAAAATAAAATCTGTGAACTTACATTAGCAAAACTTCAAATCCACATCAGGACAAAGACAGTAAGTTTAGAAACTCCTTACAACTTCCCCCCATCCCGTTTTTCTTCATGGAATTAACACTTGTTAATATTTTATTTTCTTAAAACTCTCTTTTTTTTTTTCAGGGCTGTGCCCTCGGCATATGGAAGTTCCTGGGTTAGGGGTCGAATTGGAGCTGCAGCTGCCGGTCTACACCACAACCATGGCAAAGTCAGATCCGAGCCTAATCTGCGACCTATGCCATAGCTCATAGCAACACCAGATCCTTAACCCACAGAGCAAGGCCAGGGATCGAACTTGCATCCTCACGTGTAGTAGTCAGGTTTTTAACCCATTGAGCTACAACGGGAACTTCCCTAAAAGTCTATTTATACAGGTGAATAATGTCAGACAAAAATGTTTCACGGAGTTCCCATCATGGCTCAGTGGTTAACGAATCCCACTAGGAACCATGAGGTTGCGGGTTCAATCCCTGGCCTTGCTCAGTGGGTTAAGGATCTGGCGTTGCCGTGAGCTGTGGTGTAGGTTGCAGACGTGGCTCGGATCCCGAGTTGCTGTGGCTCTGGCGTAGGCCGACGGCTGCAGCTCTGTTTTGACCCCTAGCCTGGGAACCTCCATATGCTGCGGGAGTGGCCCAAGAAATGGCAAAGAGACAAAAAAAAAAAAAAAAAGTTTCACATCAGTCCGTGCATTTAACATAGATCCAAACATGTTACACTGGGAAAACAGTTTACCCTTTAGAACAAGGGGATCTTCCTAAAACACTTTTGAAAATTTTCAAGAGCTCAAGAAGTCATGGAGGTGGAGAAGGTACAAGTACTTGGAAAAACTCTCACATTGGAAGCTTATGAGAGATCATTAGCAGTTCATAAACACTGCATATGAGACACAAATGGATCTAGCCTAGAATGTTTCTCAAGTTAGAACTGAAAACAGATGGCTCCTATGGCTGAAAGATGAAAGTAGAAATTCAGGCTTCGCCATTTGGAAACTGGTACTCGATGAAATCACATTATTTCCCAGCAATTCAGTTTCCTCATTTTTGGTTTAGAGTGATGATCCAGAAGTTTCCACTGTGGCTCAGGGGTAACGAACCCAACCAAGATCCATGAGGACTGGGTCCATGAGGATGCGGGTTCAATCCCTGGCCTTGCTCAGGATCTGACATTGCTGTGAGCTGTGGTATAGGTCACAGACACAGCTTGGATCTGGCATTGCTGTGGCTGTTGTGTAGGCCAGCTGCTGTAGCTCTGATTCGACTCCTAGCCTGGGAACTTCCATAAGCCACGGCTGTGGCCCTAAAAAAAAAAAAAAAAAAAGTGATGATCTAGTGAGGTCAAGTGAGGTAATAGATAAGAATTTGTACTTAGGCATTCATCATGGCACAGCAGAAATGAATCGGACTAGCATCCATGAGGATGCAGGTTCAATCCCTGACCTTGCTCGGTGGGTTAAGGATCTGACATTGCCATGAGCTGTGGTGTAGCTCAAAGATGCACCTTGGATCCTGAGTTGCTGTGGCTGTGCTGTAGGCAGGCAGCTGTAGCTCCAATTCAACCCCTAGCCTGGGAACGTCCATGTGACGTGGGTTGTGGGTTTGGCCCTAAAAAGCAAAGCAAAAAGAAAAAAAGAAAAAGAAAGCAAGGAGTTCCCATTGTGGCTCAGTGGTTAACGAATCTGACTAGGAACCCTGAAGTTTCAGGTTTGGTCCCTGGCCTTGCCCAGTGCGTTAAGGATCTGGTGTTGCCATGAGCTGTGGTATAGGTCGCAGGTGCAGCGCAGATCTGGTGTTGGTTGCTGTGGCTCTGGTGTAGGCCAGTGGCTACTGTTCTGATTAGACCCCTAGCCTGGGAACCAGCCCTAGAAAAGGCAAAAAGACAAAAAAAAAAGAAAGAAAGAAAGAAAGAAAGAAAGAAAAACAAAACAAAAATCTAATGGCTGTTTGTAATTACCTGTATGGGAAAAAAAGAAAGGATATATTTATATGTAGGATTGATACACTTTGCTGTACAACTAAAACTAATACAACATTGTTAGTCAACTATACTCCAATAAAATTAAAATCTAACGGCTTAGTTGTATATCAGACAATATGGCTACATGGCTAATGGTGGCATTCCCACATGTGCATTTTTTTTCTTTTTCCTTTATTAGGGTCACACCCGTGGCATATAGAAGTTCCCAGGCTAGGGGTTAAATCAGAGCTGCAGCTGCCGGCCACAGCAACACCAGATCAGGAGCCACATCTGGGACCTAGACCACAGCTCACCACAACGCCAGATCCATAACCCACTGGAGGCCAGGAATTGAACCTACATCCTTATGGGTTTTACTCAGGTTCTTAACCCTTTGAGCCGGTATGGGAACTCCCAACCTGTGCATTTTTGTGTGTTGAGCAGAGTGAAAAATTGGGCAGTCAATGGTTCTTTGTGCCACGGGCCGGGGAACAGGAAAGTTTATGGAATATCCAGTAACTATGGAAACATAACATGTCTCTAAAGGTCAATAAAATCCCTTTTTACTTTGTGTTCTTTTTTTTTTTTTTTTGTCTTTTTGCCATTTCTTGGGCCTCTCCCACGGCATATGGAGGTTCCCAGGCTAGGGGTCGAAATCGGAGCTGTAACCGCCGGCCTACGCCAGAGCCACAGCAACTCGGGATCCGAGCCACGTCTGCAACCTACACCACAGCTCACGGCAACGCCAGATCGTTAACCCACTGAGCAAGGGCAGGGACCGAACCCGCAACCTCATGGTTCCTAGTCGGATTCGTTAACCACTGCGCCACGACGGGAACTCCCTCACTTTGTGTTCTATATAGCAAACATTCTTACCTCTTCTGTATTTTCTTATATTTTTGCTTGTCCATTTCCCTATTGTATTTCTTCCTCTTCTTAAAAAACCATTGATTTATCTGCAAAAATATGAAGTGGGGGAGGTGAATACTCCAGACTAAGGATATTGGTTCGTGTGGCTAAGCGTGGTACACAAGGGACTGTGCCAGTAAAGCAATCTATAGTCATACCTGTCTTTCTGTCATGCTAAATTCAAATGCTAGTAATAGACTCTTTCTTCTTGTGAGGCATTTGTTTAATTTAAAGGTTGTCCAAAGAGTGTCCATGAGTGGTTTGCTGACTAATCTTTTCTGAGGATATGGTTCCTTATTTTTCTTTCCCCCCGCTTTTTTATCTTTCTTTCGTGTCTTTTTCAGTTTCTCTTCTATGTCCTCTTCCTTTTCTTCTCCTCTTCTTTTTTCTCTGCATTTTTTCTCTTCCCTCTCATCTTTATCATGAATCCTATGTGATTTCTCTGGATCACAAGACAGAGCTGGTGGGTTTTGTGCAGCAAGATCTGTGGAAGAAAATTAAATTCTAGGATTTCCTGTCGTGGCTCAGTGTAAAAGAATCTGACTAGTATCCATGAGGATGCAGATTCAATCCCTGGCTTCGCTCAGTGGGTTAAGGAACTGGCGTTGCCATGAGTTGTGGTGTAGGTTTCAGACATGGCTCAGATCCAGTGATGCTGTGGCTGTGGTATAGGCTGGTGGCTACAGCTCCAATTTGACCCCTAGCCTGGGAACTTCCATATGCCACAGATGTGGCCATAAAAAGACATAAAAAAAAAAATCAAGCTGCAGCCAAATTTGAGATTCAGATTATAGTCAATATTCTTTAGTGTGAGAATATTTGATTTTTATAACCCAGGCATGTGTACGTTGTTGGAAAGCAGAAGAAAGGAAAAGTAAAGTTGTCCAAGCCTATGAAGATTTTCATGGAGTTGCCATCGTGGCACAGCGGAAATGAATCCGACTAGGAGCCTTGAGGTCGCTGGTTCGATCCCTGGCCTTGCTCAGTGGGTTAAGGATCTAGTGTTGCTGTGAGCTGTGGTGTAGGTCGAAGATGTGGCTTGGATCCATGTTGCTGTGGCTGTGGTGTAGGCCGGCAGCTACAGCTCGGATTTGACCCCTAGCCTGGGAACCCCCGTATGAGCTACAGCTCCAATTTGACCCCTAGCCTGGGAACCCCCATATGCCTTGAGTTTGGGCCTAAAAAAAAAAAAGAGAGAGACAAAGACTTATTTTTAAGTGAACTTGAAATGAAATAGCTATGATTGACCTTATTTAAAGAACTATTCAGGGGAAACTCCATATGCCATGGGAGCAGCCCTAGAAAAGACCAAAAAAAAAAAAAAAAACTATTCAGGCTATGGAAAATTTTCCATATATTTCAGTTTTCCCAGGATTGTCTTGTATATATCCATGTCTTGCCATAAATATTAATATTAATATTAACCAAACAACCTTTACTATAAAGTGCTCTGGTTTAAAGCACATTTGAAATGATTCCTCAATCCTTTTTTTTTTTTCCCCTTTTTTGGCTGTACCTGCAGTATATGGCAGTTCCCAGGCCAGGGATCAAATCCAAGCTGCATCTGCAACCTACATCACAGCTATGGCAACATTGGATCCTTAACCCATTGCGCCACAGCGGGAACTCCTTCACTTATTAATGAAATCAAATCAGTAATTTATAAATATCCAGATAGCTGAGAAAAATATAATTAGGAAATTAGTAGACAGCAATAATTATTAAGACAATAAAGTGTTGTTGTACAGAGGGATAAATTAACCACTGGAACTGAAAGGGAGTCTAAAAACAGATCAAGTATATAATCAAAATACTCCATTGTGATCATGGAGAATTATGGGTTGGTAAGGGAAGTAATGAGCTATTTAATATTGCTATTAAATTTATATAAAAATTGAGCTGCTAGTCACCCAAGATCCCATGAAGGAAGTGGAAAGAAAAAATCTGGAGAAAAAAAAATATATATATGGAGTTCCCGTTGTGGCGCAGTGGTTAACGAATCCGACTAGGAACCATGAGGTTGCGGGTTCAGTTCCTGTCCTTGCTCAGTGGGTTAACGATCCGGCGTTGCCGTGAGCTGTGGTGTAGGTTGCAGACGTGGGTCGGATCCCGAGTTGCTGTGGCTCTGGTTTTGCCCCCGGGCTACAGCTCCAATAGACCCCTAGCCTGGGAACCTCCATATGCTGCGGGAGGGGCCCAAAGCAACAGCAAAAAGACTAAATAAATAAATAAATAAAAGAAAAGAAATCATCCATCCTTAGTAAAGAAAAAAAGGAAAAAAAAAAGAAGTGGGATAACGATGTTATCAGAATGAAGTTGATGAGTTAAAGCTAATTGAAAGACATGGTTAATTTTGGAACTTAAGTTATTTCCAGAACTACTTTAGAAAATACATATATTGGCACCATATCTCTTAAAACCTGTTTGTAAGCATCCAAATCAGTAAAAACCTTTTTGAAAGCAAATTTGAAAGTATCCGCTAGTTGCAAGGTATACATAGACTTCAAGAAATTCAAGAAATACTTGCTCATCAACATGACTTTTTTACTTTTTTGAGGTGGGCTATGCCCATGACATGCAAAAGTTCCTGGGCCAGGGATTGAACCTGTACCATAGCAGCAATCAGAGCCACAGCAGTGACACCACTGAATATTTAACCCACTGAGCCACCAGGGAACTCCTCAACACAACCTTCTGTGTAAAAGGATGTTTACTGTAATATTACAGGCAATGTAACTTTTTTTTTTTGGTCTTTTTGTCTTTTTGCCTTTTTAGGCAAAAGGCCCAAAAAGGGATCCCGAGCAGTGGGATCCAAGACACAGCTGCAACCTACACCACAACTCCCGACAATGCTGGATCCTTAACCCACTGGGATCGAGACCAGGGATCGAACCCTCAACCTCAGGGTTACTAGTTGGATTCATTTCCTCTGGGCCACAGTGGGAACTCCTAGTATAATCTTATGTATATAAAAACTACATACTCAAATAATGTACAGGTATGGAAGGAGTTTGAATGACACCTAATGTAAGAAGAAGAATGGAATAAGTGGAACTATTATATTGATAACCCCACGGAATACCTGCTGACCGAGAAGCACCTGAGCTGTGTAGCAAGCTTATTTCATGTCTCTTTGTGCCCTGGAGATGTTGCAGGTGGTCCATATATTGTCCATCTTGGGTTAAAAACTGCAGTATTGAACTCTTGGTCCCGTTGAAGCTCAGGACTTTGATTTCATCCTCCAAAGCTTGATTTACATTGCAGTTCAGGCTAAACCAGTTTTTCTGTGAAAGAGAAGCTCCTGTGGGGCCTGAAAATCAAAAGTCAAGTAGTAATGAGTTTCTACGATTTGGTTACAGGTACAAGAACAATTAAGAATGGAGTTAGGAGTTCCCGTCGTGGCGCAGTGGTTAACAAATCCGACTAGGGAACCATGAGGTTGCGGGTTCGATCCCTGCCCTTGCTCAGTGGGTTAATGATCTGGCGTTGCCGTGAGCTGTGGTGTAGGTTGCAGACGTGGCTCGGATCCCACATTGCTGTGGCTCTGGTGTAGGCCGGTGGCTACAGCTCCGATTCGACCCCTAGCCTGGAAACCTCCATAGGCGGAAGTTGCGACACTAAAAGACAAAAAGACCCCCCCCCCAAGAAAAGAAGAAGAACGGAGTTAAAAAAAAGAAACCCCACAACATTGTAAATGAACTCGGTTTCAACAAAATTTAAAAAATGAAAAAAAAGATACTTTAGAATTTTAAAAAATGGAGTAAAAAATACCAAGCAATGTATTTACTTGTTACCTGATTTCTATTTAATTCACTTACTCCAACTTTTGGATTTTGTGAGGTTGTCACCAGCTTTCAGCCCTTGTTGACACAGGTACATGATTGTTTTGCTCTGGGTCTTCTGTCCTAGATGCTCTGCTACATTTTCAGAGATAAAATTCTCAGTTTTACCTAAGAGAAGTTCTGAAAAAGACAAATAGTTTATTGTTGTAGAAACACAATCAAAAGCTTTTGTAAGTGAATGACTGAATTTTCTTTTTCTTTTGTTCCCCCCTGTCTTTTTAGGGCTGCACCTGCGGCATATGGAGGTTTCTAGGCCAGGGGTTGAATTGGAGTTACAGCTGCCAGCCTATGCCACAGCCACAGCAATGCTGGACCTGAGCCGTGTCTGTGACCTACACCATAGTTTATAGCAATGCCAGATCCTTAACCCACTGAGTGAGGCCAGGGATTGAACCTACATCTTCATGGATACTAGTCAGGTTCATTTCTGCTGAGTCACAATGGGACTCCTGACTGGATTTTCTGTTTCCCAGAATGTTTCTTTTTAAAAATTAATTGTTTATTTATTTTTTGCTTTTTAGGACCACACCCAAAGCATATGGAATTTCCCAGGCTAGGGGTCTAATCAGGGCTGCAGCTGCCAGCCTACACCACAGCCACAGCAATGAAGGCTCTGAGCCTCATCTGCAACCCACACCACAGTTCACCGCAATGCTGGATCCTTAACCTACTGATCAAGGCCAGGGATTGAACCTGTGTCCTCATGGATGCTAGTCGGGTTCATTAATCACTGAGCCATAAGAACTCCATGTCTTATATTTTTATAAGCTATTCTTCTTCATTCCTTTAACCTTCCATTCAATTTGGAATTTCCCTTTCTTTGATTTCATAATTTTTGTTTTATCATATTATACACTTATTAATTTAACTATAATTTGAATAATTTTACATATGCCAAACAATTCTCTATACTTACAGTGAATGGGTTTTTTGTTTTTTGTTTTTTTGTTTTTTTTGCCTGTTGTCTTTTTTTAGGGCCACACGCATGGCAGCATATGGAGGTTCCTAGGCTAGGGGTCTAATTGGAGCTGTTGCTGCCAGCCTATACCACAGCCACAGCAATGCCAGATCCGAGCCGCATCTGCAACCTACACCGTTGCTCACAGCAATGCCAGATCCTTAACCCGCTGAACAAGGCCAGGGATCAAACCTGCAACCTCATGGTTCCTAGTCGGATTCGTTTTCGATGCGCCACGACGGGAACTCCTTTTTTTTAATGAAAAAATTTTTTTTGCTTTTTAGGATTACACCCATGCCATATGGAGGTTCCTAGGCTAGGGGTCAAATCAGTACTGTAGCTTCTGGCCTATGCCATAGCCACAGCAAAGCCAGATTCAAGCTGAGGGGCCACTAACGAAGCCAGGGCCTCATGGATACTAGTTGGATTCATTTCCATAATGTGCCACAATGGGAACTCCTGGTTTTGGTTTTTTAGCTAAGAAAAATAGTTAAGTATTTGTAAGGTTTTAAACAGAGAAAGGAACATAAAAAGATTTTGTAGAAGCAATGCCAAGTAGTTATGTTGTGAGCCACACGGGAAGTCCCGAACATAAAAAGATTTTGTTTGAAAGAGGCTCTGTCTGCCAAGGGGGAATGGCTGGGAAGGGAGCTACCGAGGAGAAGGGGCATTAGGTATAGAGGCAGTAGAGTGGTGGTGGTCAAGGGCTTTAGAGAGAGGAGGGGGCCTGGAGGAATAAGTGGCAGAAGAGGTACTGAGGGTCCATTGAAGGTTGGGAAACGGAGGTGAGGGAGAGGGAAGTGAGAGGAGTGACCAGGTTTCAGGCTCCGTCCAGGGATGCACAGTGGTGCTCCTGCAGGCAGTGAACTAGTGGGAGAAGATCCTGAGTCTGATCGTGGGTGGGATGAACTTACTTCACCTTCTAAGACCACTGAAGCCAGGAAATGCATGAGATCACTAAGGAGAGGCTGCCGAGGGTCAGCTGGGTGCAGAATTCAGCAAACACACATCTTGCTTTATTGTGGAGTGTTTTTTTATGAGTAAAATCTTGAACTTATGGTCCACAGTTTAAAATCAAGAGGAGAGAGTTCCCATTGTGGCACAGTGGAAATGAATCTGACTAGGAACCATGAGGTTTCGGGTTCGATCCCTGGCCTCTCTCAGTGGGTTAAGGATTTGGCATTGCCGTGAGCTGTGGTGTAGGTCGCAGATGTGGCACTGATCTGGTGTTGCTGTGGCTGAGGCGTAGGCCGGTAGCTGTAGCTCTGATTAGACCCCTAGCCTGGGAACCTCCATATGCTGTGGGTGTGGCCCTAAAAAGCAAAAAAAAAAGAAAGAAAGAAAGAAAAATCAGCCTCGTTCAGTGGGTTAAGGAGCCAACATTGCTGTGAGCTGTGGTGTAGATCGCAGCTCAGATCCCACATTGCTGTGGCTCTGGCAGAGGCCGGCAGCTACAGCTCCAATGGACCCCTAGCCTGGTAACCTCCATATGCCAAGGGTGCAGCCCTGAAAAGACCAAAAAAAAAAAAGACGTATGAAGTAGGTCAATAAATACTGACACAGGACAATTTTCCAGAGATAAAAAAATAACTTCCAATTAACATTACAATAGAATAAGTTTGTTAGATTGAGTAACAAATTTGACAAATGCTCACTGAATCAGAGGGCTTCCTGGGGAATTTCATCAACATTTAAATAATCATTAAACCCTTCACAAACTCTACCATAAAACAGAAAAGAAAGGGATTCAAATCATTAATTAATTTCCCTTTCTCTGCTCTGTCATTTCCATCCACAATGTAAACATATTGTATTCATTACCTGGTTAGGAAAACTAAAACTGTTGAATCCTACATCACTCAATTGCTACCACCCCATTTCTTCTGCTTTTTTGTTTGTTTGTTTGTTCTTTTTAGGGCCACACACACAGCATATGGAGGCTCCCAGGCTAGGGGTCTAATCGGAGCTGTAGCTGCCGGCCTTCACCACAGCCACAGCAATGCTAGATCCAAGCTGCGTCTGCAACCTACACCACAGCTCATAGCAACGCCAGATCCTTAACCCACTGAAGAAGGCCGGGGATCGAACCCCCAGCCTCATGGTTCCTAGTCGGATTTGTTTCCACTGTGCCACCACGGGAACTCCTACCACCCCATTTCTTCATCTTCCTGTACATCAAAATCTTTGAAAGTGTTCTATTTGCTGTTTGCAGGGTGGTGATTTTTTTTTTTTCCTGTTTATTGTCTCCTGACTTTACTCCAAGCAGGCTTCACAGCCACTCTACACAGACACTTCTCTTGTCCAAGGCACAAATTAATGACCTTAACACAGCAAATATCTACCGATCAGTTAGTTCCCTGGTCCCCTCTTACTTGAAGTATTAGGAGCTCTCTCCATCTGGAAAAGATTTCTTCTTAGTGTTTCCAGGATCCCATCCTTTCCTGAGATTCCTTCCATGTCAATGTCTGCACGTTCCAAGTTTTCTTCCCTTGTTAATTGTCTCCCTATGTCTCCAGGAACTCCACCTTCTAGGTTCCTCAAGGTCAAGGCTCTAGATGTCAGCTCCTACTTAGAGAGCAAGCATGGAAATCTAATCACAGATATTGTGTTACCACCCAGACAGTAATTGGTTACTTCCGTATTGTAACCTCCAGGTTTGTATATCCAAGGTCCCAATTCCATACCTGTGATTGGATGTCTAAATCGGTCACTACAGTCAAACTTTGCAATTCCAGCCTTAATAGGATGCCCTACAGTGATCCCTGGCCCACTCCCAGCCTCGCTGTTTTAGCAAAGCCACCTCTGTTAGTCGTCGATTGAGTCAAAACCCTAGGCATCTCTCACTCCTTTTCTCCTAGTCAAAACTCAATCTGTCAGAAAATCGAATTTTCCTTCTTCAGAATGTACCCAGAATTCTCCCACTTCTTAAATTACCATCATCTCTACACTAGATATATTTTATATTCTCTGGTTCTGTCTTGTGCTTCCCAACTCATAGTCTATTTCTGACAAGTGGAATGATCCTTTTAAAATATAAATTATGTAATCTCATTCCATGGCTTAAAATTTGACAATGGCTTTTCATTTCTTTCAGAGTAAAAGCCAAAGACTTTACAAAATTCTATAGGATTGGGGCCCCTGGCAACATCGCTTATCTTTACTGATAATTCCCCTCACTTACTTTGCTCCATCCCCTCTGGCTGCTTTGCTTTTCAGTAAACAAACCAAGCATGGTCCCAGTTAGGGATTTGCATTTGCCATTTGCTCTGAAATTTATTTTTCTAGATAAAAGCAAGACTCCTTTTCTTCTTTTTAAACTTTTTTTTCTTTTTGTCTTTTGTCTTTTTAGAGCTGCACTTGAAGCATGTGGAAGTTCCCAGGCTAGAGGTCTAATTGGAGCTACAGCCGCTGGCCTACACCACAGGCACAGCCACGCCAGATCTGAGCCATGTCTGTGACCTACACCACAGCTCATGGCAATGCGGGATCCTTAACCACTGAGGGAGGCCAGGGATCGAACCCACAACCTCGTGGTTCCTAGTCGGATTGTTTCCGATGCACCACGACAGGAACTCCATCATAGGTTATTGAATATAGTTCCCTCTGCTATAATGTAGAATCTTGTTTGTCTATTTTATGTTAGTAGGTTTATCCAATAATCCCAAATTCCTAAATTATTCTTACCCCACCCCCTTTGCCCTCTGGCAACCATAAATTTGTTTTCTGTAAGACTGATTTTTTTCTTTTCTTTCTGTTTTCTTGTACTTTGGCCCTCCAGTGGCATGTAAAAGTTCCCAGGCGAGGGGTCAAACCGTGCCACAGCAATGACCTAAGCCGCAGCAGGGGCAATGCTGGTTCTTTAATCTACTGAGCCACAGAGGAATTTCATTTATTTTTGAGGACATGTTATATAAAGCAAAACTACTATAGACTTGACAGTTTGAGCCTATTAACTTGCCTTTGTATTTTTTTCTAGGGATCAGATGATGATGTTTGCGTCCATGATAAAAATATTGCCTCAGTCCAGTCTCATTGAGAAAACTAGTTATTATTTATTAAATATACAACATAAAGTAACTCAAAATAAACATCACTCCAAAAAATTACTAATTTAAGATCCAGATTTTATTTTTTTAATTGAAATACAGTTGATTGACAATGCTGGCTACACTAAACCCACTGCAGGGTAATTCTCTTTCCTTCTCTGAGCACTTCCACAGAGGGTAGTAATTTTTTACTGAATTTTTTTGTGTGTCTCTTTAGGGTTGCACCTGGGGCATATGGAAGTTCCCAGGCTAGGGGTTGAATTGGAACTGTAGCTGCCAGCCTATGCCACAGCCACAGCAATGTCAGATCCATAATCCACAGAGTGAAATAAGGAATTGAACCTGTGTCCTCATGGGTAAATGAGTCAGATTTATTTCAGCCTGGCCACCATGGGAACTCCCTTATTGAATTTTTAAAAATAAAATATATGAGCTCACATTACGAAAACTTCAGATCCACAGCAGGGCAAAGACAGTACGTTTAAAACTCCTTAGCGCTCCTGACGTCCCATTCACCTCCAAGGATTTAACACTGGTTAGTATTTTCTTATTTTCGTAGGTTATTTACGTAGGTGAATAATTTCACCTACATAATGAATGTTTTATAATTCATTTTATTCAATTTATGAATAATTTCATATAAAACATGTTTCACAACACAATCTATGCATTTATTTACTTTTGTGGGGGGGTCTTTTGTCTTTTCCTTTAGGGCCGCACCCATGGCATTTGGAGGTTCCCGTGCTAGGGGTCAAATCAGAGCTGTAGCTACCCGCCCACACCACAACCACAGAAACGCCAGATCAGAGTTCCCAACACATTCCATGCATTTAACATAGATCCAAGCATGTTAAATTGAAAGCCTTTGACCCCAGAGAACAAGGAATCTTCCTAAAACATTTTTGAAAGCTTCCAAGAGATCAAGAATTCAAGGAGGTGGAGAAGGTACAAGTACTTGGAAAAACTCTCACACTGGAAGCTTATGAGAGATCATTAGCAGTTCATAAACACTGCATATGAGACACAAATTGACCTAGACTATTTCTCAAGTTAGAACTGAAAACATAGCATCTGTGTCTGAGAGATGAAAGTACAAATTCAGGCTTAGCCATTTAGGAACTGGTGGTTGTTGATGAAATCCCGCATTATTTCCCAGCAATTCAGTTTCCCCATTTTTGGTTTAGAGTGATGATCCATTGAGGTACTACATAAAAGATTTGTACATAAAAACACATAAATAATACATCAGAATTCTCTAGACAGTCCAGGGCTGATAAAACATTGATGCCGTTTTTATCTTCTTTCCTTCCAGGCACATGAGGTTCTGTCAATATCTGAGGCCAAAAGGCCCCGAGAAAAGACCAGCATCCAACATATTTAACATCTAGGAAACAGAAGAGACAAAATTAGTTCTTCACTGGCATCAGTAAAAATCTAACAGCTCTAGGTGTCGATCTGAGACTATGGCTACATGGCGAAAGGTGGCATGCCTACATGTGCTTTTTTTTTTTTTTTTGTCTTTTTGCCATTTCTTGGGCCACTCCCACGGCATATGGAGGTTCCCAGGCTAGGGGTCCAATTGGAGCTGTAGCTGCCAGCCTAGGCCAGAGCCACAGTAACACGGGATCTGAGCCGCCTCTGCAACCTACACCACAGCTCACGGCAACGCCGGATCGACGCCGGATCATTAACCCACTGAGCAAGGGCAGGGACTGAACTCGCAACTTCATGGTTCCTAGTCGGATTCATTAACCACTGCACCACGACGGGAACTCTCTACGTGTGCATTTTTGTGTGTTGAGCAGAGTGACAGATTGGGCAGCAGTTGTCTGGCTGGAACATGAGAAAGCTCATGGACTATCCATGAACTCCAGGAAGCCCAACATGTCCCCAAAGATCAATCCATTCCTTTTCCACTTTGGGTTCTACATAGGGAGCATTCTTACCTCTTCCATCTCTTGTATATTTCTCTTTTGTATAGCTTCCTCTTCTGACAAAACCATTGATTTATCTGCCAAAACATAACATGGGGGAGGCAGTTAGTCCGGAATAAGGATATTGGTTTGCGTGGCTAAGAGAGGTACACGAGGGACTGTGCCAGTAAAGCAATCTGTAGTCATACCTGTGTTTCTGTCATGCTGAATTCAAAAGCCAGGGAGGAAATAACTCCTCTTGTGGGGATTCTGATTAATTTAAACGTTGCCCAAAGGGTGTCCAGCAGGGGTTTGCTGGCTAATCTCTTCTTGTCATGTAGTTCCTTATTTTCTTCCTTCTCCTTCTTTGCCACATTCTCTTCTATGACTTCTTCCTTTTCACCCTCTTCTTCTTCTCTCCGTCTTTTCTTTCCCATCCTTTCAGCTTCAGGATGATTGCTTTGTGATCGCTCTGGAATTGGATCACAGGGTAGAGCTGGTGGTTTCTGTGCAGCAAGATCTGTGGAAGAAGAAAAAAAATTCAGCTGCAGCTCAACTTGACATTCAGATCACAGTGGACATTGTTCAGCGTGAGCCTATTGATTGTCATAACCCAGCCATGTCACACATTGTTGGAAAGCAGAGAGGAAAGCAAAAGCCCTAGCAAAAGCAATGAAGATTTTCATGACAAGGACAGTTTCAAAGTAATTTACTTTTGGATTTTAAATACGTAATTAAATAAACAATTAAGTACTGGGTAAGGCTAGTTCTTGAAATGACTACATCTTCTTAGAATGTTGACTACTCAAATGTAAGTGACCTTGAAATGAACAAGCTCTGAGTGACCTTCCTTCAAAGACTATTCAGGCTTTCTCTTTCCTCTTTGGAGGGTTTTGGTGAGGCTTATGATTTGTAGAAATTTGTCCACATGTTTTGGTTTTCCCAGGACCGTCCTGGTCTGTGTCCATGTCCTGGCATCTCTATTAGTATTAATAACACCATCTTTACTCTGAAGACCCTGGTTTAAACCACATATGAAACGATTTTTCTACTTATGCTGTTAAAGAAAACCGATGATTTAAAATTAGCTGTGACACATCAGAAGAATGTAATTAGGAGCTAAATAGACAGCAATAGTTATTTAAAAATTAAGGTGGTGTTGTGCAGATGGACAAAGTAACCACTAGAACGGAAAGGGAGTCTAATAATAGACCCAATCATCTAATCAAAAATGGACATGTGATCGTGAGAATTACAGGTCAGGGAGGGAAGTAATGGGCTCTTTTACAAATATTCTTCTCAAAAATGGATAATAGAAAGCTGCTAGTCACCAAAGATCCCATGAAGGAAGTGAAGAGAAAAGCCATAAATCTGGAGAATATATAACAGCAAACTGACAAATTGTTGCTCTCTAGAACAAAATCTCCTTACATCAGTAAGGAAAACAGTCCAATAGATCAATGGTGTGTGAGGGGCAGGAGCCAGAAGGAGAGCTGATGGCCTCTATTTTGAAAAGAATTTCACCCTCACTAGTAATCAAGATGCAGATCAGAATGAGCTGCCACTTTTTACCCACTCGATAGGCAGAAATGAGGAAATCAAATAATAGCAAGTGTTAGTGGTGGGTTGACAAGAACTTTGATTGTTTGGTGGAGGTGGATACTGCTCTACTTATATCGGTCATGTTATAAGAGATGTGTTATATACAGGGCACTCCAGGCCAATCCAGTTTTTCTGTGGCCTGTGTGTGCCTGTGTGGCCTAAAAATTAAGAGTCAAGTACTGATGAGTCTCTGTGATTTGGTTATAGGCACCAGAAGGAATAAGAATGGAGCAAAAGAGGCAACCAGTTTGCTCACTGCTTGGTTTCTCCTTAATTCACACTTACTCTCACTCTCTGACTCCGTGAAGCTGTCACCAGGTTCCAGTCCTTGTGGACACAAGTCCATGATTGTCCTGTGCTTGGTCTTGTGTCCCGGATGCTCTTCTTGGTGGGTAGAGATGAAGTTCTCAGTACCAGACAGTTTTATCCAAGAAAAGTCCTGAAAAAGAGAGTTTATTGTTATGCAAACATATTCAAAATCTCTATCTTTTTTTTTTTTTTTGTCTTTTTGCTATTTCTTGGGCCGCTCCTGCGGCATATGGAGGTTCCCAGGCTAGGGGTCTAATCGGAGCTGTAGCCTCCGGCCTATGCCAGAGCCACAACAACGCAGGATCCGAGCTGCGTCTGCGACCTACACCACAGCTCAGGGCAACGCCGGATCGTTAACCCACTGAGCAAGGGCAGGGAGCAAACCCACAACCTCATGGTTCCTAGTTGGATCCGTTAACCACTGCGCCACGATGGGAACTCCCCTCTATCTTTTTTTTTTTTAGGGCCGCACTCATAGCATATGGAAGTTCCCAGGCTAGGGGTTAAATTGGAGCTGTAGTTGCTGGCCTATGCCACAGCCACAGCAACACTAGATTCCAACCAGGTCTGCAGCCTACACCACAGCTCATGGCAATGGCAGATCTTTAACCCACTGAGCCAGGCCAGGGATTGAACCTGTGTCCTCATGAGTACTAGTTAGGTTTGTTTCAACTGAGCTATGACAAGAACTTCTTTTTTCTTTTTTTCTTTTTTCTTTTTGTCTTTTTTTGTTGTTGTTGTTGTTGCTGCTATTTCTTGGGCCGCTCCCGCGGCATATGGAGGTTCCCAGGCTATGGGTCTAATCGGAGCTGTAGCTGCCGGCCTGCGCCAGAGCCACAGCAACTCAGGATCCGAGCCGCGTCTGCAACTTACACCACAGCTCACGGCAATGCCGGATCGTTAACCCACTGAGCAAGGGCAGGGACCGAACCTGCAACCTCATGGTTCCTAGTCGGATTCGTTAACCACTGCGCCACGACGGGAACTCCAAGAACTTCTTTTTTCTATTTTTTGAGCCACACGCATGACATATGGAGGTTCCCAGGCTAAAGGTCAAATGGGAGCTGTAGCTGCCAAGCTGTGCACAGCCAGAGCAACGCCAGATCTGAATCATGACTATGACCTATACCACAGCTCAGGGTCAACTCCAGATCCTTCAGCCATAGATTGAGGCCAAGGATTGAACCTGTGTCCTTGTAGATGTTAGGTTCATTACTGCTGCTGCACTATAATGGGTATTCCTGTTTCTTGAAGACTTAGGAGGAAAGTCATCTGCCTTTTCAGTAACTGCATCAGGATTATGATCTATTGCCCCTTCCTTTTATGGCTTTAAAATGATGTTTCTTGACCGGTATACGCACTTTCCTTATTAGCTTAATAGGAGGGGTGTTCCCTGGGGGCAGAGTAGAGGATCCAGCATTGCTGTGGCTCAGGTTGTTGCTGTGGCCTGGGTTTGATCCCTGACCTGGAACTGCTATATGATATGAGTGTGGTTAACAACAACAAAAAAAGATCACAGAAGGACAAGTTTCTTTTGCCTACTACTGAGGTAATGTCAGTCTCATGTCCAGGAGGTGATTTCATTGGCTCATTGAGATACTTGTCTATAATGATCACATTAAATTTATACTCAGATAAAATTATGGATTTTTAAAAAATTAAATCAGAAAAAGTAAATTTCCTTTCTGCAGGCCACTAATATATTCTTTCGATATACTGATCATGTGTCCCAAACATCTACTGATCATTTCCCTGGTCCCCTCTTACTTAAGTGTCTGGAGCTCTCCTTACCCTGAAAGGCTTTCCTGAGCTTCCTTCTCCGTCCAGGGCTGCTCCTTCCAAGTTTTCCTCCCTTGCTCCTTCTCTGTCTCTAGGAACTGGGACCTACTAAGTTCCTCAAGGCTGAAGCCCCAGATCTCTGAGCTCGGGAATATATACAGAGCAAGCACGGAAATCCAATCACCGTGATTGTGGTGATTGTGTTATAACCCAGTCAGTGATTGATTACTTCTGGGTTTTAATCTCCAGGCTTGTATATCCAAGCTCCCAATTGCATACCAGTCACTGGATGTCTAATTGGATCATCTCATTCAAATTTTGTATTTCCAGCTTCAACCAGAATGCCCTCCCCTGATCCCTGAGCCACTCCCATCCTCCCCACTGAAGTAAAGCCACCTCTGCTAGTGCAGTTGATTGGGTCAAAAGCCTTGGGATCTCTGACTACGTTTCTCTCAGTCCAAACTCCACCTGTCAAAAATTCTACAATTCATTCTTCACAGTGTACACACAATCGATCTGTCAATCAATCAAATGTACCCAGAATTCTACTTCTTACCACCATCATCTCTAAACTAGATATATCTCATACTCTCTGGTTATGCCTTGTTCTTCCCACCCCATAATCTATTCTTTTGACTGTGTCCAAGGCATGTGATGGTTCCCAGGCCAGACAACTGCACCACGGCAGCAATGAGAGCCACAGCAGTGACTGACCCTTAACCCCCAAGGCACTAAGAAACTGCAAGAGTAATTCTTTTAAAATGTAAATTATGTAGTATTGTTTCTTGGCTAAAAATTTGACAATGGCTCTCACAGTAAAAGCCAGAGACTTTACAAAATTCTATAGGATTTAGCCCCTTGCTGTGTTTCTGGTCTTTGTGAACTTTCCCCTTATTCATTTTGCTGCAGCCACTCAGGTTTCCCTGCTTTTCAGTAAATGAGCCAAGCAGGGTTTAGTTTAGGCTTTTGTGCTTGCTATTTGCATTACCTAGAAATTTATGTTTCCAAATAAAAGACTTCTTTTTTTCTTTTTTTAGGCAGCACCCATGGCATACGGAAGCTCCCAGGCTGGGGGTCTAATCAGAGCTGCAGCCCCCAGGCTACACTACAGCCACAGCAATGCCAGATCTGAGCCACATCTGTGACCTACTCCACAGCTCAGGGCAGTGCTGGATCCTTAACCCACTGAGTGAGGCCAGGGATCCAGTCCAAATCCGCATAGATCCTAGTTGGGTTTGTAACCCGCTGAGCCACATCGGGAACTGCAAGGGTTTTTTTTCCCCCCCAATACATTATTATTTTTTTCTACTGTACAGCATGGTGACCCATACATGTATGCATTCTTTTTTCTCACATTATCATGCTTCATCATAAGTGGCTAGACATAGTTCCCAGTGCTACACAGCAGAGCTAATCCATTCCAAAGGCAATAGTCTGTACCTATTAACCCCAAGCTCCCAATCCATCCCACTTCCCCCTCCTCCCTCTCAGCAACCACAAGTCTATTTTCCAAGTCCATGAGTTTCTTTTCTGTGGAATGGTTCATTTGTGCCATACATTAGATTCCAAATATAAGTGATATCATATGCTATTTGTCTTTCTCTTTCTGACTGACTTTTCTCAGTATGAGTCTCTAGTTCCATCCATGTTGCTGCAGATGGCATTATTTTGTTCTTTTTTAATGGCTGAGTAGTATTCCATTATATATATATACATCACATCTTCCTAATCCAATCATATGTTTGGATTGTTTCCATGTCTTGTCTATTGCAAATAGTGCTGCAATGAACATGTGGGTGCATGGGTCTTTTTTAAGGAAACAGCTACCATGCCCTGCAGACTACTTTTGGTGTAAACGAGGTGATGGACTGGGGTGAAAATAGGTCATGAAGGTTGCCTTTTAAAAAAAGTCCCTTTCAGGAGTTCCCGTTGTGGCTCAGTGGTTAACAAATCCGACTAGGAACCATGAGGTTGCAGGTTCTATCCCTGGCCTTGCTCAGTGGGTAAAGGATCTGGCATTGCCATGAGCTCTGGTGTAGATCGCAGACGTGGCTTGGATCCCGTGTTGCTGTGGCTCTGGTGTAGGCCGGCGGCTACAGCTCCAATTAGACCCCTAACCTGGGAACCTCCATATGCTGCGGGAGTGGCCCTGGAAAAGACAAAAAAAAAAGACAAAATAAAAACGATAAATAACCAGAGTTTACAGCCCTAGAAAAGGCAAAAAATAAAATAAAATAAAAAAATAAAACAAGGTCCCTTTCAGATGAGTCTGTACTTACCATCAAGCAATGCGCCTCTCCTCACTCAGGGTAGGAAGTCCAATTCTCAGGAAGTCACAATTTCATTCATTTACTCAGTAAGAATTTACAAAGTGCCTACAAATTCTCAGCTTCCACTTGCAGCCATCTCTAGGTAAAAAAGAAACCGGACCTCTCTAGAGGGTCCAGCGAGGTCCCCCCAAGTCTGCAGCTGAAAGGACCTTTTTTTGGAATTGGGTTTCTTCGGTACCTCTGAAAGGGTAACACCCTAAAACTGAATCACCTTTACCCTGGAATTCTACCATGATATTTAGCAATACTTGCATCTCAGACGTACAACATTAAAAGGTACACTAGATTCTGAAGGTAGCTATGCTGCAAAATAGTTTAAAATTAAACGATTGTACAGTATTCGTTTATGCGTGAAACTCCAGTCCTAGACCAAGCGTGTGGCCACCAGCATTGACACTCTTGCCAGCCAGCGGAGCTGACAGCGTCAGTTTGATACCTGGCTTTAGGGTCTGAGTGTATCCTAATTCTATCAGGCTGCAGTTGTTCACTTTAGCTGAGAAGCAGGCGTCAGGGTCCATCTGGTACTTGGCTGCTATTCCAAAACCCGTGTTGCTGTTTCCTGCTGTCCAGACGAGATTAAGAGCCACCTCCAACTTCTTGTTCACCTTCTGATAAATGGAGCGGCCAAACCCTGTCCCATCATTTACGTTAGTGTGAAGCTGGAACTCATCGGTCTTGTAGCCAACAGCAAAGTTGCTCTGGGTCACTCGGGACTTGGTGGTCTCAGAATTCATCTGGTAGCCTGCCAGCCAGCCCTCGTAAGCCAGCACAAGAGCACCGAGGATGGAAGGTCTGGCGATATTGAAATCCACGTCGCAGCCCAGGTTGACGTACTCCCGCTTATACCCGGTCTTGAGTTTGGCTTTTTTTTCCCCCAGTGTTTGGTGAGAAGGATGAATCAAAGGTCAGCTTCAGTCCACGTGCAAGCTGATCTTCCAGAGTAATCTCCATGCCTAGTGTGTGGTCAGTGTTCCACGTCTCTGGAAACGTCAGACCATATTCGGTCCATCTCTACTTGGTTTCCAGACTGCCCATCACTCTGGTTGTTTCAGGGTTGGCTGAACCTGAGCTTGTAAATTCCAGTCCATCCTCAGATTTGATTTTCAAATCAAGTTTTATTAAGCCAAATCCATAGCCCTTGGTGAAGACATCCCTGGCAGACTTGCCAAGATCGGCATACACGGGAGGCACAGCCATCTTCTGCTCAGAAGAGGTGGCAGTGGGCTCCGCCTATATCTCGTTTTTAGAATGTGGAGTGGGAATTCCCTTTATGGCCTCAGTGGAAACGAATCTGACTAGGATCCATGAGGGAGCGGATTTGATCCCTGGACTCATTCAGTAGGTTAAGGATCCTGCTTTGCTGTGAGCTGTGGTGTAGGTGGCAGATGTTGCTCAGATCTGGTGTTGCTGTGGCGAGGGTTAGGCTGGCAGCTACAGCTCTGATTCAACTCCTAGCCTGGGAACGTCCACATGCGGTAGGTATGACCCAAAATATACATACATACATACATACAATGTGAAATGGATGATTTCCTTCTGTGGTGTAACAGGATCAGAAGCCTCTTGTGAGCTCTGTGATGCAAGTTCGATCCCTGGTCCAGCACAGCTGGTTAAGAATTCGGTGTTGTTGCTGGTGCATCTTAGGTTGAGCTTATATCTGAGTTGCATCTGTGACCTACTTGGCAGCTCTTGGTAATGCTGGACCCTTAACCCACTGAGCGAACCCAGGGATCGAACTTGTATTCTCACAGAGACAATGCCAGGTCCTTAACCCGGTAAGCCACAACAGGAACTCGTAGGTAGCTTTGCATTTTTCAATGCAGTATAACTGCTTATAGGAGAGCGGGGCGTTTCCAAGCTTATTTCAGCCTTGGGGAGACAGGGGTCAAAAAGAGAAGTAAAAGAAAAAAGAGAGCTTTTATGTACATGATAATGACGGAAAGTCCCAGGGAAATTCTATTGATTGATACTGTCATTATTGCATTTGTCATTATTGCAAACATAAATTTGGCAAGAGGCCAGAACTGCATTAGAACTCATTATTGATTAATCATTTGTCAAATCCTTACCAAAGGCCCATTATGTGCTCAGCAATTTTTTAGGACTTTGGGATACATTAGTGAACAAAGCAGACAAGGACCGGAACTGGTAGAACTTAAATTTTGTGAAATCAGGAAGATATTTGCAAGACTGGTGGGTTTTCTCCAGGAAATGAGAAGCATAGTATCACAGTTAACCTTTTTAGAAACTGGTGAGAAATTTCTAAATATTTTTGAAAATAAATTTTTTAAACTTTACGGCCACACCCACGGCATAATGGAAGTTCCCAGGCCAGGGATTGAATTGGAGCCACATCTTCGGCAACACCATATCCTTTATTCGTTTCTGCTGCGCCACAATGGGAACTCCTTGCATTACTTTTTTTTTTTGTCTTTTTTTTATTTCTTTGGGCTGCTCCCTCAGCATATGGAGGTTCCCAGGCTAGGGATCCAATCGGAGCTGTAGCCACCGGCCTACGCCAGAGCCACAGCAACTCGGGATCCGAGCCGCGTCTGCAACCTACACCACAGCTCACGGCAACGCCGGATCGTTAACCCACTGAGCAAGGCCAGGGACCGAACCCGCAACCTCATGGTTCCTAGTCGAATTCGTTAACCACTGCGCCATGACAGGAACTCCTTGCATTACTTTTGATTTTAAAAAATAATGCTTGGGAGTTCCCTTCATGGCTCAGCAGAAACAAATTGACTAGCATCCATGAGGATGCAGGTTTAATCCCTGGCCTCGATTAGTGGGTTAAGGATCCAGCATTGCTGTGAGCTGTGATGTAGGCCACAGAGCGGATGCAGCTCAGATCTGCCATTGCCGTGGTGTAAGCCAGCATCTGTAGCTCTGATCGGACCCCTAGTCTGGGAACCTCCATGTGCCATGGGTGTGGTCCTAAAAAGCAAATTAAAAAAAAAAAATGCTTGAGGAGTTTCCATTGTAGCCCAGCAGTAATGAACCCAACTAGTATCCATGAGGACTCAGGTTCGATCCCTGGCTTCACTCAGTGGGTTAAGGATCTGGGGTTGCCCTGAACTGTGGTGTAGGTCACAGATGTGGCTCACATCCCGCGTTGCTGTGGCAGTCGTGTAAGCTGGCAGCTACAGTTCGGATTCGACCCCTAGCCTAGGAACTTTCATATGCCATACATATGGCCCTTAAAAGCAAAATAAAATAAAATAATAAAAATAAGGCTTGAAGACATGTATCTTGAATCCTGAGGTTTTAAAGTGTGTCCCCCATTTGCCCTTGTCCTCCTGCCCCATTCCAGTCCCCATCCTGCCTCTACCCACTGGATACCAGAAGCAGCACCCTTCCCCCAATAACTACTACAGACGTCTCCAGACGTGGCTCATCGGCCCCTGGGGAGACACTGCCCCATTTGAGAAGCATTGCTCTAGTGTATCAACATGGCTTTCCCGGTTCCCATTGCAGCCGAATCTCTGTCTGGAATTCTGATTCCCTCAGCAGTCCCTTCCACTCCCTTTCATCCAGATCAACCAGGTTTTTATTTAATTTATTTATTTATTTATTTATTTTTCTCTTTTGGCTGCCCTGTGGTCCATGGGGTTCCCAGGCCAGGGATCAGATCTGAGCCTCAATTTCGAACTAAGCTGCAGCTGCTGCAACACCAGATTCTTAATGCACTGTGCCGACCGGGAATTGAACCTGCATCCCTGGGCTCCTGAGATGCTGCCAATCCCGTTGTACCAATTTGGGAACTTCAAGATCAACCAGGATTTCTTTAAAAATTTATACATACATATGTATAAATACATACAAACACACACATGTATATACATATATACATTTATATACATACAAATACATATAAACACATGTATTAATTATTATATATATATTTAGGGCCACACTCATGGCATATGGAAGTTCCCAGGCTAAGGGTCAAATCGGAGCTGCAGCTGCCAGTCTATGTCACAGCCACAGCAATGACAGATCTAGATGCATCTGTGATTTACACCACAGCTCACGGCAATGCCGGATCCTTAACCCACTAAGCAAGGCAAGGGATCGAACCTGCAACCTCATGTGTCCTAGTCGGATTCGTTAAACACTGAGTTATGACGGGAACTCCTACAGCATAATTTTTAACGGTCAGATCTGGTTTTAGTTTTTCCACTCTTTAGCTATGGGGTTTAGGTCAAACCTTTAGTTTTTCTAACACACAATTTTTCACATCTGTGAACAGGCATTATAATGATTACTGCACAAGGTGTTACATGCAAAAAGGTCACTTGAGTTTTTTCACCTTTTCTGGAATCACCACTAGAATGTGTTCATTATCAAATAACTCTTTTTTTTTTTTTTTTTTTTTGGTCACACACATAGCAGGCAGAGGTTCCAGGGCCAGGGATCAATCCCTTACCACTGCAGCTACCTGAACCACAGCAATGACAAAACCAGATTCTTAACCCAATGAGCCACAAGGGACCTTCTCACATGATTCTTATACTTTGAAAAACAAAACAAAACAGAACAAAAATCTATCGATGTTTTGTTTCCAGACAGTCAATAGCAGAGAGCTACAACGATCACCCACACCCATCACTTTGTGCTTAACTTTTTCAGTAGTGTTGTGTGTTGGGAAAGGGTGTTCCTATAATCAGATCACATACCACTATTCTGTTAATAAGGAAGTGACAGGCTCGTTCATAAAAAGGAGAAGCACAACATTATTGGAAACTTGAATGAGTCCTCTAGATACACATATCTTGTATTTTTACCTAATTCAAACACGGGCTTTTTTTTTTTTGTCTTTTTGCCATTTCTTGGGCCGCTCTCACGGCATATGGAGGTTCCCAGGCTAGGGGTCGAATCAGAGCTGTAGCTGCCAGCCTACACCAGAGCCACAGCAACGCAGGATCCGAGCCGCGTCTGCGACCTACACCACAGCTCACGGCAACGCCGGATCCTTAACCCACTAAGCAAGGGCAGGGAACCGAACCCGCAACCTCATGGTTCCTAGTCAGATTCGTTAACCACTGCACCACGACGGGAACTCCAAACATGGGCGTTTTGATCAGAGGATGATTTTCTTTTTCGTAGAGCAGATATTTTCATTTTCTTCTGCACAAGTTAGCCCCCATCCCAAGGACGGTTTGCAGCATTGGTGGAGGTAGTGGTGGAAACAGTTCTCCTTTATTAAAGATCATATTTTCTTTCACTTGGTCATTTGAGCCTCTCTGTTGAGTCCTTTCCTGCCTGTGGACAGGCTCCCTGGAGAACATCTTTGTGTTTCTCTTGGATAGAAGTGAAAGATGAGCTCTCATCACATGTTTCAGGCATGAAGAAAGCTTCACTTTCAAGTTCTCTCTGGGTGCCAATCCTGAAACTTAGTAAGAATCCTTCTTCTCCTTAGTAGGCACAGCTGACCCGGGCTTTCATGTGCTTGGGAACTGGGCCCACCAGGATCTACAGTTCCTACCAGGTTAGATGCGTTAGAGTCAGGAACTTTGCCAGTTTCAATCCTGAAGGACCCTGCCTTCCGGTTTCAAGTTCATCCTAGAAGAATAGCGAAGATGAATTTTAGTTTACATTTTAGCCATTGTACTCGCTCTAATGGCGCCATCTGCTGCCAGGAAGGGGAACAACACTTTATCCGCCTTTTAGAAAGGAGGGTGGAGGAGTTCCCGCCGTGGAGCAGTGGTTAACGAATCCGACTAGGAACCATGAGGTTGAGGGTTCCATCCCTGGCCTTACTCAGTGGGTTAAGGATCCGGCGTTGCCATGAGCTGTGGTGTAGGTCGCAGACGCGGCTCGGATCCTGCGTTGCTGTGGCTCTGGTGTAGGCTGGCAGCTACAGCTCTGATTCGACCCCTAGCCTGGGAACCTCCATATGCCGTGAGAGCGGCCCAAGAAATGGCAAAAAGACAAAAAAGAAAAAAAAAAAAAGAAGAAGAAGAAAGAAAGGAGGGTGGAGCAAAGTCCGGGGGTGATTGCCTCCTATCTGCTTCCTTCTGGGGCTGTTTAATCAGAATCCTCCTGGATTGAGGACTGAGTAGCGTTTGTGGATCAGTATTTGTTTACATTTTAAGTCTGCACCTGCTGTTAGAGTAATAATGCTCCAACTTTTTCCCCCTTTATAGCAAGGTTTTACTTAGAGTCAATTAAAAATACATATGTAACTCTAAAGACATTTTTCCTCAGATATTTTTGGTATGTTGTAATTTCCTAGGAGTTTCTTCATTTTTATTTTTTAAATTTTATTTATATTTATTTATTTTTGTCTTTTCTAGGGCCGCGTGGCACATGGAGGTTCCCAAGCTAGGGGTCTAATCGGAGCTGTAGATGCCCGCCTACGCCAGAGCCACAGCAACGCCAGATCCAAGCTGCGTCTGTGACCCACACCTCAGCTCACAGCAACGCAGGATCCTTAACCCACTGAGCAAGGCCAGGAATAGAACCCGAAACCTCATGGTTCCTAATCGGATCCATTAACCACTGAGCCACAACAGGAACTCCGCTACTGTTTAATTCTGTTGAGAAACTATTAGGTTCTCTTTTGAAACTATACCATGACTAAGGCACTCTGTTTCCCTTTTCTCCCTGTGGACAAGGAAGATTGCTGAATGTAATGTTCAAGCATGATTTCTAGAGATAAAGCCACAATAGTTAATGCATTTGCTTTTTTCTCTTCTTCAGAGTTAAAACATTCTTTTGATTTAAACTGGTTTATTCTAACTATATAATGTAACAAGCCACCTCAAATCCAGTTTGGAAATTAAAAAATATATATATTTATTTATTTTTTGCCTTTTCTAGGGCTGCTCCCACAGCATATGGAGGTTCCCAAGCTAGGGGTCTAATCGGAGCTGTAGACGCTGGCTTACCCCACAGCTGGGATCCGAGCCGAGTCTGCGACCTACACCACAGTTCACGGCCACGCCAGATCCTTAACGCACTGAACCAGGCCAGGGACCGAACCCAAAACCTCATGGTTCCTAGTCAGATGCGTTAACCACTGTGCCATGATGGGAACTCTGGAAATGGTTTGATTTTAATGATTAACATCTTTCTCAAAACTTGAAGGCTGTTCCCCTGTATATTTAGCAAGGAATGGAAACTTGCTCATCTGTATCACAAGAGACATTTATGTTTCAGATATTTGAATCTGCTGGTAAACTAATCTTTGCCCCAGCAAATTTTATCTATTTAAAAAATGTGTTAAACTTAATCATTGTTTGCTTCTAGCTCTCTTTCACAACCTCAAGTCATTGTTCTCATTGTTCTCAGAGAACAATGTTCTCATTGTTCTAATTGGCTATTGCCAATTAGATTCACTTGGGCCACATGCAAAGAATACCTATTCTGGGTCCATCTCCAGACCAGTTAAATCTGAGTTTTCCAGGGCAGGGTTGAGGCAGAGAAAAAGAAAAGAAATATATATATATTATAAAAATTATACACATATAAGAATAAAAGGAAAAAAATTATATATAGGTACAAATTTCCCAGCCGATTCTAACATGTAACCAAAATTAGGAACTACTGCCCTTGCTTTCCTGCCAGTATCTGTAAAGACAATTTTACCTGAAATCTCTTGTCCACATTTCCTTCTCAAGAGAGAGAAAAAATTAACTCTAGAGCAAACCTTGTATGCAGCTCATATGCCTCAATTTCCAAACCACCATCTTCTTCTTCTTCTTCCTCTTTTTTTGAAATTTCTTATTACAATATTTAATTATCTGCAGCAGCTTGATGATTGTAGGATCCCAGTTCCCAAACCAGGGATTGAACCAGAGCTGCTTCAGTGAAGGTGCCAAATCCTAACCACTAGACCACCAGGGAACTCCTGATACAATCTTTAATTTTTGCTTCCAAAACCTCTCCAGCTGAGAAGGTAATCAGTATGATGTTGAGGGCAGTATGTATATACTAAACTCAGGCAGATAATAAATAGAGAGCAGGTCTCAACTGGGTACAATTTTGTCCCCCTCCCCCATACCCCAGGGGATATTTGGCAAAGTCTGGAGCCCAGTCTGGACGCATCTCCTTGGAAGACTCAGCTGAGGAACTGCTATTGCCACCTACTGGTAAGAGGCCAGGGATGCAGCTAAACTGCTGCTAGCCCAGGGCAGCTCCAAAGCAAAGAATTACCCCATCCAAAATGTCAGGAGTACTGCTATTCAGAAACCCTGATACAGATTATACTTTCCAGTGCTCTTAAGTCCAGAATTTTTTACTCCTTCATGGTCCCTGGAGAAATCGAGCCTACCTCTCCCAGCATGTTATAATTACAGATTTAATACTATGATTAGAAAGTGAATAAAGGAGTTCCCATTTTGGCTCAGCAGAAACGAATCTGACTATGTTCCATAAGAATGCAGCTTCGATCCCTGGATCCCTGGCCTCGCTAAGTGGGTTAAGGATCTGGCATTGCTGTGAGCTGTGGTGTAGGACGCAGATGTGGCTCAGATCTGGTGGTGCTGTGGCTGTGGTGTTGGAACAGCAGCTACAGTTCCAATTTGACCCCTAGTCTGGGAAACTCATATGCCACATGTGGCACATATGCCACATGTGCAGCCCTAAAAAGACACACACACACAAAAAAAGTGAGTAGACAATTGCTGAGGACTAAATTTAGGAGAGCAAAGGGGGAAAAAACTTTTGCATCAGGAAAGGGATGAGGAGACTTAAGGATATTGACACCCTCTCATACTCTCCAGAGTGGTTTTCATATTTGTCATGACTGGCAGCAGAGAAATAAAAATCTCCTAGAGAGCAGAAGAATAGGAATGATCACACATCTAGATTTTTTTTTTTTTCTTTTAGAGCTTCACCTGTGGCATGTGAAATTTCCTGGGCTAAGGGACAAACCAGAGCTGCCGCTGCTGGCCTGTATCACAGCCATGGGAACAGGGAATCCAACTTGTGGCAATGTGAGATCCTTAACCCACTGAGCAAGGCAGGGATCAAACCTGCATCCTCAAGGATAGTAGTCTGGTTCTCAGCCCACTGAGCCACAATAGGAACTCCCTGATCACACATCTATATCCGGATTCATTCACTGATTTGGGAAAAACAGACATAATTTCAGAAACCTTAAAAAAAACACACACAGGGGTTCCTGTCATGGTGCAGTGGAAATGAATCTGACTAGGAACCACGAAGTTGCACATTCGAAACCTGGCCTCACTCAGTGGGTTAAGGATCCAGCGTTGCCTTGAGCTGTGGTGTAGGTCACAGATGCTGCTTGGATCTGATGTTGCTCTGGCTGTGGTGTAGGCCGACAGCTGTAGCTACAGTTCAACACCTAGCCTGAGAACCTCCATATGCTGCAGGTGCAGCCCCAAAAGCAAATATATATATTTTAAAAATAAAAATGGTAAATTTTATGTCATTTTAAAAATCACAAACTTTTTTTTAATTTAAGGAAATTAATGAAATAATAAGCCAATACAACAAAGAAAATCAATGGAGTCAAATATTTGTTCTTTAAAAGAACTAATAGGGTGTTCCCTTGTGGTGCCATGGGTTAAGGATCCAGCATTGTCAGTGCAGTGGCTCAGGTCACTTCTGTGGTATGGGTTCCATCCCTAGCCCCGGAGCTTCTGAAAACCCCAGGAGAAGACAAAAATAAAATAAAATAAATTTACACAAATTCTGATTTAATGATTAAAACACATAACCATTCTATTCATTGTATAGGCTTAAAAATTATAAGAGTTCCCTTGTGGCTTGGTGGGTTAAGAACTGGACCAGTATCCATGTGGACGTGGGTTTGATCCCTGGCTTTGCTTCAGTGGGTTAAGGACCCAGCCTTGCCAAAAGTTGCGCCATAGGTCGCAGATGTGGCTTGGATCCTGAGTTGTTGTGGATGTGGCATGGGCTGGCAGCTGCAGCTCTGATCTGACCCCTAGCCTGGGAATTTACATATGCCCCATGAGGCCCTTAAAGAAAAACTTATAATAAGAGAAGTTCTCTTGTGGTGCAGTGGGTTAAGGATCTGGCATTGTCACTGCTATGGCTTGGATCGCTGCTGTGGCTGAAGGTTGAATATATATATATATATATACACATATATATGTATATTTATATATAATAAGACAACTTGACACAATAGCATGACTATTATCAAAAAGAAAAGAGATAACAAATGCTGGTGAGGATGTGGAGAAGAGTGTTTTGCTGAAAGTCTTAAATTTTTTTTTTTTTTTTTTGCTTTTTAGGGCTGCACCCTCGGCCAGTGGAAGTTCCCAGCCGAGGGGGTGAATCAGACCTCACCTGCCAGCCTACACCACAGGTCACGGCAGTGCCAGATCCCTGACCCACTGAGCTAGGACAGAGAATGAACCCACATCTTCGTGGATACTAGTCAGATTCATTTCTGCCGTGCCACAAAGGGAACTCCCGAAAGTTTTACTTTCCATTTCAACATTCATACGATTTGCTAGCAAAAGAACCACTTTGCACTCAATTAAGCAAGACTTAGAGAATTTACTGAATTAACAAAGACTATAGCATACTAATTAAGAACAGATATTAACAGATAGAGGTTTATACATCACCGAATTGGGGGAAAAACCTACATCCAGATCTGAGCAGCGCTGGGAAGAATATGGGGAGAGGTTGATCAAGGGTACAAGCTTTCAGTTATAAAATGAATAGGTTCTGGGATCTAACGTACAGCATGGTGATGGTGGTTAACCCTATTTTACGGTATACTTAAAGCTTACTATCAGTACATCAAATTCTCCTTAATGCTCTCACCATAACAGTAATAAAACAGTAATTATGTGAGGTGAAGGATGTAGCTAACCTTATTGTGATCAACATCTTGTAATATATACATGTATCAAATCATCATATCTTGGAGTTCCCGTCGTGGCGCAGTGGTGTGGCTCAGTGGTTAACAAATCCGACTAGAGGAGTTCCCGTCGTGGCGCAGTGGATAACGAATCCGACTAGGAACCATGAGGTTGTGGGTTTGATCCCTGCCCTTGCTCAGTGGATTAACGATCTGGCGTTGCCGTGAGCTGTGGTGTAGGTTGCAGACGCGGCTCGGATCCCGCGTTGCTGTGTCTCTGGCGTAGGCCGGTGGCTACAGCTCCGATTGGACCCCTAGCCTGGGAACCTCCATATGCCATGGGAGCGGCCCAAGAAATAGCAAAAAAAAAAAAAAAAAAAAAAAGACAAAACAAACAAACAAACAAAAAAAACAAAAACAAATCCGACTAGGAACCATGAGGTTGCAGGTTCGGTCCCTGCCCTTGCTCAGTGGGTTAACGATCCGGCGTTGCCGTGAGCTGTGGTGTAGGTTGCAGACGCGGCTCGGATCCCGCGTTGCTGTGGCTCTGGCGTAGGCAGGTGGCTACAGCTCAGATTCAACCCCTAGCCTGGGAACCTCCATATGCCGCGGGAGCGGCCCAAGAAATAACTAAAAAGACAAAAAAAAAAAAAAAATCTGAAGAGTTATAGATGTATTTTTCTTTTCTTTCTTTTCTTTCTTTTTTTCTTTTTTTTGCTTCTTTAGGACTGCACCCATAGCATATGGAGGTTCCCAGGCTAGGGGTCAAATCGGAGCTACAGCTGCCGGTCTACACCACAGCCACAGCAACATGTGATCTGAGCAGCATCTGTGACCTACACCACAGCTCACGGCAATGCTGAATCCTTAACCCAATGAGCGAGGCCAGGGATTGAACCTGCGACCTCATGGTTCCTAAATGGATTTGTTTCCACTGTGCCACAACAGGAACTCCCCATCTTTTTTTACTTTTTATTTTTGGCCCCACCTGTTGCATGCAGAAGTTCCCAGGCTAATGATTGAACCTAACCACAGCAGTGACAATGCTGGTTGCTCAACCTGGTGAGCCACCAGGGAACTTTGTTACATAAGTTTTTTTTTTTTTTTTTTGAGAATCATTTATTCCTTTATTCATTTATTAACAAATTCCTTCCTTTAGGCATTCACTCAATGAATTCAATGAATATGAAACGAGGATCTGATATATGTCAGGCACCATGTGTTGTAATGGGGACACACAAATGAACAAAACACCATCGCTGCTTGCTATGATTTATAAATTTCCCCAAAATTTGCATGGTGAAATCTACTCTCCCATGTGATGGTATTTAGAGGTAGGAACTCTGGGAGTTGATTAAATCATGGGAATGGAGCCCTCGTGAATGAGATTAGCACACCTACAAAAGAGACTCCAGGAATTCCCATGTTGGTCTCTGCAGCACCAGGATGCAAGTTCGATCCCTGGCTGAGCACAGTGGATTAAAGGATCCATTGTTGCTGCAGCTGTGGCATTGGTTGCAACCGTGCCTCGGATCTGATCCCTGGAAAATCCATATGCCAAGAGGTGGCCAGGAGGAAAAAAAAAGAGAGAGAGAGAAAGAGACCCCACTGGGCTCCCTTGCCGCTTCCATCACATGAGGAAACAATGAGGAGAGCTGCCTCTGAACCAAGAAGCAGACTCTCATCAGACACTGACTGCTGCCATCTTGATCTTGGAATTCTCAGCCTCCAGAACTACTGGTCTAGGAGAATCTCCTGGAGGGAGGGGCCGCTGTGGCCCACCTTGGGGACCTAGATACTGGTGGTAGACATGCTTAAGAACATTCAGCCTCAAAAACACCGCTTCTGATGGCTGCCATCCTGGCCTATGAATCTTAATTGACTCTAAATAAAACTAAGTCATAAGGGGAAAAAAATAAGTTGGAGTACTATTAATACAACAGAAGCTGCAAACTTAAAATATAAACAAACAGTGAGCCACAAACGCCACTCAGTCCTCAATTCAGGAGGATTCCAATTGAATAGCCCCAGAAGTAGGCAGATAATTCTCAATAACCACTGGCTTTCTCTCCACCCTCCGTCTAAAATGTGAAGGATGAAGTGCTATTCCCGTTCCTACCAGCAGATGGCGCCATCAGGCACGTAAAATGGCTAAAGGTTAAACGCTAAATGCATCTTACGGATTTTTCCAAGATGGATTTAAAAGAGGAAGGTTAGTGTCCTTCAGGATTGAAATTGACAAAGTTCCTAACTCTAATGCATCTAGCCTGGTAAAAATTATAAATCCTGGTGGGTTCTGCTCCCAAGCACACGAAAGCCAGGATAAGTTGTCCGTATTATGGAGAGGCAGGGATTTTACCTACGTTTCAGGATTGGCACCCAGGGTGAACTTGAAAGCGAAGCTTTCTTCAGGCCTGAGACTGATGAGAGATCATCTTTCACTCCTATCCAAGAGAGACACGAAGATGTTCACCAGGGAGCCTGTCCACAGGCAGGAAAGGACTCAACAGAGAGGCTCGAATGACCAAGTGAAAATATGATTTTTAATTAAGGAGCCTTATCTAGACTAGGGACATGCTGACACCATGGGAGATCTCATCTCATCTGTTCCTGCAGTTAGGAGGCTCTGCCAAGACTCCTCCTCAGAAATTAAAAGAGTTTTATCCATTATTCACCTGCCGTCTTCCACCAGCCAAAAAATGTATTCACTTTTTCTGCTCCTGGGACCAAGTAGAGAAGCAATTCATAATGTTAAAAACCTGGTTGAGGACTTTCTGTTGTGGCTCAGCCAGTAACAAATCCTACTAGTATCCATGAGGATGCCAGTATGATCCCTGGCTCTGCTCACTGGCTTAAGGATCCCACATTGCTGTGAGCTGTGGTGTAGGTTGCAGACTCAGCTCAGATCTGGCGTTGCTGTGGCTGTGGTGTAGATCGGCAGCTGCCGCTTTGATTCAGCCCCTAGTCTGGGAACTTCTATATGCCACGGGTGTGACCCTAAAAAAAAAAAAAAAAAAAAAAGGCAAAAATCCTGGTTGATCTGGGAGTTCTCTATGTGACACAGTTGGTTAAGAATCCAATTGCAGCTGCTCGGGTTGCTGTGACAGCACAGGTTACCTGCTCAGGAACTTCCATATGCCACGGACATAACCAAAAATAAAATGAAAATTTCAAAAATAAAATAATAATAAAAAATAAAGCCTCAGTATCGAAGATAAATGTTTCCAAGTTTTTTTTTTTTTTTTTTTTTTTTAGGGTTGCCCCAGCAGCATGTAGAAATTCCGAGTCCAGGGGTTGAATGAGAGCTGTAGCTGCAGGCCTATGCCCCAGCCACAGCAGTGCTGGGTCCTTAACCCACTGAGCAGAGTCATGGATTGAACCCACATCCTCATGGATACTAGTCCGGGTTGTTTCTGTTCAGCCATAATGGGAACTCCTCAAGCATTATTTTTTAAAATCAGAATTAATGCAAAAAATCCATGATGGACAAAATATTAAAAATTTAGTATTTTTTAATAAATGTGGGGTCAGCAACAACGTTGAGCAGCACCTGAGGCAGAAGGGAAAATTTTTTTTTTTGTCTTTTTGTCTTTTTTGTTGTTGTTGCTATTTCTTGGGCTGCTCCCGCGGCATATGGAGGTTCCCAGGCTGGGGGTTGAATCGGAGCTGTAGCTACCGGCCTACGCCAGAGCCACAGCAACGCGGGATCCGAGCCGCTTCTGCAACCTACACCACAGCTCATGGCAACGCCGGATCGTTAACCCACTGAGCGAGGACAGGGACCGAACCCGCAACCTCATGGTTCCTAGTCGGATTTGTTAACCACTGCGCCACGACGGGAACTCCCAGAAGGTAAATATTGATCCTGGGAGTTCCCTTCGTGGCTCAGCGGTTAAGAAACCGCCAACCCGGCCCCCGCGGCCGCGCCTCTACCGAGGACCCCTCGCTGCCCGCATCCAGCCCGGAGTCTCAGCGGGCAGGATCCAGGCACGAGGCTTCGGAGAACGAACGCCAAGGGAGCACAGGGACCTGGATGGGCGCTCGGGACCGAGGCACCCAGGTCACCGCGGGGACCGCCCAGCCAGAGGCGGCTGGGAAGAGAAGCAGGAATTCATTGGCTGTGCCTCGGGGAGGGTTTTCCCAAAGGGCCGCCCTCCCCTCTCCCTTCCCCGGCCACACTGCTCTTTGGAACGCCTGTCACCACCAGCGCCTATAGTTTGGATCCACTATTCGTTGTCCGCTCCCTGAGGGTAAAACTTTTATTTCGCCTGCGGCTCTTTCTGCCCCACCTGAACACCCCCCCCCACCCCCCGCTCCGGGCAAAGTTGAATGAATAAAATTCATTTAACTGGGGAGAAAAGATGGGCTCCGTAGATAAGAGAGAAAGTTGAGGCAAGATTTCCAAGATCCATTTCCACCCTGGGGCCGATTAGAATGTTAAAAGTTCTGTTCCTGATTTGAAGGACGTTACTGCTCCCTCAGCCTCTGGCAAGTTAAGTCTTTTCACGGTTTCACATTTCAGAAAGGTAAATTTGGCTACAAAGTCAATCTCACAAAGATTAGTGAAGTTAAGAGGACTTCTAAATTCAACCGAAGCTTTGAAATTCCTTGTATTTAGTTTTTTTCTCCCATGCCTAACATTTCTTGATGGAGAAGTTGATGCAAAACTTGTGCAGTTTTGGAGTTCCTGTCATGGCGAGGTGGTTAACGAATCCGACTAAGAACCATGAGGTTGAGGGTTCGGTCCCTGGCCTTGCTCAGTAGGTTGACCCAGCGTTGCTGTGAGCTGTGGTGTAGGTTGCAGAAGCGGCTCGGATCCCATGTTGCTGTGGCTCTGGCGTAGGCCGGTGACTACAGCTCCGATTTGATCCCTAGCCTGGGAACCTCCATACGCCGCGGGAAGCGGCCCTAGAAAAGACAAAAACAAACAAACAAAAACACTTGTGCAGTTTTCCCGTGCATCCTACGTGGATGCTGATGGCCCCTTCCCAGAACTGAATCTGGGGACTCCAGGGTTCTGTGCCAGGAAAGGAGAAACAGGCATATTAAAAATGTTAGCGCATTCCCCTTGTGTGCATTGGGTTAAGAACCTGATTGCAGCGGCTGGGATTGCTGCTGAGGAGCGGGTTCCCTGCCTGCCAGGGGGATTGCCATAGCTGCAAAGTAGGTGCAGCACAGCTGGAATGGAACTTCCACATGCCATGAGTCAGAAAAAAAAAATTTTTTTCTGAGTTTATCTGAGCAAAAATCAGTTAGAATAAGGCAGCAACAAATCTAGCAGATAGAAAGGAATGTCAAGGAGCTCTACAAAATGAAAGACTTATAGCCAAAACAGTGGGAAAAAAGGAAGTTAAACTAGGCGTGACAGTGGGTTTGTTAGTGCTAAATTACATTCCTTTTTCTTTGGGAGATGGCAGATTCCCGAACTAGTGATGATAAACCAATTCCTGATGGAATGGTTTAAGTTTTGTTTCTGGGAGAGGGCAAACTGTAATGGTCTCAGTTTGATGTGGGAATTGGCCTGAGAGATTCCATTTTAGGCCTGTCCATGCCTTTTTATTTATTCTTATTATTATTTTAGTGCCTCCCACAGCATATGGAAGTTCCCAGGCTAGGGGTCAAATCAGAGCTGCAGCTGCCGGCCTACACCACAGCCACAGCAACGTGGGATCTGCGACCCACTGGGCGAGTCCAGGGATCAAACCCACATCCTCATGGATGCTAGTCAGATTTGTTTCCATTGCACCACCAGGGGAACTGCTCATGTCTTGTTTTTAACATTCTAAATTTGATTACTCTGTTCTTGTCACCTTGCTTTTGCTGTATTTCCGTACCCTCTGCCCCTACCTACCCACCTCTCTGCCCACGATGACAAGCAAGTTGAAGTGGGATGTCAGTTCCCAGACCAGGGATTGAAATTGGGCCACAGCCGTGAAAGCACAGAATCCTAACTGGTAAACCACCAGTGAATTCCTTTTCCTGTTCATTTTATTTTATTTTATTTTGCTTTTTCAGGGCCACAGGTGCTGCATATAGAAGTTCCTGGGCTACGGGTCAAATCAGACCTGCAGCTGCCAGTCTACACCGAAGCCACAGCAATGCCAGATCTGAGTGGTATCTTCGATCTACACCACAGCTCACAGCAACTCAATCCTTAATTCTACTGAATGAAGCCAGGGATCGAACTGTATCCTCAGGGATACTAGTTAGGTTCATTACCGGTGAGCCACAAGGGGAACTCTCATGAGTTCCTTTATTATGTTTTTTTCTGGTTGCTTCAGTCCATTTGGCTTTTTATCTCATCTGTCATTCTATAAAGATGTTAACAAAAAAGGTGTCATAATTAAAACAAAATTCTACCCACTCTTTTATTTATTTATTTTGTCTTTTTGCCATTTTTTGGGCTGTTCCCGCGGCATATGGAGGTTCCCAGGCTAGGGGGTCTAATCAGAGGCTGTAGCTGCCAGCCTACACCAGAGCCACAGCAACGCAGGATCCGAGCCACGTCTGCAACCTACACCACAGCTCAGGGCAACACCGGATCCTTAACCACTGAGCAAGGGCAGGGACCGAACCCACAGCCTCATGGTTTCTAGTTGGATTCGTTAACCACTGAGCCACGACGGAACTCCTACCCACTGTTTTAAAGCATGTTTAGGGATTGTGTTTTCTGAACTCTGTTTCTTTCAGTATCTTTACCTCCTGTTGTCTTGGGCTCAGCTTCTGTCATCCCACAGCTCCCTGGAGCTCTGGTTCTCTCACTTTTTAACCGGGGTTTTGTTTTGTTTTTTAAATGAGGCAAGTAAAGTGTTTATTAAGAGAGAAAAGGGAGGCATTCCCGTCTTGGCACAGCAGAAACGAATCCAACTAGGAAGCATGAGGCTGCGGGTTTGATCCGTGGTCTCGCTCAGTGGGTTAAGGATCTGGTGTTGCTGTGGCTGTGGTGTAGGCCAGCAGCTGTAGCTCCCATTAAACCCCTAGTCTGGGAACCTCCATATGCTGCAGGAGCAGCCCTAAAAAAAAAGCAGGAGAAGATAGGTGTGGAGAAAGCACAGGCAGGCTCCAGTGGGGAAGGGATGGGGTGGGGGAGAGAGAGGGAGAGGAGAGGAAGAGAGCAGCACGTGCTTTGGAGGTCTTCAAATCACTTGCACGGGGCAGTCCTGCGCTTCCTGTGGCCGAAATCGTAACCCGGGATTTCTTGAGCAAGAGTCCATGTTGGACCTTTTCACCATTTCTCCTCTTAATCTTAAACCTGCAATCTGATTGTTGCCCTCACTTCTTTGAGGGTGTCTCAGAGGCTGCTACAGGAGAGGTCCCCTGACAAAAGGGGGCACATCAAGAATGCCACGAAGGAGTTCCCGTCGTGGCGCAGAGGTTAACGAGTCCGACTAGGAACCATGAGTTTGCGGGTTCGATCCCTGGCCTCGCTCAGTGGGTTCAGGATCTGGCGTTGCCATGAGCTGTGGTGTAGGTTGCAGATGCGGCTCGGATCCTGAGTTGTTGTGGCTCTGGCGTAGGCCGGTGGCTACAGCTCCAAGTCGACCCCTAGCCTGGGAACCTCCATATGCCGAGGGAGCGGCCCTAGAAATGGCAAAAATAAAATAAAATAAAATAAAAAACAGACTCATAAAATATCACACTATTGAACTGTTTACAACAGACCCCATTATTCCTCCTCTCCTTTCTCTTACCAGCAGACTTTGCCTTACTAGCATCCAAGGTTAAAAATGAGTCAGGCAAGAAAACTAAGGAAAATCGCTCAATTAATTGGGAGTTAATTTGCAGTTGGAGGAAAACTGCTCTCTGCTCTCTGCACTTGAACACTTAAAGCCCACTTCACAAACCAGAGGCTGATTCAGAAGCAGACTTTGGGAAGAACAGATTTTTAAGGCAACTTCAGGAAGACAGAACCACAGAGACTTTATAAAATGTCCAGGCTATTTGACAGAGGGCATGATTATTTTAATGCAGAGCAGATGGGAATTATCCTATTAGTCCACTAATAGGACTACACCCACTCACCTTAATCTCTTTACCCAGTAGTCATTTACATTAAAATAGGCTGGCTGAGGACTGTTTGTTTGTGGGAGGCAATGGGACCTTGACTCTTAGGTTGGGTTTGTCTTCCCCTTTCTTGTCGATACAGTTCTTCAAGGCTACTTTCGTAGCAATTTGAGAATCTAAAGGATCAGCTTCCAGTGGAACCCAAAGAGGAAGGAGCTCCTGGCTGTGGCTAGACTCCCAATGGATTCATCGGATGTTAATCCAACCCGGACTCAGGATTCTCAAATGTTCGTTGAGGAAGATTCCCAGGAAATGCCAGGTAAGCCTGACGTGGCTACAGGGGGTTCAGGAAGGTGAAAGGCTGCCTTCCATTTTCTTCTGCTGACTTCATCCAGTCTTCTGAAGAGAAATGCAGTGAAGCAAACCTCTTCAGAGCAGGGGAGGGCCAGGGAGTGTAGGGCCCTCCTGAAAAACAAAACAGGAAGAGAGGAGAAAAGTGGGGAAGGGTGTCTGCCTTCTAGGCTCAGGAGTACGTTTATATTACTTGCATTATGCGAACCAAGAAACAATTTTTTTCTTTCTCTTTGCTTTCCCTTTCCTTTTCTTTTCCTTCCCTTCTTTTTTCTTTTTCCTTTATTTTTCCACCATGGCATATGGAAGTTCCCAGACCAGGTTCTGAAACTGAGCACAGCTGGGACCTACACCACGGCTGTGGCGACGTCAGATCCTTTAACCCACTGGGGATGAAGCCTGCACCTCTGTACTGACCCAAGCTGTTGCAGTCAGAGTCTTCTTCCTTTATTTATTTATTTTTTTTGGCTTTTTAGGGCCTCAACCGTGGCGTATGGAAGTTCCCAAGCTAGGGGTTGAAACCAAGCTGCAGCTGCCGGCCTACGCTACAGCAATGCCAGGCCAGAAATCGAACCCATATCTTCATGGATACTAGTCGGGTTTGTTTCCCCTGAGCCTTAACAGTAGCCAAAACAGGAATTCCTTGAAGTCAGTATTTCCATCAGCAGTATATGTCAGCTATTGTAAAAGGAACCGAATAGGAGATCCCTGGTGGCCCAGCTGTTTTAAAGTTTCAGCTCTGTGACTGCTTGGACCACTTCTGTGGCACAGATTTGATCCAAAGCCCAGGAACATCTGCATGGTGTGGGTGTAACCAAAAAGAAAAAAACCCTAAATTCTTTTTCTTTCTTTCTTCCCTTTTTTTTTTTTTTTTTGGTCTTTTGTCTTTTTGAGGGCTGCACCAGAGGCATATATGGAAGTTTCCAGGCTTGGGGTCTAATCGGAGCTCTGTAGCTGCTGGTCTACACCACAGCAACACCAGATCTGAGCCGCGTCTGCAACATACACTACAGCTCATGGCAACGCCAGATCCTTAGCCCACTGAGTGAGGCCAGGGATGGAACATGCAACCTCATGGTTTAACAAAATTTTTTTGGAGTTCCTGTCATGGCACAGCAGGAAGGAGTCCAACTAGGAACCATGAGGTTTCAGGTTGGATCCCTGGCCTCGATCAGGGGGTTAAGGCCCTGGAGTTGCCGTGAGCTGTGGTATAGGTCACAGGCACAGTCTGGATCTGATTGATATCGCTGTGGTGTAGGCTGACAGCTGTAGTTCCCATTGGACCCCGAAGCCGGGGAACCTCTATCTAAAAAAATGGGAACCACCCATTTTTAGGGTGTGGCCTAAAAATGTGGGATCGGCTTTCCAGCTAAATTGACTCTGTAGAAATGTTTACTAACAGGAAGTGGTTTTTCAGAGAAAACTAATGGAAGGGATTGGTTTATAAAAGCCAGTGGACATTGCTGTGGCTCTGGCATAGGCCGGCGGCTACAGCTCCGATTAGACCCCAGAAAAGACAAAAAAAAAGACAAAAAAAAACCACAAAAAACAAAAACCCATAAAAGCCAGTGGATGTGCTTTGTAATGTAAATCAGTAGGATGTGCACTGGAGGCCTAGAAGCTGGCCTTGCAGTGTGTTTTTTGTTTGTTTGTTTTTGTCTTTAGGGCTGCACTTGCAGCATATGAAAGTTCCCAGGCTTAGGGGTCGAATCGGAGCTACAGCTGCCGGCCTACACCACAGCTCACAGCAATGCCAGATCGTTAACCCACAGAGTGATGTGAAGAATCAAACCCACGTCCTCATGGATACTAGAAGTTTTGCTACTGCTGAGCCACAACAGGAACTCGCCTTGCTGGGTTCTTCCTATGGCTAAAGTCCTTGTAGCTGCCAAGTTTGGCCTTGCAGATACACCCACTAGGTGTGAAACCTTACTCCTTGGAGTTGGGCAGGGATGAGTGGGGTAGGGTGGTATCAGCAGCAGATGATCAACCAACTACCCTCTAGGCAGCTAGGAAGCTGGCATCTATTCTGTGCTTTGCCTCCTCTGCATCTTGAGTATAGAAGCCTGGGTTCAGATGAGTGGGAGAGGCAAGAACGAATGGTTGATTTCCCAAAATACTAGACCTGAGTGCAAAGATCTAACAGCATGAAAAGTCTGGGTAAAACTCGTGAGAGTAACAGCCACTTTGATTTACTAGTTCTGCTTCAATTAAGGATAGGGATTTGCAAAGAGACTGTTATATTTGATATTTCTTTGTCCGTTTCATTGACCTAGGCTTTTTTTTTTTTTTTTGACAGTTTTGTTTCTAATTGTTATAAAGGTGAACTGTGGACCTAGGTCCACTGAAACATCTTGATTTATGATAATGCTTTATTTTATTTACTTATTTTTTGGCTGTACCAGTCTTGGAACCCATGCCACAGCAGTGACAGCACCAGATCCTTAACTACCTGAGCCACCAGGGAGCTCCCTGGATTCTTGAGCCTTGCAGCATGCTCCTTATTGCCCATGGTATCTGTGATCTTTACCCTGAGAGATTTCCCATTGTCCATTATTCAGCTGCTTGGGAGTAGACCTAGCCTGAGCATGAGATAAGTGATTTCTGGATGTTGAGATTCACCCTAATGTATCTTCCCCCGCTTTTTTTTTTTTTTTTCTTTTTAAGGCCACACCTGCAACATATGGAAGTTCCCAGACTAGGAGTCAGATCAGAGCTGCAGCTGCGGGCCTACTCCACAGGCACAGCAATGCAGGATCTGAGCCTCGTCCGCGATCTACATCACAGCTCACAGCAACATCGGATCCTTAACCCACTGAGCAGGGCCAGGGATGGAACCCTCATCCTCACTGATACTAGTTGGGTTCATTGCCACTGAGCCACAATGGGAACTCCTTTTGTTTCCTTTTCTATGGCTGCACCCGAGGCATATGGAAATTACTGGGCCAGGGATTGAATCAGAGATGCAGCTGTCAGCCTACACCACAGCCAGGGCAACACAGGATCTGAGTTCCATCTGTGACCTCCACCCCAGTTTGCAGCATCGCCAGATCCTTAACCCTCTGGGCAGGGCCAGGGATTGAACCCCTACCTACAGGGAGACAGCATTGTGTTCTTAACCTGGGAGCTACCACATGAACTCTGCCCTAATGGATCTTGACCTTTTTCTTTCAGCTGCTTCTCAACCTGTCTATGATGTGTTAATACAGAACCTCAGTAACTTGACTCTCAACCCAAGGACAAAATTTCTATCCATAAAATCAGAAAATCGACCTCAACCGACTATCCGGAGGCTTGGTGAAGGCATCCGACCTCAACCAACTGGCCCAACTGGCCGGAGACTTGGTGAAGGCATCATTCCTAGGAGGAAAGGGGTGAGGACGTTGTTAAGTGTTCGGAGAGAAAGGATGGAATGGATGATTCGGTATTTCAAAAACCGCTATGGCAAAACTCAGGTGAGTGCCTGTGCTCTGGGTAGGCAGCACTGCCCCACTCTGAGGGGTAGGGGGCCCTCATATAACCTGAGATGCAATTCGCCATGGGCAAAGTGGGTGGGTATCTGGTTTTGGGGGGCAGGTGGAAAGGCCAATAGGCTTGGGTTTTCTGAATGTCCAGGAAATTTGGAGCCATCAGTTCATATTTGTGCTTTTTAATATATTCTTAAGCAGTTTTAGGTCTCCAGCAAAATTGACAGAGAGGGAGTTCTCTTTCGGCACAGCAGGTGAAGGATCCGGTGTTGTCCCTGCAGTGGTTCGGGTCTCTGCTATGGTGCCGGTTGGGTTTCTGGCCTGGGAACTTCCACAGGTCTTGGGTGTGGCCCAAAAAGTAAAAGAATTGAGCAGAAAGGACAGAGTTTACATATACTTCCTGATCCCACACATTCCCAGCCTCCTCCGCTGACAACATGTCCCAGCTTCCACTGGGTTACAGGGATGAACCTACACTGACACGTGACTCTCACCGAAGTCTTCAGTTTCCCTTAAGCTTCACTCTTGGTGTTGTGCTGCCAGAAACATGATGCTCAATACTGTGCAGTAAGAGGCCAAACACCAGAGCACAGAGTGCTCAGCAGCTGGTTGAGTGTCTCACATCAGGGCACCCAGAAGACTGACACTAGGGATACATACATTTTCCCTCTTTTTTTTCTTCCATTCTTTCTTTTGCTTTCCTCTCTTTTGTCTGCCTGCCTGCCTGCTTCCTTCCTTCCTTCCTTCTTTCCTTTCCCTTCTTTCTCTTTCTTTCTTTCTTTCTTTCTTTCTTTCTTTCTTTCTTTCTTTCTTTCTTTCTTTCTTTCTTTCTTCTTCCTTTCTTCTTCCTTCCTTCCTTCCTTCCTTCCTTCCTTCCTCACCCATAGCATATGGAAGTTCCTAGGCTAGGGGTCGAATCAGAGCTGTAGCTGCCAGCCCATCCCACAGCAATGCAGGATCCAAGCTGCGTCTGTGACCTGTACCACAACTCACAGCAATGTTGGATCCTCAACCCACGGAGTGAGGCCAGAGATCGAACCTGCATCCTCATGGATTCTATTTGGATTTGTTTCCCCATGCCACAATGGGAACTCCCTTCTCCTCTTCTCTTTTTTTTTTTTTTTTAATTTTTTTGTCTTTTCTAGGGTCGCACCCACGGCATATGGAGGTTCCCAGGCTAGGGATCCAATCTGAGCTGTAGCTGCCGGCCTATGCCAGAACCACAGCAATGTGGGGTTCAGCCACATCTGCAATCTAGACCACAGCTCACAGCAATGACGGATCCCTAACCCACTGAGCGAGGCCAGGGATTGAACCTGCAACCTCATGGTTCCTAGTCCGATTCGTTAACCACTGCGCCACGATGGGAATTCCCTTTCCCCCTCTTTTCAATTGAGGTGTAGCAGATGTACAATGGTATAAGTGATATGTATGACAGGGTAATATAATTCACAATTTTTGAAAGTTTATACTTATGGTTCTTATACAATATCGGCTATTACTCAATGAATTTATTACGTTTGTAGTTATAAAATGACCATCACATCCAATTTTATAGGATTTCCATCCCATACCCCCAGTTCATCCCCCCACCCCCCAACCTGTCTCCTTTGGAAAGCATAAGGAAAAAAACCTTTTTTTTTTTTTTTTGGTTTTTATTTTTTTGGCCATGCCCATGGCATGTGAAAGTTGCCAGGCCAGAGACTGAACCCTCACCCCTGCAGCGACCTGAGCCACTGCAGTGATGACATGGCTCCTTAATCTGTTGCACCACAAGGGAACTCTTTGACTTTTTAGTATTCCATATTGCAAAGGCTATGCTAGCAACCAATATTAGACTCAAGGGTCATGAATATCTCTTTGGTGTACAATTAGCTTTTTACTTTCAATTATTAACTAATTCGTTTCATTCTTTTTTGCAGACAAAATCAGGAGAGCAGCGATTTCGGTGCACCTGTACTTATTGCCTGTATAATAGAGATCCTGCTGAGGATAATTATGAAAATAATTACGACAGTAATTAGGATGACGTGATGACAGTAATTCCAAGGCTGAGTAGGTTGAGCCCACAACCTCCTTCTTGTACTTTTTTTCTCACTTGTAATTGTAGAATGATCATGAAGCAACTTAGGAAAGATTGTGTACCAATATTTAGATAACCTAGTAAGTTCTGTGATACCTTTTTTCTTGCATCTCTTTTTCTACCTCCTTAATACAGGTTACCATGAGGAATCTATGTAGGATGCATTTGAATGACTTGACTGTACTTTAGTCCCACTTTGATTTGACACAAAGAAGCACTATTTGGTCTCAGGTTTTGCCTCTTTTGGCAGCCCCAAGTCTAGAAGATGAAACCCAGTATCAAGAATGTGAAGCAAATTAATTTGTGTGGAAGGAATCTAAAGAAAATGTTGGGTAGTTTGGCTAGAACATTATTAGAGCAGCTATTGCATTGTTAGAAAAAATTTTGATATACTGTTCTAATTTTCAGTAGCAAATATATTGTGTATAGAGGATGATCTTATTAAAACCTGAGAGATTTGAGTATCTTTAAATAAAATTATTGTTCTTATTTTACTTATTTTTGCTAGCTGTGTATTAAATAAACAATATGTAACCCTATTACATTTCCAGCATGTAAATTTCTGTCATGCTCATTTCTGTAAGGCTGTCCTGTTGGGAAGGAAGTTGAACCATTTGGGTAAGGTTAGAAAACAAGGGCACAGATCTTGGCACATATTAACCTCCTGGAAGAGATGTCAAAAATGGAGGGAGGCAGAAGGGAACTGAAGAGGTTATTGATTGGAGGGAACTGAAAGAATGATAATGATATATAATATAATACTAATGGAAGACACAGTCCTTTGGTGTTTTATTTCAGTTTTTTCTTTCATGTACCCAGACCTGGATTTTTTTGTGGGGTATAAGAGATTAGCATTCCAATTATGTTTAGTTAGGGGAGCCCCCTGGTGGCTCAGCTGGTTAAGGATTTGGTGTTGTCACTGCCTTAGTGCGGGTTCAATGGGGGGGGAGATCTTCTACATGTCCTGGGTGGGGCCAACAAATTAAATATAATAAAAAGATATTAATGACTTGGGTTACTAAGCAAAGCAGCTGGAGACTTGAGGTGAAGAAATAAAGCCATTCTTAAAAGGTAGTAAGGAACAAAGAACCTGTGGTGTTCAGAATGCCGTGGAAGCAGAAACAGTCCATACCTAGAGGATTGGGCAAACAAATTGCAGATAAGTCCAAAAGTTGGGTTATAAAGTAATACCCACCAAAGCAGTTCTTCACGAGTTATTCTACTTAGAACTCTATCCTCAAGTTCCTGTTGTGGCTCAGCGGTAATGAACTAGTGTCCCTTAGGATAGAGATTCCATCTCTGACCCTGCTCAGTGGGTTAAGGATCCCGCATTGCGGGAGTTCCCGTCGTGGTGCAGTGGTTAACGAATCCGACTAGGAACCATGAGGTTGCGGGTTTGGTCCCTGCCCTTGCTCAGTGGGTTAACGATCCAGGGTTGCCGTGAGCTGTGGTGTAGGTTGCAAACGTGGCTCGGATTCCGCGTTGCTGTGGCTCTGGCGTAGGCCGGTGGCTACAGCTCCGATTCATCCCCTAGCCTGGGAACCCCCATATGCCGCGGGAGCGGCCCAAGAAATAGCAACAACAACAACAACAAAAAAAGACAAAAAGGATCTGGCATTGCCCTGAACTGTGGCTAGGTTGTAGACGAGGCTCAGATCCCAAATTGCTGTGTCTGGGGTATAGGCAGGCAGCTGTAGCTCAGATCTGACCTAGCCTAGCAACTTCCATTTGTTGTGGGTGTGGCCCTTAAAAAAAACTGTCAGTCATGATCTGCAGCAGGGATGCATGGAGGGTGGTCTTGAAGTTTGGTTAAACTTGCAAGTTTCTGTTGCAAACATGTTAAATTTACAAGCATATGAGATCTAGCTTGTAATCCAAGAACTTGGGTGAACAAAGTACATTTTACTTGTCCTTGAGTGCCCTTTAGATGTAGTTTTCAGAGATCCCGTCGTGGTTCAATGGAAACATCATCGTAGTAGCATCCATGAGGACACGGGTTCATCACTGGCCTTGCTCAGTGGACTAAGGATCTGGTGTTGCCGTGAGCTATGGTGTAGGTCACGGACGAGGCTCGGTCCCAAGTTGCTGTAGCTGTGGTGTAGGCCGGCAGCTGCAGCTCTGATTAGACCCCTAGCCTGGGAACCTCCATATGCCTCGGTACGGCCCTAGAAAAGACAAAATAAAAAAGGCGTAGTTGGTTTTCATAGTTTGAGTGCTAGGCAGTCTTCTTAAGTATTTTATGTTATGTATTAACCCTAACCAGCAAACTTATGAAGCTTTTTTTTTTTCCCGTCTTTTTGCCATTTCCACACAGCTCACAGCAACCCTGGATCCTTAACCCACTGATCAAGGCCGGGGATCCAACCTGCATCCTCACGGATGACAGTCAGATTCGTTTCCACTGAGCCACGATGGGAACTCCAAGAACAAATTTTTGAATCTGTTGGTTCATATTATAAAGATAGTTAACTAAAAAGTGTGAGGATTTTTAACGATCTTTATCCACTCTTTTAAACATATTTAGGGGGAGTTCCCATTGTGGTTTAGAGGATTATGAACCCAACTAGGATCCAGGAGGATGTGGGTTTCATCCCTGGCCTCGCTCAGTCGGTTAAGGATCCCGCATTGCTGTGAGCTGCAGTGTAGTTTGCAGACTCGTCTCCAATCTGGTGTTGCTGTGGCTGTGGCATAGGCTCCAATTCAACTCCTAGCCTGGGAACTTTCATATGCTGCAGATACAGCCCCAAAAAGCAAGGAAAAAAAAAAAAAAGAAAAAAGGCGTATATAGGAGATTGTGTTTTCTGCACTCTTGGCTCTCCATATCATATTTTTTTTGCCTTCTGTTCTATTGGGCTTGGCCTTGTCTGCTTTTTTTTTTTTTTTTTTGGTCTTTTTGCCTTTTCTAAGGCCACTCTTGAGGCACGTGGAGGTTCCCAGGCTGGGGTCGAATTGGAGCTGCAACCTACACCAGCTCACAGCAACACCGGATCCCTAACCCACTGAGCAAGGCCAGGGATCAAACCCGAAACCTCATAGTTCCTAGTTGGATTCGTTAACCACTGTGCCACAATGGGAACTCAGGCCTGTATCAAGTTTTAAGCAAACTGAAAGTCTGCCATCTACACCCCACAGCTCCTTGGAGCTCCAAATCTCTTTTTTTAACACTTTTTTTTTAAAGGAGGCAAATAAAGTGTTTATTAAGAGAGAAGGAAAAGATAGGCGTGGAGAAATCCTGGGCGGGTTGGAGGGGGTGGGAGGGAAGGAGAGAGGGAAGGATGCAACGCATGCTTTGGAGGTCTTTAAATCACTTTAAATCACTTGTGTGGGGCGTAGTCCTTCCCGACTTCCTCTGGCCAATCTTGTTTCACCAGGATCCGGCGTTGCTGTGGCAGCTGCAGCTCTGATTTGACCCCTAACCTAGGAACATCCATATGCCGCAGCTGTGGCCCTAAAAGGGGAAAAATATAGAGAGAGCTATTAAATGGTTTACAACAGACCCATTATTTCTCTTTTCCTTATCCTTCCTAGCTGACTTTACCTTACTAGCAATCCAAAGGTTTAAGATGAGTCAGACGAAACTAAGTTAATTTGCTCGGTTCACTTAATTGGGAGTTAACTTGCAATCAGAGGGAAACTGCCCTTTGCTCTCTGCATTGGATCACTTAAAGCCCACTTCACAAACCAGTAGCCGATTCAGAAGTAGTTTGAAGAAACAACAACCGATTTTTAAGGTAACCTCTGGGAGACGCAACCACAGAGTCTATAAAATGTCCAGGCGGTGTGACAAAGGGCATGCAGAGCAGATGAAGAATTATCCTATTAGTCCACTAATAGGACAATATCCACTCACCTTAATCCCATTAGTCATTTACATTAAAATGGGCTGGCTGATTGGCTTATCTGTAGTTTGTGGGAGGCCATGGGACCTTGATTCCTAGGTTGGATTTTTCTCTCACCACAGCGGGGGCAGATTGGATTTTTCTCCCTCTTTCTTGTCGCCAAGTTTCTCCAACGCTACGTTGTAGCAATTTGAGAGTCTAAAGGATCAGCTTCCAGTGGAACCCAAAGACAAGGAAGAGCTTCTGACTGTGACTAGACTCCCAATGGATCCATCAGACATTAATCCAACCCGGACTCAGGCTTGTCCTCAAATGTTCGTTGAGGAAAATTCCCAGGAAATGCCAGGTAAGCCTGACGTGGCTACAGGGGGTTCAGGAAAGTGAAAGGCTGCCTTCCATTTTCTTAAGCTGACTTCATCCAGTCTTCTGAAGAGAAATGCAGTGAAGCAAACCTCTTCAGAGCAGGGGAGGGCTAGGGGGTGTAGGGCCTGCCTGTAAAACAAAGCAGGAAGAGAGGAGAAAAGTGGGGAAGGGTGTTGAGCTGCATTGTCTTCCTTCTAGGCTCAGGAATAGGTCAATCTTCTTCCTCTCTCCCTCCCCCAGCCTCCCCCCCCCCCTTCTTTCTTCTTTGCTACTGCAGTGACAACTCCAGATCCTTAACGTGCTGAGTCACCAAGAAATTTCCATCACTCTTCACACACACACACCCGCTTTTTAGGGCTGCAACCTCAACATGTGGAAGTTTCCAGGCTAGGGGTCAAATCAGAACTACAGCTCCTCGCCTCCTCCACGGCCATAGCAACTTGGGATCCAAGCCGCATCCTCGACCTACACCACAGCTTATGGCAACAGCAAATCCCCAAGCCACTGAGGCAGGCCAGGGATTGAATCTGCATCCTCAAGGATACTAATCAGACTTGTTTCCTTTGTGCCATAAGGGGAACTCCTCCATTGCTTTTTAAGTCTGTTTTCTGGGGAAGAGCAATCAGAGTTCTCCTCAACCATGGCTCTGGTGCAATCAGTATTTCCATCAGTGATATATGTCAGGAATTATAAAAGGAACAGAATACAAGAATCCTAAATTTCCATTTACTGAGGAGTTTTCTTATCTCACCAACATTTCTGGGATTGGCTTTCCAGTTAAATTTACTCTTTAGGAATAGTAACAAACCGGGAAATATTTTTTCTGAGATAATTGAAGGAAGGGGCAGGTTTATAAAAGCCAGAGAATATGCTCTGTAGTGTAAATCCATAGGATGCAGGTGGAGGGCTTAGAAGCTGCTCCAGGAATACTTTTAATTAGGTTCCAGGCCTTTCTGGATTCTTCCTTGGCTGGAGTCCTGTCCTTGCAGGCAAACAGGATCCAGGTTTAGCCTTGCAGACCCACTCAAGGATGTGAAACCTTATTCCTTGGACTTGGGTAGGGCAGGGTGGGGTGGGGTAGGCTGGTGACAGCAGCGGATGACCTGAGGCCAGCAAACACCCCCAGCTATCAGGAAGCTAGCATCTATTCCACCCGCCCTCTGCTCCCCTTGCACTTAAGTATAGAACCCTGGTCAAGGTGGGGAAAGTAATGAAGAGAATATCTATACAATATGGCCAGTCTCACCCTTCCCTGGAATCTGAGTTCAGACCTGACAATTAACTCGTTTTTTTTGGGTCTTCTTTGGGCCACACCCATGGTACATGAAGGTTCCCAGGCTAGGGTTTGAATCAGAGCTGTAGCCGCTGGCCTACAGATGCCACAGCCACAGCAGCACGGGATCTGAGCTGCATCTGTAACCTACACCACAGCTCATGGCAACGCCGGATCCTGAACCTGCTGAGTGAGACCAGGGACCGAACCCGCAACCTCATGGTTCCTAGTCGGATTCGTTAACCACTGAGCCACAACGGGAGCTCCTGACTGATTCTTAATATTTAATACTGTTCACACACAGGAGAAATGAATGTTAGCTGCCTACTTGTGTGAGATGAGTGTGTATAAAGTCTGCATGATGGTTTGCATGGAAAGAGGTAAGAGCAAGTGGTTGATTTCCCAAAATACTGGGCTTGAGTGGAAAGATCTAACAGCATGAAAAGACTGAGTATAACTGGAGAGGATAACAGCCACTTTGACTTACTTGTTCTGCTAATTTAAGAATGGAAGGAGGGAGTTCCCATTGTGGCTTAGGGGGTTATGAACCCAACTAGTATCCATGAGGTTGTGGGCTCAATCCCTGGCCTTGCTCAGTGGGTTAAGGATCTGGTGTTGCCATGAGCTGTGGTGTAGGTCACAGACGTGGCTCAGATCTGGTCTGGATGTGGCTGTGGCTGCGGCTGCCAGCTGTAGCTCTGATTTGACCCCTAGCCTGGGAACTTCCCTATGCCTCAGGTGTGGCCCTAAAAAAGAATGGGGGTTAGGGAAGAGACTTATATTTGGTGTTTCTTTGTCTATTTCATAGGTGCAGTTTTTTTTTTTTTTCCCCAGAAAAAGCTTAACAGGTTTGTTTCTAATTATTAATAAATGTGAACTATGGAACTTGGTGTACTGAAACATTTTGACTTGCCATATGCTTTATTTAATTCACTTTTTCGGGATATGGAAGTTCCCCTGCCAGGGGTCAAACAGGCCACAGAAATGACCACAATGGATCCGTAATCCCCAGGCCACCAGGGAACTTCCTGCATGAATGCTTTATGTCCTTACATTTATGTTACAAATTCACACGAAAGGAGTTGCTGTGGTGGCTCAGCGGTTAACGAATCCGACTAAGAACCATGAGGTTGCGGGTTCAATCCCTGGCCTTGCTCACTGGGTTAAGGATCTGGTGTTGCCATGAGCTGTGGTGTAGGTTGCAGACATGGCTCGGATCCCGCGTGGTTGTGGCTGTGGCTATGGCATAGGCCAGTGGCTACAGCTCCAATTAGACCCCTAGCCTGGGAACCTCCATATGCCTCAGGAGCGACCTAAGAAATAGCAAAAAGACAACAACAAAAAATAAAAATAAAAAATAAAATGGAAAAATTGCCAATACCTGATTTCTGTCCCATGTTTCTCCGAATCATACTTAGGTAGATTTTGACCTCATGGGAAAGCACCTAACATTCAAAACTACCAATAACAGGAAGAAAATAACTTTTAATTCGAGAACAAAGTATTTCCCAGGATGGTAGATTCCTAAGTGTGTTCTCAAGGTGTACAGCTTGCTAGTTAAAGCCCAGCTCTGTGATCCTCACCCTGAGAGACCTCCCATTGTCCATTGTTCAGCTGCTTTGGAGCCGACCAAGCTTGGGCATGTGATAAATGCCTCTGGATGCTACCATTTGCCCTAATGGATCTTGACCTTTTTCTTTCAGCTGCCTCTCAACCCGTCTCTGATGTGTTCATACAGAACCTCAGTAACTTGACGCTCAACCCTAGTACCCGGGTGACATCCATTCACCCAGAATATCCACCTCAACCAACTGAACAGAGACCCGGTAAAGTCATCCTTCCTCCCTAGGGGGAGAGGGGAGAGCAGACCTCCTGTGGATCTCAAGTGACTTCTGGATGTAGCAATTCGCCCTGAGAGATCTTGACTTTGTTTTTTCTTTCCGCAGCCTTTCAATCTGTCTCTGATGTATTCATAAAGAACTTCAGCCATTTGACTCTCGACCTGAATACAAAATTGCCATCCATTCAACCAGAATATCCATCACAAGCAACTAGGGGGCGACTTGGGGAAGATGTCATCTATAGGAAGAAAGGGGTGAGGATGATGCTGAGTGCTCGCAGACCAAGAGTGGAATGGCTGATTCGATACACGGTTCGGCGAACCTCTGGTGAGTTCCTGTGCTCTGGGGAAGGCAGCACTGTCACAGTCTAGGGGGTGGGGGCACTCACATAAATTAAGATGTAAATCACCACAGGCAGCTGCCACTCCTCTACTGTATTCAGGGGTGCACAATGTAACAGAGTTTTAAGATACTCCAGCTTCTCTTATGTTAGATGTCAAGCATTGGTAATTCAAATTTTTCTTGATAGTTCATAATATGTGCAGTTTTTTTTCTTTGCATTATTTCTCAGTCTCAAAGAGAACCACAGCAGAAGAAAAATGGTTCCTATCTGTGCCTTTTTAAATTTAATTTTATATGTATTTCAAAAGTCACAAGACACTTCTGATGTGCTCAACATATAGGAAATTCCTTGTTTTAGGAGCTTTGTGCCAAGACGAAGAACAAATATACATTTTTGGAGTTCCCACTGTGGCTCAGTAGTTAAAGAATCTGACTAGGAACCATGAGGTTGCGGGTTTGATCCCTGGCCTCGTTCAGTGGGTTAAGGATCCAGCGTTGCTGTGAGCTGTGGTGTAGGTCGCAGATGCGGCTCGGATCCCGTGTTGCTATGGCTCTGGCATAGGCCCGTGGCTATAGCCCCAGTTAGACCCCTGGCCTGGGACCCTCTATATGCTGGCCGTGAGGCCCTAGAAAAGGCAAAAAAAAAAAAAAAACCCATATACTTTTTCTTTTTTAATTTTTATTTTTTAGGGCCGCACACACAGCATAGGGAGGTTCCCAATTAGGGTCTAATTGGGGCTATAGCCATGGGCCTATGCCACAGCTACACCAATGCCAGATCCAAGCTGAGTCCATGACAACCCTGCAGCTTATAGCAACACCAGATCCTTAACTCACTGATAGAGGCCAGGGATTGAACTGGAATCCTCATGGATACTAGTCAGGTTCGTTACCACTGAGCCACAATGGGAACTCCTATATATTTCTTGTTATAAGTCACACTGGGTATGATCATTCTTAAATCCTTTCAAATCTGATGTTTGAACAATAGTACTTTCTTTTCTTTCTTTCTTTCTTTCTTTCTCTCTTTCTCTCTTTCTCTCTTTCTCTCTTTCTCTCTTTCTCTCTTTCTCTCTTTCTCTCTTTCTCTCTTTCTCTCTTTCTCTCTTTCTCTCTCTCTCTCTCTCTCTCTTCTCTCTCTCTTTCTCTCTCTCTTTCTCTCTCTCTTTCTCTCTCTCTTTCTCTCTTTCTCTCTTTTTTTCCAGCAGCACCCTTGGCATGGGGAAATTCCTGGGCCAGAGAGTGAATCTGAGCCACAGCTGGGACTTACGCCACAGCTGAGGCAACACCAGGTCCTTAACCTGCTGCACCACAGCGGGAACGCCGTGTAGTTTTATATTTTTAGAGCAGTTGTAGGTCTCCAGCAGCACTGAGCAGAAAGCACAGAGTTCCCATATACTTCCTGATCCCACGCATTCCCAGCCTCCTCCACAGTCAACATCTACAAGTGACAATCGGGCATTCTTTGGCAGCCCTATATATCAACCCTGTCACCTTCCACCAACCCCATTTTTTGGTTTTGACCTTTTTTGAGCATTCCATATTCCAAAGGCTATTCTAGCAGCCAATTTTAGGCTTGAGGGTTGGGAACATCTCTTTGGTATACAATTAGTTTATTATTATTATTATTATTATTATTGCTTTTTAGGGCTGTACCCTGGCATATGGAGGCTCCCAGGCTAGGGGTCGAATCGGAGCTACAGCTGCCAGCCTACACCACAGCCACAGCAATGTAGGATCCAAGCCAAGTCTTCAACCTACACCACAGCTCACGGCAACGCTGGATCCTTAACCTACAGAGTGAGGCCAGGGATCAAACCTGAATCCCCATGGTTCCTAGTCAGTTTCCTTAACTACTGAGCCATGAAGGGAACTCCCAGTTTATTATTTTAAATTATTACCCGTTAATCCATTTCTTTTTTTTTTTTTCTCCCCCAGACAAAATCAAGAATGGAAAGACTTAAATACACCTGTACTTACTGCCTGTATAATAGAGATCCTGCTGAGGGTAATTATGAGAATAATTATAATATTACTTATGACGATGTTGATGACAGTAATTCTGACGCCAAGTAGGTTGAGGCATCACCTTATTCTTTACTGTTTTTTTTCTCACTAGTAATTGTAGGATGATTATGTAGCAGCTTGGAAAAGATTGTGAGCCAATATTTTGATAACCTATAAGTTCTGTGATACCTTTTTTCCTATATCTCTTTTTCTACCTACTAAATACAGGTAACTTGTGAGGAATCTATATTTTGCATTTGAGGGACTTGACTGTACTTTAGTTCCACTTTGATTTGACACAAAGAAGCACTAACTGGTCTCAGGTTTTGCCTGTTTTGGAAGCCTCAAGTCCAGACGTGAAACCTAGTATCAAGAATTTGAAACAGGAATTCTCATCATGGCTCAGTGATGATGTACCCGATTAGTATCCATGAGGTCCAGGGTTCGATCTCTGGCCTTGCTCAGTGGGTTAAAGTTTTTGGCATTGCCGTGAGCTTCCGTGTAGGTTGCAGATGAGGCTCAGATCTGGTGTTGCTGTGTCTGGGGCATAGGCCAGCAGCTGCAGCTCCAATTCAACCCCCTGCCTGGGAACTTCCAAGTGCCAGCCCTAAAAAGACCAAAAAAAAAAAAAAAAAAAAAGAATGTGAAGCAAATCAGCTTGTGTGGGAAGAATCTAAAGAAAATGTTGGTAGTTTGGCTAGAACATCACTAGAGCAGCTATTGAATTGTTAGAAAAATTTTTGATGTGCTGTTTTAATTTTCTGTAGCAAATAAATGTGCACAGAGGATGATCTGATTAAAACTTGAGACATTTGAGTACCTTTAAATAAAATTCTTGTTCTTATTTTAAACTTATTATTGCTAGCTATGTAAATAAACAATACTTACTCCATCACATTCCCAGGATATAAATATCTGACATTCTCATTTCTGGTAAGACTGTCCTGTTGGGAAGGAAGTTTGTCTGTCTTCAGAGTCCACATTTTGTTTTTTGTTTTTTTTTGTCTTTTTTTGTTGTTGTTGCTATTTCTTGGGCCGCTCCCGCGGCATATGGAGGTTCCCAGGCTAGGGGTTGAATCGGAGCTGTAGCCACCAGCCTACGCCAGAGCCACAGCAACACGGGATCCGAGCCATGTCTGCAACCTACACCACAGCTCACAGCAACACCGGATCGTTAACCCACTGAGCAAGGGCAGGGACCGAACCCTCGACCTCATGGTTCCTAGTCAGATTCGTTAACCACTGCGCCACGACGGGAACTCCTTTTTCCCTTTTCTAGGGCCACTCCCGCGGCATATGCAGGTTCCCAGGCTAGGGGTCGAATCAGAGCTGTAGCCACCGGCCTAACCAGAGCCACAGCAACGCAGGATCTGAGCCGCATCTGCAACCTACGCCACAGCTCACAGCAACGCCAGATCCTAAACCCACTGAGCAAGCAGGGACCGAACCCGCAACCTCATGGTTCCTAGTTGGATTCGTTAACCACTGAGCCATGACGGGAACTCCCAGAGTCCACGTTTTTAGTCACTCCTCTGGTCCTCACTTGGAACGTCATTTTTCCAGGGAGCAGCCCTGATCTTTCAGTTTGAGGTGAAATGTCTCACACTACGGCCTCAGGATCCTGGACCCACCCGATCACGTTGTCATTGTCTGCTTTCTTATCAGTCACCTGAGCAGAATGCAAACTCTGCAAAAGAAAGGGGAACCTCTGTTCTTCAAGAGTGTCACTAGTGTGGTGGCATTCACCCTGTCTTGCCTGTGACCCACTGTAAGAAATACACCCAGCACTGGGAATTATGTCTAGTCACTTATGATGGAGCATGATAATGTGAGAAAAAAGAATGTATACATGTTTGTGTAACTGGGTCACCATGCTGTACAGTAGGAAAAATGTATTGGGGAAATGTTAAAAAATTAAATAAAAATTAAAATTAAAAAAAGAATATACCCAGTACATGTCCAGATAAATATTAATAGCTAAAAATTTTCAGGAAAGAATGATTAGCTATTGCACAATGCACTCTGATATTTTCTACAGTTCCTTTTAAAAAATTTTTTAAAATGCTGGTAGAGATACACAGTTTATTTCACTATTCATTAGTGAGTCAAAGCAAAGTTTGAAAAGCACCAACTTAGTGCATTGCCTGGAGCAAAGCTGGTGCATCATAAATAATTTAATCATTCATTCATTTTTAAATCACATGGGCATGTATATTTCACAATCATATATAATAAGTCAAAGTATTCAGAAAAATGAGTACATTAGTTTTCAAGGTTGTTTTGACTTTTGTCCGTTTTCCCTCTCCCCTCTCAAAACTTGTGAATTCTGCCAGTAGTTCTGTAACAGCAAAGATAAACTTGAGTTCTAAGTTTGAAAAGAGGTTAAAGAAGTTAATCCTAAGAGTAAAGGTCATGAGCCACATCTTTTCTATTGTCTTCTGACCTTTTTGGGAGGCAAGAACACTTTTAAGATTTGTTATCTAAGCATGCAAGACTTACAAGACTTATGCAGCATTGTTACCCAAAGACTAAAAATAACCCCACCTATCCTTATCAATTGCAAATTTATGGAGAGCTTTTTGTTTTCTTTGCTCTAGGCCCAGACATTAAGGGCAGTCTTTTAGATAAGATAGGCAATGTAAATATTTCAGCATTAGTATCTTATTTTCTTTGTCTTTGGAGAAACCAAAACAATTCACAAACCTGTTATCCAGAAGAGAAATTGTTTACAAACAAGTATTTAAATTTTAAACTGTTTTTCTTGTGAGTTCCCGATATGGCTCATCAAGTTAAGAGCCTGACTGGTATCCAGGAGGATTTGGGTTTAATCCCTGGCCTTCCCCAGTGGATTAAAGGATTCTTCATTCGCCCCAAGCTATGGTGTAGGTTGCAGATGCAGGTCAGATCTGGCATTACTGTGGCTGTGTTGTGTGCAGGCAGCTGCAGCTTCAGTTCCACCCTTAGCCTGGAAACTTCCATTTGAGGTAGGCATGCCCCCAACCCCTATAAAAAAATGTGTTTCTTAATCATAATTTATAAAACATTAACTATAAGGTTTTATGATGTAATATTATTTTCAACTGCTTTACAAATTTATTCAACTCTATATTAAGTACTTTAAAGCATGTATTTCTTTCTACTTTATTAAATTTTTTTTTTTGTCTTTTTGTCTTTTTGCCTTTTCTAGGGCCGCTTCCTGTGGCATATGGAGGTTCCCAGGCTAGGGGTCAAATCAGAGCTACAGCCGCCAGCCTACACCAGAGCCACAGCAACGCAGGGTCCGAGCCACATCTGCAACCTACACCACAGCTCACGGCAACGCCGGATCCTTAACCCACTGAGTAAGGCCAGGGATAGAACCCGCAACCTCATGGTTCCCAGTCGGATTCATTTCCACTGTGCCACGACAGAACTCCTAAAATTTTTTTTTTTATAGTTGATTTACCATGTTCTATTTCTGCTGTACAACAAAGTGACCCAGCTCTCTCTCTCTATATTATCTTCCATCATGTTTCATCACAAGTGATCGGATATAGTTCCCTATGCTGTACAGTAGAACCTCATTGCTTATCCATTCTAAATGTAATAGTTTGCATCTACTAACCCAAAACTCCCAGTCCATCCCACTCTTTCCCACTCCCCCTTTGCAACCACAAGTCTGATCTCCATGTCTGTGAATCTGTTTCTGTTTTGTGGATAGGTTCCTTTGTGCCACATGTTAGATTCCACCTATCAGTGCTATCATATGGTGTTTGTCTTTCTCTTTCTGACTTTCTTCACTTACTATGATAATCTCCAGTTGCTTCCATGCTACTCCAAATGGCTTTGTTCTTTTTTTATGACTGACTAGTATTCCATTGTATATGTGTATACCACACCTTCATGGAATTTTTTTTTTTTTTTTTTTTGCTTTTTAGTGCCACACCTGTGGCATATGGAGTGTCCTAGGCTAGGGGTCTAATTGGAGCTACAGCTGCCGGCCTATGCCACAGCCACAGCAATGCCAGATTCAAGCCGGGTCTTTGACCTATACCACAGCTCATGGCAACAATGGATCCTCAACCCACTGAGCGAGGCCAGGGATTGAACCTGCAACCTCATGGTTCCTAGTTCCCGCTGTGCCCCAATGGGAACTCCTGTCATGGACATTTAGGTTGTTTCCATGACTTGGCTATTGGGAATAGTGTTGCTATAAATGTAGGGGTGCATGTAATATTTTGTCTGGATATATGCCCAGGAATGGGATTGTTGGATCATACGGTTGTTCTATATTTAGTTTTCTTTTTTTTTCTTCTTTTTTTTTTTCCGTTTTTGGCCACTCCCCAGCATATGGTCCTCACAGGCCAGGGATCAGATCCGAGCCAAAGTCTCTACCCAAAATGAAGCTGCAGCAACGCTGGATCCTTAACCCACTGTGCTGGGCTGGGGATCAAACCCGAGTCCCAGCACTCCCAAGACACTGACAATCCTGTTGCCCCATAGCGGGATCTCCTATATTTAGTTTTCTGAGGAACCTCCATACTGTTTTCCATAGTGGCTGTACCAGTTTATACTCCCAGAGTTCCCGTCATGGCTCAGCAGAAAGGAATCTGACTAGTATCCATAAGGATGCGGTTCAATCCCTGGCCTTGCTCAGTGGGTTAAGGATCCAGGCGTTGCTGTGATCTGTGGTATAGGTCGAAGACTTGGCTCAGGTCTGGCATTGCTGTGGTGTAGGCCACTGGCTACAGCTCCAATTTGACCCATAGCCTGGGAACCTCCATATGCCGCAGGTGTGGCCCTAAAAAGACAAAAAAAAAAAAAATTACATTCCCACCAACAGTGTAGGAGGATTCCCTTTTCTCATTTGTTATTTATAGACTTACTCATGACAGTCATCCTCATCAGTGTGAGGTGGTACCTCATTGTAGTTTTTTTTTTTTTTTTGTCTTTTTGGGGCCATAACCAAAGCATATGGAGGTTCCCAGGCTAGGGGTTGAGTCGGAGCTACAGGTGCCCGCCTATGCCACAGCCACAGCAATGCGGGATCTGAGCCATGTTTTCAGCCTACACCACAGCTCACGGCAACATAGGATACTTAACCCACTGAGCGAGGCCAGGGATCAAACCTGCATCCGCATGGATACTAGTCGGGTTCATCAACTACTGAGCCACGATGGGAACTCCCCTCATTGTAGTTTTGATTTGCATTTCTCTAATAATTACTGAAGGTGAGCATTTTTTCATGTGTCTGCTGGCCATCCATAGGTCTTCTCTGGGGAAATGTCTAGGTCTTCTGCCCATTTTTCAATTGGATTCTTCATTTTTTGCTGTTGATTATATATTTTAAATATTTTAAAAAATTTATAATTATATTTGCCCTGTTTGGGATATATAATTGACTAGTGCTATGTGTTATATTTATTTTTATTTCTAGATTAGTTTTTATGAATCTCTAATACTTGGAGGTAAACTATTCTGGTTATAAAAATCTGGGTATATAAATTTATAGCATAAAGGTAACTATATCCTTGATAAGATTAGGTAGTCTTAATATTTCAAACCCATTTTATTTTTATTTTTAAAAATTTTATAATTTTTGGTGCCACAGAGTGCAGTGACTGGTCAGCTCCCAGACCAGGGATTGAACCCAGGCTGCAGCAGTGAAAGCACTGAATCCTAACAACTGCACCACCAGGGAACTCTCTCAAATCCAGTTTAGTTATAAAAAACAAACATCAATATCACCAAGTATTGGAGTTCCTATTGTGACTCAGTGGTAACACACCCGACTAGTATCTATGAGGATGAGAATAAATCCATGAGGATATGGGTTAGATCCCTGGCCTTGCTCAGTGGATTAAGGATCTGGCGTTGCCATGAGGTACAGCATAGGTATAGTTTGCAGACACGGCTCAGATCTGGTGTTGCTCTGGCTATGGCCTAGGCCAGGAGTTGCAGCTCCAATTTGACCTCTAGGCTGGGAACTTCCATATGCTTTGGTTGGCCCCTAAAAAGAGGGAAAAAAAGAAAATTCCTGGGAGTTCCCTGGTGGTCTAGTGGTTAGGATTCAGAACGTTTATTACTGTGGCCCAGGTTCAATCCTGGTCTGGGAACTGAGATCCCACATCAAGCTGATGCAAAAAGGAAAAAAAAAAAAAAAAAAAAATTCATGCCTAGCTATGTATCATAAAAGATTGAGTGAATTTTCCAAGATTGCACCTTAATTAAGTCAGGTCCTCCACTCCTTATTTGTTGTTTTCAGCTATATGCAGTGACTACACACTCAGTTATTGCTTTCTTTCTCTTGATCAAACTCCACTTTAATAAATAATAATGACTACAATATCATCTAACTTTAATGGTGTGCTCACCATTTGGCAGAAATTGTCCTGAGCATTGCATATGCATTATCTTTTCGGACCCCCTCAGCACTTTAGCAAAGAAGATTTATTCTCACTTCACAGTTGAGGGACTTGCTCATGGTCACACAACTAGTAAGTGGTGGGACCAGAAATTAGTTAGACCAGTAATCTCATTTCTTTGACTTTAAGTCAGGAAAGTTAAATAAAGAAAAACAAAATGTGGAGTTCCCGTCATGGCTCAGTGGTTAACGAATGCGACTAGGAACCATGAGGGTGCAGATTCAATCCCGGGCCTTGCTCAGTGGGTTAAGGATCCGGCGTTGCTGTGAGCTGTGGTGTAGGTCACAGACGCGGCTCGGATCCCGTGTTGCTGTGGCTCTGGTGTAAGCCAGTGGCTACAGTTCCAATTAGACCCCTAGCCTGGGAACCTCCATATGCCCTGGGAGCGGCCCTAGAAATGGCAAAAAAGACAAAAAAAAAAAAAAGCGAAATGTGGCGTTCCCATTGTAGCTCTGCAGGTTAAGAATCTGACTAGTACCCATGAGAATTCTGGTTCGATCCCTGACCTCGCTCAGTGGGTTAAGGATCTGGAGCTGCCACAAGCTGCTGTGTAGGTCCCAGATGTGGCTCAGATCTGGTGTTGCTGTGGCTGTGGTGTAGGCCGGCAGCGGCAGCTCTGATTTGACCCCTAGCCCAGGAATTTCCATCTGCCAAAAAGGAAAAAAAAAAAAAAGAAAAAAGAAGGGGTTCCCATTGTGGTGCAACAGAAATGAATCCAACTAGTATCCATGAGGATGTGGGTTCGATCCCTGGCCTTGCTCAGTGGGTGGGGATCCGGTGTTGCTGTGGCTGTGATGTAGGTTGGCAGCCGTAGCTCTGATTGGACTCCTAGCCTGGGAACCTCCATGTGCTGTGGGTTCAACTCTAAAAAGCAAAAAAAAGAAAAGAAATCAAAATTCATCCCGTGCTTATTGTTGAAAACAGGTGGGGATTGTAGATGAAAAGTATGAACTAGGATGCAAGAAAGAGGAGAGGGAAGAAATAAGAAGGGAGAAAAAACACGGTTATCTAGAAGAGTGAAGACTTTGAAAACAGCACCTATTTATTTATTTATTTATTTATTTATTTAGGGCCACACCCACGGCATATTGAGGTTCCCAGGCTAGGGGTCTAATCGGAGCTGTAGCTGCTGGCCTATGGCACAGCCACAGCAACACGGGATCAGAGCCACGTCTATAACCTACACCACAGCTCATGCACTAGCCAGATCCTTGAACCACTGAGCAAGGCCAGGGATCGAACCCGAAACCTCATGGTTCCTAGTCGGATTCGTTTCTACTGCGCCACTATGGGAACTCCTAAGTTTTTTTTTTTAAGTGTGGTAAAACGCATATAATATAAATTTTATAATTTTAATCATTCATAAGTGCATAAGTTCAGTGACATTAAGTGATTCATTAAATACATTCACCTTGCACTACTATCACCCCCATCCATCTCCAGGACTGTTTTGGTCTTGCAAAACAGAGACTCTGTATCCATTAAGCAATAACTCCCCATTCCCTATTCTTAATATTTAAAATGAAAGATATGTGAAAGATACTTAAATGAAAAGACATGATGCCAATCCCCAATAAGTGAATTGTCTGGGAAGGAGGTACCAAAACACCAGGGAATGCACCATGGTAAGTACTCTCATAGATGCCCACTCAAGGCTCGGTGGGGAAAAGAAGTGTCTGAACCTGTTTCAGTGAGTCGAGGAAGTCTTCGCAGCAGAAGGCTGCGCAAAGACTCTAAGATGAAGCGAGTTCATAGGAGAACAAAAATATGGCATTATAATAGAGCATTAACACTGAGGATGGTGGGTCGGAGTTTGTGTTGTAGCTCAGCGGAAATGAACCTGACTAGTATACATGAGGACACAGGTTCGATCCCTGGCCTTGCTCAGTAGATCAAGGATCTGGTGGCGCTGTGAGCTGTGGTGCAGGCTGCCAGCTGTAGCTCTGAGTCTATGCCAAGCCTGGGAACATCCATATGCCAAGGGTGGGCCCTAGAGAGCAAAACAAACCAAACAAAAATAAAACCGAAACAATGGTGGGTATTAGGAAATGAAGCTGGCTGGGAGTATAGGTGCCAAACCAAGAAAATCCTTAAGGAGTTGAGATTTTATCCTGCAGATGGGAAAATATTAGAAACCACATTTTGTTTTTCTTTGGGGAAAACAAGTTCTTTTCCTTTTTCTATTTTTTTTAAAACAAGTTCTTATAATAGGTAGTATAACATAATGTAAATGACACAGTCTCTGCTCAAAAAGCTTGGGAATCATTTTGGCGACAGGCAAGCTAATTCTTCTAGAGCATTTGAAAAATCTTAGAGTAGTTTGGCCAAGACAAAGCAAAAAATGCAGAACTGATAAATGCTTCCCATGCTTAAACTGCTCAGTAACCTCCATGCCTTCTCTTTTTCTTTCTTTCTTTTCTTTCTTTCTTTCTTTCTTTCTTTCTTTTCTTTCTTTCTTTCTTTCTTTCTTTCTTTCTTTCTTTCTTTCTTTCTTTCTTTCTTTCTTTCTTTTCTTAGCTTTCTAGCTTTCTTTCTTTCTTAGCTTTCTAGCTTTCTAGGTTTCTTTCTTCTTCTTTCTTTTTTGGTCTTTTTAGGGCTGCACTCACAGCATATGGATGTTCCCAGGCTAGGGGATGAATGCAAGCTGTAGCTGCCAGCCTACACAACAGTCACAGCAACTCGGGATCCTTGCCACATCTGCGACCTACACCACAGCTCACAGCAATGCCGGAACATTAACCCACTGAGCGAGGCCAGGGATCGAACCTGCCAGCTCATGGTTCCTAGTTGGATTGTTTCCTCTGCGCCATGACAGGAACTCCCAGCTCTGACAGTCTTACTGAAAAATGTCCACTAAGCTTTGGAGTTCTCTTCTCTGTGAACACTCTGTATGTGTTTACCATTTGGCAGGCCCTGTGCCAACCACTTTAAACACATCATCTTAGAGTCCCATGACAAATTAGGTCATTTTTTCTATTTGAGAAAACAAAAATTTAGGAAGGTTAGGTGACATGCCCAATGTCATACAGCTAATAAGTACTGGAACCAGAATGAACCTAGTCACTCTGACTTCTGACTTTTTTTTTTAATGGTTGGTGACTTGTGATGTTTAATCAGGAAAGTCAAAGTTAGAACAAATTTCAGTGCCTCTCAGAGCTGAAAACAGCTGGGGAGGTGCAGATCAACCTCCCTGGCAGGATTCTCTCTTTGATTTGATTTCCCCCCTAGCTGTTGATGTAGTCTAATGGAAGTCTATTTGTCTAATTAGACTATGAATGACAGGAACTTCCGTTACTAATAATACATTCTCAGCACCCATCTCAGTGCCCTGCACATAACTGATGCTTAATAAATGCTTGTTAAACCAAGAAATGCATATCTCCATTCTGCTTTGTCTACTGCGGAAAAAATCTCAGATTCTTCTTCCTTTTTTTTTTTTTTTTAGGGCTGCACCCATGGCATATGGAACCTCCCAGGCTAGGGTCGAATCAGAGCTACAGCTGCTGGCTTATACCACAGCCTTAGCAATGCAGGATCAGAGCTGCCTCTGTGAACTGTGCTCAGCTTGCAGCTTGCAGCAATGCTGGATCTTTAACCCACTGAGCGAGGCCAGGGATCAAACCTGCATCCTCATGAATCTTAGTTGGGTTGGAGCCGCCACGACAGGAATGCCAAATCTCAGCTTCTTGTAGCGTTAGGTCCAAGCATAGGTAGTGTTTCTTTTTTTTTTTTTTTTCCTGGAAGAGCAGAGCTAGGGGAGAGAAAAAAGTTCTGTCCTTTTATATCCAATTGCCTTTGAGGCGCTGGGAAGAGAGCAATTCACACCTGATTATCTTACATCAGATAAAGCAGCAGCACCTTAAGTGCTGGGCAGTCAGGCACTAGAGCTCTCTCCAGCCTGATGAGACAGCTTTTCCTGGGCTCAGAGGCCATGCTTCCTTCCCTGCCAGGCCTGGCTCTTGCCTTCCTGTTAACTCTGACCATAGGGCAGACATTCCCATTCCAAGAGCATGTCTTTCTCCAGTTTCTGGGCTTAGACAAGGTACCTTCACCCAAGAAGTTCCAACCCGTGCCTTACATCTTGAAGAGAATTTTCCAGGATCACGAGGCAGCAGCCACCAGTGGCCCCTCTCAAGACTTATGCTATGTGAAGGAGCTGGGGGTCCATGGGGACGTACTGCGACTTCTCCCAGATCAAGGTAAGGATGTTGGGGAGGAATCTGGGGGTGGGTGGTGTGAAGAAAGAAGGAAAAGTTAACCATTACCGAGGGGTTCCTGAAAGGCCCTGTGCTGCTATTTTACATATTTTGTTACTTAATCTCAACCACAGTCCTGAGACGAAGGCAGGTATTCTTATCAAGTTTTTAACAATAAGGAAATTGAAGCTCAGACCATAGATAACCCATAACCTATTCAAGATCATACAGCTCGTGCGAGAACAAGGTCAGGATTCAAAATGTGTTTTTCTGAATTGGTAGCTTTGTGCTACAGTTTAGGTGGGAGGGGTGAGGGTGGAATTAGGGCTCCGTCTCCCACTCTTCAGGTCAGAATTTCCACATCCTGGTACCTTTGGTATGGCAAACCAGGGATGAGAAATTTGAGCTGCTTCCCCTTCCCGCCTCCCTATTTCTCCCCATTACTTGGGTGGAAAAGGCTAATTTCTTTTTTTTTTTCTGTTTTGGCGCCACCCAAGGCAAATGAGTTCCTGGCCAGGGATCGAATCCGAGCTGCATCTGCACAGCTGGATCCTTAACCCACTGCACCGGGCTGGGGATCGAACTGGCAAACTGGCAACGCCATAGAGACAAGCAGAAGCATTAACCCACTGTGCTGCAGCAGGAAAGGCTATTCTTTTTTTTTTTTTTTTTTTGGTTGTTGCTATTTCTTGGGCCGCTCCCGCGGCATATGGAGGTTCCCAGGCGGCTAGGGGTTAGGGGTTCAATCGGAGCTGTAGCCACCGGCTTACGCCAGAGCCACAGCAACGCGGGATCCGAGCCGCGTCTGCAACCTACACCGCAGCTCACGGCAACGCCGGATCATTAACCCACTGAGCGAGGGCAGGGACCGAACCCGTAACCTCATGGTTCCTAGTCGGATTCGTTAACCACTGCGCCACGACGGGAACTCCCAGGAAAGGCTATTCTTGATTTGTAAATACAGAGCGATAATATATGCCCTTTGTCATACCCTTTAGATAAGAATCTGAGTGTGAGCCATTCAATAATTTGCCAAACTGACCACCCACCAAAAATTACCCTGGTCAACTGTTAAAAGTTGTTTCTCCGGCCTAGTTCCTGCCCCTGACTCTCCCACCTGATTCTTATTCAAAGTCAGCGATGGGTGTTGAAATCTGCATGTCTATATAGCTTCTTAGGTGGTTCGGATGCGGATGCAGAATTGAGAGCCCTAGTGGGCTAGTTTAAAGCAACTGAAAATAAAATTGGAGTCCAAGAAGCACTTACTGGATACCTACCAAGTGCTGGGAAATGTGTGACCATGACAGTACAGAGATTAAAGATAGCGTCAGTTCTTTAAGAGTTTATAGAAGACTTCCTGCTGTATAGCCAGGGAATTATATCTAGTCACTTGTGATGGAACATGATGGAGGATGATGTGAGAAAAATAATGCTTATATATGTATATATATATATGACTGGGTCCCTTTGCTATACAGCAGAAATTGATATAGAATTGTAAAACAACTATAATAAAAAACTTTTTAAAAAGTTTTTGGAAGACTATCTTCAACACCTGTGATAAACCATAATGGAAAAGAATATGAAAAACGATATATATATTATATATATATATAACTGAATCACTTTGCTGTACAGCAGAAACTAACACAACATTGTAAATCAACTATACTTCAATTAAAAATTAAATAAAAATAGGGAGTTCCTGTCGTGGCTCAGTGGTTAATGAATCTGACTAGGAACCATGAGGTTGCGGGTTCGATCCCTGGCCTTGCTTAGTGGGTTAAGGATCCAGTGTTGCCTCGAGCTGCGGTGTAGGTCGAAGTCGCGGCTTGGATCCTGCATTGCTGTGGCTGTGGTGTAGGCCGGTGGCTACAGCTCCGATTAGACCCCTAGCCTGGGAACCTCCATATGCTGCGGGAGTGGCCCAAGAAATGGCAAGAAGACAAAAACAAATGAATAAAAAAAAATAAAGTTTATAGAAGAGAGACCACCTGATGACTTATACATTGAGCTAAGTATCATGTTACAGGCTCAGGGCCTGGGGGTGGGAGTTCAGGGACAATTCTTGGAGGAAGATTAAGAGGTAAGGGAGCAGAGCAGAAACGAATCTGACTAGGAATGATGAGGTTGCGGGTTCGATCCCTGGCCTCGCTCAGTGGGTTAAGGATCCAGCGTTAACCCACTCAGCATTACGTTTGTGAGATTTACCCATGTTGTGTTTATTTGTAGTTTATTCTCGTTACTGTATAGGATTTTATTTTGTTGGTGTATGCTACACTGCATGGCCACTAGGTAACAACACTCTTTTAGCTTTTTTTTTTTTTTTTTTGTCTTTTTGCTATTTCTTGGGCCGCTCCCGCGGCATATGGAGGTTCCCAGGCTAGGGGTCGAATCGGAGCTGTAGCCACCGGCCTACGCCAGAGCCACAGCAGCTCGGGATCCAAGCCGCGTCTGCAACCTACACCACAGCTCACGGCAACGCCGGATCGTTAACCCACTGAGCAAGGGCAGGGACCGAACCCGAACCTGCAACCTCATGGTTCCTAGTCGGATTCGTTAACCACTGCGCCACGACAGGAACTCCCTCTTTTAGCTTTTAATTTTTTTCTTTTTTTTTTTTTTTTGGCTACATCCACGTTATACAGAAGTTCCCCAGCCACGAATATATCCAAACCTCAGCAGTGACAATACCAAATCCTTAACCACTAGGTTGCCAGGGAACTCCTAATTTTTATTTATTTAATAAGGTGGAATGATATATTTTCAGATGGATGATGAATCGTTTATTTATTCAAGACTTAGAATATAGTCTTTTTTATCTTCCAGCTTTATTGAGATATAATTGATATGAAGTACTATATATGTCTAAGGTATATATAGTATAGTGATTTGACTTATATACATCCTGAAATTATTATCATAATAAGTTTAGTGAACATCCATCATCTTGTACAGATATAAAGTTAAAGAAAGAAAATGGGAAGTTCCCGGTGCAGCTCAGTGGGTTAAGAACCCTACTAGCATCCATGAGGATGCGAGTTCAATCCCTGGCCTCACTCAGTGGGTTAAGGATCCAGAATTGCTGTAGCTGTAGTGTAGGCTGGCAGCTGCAGCTCCGATTTGACCCCTAGTCTGGGAACTTCCATATGCCACAGGTACGGCCAAAAAAAGGAAAAAAAGAAAGAAAGAGAAATAAAGTAATTCACAACAACATGGTTGGGCCTAGAGATTATTGTAATAAGTGAAATATCATATGAGAGCACTCATATGTGGAATCTAATTTTTAAAAATGGTATGTGTGGCTAATTCACTTTGCTCTACACCTGAAACTAACACAACATTGTAAGTCATTTATACTGCAATAAAATTTATAAAAAAAAGGAAAAAGAAATAGAAAAAAATTTTTTTTCCCTTGGGATAAGAACTCTTAGGTTCTGTCGAATCAGAGCTATAGCCACCAGCCTACACCACAGCTCATGGGCATGGCCAGATCCTTTAACCCACTGAGCAAGGCCAGGGATCAAACCCAAGTCCTCATAGATCCTGGTCATGTTCGTTACCACTGAGCCACAACGGGAACTGCCTATAAAAATATTTTAAAAACAAATGTGTGTATAGTAACATCTATGATGCTTTATTAATATAACAAATAACAAGATCTAGGGAAAGGACTATAACTATTACGAATTCAAAATAGTGTGAGCAGGAGTTCCCTAGTGATCTAGAGGTTGTCACTGCTGTGGCTTGGGTCACTTCTGGGGCATGGGTTCAATCCCTGGCCCAGGAACTTCTGCATGCCTTTGGTGTGGGCCAAAGAAACCCATAAATGTCATTTTAAAGTATTTGCAGGAGTTCCCGTCAGGGTGCAGTGGAAACGAATTTGACTAGGAACCATGAGGTTTTGGGTTTGATCCCTGGCCTTGCTCAGTGAATTAAGGAACTGATGTTGCTGTGAGCTGTGGTGTAGCTCGCAGATGCGGCTCGGATCCCACATTGCTGTGGCTGTGGTGTAGGCCAGCGGCTGTAGCTCTGATTCGACCCCTAGCCTGGGAACCTCCATGTGCTGCAAGTATAGCCCTAAAAAGCAAAATAATAATAATAATAAGAAGAGTATTTGCAATAAATTAATATATGAACATACCTATGATTTTTATTGGTAACAGTGTCATAAGCCCTTATGATATTCTTGGGATTTGTTGCCTTTAGTCACAATTGAAATGCTGAATTTCACTTAGAGTTTAGTGAAAACAAAGATGTAATTATTTTTCCCATCCAAGATTATAGACCTTCTAAATACTATTCAGAATCCCTCAGGGAGGAAAAAAACAAACTACCTTTCCACCAGAAAAAAACAAACAAACAAGCCAAAAAACAGAATCCCTTTGGGGACCTGCAGATAGGACGATAAAAACCTCTGGACATAAATGAGAAAAGAAATAAGTCTTCCCAAATGGTAGGGTTTGATATAACTGATAATTTCCTGCATTATTATTATTATTATATATTTTTGGTCTTTTTGTCTTTTTAGGGCAGCACCCACAGCATATGGAGGTTCCCAGGCTAGGGGTCGAATCAGATATGCAGCTGCCAACCTACGCCACAGCCAGAGCAATGCTGGATCCAAGCCAGGTCTGTGACCTATGCCACAGCTCACAGCAACGCTGGATCCTTAACCCACTGAACAAGGTCAGGGATCAAACCTGAGTCCTCATGGATACTCGTCGGGTTTGCTAACCACTGAGCCACGAAGGGAACTCCACCTTATTGTTGTTTTTTTTTAATGGCTGCACTCGAAGCATGTGGTAGTTCTTAGGTCAGGGATCTGCTCTGAGCTGCAGCTGCGACCTACAGCACAGCCGAGGCAATGTTGAATCCCTAACCCACTGTGCCACAGTGGGAACTCCCTTCTGCCTTATATCATATATGTGGATGTACATGTAACATCTGACATTTATATCATACAGGTAGATAGGAAATAAAATATTTTTTGGTGACTCTCACGTCTCTCTGTTTCCCTCTAGGTTTCTTTCTTTATTCTAAGAACCGTCCCCAAGCTGCCTCCTGCCTGCAGAAGCTCCTCTACTTTAACCTGTCTGTCATTAAAGATGAGCAGTTAACGATGGCCCAGCTGGCCCTGGACTTGGGACCCAACACTTACTATAACCTGGGACCAGAACTGGAACTGACCTTGTCTCTAGTTCAGGAGCCCCATGTGTGGGGCCAGGCCACCCCTAAGACAGGTACAATGTTTGTATTACAGTCAGTACCATGGCCTCAAGGTATCCTTCGATTCAACCTGCTGGAGGTGGCTAAGAGGAATAATTCATCCTCGAAGAACTTAGCTTTCTTCCTAGAGATACTGGTCAAAGGAGACAGGCCCCTTGGGGAGAATTTTCAGCTTGAGGACACCTGTGCCAGACTGAGACGTTCTCTTCATGCGTCCCTGCTGGTGGCAACCCTCAACCCTGAGCAGTGCCACCCTGCTTCCCGCAAAAGGAGGGCAGCCTTTCCTGCCTCCAAGGTTCCTTGCAAGAACCTCTGCCATCGTCACCAGCTGTTCATCAACTTCCGGGATCTGGGTTGGCACAAGTGGATCATTGCCCCCAAGGGTTTCATGGCAAATTACTGCCATGGGGACTGTCCGTTCTCACTGACCACCTCCCTCAACAGCTCCAATTACGCTTTCATGCAGGCGCTGATGCACGCCGTTGACCCACAGGTTCCCCAGGCTGTCTGCATTCCCACCAGGCTGTCCCCCATTTCCATGCTCTATCAGGACAACAATGACAATGTCATTCTCCGGCATTATGAGGACATGGTAGTTGACGAGTGTGGCTGTGGGTAGGCTGTCAGAAAGAGAATAGAAGGAGTCTCCTTGGCATCAATGTTCTAATAAAACTGTCTGTTGGATCTGAATTGTCAGTATATTTATGTTTACAATTTGTCTTCCTGGAAAATCCATCATGACTGACGACGTCCCTAGTTATACACACAACACACACACACACAGCCTTAATGATCGTAGTTAATTTCAGCTTTACACGCATGACAGTGTATTAGATTCTAGATGGAAGAAAATTGGCGTTTATTGATAGGCTATTATGGGCAGGCATTATACTATGTGTTACTTGTAAACTTTTTTTTTTTTTTTTTGCCACACCTGTGGCACGTCCTGGGCCAGGGATGAAATCCAAGCTGCAACTTTGACCTATGTCACAGCTGCAGAAATGCTGGATTCCTAACCAGCTGCGCCATAGCAGGAACTCCACTTATAAACATGTTTTACTGCTTTTTGAGGTGGGTATTGTTATTTATACTTCATAGATGAAGAAGCTGAGGGGTTATTTTTGTTCGTTTTTTTAGGGCTGCACTAGCAGCATATGGAAGTTCCCAGGCTAGGGGTCAAACTGGAGCTGCAGCTGCCAGCCTACACCACACCCACAGTAACACTGGATCCGAGTCACATCTGCTACCTACACCACAGCTCACGGCAACACCGGATCCTTAACCCACTGAGCAAGGCCAGGGAACGAACCCGAGTCCTCATGGATACTCGTCGGGTTTGTTAACCATTGGGCCATGACAGGAACTCCCATCCTACTCTCTTTTAGAATCTTAAATATCCAGTTAGATCAGAATATAAATAGGCATATACCCTGTAAGTCAAGTTATATACTGTGATTTGGGCAGAATAGCACAAAACACACATTCCAAAATATAAAATTATACTTGGGAGTTCCCATCGTGGCTCGGTGGAAACGAATCTGACTAGTATCCATGAGGATGCAGGTTAGATCCCTGGCCTTGTTCAGTCTGTTAAGGATCTGGTATTGCTATGAGCTGCTGTGTAGGTCAAAGACATAGCTTGGATCTGGCATTGCTGTGGCTGTGGTGTAGGCCAGCAGCTATAGCTCTGATTTGGTCCCTAGCCTGGGAACTTCCATATGCTGTGAGTGTGGCCCTAAAAAGACAAAGAATAAAATAAAAATTTAAAAATAAAATGTGGGAGTTCCCTTGTGGCATAGCAGGTTAAGGATCTGGCATTGTCACTGTAGTGGCTCAGGTCACTGCTGTGGCTCAGGTTTGATCTCTGGCCCAGGAACTTCCACATGCCCACAAGCCACTGTGCATGCAACCAAAAAAAAAAAAAAAGAAAAGAAAAAAAAAAATGTAGCACAAAACCAGGAAGTAGATGGCATAGATTGAGAATGACCTGAGGAGTCAGAAAATTACTGGCAATTGGCTCTGTTAATTGTATTGCTTCTGCCCTCTGCTGATTAAAATAGGGAAGAGCAAGCTTATTAAACCATGTTTCTATTAAAACCATATATGTCTATGGTTCCTTATATCTAGAGGATCAGGTGTTTTATTGCAGACCTGATAAAACATGTAGACTCTTCCCCCAGAAAAAATATGCTTGAATGAACACACAGTATTTTCCATGTGACTTCAGTTTCTTCACGGAATCCTGTCTAACCTACAGGCTTGTGAAGAACACATTTCTCTTGAGCCAGGTTTTTTTTTTTTTTTTGGTCTCGGTTTTGACATATCTCTATGGTGGGTTTATTATTACAACTGCCCCTTCAACCTATTCTCTGAGTCGTAGCTAAAGTGGTGCTTCCTTCCCCCCCATTTCCCCCGGCCTCAGTGTGCAATGCCTTGATGTGGGATTTCAGTTCCCAGACCAAGGACTGAACCCCTGCCACACGGGTGAAAGCGCCAAGTCTTAACCACTAGATGACCAGGGAACTCCCCATAGTGGTGCTTGTAAGACTTTTCTTGAACAATTTTGTTTTAGTTTGCCTTATTCCAGTTGTTTTATTTATTCATTTATTTACTTGCTTTTTTAGGGCCAAATGTGTGGCATATGGAAATTCTCAGGATAAGGGTTGAATTGGAGCTGCACCTGCGACCTACATCACAGCTCACAGCAATGCTAGATCTTTAACCGACTGAGCGAGCCCAGGGATCGAACCTGCATCCTTATGGATACTAGAGGCTCCTTCACCACTGGGCAACAACAGAAACTCCCTTAACCTTTTTTGTTTAGCCTTGCCCTTAGCAAGTTCCAGGGTCAGGGATTGAACCCTCACCACAGCAGCGACCTGAGCCACAGCAGTGACAAAGCCAGATCCTTAACCCACTGAGCCATCAAGGAACTCCTAATGTCTTTCTTTTAAATGGAGTTATAATTTACATACCATATAATTCATCATTTCAAAGCATAACATTCAGTGGTTTTTAAAATTATACTCACAAGGTGTACACCTGACACCACTATCTAACTCCAGAACATATTTATTAATCTCAAAATAAATCCCATACCCATTAGCAGATGCTTCCCAAGCATTCTCCCCCACCCCACTTCTTATTCTCTGGTGATACTAATTTGCTTTCTATCTCTATAGATTTGCCTATGCTGGAAATTCCATATCAGTGGAATTATACAGTATGAGGCCTTTTGTGATTAAGTTCTCTCATTGAGGATATTTTCAAGTTTCATCTGTGTTTTAGCATATATCAATATTTGATTTTTTTATTACTGAATAATATTCCATTGTGTCGATAACCAACAATTTACTTACCTATTTATCCGTTGATGGACATTTGCGTTGTTTCCACCTTTTGGCTATTAGGAGCAGGGCTGCTACGGTTCCAGCTAAATTTACAAAATGTAGTTAAAATGACCTCCATGCTCTGATCTGCTTAAATTCATTCTGACTTGCTTGTTACAGATGACCTATTTTTCTGCTTAGTTGCATATCTACAACTGTTACCTTTTTTTTAAAAGAACACTCCCTTCCTTGCAAGCATTCTTTGTTCCAGAAAGAAGGTCACAGTTCAATAACCTGGAGAACCACAGAAGCCCATCATGAGACCACCTGACACCAGCCTGGATGATCTCCAGACGATTCTTTTTTTTTTTTTTTTGGTCTTTTTGCCTTTTCTTGGACTGTTCCCATGGCATATGGAGGTTCCCAGGCTAGGGGTCAAATTGGAGCTGTAGCCGCTGGCCTATACCAGGGCCATAGCAGCACGGGATCCAAGCCGCATCTGCAACCTACACCACAGCTCACGGCAACGCCGGATCCTTAACCCACTGAGCCAGGCCAGGGATCAAACCTGTAATCTCATGGTTCCTAGTTGGATTCATTAACCACTGAGCCACGACAGAAACTCCTCCAGATGATTCTTAATATGGAGAATTCTTAATGGAGAGAATTTGGATCCTGCACATATATCCCCATCAGCAACCCTGCTCCTTGAACCATCGCTATGCCAAGACTCCTCATTACCCACTCCAGGGCAGGACACACAGCCCTGAGGGCATTAGCCCACTGTGGCCCCCTCTGCCTGGCAAAGCAATTAAAAAAATAATAATAATAAGCTATTATTTTCTTCTTCACCCAAAACTGTCTCTGAGATTCATTTTTTTTTTTTCCTTTTCTTTTTAAGGTTGCACCTGAGGCATATGGAAGTTCCCAGGCTAGCGATTGAATAGGAGCTGCCGGGGCTGGCCTATGCCACGGCCACAGTAACTCGGGATCAGAGCTGCATCTGTGACCTATGCTGCTGCTTGCAGCAATGAGAGATCCCAGCACTTCAGAGAAGCCGCTGATCCTGTTGTGCCACAGCGGGAACTCCTAAACACCCGCTTTGAAGTAGAATCAAAGCTTACATCTACCCTGATCCTTACCTGTGTTCCACTCCCCGAACCATAAAACCAACTTCTAATCTTTCCCAAGGGGAGCACAGGCTTTAGGGCATTATCTTACTGTGGTCTCCTTCGCCTGGCAAAGCAATAAAGCTATTTTTTTCTCCTTCGCCCAAAATTCTGTCTCCACGTTTTTATTCAGCACCAGTGGACAGAGGCCAAGTTTCATAGCAGCAATCTCGCTGTGCCACAGTGGGGATTCCAAGGCCCAGGAACTACTGCAAGCTGTGAGCACAGCAAAAAATTTAAAAAAAAAATTAAAAATTAAAAAAAAATACAATTAGGAGTTCCCATTGTGGTGCAGTGGAAATGAATCCGATTAGGAACCATGAGGTTTCCGGTTCGATCCCTAGCCTCGTTCAGTGGGTCGAGAATCTGGCATTGCCATGAGCTGTGGTGTAGGTTGCAGATGAAGCTCGGATCTGACGTGGCTGTGGTGTAGGCCAGCAGCTGTAGCTCTGATTAGACCCCTAGTCTGGGAATCTCCATAGGCCGATAGTGCAGCCCTAAAAAGAAACCAAAAAAAAAAAAAAAAAATCCTGAGCAGAGAATTAAGAATCTCACTTCAAGTCATCACTCACTACTGTCTCTTTAAGATCAGGTTTATTTCTGTGTAGGGGTCTTGCATATGCTTCAAAGTATAAAAGGAGGGGGAAAAATCAAAATTAAGAGAAAGGCAGGGAAGTTCCCATCCTGGCCCAGTGCTTAACGAATATGACTAGAAACCATGAGAATGTGGGTTTGATCCCTAGCCTCGCTCAGTGGGTTAAGGATCTGGTGTTGCCATGAGCTGTGGTGGGTTGCAGATGCAGCTCGGATCCCGAATTGATGTGGCTCTGGCTTAGGTCGGCAGTTACAGGTCCGATTCGACCCCTAGCCTGGGAACCTCTATATGCCACGGGTACAGCCCAGAAAAGACCAAAAAAAAAAAAAAAAAGGAAAAGAAAAAGGGAGAGAAAGGCAGGATGGCGTTCCTGCTATATGGCACAGTGGGTTAAGGATCCAGTATTGATTCTGTAGCAACTTGGGTTGCTGCTGAGGCTTGAGTTAGATCCCCAGCCTGGCACAATGGGTTAGGATCTGGTGTTGCTGCAGATGTGGTGTAGGTTGCAGCTACTGCTTGGATTCAATCCCTGGGCCTGGAAATTCCATATGCCATGTGTATACCCCCCAAAAAAATAGAGAGATAAGAGAGAAAGGCAGGAGTTCTCAGTGGTCTAGCAGTTAAGGACCTGGCATTGTCACTGCTATGGATCAGGTCACTGCTGTTGTACCTGTTCAATTCCTGGCCTGAGAATTTCCACAAGCTGAGGGTGCAGCCGAAAAATAAATAAATAAATTATAAAAATAAAAAAATAAAATAAAAAAGAGAAAAACAACAAAACCGCAGCTATGAATACACGGGAGCGGCCGTAGAAATGGCAAAAAGACCAAAAAAAAAAAAAAAGACAATATTGTGCAGAAATTCAACATTGAAAGAATAAGGAGGAGTATTATATAATCACCCCACTAGATGCAGAAGAACAATATAGCAGGCAGTTCCCGTCGTGGCGCAACGGAAATGAATCTGACTAGGAACCGTGAGTTTGCAGGTTCAATCCCTGGCCTCCCTCGATGGATTGAGGATCAGGCATGCTGTGAGCTGTTGTGTAGCTCGCAGTAGTGGCTCGGATCTGATGTTGCTGTGGCTGTGGCATAGGCTGGCAGCTGTAACTCCAGTTGGGAACCTTCCTATCCTGGGAACCTCCATATGCCATGGACGCAGCCCTAAAAAGCAAAAAAAACGAAGTATAATTGGGGAGTTCCCATCGTGGCTCAGTGGTAATGAACTTGACAATTATCCAACGAAGATGCAGGTTTGATCCCTGGCCTCGATCAGTAGGTTAAGGATTTGGCATTGTGGTGAGCTGTGGTATAGGTCACAGATGCGGTTTGGACCTGTCGTGGCTGTGGTATAGGCCAGTTCCTGCAGCTCCAATTAGACCGCCTTGTCTGGGAACTTCCATATGCAGAGGGAAGTGTCCTAAAAAGACAAAAAAAAAAAAAAAGAGAAGAATCAAATGTTTCTGCTTCTGAGAAAAAAGAAACAAGCCCAGTATGTAGTCACTTGAGTTAAGCCCAAGTGACTTAATAGCTACATAACTTAAATGCAGTTTCAACTGTGCCCAGGAATGAAATCTTACCTGGCCAGCTTGGAATTTCCTGGCAGTGAGGTAATCTGCCTAATAGACAGGCCCTTTTGTCCCTCAAAGGAGTGTAACTTGGCCAGGAAGAACATTTTTTGTTTGTTTGTTTATGACTTCCTTGTCCCACTCTCTCTCTGCTTTTAAAAATCTTTTTTTTTTTTTTTTTGGCCACACCCACATCACTTGGAAGATCCAAGGCCAGGGATAGAAAATTCTCCACATCAGCCACCCAAGCCGCAGCAGTGACAACACTAGATCCCTAAACCACTGCACCACCAGGGAACTCCACATGGTTTCTTTCTTTTTTTTTTTTTTAATATTTTTTTATCTGAGATACTTTCTGCTTTTTTTTTTTAAATTTTTAAATTTATTTTTATTTTTCTTATTTTTATTTTTGGCAAGCAAGCAAAGTCTTTTTTTTTTTTTTTTTTTTTCCCACTGTACAGCAAGGGGGTCAGGTTATCCTTACATGTATACATTACAATTACATTTTTCCCCCAGCCTTTCTTCTGTTGCAACATGAGTATCTAGACAAAGTTCTCAATGCTATTCAGCAGCATCTCCTTGTAAATCTATTCTAAGTTGTGTCTGATAAGCCCAAGCTCCCGATCCCTCCCACTCCCTCCCCCTTGCTTTTTTTTAAATTATTTATTTTTTATTTTTTTTGTCTTTTTGCCATTTCTTGGGCCGCTCCCACGGCATATGGAGGTTCCCAGGCTAGGGGTTGAATCGGAGCTGTAGCCACCGGCCTACGCCAGAGCCACAGCAACGCGGGATCCGAGCCGCGTCTGCAACCTACACCACAGCTCACGGCAACGGTGGATCCTTAACCCACTGACCAAGGGCAGGGATCGAACCCGCAACCTCATGGTTCCTAGTCGGATTCGTTAACCACTGCGCCACGACGGGAACTCCTCTTTTTTTTTTTTTTTTTTTTTTTAAGGCCATCCTTGCAACATATCCAAGCTCCCAGGCTAGGGGAGGAGCCAGAGCTGAAGCTGCAGGCCTACACCCCAGCCCCAGCCACAGCAATGTGGGATCTAAACGTATCTGCCACCTACACCACAGCTTCTGGCAATGCTGGATCCTTAACCTATTGAGCGAGGGCAGGGTTTGAACCCACACTCTTATGGATGCTAGTTGGGTTCATTACTGCTGAGCCACAAAAGGAACTCCTCCACTTTCTTTTTCTTTTTCTTTTCTTTTCTTTTCTCCTTCCTTCCTTCCTTCCTTTCTTTCTTTTTTGTCTTTTTAGGGCCACACCTGCAGCACATGGAGGTTCCCAGGCTAGGGGTCCAATCGGAGCTACAGCTGCCAGCCTATACCACAGCCACAGCAACGCAGGATCTGAGCCGCGTCTGTGACCTACACCACAGCTCACAGCAGTGCTGGATCCTCAACCCACTAAGGAAGGCCAGGGATCGTGAATCTGCTTCCTCATGGATACTAGTCAGGTTCATTAATCACTGAGCCACGACGGGAACTCAAACTCTTATTTTCTTGATCGAATATTTTATTGGTGGCCTTCGTCATTCCAATAAGGTAAAAAGAAGAAATAAAAAGGCACACATGGGGAGTTTCCGTCATTGTTCAGCGGTTGGCGAACCTGACTAGTATACACGAGGACTCAGGTTTGATCCCTGGCTTCGCTCAGTGGGTTAAGGATCTGGTGTTGCCATGAGCTGTGGTGTAGGTTGCAGACGCAGCTCAGATCCAGCATTCCTGTGGCTGTGGTGTAGGCCGGCAGCCGCAGCTCCAATGTGACCCCTAGCCTGGGAACCTCCATGTGCCGCTAGTGTGGCCCTAAAAGACAAAAGACAAAAAAAAAAAAAAAGGCACACATGATGGAGAAGTAAAACTGTCTTTATTTGTAGACAACATACTCCTGTATCTGGAAAAGCCTGAGGAATCTACAGAAAAAAAAAAAAAATATTAGAAATAAGTGAAGTTTGCAAGTTCCCAGGTTGGTCATATAGGGGAGCAAAATTTGTTACTCTAAAATGCCTCTTTGGGATGTGGTTTATTTGGGGCTGAAGTCAATCAAGGGCAGATCCACTCAAGAAGAAACTTTGACCTTTCCCCCCTAGCTGACGAAAGAATGTAGATAAATGGCCTGTTCCTAGAATAAAGTTGTCACAAGAGATACCAGCAAAGAATTTGGGCCGAGTGTTGTGGGGAAACTGGGCAGAGCCTAGGGATCAGAGTCCACGCATCCCATTGTCTTGCACCTCCCAGCAAACCTCTGTTTACCGTTTGCTTTTCCATTTCCATGTGAATTGCCTTCCTCCCCTTTGAATTCCCAAAACTCTACCCCCAGCAACCTCTTTTGTCTTTAGCTAAAGATGGTATTTAAGGTGAGGGCTTCAGCCATTTGGGTGAGTTACTCAGTTTTCCTGGGTCTCTGCCATGTATGCACATTATTAAACTTTTGTTGATTTTCTTCTATTATCTGTCTCCTGTCAACTTGCTCTTTAGACCAGTCTAAAGGACCTAAAAAAAGTAAAGGAAAAAATTTTCCTTCCCCAAAGTTACAAGATCAATACATATCCTATATCAATATACAATAGATTATATCCTATATATATATACATCCTATGTCACACATGTCCATATCAATATATTCTATATCGATAATATATATCAATTATATTCCTATATGCTATTAATGAAGAGCTAGACAATAAAATTTAAAAAATCAACACCACTTAAAATCAAATTAAAAACATGAAATATTAGGGAATAAATTTAATAAACTGGAGAGTGTTTGTTGTGGCTCAGTGGTTAAGTATCCAACTAGTATCCATGAGGATTCGTGTTCAATCCCTGGCCTAATTCAGTGGGTCAAAGGATCTGGTATTGCTGTGAGCTGTGGTGTATGTCACAGATATGGCTCAGATCTGGTGTTGCTGCAGCTGTGGCATAGGCCAGCAGCTGCAGCTCCGATTGAACCCCTAGCCCGAGAACTTGGATAAGCAGTAGGTGTAGCCCTAAAAAAGCAAAACAAAACAAAACAAAATGAATAAACTATATAAGACACACTGAATATTATAAAGCATTGCTAAGTGAAATATATTCCTAAAAAATTGAAAGAATATAACATGTTTAAGATTTAAAATACCGGAGTTCTCACGTGGCTCAGCAGAAACAAATCTGACTAGCATCCTTGAAGATGCAGGTTCTACCCCTAATCTCGTTTAGGGGATTAAGGATCTGTGTTGCCATGGCTGTGGTTTAGGCCAGCAGCTACAGCTCCAATTCAACCCCTAGCCTGGGAACTTCCATATGCCACAGGTGTGGCCCTAAAATGACCAAAAAAAAAAAAAAGAAAGAAAAAAATACATGTACTCATATGTTCATTGCAGCACTATTCACAATAGCCAAGATATGGAAACAACTTAAATGTTCATTGACAGATGAATGGATTAAGAAGATTTGGTATATGTATACAATGGAATACTACTCAGCCATAAAAAAGAACAAAATAATGTCATTTGCAGCAACATGGATGAAACTAGAGACTCTCCTACTAAGTAAAGTAAGCCAGAAAGAGAAAGACAAATATCATATGATATCACTTATAGCTGGAATCTAAAATATGGCACAAATGAAACTATCCGCAGAAAAGAAAGCCACGGACTTGGAGAACAGACCTGTGGTTGCCAAGGGGGAGGAGGAGAGAGTGGGAAGGACTGGGAGTCTCAGATAATAGAGGCAAACTGTTGCATTTGGAGTGGCTAAGCAATGAGATCCTGCTGTATAGCACAGGAAACTATATCCAGTCACTGCAATGGAACATGATGGAGGATAATGTGAGAAAAAGAATATATATATTGACTGTGTCGCTTTGTTGTACAGTAGAAACTGACAGAACACTGTAAACCAACTATAATGGAAAAAAAATCATAAAACAAAAAAAAAGAGAAATGAATTCATACATATGTGATCCAAAGATTTCCAAAAAGTGCCAAGGTATTTCAATGGGAAAAGAACAGTCTTTTTAACAAATAATGCTACAAAAACCAGTTATCCATATGGAAGGAAATGAAATAGATATGTCGTTGACTTAAAAAACATGCGCAACCCAGAAGCTGAGAGTTAAGTTGTACTTGGGGCAAAATGAAGACTACGGCCAGGGAGATAGCATTTCAGATAGGTCTGAAATACCACTCCGAAGAGGTGAGGGGAGGTGAGTATATATGTGATTTATGTGGTTTTGGTGACGGGGGAAGGTGCATGTAACCAGCACACATTTTTACAGAAGGTTACTTTTAGTCACGAGGAGCAGACGTCACCATGAAGGATTTTGGTGCTTTTCTAGATATGAGGAGATGCAAGAATTGGGCTTATAAAATATTCTCTTGAAAATATCCTACTATGTGAAGACCTGTTCTGCCAGTTTTTTGGAGCACAGAGAGCCTCAGTCCTGATATCTATCTTGAGCCCCTTTCACAGCAGCTGCAATGGCTCATGATTCAGTCCTTGTAGAGGCAGATGGCAAGGGCCAGTGTCCAGTTCACACTGTTGTGGACTGAATGTTTGTGTCCTACATACATTTTTATTTATTTATTTATTTATCTTTTTAGCACATGGAAGTTCCCAGGCCAGGGGTCCAATCAGAGCCACGTCTGCAACCCACACCACAGCTTGTGGCAACAATGGATCCTTAAACTGCTGATCAAGGCCAGGGATCAACCCCGCATCCTTAGGGATACTAGCAGGTTCATTACCACTGAGCCACAATAGGAACTTCCCCCATAAATTATGAAGTTGAAGCCCTAACTCCCAGTGTAGCTATATTTGTTCATGGGAGTCTCTGAGGAAGTCATTACGGTTAAATGAGCTCATAAGGGTGGAGCCCCCATCTAATAGGATTAGCCTCCTGGTAAGGGGAGCTCCCCACCCTTTCAGGGTACACATACAACGAAAGGTCATGTGAGGACACAGCAGAAGGGCAGTATCTACAAGGCAGGAAATTCTCACCGGAATCGAATTGATTGGAGCCTTGATCTTGGACTTCTAGCCGCTAGAACTCTGAGAAAATAAATTTTGATTGTTTAAGCCCCCCAGTTTGTGGGCTTTGATTTGGGACAAAAATCAACCCTGACTCATGCATCACACCCAGGGAAGAAGGGAGGGCACGACCTTTAAAAAAAATAACATAACCCTTGGAGTTCCCGTCGTGGCTCAGTGGTTAACAAATCCGACTAGGAATCATGAGATTACAGGTTCGATCCCTGGCCTTGCTCAGTTGGTTAAGGATCCGGTGTTGCCGTGAGCTGTGGTGTAGGTTGCAGACTTGGCTTGGATCGTGCGCTGCTGTGGCTGTGGCGTAGGCCGGTGGCTACAGCTCCGATTCGACCCCTAGCCTGGGAACCTCCATATGCCACGGGAGCGGCCCAAGAAATGGCAAAAAACAACAACAACAACAACAACAAAAATAAATAACATAGCGGTTGAAGATACAGCAAAAAGTGGTGCAACCAAGGAGATTCCACTTCCAGTGGACCCTGAGCCTCATTATACACTCATTGTGAGAATTAGCATCTACAAGACATACCTACAGTCCCCTTGACAGTTCTGAGGCCAACCATAAAAGGTCAAAAGGTGGGTGGTGGCCCAGTTCCTGGAAATCCCCTCCCCTTCCCCCAACTTGTTGGAATAATCCTCCTGCTCATTAGCTGTGAAATTTACCCAGCCCATAAAAACTTATGGTCCCCCATATTTTGGGACCTCTCACCTCCTGAGATGGCTCACACTCTTTCTCAATAAGTCTAATTCTTACCTATTCCTTCTGTACTAAGACATAAAGAACCTGAACTTCATTAAGTCCAGACACCAGGTGTGTGATTTCAATTCAGAAAAATGGGTTCAGAGAGTTCCCTTTGTGTTTTGGTGGTAACGAACCTGACTAATATCCGTGAGGATTCCGGTTCGATCCCTGGCCTCGCTCAGTGGGTTAAGGATCTGGCATTACCGTGAGCTGTGGTATAAGTCATAGATGGGGCTCGGATCCCACGTTGCTATGGCTGTGGTGTAGGCCGGCAGCTGTAGTTCCAATTGGACCCCTAGCCTGGGAACTTCCATATGCTGCAGGTGCAGCCCTAAAAAAAAAAAAAAAAAAAAAAAGAAATAAAAAATTTTACACATTAATATAATTCCATTTGTATGAAATTACACAACAGTTGAAACTAATGTTTAGTGACAGAAATATCAGTGGATGCCTAGGACTAGGAGTAGGAGGATTTTTTTTTGTTTGTTTTTTTAGTGCTGCACACACGGTACATGGAGGTTCCCAGACTAGAGTTGAATTGGAGCTGTAGATGCTGGCCTACACCAGAGCCACAGCAACACTGGATCCGAGCCTCGTCTGTGACCTACACCACAGGATTGAACCTACATCCTCAGGGATGCTAGTCAGATTCCTTTCCACTGAGCCATGACGGGAACCCCTATGAGTGGGAGGATTGACTGCAAACAGACACAGGAAAATTCTTGGGTGATGAGAATCTTTATTTCTTTCTTTATTTCTTTATTTATCCATTCTGCTTCTTAGGGCTGCACCTGCAGCATATGGACGTTCCCAAGCTAGGGGTCCAATCAGAGCTACAGCTGCCGGCCTCCACCACAGCCACAGCAACGCAGGATCTGAGCTGCATCTGTGACCTATATCACAGCTCACCACAATGCCAGATCCTTAACCCACTGAACGAGGCCAGGGATTGAACCTGCAACCTCCTGTTCCCAGACGGATTTGTTCATGCTGCCCCACAACAGGAACTCCGAAAATCTTTTTTTTTGTTGGTTGCACCCGTGGCATGCAGAAGTTTCCTGGGCCAGGGATCGAACCCATGTCACAGTAATGATCAGAGCAACAGTAGTGACAATTACGTGAGCCACCAGGGAACTCCAGAGCAGAGGAGAACCTTAAATATCCTGATTGTGGAGTGGTTACAAAGGATATGTATGCATTTTTCAAACGGAATATCAGGAACAGGACACTGATCTAAACTGAATCATCATGTTTTATCGTTAATTATTTTTTACCTCTGATGGTGTCTTTTATACATGATGAATGTCATGACAGTCTATCGTATATGGTAGTTCTGGGTTTCCTAAAACAAAAGAGGAGGCATTAAGCATTAGGTAGAAATTCCACTGGAGGAGTTCCCGTCATAGCTCAGTGGTTAACGAATCCGACTAGGAACCATGAGGTTGCAGGTTCGATCCCTGGCCTTGCTCAGTGGGTTAAGGATCTTGTGTTGCTGTGAGCAGTGGTGTAGTTTGCAGATGTGGCTCGGACCCCTGGTTGCTTTGGCTCTGGTATAGGCTGGTGGCTATAGCTCTGATTGGACCCTTAGTCTGGGAGCCTCCATATGCCGTGGGAGCGGCCCTAAAGGGCCAAAAAAGAAAAAAAAAAAAACGACCACAAACTTCACAGTATAAAACAATATGACATCACTCTCACAGCTCTGGAAGTCTGAAGCGCAAAAGAGGTTCTCGCTGGGCTAAGATCAAGGTGTCAACAGGGCAGCATTCTTCCAGGAGACTTTAGGGAAGAATCCATTTCCTTGCCTTTTCCACCTTTTAGAGGTGGTCCTCATTCCTTGAATGAAGCCCTCTTCAGCCAGTAATCACATCCCATAAATTTCTTCATGTGTGCTCTAACTCTGCCTCCCTTTTATAAGGGTCTTTAAGATTAGATTGAGGAGTTCTTGTTGTGGCTCAGCTGGTTAAGAACCCGACTAGTATCCAGGAGGATGTGGGTCCGATCCCTGATCCTGCTCAGTGGGTTAAGGATCCAGCATTGCCACAAGCTGTGGTGTAGGTTGCAGATGTGGCTCAGATCTTGTGTCGCTATGGCTGTGGCATAGGCTTGCAGCTGCAGCTCCAATTTCACCCCTAGCCTGGAAACTTCCATATGCCAAATTGCAGCCCTAAAAAAGAAAAAGAATAATAAAAAAAAGATTAGATTGAGATCAGCCAGATGATCCAGGGTAATCTTCTTACCTCAAGATTCTTCACTCAATCGCATCTCGAAGTCCATTATGCTACTGTTAGGTAACATATTTATAGACTCCAGAGATTAGAACATGGACAGGTTCAGGGGCCATTATTCTACGTACAACACATGCCTGACAGAAACACTTGGCTTCTGAAAGACCTTTATTTAGGATGTGGTCCTTCTGCCCCTTCTTCAAAGCTCTCACCTTCCACTCCAAATAACTGCTTCATCTTGTCCAGCAGTCATTAAGGAAATTCTCTCTCTCTCTCTCTCTCTTTTTTTTTTGTCTTTTTTAGTGCCGCACCCATGGCATATGGAGGTTCCCAGGCAAAGGGGTCAAATCAGATATGCAGCTGCCAGCCTATGCCACAGCCAGAGCAAGGCGGGATCCAAGCCACATCTTCGACCTACACCACAGCTCATGGCATGCCAGATTTTTTTTTTTTTTTGCCTTTTCTAGGGCCGCTCCCAGGCCAGGGGTCGAATAGAAGCTGTAGCCACCGGCCCACACCAGAGCCACAGCAACGTGGGATCCAAGCCGAGTCTGTGACCTGCACCACAGCTCACGGCAACACCAGATCTTTAACCCACTGAGCAAGGCCAGGGATCGAACCCGCAACCTCATGGTTCCCAGTCGGATTCGTTAACCACTGCGCCATGACGGGAACTCCCCTGGAAGTTCTTATATTTAGGGCTAAGGTGTGGGGCTCGTGGAATTTGAGACTCAATTCCAATTTCAGGAGTGTCTAGATTTGAGACCTTTGAGACTCTAGTGTGAGACTTAGGTCATGAGCGTGAGCTCAGTCCTGGGAGTGTGTGCTGAAACCCAGAGGTGCTTGACTCAGGGTTCAGGCAACAGGAGGCAATGGAAGTGGGGAGGAGAGGATTCATTTCTTTCTTTCTTTCTTTTTTTTTTTTTTTGGCCATGCCTGCGGCACGTAGAATTCCCCCGCCCCAGGGATTGAACGCAAGCCACAGCAGTAACAATGCTGGATTCCTAACCCCGCTGCCCACGAGGGAACCCCAGTATTCATTTTCTCAAGGAGGAGAAAAAAAGCAGAAGTGGATTGGGGCATACCCTCGAACGTAGCTTCAAGAAGAAAGAGAAATCCCCTGAGACTTAAACACTAATTACTGACTCAGAGACTGAAGTCCTTCTGATTGTGCCTCTAACAGTGCGCCTCCTCTTTTCAGCAGAATGCGGGGCGAAGAGCAAAATAAGAGGAAGTTAGAAATAAATGACTCCTAGCTACAGGGCAAGGCTGGTGTCGTCACCAGGTAACAATGCAAACCTTCAGGTCACAGGAAGCTGGCCAGATCTCTCTTGCCTTTCCTCCTCTTCTCTTCTGCCCAATAAAGAATGATGGGTCAGTCTTGCCCTCCCTTGAAGGGAAAGGGAAAAGCGCCTACATTCTGATGTTATTGGGGAAAAAATTCGAAATTTGGGTATTCTTGGGGATTATGCTACAGGATTAATTAACTGCGTCATCGGCTTTCTTATCACCCCTGTGGCCAACTTCCCTCTCTGTCTGCTACCACCTGGCTGTACAGTCTAGATACCCAGGATTGAGACTGGGCATGAGTCTCAGGCATGAGTCATCCTCTGCCCAAGCAGGTGGAAGTGGTCACAACTAAGAAACAATGTTTGGGTGTGTTCTGGCAGCAGCAGTTAGCACTATATAGAGCCCCAGAGGAAAAAGTCCAGTGACAGAGCAGCATGGCTTCTGACAGAGGTAAAACAGACGGGGCGGGGGGCGGGGTGTGTGTGTGTGTGTGTGTGTGTGTGCTGAAAGCTACTTACTCTTAAAAAATGCAAAACCTCTGTGTGTGTGTGTGTGGGGGGGTATGTATGTGTGTTCGACTTATGTTTGTATCCTTGGACATGTTCCAACGTTCCTATTTATTAATATATTAATGTGAGTCTTAAATAGGATTTATTATTATTGCTATTATTATTAACCCTAACTGTTATAGCCATTAATGCTTTTGATCAAATGCCACTACATCAATGCTTATGTCACCAGAAGAAAAAATTAAGTATTAAAAAATGCAGCTGTTAAATACAAATTTAGGTCAGCAAAAGAAGTGATAGCACAAGGGTGTGTTCATTGAAAATGTAAGGGTCAGTTCCTTGATGTGAGAAAAATTCGTGGGCCTTCCCTCTGTGGTGCCATGAATTAAGGATCCAGCTTTACCACAGATGTGGTGTAGGTCGGAGCTCAGATTCGATCCCTGGCCTGACAAATTCCATATGCCGTGGGTGCGGCAAAAAAAAAAAAAAAAAAAAAAAAAAGAGGAAAACACTTCAGGTTGTGAAAGGGAAAGATTTTCAGATGATGTGGCATTTGACATGACTCCTAAAAGGGTCGAATTTGAACTGACAAAAAGGAGGAGATTCCAGGTTGATTGATAGAAAAAGTTTAAGAGAATTTACAAAGCAACGAGATCCCACTGTATAGCACTGGGAACTATGTCTACACTTATGATGGAGCATGATAATGTGAGAAAAAAGAATGTATACATATGTGTGATGGGGTCACTTGCTGTGCAGTAGAAAATTGGCAGAACACTGTAAACCAGTTATAATGGAAAAAATAAAAATAATTATAAATTAAAAAAACAGAAATACACAGAGAAAAGGAGGATGTACAAAGATTGTGTTTGGAATAGAATGAATAAATTAGTTAGGCTAGAGAAGAGGTTTTGGAAATAATTTGTAGTGAGATTAGAAAGCAAATTTGAGGTAATAAGGTTTTTGGGGGATTTTTCTTTCTTTTTTTTCTTTTTTTTTTTTTTTTGCCACAGAAGGTCCCAGGTCAGGGATCAAACCAGAGCCACAGCATTGACAATACCAGATCCTTAACCCACTGAGGCACCAGGGAGCTCCTGAAGTGATGGTATTGAGGGCCCTGAATGCTGGGCTAGAGAAACTGAGGTTGATTTTTTGGATTTTTTTTCTTTTCCAACATGATTTATTATAGGATATTGAATACAGTTCCCTGTGTGATTCTTTTTTTTTTTTTTTAATTTTATGGATGCACTCATGGCATATGGAAGTTCCCAGGGCAGGGATTGAATCTGAGTCCCACCCGTGGCAACCCCAGATCCTTAACCCACTTCGCCTGCCAGGGATTGACCTTGAGGTTTCTTCAGTGACCTGAGCCACTGCAGTCAAATTCTCAACCCACTGCACCATGGGGGGAACTTCCCCTGATGTGGGTTTTTTTTTTTTTCTTTTTAGAGCCAAACCTGCAGCAAATGGAAGTTCACATGCTAGGGGTTGAATTGGGGCTACAGTTGCTGGCCTACTCTATAGCCACAGCGACACCAGATCTGGACCACATCTGTCACCTGCTGCAGAGCTCATGGCAACACTGGATCCTTAACCCACTGAGCAGGGCCAGGGATTGAACCTGCATCCTCATGGATACTAGTCGGGTTCATTACTGCTGAGCCACAATGGGAACTCCTGACTTTTTTTTTTTTGTCTTTTGTCCTTTTAGGGCCATACCTGCAGCATGTGGAGGTTCCCAGGCTAGGGGTCTAATCGGAGCTACAGCTGTTGGCCTATACCACAGCCACAGCAACGCCACATCCCAGCCGCGTCTGCGACTTACACTACAGTTCACGGCAATGCCGGATCCTTAACCCCTGAGCAAAAGCCAGGGATCAAACCCGCAACCTCATCGTTCCTAGTTGGATTCGTTTCCACTGCGCCACGACGGGAACTCCCTGACTTTTTTGATAAAAGAAAATATTTGAAGAATTTGTGAATAGCGTGGAGATGACTAATGCTGTAGACATGTTTACCTGGCACTTGATGCCTTTTTGACTGGAAGCTGAAAAGAGTGGCAGAAAGGAAGCCAGCGAAAATGCTATTGCAAGAGTGTGGGTGTGATGTGACAGGACTCGATACAGGTATCAGAGCTGGGTTTCAAGAAACAGTGTTTTTTCCACTGTACTTTCCCTCTATTAAAATTCTCTTGTGACTGGTATTTGGGAGAAAAGACTAAAGACTTTATTTAATTGAAGTATCTGGGCAGTTTCCCTGGACTTTCCCCTGAAGGGAGTTTGTTTTATCCCTCAAACCATCCCAGTTTACGAAGCAGGTGTTCTTACCGTGCTCCGAAGGGGTAGATACTGAGAATACACCTCACTTTTTCTTTCTGAAGTTCCCACTGCTGCTTCACCTCCTTCAGAGGACGTGTTCCCCATCACCAATACCCCGTTTCCCGGGGTGGCTGTGTCCATTTACACTCCCACCAGCAACGTATGAGATATCCAGTCTCTCAGCATAGTATTGCTAATGTGTATATAATCTGTAATGGATGATAGTGAATTTCATTTGTTCAGCAAGTATCTATTGCTAACCAACATGTTTCAGCATTGTGATAGGGTCTGGAACAAGATATATATAATCCATATCTCACCTAATTTACAAATTGGTATTATTCTAGGCATGGAATTAGGGAATTATAATATAGCATGATTATTAGATGCTCATCAGGAAGTACAGAATGTTACAGGGTCACACAGTTTACACCTAGGATCCTTGGAGGGGTGACTTTCCCATTGTACTTAAACATTCTTGTTGGAAACTTAAAGAGGATTACCTGGTTTGGAATTGGGCAAATAAATTGCAGCAGAGCCTTTAAAAATCTTGCTTTTCCTGATGCAATGAGCTAGTCCAATCCAATTAATCCAAGAAATAAAGTTTTTTTTTTAAAGTATAGTTGATTTACACTGTTGTGTTAATTTCTTCTGTACAGCAAAGTGACTTATTTATACAAATATATACATCTTTTAAAAAATATATTCCTTTCCATTACGGTTTATCCCAGGAGACTGGGTTTCGTTCCCTGTGCTATACAGTAGGAACTTGCTGTCTATCCATTCTCAATGTAATAGTTTTCATTTACTACATCCAAACTCCCAGCCCAGCGCATTCCATCCCCCTCCCCCTTGGCAACCACAAGTCTGTTCTTTGTCATGAGTCTGTTTCTGTTTTGTAGATAGGTTCATTTGTACCATATTTTAGATTCCATGTGCAAGTGATATCATACGGTGTGTGACTTTCTCTTTGTTTCTTCACTGAGTATGACAATCTCTAGTTGCATCCATGCTGCTGCAAATGGAATTATTTTGTTCTTTTTGGGGCTGAGTAATACTCCATTGCGAATATGTACCACATCTCAAAAAAAAAAAAATATATATACACCACATCTTCTTAATCCATTCATCTGTCGATGGACATTTAGTTTGTTTCCAAGTCTTGCCTATTGTGAATAATGTTGCAATGCCCATTGGGGTGCATGTGTCTCTCTGAACCATTGTTCTGTCCAGGAATATGTTGAGGAGTGGGATTGCCAGACCATGCGGTAATTCTATTTTTAATTTTCTTAGGAACTTCCATACTGTTTTTCTGTACTGGTTGCACTATACATTCCAGCCAATAGTGTAGGAGGGTTTCCTTCTCTAGGAGAGAATATTTTAACTGCATTTTCTGATTTAGAAGAACAGAGCATTTTTTTCTTACGAGTTCAATTGTTATTTGACTTGCTCATCTCTTGGTTAACAGGTCCTTCAGCTGGAGATGCCACATCAAGGTCAGAATTATACTATCATGGTGCACAGTTAATTCAGCCAAGAATAGAATGGGTATTTAAGGGCTGGAGGACTATAGCTTTTCTTAATGTTCCTTTCCTCTTTTACCAGGCTCCATTCTTTCTGCCTTTTCCAAATCCACTCTCTATGATTATTGCTTTCTGTATCTTTGCTCCCATGGCTTTGGTTTCTGTTGAAAAAAAAAAAAGAAAATCACCTTCCAGCTTTGTTCTGTGACTGTATTACCATGATTCTAATCTCTTTAAATCAATCACATGTTTTCACGGGCACTAGTGAGAAGTCTAGGGAACTCGGTTGTTACTTTGATTTCATCTTCCTATTTTATTTTATTTATTTTATTTTAATTAAAAAAATTTTTTTGGTCTTTTTAGGGCCACGTATATAGCATATGGAAGTTCCCAGGCTAGGGGTCCAATTGGAACTGCAGATACTGGCTTACACCACAGCCACAACAATGCCAGATCTGAGCTGCACCTGCAACTTATACTATAGCTTATGGCAACACCAGATTCTGCCCACTGAGCAAGGCCAGAGATCAAACCCATATCCTCATGGATACTAGCTAGGTGCATTTCCACTGAGCCATTTCTTCCTACTTTATACTATATGCCCATGTTCTAGACATATCATAATAACAGGGAGAATTTTGTCAGGGAATATATTATCTCATGGAGAGTGAAATGAGTGATTGACATAATAAATGAAGTGATCCTTTAGGAATGAGTAGAAAATATGAGGATTTAGTAAACTTATAACCCAACCATATTGCAAAGAAGATTCTTCGGTGTAATTCTGAGTTTTCCCTGAGTCACAGCTTTGATACACAGAGCGTGTTAAATCTAAAGATGCCATTGAGGAGTTCTTGTCGTGGCTCAGTGGTTAACGAATCTGACTAGGAACCATGAGGTTGCAGGTTCGATCCCTGGCCTTGCTCAGTGGGTTAAGGATCTGGCATTGCAGTGAGCTATGGTGTAGGTTGCAGACACGACTCGGATCCCACGTTGCTGAGGCTGTGGTGTAGGCCGGCGGCTACAGCTCCGATTAGACCCCTTGCCTGGGAACCTCCAATGCCGCGGGAGTGGCCCTAGAAAAGGCAAAAAGACAAAAAAAATAAAAAATAAACAAACAAATAAATAAATAACTCTCTTCTCAGAGCTGTAGTAGAATCCTGTTGGCAATTTGAGGCTTCCACACCTGAAAAAAAATCCAGCTAGGGAGTTCCCACTGTGGTCCAGCAGGTTCAGTATCCATTGCAGGTAGCAGCTCTGGCTTGGATTCAATCCCTGGCCTGGAACTTCCATATGCCACGAATCTGGCCATGGGAAAAAAAAAAAAAAAAAAGAAAGTTTCCTGAGTTCCCATCATGGCTGAGTGGAAACGAATCTTACTAGTATCCATGAGGTTCAATCCCTGGCCTCGCTCAGTGGGTTAAGGATCCAGCATTGTCATAAGCTGTGTAGTAGGTGGCAGACACAGCTGGGATCTGGCGTTGTTATGGCTGTGATGTAGGCCAGCAGCTACAGTTCCATTTCACCCCCTAGCCTGGGAACCTCCATATGCCTCGGGTGCAGCCCTAAAAAGACAATAAACAGGAAAAAGTTTCCTAAGAGATCATGTTTGAGATCTGTCTGATAGAGAAGATGGGAGTTGCATTGTGGCTCAGCAGGTTAAGAACCCGACTAGTATCCATGAAGATTCGGGTTCGATCCCTGGCCTCACTCAGTGGGTTAAGGATCCAGCATTGCTGCAAACTATGGCAGATGTGGCTGGAATCCTGAATTGCTGTGGCCGTGGTATAGGCTGGCAGCTGTAGTTCCAATTCGACTCAGATGCTGCAGGTGTGGCCCTAAAGAGAAAAAAACAATTTAAAAGGAAGAGGAGAAAATGAAGTTATTTCTAAGGTCCCTCTATTGATGCCATGACAACACGGGAGTGCTTTTTATATTTCAGAAGGAGAATTGAACCCTGGGAATTTGAAGTCTTCTTTGACCCCAGAGAACTCCGCAAAGAGACTTGTTTGCTCTATGAGCTCCAATGGGGCAGGAGCCGAGACACCTGGCGACATACAGGCAAAAACACCACCAACCATGTTGAACGCAATTTTCTAGCTAAAATCACTTCGGAAAGGCATTTTCACCCATCTGTCCACTGCTCCATCGTCTGGTTCCTGTCCTGGAGTCCCTGCTGGCAATGCTCTGAGGCAATAAGGGAATTTCTGGATCAGCACCCTAGTGTGACCCTGGTTATTTATGTAGCTCGGCTTTTCCACCACATGGATCCACAGAACCGGCAAGGACTCAGAGACCTGGTGAACCGTGGTGTGACCATCCAGATCATGGGAGCCCGAGGTGACAAAAATAACCCAGGAATCTTAAGTGTGTATGAGAGACTGGTGGTAGTGGTGCTGTGTTTCTAGGCCAGTTGACTGATTATCCCAGACTGGAAATCTCACAAATGAAAGTCCAAAATAACAGGAGGAAGGACCAGGTCTGAAATTCATAGCATGGAAACGATCAAAGACATGACGCTTTTCCCCAGTCTTGTCACTATGGTCTCTACCACCTTCAAACGAATTGCTGTGCTCCTTTTAGGGATTCTGGAAGAGTGCAACCCCTCTTCCATAGCAGGCCAGAAGTTCCCGTCATGGTGCAGTGGTTAACGAATCCGACTAGGAACCATGAGGTTGCGGGTTCGATCCCTGCCCTTGCTCAGTGGGTTAAGGATCCGGCGTTGCCGTGAGCTGTGGTGTAGGTCGCAGACGTGGCTTGGATCCCGCGTTGCTGTGGCTCTGGCGTAGGCTGGCGGCTACAGCTCCGATTCAACCCCTAGCCTGGGAACCTCCATGTGCTGTGGGAGCGGCCCTAGAAAAGGCAAAAAGACCAAAAAAAAAAAAAAAAAGCAGATAGGCCAGAATGCTTTATATATGGATGTTATTAAGCCAGGCTCGCTTTAACTTTTGGCCGAATGTGTTGAATGAACTAACATTTGTGTTTCCTTAGAGTACGATTACTGCTGGAGGAATTTTGTCAACTACCCACCTGGGAAAGAAGCTCACTGGCCAAGATTCCCCCCAGTATGGATGAAGCTGTATGCCCTGGAACTCCACTGCATAATTCTAGTAAGTTACTGTAAGGGACAAAGATTCTGATGCAAAAAGAAGGATCCTTCTTCAAACTTTCCTGATAATTTTGACACATACTCATCTCACCATCACTTCGCTGTGTACATTGAGGTTTGGTTATTTACCTGACTTCACTTACAAAATGTGAGAGCAAGGTGGAGTTCCCACTGTGGGGCACAGCGGTATCAATGACATCTCTGCAGGGCCAGGATGCACATTTGATTCCTGCCTGGCCCAGCACAGTAGGTTAAAGGATCAGATAATTGCCACACTTGTGGCGTAGGTCACAGATGTGGCTTGGATCTGATCCCTGGCCTGGGAACTCCATATGCTTCGGGGTGGCCAAAAAATGGAAAAAAAAAAAAAAAGAGTGAGAGCAAGATCATCTCTTTGTGGGAAATAAGTAGAAGAATAGACAAATTGGTCTAAGATATATGTGGACTCCATGGTAATTAGATTCCATCTTCATCATTATTGTTGTTACAACCCTCACTGGCTACACAGAATCACAGCTATTCTTTCCCTTATTGGTGTGTGTCAGCCTCTGGAAGGAATGTAGGTGTCCTTTTGTATTCTTTTGAAAGTAGTTCGATGGTTTTCCAACTGATGTTTTAAAATGTTTGAGGTATTCAAAAAAATATTACCCTGACTTCTTTTTTATTCCAGAGTCTCCCTCCCTGTTTAAGGATTTCAAGAAGATTTCAGAATCAGCTGACATTTTTCAGACTTATTCTTCAAAATTGCCATTACCAAATGATTCCACCCCATATCCTTTTAGCTACAGGACTGATACAACTACCTGTGATTTACAGATGAATAGAATGACTCCTTGTGTATATACTGTTTCATGAAGAGGCACTGATGACCTACTAAAAAGTGAGCCTCATTAGAATGGAGAAATTTTCAGTTTGCATTTCTGCGCACTAACAACGAATTATCTGAAAAGGAAATAAAGAAAACAACCCCCACTTACAATAGCATCGAAAACAATAAAATACTTAGGAATTAATTTAATCAAGGAGATGAAAGATCTCATTGAAATCTATAAAGCATTGATTAAACAGATTGAAGAAGACACAAGAAAATGGAAATCTATCCCATGGTCATGGAATGGAAGAATTAATACTGTTAAAATGTCCCTACTACCCAAAGTCATCTATCAATTCAATGTAATCCCTATCAAGATTCCAATGGCATTTTTTTTAACAGAAATTTTAAAAAATACAACCACTATGGAAAACAGTATGGAGGTACCTCAAAAAACTAAATATAGAACTACCATATGGCCCGGAAATCCTACTCTTGGTCATATATCTGGACAAAACTTTCCTTGAAAAATATACATAATCCCATGTGTTCATTGCAGCACTATTCACAATAGCCAAGACAAGGAAACAACTTAAATGTCCATCGATAGATGAATAGATTAAGAAGTTGTGGTACATATACACAATGTAATACTACCCAGCCATGAAAAAGAACAAAATAATGCCATTTGCAGTACTATGGATGGAACTAGAGACTCTCATACTAAGTGAAATAAGTCAAAAAGAGAAAGACAAATACCATACCACCATACCACTTATAGCTGGAGTCTAATATACAGCAAAATGAACCTTTTCACAGAAAAGAAATGCATGGACTTGGAGAACAGACTTGTGGTTGCCAAGGGGGAGGGGAGGGAGTGGAATGGACTGGGAGTCTGTGGTTAATAGATGTAAACTATTGCAAGTGGAATGGATAAGCAACAAGATCCTGCTGTATAGCACAGGGAACTATATCTAGTCACTTATGATGGAGGATAATGTAAGAAAAAGTATGTATATAAATGTGTGTGTGCGTGTGTGACTGGGTCACCTTGCTGTATAGTAGAAAATTGACAGAACACTGTAAACCAACTATAATGGAAAAAATAAAAATCACTAAAACAACAACAACAACAACAAAAAACCATAGGAGTTCCTGTGTGGATCAACAGGTTAAGGATTCTGTGTTGTCACTGCTGTAGCTTGGGTCACTGCTGTGGCGTGGGTTCAATCCCTGGCCTGAGAACTTCCACGTGCCACATGTGCGGCCAAAAAAACCCGTAAATTTCATATGAAGCCACAAAAGACCCTGAATAGCCAAAGCAATCCTTACATATGTGAAGGAAATGAAATCATCATTTCCAAGAGATATCTGCACTCCCATGTTCATTTAAACACTATTTAAAGAGCCAATACATGAAAATAAACTGTGTCCAGAAAGAGATGAATGGATAAAAAAGATGTGGTGTATATTTACAAACACAGTAGAATATTACATAGTCATAAAAAGAAAAATTTCCATTGTAAGAACACAGATGAGGAGTTCCCATCGTGGCTCAGTGATTAACAAATCCAACTAGGAACCATGAGGTTTCGGGTTCAATCCCTGGCCTCGCTTAGTGGGTTAAGGATCCGGTGTTGCTGTGAGCTGTGGTGTAGGTCACAGATGTGGCTTGGAGCTCGAGCTGTTGTGGCTCTGGCGTAGGCCGGAGGCTACAGCTCTGATTAGACCCCTAGCCTGGGAATCTCCGTAGGGTGCAGCTCTAAAAAGACAAAAAGATGGGGAAAAAAAAAAGAACATAGATGAATCTTGAGGGCATTTTGCCCTTTGAAATAAGTCAGAGAAAGACAACTCCTGAGAGTTCCTCATATGGTTAAGTGAGTTAAGAACCTGACATAGTGTCCATGAGGATGTGGGTTTGATTCCTAGCCTCACTCAGTGGGTTAAGAGTCCAGCTTTGCTATGAGCTGTGGTGTGTAGGTCACAGACGAGGCTCGGATCCTGCATTGCTATGGCTCTGGTGAAGGCAGGTGGCTACAGCTCCGATTCAACGCCAAGCCTGGGAATTTCCTTATGCCATAGTGTGGCCCTAAAAAAAAAAAGAGAGAGAGATAAAAAAGTTGAACTCATAGTAACATAAATGATTAGTGGTTGCCAAGGACAGGGGTGAAATTAGTCAAAGAGTACAAATTTCTGTTTTGAGATGAATAAGTTTTGGGGATGTGATGCACAGCATGGTAATTATAGTTGATACTGTATTGTATACTTGAAATTTGAAATTTTCTAAGAGTAGATCTTAAATGTTCTTACCACACACAAAAAATGTACCTCTGTGAGGTGATGAATGGGTTAAGTCACCTCACTGTGGTAATCATTTAACACTGCATAGGCATAGCAAATCATTACGCTATACACACTAAACTTATACAATGTTTATGTATAAATTTATATACATATGTCAGTTAATATTCAATAATACTGGGGTGGGGGAGAAATTTTTTAAAAAGAATGCAGAAGAAGTTCCTTTGTGGCTCAGTGGGTTAGAGACCTGGCATTGTCACTGCTGTGGCTTGAGTCACTGCCAAAAAGAAAAAAGGAGTTCTCTTGTGCCTTGGCTGGTGAAGGATCCAGCTTTTTACTGCAGCAGCTTTTCTACATGCGGAGGGCGTGGCCCAAAAGGAAAATTAAAAAGAAGAATATAGAAATTTTCACCAACAGTAGTATCAAGGACAGAAGGATAGTGTTATATACTGCTCCATCACAAATTACTCCACTACTTTGCAAGTTTTTTTTTTTTTTTTTAATTTTTTTGTCTTTTTGCCATTTCTCGGGCTGCTCCCGCGGCATATGGAGGTTCCCAGGCTAGGGGTCTAATCAGAGGCTGTAGCTGCCAGCCTACACCAGAGCCACACCAATGCAGGATCCAAGCCGAGTCTGCAACCTACACCACAGCTCACGGCAACGCCGGATCATTAACCCACTGAGCAAGGGCAGGGATCGAACCTGCAACCTCATGGTTCCTAGTCGGATTCGTTAACCACTGCGCCACGACGGGAACTCCAAGTTTGTTTTGGTTTTTGTTTTTGCCATACCCATGGCATACCATTCCTGGGCCAGGGATCGAACCGGCACCACAGCAGTGTCCCTAACCACAGCAGTGTCCTAGCCACAGCAGTGAAAACACAAGATCCTTAACCTTCTGAGCCACCAGGGAAGTCCACTTTGCAAGCTTAAAACAACAATAAATGTTTACTTTGTCACAACTACTCTGGGTCAGGAATTCAGGAGTCCCTTATCTGTGGGTTGGTGGCTCAGGATGTCTCATGAGGTTCCAGCCAACTGTCAGCCAGGAATCCGGTCATCTCCAGGCTTGACTGAGGCTATAGAACGTACTTCCCAGGTGGCACACACATGTGGTTACAAGTGGGCACCCGTGGCTGGTCAGGGTTCTCAGTTTCTCACCATGTAGGCGTCTCCACAGTGCTGCTTAAATGTCCTCATGACGTGGTAGCTGGCTTCCTACAGAGCAGGCAGCCTAAGACAGATCAAGGCCAAAACTGCCATGTCGTGGGATCATACAGAATTTCTCCTGAAGAGTCTTAGGGTCACACTGGCCATCCACAGTTCAGTGGTAGGGGGACCACACAAAAACCTGAATCCCGGAGTTCCCGTTGTGGCGCAGTGGTTAACGAATCCAACTAGGAACCATGAGGTTGCGGGTTCGATCCCTGGCCTTGCTCAGTGGGTTAAGGATCCAGCGTTGCTGTGAGTTGTGGTGGAGGTTGCAGATGCGGCTGGGATCCCACGTTGCTGTGGCTCTGGTGTAGGCCGGTGGCTACAGCTCTGATTCAACCCCTAGCCTGGGAACCTCCATATGCCTCGGGAGCAGCCTGAGAAATGGCAAAAAGACAAAAAAAAAAATTAAAAATAAAAATAAAAAGTAAAAAAATAAACATTTTGTAAGCATTAAAGTTAACATGAGCGACTACAAAGTACACTGTTCACATGTGAGCAAACCCCCAAATATTCATAGCTCTGTCACTGAAAACAGGATGGGTATCATTTCTGAAATGCTGGAACACAGGTTCAATCCCTAGTTCAGCACAGCAGATTAAAGATTACGGTGTTGCCGGGGCTGCAGTTTAGGTCACAACTGTGGTTCAGATCTGATCCCTGGCTTGGGAATTTCCATGTGCCTTGGGGCAGCCAAAAGGAGAAAGAAAAACAAATAAACAAACACGGTAAACTCAAATGAGTATATTGATTTGTCTGAGCCTTACATTTACACATCTATAAAATCTGGATGATTGTGGCTTAAGGAAAAGGAAAACTGAAGCCAGAAGCATCTATTTCTCTCTATTGCATTAGTTATCTCCTGTTGGATAAAAAAATCACTCCCAAACCTATCAGCTTATTCAAGACACATTTGTTATCTCAGTTTCTGAGTCAGGTATTTGGGAGGGGCTGAGCAGGGTGGGTCTTGCTCTGGGGGTTTCGGTCACATGATAGGCCTCTTCATAGGTTTCCTTATAACATGGTAGCTGATTGCAGCACAGATATCAAGTATTTGCTTAAAAGTTCATGATACTTCTCTAAAAGAATGTATTATGTTTTTATACAATAATAATACCTAATATTAATTTCCTATTGGAGGAGAAACTGGGTGGTTAGAGATATTGCAGACTTAATACTCTTTTCTTTTTGGTTTCTTTTTTGTTTGTTTAGGGCCACACCTGCGGCATGTGGAAGTTCCCAGGCTAGGGGTCGAATAGGAGCTGCAGCTGCTGGCCTACACCACAGCTCATGGCAATGCCAGATCCTTAACCCACTGAGTGAGGCCAGGAATTGAACCTGTGTCCTCATGGATACTAGTCAGATTCATTTCCCTGAGCCACGACAGGAACTCCCGTGTGTATAAATATATATATTTTAAAGGAATTTAATATACACCTCTATATTCCACTACCGTTTTTATGTTGGCATCTTCTAAATCTACGTTTTTAGTTAAGCCTTTCTCCTGAGACAATTCCTTGCCAATATCTGCATTCATATAGGCATAAGCATGGAGTTCCCAAGTTCCTGTCTTGGCTCATGGATAACAAACTCATGAGGTCTTGGGTTCGATCCCTGGCCTCACTTAGTGGGATAAGGATCCGGCATTGCCGTGTGCTGGGGTGTAGGTGGCAGACATGCCTCCGATCCCACATTGCTATGGCTGTGGTATAGGCCAGCAGCTACAGTTCCTATTTGAATCCTAGCCTGGGAACCTCCATATGCCGTGGGTGCATAATAAAATAAATAAATAAATAAAGGCATAAGCAACTCAGAGTTCCCGTTGTGGCGCAGTGGTTAACAAATCTGACTAGGAATCATGAGGTTGCGGGCTCGATCCCTGGCCTTGCTCAGTGGGTTAAGGATCCAGCGCTGCCGTGAGTTGTGGTGTAGGTTGCAGACGTGGCTCAGATCCCACGTTGCTGTGGCTCTGGCGTAGGCTGGCAGCTATAGCTCCCAGACCCCTAGCCTGGGAACCTCTATATGCTGCGGGATCGGCCCCAGAAAAGGCAAAAAGACAAAAAAAAAAAAAGGCGTTAGCAACTCAAAGTTGATATTGATTGATTGATTGTTTTTTTTTAGGGTCACACCCAGGGCATATGGAAGATTCCAGGCTAGTGGTCAAATCAGAGCTGCAGCTGCTGGCCTACACCACAGCTACACCTGGATGATTATGGCTTAAGGAGAAGGAAAACTGAAGCCAGAAGCATCTATTTCTCTCTATTGCAGTTGTTATCTATTGTTGTATGAAAAATCACTCCCAAACCTAGTGGCTTATTCAAGACACATTTGTCATCTGAGCCTTGCCTGTGACCTACACCACAGCTCACGGCAATGCTGGATCCTTTATCCCACTGAGAGGGGCCAGGGGCCAGAGCAGCATCCTCATAGATCCTAGTCAGGTTCATTACTGCTGAGCCATGAGAGGAACACGCAAACTTAAGTTTTAAAAAGATAAATATTCATGGAGTTCCCGTCATGGCTCAGTGGTTAACAAATACAACTAGGAACCTTGAGGTTTCGGGTCCGATCCCTGGCCTTGCTCAGTGATTTAAGGATCCGGTGTTGCTGTGGCTGAGGCATAGGCTGGCAACTATGGCTCCAACTGGGCCCTTAGCCCGGGAACTTCCGTATGCCACGCGTGCGGCCCTAAAAAGACCAAAAAGAAAAAGAGTACTTTCTAAGCTTGCAATTGCTAAACTGTGGTGACCAGACTCTCTTAAAGATTCATTATGGGAATTCGTTGTTTTTTTTTGTTTAAATATACAGTAGGTACCTTTCAGAGATTCTGTGCAGAATTTCCCAACTTCTTAGGAACTAAAGATACTTTTAAAAGACACGTATTTGAAACTCACGTAAAAATAGAGTTCCATGAAACACACTTTGAGCAATGGAGTACATCTGTGAGGAAACTGAAAAACCTGGGAAGGAAACCTACTTTCTGCAGAAATGATGCCGATTTGAAATATTAACAGAAGCCACAAATGCTGGACAGATGGTAGGTCTATTAGAGGTGCTCAAGTCCTGCCCGAGCAAACTTTCAAACATCAGGTGATGCTGGAGGAAGCTGCCCCAAGAAATCCTGACTTATTGTCCATGTTTTGTGGAAATCGGGATATTAGCCATCCATTTGAGTGGCTGGAATTAAATTTCTTTCTTTAATAAACAAACACTCTCATTCTTTTTTTTTCCCACTTTTTTAGGGCCACCATTGAGGCATGTGGAAGTCCCCACACTAGGGGTTGAATCAGAGCTGCAGCTCCTGGCCTACGCCGCAGTCACAGCAACGCCAGAGCCAAGCCGAATCTGCAACCTACACTACACCTCACAGCAAGAGCAGATCCTTAACCTACTTAGCGAGGCCAAGGATCGAACCCAAGTCTTCATGGATACTAGTCTTAACCCACCAAGCCATAAAGGGAACTCCAATCATTCTCATTCTAGTTATGCTCCTTCTAGTAATGGCAATTATCCAGACTAGGGAAACTTTAAGGTAACTCCAAAACCCAGAAGAGTAAGGAAATTCCCACTGAACTCAATGGGATGCATAGTCAGTTGAGATAGTGGGGAAACTGGGAATACAACTGTCCTACCTTAAAAAATGCAATTTGGAGTTCCTATTGTGGCTCAGTGGTAACGAACCAGATTAGTATCCGTGGAGGGCTCAGGTTCGATCCCTGGCCTTGTTCAGTGGGTTAAAGGATCCGGCATTGCCATGAACTGTGGTATAGGTTGCAGACACAGCTCAGATCTGGTGTTGTTGCTGTGGCTGTGGTGTAGGCTGGCAGCTGCAGTTCCAATTCAACCCCTAGCCTGGGAACTTATATTTGCTGTAGGTGCGGCCCTAAAAAGAAAAAAATGTAATTTGTTACCCACCACCATCAAGAACCTAACTCCATTCTCATAATCTAACTTCAAAATAGCCCTACCTACTCCTTTCAGTTTTGTTCAGTGTCATGTAGATTTTCTGCTTTATTTGCTTGGATTGAATTCCATAAAATCTAGAACCACACAATGTGATTTTGCAGACTGATGTGAGCAGACACTCAGTGCCCAGCTATCTAGATGAAAACAGACCCACATGGAGAGCTCTCTTGAGGCTCATAGGATTAAGGATCTGAAGTTGTCAGATGGCTTGAGTTTGGCAGGTTGGATCCCTGGCCTGAAAACTTCCACAAGCAGTTGGCAGCAAAAAAAAAAGACCCACAGGACTGCATATCAATCCATGTGGAATTTCAAACATAGTTTAAAAAATAGACTCCTAATAGCTTTGGGGGTGGGTGGGTAGGGGTGTTACATGCAAAAGATAAAAAGATCACTGTCAGACCTCTCAAGATCAGCACTCAAAAAAGCTTGACCCTTGCTTTTGAAATTTCTAATGGGACGGAGTTCCTTTGTGATGCAGTGGGTTAAGGATCTGGCCCTGGCTCAGGGCCTTCCGCATGCCATGGGTGAGGCCAAGAAAATAAATACGTAAATAATTTTAAAATTCTGAAGGGAAGACATTTCTCAGCTGACTTCTATAGTAAGTCACACTATCTAGTATAAGTGGGAATAAATACACTTTCAAAATGCAAAATATCCAAACAAACTTATTTCCCATGCTTTCTCAGGACGCCACTAGAGGGGTTTGCTACCTCAAAATGAGGGACTAGGAAGTTCCCGTTGAGGCCCACTGGGTTAAGAACCCAACTAGTATCTATGAGGATGTGGGTTCAATCCCTGGCCTCACTCAGTGGCTTAAGGAGCTGGTGTTATCACACGCTGAGTTGTAGGTAGCAGATGTGGTTTGAATTCTGAGTTGCTGTGGCTATGGCATAGGCCAGCGGCTGCAGGCTTGATCTCACCCCTAGCCTGGGAATTTTCATATACTGCAAATGCAGCCCTAAAAAGCAAAAAAAAAAAAAAAAGGGACTAAACCATAAAAGGAGACTGCTTGGCATTCAGGACACAAGTAATTCAACACAGAAGAGAAGAGAAAAAAAAATTCCCAGGACGATAGTGAAGGGAGATGTCAGGGTAATAGCAAGTAGTTACCAAGTTTGGGGAGAGAGTAAAGAATGCATCCAAGGAGTTCCTGTGGTGGCGCAATGAAAACGAATCCGTCTAAGAATCTTGAGGTGGCGAGTTTGATTCCTGGTCTCGCTCAGTAGGTTAAGGATCCAGCGTTGTTGTGAGCTGTGGTGTAGGTCGTAGATGTGGCTTGGATCTGGCGTTGCTGTGGCAACTAAAAAGCAAAAAAGCCAAAAAAAAAATCCCCTGGGGGAAACAAGCTGCGGGTCCTTGTTCTGCTCTTTAATACAACGTGTCCTCTTTCTATACTTGGAATCAACACCCTCATGGTGACTTGTTTTCTGATCTTATTTTTATTTTTATTTATTTTATTTTATTTTATTTTTTTAGGGTTGCCCCCGTGGCATAAGGAGATTCCCAGGCTAGGGGTCAAATCAGTACTGGAGCTGCCAGCCTACGCCACAGCCACAGCAACGCCAGATCCATCCCAGCCGCATCTGGGACCTACACCAGAGCTCACGGTGATGCCGGATCCTTAATCCACTGAGTGAAGCCAGGGATTGAACCTGTGTCCTCATGGATACTAGTCAGATTCGTTTCTGCTGAGCCATGATGGGAACTCCTGATTTGATATTTTTAAACATCTATTCATCATGAAAGATCTATTCTAAGAGTTCTCAGAGTTCCCGTTGTGGTGCAGCAGAAACGAATCTGACTAAGAACCATGAGGCTGCAGGTTCCATCTCTAGCCTCCCTTGGTGGGTTGAGGATCCAGCATTGCTGTGAGCTGTGGTGTAGGTCTCATATGCAGCTCAGATCTGGTGTTGCTATGGCTCTGGTGTAGACCGGCAGTTGTAGTTCCGATTGGACCCCTAGCCTCGGAATCTCCATATGCCATGGGTGTGGCCCTAAAAGGACAAAAGACAAAAAAATAAAAAAATAAAGGCGTTCCCTCGTGGTGCAGCAGGTTAAGGATCTGGTGTTGTCATTGCAGCAGATCAGGCTGTTGCTGTGGCTCGGGTTCAACCCCTGTCCTAGGAATTTCCACATGCTGCAGGCACAGCCAAAAAAAAATTTTTTTTAAATAAAACATTTAAAAAAAATGGGGAGTTCCCATTGCAGTTCATCGGGTTAAGAACCTGACTAGTATCCATGAAGATTCAGGTTCAATCCTTGGCCTGGATCCATGGGTTAAGGATCTGACGTTGCTGCAAACTGCAGTGTAGGAATTGGATACAGTTTGTATCTGGCGTTGCTGTGGCTGTGGTGTAGGCTGGCAGCTGCAGCTCTGATTCTACCCCTAGCCCAGGAACTAACACAGGCTGCAAATATGGCCCTGAAAAAAAAAAAAAAAACTATTTCTCATTTTAAAGGATAAAATGAATTTTCTGAGACAAGAGTTGCCATGTGCTTGGCCAGCTCTGCTTATTGCCTAATTACTAAAGAGGAAACAAAGCCCATAAAAACCAGAGACAAAGGAATCCACAAACTTGAGCCATTACCCATACAGTTTCTCCTTGTCCTAGAATTCAAATGGAGCTAGCACAGGTATGCGTATCTGTGTACGGACCTGGATGATGAATTTTGTCCTACCCACAAAAAAGTATAGACTTTTTTTACACAATATAATAAGAACTCTGACTTTTTTTTTTTTTTTAGGGCCGCACCCATGGCATATGGAAGTTCCCAGGCTAGGGGTCCAATCGGAGCTGTAGCTGCCAGCCTACACCACAGCCAGAGCAATGCTGGATCCTATAACTCACTGAGCAAAACCAGGGATCAAACCCATGTCCTCATGCATACTAGTCCGGTTCTTACCTGAGCCACAACGGGGACTACAAGAACTCTGATTATAGTGTTAATGACAGCCACGTAGCTTCACTGAGACCCTTCCTATACTTGTTGAGAACAGGCATCCTCTGAAACTGGCCAGGGCACTTCTTCTCAAGCTGAGGTTCTTGAATAATGGAAGATAACTTACAATCTTTCACATAAGAAACTAGATCATCTGGGATAACTATTGTATAACTGAGACTTGTCAATGTCAAGGGCAGCCTGAATGAGATCACTAGGTGTGCCAGAGAAAGATTCCCAGTAACTTGAATAAATTAAACTAAGGGGAAAGCTGAGCCATCCTGGGACACAGGCTGGAATTCTGAACTACTTTCCATTGCTCTGTTATTGGCTATAGTTATTTTGTAGCAAATATTTATGAAATCCCACCTTTATGTGAACTAGTGTAAAAAATCTGAGTAGTCACTGAAACATTCCCAGTTGAGTTCCCATTGTGGCTCAGCAGGTTAAGAACTCAGTGATGAGTATCTACGAGGATGTAGGTTCAATATCTGGTCTCACTCACTGTTGTCCCAAGCTTCAGTGTAGGTCGGCAACCACAACTCCGATTCAACACCTAGCCTGGGAACTTCCATATGCTGCTGGTACAGCCTTAAAAAAAAAAAAAAAAAGAAAGAAAAGAGAAACATTCCCTGTTAGGAAAAAAAAAAAGAAAGTTGGGACTACAAGTAGGTGATCACCCCAAATTCCTTCTATTCTTATGCTGCCATTGACTGATCTTTGTGGGGGTTTTTTGTTTGTTTTTTTGTCTTTTCTTGAGCCTCTCCCTCAGCATATGGAGGTTCCCAGGCTAGGGGTTGAATTGGAGCCGCATCTGCGACCTACACCACAGCTCACTGCAACGCTGGATCCTTTAACCCACTGAGCAAGGCCAGGGATCAAACCCGCAACCTTATGGTTCCTAGTCGGATTCGCTAACCACTGAGCCATGACGGGAATTCCCATGACGGGAATTCCCGTGATCTTTGCGTTTTTAAGGCTCTAGTTTAACTTCATCAATCTTTATGAAGGCCTTTGCAAACTTCTGTAGCTCACTGATTTTAAAATACTTTATCCCTCTTGGCTTAATTTTGGATTCAGATCACATCTATGATAAAGGTAACTGAAACCCCTATGGGAGTTTAAATTAAAAGGAAAAAGAAACCGAATTGCCTGGACCATGACAGCTTTAAAACCCCAGGGGCAGAATTTATTTGATTAACACTCCGAGGTGGTTATTTGTACCGTGTAGGTTTCATGGTCCAAAGATTAGAACAGCTTGTTATGCATCAAGCTAGCCAGGCTTTGCACCTCTCTCCCTCACGGCCTGTGACTTCAGATATGTTCTGTCAGGGCTGGCCTCTCCCTACACCTCACTCTTCCAGATCCTGGAAATCACACTTTTTCTGTCTTCTCAGCCAAGGTATGGGACAGCTCCTGAGCCCCAGGACATGTCACCATCTCTTTTTGTTTTTGTTTTGTCTTTTTGCCTTTTCTAGGGCTGCTTCCCTCAGCATATGGAGGTTCCCAGGCTAGGGGTCTAATTGGAGCCATAGCCACCAGCCTACGTCAGAGTCACAGCAACTCAGGATCCAAGCCGAGACCACGACCTATACCACAGCTCACGGCAACACCGGATCCCCAACCTGCTGAGCAAGGCCTGGGATCGAACCTGCAACCTCATGGTTCCTAGTCGAATTCATTAACCACTGCACCACGATGGGAACTCCAATCAACCTCTCTCTTTGGCTTCCTTAAACTCAACTCTCACTTTGTAAATAGTTCAAGCACACCCTCTGTTCCTGCCAGGATTCTCTTTTTAGGAAATCAATAGGAATTACCGTCTTGCTCTTCCTAGATTTTATAGGCATTGGCAATATTTGGTGATTCACCAGCACGTGAATGGATGTATTGGTGAGTCGTTGTGGTTTCCAGAGCCAGGAATAAAGCAGACACCACTTCTCACCTTGGACACTGGTATGGAATGGAAGCCAGGGACAGCACTCGTGTACCTAGCTCTGGAGGGCAAATACCCAGAACCTGGCTTTAGGTCACATCACATGCCCTTCCCACTGCACCAAGCCTTAGAGATGGCCAGTGATTCAGAGAAAGGACTTCCTCCAAACATCTCTTTTATTCTGGTTCATTTTTATTAGTTTCTGATCTAAAAGATCCAAGAGGGGCATATCTGAATGAAGAAGATTTGTTGAAGATGAGAATCCTTTTTTTTCTTTCAATTGAAGTATATTTGATTTACAATGTCATGTTTCAGGTTTATGGCACAGTGATTCAGCTTATATATATGTGCTTATATATGTATGGGTGTGTGTGTGTGTGTGTATATATATATATACTTTTTCAGATTCTGTTTCCTTATAGGTTATTGCAAAATATTGAGTAGAGGTACTTGTGCTATACAGTAAGTCCTTGTTGGTTTTTTTTTTTTTTTTTTGCTTTTTAGGAATGCCTCTGCAGCATATGGAAGTTCCCAGGCTAGGGGTCGAATTGGAGCTATAGCTGCCAGCCTGGTCCAAAGATTAGAACAGCTTGTTATGCATCAACCACAGCCACAGCAACATCAGATTCAAGCCTCGTCTTCAACCTACACCACGACTAGAGGTATTGGGGGATCCTTAACCCACTGAATGAGGCCGGGGATCAAACCCCCATCCTCATGGATACTAGTTGAGTTCTTAACCCACTGAGCCACAGTGGGAACTTCAGTTATCTATTTTATATGTAGAATTGTGTATATATTAACCCTAGCCTCCCAATTTATCTGAAGAACTTATTAACTTAATTATTAATTATCACCTTCAATCGCTTTTTAAAAGGAGAGAGAGGGCAGACTTGCAGTTTGGACTGGAGGTGAGAGAGACATATTCAAGATGCAAATCATGGGTGTTTCCTTTGTGGTGCAGCAGTAACAAACCCGACTAGTATCCATGAGGATGAGGGTTTGATCCCTGACCTCACTCAGTGGGTTAAGGATCCTGTGCTGCTGTGGCTGTGGTGTAGGCTGGCAGCTGTAGCTCCTATTCCACCCCTAGCCTGGGAACTTCCATATGCAGCGGGTACAGGCCTAAAAAAAAGACAAATAAAAGGGAAGTTCCCTTTATGGCTCAGCACCTTAAAAACCTGACATAGTGTAGGTAATGATGCGGATTCGATCACTGGCCTCACCCAGCGGTTTAAGGATCTGATATTGCCACACACCGTGGTGTAGGTCTCAGACGCGGCTTGGATCCAGTGTGGCCGCAGCTGTGGCATAGGCCTCAGCAGCAGCTCTGATTCAACCCTAGCCTGGGAAATTCTTTTTTTAAATGATTTTAATTTTTTCCATTGTAGTTAATTTACAGTATTTGTCAATTTCTACTATACAGTAAATTAACCTAATCATATATACATATATATACATATACATATATATAATTTTTTGTTAGCTCAGTTGGTTAGCCTAGGAAATTCTATATGCCTTAGGTGCAGCCATAAAAAGGAAAAAAAAAAAAAAGCAGCAGCAAAGCAGGCAATATGTCTAGCTTGCATTTTCTCTTGGTAATTGATGCTTTCACTTTATGCTACAACTTATCATATATCTCAGAAAAGCTGGTGGGTGGTCTGCAGCTCTTCCTGGGCTGAGTATGAGCTTGCTGCTAGGATAAACCGCAGGAGCTGTAGTCTGGTGTATATGTTCTTGATAGAGGAGGGAATTATTCTATGCAATTTCTGTGAAGGCTTGGTTGGTGGGCCAATCATATTTTCTGACAGGTAAATAGCAGAGATGCTCCGAGATTCTGACTGGTCAACTAGAAGACTCAAACAATGTTTCTAGGCTGATGATATAAAAAGAGTGCTATATGAGAGAAAATATAGCCAAGTAAGCAGGACCTGTAAAAATATCCAGTTTTTTAATTTGTTTTGGTTTTTTTTTCAGCCACACCTGTGACATATGGAAGTTCCCTGGCCAGGGATCCAATCTGAACCACAGTTTAATCTTCGCCACAGCTGCTGCAGTGCTGGATCCCTAACCTGTTTGCCACAGTGGAACTCAAATTATTTTATTAATTTTAAAATAATAAGAAATGGAGTTGTCTTATGGCCTAGGATCTGGCATTGTCATTGCAGTGGCTTGGTTAGCTTCTGTGACACGGGTTGATTCCTGACCCAGAACTTCCATATGCCAAGAGTGTGGCCAAAAAAAAAAATAGGCTATACCTTCCTGAATTCCCCAAATCTCTGAATATGGAAATGTTTGTTCAATTTCACAGATGTATCCCAAATCAAATTTCCATGGAGAGTCAAACACTTCTATGAATGTCCTCTTACTACAGGGTAATAAATTCTTCAACCTTTGTTAAAGGTTTTTTTTTTTTTTAGGGCCATACTGGTGGCATATGGAGGTTCCCAGGCTAGGGGTCTGATGGGAGCTGTAGCCCCTGGCCTACGCCACAGCCATAGCAACACTGGATACGAGCAGTGTCTGAGACCTACACCACAGCTCAGGGCACCACCAGATCCTTAACCCACTGAGCAAGGTCAGGGATCGGACCCAAATCTTCATGGATACTGGTCGGGTTCATTAACTGCTGAGCCACAATGGGAACTCATTAAAGTTTTATATATTGCCCCAAGGCATCCTCCCCCCTCCCAAAAAACCAAATGCATAAAGAATAATAAAGGTGGAGTTCCCATCGTGGCTCAGTGGTTAACGAATCCGACTAGGAACCATGAGGTTGCAGGTTCGATCCCTGGCCTTGCTCAGTGGGTTAAGGATCCAGGGTTGCCATGAGCTGTGGTGTAGGTTGCAGACTCGGCTTGGATCCTGCATTGGTGTGGCTCTGGTGTAGGCCAGTTGCTACAGCTCCGATTAGACCCCTGGCCTGGGAATCTCCATGTGCCAAGGAAGCAGCCCTAGAAAAGGCAAGACAAAAAAAAAAAAAAAAAGGAATAATAAAGGAGTGTTGAAATACAGAGATTCTGGTTTGTCAGCTTCCTTTGCACCAGCCTTCAACTTCATGCATATCATGGCAATTTAGTTTTCTAGGGAAATAATAAAACTATATAAGGCTGGAAACATTTTTCCTTCTTTCCTTCTGGGTTCTGTGGCTGGTGTAGAAATTAAATTGACACAAGACAAAGTAACAGGAGAAAAACCATTTTAATTGTGTAGACACAGGAGCCCCATAGAAACGTGAGACTCAGAAAAGTGACCAAAGCAGGACACTTTTATACCTTTTTTATTTTTTAATTTTTAAAATTTATTTCCTTTTTCCTTTTTTTTGGCCTTTTCTAGGGCTGCTTCCCGTGGCATATGGAGGTTCCCAGGTTAGGGTTCGAATCAAAGCTATAGCCACCGGTCTATGCCAGAGAAACAGCAATGCGGGATCCGAGCCGCTTCTGCAACCTACACCACAGCTCATGGCAAGGCCGGATCCTTAACCCACTGAGCAAAGCCAGGGATCGAACCCTCAACCTCATGGTTCCTAGTCGGATTCGTTAACCACTGCGCCACGACGGGAACTCCTATTTTTTTCCTTTTTGGCTGCCCCTTGGCATAGGGAGTTCCCGGGCCAGGGATCGGATCGGAGCTGCAACTGTGGCAACTCTGTAGCCTTAACCTACGGTGCTGGATGTGTATGTGTGTGTGGGGGGGTGGGGGTGGGGTGGAGGGCATCAAATCTGGGGCTGCAGAGACACTGCTGATCCTGTTGGGCACAGCAGGAACTCTTCTATACCGGTTAGACAAACAATACTTTTTTAAAGAATTGACAAGATTAAAGGGGTTCGGCTTGGCAGAGTAAATAGGTGAAGAAGGAATGAGGTCTGTTTATATGCCTTCTTGGCCCTAAATTCCCTGTCTCTGGTGACAAGGAAGCCTTCTACCCCGGCACAGGGAGGGCTCTTTTCACTTGGGAAACTTATCTCTTGCTTTCTGGGAGGCAAATGCGGGTCGGCCTGTCCTGCCTGTACTGATTTTACCAGTTATCTTTCATAAAGTGAAGGACCTTCTCAAGGTTTAAAGACAACACCAGTGTCTTAATTAGTATATGACTTGGGTGAGGGGTAAAAGCTTTCTCAAATTCACCAACTACAGGCATGGGCTTGGGGAAGGAGCGGGCATAAGATAAAATCAAGGAAATATCTAGGGACCATCCTAAGACCTATAGGTCTGAAGCAGTCTTTTCTGGGGCAGGTGTGGGGTGTTTTGTTCTGTTTCTTTTTTGGCCGCACCCTTGGCATGTGGAAGTTCCCAGCCCAAGGGTCAGCCCCCTCGACACAGCTATAACCAGAACCATAGCGTTGACAAGGCTGGATCCTTAAGTGGTTGAGCCACAGGAGAACTTCATATTCTGTTTTTCTGTTTTTCTCTTTTCTATTCTTTTATGAGATGATCAGTCAAATATAGCCACCCCAGGAGACAGAAGCTCGGGAAATGTTTTTTATGCTCACAGATCTTAGAGCCAGAAGGCACAGCTTTCCCTCCCTGCTCCAGCAAATATTTACTCTCTGTAGCCTCCGAGGCAAGAGGAGTTAGAGCCTGGTTGTGAGCAATGTCAGTAGAATTAAAGGTCCATCGTGGAGCTTGACCTATAGCCCAATTTCAGATGCTCAATCAGGCGTTCCCGTCGTGGCGCAGTGGTTAACGAATCCGACTAGGAACCATGAGGTTGCAGGTTCTATCCCTGGCCTTGCTCAGTGGGTTAAGGCTCTGGCGTTGCTGTGAGCTGTGGTGTGGGTCGCAGACGAGGCTCGGATCCCATGTTGCTGTGGCTCTGGTGAAGGCCAGTGACTACAGCTCCGATTAGTCCCCTAGCCTGCGAACCTATATATGCCACGGGAGCATAAGGTGAAAGACTGTTTCTCATTGACTTTGTAGCACCAACACCAAAACGAGTGTTGGATGAAATGTGAACAGGGATCAAAAGACACGTGATACAGAAAGAAATGACTCCTTCCCTCTGCTTGAGGGGGCTATGGCCAGCCAAACCAGTTGCAGTTACCAGGACATGTAATTAGATTCTGTGAAGTTTGTGTGTGTGTTTTAATTTGAGGGCCATACCTGCGGCATATGGAAATTCCCAGGCTAGGGGTCGAATCGGAGCTGTAGCCTCCAGCCTACACCACAGCCACAGCAACACTGGATCCTTAACCCACTGAATGGGGCTAGGGATAGAACTGCATCCTCATGGATACTAGCGGGTTTGTTTTTGCTGAGCCACAATAGGAACTCCTGGTCTGGACCTTTTCTTTCTTTCTTCCTTCCTTCCTTTCTTTCTTTTTTCTTTTTTTTTTTTGTCTTATTGCCTTTTCTTGGGCTGTGACCGAGGCATATGGAGGTTCCCAGGCTAGGGGGTCTAATTGGAGCCATAGCCGCTGGTCTATGCCACAGCCACAGCAATGCAGGATCCAAGCAGCGTCTGCAACCTACACCACAGCTCACGGCAACACCGGATCTTTAACCCACTGAGCAAGGCCGGGGATCGAACCTGCAACCTCATGGTTCCTAGTCGGATTTGTTAACCGCTGCGCCATGATGGGAACTCCGACTTTTTCAAATTAAGTTTTTATAAACTACTCAACACCTCTCATTTCTAATCCCTACTGACAATACTTGAGTAGTAACATACTTTTTTTTGTTTTGTTTGCTGTTTGCACTTATTACTATTTAAGTTTTATTGAACTATAGTTAATTTACAAGGCTGTGATAATTTCTGCTGTACATACTTTGAATGGCCCAAAAGATTATTTGGGGCAATTAAATTGTTCCTCTTTGGGAAATTAAAAAAAAAAAAAGCCAATGAGAAGTTCCCGTCGCAGCTCAGAGGAAATGAATCTGGCTAGTATCCGTGAAGATGAAGGTTTGATCCCTGGCCTTGCCTAGTGGGTTAAGGATCCAGTGTTGCCATGTAGGTCGAAGACACTGCTACACCTCCCATTGGACCCCCAGTCTGGGAACCTCCATATGCTGTGGGTGTGGCCACAAAATATATGTAGTAAAAAAAAGCCAATGAGCCATAATGATTAAGAATCAAAAGTAGAGGAGTTCCCATTGTGGTAGAGTGGAAATGAACCCGACTAGAATCTATGAGGATGCAGGTTCGATCCCTGGCTTTGCTCAGTGGGTCAGGGATCTGGTGTTGCTGTGAGCTGTGGTATAAGTCACAGACTCACCTCAGATCTGGTGTTGGGCTGTAGCGTAGACTGTAGCGTAGGCTTGTGGTCCTAGCTCTGATTTGATCCCTAGCCTGGAAACTTCCATATGCCCAGAGTGTGGCCCTGAAAGCAAAAGCAAAAAAAAAAAAAAAGAATAAAAAGTGGAGAAGATAGGAGTAAGAGTATCTATGATGTGTTAAGTTATCACGGAGAAGGAAATTTGAAAAGAGGAAGACAGCCGGAGTTCCCTGGTGGCTCAGTGGCTTAAGGATCCCATATTGTAGCTGCCGTGGTACAGGTTCCATCCCTGATCCAGCCACTTCCAGATACTGCAAGCGCCGACAATAAAAAAAAGAGGAAGACAGCTAATAAGGGAGAAGAAGGAGATGCTGAGCAAGACAGAGGCCATGTGGTCCCTGAAAAAGAGACAGAAGTATCCACTCACTGGAACCCTCATAGTCACTAGTGAAAAACCATGGCACTTTTCTATTTGTTGTCTGAGTGTGACTGTAAAATAAATCCCCTTTTTTATGAGTAAATTGAGTTGGTTTCCATTATCTGTAACTAAATAAGCTACACTAAGGCAAGTATAGAATCTCAAATACCTAAGTTTAAATCCATCTCTAGGTTAGCTGGGCAGGCTAAAACGTGTAATACGGCTAGTACTGTGACAAGCATCTAGTCTGAGCTCAAAAAAACATCAGCTCTCTGTAATGTGTTCTTTTTTACTTTGGGTTTTTTGTTTGGTTTTGCTTTTCATGTAGACACGCTGCAACATGGGTTTTATGTATCAGTTTTGTGAGGCTCCAGTTACTCAAACTGGAGTATCTTGTAGATTGCATTTATAGTCAATAATCCATTTATTCTAAGTATTTTACATAATCTGGGCGGGCCTCATTAAGTTGTTTTAAGGATTTAAGGAGAGAACTGAGAGGCTTCTCTGAAGATATTTCACCAGAGGACAGAAGTCTGCCCAGAATTCTTCCTCCCAGTCCTCCCAGCCTGTAGGCAGATTCTGGACTCTGCCCAGAGCTTCAGCCACGTGAGTTAATTCCTCAATTCCTTAATGTATTATGTATGTCTCTTGCTGGTTCTCTTTCTCTAGGTAAACCCTGACTAGATTCCCTTTCCTGCGCATTGTCCAACACTCCAAGTGTTTCAGAAATCAATGGTAATTGAAGGAAAACTTTTAGCCACGTGGGATCTATGTGCAAGACTTGTTTTACTAGAACCTTCTCAACTTAAAAGCAGTGGCATATTCTATATGTCAGTAAACACTGGAGAATAGAAAAATAGTGAATTCCTATTGAGTCCTAATTTTTAAATGTTATTTTTTTCTTCTTCAATATTCTTTAAAAGTTACAAATGACACTTTTATTTTTTTGTAGAGTGAAAAAAAAAACCAAAAAACAAAAAAATTTTTAGGGTTCCTTTCACCCCCACTTTTTTCTTCCCATTCAGTTTTTCTTCCTGGAAATAACCACAGCTGATAGTTTGGATTTTATCATTTCAGCCTTTGGTTAAGCATATGTGTATACATATATACCTTTATGTACATGCAGATTTTAAGAAACGTCTGTAACCTATATATACGCATTAAAGTACATATGAAATTAAGCTGTATGTAAGTGTTTTATAGAACTTTCTCTCTTAGCAATATGATTTGGATATTTTTGTATTATGTCTCTACATACGCAGCTTTAAATCAATCTTTTAAAATTGTCGCGTACTTTTACTAAGAATGGCGGTTTTGTAATATATTTATCATTCTACTGTGGACTTTCTTTACTGCAGTGTTGGAATGACTATGCTTATATATGTAATCTTGGGTACACGTGTGAGAGATTTCTTTAGATGAGATTCCTAGAAATGGAATGCTGGATTAAAGGTAATGTATATATGAAATAGTCTGGGGAGTTCCTGTTGTGGTTCAGCAGAAAGGAATAGGGCTAGTATCCATGAGGATGTGAGTTTGATCCCTGGTTGCATCCTCACGGATGCTAGTCAGGTTGTAACCCACTGAGGCACAACAGGAACCCCCAGAGGATTTTTTCATCACAGAGGCATCATTCTAGTTCTAGAAATCTAATACATTACTATTAACACGTCATAATAGTGACTTGCAACTTTTTCAAGCTGCATAGTATTTGTATTGTTATTTAACTTCCCACATAGTCACATAAGAATGACCTTGGGGAGTTCCCTTGTAGCCAGTGGTTCCAATTCCAGTTCCACCTTGGAATTGTGGTCAAAACTAATCCAATCGGTAGAGAAGGAAGTTAGCTGCAACCTGGGTTGCCAGATTCCATCTACCCATATCAGGTGACTAAAATTTAGTTGCTAAGAGTCCTTGGGGAATCTGATAACAAATCAACTTAGAATAAGAATGACCTAGAAAAAGCCTGGATTTCATGTAGTTCTCAGATTCCATGTCTGGTCTGGATCTCTAAATCTCTGGGCAAGCATCTACATTATGGTCCTTAATTTTGAGCTCATCTTAGATACTAAATTTTAAAATCTTTAAATAGATTAAATACTAAACTTGGAAGTCTGGGTTTGAATCATAGATGATGAAGTTGATCAAACCAGTTACATTAATACCTTTAGCTGTAGTTCAAGATAATATGCATTCAAATGTAATGTAAAGAATCCTGCAGTAGATATTGGCATTTTAAGCTGAAAGGTTTAAAGGAATTAGATTAAGCCTGTTAACAGTATTGAGGTGGAAATATAACATTTGTTTTGCCCTGTTATAGGTTTAATTTATTATGTTTGTTTGCAAATCTTCCCTATAAAGCAGTTTGGGTGGTATAACTTAAAATGTTGAAATTAGTGTAATCAAATTTGCTTTTTATTTTTTTATTTTTTTGGCTTTTTGCCTTTTCCAGGCCCCCCCCACCCCCCGTGGCATATGGAGGTTCCCAGGCTAGGGGTCTAATCAGAGCTGTAGCCACCGGCTTGTGGCAGAGCCACAGCAACTCGGGATCCGAGCCACGTCTGTTACCTACACCACAGCTCATGGCAACGCCAGATCCTTAACCCACTGAGAAGGCCAGGGATTGAACCCGCAACCTCATGGTTGCTAGTTGGATTCGTTAACCACTGACAAAGCCACGACGGGAACTCCCAAATTTGTTTTAAATTTAATCTCTGTTTCGAGTTGCTCTAATGTTAAAGAACATGTGAAAGGGATCACTCTTATTTAATACAAAATAATTTGTGTCATTTAACACAAATCACATAACACAAACTTTATTTTTTTGAAGTTCCCGTCGTGGCTTAGTGGTTAATGAATCCAACTAGGAAACCTGAGGTTCCGGGTTTGATCCCTGGCCTTGCTCAGTGGGTTAAGGATCCAGCGTTGCCGTGAGCTGTGGTGTGGGTCACAGTCGCAGCTCAGATCCCATGTTGCTGTGGCTGTGGCGCAGGTTGGTGGCTACAGCTCCAATTAGACCCCTAGCCTGGGAACCTCCATATGCTGCGGGAGAGGCCCTAGAAATGGCAAAAAGATTAAAAAAAAAAAAAAGATTTTTAATTTTTTCATTGTAGTTGATTTACAGTGTTCTGTCAATTTCTACCGTATGGTAAAGTGACCCAGTCATATATATATATTCCTTTTCTCACATTATCCTCCATCATGTTCAATCACAGGTGACTAGATATAGTTCCCTGTGTTATATAGCGGGAACACAAACTTAAAGAAAAAAAAATAGTTATTTAAATTTGTGTCTTTAGTGAATTGAACCTTTATATAAATTGTAACACACTGTATATGACATCTTCTGTGATTAAATTCCCCAATTTTCTTGAACAGGTTCAGCATTTATTTCTCATAAAAAAAAAAACAAAAAACATCATCCTCAGAAACTCAATATAATGTAATAAGAATTGGTAAATACCATAATGCTTGCAATAGACTATACAAGAGATGTGAATAGCTCCAACTAAGGTATGTCAATGGCCTCCAGCCAAAGACCAGGAAGAACACACCTACAGTTGGACAAGTAAGACTGATGACTCTTGCCCCGACGGGGAAACACCCGTCATGGGGCACCAGCGAAGTTTCTCTGTAAGAGAGTGTTTCTCTTACCGAGACGCTCCACAGCTACTAGTTCAATTATAGACTTTGGTTTGGTAATTTATTGGAGAAGGATCTAAGGAAATGGAGGTTTGCTTTAGATTGACATTGTGAGGGAGTCGGTTAATCCTATGATTGTTGACACTAAGCCTTTGGGGAAGAGCTGTAACTGGTAAAAAAGTAGCAGCCATTCAAGCCAAGAGATGGGGTGTTTGGTATTTTTGTGGGTGTCTCCGACAAATAGTGCATGGTGGTCTTAGAGTAATCTTGTCTGAGGTTGGCGTTCTTTAGGTTTTTTTTTGTTTTGTTTTCTATGAGACTGTTTATGTCCAACAAGAAAATGATATGGCCCGGTTATGTGTACCAGGCCAGTTCTCAACTGTCAGGAGCTGCCCCTTGCCCTCCAACTAAAGTGCTAGTGGAGCATAGAGAAAAGTAAATTCAAGAGATAATTTAGCACACCAAGTCTATAGGACCGGATACGGGGGCAGACAGTGAAGTCAAGTGTGGTTTCTAGGTTTCCACCTTATAAATAGGACGGCAGTGCTCTAGGACCAGGTTTGTATAATCTTCCAATTAAATACCAAAAATATATGAAGAATTGACCTTGATATGCCCATTTCACAGATGGGAAATTAAAGCTTTACAAAGTTCCAATACCTTGCCCACTGTTGCATGAAACCAGAACTCTAGATTTAACAATTTTGGGCATTTTCATATCAATGGAAATGTAGGATAGTTGGTCTTTTGCATCTGGCTTCTTTCACATTGTTTCTAAGGTTTATCTATGTTGTAGGATGTATCAGTACTCCCTTTTTATAACCAAGTAAAATACCATTCTATGGATATACCCCTTCATTAATCCATGGATCAGCTGATGGACATTTGGGTGTTTCCACTTTTTGGCTACTATAAAAACTGCTAGAGTAGTCATGTACAAAGTTTTGTTTGAACATATGTTAATCTTCTTGGATATTATGCCAAGGAGTGAAAGTGCTGTGTCTTAGAGGACGTGTGCGCATGCATGCGTATGTGTGTGTTTTCTTTTCAAGGCTGCATCCTTGGCATATGAAAGTTCCTAGACTAAGGGTCAAATCTGAAGCTGCAGCTGCCAGCCTATGCCAGAGCTCAGCCAGATCCGAGCTTCATCTGCAACTTACATTGCAGCTCACAGCGAAGCTGGATCTTTAACCCATCGAGTGGGGCCAGGGATCAAAACTATGTCCTCAGATACTAGTCTGGTTCTTTACCACTGAGCCAAAATGAATTGGCTTTTGAGGAATCATCGAATTGTTTTTCATAATACAGTTTTACATTTCCACCAGCTAACACATGACTGTTTTAATTTCTCCACATTCTCACCAATAATCGTTTAGTGTCTCATTGTGATTTTGATTTGCATTTCCCTAATCACTAAGAATGTTGAGAATCTATGTACTTACTAGCCATTTGTAAATGTTCTTTGGAGAAATGTATTTGAATCTCTTGGCCATTGTTAAGTTAGGTGGTCTTTAGAATCTTTTGTATATTCTGGATACTCAACTCATCAGATAAAATATTTATAAGTATTTTTCCCCCATTCTGTGAGTTTGAAATCTGAATCCCCCCAAAAGAATTCCCCTGCTGAATTTATGATTAACCTCTCTGTCAAAAATTTTATTCCCTTTCTTGTCCCACCCCCATTCCCCTTAGGATTGAGTCTTAATTAAAGAAAAGGGAAGATTGAAAAGGACTCTTCTGGGTACAAAAGCCCCTCTGTGTCCCCCATTTCTTGTTTCTTGAAAAATGTTTTCGTATCTTAGGCCTTCCCTGAGTTTGAAAGACCAGACTTAAGCAGGTACTACTTAGGGCTGGGTTCTTAGATTTAGGTATTTGATACATTTTGAATTAACTGTTGTGTGGAAGAGGTTCACATTCATTATTTTGCATATAAGTTCAAGTTGACCTAGCATCATCTGTTGAAAACACTGTTCTTTGTCCCTTTGAATGGTCCTGGCATCCTTGTCAGAAATCAGTTGAACATTGACACATGGGCTTATTTCTGGACTCTGAAGTCTGTTCTATCATATTGACTTTGTTGTTGGATTTTTCATTTTCTTTTTAGGGCTGCATCTGTGGGGCGTTCTTTTTAGGGCTGCATCTGTGGCATATGGAGGTTCCCAGGCTAGGGGTAGAATTGGAGCTGTAGCTGCTGGCCTACGTCACAGCCACAGCAACGCCAGATCTGAGCCACATCTGCGACCTACACCACAGCTTACGGCAATGCCAGATCCTTAACCCACTGAGCGAGGCCAAGGATCAAACCTGCGTCCTCAAGGATACTAGTCAGATTCGTTAACTGCTGGGCCACGATGGGAACTCAAGATTTTTTAAAAAATTATTATTATTTTTATGGTTGCACCCACAGCATATAGAAGAAATTCTGGGGCCAGGGATTAACCCAAGCCACTGCAGTCAGATTCTTAACCTATTGTTCCACAGCGGGAACTCCCATACTGACTTTGTAATTTAAACTTTTTTTTTTTTTTGGCTGCAGCAGCAGCATGTGAAAGTTCCTGGGATAGGGCGCGAACCTGCACCATAGGCACAACCTGAGTAGCTGCAGTGACAACATCACAGCCTTAACCTACTGTACCACAAAGGGCACTCCTGTAATTTAACTTTAAAAATCATTGGGGATACTTTAATTTGGCATTTTATCTCCAAAATTATTTATCATTTATTCAGTTGATTGAAATGAGCCAGAATCAAATCTGCTGTGGGAAAAATTTACTAAAAATCAGGAGAATGGTTTTATAGCAATTTTATTACAATACTAGACCACGACAGAATCACGTGCTTGCTATTAGAAGCATTTCTAAAGGTATAAACATTCAAAATGTTTCAAAGGTAAGACATTAGGAATCCATTTCAATATATCGGAAAGGGAAAGAATGATAAAAAAAAGATTAGATATTACGTAGCACAATATACAATATGAATGAGTAATACATGAACAAGGATTTTTAATAATTAACTTTCAGAAACTATATACATACAGTAAGAGTAGAATAATACAATTAGGAGTTCAAATTTTCCTGTGGATTTGTTTATCTGCCTTGCAAGGGTTGCTAGGTGATAACTGCACAGTGATATATGGTTATTCTGATATTTTTCTCACAGTCCAGGGGAGTTGTTAGGGACAGACAACTGCTCTCCGCCGTTTGGCTCACTCTGCTATTTTGCTGGATAAAACACTTTCCTTAGAATGGTCATCCTTTCCAAATATTCTTTTTTTTTTTTTTTTTTAATCACAGCCTCTTACATTTCTTTGAGAGAAGCAATGCATACATACAAAAGGGAAAACCTTAACCTGGCTGGCCTTACTGAGGTTCAAAAACCCACCAAAGAGAATAGATTTTTCTTAGCTTTCAAGCAACTCCCTTCGGGGAGTTCACTAGTTTTATGGGAAATGTGTGCTTTCAAAACTTACTGTCAAAAGATCTGTTTGCACATTTGTTACTTGAGGCATCAATTCACTTTTAGAAGGTCTTCATTCATTTTAAGATCCTTTATTATAAAGAGCCTGAAGGTGACCATGTGCATTTCATACCAAGAAAACAAATTCTCTTATGTACAAACCTGAAAAACATGCTTCAGACAATTAAGACATACAGCACATGCTTGGATATTAATGCTCTGAAGAGATGGCTCAGGGTTTATCATCACCCAGGTTCTCTCCTTAGAAAGTTCTATAGAGCACAGCCTGACAGAAGCTTGTTCGCTTGCAAATGAACGCCAAAGGAAAAGAGCAGAAAAAATCTATCATTAACACCATGGAAAACTCAGAATCTAATAATGAAGGATATTGGTTATAAAAATTTGATCCTTTCACCCTGCTCTTGAAGCATTTACCTTCTGCTTCCTCTCTGCTTAATGTTGACACTTAGGTGCTCCAAGGACCTGCAGTTCTGACATCTCCCAGTAGGGTGCGATGTTGCACTAAAAACTGCACCAACACTGGCATTACCCTGGTGGGCCTGTGTTCGTTGCCTATTTTCAAGACGTTTCTTAAAGTCATATATGAATACTTTTTTCCCTAAACTCAAAAGAAAGAGAGTTGAAGAAAAACAGAATTCTTGAAGGACTGTTCTTGAAGGATAGCTTTTTACCCACTATCTTCAGAGATATTTCTTTGTATGTGGAGGCTGGTATCAAAGTCCCAACGTACGAAACGCATCTCGTAAGTCATCAACTTCATACAGGGGCTGTGGAGAAAGAGTGGGTGACGTTGGTAACATTTTTAAAGAAAGTAAGTTGAGAGGGAGAGGAAGTAGGAAGAAGGAATTTTACAGGAGAAACGGATCCTGAGAAGTCTAAGAAGATGTGAGTGAGGAAAAAGAGGGGAAGGAAGGAAAGGGAATCTTAGCAGAGGGCTCTGAACTGTGAAATAACAGAAGAGCAAACTCAATTACAGGAGAAATGACAACAAAAAAGAGAAAGTTTTCATCATAGGAAAAAGTGATAAATAGACACATATGCACAGAGGAAAATGCAGGGAATATAGGAAACAATAGAAGTCGCTGTAGGAAAAGATGACTTTGGGAGAGAAAGAAAGTGAGAAGCAGGAAAGTCCCTTACCAAAAGAATGCGACGAAGCTGTCTGGTCAGACGAACCGAATTTTCATGCAGCCCCTCCCAGGCTTTGAAACTTCTTTCGCGATTTTCCACAAAAGTATTCCAGCAATAAAAGTAATCTTCAAAAAAAAAAAGGGCCGGGGAAGGGGGTAGAAGGTGGCTCAGATCTCACTCAAGTCAAGAGGAAAGAGAGAAAAACCCGGCCCCCTCAATTCTCATTTCCCCCAAAGCCTCGGGTCCAAGTCATTGATTCTTTTCCTCCAATTCTAGCTGATTTTTTTTTTTTTTTGGTCTTTTTGCCTTTTCTAGGGCTGCTTCCCGTGGCATATGGAGGTTCCCAGACTAGGGGTCTAATCGGAGCTGTAGCCGCCGGCCCACGCCAGAGCCACAGCAACGCGGGATCCGAGCCACGTCTGCCACCTACACCACAGCTCAAGGCAACGCCGGATCCCTAACCCACTAAGCAAGGCCAGGAATCGAACCCACAACCTCTAGGTTCCTAGTCGGATTTGTTAACCACTGCGCCACGACAGGAACTCTTAGCTGATCATTTTTGACTCCAAAGGCAAACTAGTAACACCCATAGGATTCTGCCCCCGTGAATTTCCCCTCTGGCTCTTCCCACTCTCAATGGCAAGCCCCGCCTGGCTGAGCTGGGTGGAGGGGATCCCCGCACACCTTTGAAGGTCATGATGGCGATTTGGACCCCCGCGCGGTGCAGCCGCCGAAGCCCCTCAGGCTCCGCCTTGTAGCCGTCGCAGAAGTAGAGGCGCGCGGTGAAGATCCTCAGACTCAGGTTGGGGTTCCCTCTGAGGAAGTTTGCCACGTGACGTGCACAGTCGTAGCAGGGGCTCCAAGACGTGAACCAGGTGACACGATAGCACCGGCCCGGGTCCAGGTCCCAGTCGGAGATGTAACGAAGGAAGAGCAATTCCACGTGGCACCCGGACTGCACAGAGAGTGGAAGGCTCAGAGAGGGTCCACTGAGCCTTCATGTTGACTGGCGTGCTGGTTGCTTTTACGGTCATTAATGTGGGACCCTCCCTCTGTGACATTTTATTTTGGAGTGTCTGCAGTTTTGTCCTGCAGGTGTCAGAAAGGTTAAGCAACTTCCGGAAAGGGTGCAGTGCTAAGTGGTGACCTCAAACTCTTTGCCCTAGGAAGGGGAAAGCCTATGGATTTGCTGTGGAATGGGGAGGATGGAATGAGTTGAGTGGATGAAAGAAACAGCATCATGCTATCACAGGGCTTTCATTTGCGTTTGTGAAGTTACTTTTCCTTCTTTGGAGGGGAAGGAAAATTGCTTGGAAGTGCCTGTTGACCTCACTAGCTGGAGGTCAGGAAATTTGGGGTTAGGGCATAGATTTCGATGAGGCCTACAAGAGGTGCTGGCTGCTATGGTCTAAGAGCAATGAAATACAGGCAGGTCTTATTTTACTGTGCTTGGCTGTATTGGATTTTGCAGGTTTTGAAGGTGTGTGGCAAGCCTGCCTGGAGCAAGTCTCTCCGTGTCATGTTTTCCAACAGCGTTTGCTCACATTGTGTCTCTTGCAAATTTCAAACTTTTATATTTGTTAGGGTGATCTTTGTGGTCAGTGATTTTTTTTTTTTTTTTTTTTGTGGTCAGTGATCTTTGATGTTACTCCTGAAGGCTCAGATAGCAATTCTGAGCAATAAACTTTTAAAATTAAGATTTGTACTTTTGGGGGGGTTTAGATATAATGCTCTTGTACACTTCAAGGACTACCATATGGTGTAAACACAACTTGTATCCCCTGGGAAACCAAACCACTGCCGTGGCAACACTGGCTCCTTAACCCATTGTGCCACAAGAGACCTCCTTTTCCCTAGTTTGTAAAATTGCTAAATACTCAATTTGTTTTTCACATTTAAAATTCAACCTGAGGAGTTGCATTAGGTCCAGTGCGTTAAGGATCTGGCATTGATGACACCCTTTGAGGCAAAACTGTTGTGCTTGCATGGACATGTGAAAAAGGTTTCAGGAGTCTAGTGGAGACCAATGAACAGGCTGAAAGTAGGACCATAAGCAGGAGGCTCTAAAAGTGCCTTGAGTTTAGCTTTGAACGGCCTGGGAAGGAAATTTTAATTGATACCTTGTTTCGAAGGTGCCCGAAGTCCAGTGAGAAGGAGGTGGCACTATCCCGCCGCTTCACCACATAGCACAAGTAGGTCTCGTGGCGGCCCTTGGCCCAGCGCACGTTTTTGAATTGGTAGAGGAACTGCCTCTGCTTCATCAGGAGGCTGTGGGTGAGAGGAAGGAGGAAGTGTGTGCAGGAGCTCAGCTGATCCACCCATCACAGCAGGCTTGCTTTCTTTTAATTTAATTTAATTTAATTTAATTTTATTTTATTTTTTTGTCTTTTTGCCTTTTCTAGGGCCGCTTCCACAGCATATGGAGATTCCCAGGCTAGGGGTCCAGTCGGAGCCATAGCCACCGGCCTACGCCAGAGCCACAGCAACGTGGGATCTGAGCCACATCTGCGGCCCACACCACATCTTACGGCAAGGCCGGATCCTTAACCCACTGAGCGAGGCCAGGGATCGAATCCGCAACCTCGTGGTTCCCAGTCGGATTCGTTAACCACTGCGCCATGACGGGAACTCTTTTCTTTTTTTTAATTAATTAATTAATTAATTTTTTAGGCTTTCTTCAGCTTTTTAACAAATCTGATACTTGGGCCAAATCAGAGAAGATGCTCTTGCCTTCTTTGCTGGATGATGCCTGAGACTTACTGAATCCAATATAAACCCCCTTTCATGCTTATATTTAAGACCAGTCGAGAGACAGCAAGAACTTCAAAGCCATAGGCAGGACAGTCTACCTTCTAGATGCTGATAACTTGGAATTACAAACATGTTCTCTCGTCCCATACTGATCTTCTTGGGTTCCCCCTCCAATCTCTAGCTAAATGTCCAATGTGTACCTCAAACATGCTCATAACAGTATTTATCCCCAAATTGCCCTCCATCCTGACCTGCCTCTCTTCTCCCACCGACTTTCCACCCTCGGTAACCAGGTTCAAAGCTTGGGATCATCTGCTTCTTCTTCACTCCTCATATTCAATTAATCCTCTGCATTTACTGATTGGTCCCTGTTCTTTTCCCTCTGTTTTCGGTTTCAGTCCAAGCCCTAATCTTTACCACTGGCCTAACCTCTTATCTCTCCAGTCCCTTCAAAATAACATTGGCCATGCTGTACCAGAGGGACCGCACAAGAAACCCAGGTGTGAGACTAGACTATCATTCCCACGCCAAAAACCCCCAACTTTTTTTTTTTAATTTCTTTTCTAACTTTTTTTTTAGATTTTTATTTTTAAATAAAGATTTTTTTTCTTTTTTTCTTTTTTGGCCATGGCTATGGAATGCAGAAGTTCCGGAGCCAGGGATGGAACCCATGCTACAGCAGTGATGACCCCAGATCCTTAACCCACTGCACCATCAGGGAACTCCCCAAGAGCCCCTAGGTTCTGCCCACAGAATAAACTCCAAACTCTGTAACGTGGTATTTAGGCCAGCTTTTTCAGTATCAATCTACATTTCTAGTTTCCTAGGACTTTTTTTCTCTTTTCCCCACCACTGCAGCCCTCCTCCCCCCTCTGTTCCCTGCTGCACTCTTTTTTTCTTTCCAGTGACATTGCTGATGCATGTCCCCTGACCAAATGCTTCCTGCCTTTTCCCTCTGGGCAAAACCTTTACATCCTTTAAAGCCTAACCACAATTTCAGCTCTTCCGGTAAGATGTATCTCACAGTCACTATCCCAAAATTTCTAGGCAAAAATCGAATATTAACAGCAACCAAACCCTTCAGTGATTTCCTGTTGTTCTCTGCTTACCCCATCAAAGCAGTCAGCCTTTGTAATCAATTGATTGCTGACATCTGTCTCCTCAATTAGACTTCCTATTTTGAGTCAGGAAGTGTCATTTTTTGAGTCAAATGTAAAGTCATGGGAGTTCTCCTGTGGGGCCTCAGGTTAAGGATCTGGCGTTGTCACTGCAGGGGCTCAGGTTGCTGCTGTGGTGCAGTTTCCATCCCTGGCCAGTGAACTTCCACATGCCTTGGGCAAGGCCAAATTTAAAAAAGTAGAAAATTAATACTTGGCTGTCAACTTGAATTACTCCAAAAAAGTAGACAGAAGTTTTTAAATATGAAAGAATTTAAAAGCTTAGAATACCAATACTAATGATAATTAGACATACTATCTAGTGACAACTACTGTTAACATGCCTAAGTTTTCCCTTCTGGTCTTTTAATAGGTATAAATTTACAGGATTTGATTATGCTGATTTCTTGTGTAGTTTTGCAACATAACATAATTATTTTGCTGTGTTCACACACAGGGACAGAGTGCTCTGTTTCCTAGCAGCTTCTTTGAGATGAATTTGTGGAAATACTCTCTGCTAACACAAGTTTCTCTGTGGTTGTGAGCATAACCCAAGCTATAGTGTGGTTAATAGCAAAGCCCGGTAGTGTCCCTGGTTTTTGTCCCGCTGTGCACTTATCTAACTGGTGGAGAGAATTCTGCCATCTAGTGACAATGAGCAGAAGTGCAGAGAACTTGTAAAAGCAATGACTTAGTAATTTGAATACGGTTTGCTGGCATGAGAATTGAAACTTTAAAAAAAAATTTTTTTTTAAACATTGAGGTATAATTTACATACTTCACCCACTTAAATGTACAATTCTATGAATATTGGCAGATGTAAACATCCAAAACCCCAATCAGGATTCAGAACATTTTCAGCGCACCCCTCCCCACCAGTTTCTTCATGCACCTCTTCAGTCCGTTCTTTCCCTCCCTCCCAGGCCCACCGCTGATCTGCTTTCTGTAGCTATAAATTACTGCTTCTTTCCTAGAATTTCATATAAAGCAGACATTATGACCTCCTTTGTGTGTGTCTGACTTCTTTCACTAAGCATGTTATGACTTTGACATTCATTCATGGTGGTATGTGTATCAAGAGAGGTTTTTTTTTTTTTGTAACTGCAAAGCAATATTCCATTGGCTGGGTGCTGCACATTCATTCAGCTGTTGATGGACAGTTGGATTGTTTCCACTTTGGGACTCTTGTGAATGAATAAAGCTTCTACATTCATGTACCAGTCCAAAGACATAATGGACAATATGCTGATTATTGATGTTTTAATAATGGAGTACATGAGATAGACCCTGAATTTAAAAGTCAAGTGCTCTAATATTTTGTTAAATAAGCAAGGGCTGGAGGTTTTTTTTTTTTTTGTCTTTTTTGGGCCGCTCCCATGGCACATGGAGGTTCCCAGCCTAGGGGTCTAATCAGAGCTGGAATTGCCAGCCTATACCACAGCCACAGCAACGTGGGATCCGAGCCCGCATCTGCAACCTACACCACAGCTTGTGACCTATACCACAGCTCATGGCAATGCTGGATCCTTAACCCACTGAGCGAGGCCAGGGATCGAACCCGAAAACTCATGGTTCCTAGTTGGTTTCGTTAACCACTGAGCCACAACAGGAATTCCAGGGCTAGATATTTTTAAAGTTATTGCACTTTGAATATCTTGAATGCAATTTGAAGCTTATTGGAATCCATTTTAAATCCTGAGGCAGAGAATTAGACATATTGCCCCATATCCATTATGTATATAAAACTATAAAAAATTAGTCAATCATTATTTTAAAATAAAAAATGTATATTTGGCAAGAATCTGATTTGGATGCTAACAAGAATCTAATAAAAATTGGCTTGGAGTTCTCTTGTGGCCCAGTGGGTAAAGGATCTGACATTGTCACTGTAGTGGCTTGGGCCACTGCTGTGGCACCGATTCTATACCTGGCCTGGCCTGGGAACTTCCACATGCCATGGGTATAGCCAAAAAAAAAAAAAAAAAATTTAAAAACTGTGAAAAAAAGGGGGGGGCCGCTTTATTTTACACTACTTTTTTTGGCTGCCCTGGGGCATATGGAGTTCCCAGGCAAGGGATCAGATCCAAGACGCAGCTGCAACCTGGGCTGGCTCCTTTAACCCGCCGTATGGGGCCAGGAATCGAACTTGTGTCCTGGTGCTGCAGAGATGCAAGCAATCCCACTGTGCCACAGCAGGAACTCCAAATTGACTTTATTTTAAAGTGATAGTAATTTACTATGGTAACCACCATAGCACTGCCACCGTTACTATTACAATTGTTAATTGTTAATTAACATATAATCACCCTCAGCATATTACATACAAACCAAATACATAATAAATGCTTAGAAAAGAAGAAACATTCTCTTTGGGGCCCAGTTTTAAATAGGTTCAAAATTTCCTTCTACTTTTAACCTGCCTTCCTGGGCTGTGTGGATGGGAAGTGGGTGTGGGGAGGGGGGACTAGATCATGCACTGCAGGTGGGGGGGAGGGGTGTTATCTTGAGGAGGAGGAAACGTCCAGGAGTACAGGAAAGGACAGGACTTAGGTTAAGGAATTCAGATGGCCTTCTACCTCCTACCTCACATGAAAATACAATAGTTCTGTTTCCATCAGAAGCTACCAGTCAGAGTGAGTTGCATCATGGTCACCTGTCAATTAACGTTTGGCGGGGTTGGGGCGGCGGAGCTGTTAAATGACTTTCCTGATTCATCACTTGCCCCTAACGGGCTAGGAACCTGTTTCTACACCCTGTCCTCTTCGTGGTTTCTCTTCAGGGTACGAAGGACTCAGCAGAGAGAGTCTTTCACGTCCGCAGGTTGACAGCTGCTAGGACAGCTGTGTTCCCTGACGCAGAACACTGGCTGCATCCCCAGCAATGCAAACCAGAGACAGATGCTTTAAAAATAATCAGCCTCTCCTGCCGTGTGCCGTCACTACTGGGCTCTGCAGAGAGGCTTTTCCTTAATGAAAATAATTCTCTCCTATTGAATATCATCTTTTCTCCTTCTCTGACTTTCTCTGAATTTTGACTCTTTTTACCATTGCTTTGCATTTCAGTATTTACAAGCATCTCCACTGAGTCCTGTTCCTCTCTTGTAGCTGAGATTCATTTTCAAAATCTCACTGTGAACAGAGCTGACATTTGACATTTTTGCCCTCAAAATTTTCCCAAAGAACATTTAGTCTACCATTAAGATTCTTGGCCACGTGGTTTAGATCCTTTGTAAAAGAATGAAATTGAGATAAAGTATTTGGATTAGATGTAAATTTTCATGCATTCGCAGTAATCATAAAAACAGGAATAAGCTCTATGAAAAAAAGTTCTATGATAATGTGTCATAAACTTCATGTGAAGACATTTTGAAAATCATACAGACTACACACTAAAGAAATTATGTCTGAAGGAATTGAAAGACAATGGAAATAGTAAAAATGCCATTAACTGCCTAACAATTGGGCCTATAATATTAAAAAAGTTGCTTGAGTGAATTAATCTCCTCATAACAGACACAGTCCTAGTGACTTTCAAGCAATTAATTTTGAATATAGGCATTTAAAAAAATAATTTCCTGAGTGTAATTATTCAGTAAAATCTCCCTTGGAAAGCTATTCTTCAATGGGTTTTCTTGTTGAATGTTTACAGAATTTATTTATTTTGGCCATGCCTGCAGCTTGTGGAAGTTCCCAAGCCAGGGATCGAACCTATGCCACAGCAGTGACCTGAGCCGCTGCAGTGACAACAACGGATCCGTAAACCCCTAAGCCACCAAGGGACTCCTGTTTACAGAATTATTAGTTACCACTACTGCTTTTAGTATAGCATTGCTCTTACCTTTTCATGATTTGAGTCTCTTAACATTTACTTAGTTAATATTACTACCATCAATGAGTGACAAGTCCATATATGGTGCATAAAAGTTAAGAAAGAGAGAATTTGGCAGAAAGCATGTAAGATCTGAACAGAAGATGAGACAGATCCAGAGAAATAAATGTGCATCTTGACCAAGCAAATCTTGTGAGTCAGACAGTGATAGGGAAGAAAGGGAGAGTTTAGCCGTCTCATTACTCAGATTTGCTCTGAGAGAAAGGCCACCCACCCACAAGCAGACTGCTTTACCTGTCCATGGTAGATTCCAGAGTGTCTTTCTTGGCTCCCTGAGACTCTTAGGCCAAGGAAAACTTGCCTCCAGCACCACTGCTGCTGCACTGACTTCTGACAGTGCATTGGCTCCACACATTCAAATTTGAACTTGCCCCCTTGGGCTCCTCCCCCAGTAGCATCACCACCACCAGGGACCCCAGCAGCCTTCCTCCTCCTGTCTGGGTCCAATGAAGATGGGCGGGGGTTGTCATGAGTTGCATAGGTAAAACGGTTGAGGGCCACTCTGCTTCATGTATGGGTTCTTTTAGGGCTGCCTTTCTAAAAATTCAGTTCATGCTCCACAGGTAATAAAGATCAGGAGACAGGAGGAGCAGAGAGTTTGGAAATTTGTAATCATGGTGAAAATGATTAATTTTAAAGGCATCATCATAATAATAGGAATAGTATTTAAATAGCATCTTTTTTAATTTTAATTTTTTTTTTGGCTTTTTGTCCTTTCTAGGGCCACACCCATGGCATGTGGAGGTTCCCAGGCTAGAGGTCTAATTGGAGCTGTAGCCACCGGCCTACGCCAGAGCCACAGCAATGTGGGATCCGAGCCGCGTCTGCAACCTACACCACAGCTCACAGCAACGGTGGATCCTTAACCCACTGAGCAAGGCCAGGGATCGAACCCGCAACCTCATGGTTCCTACTCGGATTCGTTAACCACTGAGCCATGACAGGAACTTGGCTCAGTTCCTGAGCATCTTGTTCCATCAGCCAATGCATGTATTCCCTCATTTAATTACACAGTATCTCTGAGTCTCAATAGAGACCAGCGCTAACATCTTTAGCTGTGTGGCTCAGCAAGTAAACTCAGTTATATAGGACTTAGGACAGAGATTTCGCCTCCAAACTATTGATTCCCCCCCCCTCTTTGATTGCTTTACAAGAACAGCCAGAAGACCAGATGACACCAAAAATTAACTTTCAGATAAGTCATCTCCACAAAAGCCATATATTAATTTGAACTTAGAGGCAACAGCATCTGAAACACTTGAAAAATATTTCAGGAGTTCCTGTTGTGGCTCAGCGGAAGCCAGCCCAAATAGTACCCATGAGATATAGGTTCGATCCCTGGCCCCGACCAGTGGGTTAAGGATCTAGCGTTGCCGTGAGCTGTGGTGTAGGTCAAGATCCGGCTTGGATCTGGTGTTCCCGTGGCTGTGGTATAGGCCAGCAGCTGCAGCTCTGATTCAATCCCTAGCCTGGGAACTTCATATGCTTTGGGTGCCGGCCTTAAAAACAAATAATAATAATAATTAGTTCATCAGACGGAATTGGCATTTAAGAAATAGCATGGAACTTGGAAAACAGATTGAGCTTTTCAAATAGCTATTCCTTTCCTGATACAAACTGGTCTATTAAGATTTTGCTTCTCAGAGTTCCTGTTGTGGCTCAGTGGGTTAAGAATCCAACTAGTAACCATGACGACGTGGGTTTGATCCCTAGACTTGCTCAGTGGGTTAAAGGATCTGGCATTGTTGCTGTGAGCTGTGATGTAGGTCACAGATTCAGTTCGGATCTGGCGTTACTATGGCTTCGGCGTAGGCCGACACCTGCAGCTCCTATTCAACTCCTAGCCTGGGAACTTTCACAAGCAGTCCTAAAATGAAAAAAAAAAAAAAAAAAGGTTTCTCCCTCCTATTTGAGTCCATATGCATTCTATTTATTCATTCAATAAAAAATTAATACCCACTAGATAGTAGGAACTCTCCCAGGTGCTGGGGATACAATAGTGCATAAAGCCACAGCGGTCCCCTTCTCTCTTCCTGTCTCAAGGCTTTGAATACCATCTGTACCTTTGATGCCCAAGTCTGTGGTTCTAGCTTGGACTTCTCCCTTGAACTCAAGGCAAGTATCTATCTTCCACCTCAGCATCTCCATCGGGATGTCTGATGGGCATCTTAAACATGGCTAAGTCTAGTACCTGTTCTCACTCCCAATCCATAACCACCTCCTTTGTCACGTTCCCTGTCTCAATGACAATGTCATTCATTACTCAGGCCAACCTGGCCGTCTTCTTGATTGCTCTCTTCCTTTTTAAATCCCATGCCCAGCTCCCGTTAACTCTGTTTTCAGAATAAATCCAGAACACGGATTTTTCACAACCTCCAGGTCGATGCAACCTGGATGATTGTATTCAGCCTCTCAACTGGTCTTCCTGCTGCCTTCCACCTTTCTTCAATTAGTCTATTCTCCCCACAGCTATCCAAGTAGTCCTTCCAAAACGTTTCGGATTGCGTTGCTCTTCTGTCAAAATTCTCCATGGCTCATTCTCAGTAATTGCCAATATCCTTACAATGGCTCACAAGACCCTCCACCACCTGCCCCGCCTTAACCTGTCTTTTTGCTCATGCAAAGAACATGCCTCAGCCTTTGCACATGCTGGTTCCTCTGCCTGAAATGCTCTTCCCTTGGATATTGTTACAGTTGATCCCTTATTTTACATCTTTACTCATAAACTCGTTGTAGTTGGAGTTCCCGTTGTGGCACAGTGGAAACAAATCCAACTGGGAAACATGCGGTTGTAGGTTCGATCCCTGGCCTCGCTCAGTGGGCTGAGGATCCGGCATTGCAGTGAGCTGTGGTGTAGGTCGCAAATGCGGCTCAGATCTGGCGTTGCTGTGGCTCTGACGTAGGCCGGCGGCTACAGCTCCGATTAGACCCCTAGCCTGGGAACCTCCATGTACCGTGGGTGAGGCCCTAGAAAAGACAAAAAGACAAATAAAATAAAAAAAGTTTCAACTCTATTACACCATTATTTTCGCTTTTCCCAATTTATATTTCTTTAGCACTTATCACTTAAAATACACTATTATTGTCTATGTTCATTGAGTGCACGAGAGGAGGGGTTTTTGGTCTTTTTTTTTTTTTTCTTCTGTCTTTCTGTTTTTTTCTAGGGCTGCACCCATGGCATGTGGAGGTTTCCAGGCTAGGGGTCTAATCAGAGCTGTAGCCTCAGGCCCACACCCAGCCACAGCAACACAGGATCCAAGACATGTCTTCGACCTACACCACAGCTTACGGCAATGCCGGATCCTTAAACCACTGAGCGAGTCCAGGAATCGAACCCGAAACCTCATGGTTCTAGTTGGATTTGTTAACCACTGAGCCATGATGGGAACTCCAGCTTGTCTTTTTTTTTTTTTTTTTTTTAATTTATGGAGAAAAAGTACCTAGCACTATGTTGGCATGTAGTAGACACTGAAGCAATGTTGAGTAAAATCAATAAGAATCTTATTGAACTTAAATTCAAAAGGGGAAGAGACATGAATCAAGTAACTGAACATGTAAATATATAATTGAAAGTGATGGGCTGGCAACTCAGCTTTCCTTGACAGGACGTTGAAATAGCTCCCATCTCAGTCTTGGAATTATTTTGAATGCTTATAATGATTAGGATGCGGTTAGGAATGCTTATCTTGTGCTAAGCACTTTCAATCCAGGTAAGCCTAGGAAAGCTGGTTGTGGGAACAGTGTCTCCTAAGCTCCTGAGTTGTGATCAAGGTCACCGATTCTATGAATTACAAATTCTTTGCTTCCGTGTAGGTCCCCAGTCAGGGATGGAAAGATGCTAATTCACCCTCTAAGACTTATCTAGGAGGGGGTGGATTTGATGTGGGGCAAGCCTCACTTCCCTTTAACCATGCCATCTCTCACTTTCCTCCAGGACAATCACACCAAATTATAAAGGTTCAGTGGGTTTTACCAAAGCCTTTATGCATTAACAGATTAATTATGGCTCTCATATGGTTGGCAAGGAGTCTCTTCACAGGAGCCTTGCTCGTGACCACACCCCAGTCCTAGCCTTGCTCCTCTGTCCTCAGGTCTACCCCCTCTACTACAAATCCTCTTTTCTATCTTGTATTGTCATGGGTTATTCTCACCTGCTTCCTTTATAAACATTCATTTCTCCAAATCTCTCACATGCCATGCCCACAGCATGGTGAAATTTCCCCAGGCCAGGGATCGAACCCTCGCCATAGCAGCTACCTGAGCCACAGCAGTGATAACGTCACATCCTTGACCCACTGAACCACCCTATTCTGACCATTTTAAGGGCATAGTCCAGTGGTATTAACTGCATTCACGATGTTGTGCAAACATCACTACTGTCTCCAAAACCTTTTCATGACCCCAAAAAGAAACTTCCCATGATCATTAAGCGATCATTCACCATTCTCCCTTCCATCTAACCCCTGCTAATCTATATGAATTTTCCTATTCTAGACACCTCATATAGGTGAAAACATGTTATAGCAGACTTCAGAACTTCATTCATTTTTATGGTCAGCCTTACTCCAAAGCCTATGTGATACTATCATTCCCGTAAAATCTACCCTGCAGATCTTAATCTGACCATATCAGAAATCTTCATCAGAGCTGCAGAGAAGGGTTTTCCCCCTATCGCTGTGTCTTTAGAATTGGTTTGGCTGCATATATCAGGCAAACTCAATAAGTTACTTATGCAAGATAACATTTCTCTCCCACATTAAAAAAAAATGTGGACAATTTTGGTCTAAGTAATGAAGTCTAAATCTGATTGAAGCTGGGACTTTTGGAGTTCTTTGTTTCGTCAAAAGAGTCTCTGTTGGCCATTTTTAGTCAGAATGAGAATGTTTTCCCATCTCTCATTTCAATGATGGAACATGAGTTTGAGCCAAGCACCAAAAAGATATACGAAAGCTGCATGTTGAGAAACGTACAGGACCAGGAAGTGTGGGAAAGAATAGAGAAGGGCAGCAATCAGTCAATTCCTTCAAACCGGTTTCCAAAACAGAATTATCCATGGATATTTATTCTATTGTATAAATTAGATTGGATTGAGTTTGCAAAATCTAATAAAAACAACACAAAATAGTCAATGTACGTTCTTTTGTTTTTTGATCATGCTCACAGGATATGGAAGCTCCTGGGCCAGGGTAGAACCCATGCCACCACAGTGACACAAGCTGCTTCAATGACAACTCTGGGTCCTTAACCCACTGAGACACAAGTGAACTCCTCAAGGTACAGTCTATACTATCTTCTGATGTGAAAATTTTTCCTTTCAGTGTATAGACTACATAAAGAAGATTCTCTCCAACATACACAAATGTTTTAGATATTCAGGACTTGAAAGTGAAGGTGCTGGAGAGAAAAAAAGAATCTGTTGTGTTTTGATGTTCTACCCCTTTGCAAGCAATTTAAAAAGTGCTTTTATAAGTACTTGGCGCAGTGGGTTAAAGTTCCCTGTTGTTACAGCTGTAGGGTAGGTCATAGCTGTGGCTCAAATTTGACCCCTGGCCTGGAAACTTCATATGCCATGGGTGCAGTCAAAAAGAGAACAAACAAAAAACTAAAATACTTGATAATGAACACCATCTTTGAAAACTGAAATTCATTTATTAATATTTATTGAAGACCTGTTGCGAGAAAGCGTAAGGCTGAGCTTTGTAGGGGAACAGTGATACACATTATATTTAAATTTTGCTTAAAGCTTTAAAAATAAACAATACTTAAATGACAAAATTAAGGTATTAAATGTCAAAAGACTAAGTCCTAGCATCTCAGATTTGAAAGAACCTTAGCATTTATCTAGCCCCGTGTTTCTCTGGGATATGCATATCTTAGCATTTATCTAGCCCTGTGCTTCTCTTGGGTATACATATCTGGAGCTATGCCTAAATTTGAGTACATGGCAGTAGATCAGGGAGTTCAAAACTATAGGATAGAAAAGTTATGCTATCCTAGAACATAAAAATTTCAAAAATTAGGGGAAAACAGTATTTTCATTTAAAATTATTTAGAGTCGAATATATATAATATGCATATTAGTGTTTTTTTGAAACTTTTTTGAAACCATTTTTGGAGTTCCTTTTGTGGCTCAGTGGTTAACGAATCCGACTAGGAACCATAAAGTTGCAGGTTCGATCCCTGGCTTGGCTCAGTGGGTTAAAGATCCGGCATTGCCGTGAGCTGTGGTATAGGTCACAGACGCTGCTCACAGATGCTGCTCGGATCTGGCGTTGCTGTGGCTTTGGCATAGGCCGGCAGCTACAGCTCTGATTAGACCCCTGGCCTGGGAACCTCCATATGCCGCAGGAGCAGCCCTTGAAAAAGCAAAAAGACAAAAAAAAAAACCCCAAAAACAAAAAACCATTTTTTCCTCATTATCCTCTCTCAACCCCATATAAAAAGTAAAAGTCCTTGGAGTTCCCACTGTGGTACAGTAGAATCCGACTGCAGTGGCTCAGGTTGTTGTGGAGCCTTGGGTTTGATCCCCTCCCAGGCACACTTGGTTAAAGTGTCCAGCGTTGCTGACTTGGATTCAATCCCTAGTCTGGGAACTTTGATAGGCATGGATGCGGCCTTAAAAAAGAAGGCAAAAAAACTTTGAAATCTTCCATGTCATGATTTTTATTCTCCAACACTGGCAGGTAAATAGAGCAACAGGAAAATGTTAAAGGCAAAACATAGATTCCAGGGGAATTTCAGCTCAGTGTGGGTGATTTGGGATTACAGTCTCGGATGCTCAGCATTTCTCATTTTACTCTTTATAGGACAGTTTAATGGGGAAATGAATTGAGAAGCAATGATTCCATAGTTCTCTATAGAGAATTATAGTGACAGCATCCCAAACAATGGCCTCCTGCCCTCCTGTTGAATCCCAGTATCAGGACACACATCCACCCACTCGGTGCCGTGGGTTCAGAGGAAGAAGAGATCCTAAAATCTCACAATAGACCTAGTTTCTTTTTTTTGCTTTTTTTTTCCTCCTTTTTATGGCCGCACCTGAGGCCTATGGAAGTTCTTGGGCTAGGAGTCTAATCAGAGTTACAGCTGCTGGCCTATGCCACAGGCCCAGTAATGCAGGGTCCGAGCCACATCTGCGACCTACATCACAGCTCATGGCAATGCTGGATCCTTAACCCACTGAGTGAGGCCAGGGATCGAACCCTACTCTGGTGAGTGGATACAATTTTAATAGAGACAATAGGAAGCAGAGATTTTCTGGAGGACAGTCTTGGAAGATAGACTTGGGCCCTAGATTTGCGCCTTTCACTTAAGAAACACCTGACTCTGGGAAAAAGTTCTTTCCTCACCAAGTGATGCCAAGAATCTACTTAGCTTTATCGTGTGAGTATGAAAGCACAGCATCTGGAATGCGAATTTCTCATCCTCTCTTCCAAGTGTCAGGAGCAATGTGAGCAAAAGCAGAACCATAGCGATGTGCTTCTTAGGTATTAGCCACAAGGATTCGCTTATTCTGATTTGAGTGATGGCTCATAACAAAACAAGGATGACAAGCAACAATGAGATGTTACTCGTATTTCATAGAAGCTTCTTAAGAAAAAAAAAGCTTTCTAACAAAACTGAGAGTTATATAACTGCATAATGGTGGTAAAATATTATTCGAGGCATGATTCATCCAGCGTAAGATAATAACTTTATTTCTCCAAAAGTCCCTGCTCACCTTTCTTCTTTTAAAGGAAAGTACATCTCTTAGGACAAGAGCGTTTTTCATTCCTGGAGATGTGGACTTAGGGAGATTATAAAAAACAATTTTCTGGGCTTTCCTTCAGCTATTTTTAAAAGTTATTTTTCTAACTCCCTTCTCCCCTCACCTACTTCTCTTGAAGTTGAAAACCACCGGACAACCTGGTTGGGTTATTTTTAACAGAAAAAACATGACTTGGAAATTGCAGCATGTCTGGTGGCTGAGTGAAGTCTTGGACATCTGGACTTCACCATTGTTAACCTTCATGAGAAGCACAAAGTGGGGTTTCGTTATGGCCGGTGTGTGAGGCCAAAAGGCCCCCTGGGAATTTTCCAGGCTTTACATTCCTGTGTCTGAGAGCCGAGGTGTTCAGGCAATGACTCCCCAGGCCACTATTTTGGGGCACCAGGTAGATTGTTCAATATGATACTTGCTTGTTTTTGAAAGAGCCCAAAAAGGTTTCCGCGTGGGTTCAAGTGTGGTCTTTGGAGTGCTTCAACTTCTGCATTTCCCGATTTTTGTTTTTCTCACTTTACTGCCAGCCATGTTACTGAATTTCTCTGGGGGAGAACAGATCTTGAAACACATACAGGAATTACTCACTCAACTTCTGCTGTGCAGCTGCCCAGGACTTGCTGAGGTTGAGAGCACAAATAAGTGTACATTAAAAGTCTGGGGCTGGTTACAGGGCTAAAGAAGGGTTATTTTTGATGGGAAAATTAACCAAACACTCATCGATCAGGTACTTATAAGCAATAGTATAAGGTAGCGGAAAAAGTTGGGTTTTTTAATTAAAAAAATTTTTTTTTTGCCTTTTCAAGGGCTGCTCTCTTGCCCCATATGGAGGTTCCCAGGCTAGGGGTCCAATTGGAGCTGGAGCCACCGGCCTACGCCAGAGCCACAGCAACACGGGATCCGAGCTGCGTCTGCGACCTACACCAGAGCTCACGGCAACACCAGATTCTTAACCCACTGAGCAAGGCCAGGGATCGAACCCGCAACCTCATGGTTCCTAGTTGGATTCGTTAACCACTGCGCTGCGACGGGAACTCCAAAAGTTGGGTTTTTATAATCAGACACAGGAAGACTTGAATTCTGTCTCCATCATTTCCTAGTGAACTGTCTTTGAGTGTTCACATGCCATACGTTTCTCTTTCCCCATCTATAAAACGTGGATAGATAGTACTAATATAGCTAAACTTAATTGTGTACTTTATGCCAGATTCTGTCCTAAGCATGTTACATATATTATTTAAATCTACGAGGTAGGAACTATTATCCTAATTTTCAGGATGTGAACATTGAAGCTCAAAGAGTTGAAATGATTATCTTAAGATTGGTAAAAATAGTTCCTGTCGTGGCTCAGCAGAATCTTGAACCTGACTAGTATCCACAAGGGCATGGGTTCGATCCCTGATCTTGCTCAGTGGGTTAAGGATCCAGCATTGCCATGAGCTGTGGTGCAGGTCGCAGACGTGGCTCAGATCTGGCGTTGCTGTGGCTGTGGTGTAGGCCGGCAGCTGCAACTCTGATGCGACCTCTAGCCTGGAAACTTCCATATGCCACTGGTGCGGACCTAAAAAACAAAACAACAACAACAACAAAAGATTGGTAAAAATAATTGAAATAAGTGGCTCTGTGTGGAAGGTATTCTATAAAGAACAACTGTGTGTGTGTGTGTGTTTGTGTGTGTGTTTGCCATTTCTTGGGCCCGCTCCTGTGGCATATGCAAGTTCCCAGGCCAGGGAGTCTAATCGGAGCTGTAGCCACTGGCCTACGCCACAGCCACAGCAACCCAGGATCTGAGCCGCGTCTGCAACCTACACCACAGCTCATGGCAATGCCAGATCCTTAACCCACTGAGCAAGGCCAGGGATCGAATCCACAACCTTATGGTTCCTTGTCGGATTCGTTAACCCCTGCGCCACGACGGGACCTCCAAAGAACAACTGTTTTTATAAGTTGTTTGTATAAGTTGTTATAAAACAACTTATACAAGAAGACCAGATACTTGAAAAAGGTTATGATTATCAAGTCATCTGCTCCCATGATTCAAAACTTTCTGATGAGGAATAAAATGTGAGTAATTTTGAGATTCTCATATGGTGTAAGTATATAAAATTGCATATTCCAGTGTTTAATCCCTACAGATTTTTTTTCTATTTTTTTATTACTCGAATTTATCACATCTGTAGTTGTATAATGATCATAACAATCTGATTTCACAGCATTTCCATCCCACAGCCCAGGCACATCCCCCCATCCCCCAAAATGTCTCCTCTGGAGACCATAAGTTTTTCAATGTCTGTGAGTCAGCATCTGTTCTGCAAAGAAGCTCAGTCTGTCCTTTTTTCAGATTGTACATGTCAGTGAAAGTATTTGATGTTGGTGTCTCATTGTATGGCTGACTTCACTTAGCATGATAGTTTCTAGGTCCATCCATGTTGCAAAAGATGCTGGTATTTTGTTCTTTTTAAATCCCTACAGATTTTGATTCAGTAATTCTGGAGTGCAACACAGGACTCTGCCTTTTGGACAAACAGCCATTAATTTCAAGCAGGTGGGCAGTTTATATTACCCTAGAGGACACCTGGATCTGAGTCTCCCCTAGCTCGAAAATGATGCATATACTTCTGGAAAATGTGTGTATGGTTTGCTTGCTTCTTAAGCAATTGAAATGCTCTAAATAATGTTCAGGGTTTTGGGGTTTTCTTCCCTTTTGTGGGTATGTATACTCCAAATTCCATATTTGTTTGCTCAGTGATATAAAGAATGATGTGATTCCATTGACTGGCAGAGATAATCCTGATACACATAGCTCTAAAAATGGATAAGGGACAATTCCTGAAGTAAGGTTAGCAGATTAAAATTGATGTTACCTGTAGAATCTCCATCCTCCACTCTATTTAGTCAGTTATTGGAGTTCCCATTGTTGCACAGTGGTTAACAAATCCGACTGGGAACCATGAGGTTGTGGGTTTGATCCCTGGCCTGACTCAGTGTGTTAAGGATCCAGCGTCGCCGTGAGCTGTGGTGTAGGTCGCAGACGTGGCTCGGATCCCACGTTGCTGTGGCTCTGGTATAGGCTGGTGGCTGTAGCTCCGATTTGACCCTTAGCCTGGAAATATCATATGCCACAGGTGCGGCCGTAAAAAGACCTAAATACAATGTAAGGAGTTCCCTGGTCGCTTAGTGGGTTAAGGATCAAGCATTGTCACTGCTGTAACATGGTTTGACCCCTTATCTTAGGAACTTGCATGCCATAGGCGTGGCCAAAATTTTTTTTTAAATCCTGATTAGGAGTTCCCACTGTGGTGTAGTGGGTTAAGAATCTGACTTCGACAACACAGTTGCTGCAGAGGCATGGGTCTGATTCCCACAGTGTGATCCAGCATTGCTGCAGCTGCAGCTCAGATTCAATCCCTGGCCCAGGAGCTTCCATAGGCCACGGGTGCTGCCATTAAAAAAACAACAGGAGTTCCTATGGTGACTCAGCAGAAACAAACCTGACTAGTATCCATGAGGACACAGATTTGATCCCTGGCCTCACTCAGTGGGTTAAGGATCCAGCATTGCCATGTTGCAGACGTGGTTTGGATCTGGCATTGCTGTGGCTATAGCATAGGCCAGTGACCAGCAGCTACAGCTGCTTTTCGACCCCTGATCTGGGAACCTCCATATGACTTGAGTATGGCCCTAAAAAAAGCAAACAAACAAACAAAAAAGCCCAAAATACAATACAAAACAAAAACCTGATTGATTCAGGGGCTTCAAGGGACTCAACAGCCAGAAAAAGGATGAGAATGATGATGGGTGTTCTCTTGGTATGTGTAAGCAGAGGGTCAAGTCCACAATTAAGAGACGAGAAGGTGGTATGTGCCCTGGCGCAGAGGAAAGAATAGAAATGGGAATGGGATGGAAGAACCCAGATATTAATTGGAAATTCACTTGACCAGATCAGGAGCTTATGGGGGAACTGAAACCTATGGGCAGAGCTGTTCAAACTTGAGATCCGTCTGTCCCTGAACAGGAGGAAACCCAATTTGTAGTATAAAATAAAGGATGACTCTATCCTTAATTGAGAAAAGAACCTGAAAAGAAAACACGAAAACATGCCCTATGAGAAGGGGAAGGTGTTAATCAAAGAAGACCCAAGTTGAGTGATAAAGGAGTGACTCTAATCTCACTGAGGGAAGACCCCCCCCCCGTGTCTTATGCAACTTTATCCCCAGCACTGTGCCAGGCTCGAAAGTTGCTGACTGAAGGATAATGAATGACTCACACGGACACGGGGGCCTGGGTGTCAGGTGCTATTCTAAACATCTTACTTAATCTTCACATAATCCAGGGGTTCGGTACCATAGTGCTCTCCTTTGACAGGTGAGGAAACGGAGGCACAGAAAGATCAAACTCACAACGGTGAAGTCAAGTCACCCCTGTAATCTAGCTCCCTGAGGTCAAGTCTGTACACTTGATATCCTGAAGAAATCAGAGAAGCCGTGATTACGTTTGACTAGTTTGGAGTTCACATTGTGGCTCAGCAGTAACAAACCCGACTAGCAGCCAGGAGGACACGGGTTTGATCCCTGGCTTCGCTCCTTAGGTTAAGGATCCGGCGTTGCCGTGAGCTGTGGTGTGGGTTGCAGATGCAGCTTGGATCTGGCATTGCTGTGGCTGTGGTGTAGGCTGGGAGCTGCAGCTCCAATTCGACCCCTAGCCTGGGAATTTCATATGCCATTGATGCAGCCCTAAAAAAAAAAAAAAAAAGAGAGAGAGAGAGACAAACCCCATCTCAAACATGACAATGGTCTCTGTGCTGCCCACCTCACAGGGTCACTCTTGGAATGAAATGTTTATTAAGGAAGGAAGGGAGGAGGGAGGAAGGGAGAGAGAGAGAGAGAGGAGTTAACTATCGTGGCTCAGTGGGTTAAGCACCCAACTAGTATCTATCCATAAGAATTCGGGTTTGGATCCCTGGCCTTGCTCAGTGGGTTAAGGATCCGGAGTTAACCACAAGCTGTGGTGTAGGTCCCAGATACAGTTGGGATGCTGTGTTGCTGTGGCTGTGGCTTAGGCTGGCAGCTGCAGTTCCTTTTCAACCCCTAGCCTGGGAACTTCCATGTGCCACAAAAACAAAAAACAAAAAAAACAAGCCAACAATGTTAAAATTTTAGTCACCTTAGCTGAGCAGTAGGCTCCACTGCAGGAGTCAGCCAGTAAGGACCAAGATGTTCAGTGCAGGGAACCCAAGGCCAGGACATCTCTCCAGGGCTGTTGTCAAGCTCTACATATTTCTGGCCGGGAACTTATCTCTCCTTCCGCCAAATTGTGCTAAGGAGGCTCCCCTAAGCAGCTGCTCTGTCCCTTTCCTGGATGGTGGGGAAGATGAAGCCTCCTGGCTGGGATGACAAAAACAGCTGTGGGGGTTATACCGGGTGACGCGCCTGTTCCAAACTGCAGCTGTGCACTGCGGCAAGAAGCCGCTCCTCCTGGAGCTGCACCCCCGGGGCCAGCAGCCAGATCCCAACCAGCTGCCTCCTCACTCCCCCAAGGGCTGTGGTCCCATCTGGCCCTCCTGTCCTCACAAAGGTGGCCAGATGTCCAGGCAAGACCAGGGGTACCCCCGACCCCACAGCCCTGCCAAACCTACCTGTGCTCCTAGCTCCCCAGGTTCCAGTGCTAGAGGCTCAGCCACTGCTACAAAAGTGAACCTGCCCTGCTGTAAAGATTTTGGATGCTGAAAAAAATTAAATGTAAATGAGGCAGCACAGGGAGTTCCCTTTGCAGCTCAGCACAAACGTATCTGACTAGTATCCATGAGGATGCAGGTTTGATCCCTGGTTTCACTCAGTGGGTTAAGGATCCGGCGTTGCTGCGAGCTGTGCTGCAGGCCGGCAGCTACAGCTCCAGGTTTGACCCCTAGCCTGGGAAACTCCGTATGCCATATGCCCCTGGTGCAGCCCTAAAAAAAAAGACCAAAAAAATATTAGGCAGCACATCGTTAGCGTCATTGGCATCAGAGCCTTGGCGGATTTCCATACCTCTCCACTGGTTAACCAACCGGCAGGCTTTCTCTCACTTTGTGACAAGGGAAAGAAGAGTCAACCAACCTACTTAAGAACAGCGTGTGTGTTGCGCGGCGGGGGGGGGGGAGGGGGGGGCGGAAGGATGACACAGGGAGAAACCAATGCGCTTCACTAGGAAAAAAGTCCCAAGGTTTTATTAGCTATGTAATAGTCTTAATGGCACAAAATCCTTTGAATGCATGAGTTTGTTAATTCTCAGAGCCATCAATTTTTATTTATTCCCTTAGGATCACACAACGTGAACGCTACATTAGGACTGGCCCTGACACAAATGCCAATTCTTTTATGTTAAAACGAATGCACCTTTTATCATACCTGGAATTACCTTGATTTAGTGTCTAGATAGATGTCTCATTTATAAATAGACTTTTTCATTTTTTTACATGGCAAGAGAAATTATTCTTGCCATGTGTTATTAGATAGAATACACTTTGATTCTTATGAATTGTAATTTAATTGTGAATAATTAAACTATGGTTTAATTTATGAAATATTGTGCTTTAATTATTGATTATTACATGATGTCAGGTCTTTCTGTCCCAGGTATTCTGAAATAATAACATAAAAGAGCAGAGTTGTTTAATTATGCTCGTTTATGCACGTTATAGCTCACCTTCCAACAAACAAATAGGTTTCTCTTAATAGCCAATTAAGGAGCTGTCATGCATGACGAAATGATCTTTTTTTTTATCAGGGCCGCATATGGAAGTTCCCAGGCTAAGGGTCCAATCGGGGCTGCAACTGCCAGCCTACACCACAGCCACAGCCACTCCAGATCCAACCCGAGTCTGTGACCTATACCACAGCAACACCGGATTCTTGACCCACTGAGTGAGGGTCGGGGATCCGACCCACATCCTCATGGATACTAGTCGGATTCATAACCTGGTGAGCCACAACGGGTGCTCAAGTGACCATTTTTGAAGTAATTTTTTTTTTCATCGCATTGATTTTGATGTTGATGTTGCACATTTTCATAGGCTTATTTGTATTAATATTTATTTTTCTTCCCCAACCCCAATCTCACCCATTTTCGGGAATGGGTGGGTATGTGTGTGTAATTTTATTCAAATGGAAGCAATGTTTGTTTTTCATTACCCATCGTTGTAACTCCTTGCGGTTGACCATTTGGGACAGAACAACGTATTTGGGAAACAGGGTGGTTCAGTTGATACCTCAATGCCCATCAATCCCTTAAGTATATTGGAGTTATTTCCTTTTACTTGCACAAAGCTCATTCGTTACTTTTTTAAAAAGGTGCATCTCGGAGTTCCCGCCGTGGCACAGTGGTTAACGAATCCAACTAGGAACCATGAGGTTTCGGCTTCAATCCCTGGCATTGCTCAGCGGGTTAAGGATCCGGCGTTGCCGTGGGCTGTGGTGTAGGTTGCAGATGTGGCTCGGATCCCGAGTTGCTGTGGCTCTGGCGTAGGCTGGCAGGTACAGCTCCCATCAGACCCCTAGCCTGGGAACCTCCATATGTCGCAGATGCAGCCCTAGAAAAGGCAAAAAAAATAAAATAAAAGGTGCATCTCACAAATTTATGAGATCATCCTGAAGGATTGTTCTAGAATTTCAATCATGTACTCCAAAAAGCTACACCATACAGATTTATGGCTGGGCAAACACACAGAAGAAAGGAAAAGGGAGAGGAGAGAGACAAACATTAGAGGCAGAGAAAAGAAGTTCAGGATCCCTGGCTTAGGAAAAAACTAGAATCTTACTGAAACTGATTGGACAAATTGAAAGAGGAAAAAAAAAAACCCTCATTATAAACTATTTTTAAAACCATTGAGGGTTTGAGGTGAAGCGAAGCTCATTTTGTCAACAGGAAGCTTTGGGCTCTGCACCTCTATTTATATAAACAACATTTGCTTTTCCATCTTAGTTTCTGCCCAGAAGTTGTCTGACCGCTGCTTCTGGTTCTGGTTGATGGGTTTTTAGTTAGAAAAAAAAAAAAGAAAGAAAAGAAAACCTGTGACCACCTGTTCCTCTCTCTCCACCACAGAAAAACTCAAGTCACTTTCGCTGGTGTTTGGTTAGTGAAAAATGCTAAAACATACACGGGTCTCGATTTTTAGTGGAGTGTTGTATTTTTAACCTAATCTTGCCTGGCTGAGTTGACTAAACGGTAAGGACTGTCCAGCCCCTCTTCCTTTGTTCCTTCTCCTGGTGTCCCTCAATGCCAGCCTTTCAGTCCCTCGCACCATAGTTTGCAACATAGTGTGCAAATTCCCTTCTCACCCATGTGTGAATTCCCATCTTCTAGCCTCTGGGTTGTACTGCTGCCTTGCTATCAACCTGTCATCCCTCTGCCATCTCCTTAGCCCCCTGGTCTGGGGCTCTTCTAACCTCTTAGATTTCATTCTTCACTTTGTTTCAGCTGTGTTGGTGCAAAAGGAAGGGGAAGCTTAGAGACTGCAAGTTGCTTGCGCCCTCTGACCAGGTGTAAAGTGTTTGGTTAGACATCAACTTTCACCACCAGCGTTTTGAGGCGGAGGAGGGAGGGGTTTGTGGCTGGCAACACAAACTGCTGGATGTCATCAGAAGTAGGGCCCAGAAGTGGGGGGACAGCTTGGGGTTTACATCGCCTGAGTCAAATGAATACTTAGAGAAAGTGTGAGTGAAGCTCTTCTCAGAGTATGGTGCACACTTGAATGTTCCAGAACTCGTGCATTCAAGGAGGAGGAAGAATTTTCTTCACTCACAAAGACTGAAATATAGGAAGAATGTTAGGCCTAGAGCAGGATCCACTCAATTTTAGAAGAGAACATGAGTTAAAACTTATTTTCAAGTGAGGCAAGTAGGCAGGTGACTCTGCTCTCTCTTCAAGGAACCAGGAAGGTGTTCAATCTCAAATTGCCCCATGGTACTTTTACCAAATCTTTTAATTCCTACATGAAAGATGTATTGTTTTAGGAGTTTCTGTTGTGGCACAACAAGATTGGTGGCCTCTCTGCAGTGCTTGGAGGATCCCCAGCCCAGCATGGTGGGTTAAGGATCCCAGCCTTGCCACAGCCTCAGCAATGGCTAAGACTGCAGGTGGGATCTCATTCCTGGCCCGGGAACTCCATATGCTGTGGGGTGGGCAACAATGAAAAAAGATCCACTGTTTTAGTTCATCAAAATGTAAGCACCTTGCTTAAGAAGGTTGTCATTTGTGTTCATCAGAAAAAGAATATTAGTACTAATATTCGAAAATTAGCAAAGATTTTCAAGTCCTTTCATAGAAGGAAGAAGGAAAGAAAACTAGAACATCAGGAGCGGGCCAAGTGTAAAAAGGCAGTGAATGGAATTCTGCAGACTGGGAAGGGAGGATAGAGGGAAAGAAGTAGGACAAAAACCAACCCTTCAAATTGGACCAGTTCTAGAGTTCCTGTCATGGCGCAGTGGTTAACGAATCTGACCAGGAACCATGAGGTTGTGGGTTCGATCCCTGGCCTTGCTCAGTGGGTTAAGGATCTGGCATTGCCGTGAGCTGTGGTGTGGGTTGCAGATGCGGCTCGGATCCCGCGCTGCTGTGGCTCTGGCATAGGCCGGTGGCTACAGCTCCGATTCAACCCCTAGCCTGGGAACCTCCATATGTTGCGGGACTGGCTCAAGAAAAGGCAAAAAGACAAAAAAAAAAACAACAAAAAAAAAACAAACCCCAGACCAGTTCTTAGAGCAAAGTTGTGAGGGAAAACAAGACTTTGGAAAGAAGAAAGAAAGTATGGAAAATGAGTTAGGAACATTGGTTTGCTTGGGTCAGTCAGAACTGCAGCTAGGACTTATATATACACCACAGCCACAGCTTGTGGCAATGCCAGATCCTTAACCCACTGAGTGGGGCCAGGGATTGAACCCGAATCCTCAGGGACACTCTGGTTCTGAGCTATAATGGGAATTCCAGAAATGTTGGTATGCATACTGAGGACAGTGAAAAAGACAGAGGACATGAGAACAATGAGAAACAGCACAGGCATCTGATCAGGCAAAACAGAAGCGGAGGGTGAAGCATGAAACCATTGGGCCTGAAGGGGGCAGGAAAGGGAAGATATTTTCCACGGGAGCTGAGGAGGGAGCCACATCTGGCAGAGCATAAACACAATTTGGGATGTTGAACCAGAGGTCAAGCTGTGGAGGGAAGGATGGAGAGGAGAGGAACAGAGGTCTGAGCGATGTTGGTCCTCAGCTCTCAAAGTGGGATAAAAGCGTAAATTCAGGTCGTCTTTCTAAAATACAGGTCAAGAAATAACCAGATCAAAGACCACGCTCTTCTGAGTAGGAAATGGGGAAAAATAAAGTATTTAATTTGCAATATACACACCACCAGGATTGGGGGCCTTGCTGGTGGAATGACACCTCTGCATGCAGTGGGAGGGTCAAGTTCATGAAGAAACCCTGTGCCTGTAGTTACAGTGGTTACAATATGCATTGACAGTGTCTGTCTATATACTAGTACATTGGCTTTGAGAGATTGGGGCAGGAATTACATGCTTTGGGGCTTTTGCTAGCATTTCTCTTTAATCATTTGAGCAAATCCTATTAAACGGAATTGCTTCTTAAGAGCAAGAATCTAGGCCTCATTTAGATAGTTTTTCCGCATTATCAAAGGAATCCCACACTTGGACTAAGTGGAATCCTGTTATGTATAACTCGTTTCAAAGTTCCCTAGTTTCTATTTAAATTCCGTCGGCTTTTTAAGAAAGTTACTGAGTTAGATGAAAGTGAGTCCAAAATAGATCATTTGTCCCTTGCAATGAGATTTGGCTCTGTCATTGCAGACTGCTGTCCTAATAGAGTACTTCTCTCCTTATAAAGTGGTGGCTGTGAATTAGACTGCATCTAGGCTTCAAGAAATAGGAACGATGCATTTAAGTCTCAGATCATTGGATTGAAAGAAACCTTAACTTTCTCTTGTGTTAGAGGTGGGGAAATTCAAACCAGGGCCTAATGAGGGAACATGACTTACCTGAGGCTACTCAGCGGCTGCTAGAGCCAGGATAAGATTTCAGGTTGTCTGAATGGTGTTCCTTTTACCCTTTCTTGTAAACTGTTAGGTAAACTTTATACCTGGCTATTAAAGTTCAGGCTTCTTAGGCCCTATATCAGGCTATTTCAGAATCCATATGTACAATGATCTCTACAGATTCTGGTAAGTTGTGGATGAAAGACAACAACTCAAGGAAATTCAGAGCAACATATGGTTTCACATTAGGTTGTCTACATAACTTGTGGAGAAGGGCTAACCCCACTACTACCATAAATGAGTAAGTAAATGATAAATGAGACTTTCTAACCCTATTTGCAGATTGAACAACTGCATGAGAAATCGCATTTTATACCTGGTGTTCTCTCTCTCTCTTTATATATTTATTTGTTTTTGGTCTTTTCTTGGGCCACTCCCATGGCAAATGGACGTTCCCAGGCCAGGGGTTGTATCGGAGCTGTAGCCGCCGCCCTACACCACAGCCACAGCAGCACAGGATCCAAGCCGAGTCTGCGACCTACACCACAGCTCACGGCAACGCAGGATCCTTAACCCACTGAGCAAGGCCAGGGATCGAATCTGCAACCTCATGGTTCCTAGTCAGATTCGTTTACCACTGTGCCACGACGGGAACTCTCCCTCCCTCCCTCCCTCCCTCTCCCCCCCCCCCCCCCCCCCCCCCCCCCCGCTTTAACCTCAGCCTCTGAGCTTGACAGAAGGCAACAACATTTTTGGTGTTTATGCAATATTGTTAGCAAGGCTGTAAAACTCTTGGCTATGAAGAATTTTCTAGGACTAAAAATTGCAATAATCCTTCTCATAAAAAGGGGTAAATGTTGAGATAATCCAGCAAAATAGTAAAAGAGTAAAGAAGACTATGTTGGTGAATGGAAAATAAATGATGTTTAGAGTTCCTGGTGGCACCACAGGCGAAGTGTCTGGCATTGGCTTGTGTTCAATCCCTAGCCCCAGTATTTTGTTATGCTGAGGCTGCAGCCAAAGGAAAAAAAAAAGAGAGAAAAGAAAAAACAAAATAAAGGAAGTTCTATGTCTAGTTAAGATAGTGATAACGGAGTTCCCATCATGGCGCAGTGGTTAACGAATCCGACTAGGAACCATGAGGTTGCGGGTTCGATCCCTGCGCTTGCTCAGTGGGTTAACGATCTGGCGTTGCTGTGAGCTGTGGTGTAGGTTGCAGACGCGGCTCGGATCCCGCGTTGCTGTGGCTCTGGCGTAGGCCGGTGGCTACAGCTCCGATTCGACCCCTAGCCTGGGAACTTCCATGTGCCCCGGGAGCGGTGCAAGAAATAGCAAAAAGACAAAAAATAAAATAAAATTAAATTAAAAAAAAAAGATAGTGATAACTTCTTCCATCCTCTGAGATCTATCAGATTCATCAATTAATGTTATTTTTAATAGTATTTTTATTTATTTTCTCAAAATTGTATGTAGAATGTTTGTACGTAAGCCACTCGGTCATCCTTTATCTTTCTAGGTCTATGGTATTGGGAAGCAGCAAAACCATGCAATAATATAGACTGTATTTTAAGTACTGAAAAATGAGATAAATTGGTGAAAAATCAAGTAGGGGCCAAAGCTAGACATTGCCAAGGGATCGGTTTAAGAAGTGCTAATGTCTGTGGGTTGGCTGACCATGCTTCCCTCTTCCTGGAGCATCCTCTCCCTCCCACCCACACATTCTTCGTTTCCTCTTCGTTGCTCACAGGCCACGGGGGCTCTGCAAATTCCCATTTTCACAGGGAGGAAGGCGGAAGTAGTTGGAGCGGCGGAGTCGCCTTGGCGGTAGACCAGCCATCTGTCGGCAAAGCTCATCTAGAAGAGAAGCAGCATGAGGGGGGATGAGAATGCAGGAAGGTGGCCAGGGCTCTCGTTTTAAGGAAGGAGGTGGTGGAGTGGAAGGGACGAAGAGAAGTAGATCTGGGTGAGAACTCCATCTCCACCGCTTACTGGTTATTTACCATCTACCAGATCGTTGCTTCACTTCTCTGAAGCTCAGAATCCCTTTCTGTAAAACAAGCATTAAAAGACCTGTCGCGACGATGCAGTTGTGGGTATTAAAACGAAAGAATGGGCGCACCTGTACCCCTGAAACTTAGAAGTCAACTATACTCCAATAAAGTTTAAACAAACAAAAAAGACTCATTTGGAGATAGCAATGTCTGACAAAAATTGACTGGACATCTAAATACAGTCCACCAATTCTAAGAACCATTCACATTGTTTACTGTGAAATTTCAGAGGTAGAGGAAGGTCCTAGCCCAGGTGGTCGGTAAAATTTTAGGTTCCTCTATATAGCTTGCTCCCAATTGTTCTAATTGGGGACGTATTAAATAGCAAAAAAAAAAAAAAAAATCCTTCAATGCATTTTTAAGTGTTTACTTTGTGCCAATGGCTAAATTTAGCAAGCCCCCTGGGACACTTGAAAGTGCCTAGAGTCCCTAATACTCATCCTCAATGTCAAGGTGCTTCCCTTGCAGGTGGCTTGCACAGAGTCAAGGGGAGCAAGCAGCAAGTTTCCTTCTGTGAAGTCAACTACAGCTCTTACTCAGGGGCTCAGTGCAAGGTGGGCTGCTGAGCCAAAAGTAGCTGTTTCTGTGGTGCCTTTGCCAACCGCAGCCAGAGTTTGGGGCTGGCCAGGGGGGAGGTGAGAAATATCTTTTTCCCACCATGCATGGTGTGTAGTAACCACATGTCTTTGGACCCTTGTAATTGTTTTTGTAAGAATCTTTCTCCCTTCCTCTACCTCTGAAATTTCACAGTAAGCAATGTAACTGGTTCTTAGAATTGGTGGACTGGGTATAGACGTCTCGCTGATTTTTGTCAGACATTACTGTCTCCAAATGAGTGTCTTTTTAGTTGAAATTTTCTGGGCGTATAGACATACAATGTTGTATTCGTTTCAGGTGTACAGCAAAGTGATCTGTTATATATCCATTGTTTTTCCCCATATAGGTTATTGTAGAATATTGAGTAGACCTCTCTGTGCTACGCAGTAGGTCCTTGTTACTTATCTATTTTATATGTAGTAGTGTGTATATATTCATCCCATCCCTCTAATGAATTAGTGGCTTTTTAAAGATTAAATTCTAGAGTTAAGAACAGGACAGCAGACCAGTAGAGTCTGTTATTTAGAATGGCTGGCTTGGTCTTTTCTTCTAGAACCCTGTTGAATGATCTTGCAAGCAGGCAGTGCATCAGAAAGCTCTACCTATATGTGAGAGGCGAGAGTTTAGTTTGGTTAGAGAGAGATCTAGGGTTGCTTTTCTTAGGGTCATGTATAAAGCACACTGATTTCCTTAGACTTTATTTGGGGTAACGTGGGTGGAGCAGGTGCTGATGGAAGTTAGGGAGTAGCCCCGAGCTCTCCTCCAGTGAGACCTTGGGTCCGTTAGCATCCTGTCCCTACTTACCTCTCTCTTTACTGCCCTGACCACTGAAAAGCCAGACAGCATCTCACCTTTCATAGCTTCATGTTCTTTACAGACAAGACGGGAGCAGATCTCATTGTTGATGATGTACATGCGCCGTAAACTGCCAGAGTCCCAAAGTCATGGTGCAGGAAGGAGATAGAAAAGGCATTGAGAAATAAATTGAAAAGAAAGAAAGAAAAAGCATTGAGAGGGAGAATTGGCCTAGCCTGAGATGCCTCTTCAACGCTTGTATTTCCCACTCTTCCCCATCTATTCTCCCCTTATCTGTATTTCCTTAAATATTTCAGACTTCTTTCCTCCCCCTAACCCCAAATAGTGCAGGAGATGGAAGGGCATCAATTTCTCTTCTTAGTAACACTTTGCATACTCCACCTTTACACTCCCAAGCTTTATATCCCCCACTATTCCTCCCTATTTTCTTTTTTCTTTCTTTTTTTTTTTTTTTTTGTTTTGTCTTCTGTCTTTTAGGGCCGCACTCGCCGCATATGGAGGTTCCCAGGCTAGGGGTCTCATCGGAGCTGTAGCCACCAGCCTACGCCAGAGCCACAGCAACGCGGGATCTGGGCCGAGTCTGCAACCTACACTACAGCTCACAGCAACGCCAGATCCTTAACCTACTGACCAAGGCCAGGGATTGAACCCACAACATCATCGTTCCTAGTCAGATTTGTTAACCCCTGAGCCATGACGGGAACTCCCCTATGCCTCCCTATTTTCTATCTTTGAGCTTTTGTGCCAGCTTTTTTTTATGAGGTAGTAAGTTTGATATGCCAGTGTTTGCCTCCTGACCATCTTGCCTCCGGGCCTCACCTTCATTTGCCTTCTAGCATCCATATTTGTTAGCCTAACTGTTCTCCGTGTACTTCAGCCTACATTCCACATTCTGATGGACACCTTCAAGAATACTAAGAGGATAATGCTAATAACTTCTGTCCCTCCAAAGACTAAAATTTCTAGGGGGGTGCTCATTGAATAGTTGATATCAAGACATTCTCACAATGCTCTTTGGTATTCTGGGACCCTTTACCTGGTGAAGCATGACTGATGGATGCATTGCTTGACTGGCCGATGCACGGAGTAGAGTCTTGTGCAAGCGAATTTCTCATCTCGGCACTCTGGAGACCCCAGCGCAGACAAGGAGAGGCATAACCAGCAGGCATAAAAACAGAGTGTAAAGAGATGGAGGAGGGGTGATGGAGTGGGAAAAAAAGACAAAGTAGTCTCTACAGAGGATCGTTGTAAATTGGGGCATGTTCTTCCTGCTCACCAAAGCAAAGCAATAGGAAATTGGCTAAAATGAAATTTAGGTGCTTCCCTACTTGAAAGCAAAGTAGATAAAATAGACTTCCAGGAAGAAGTCCTTCTAGGGTTAAACCGGTGGCAACATGAAATAGCAAATTGAAATGCTAATAATTCCATTCTAAACGATGAAGTTGGGTCACTAGTTCTCTGTTCTGTTAGTTTTCAACCTTAGCTACACATGAGAATTAAAAGTACGTTAGAGAAAGTAAGACATCTACTGTAATATTTGAAACCTTGCAAGCACTTTCCAACCCACAAACCAACACATAATATCCAAAGGTAGTTTAGGGAGAGGGCTATTCTGGTCCCATCTTTCCCCCCTTGACTTTTATTTACAACAAGAACTCATTAAAAAAAGTGGGGTGGTATGGGGGGATTTTGAAGAATACTGCGAATATTCTTTGAGAAGGAATCAGAAGAACAAGGAGGTAAAGATTCCTCAGGAAGAAAAAAAAAAGGTTAAGGAAGGAAAAAACATGCAAAAGGTAATCGTACCTGTGGTATTTTTATCACTGAGCGAGGCTAGAAGGCAAAATTTTATTCAGTTATTACTAGTTCTAGAAGTCACTGCCCTGTAACTGTCAGGTTGCCTTACTTGATGCCTACATGGAGCACCCATGAATAGGAAACAGATGAGTTAATAACTCTGTAGGAACTTAGAAAAGAAAAACAAAGGAGGGAGTTCCCGTCGTGGCACAGTGGTTAACGAATCCAACTAGGAACCATGAGGTTGAGGGTTCGGTCCCTGGCCTTGCTCCATAGGTTAAGGATCCTGTGTTGCCATGAGCTGTGGTGTAGGTTGCAGACGCGGCTCAGATCCCGCATTGCTGTGGCTCTGGCGTAGGCCGGTGGCTACAGCTCCGATTCGACCCCTAGCCTGGGAACCTCCATATGCCGCAGGAGCGGCCCAAAGAAATAGCAAAAAGACAAAAAAAAAAAGGGGGGGTGGTTTTTAAATTTTAAAGTAGAATTGATTTACAAAATGTGCCAATTTCTGCTGTACAACAGAGTGACTCGGTTATATGTATTCTTTTTTTTTAATATTCTTTTCCATCCTGGTCTATCCCAGGAGATTGGATATAGGTCCTTATGCTGTATAGCAGGACCTTGTTGTTTACCCATTCTAAGTGTAATAGTTTGCATCTGCTAACCCCAGACTCCCAGTCCGTCCCGCCCCCGACCTTTGCAACCACAGGTCTGCTCTCCATGTCTGTGAATCTGTCCCTGTTTTATAGATAGATTCATTTGTGTCTATCAGATGGGGTGTTCTGAGCCACAAAAGTGAAGAGACTTAGAGAAGTCAGCATGGGAAATGTCATGGGTTTTTTTTGTTTTGTTTGTTTGTTTTTTGTCTTTTTGCCTTTTCTAGGGCCGCTCCCTCGGCATGTGGAGATTCCCAGGCTAGGGGTCTAATCGGAGTTGTAGCCGCCAGCCTGCGCCAGAGCTACAGCAACACGGGATCCAAGCCACATCTGTGACCTACACCACAGCTCACGGCAACGCCGGATCCTTAACCCACTGAGCGAGGCCAGGGATCAAACCCGCAACCTCATGGTTCCTAGTCAGATTCGTTAACCATTGAGCCACGATGGGAACTCCTATCATGGGTTCTTTGACAAAAGTTATTTGGTAAAGAACAGCAAGGGTCTTAGTCATAGCCAACCCTGACCTAGGGGCAAGTTAAATACCGACTAGTTTGTAGAATGGAGTCTAAGTCAAGGAGTAAGATGAGTCTTGAGGAAATAGACTAACCATAGAAGTTCTCTGTAAAAATGTCACAGGAAGGGTTACTAGGAAGAGTGCTAGGTAATTTCATCTATCCCATGGTTTCAATCAATGGCAGGTTTATATGCTAAGACTTATACATATGTCTAGCCTAGATCTTTTAATAAGCTCTAGGCCTACAAATCCAACTGCCCCTTTGTGGAAGTGGTCATGGATTTTTCAAAGATCCTTCCATAGCTCAAACTGCCTTATCTTTCCCTTCACCAATTCAAATGGTACTTCAGTGAATGGTGCCACCATCTGCCCATTGGCTACCATCTAAAGAATAGAAGACTGGACATCATCTCAACAGTCCCCTCTACCTTACCTCTATCACAGTTCAGGCCATCAGCTTTTACTGGGACTACAGAAACAGCATTCTCGCTGGTTTTCCAATTCAAAATTCTGCATCAACTATTTTTCTGGTTTTCTTTTTTCCCCCCAATGCAACCAGGTTTCATTACACAAAACTTTATTGTCTACTATTTACATTCATGCTGCTGCTATATAAACATACGCAAATTGCCAGCATGAGTTACTCATTGCTGTTCCCCACTGAGCTAAAGATATTGCTTGAGAATTAGATCTGATAGCAACTGTCTTTTATTCCCATGCCTAGCATTTGCCCATATTTTTTCTCTATCTAAAAGCTCTTCTGGGAGTTCTCATCATGGCGCACACAGCAGAAGCAAATCTGACTAGGAACCATGAGGTTGTGGGTTCGATCCCTGGCCTTGCTCAGAGGGTCAAAGATCTAGTGTGGTCATGAGCTGTGATGTAGTCACAGACATGGCTCGGATCTGGTGTTGCTGTGGCTGTGGTGTAGGCTGGCAGCTGCAGCTCCAATTTGACCCCTAGCCTGGGAACCTCCATATGCCACGGGTGCGGCCCTAAAAAGACAAAAAAAAAAAAAGGGAAAAAAGAAAAGCTCTTCTGCCTACTATTATCTTTCAAGAATCAACCTAGTCAGGGTTCCTTCCTAACTCTGAACGTAGTTATCAATTCTTTTGCTTTATCCTGATTATAGTATTTTGCGAAACTGAATAAAGTTATCCATTCATTTGTGTGCCTTGTCTATTAGACAAAAAAGATATCTAGGAATCAGTTTTGTTCACCTTTATCTCTCTGACACCTAGTATCAGGCTTTTAGTAATCGTTTTGTTTCTCTCTAGTTTCTACCTCCTTTTCTCATGTCTTATATATTCCTCATTCTTTTTTAAAAATGTTTACCTTTTTCTGCTGTGCCAGGGATAGAATCAGAGCCGCAGCAGCAACACCGGATCCCACTGCACTGGGCCGGGGATCCAACCCCAGCCTCCACAGAGACAAGCTGAATCCCATTTGCGCCACAACAGGAACTCCTTGATCACTCAGAAAAGCTCAGTTTCCCCAAGTGTGTACCAAGTTCTATTTGCTTTCACAACTGTTGAAGATGCTATTCCCTCTGGCTGGAGCACCCTTTCCCTCCCTGACTGTATGGCATGCTCCAATTCTTCTTTGAAGAACCACTACTTCTTCTAGAAAGTTTCCCTTTATCTTCCCAAACACTTGTTTACATTTTTGCCTTTCTTTTTTTTTTTTTTTTTTTAGGGCCTCACCCATGGCACATGGAGGTTCCCAGGCTAGCGGTCCAATCGGAGCTACAGCTGCTGGCCTATGCCACAGCCACAGCAACGCAGGATCCAAACCATGTCTGCGAATTTCACCACAGCTCACAGCAACACCAGATCCTTAAGCCACAGAGTGAGGCCAGGGATCGAACCCAAAACCTCATGGTTCCTAGTCAGATTCGTTTCTGCTGCATCACAATGGGAAGTTCTACATTTTTGTCTTGCCTTAACCCACCCAGTCTTGGAAACTTTGAGAGAAAAGTCAAATCTTGGTAGTTTGTATACCAAACACCTAGCACAGTTCTTGCTTGTTAGGGGATCAAAAAGGGCATTAATTTGAACTGTTGGAAGAATGTGCTACACAAGATGGTATTTAGTACATCAACTGTACTTGCTTCCACCACGGGCTCTGGGGAAAGCCCAGAACAGCCCTGCTGGCCCTGGGACCCCAAACTCACCAAGGTCATCTGTGGAAGGTTCCATATCGGCCAGAACTGAAAAGGCACAAAACAGAGGTGTGAGGAGGGCTTTGACTCAGCAAGCAGAAGGCAGAGCATAAATGGGGTAAATGGAGATAAAAGAGCAGGGTTAGGGCTACGACTGGGTTTGCGTATTATGCCCAAGGGAATAGAGTTCATTGAAATAATTGTGAATATTTTTTGACCTGTTGACATTACACTAATTTTTGGAAGCCTCTATGATCCATGCTTTTTTAGGCCATTAGTCCCATTTGCCACCTCTTTTTAGAGGATGAAGAGACCTCTTTCCCACTGTCACTGAACAACACACCCACTATCCTTATATCCTTCTCCCAGAGATAAATATGAGTCAATCAAGATCTGGAATAAATATTGTGAATGTTAATAATGTCATTTTAAAGAACTGGAGTGGGGAGTGGTGCAGCGGCTAGCGAATCTGACTAGGAACCATGAGGTTGCAGGTTTGATCCCTGGCCTTGCTCAGTGGGTTAAGGATCCGGCATTGCCATGAGCTGTGGTGTAGGTCGCAGACGTGGCTCAGATCCCCAGTTGCTGTGGCTGTGGTGTAGGCCGGTGGCTACAGCTCCAATTAGACCACTAGCCTGGGAATCTCCATATGCTGCGGGTGTGGCCCTAGAAAAGGCAAAAAGACAACAAAAAAAGAACTGGAGTGAAACTTGCCTGTTTCATCTGTAGCAGGTTCATCGACCAGATCTGCAAAGATACAACACAGGGAATGAAAACAGGCATGTTGATAGCATCAGTGAAACTAAGATACTAAGACAACAGGGCTCTGAACTTCTAGTCTTTTTACTTTGTATAGACATTGTCATCAATCTTTCTATTCTCCAGTATAAAAGCAAAGAAATAAACAAAAAAGAGCTTACTAGGGTCTTCCGTGAATGTTTCTGGAATTACTGGAGTCACATCATCTGCACAGAAACAATTGGAAAATTTTCTGAGCCTTCTCGATCCTCGCCCCACCCCACCCCCACCCTTGCACTCCCTTCAGGTGAAATTGTCTAGCATCGCAGCTGCTGTGTAGCAAGATCCCACAACTGTTTTTTGTTTCTTTTTGTTTGCTTCCTAAATCCATGAATATAACCCCACAGTCCTAGCCAGAGTGTTCTTCCTTATTTAGAGAACTGAATGAATCGCATGCTCATCAAATAGTTTGCCACCAGCATCCCCTTTCTCAATGAGACTTTGGTTAAGTGTTAGAAATAATAGAATAACAGATACAGCTCATTTGGGATTACCATGTGCTTGCTTTTACAGAGCACCAGGAGAGTAAATAACTCACCCAAGGTCATGCAGCTTGATGACCTCTTTCTTTGCAATACTTATTTAACATGCCAATTGTCTGTCTTTCTTTTTATTTTTTTCTCGGTCTTTTTGTCTTTTTAGGGCCTCACCCGCAGGATATGGAGGTTCTAATCGGAGCTAGAGCTGCCTGCCTACACCAGAGCCACAGCGACGCCAGATCCGGGCTGCCTCTTCAATCAACACCGCAGCTCACGTGCAACGCTGGATCCTTAACCCACTGAGCGAGGCCAGGGATCGAACCCTCAACCTCAGATTCCTTTCTGCTGTGCCACAATGGGAATTCCCACCAAATGTCTCTCTTTCACTGTGATTTTGATATAAGTGGATATCAGTTTGATAATGCTTTACCAAAGAATGTCCACAAAAGGTAACATTGATAATCTTCTGATGCTCAGTGAGAAGTGAGGTAAAGAGAGGGGAGAGGAACTGCCAGTGTTAGCACAGGATGCCTTGTTGTTGATCCGTGGAAAGTAAAAGCAAAAGGAAAAGAAGTAAAAATGGCCCAGCTCTTAAAAAAAAAAAAAAGATTGAGTTCCTGTCTTGGCGCAGAGGAAATGAATTCAGCTAGAGACCAGGAGGTTGCGGGTTCCATCCCTGGCCTCTCTGAGGTTAAGGATCTGGCATTACTGTGAGCTGTGGTGTAGGTCACAGAAGCGTCTCGGATCCTGCGTTGCTGTGGCTGTGGCATAGGCCAGCCGATACAGCACCGATTGGACCCTAGCCTGGGAACCTCCATGTGCTGTAGGTGTGGCCCTAAAAAGACAAAAGACCAAAAAAAAAAAAAAAAAAGGCCCAGCTGTATAACACAACATTTAAATCATCTATACTTTAAATAGGTAATAAATTAAGTAAAAATAGTTTAGGTCTTAAGGTAGAATCTATTTATACAAACTAAAAAATTGTATCTGAAACAAAAAAATTTTTTTACTAAGGTATAGTTAATTTACAATGTTATGTTAGCTTCTGATGTACAGCAAAGTGATTCAGTTATATGTATATATACATATTTATATATTTATGTATTTCATATTTCCATTTTATTTCAATTGATTCAGTTATATGTATTCTTTTCACTTGTAAGTTATTACACAAAATTGATACAGTAGGACCTGTTAATCCCAAACTGGAATTCCCGTCATGGCGCAGTGGTAAATGAATCCGACTAGGAACCATGAGGCTGCGTGTTTGATCCCTAGCCTTGCTCAGTGGATTAAGGATCCGGCGTTGCCGTGAACTGTGGTGTAGGTCGAAGATGTGGCTCGGATCCCATGTTGCTGTGGCTGTGGCATAGGCCGGCGGCTGCAGCTATGATTGGACCCCTAGCCTGGGAACCTCCATATGCCATGGGTGCGGCACTAAAAAAGACAAAAAAAAAAAAAAAATCCCAAACTGCTAATTCCCACCCCCATCACTACTTTAAAAAGCAAAGTAACAAAGCAGTGCTAAGAACTAAAAGTTCAACAAATATCCCCATCCCTGTAATTAACCTTCATTATACATCGCTTAGAATCATAATCTATTTTACCCACTAGGGGTCAGTAGATTCGCAGTTTGACTTCAGTGTATCCATGTCATTTAAAATCATTGAGAATAGTTATTTTGATGATCATTGTACTAGAGACAAAACACAAGACTTTTTTTTTTTTTGTCTTTTGTCTTTTTTGTTGTTGTTGTTGTTGCTATTTCTTCGGCCGCTCCCACGGCATATGGAGGTTCCCAGGCTAGGGGTTGAATCAGAGCTGTAGCCACCGGCCTACGCCAGAGCCACAGCAACGCGGCATCCGAGCCGCGTCTGCAACCTACACCACAGCTCATGGCAACGCCGGATCGTTAACCCACTGAGCAAGGGCAGGGACCGAACCCGCAACCTCATGGTTCCTAGTCGGATTCTTTAACACTGCGCCACGACGGGAACTCCCAAAACACAAGACATTTTGAAAGAATTTTCCCTGTGTATTGCTTAAATCATCATTTAAACAAAAAATCCCGGATAGAAAATCATCTGAGTTTTTAAAATTTTTAACACTATGAGCTTTCTTCAAATTTTGATAAAAGGAATTCAAGCCTGTTCCACTCCCACAGAATATTTGAAAAACCACTGACACCAATCATTCCAGAGGCTGTAAGAAGGGAGTGGATCCTCTCCAGGGTGTAGTCCAATCCTGCCCTGTTTCTTCTTTCCCTCCAGCTACATTCCAGTCCAGCCACTCACAGAAAGAGAGGAAGCTGTGGGTGAGCAAAGGGTTTGAGAGAATCCTAGCCATGCCCTTGATTTCAGGCAGGGTCCTAGTATTCGGTGTTTAGCCACCTTTTCCATGAGCTACCACCATATGAATGCTTTATCTAAGATTTATGAATGTTCTCGTAGAATATTTCTGCTTGAAAAGCATCATAGGGTCATAAACTAGGGCGGGACCTTAACCTGCCCAAAGAAAGGAATTTGGATTTTTACTTTTGCTAATGCTGAAATGTGATCTAGATTCAAGAAGCTAGGGATTCAGATCTCCTTACGAGGAAAAAAAAAGGCGGGGGGGTTCTATAATTTGTATCTCCCCTACCAGGAGGCAGAGCAGGAAATTGCATTGTGCCCCAGTCAACACATATAAAATAGAAACAAGTTTAATAAGATAATAATTGACTCATAATGTCCTTGCCATGTACCTTATTTTTTTTTCTTTTTTGGCTGCCCTGTGGCATATGAAGTACCTGGGCCAGGGATCAGATCCCAGCCATAGTTGCCACCTAGGCCATAGCTGCAGCAATGCCAGATCATTAACCCATTGTGCTGGGCCAGGGATTGAACCTGTGTCTCAATGCTCCCAAGACAATGTGGATCCTAACTCTAAAAGCATCAGTTGTGACTCATTAATGGGCTCCCTACTGCCATGCTCTCAAGGGTTGGGAAAAGGAGGAGAAATGAGAATTATGGTGGATGTCTGGAGGCAGATGCAGATGTTGATCGGACTATCCGCCAAGCTGAAGCGGTCCTTTCAGAGCCAAAACTTTTGGGTTCTAGCTGGGTGTGCCACCGTTTCTCTGGAGTACAGGGAAGTCTTCTTATCCTGTCTTTGCATTTTAGTATCCACTGTTACAGGGATAGGAAAAGGCTTTTTGTTAGGATTAGTGCACATTTTCTGAGTATTAAAAGCATTAAAAAAAAAAAGGATCAGGAAGGTGTTAATGAATGGGATGATTTTTGAGCTGGTGAGTTAGATCCTTGGTCATGTCTATCTCTGTATTACAAATTCTTGAACTCTGACCATTCAGCTCCATTGTCCTAAGAGCCCAGATCCAAGGTTTTACCTACCTCCTCGTTGACCACTGACCCCTAGGGGTGTCCAACCTGTATCAAAGGAAGGAGAAAATGGGTGTGAATGACTCCAGCTCTCTACCCTATAAAGCTTGTTTGAGATGAACCAGAAAATGACAGGAAAATTGTTGTACTATTCTGTGGGGGTTTTTTGTTTTTTTGTTTTTTTGTTTTTTTTTAGTGGGACATTGCATCCCAAGCTCCTGGGCCAATGATCAAATCAGAGCCATAGCAGTGACAACACTAACCTCCTGAGCCACCAGGGAATTCCTCTGTGTTGTCTTTCTATTACAGCTCAATATAAACGTACTCAGACCTTGGAGTTCCCGTTGTGGTGCAGTGGTTAACGAATCCGACTAGGAACCATGAGGTTGCGGGTTCGATCCCTGCCCTTGCTCAGTGGGTTAACAATCCGGCATTGCCGTGAGCTGTGGTGTAGGTTGCAGATGCGGCTCGGATCCCATGTTGCTGTGGCTCTGGCGTAGGCTGGCGGCTACAGCTCCGATTAGACCCCTAGCCTGGTAACCTCCGTATGCCGCAGAAGCGGCCCAAGAAATGACAGACAAAAAAAAAAAAAAAGTACTCAGACCATTGGTACTACATACAAACATGGAAACACTCAAAGACATCAGATTCCTGAGGACAAAGGAGTGCTCTGTTATGCCCTGATTCAGAATGCTCTCTTGGAGTTCCTGCTGTGGCTCAGCAGTCGAGAACCCAACACAGAGGATGTGGGTTCGATCCCTGGCCTCAGGATCCATTCGGTTAAGGATCTGGCATTGCCGCAAGTTGCAGCATATGTTGCAGAGGCAGCTCGGATCTCACATTGCTGTGCCTGTGGTGTAGGCCTGTGAACTTTCATGTGCTGCATGTGCAGCCCTAAAAAGCAAAAAAGCAGGAGTTCCCGTCTGTGGCTCAGTGGTTAACGAATCCAACTAGGAACCATGAGGTTGCGGGTTCGATCCCTGGCCTTGCTCGGTGGGTTAAGGATCCAGCGTTGCTGTGAGAGGTAGTGCAGGTCACAGACGCAGCTTGGATCTGACGTTGCTGTGGCTCTGGTGTAGGCCGGCAGCTACAGCTCCGATTCAACCCCTAGCCTGGGAACCTCCCTGTGCCGTGGGAGCGGCCCAAGAAATGGCAAAAAGACAAAAAAAAAAAAAAAAAAAGCTCTTTTGCCCTCAGTCCTGACCTAAATTGGGTTCCAACCCACACACAGGGCCAGTGAGTGGCTTTTGTGATGCATCCTGTCCTTTTTTCCCCACAGCCAACCCCTCTAGCTACACTACTGAACAAATCCACAGACTGTATTTGGCAGAATGAGAAAAAAAGAGTAGGATTTCTTCAAAGTTCATGTTTCACTTTCTGTGGCCAGTCTCCTAGCTAGCTTCTGTGAAATACGTGAAGATCATTTTTCTTTTGTGCATAGATGTGGCAACATCTTTTTTGCGTGCACATGAATATGCTTGTGTGTATGCTGTGCTAGTGTTTGTGTGTATATTCCCACTGTTTTCCTCCTCGGTTTTGACTTGAGTTTCTTAGAAGGTGGTCCTTATGTTTGTGTACCCATTTGTATATATCTGCTTCTTTTTCCTTTGGTATTTGTTTCCTTGTATATGTGTGTGGCCCTCTTTTGGTGATTATGTATGCATTTGTGTGTATCTTAATTTTACCTTAATTTCAAAACTCTCAGGATACCTTTTCTCAAGTCTGAGGTCATCTCTAATCCCAAACCTGCTGCCCTTTTCTTCTTGGACCAAGAATCTGAGTTCTCTCTCTCTCTCTCTCTCTTTTTTTTTTTTTGCTTTTTTAGGGCCATGCTTGCTGGCTTATGGAGATTCCCAGGCTAGGGGTCCAGTGGGAGCTGTAGCTGCCGGCCTGCACCACAGACACAGCAATGCAGGATCTGAGCCGCGTCTGCGACCTACAGCACAGCTCACGGCAACGCCAGGTCCTTACCCCACTGAGTGAGGCCAGGGATCGAACCCAAAACCTCATGCTTCCTAGTCAGATTTCTTTGCACGGTGCCACGGTAGGAACACCATATCTGGGTTCTCTTTAGTGGCAATTCTAGAACTCAGTAGCCAACATCTCTCCTCCCGTTTCCCCTTCAGCCTCCCTCTAGCCACCCTCTAACAGACACCCCCACCCACATCTGGGGAGATGACATTTTAGGGAGAAAAGAGAAAAGGTAGGGACTCACCAGAGGGGATGATGAGGGCAGTGAGCACCAGCAGCACTTTGGGTCCCAACAGCAGCATATCTAACAGGTGGATGGGGAGAGTGGAGAGAGAGATGCTCTAACTCTGCCTCTTCCCGGGAGCTCTCCCGGCCCCTCATCAGAGTCCAGCCCTTCCTCTCTTTGACCCAATGTTTAGTTCTTCATCCAATTCTATTCTTTGATCATTTACCATTATTCTCGCACCCATTACTTCTTCCTACCAATCATGAAAAGGTTCTTGGTGGCCCCAACCCTGGTCTCTTTCACCCCCTAGTGTCTGTTTTGTTTTGATACCTGTGGCTTTTTTAACATATTGTTTGCTCATCTTGGGGGCTCCTCAACTGAATTCCATGGATGACTGGGATGTCTATTCAATTCCAAGTCAGTGACATTTCCCATTGCCCCCCTCCAGCCCTTCAACACACAAACACACACACACACACACACACCCACACTCCTCTCTCTTTCTTTCTCGCTCTCCCTTCCCTTCGTCTATTGAGGGTTTTATACAGACAAAACAACTCACTCTTTATGGTTCTCTGCGCTTTCCCACCGAGCCCTCTGGTTGTGTCGCTCTCCTTCTCACTCTGTTCCACTTTGGCTGGAGAGCAAGTTGAACAGGGCCCCTCCCTGGAAAGGACTTCCAATTTGGCCTCCTGAAACAATGAGATGAGGGAGAGCGAGAAAGAGAGAGAGGGGTGGGGGAAGACGGCCAGGCGAGAAGAGTCAGATGCAGGGTTGCAGTGAGGCTGGGAGGGGAAGGGGGACGGGACTTTGCAGTTGCTCACACCCTCATTCCAAAGGTTATGACCACATTGAGAGATGCTGCTGCTCCCTCGAAGGGCTGGCTCGAGCGCATATGTGCCTTTCTTCCATGAGCCTATTTTCCTTCTCCCAATCCGGCCCCAGCCTCACTTTTTTCCCTTGGGCTCCTTCTTACCTAAAGAGCAGTCCAACACCCCGCAGAATCTGTTTCAATCTCCCTGGCTAGCTTCCATATTTGACTCATTCCTCCAGTTCCCTTTCTCAATTTTGTCCTTTTTAGAATTCTCTACCAAACATTTCTGTATCATCTCTCTCTCTCTCTCTCTTTTTTTTTTTAAATGCTTTTTAGGGCCATGCCTGTGGCATATGGAGGTTCCCAGGCCAGGGGTTGAATTTGAGCTGTAGCTGCCGGCCTATGCCACAGCCACAGCAATGCAGGATCTGAGCCTTGTCTGAGACCTACACCACAGTCCATGGCAACACCAGATCCCTAACCACTGAGCAACACCAGATCCCTAACCCACTGAGCGGGGCCAGGGATTGAACCTGCAGCCTCATGGTTACTAGTCAGATTTGTTTCCGCTGCACCACAGAATTCCTCTTTGCCTTTTTCTTGACCCCCACCTGCCCACCCCTCTCCCCCACTGCTATTTGTTATTGCCACAGTCAAGCAAACATTATGTGAATTCTATCCAAGAGGAGAGCTGGCTGTTTTAGGATTAGGAAAAGTTGAGTCCAGAACCTTCAGCTTTTTGAAATCTGGAGGAGCCCCATGAGAGGAGATGTCAACCTTATTTTGTCTTTTGCCTTTGTTTATACTTAGGTTAAGAATCTTAGGGATTTCCTGTTGTGGCTCAGTAGTAACAACCCGACTAGTATCCATGAGGATGCAGGTTGGGTCCCTGGCCTCGCTCCGTGGATTAAGGATCCGGCATTGCCATAAGCTGTGGTGTAGGTGGCAAACACAGCTCGGATCCTGCGTTGCTGTGGCTGTGGTGTAGGCCGGCAGCTATGGCTCTGATTGTCTCCTAGCCTGGGAACTTCCATATGCCACAGATGTGGCCCTAAGAAGACCAAAAAGAAATCTTGGTGTCTGGAATCTGAAGGAGAAAATGCTATCAGAAGCCCAGAGAAAATTGGAAGCCAAATTTTCCTGCTTGCCTTATTTTCTATCAGTACTCTCCTTCTTTTGTAATATGTACATAACACTTTCTCTGACCTAGGAGTTAGAAAAATTCATCTTTGCTCTTATGCCTAGAAACCCTAGTGCATCGACCATCAAAACATCTCCGCTTTGGAGGGAAGAAACTTGAATTACAGAAACTCAAATCTGAAGAATGGTTGACATTATGTGCACTAGAAGTGTGTAAATTTCAAGTTAGCTGTCAGCTTCTTCTTTGCATTTCCCTGCTGAGCTACATTAGAGAAGAGTACAGGTAGACAGAACAGACAGTCTTCATGGATTACAGACTAGAAGAAAGAAGAGAGTAAATGGTGGATGGAAGGAAGGAAGGACGAACAGTCGCTGTGGACATAGTCAGAAATAAGCATGTAGGCATCTCTGGTTTCTCTTGGTGGGGGGGTTATGTGTTCCATCTCTGAGTGTGATACTTGGGTTCTGGTCTGACCCGAGAACAAATCTGAGTACAAAGCCCAGCTCTTCCCGAGTGGCCAGGCCCAGAATATGCTCTTTTCCCATCTGCTCCACACTGAGAGCGCAGAGGCTGGAAAACAGATGTGACTCTAGTCTGGGGAGAAGGTGGGGGAAGAAAAGGCGGGGAGGTGGGGGTGGGGAGGAAACAAAGGCAGACGCAAGGCAGAGCTAAGGCAGGACTTAGAATAGGGAGCCTCGAGCTGCAGTCATGTTTTCCATGGAGTACAGACAGATGGAGAAACTGAACCCACGCCAATCGTTTGGCAGGGGCAGCAATGACCTCAACGTGCTGGCCTGGCCCGAGACTATAGCTGAAGAAAGCCTCCCTAGGCGGGAGGAGGGGGCACTCTCCTGGGGTCTGGGGTGGGGGCGCGTCTGAAGTGAGGGCGGTGAAAATGGGAACAGAATGTTCAGAGACAAGACCAAGGGAGGAGGCAGACAGGAAGCAAGAGCAGAAACCACCATATATTCTTGTTGGGCGTGGAAGCAGGTAGTTTCTTTCAAAGTACTTTGGTTGATTCCTTGTTGAAAAGGAAGAGAGGTGGTCTCTTTCTTCCCGCTCAGGTCCCCACTTTTTTTCAGTCTCGGCCCCAGCTTTAGGGATCCTCCGATTTCCTTTCTCGTTTGTCATTCAATTACATCAAGCCCACATCGGCACGGATGGTCAGGAATGAGCAACCACCATCCAGAGATGCGAGCCTGCACCCTTTTCTCGCTGACCCTGAGGAAGAACTCAGTCCACACACATCCCACACAGGCTGCATCTCCCATGGGGTCGAGGACACAGCAAAGTCCTCCATGAAACTGACAGGTGGGTGTGGAAGGACTCAGGTCTGAGATACCCAGGGAAATTTGTAGTTTTCAAAAGAGGTCTCCCGGAAGTTCCTGTTGTGGCGCGGTGGTTAACGAATCCCACTAGGAACCATGAGGTTGAGGGTTCGCTCCCTGGCCTTCTCAGTGGGTTAAGGATCCGGCGTTGCTGTGGCTGTGGTGTAGGTCCGATTGGACCCCGAGTCTGGGAATGTCCTGAAAAGACAAAAGACAAAAGAAAAAAAAAAAGAGGTCTCCCATCAGTGAAAGAGGCGTAAAGTGCAAAGAAAGAGAAGGGAGGCCGAAAGGCGACACGGTTTGCTGCTTTATTCTCTGTTTACCTGCCTGTAAAGAATACAGCCATTAGTTGAAGGCCTCTGGGCAAACATACAGAAACGTTATTACTACAGTCCAAGTAAATTAGATCCAGGGCCTAAACACACACAGACAGACATACACACACAATCCTGTAAAAGGAAGAGAAGAAAGGGGGGAGGAGGGTTATATGAGGTGGGGCGGGTGGGGGTGGGGAGTGGTGTGTGTAGAGGAATGAAGCAATAAAGTAGTAACAGCCAAACTTGAGAGATGGACCCCGTGGAGGACTGAGGAGCCAACAAACATATGTCCTCAGCGAACTTGGACTAGGGAAAACTTCCTGCTTCTTAGTAACCCACACCTCTCCAATACTCTGTTCCTCAAGCCTCCCTGCACTGCAGTTTCTGTTCCGTCCTTTCTGAAATATCCTCTTCGCAACTCCAGTAAATAAATGCTTAAGTCCATCAAAACCCAGCCCAGGAGTTCCCACTGTGGTTCAGCGAGTCTTTGTGAGGATGTGGGTTCGATCCCAGGTCTTGAGCTCAACGGGATGCAGCTCAGATCTGGTGTGGCCACAACTGTGGCTGCAGCTCAGATTCCCTCGCCTGGGAACTTGCATATGCTATAAGTGCAGTCATAAAAAGAAAAAGAAAAAAAAAAAAACCAAACAAAAACAGCCTATATGCTGCTCTTCCCAGAAACCTTTCATGGTTCCCTTTGCTTCTGAAGAATTAACCATTCATTCTCTCTACTGAACTATCTGTTTTTTTGTTTGTTTGTTTGTTTTGCTTTTTAGGGCCGCACCCGAGGCATATGGAAATATCCAGGCTAGGAGTCGAATCGGAGCTACAGCTGCCAGCCTACGCCACAGCCACAGCAACATTAGACCCTCAACCCACTGAGCGAGCCCTGGGATCGAACCTGAAACCCCATGGTTCCTAGTCGGATTCGTTTCTGCTGCGCCACAACTGTTCATCTCTGTTTTTTAAAAAATAATTATGGCATCAGCTTTATTATATTCTTTCTCACTTTTTTCTTTTTCTTTTTTTTTTTATTTTCCCACTGTACAGCAAGGGGGTCAGGTTATCCTTACATGTATACATTACAATTACATTTTTTCCCCCACCCTTTCTTCTGTTGCAACATGAGTATCTAGACAAAGTTCTCAATGCTATTCAGCAGGATCTCCTCGTCAATCTATTCTAAATTGTGTCTGATAAGCCCAAACTCCCGATCCCTCCCACTCCCTCCCCCTCCCATCAGGCAGCCACAAGTCTCTTCTCCAAGTCCATGAGTTTCTTTTCGAGGAGATGTTCATTTGTGCTGGATATTAGATTCCAGTTATGAGTGATATCATATGGTATTTGTCTTTGTCTTTCTGGCTCAATTTCGCTCAGGATGAGATTCTCTAGTTCCATCCATGTTGCTGCAAGTGGCATTATGTCATTCTTTTTTATGGCTGAGTAGCATTCCATTGTGTATATATACCACATCTTCTGAATCCAATCATCTGTCGATGCACATTTGGGTTGTTTCCATGTCCTGGCTATTGTGAATAATGCTGCAATGAACATGCGGGTGCACGTGTCTCTTTTAAGTAGAGTTTTGTCCGGATAGATGCCCAAGAATGGGATTGCGGGGTCATATGGAAGTTCTATGTATAGATTTCTAAGGTATCTCCAAACTGTTCTCCATAGTGGCTGTACCAGTTTACATTCCCACCAACAGTGCAGGAGGGTTCCCTTTTCTCCACACCCCCTCCAGCACTTGTTATTTGTGGATTTATGAATGATGGCCATTCTGACTGGTGTGAGGTGATATCTCATGGTAGTTTTGATTTGCATTTCTCTTATAATCAGCGATGTTGAGCATTTTTTCATGTGTTTGCTGGCCATCTGTATATCTTCTTTGGAGAAATGTCTATTCAGGTCTTTTGCCCATTTTTCCATTGATTGATTGGCTTTTTTGCTGTTGGGTTGTATAAGTTGTTTATATATTCTAGAGATTAAGCCCTTGTTGGTTGCATCATTTGAAACTATTTTCTCCCATTCTGTAAGTTGTCCTTTTGTTTTCTCTTGGGTTTCCTTTGCTGTGCAAAAGCTTTTCAGTTTGATGAGGTCCCATGGGTTTATTTTTGCTCTAATTTCGATTGCTTTGGGAGACTGACCTGAGAAAATATTCATGAGGTTGATGTCAGAGAGTGTTTTGCCTATGTTTTCTTCTAGGAGTTTGATGGTGTCCTGTCGTATATTTAAGTCTTTCAGCCATTTTGAGTTTATTTTTGTGCATGGTGTGAGGGTGTGTTCTAGTTTCATTGCTTTGCATGCAGCTGTCCAGGTTTCCCAGCAATGCTTGCTGAATAGACTTTCTTTTTCCCATTTGATGTTCTTGCCTCCCTTGTCAAAGATTAATTGACCATAGGTGTCAGGGTTTATTTCCGGGTTCTCTATTCTGTTCCATTGGTCTGTCTGTCTGTTTTGATACCAGTACCACACTGTTTTGATGACTGTGGCTTTGTAGTGTTTCTTGAAGTCTGGGAGAGTTACGCCTCCTGCTTGTTTTTTGTTTCTTAGGATTGCTTTGGTGATTCTGGGTCTTTTGTGGTTCCATATAAATGTTTGGATTGTTTGTTCTAGTTCTGTGAAAAATGTCATGGGTAATTTGATAGGGATTGCATTGAATCTGTAGATTGCTTTGGGTAGGATGGCCATTTTTACAATATTGATTTTCCCAATCCAGGAACATGGAATATCTTTCCATTTCTTTACATCTTCTTTGATTTCTTTGATTAAAGTTTTATAGTTTTCGGCATATAGGTCCTTTACCTCCTTGGTCAGGTGTATTCCCAGGTATTTGATTTTGTGAGGTGCAATTTTAAAAGGTATCGTATTTTTGTATTCCTTTTCTAATAGTTCATTGCTGGTATACAGAAATGCAACTGACTTCTGAATGTTAATCTTATATCCTGCTACTTTGCTGAATTTATTAATCAGTTCAAGTAGTTTTGGGGTTGAGTCCTTAGGGTTTTCTATGTATAGTATCATGTCATCCGCATACAGTGACAGTTTTATCTCTTCTCTTCCTATATGGGTGCCTTTTATTTCTTTTGTTTGTCTAATTGCTGTGGCGAGGACTTCCAAAACTATGTTGAAGAGCAGTGGTGAGAGTGGGCATCCCTGTCTTGTTCCAGATTTGAGTGAGAAGGCTTTCAGTTTTTCCCCATTGAGGATTATATTTGCTGTGGGTTTATCATAAATGGCTTTGATTGTATTCAGGAATGTTCCCTCTATACCCACTTTGGCGAGGGTCTTGATCATGAATGGATGTTGGACTTTGTCAAATGCTTTTTCTGCGTCTATTGAGATGATCCTATGATTTTTGACTTTTTTTTTGTTAATGTGGTGTATGATGCTGATTGACTTGCGAATGTTGAACCATCCTTGTGAACCTGGGATGAACCCAACCTGGTCATGGTGTATAATTTTTTTGGTATGTTGTTGGATTCGGTTGGCTAAGATTTTGTTGAGAATTTTTGCATCTATATTCATCAAAGATATTGGCCAATAGTTTTCTTTTTTGGTGGTATCTCTGGTTTTGGAATTAGGGTGATGGTTGGCATCATAGAATGTCTTTGGGAGTATTCCTTCTTCTTCAACCTTTTGAAAGAGTTTAAGGAGGATGGGCACCAATTCCTCTTATATGTTTGATAAAATTCACCTGTGAAGCCATCTGGTCCTGGACTTTTATTTGTAGGGAGTGATTTTATGACCTCTTCAATTTCATTTCTAGTGATTGGTCTGTTCAGTTGGTCTGTTTCTACTTGCTTCAGTTTTGGCAGGCTGTAAGATTCTAGAAAATTGTCCATTTCTTCCAGATTGTCAAACTTGTTGCCATAGAGTTGTTCATAGTATTCTCTTATGGTTTTTTGTATTTCTGCTGTATCCGTTGTGATTTCTCCTTTTTCATTTATAATTTTGGTTATTTGGGTTCTTTCTCTCCTCTTTTTAGTGAGTCTGGCCAGGGGTTTGTCCATTTTGTTCACCGTTTCAAAGAACCAGCTCTTGGTTTTATTAATTTTCTCTATTGTTTTTAGAGTCTCTATTTTATTGATTTCTTCTTTGATCTTTATAATTTCCTTCCTTCTGCTGACTTTAGGACTTTTTTGTCCTTCTTTTTCTAATTCATTTACGTGGAGGGTTAAGTTGTCGATTTGGGATCTTTCTTCTTTTTTGAGAAAGGCCTGTATTGCTATAAACTTCCCTCTGAGCACTGCTTTCGCAGCATCCCATAGATTTTGAGAAGTTGTGTCTTCATTATCATTTGTTTCAAGGTATTTTTTAATTTCCTTCTTGATTTCCTCATTGACCCATTGGTTTTTTAGTAGCATGTTGTTTAGTCTCCATGCAGTAGGTTTTTTCTCTTTCCTTTTCCCATGGTTGGTTTCTAATTTCATGGCATTGTGGTCAGAGAAGATGCTTGAGATAATTTCTATGCTCCTAAATTTATTGAGATTAGCTTTGTGTCCCAATATGTGGTCGATTCTTGAGAATGTCCCATGAGCATTTGAGAAGAATGTGTATTCTGCTTTTTTTGGATGTAGTGTCCTGAAGATATCAATGAAGTCTAACTTTTGTATTGTTTCCTTTAGGATCTCTGTTGCTTTATTGGTTTTCTGTCTAGAGGATCTGTCCATTGATGTGAGGGGGGTATTAAGGTCTCCTACTATGATTGTATTCTCATCAATATCTCCCTTTATGTCTGTTAATATTTGTTGTATGTATCTGGGTGCTCCTGTATTTGGGGCATATATGTTGACGATAGTAACATCCTCTCCTTGGATGGATCCCTTAATCATTAAGTAGTGTCCTTCTTTGTCTTTCTTTATGTCTTTTGTTTTAAAGTCTATTTTGTCTGATATGAGTGTTGCGACTCCTGCTTTTCTGTCTTGTCTATTGGCGTGAAATATTTTTCCCCACCCTTTCACTTTCAATCTATATGTATCTTTTGTCCTAAGGTGAGTTTCTTGTAGGCAGCATATTGAAGGTTTTTGCCTTTTTATCCACTCAGCCACTCTGTGTCTTTTGATTGGGGCATTCAGTCCATTGACATTTAAGGTGATAATTGATAGATGATTATTTATTGCCATTGAACCTCGGGTTCCAGTTGATTCTATGGTTCTCCATTCTTCCATTCTTTTTTTTTTTTTTTGGTTGGATGATCTCCTGTTATTATCTGCTTGAGTGTATTTTTTTTTCATTTTTTGAGAATGCAATATTTGGTTTTGGCTTGTGGTTGCCCTGTTTTTTAAGTATGCTAACCCCTTCCCATAATTGTGTCTTTTAGCCTGATGGTCCTGTAAGTTCAAACACTTCATTACTATATTAAAATTAAGAAGAGAAACATACAAACTAATAAACAAAAAGGGTTATTTACTTCCTAACATCCCTTGCCCACATTTTATGGTTTTGATGACTCTTTTTTATTTTTTTCTTTTTAATTTTATTTTGTTTGAAGCATGTTCATGATTAAATCTGTATGCATGGAGTTCCCGTCGTGGCGCAGTGGTTAACGAATCCGACTAGGAACCATGAGGTTGCGGGTTCGGTCCCTGGCCTTGCTCAGTGGGTTAAGGATCCGGCGTTGCCGTGAGCTGTGGTGTAGGTTGCAGACGCGGCTCGGATCCAGCGTTGCTGTGGCTCTGGCGTAGGCCGGTGGCTACAGCTCCGATTCAACCCCTAGCCTGGGAACCTCCATATGCCGTGGGAGAGGCCCAAGAAATAGCAACAACAACAACAACAGAAAAGACAAAAGACAAAAATAAATAAATAAATAAATAAATACTCTATCCAGCAAGAATATCATTTAAAATAGAAGGGGAAATAAAAATTTTTTCCAACAAACAAAAACTTAAAGAATACAGCAACACAAAACCCAGGTTAAAGGAAATATTGAAAGGGCTTCTCTAAACCAAAAAGAAAGGAAGGAAAGGGAAGAAAAAAGAAAAGAAAAAAAAAAAGAAGAAGAGGAAGAACTAGGACTGAGGAAACCGAAATCAGAGAGCAGTCACTCAAATAAGCCAGCATACAGATTTTTTTTTTGTCTTTTTGTCTTTTGTCTGTTGTTGTTGTTGTTGTTGCTATTTCTTGGGCCGCTCCCGCGGCATATGGAGGTTCCCAGGCTAGGGGTTGAATCGGAGCTGTAGCCACCGGCCTACGCCAGAGCCACAGCAACGCGGGATCCGAGCCGCGTCTGCAACCTACACCACAGCTCACGGCAACGCCGGATCGTTAACCCACTGAGCAAGGACAGGGACCGAACCCGAAACCTCACGGTTCCTAGTCAGATTCGTTAACCACTGGAACTCCTGGATAGAGTATTTAGGTTGCATATTTTTTCCTTTTAGCACTTTAAATATCTCTTGCCATTCCCTCCTGGCCTGTAGTGTTTCTGTAGAGAAATCAGCTGATATTCTTATGGGGGTTCCCTTGTAGGTAGCATTCTGTTTTTCTCTTGCTGCCTTTAGGATCCTCTCTTATCACTAACTTTTGCCATTTTTATTATGATGTGTCTTGCTGTGGGTCTATTTGGGTTCAGTTTGTTTGGGGCCCTCTGTGCTTCTTGTATCTTGAACCCAGTATCTTTTAGATTTGGGAACTTTCCATCAATAATTTCTTCAAATATATTTTCCATCCCCTTATCTTTTTCTACTCCTTCTGGAATTCGTATTATGCGTAGATTGGCCCGCTTTATATTATCCCATAGGTCTCTTATATTGCTTTCCAGTTTTTTGATTTGGTTTTCTGTCTGTTGACCGGATTGAGTGATTTCCATTATTCTATCTTCCATATCACTGATTCGTTCTTTCTGCATTATTCATTCTGGTTTTTTACTGCCCTTAGTTCAGTTTGCATCTCTGCAAATGAATGTTCTAGTTTTTCTTGGCTCCTCCTTATATTTTCTAGTTCCTTTCTGAGGGTATCTGCATTACTGTTCATATCTTCTTTTAATTCCTTCTGTATTTTCACTATTTCTCTTTTGAACTCCAGGTCTGTCAGACTGCAGGGATCTGTTTCATTGTTGACTGTTCTAGGTGAGTTCTCCTGTTGGTTTGACTGGGGGTGGTTTCTCAGCTTCTTCATCTTGCTTGTTGTTTTCTTTCTCTGAGGGAGTTGTACTCTCCGTTATCGGGCAGTGTTTGCCTTGTCACTGCCGTGGAATATTTCCTGAGGGCTGGCGTTGTTGGTCAATCTTTTTTGAGGCAGTGTGGCTTTTCTGGAGTGTTGATGGGGCTAACAGTGTTTCTTTGAAGCAAAGGAGGACTTCCTGAGGGCAGACAGGACCGGGAGGTCCACACCACGATGGTAGCAGATTTCACTTGGTCATGCAGAGCTTGTTCTGGTGTTTTTAGGCTGTGGGGTTCTTGCAGGGGGTTGGCGGTGTTGGGCAGCTGTTCCTCAGGAGTGTAGCACCCCCTGGGGGCTGGAGCAGCTATCTGGGTCACTGAGAACCTAAAAGGCTCTTCCCTAGGGCAGCCCAACTCAGAAGGACGGCCTGAGAATGTAGGCGAATCTTTTCACAGTCTGGCCAAGCTTGTTGCAGCTTTTCTGGGCTGCAGGGGCTCTTCCAGGGGGCTGGTGGTGCTGAGCAGCTATTCCGAGGGAGTGGGGCACCCCCTGGGGGCTTGGGCGGGTAGCAGGGCTGCTGGAAAACCAAGAGGCTCCTCCCCAGGGCAGCCCGACTCAGAAAGACCATCTGAGATCTTTTCCCGGCTCAGCCAAGCTTGCTGCAGCTTTTCTGGGCTGCAGGGGGTCCTGCCTGGAGCTGGCAGTCCTATGCAGCTGATCCTCTATAGCTTGGCACCCCCTGGGGGCTTGGGCGGGTAGCAGGGCCGCTGGAGACCCAAGAGGCTCCTCCCCAGGGCAGCCCGACTCAGAAAAACCGTCCGAGAATTAGGCAGATCTATTCACTGCCTGGCTAGGCTTGTTCTAGCTTTTCTGGGCTGCAGGCCTTTTCTCGGGGGCTGGTAGTGTTTGGTGCTACTCTGCGGAAGTGTAGCCCCTCCAAAGGGCAAGCAGGCCTGTGCAGAGACAGCCCCCTCGGTGGTAGGCTTCAGGCAATTGTTGAGGCCAGCCCTCCTATGGCAGGCAGCCCCAGGTTCGGCGAGAGCTTAGGGGATGGGGGGAGGGGATGCACTGGGAAGCACAGCTTTCAGCTAGCTAGCGGGCCTGTAAGCTTGCTGTGGCATGGGGGGTATTCTATGGGGACCCACCCCTTCTTCTCTCCCCTCCCCAGCACGGGCGCAGACCAGGCTCTTCTCCCAGGTTCCCTCTGATGCGGCTTTCCACTTCCCCACCCCTAGAGTATTGCTCCCTTCCTCTGCGACAGCTTTGTTTTCTAGTCTCCCAGGCAGTCTCTGCCCCGGCAAATGGTGTCTAGACCTCCCAAGCAGTTTCCGCTCCGCCCCGGCCGCCCAGCCAGTGGACTAACCTCTGGAGCTGAGGTCTCGGTGCCCAGCCCCCACCCAGGCGTCCCCCGGCCCTTTCCCGGGGACTAACCTCTGGAGCCGAGGATTCGGTGCCCAGCCCCCACCCAGGCATCTCAATTTTTGGTGACTGTGCCCGTAGTTCAGATGGCCCGTTCGGTTCTTGATTGGCTTTTCCGTACTCCAACTTACTGCTACACTCTTCTCTGCATCTGAAGATTCCTCCAGTTCATTTGATCTTTCCCCCATGTAGGTGACTTTCCAGGGTGCGGGATCCCTTTCTCCTCCGCAGTTCCCTTTCGGGAGCGCCCATCCCGCTCGGATTCACCTTCTCTCAGTCTCCTCTTTTCTCCCGTTCTGCCCAGTAATGTCACGAACTTCTTGCCATTACTGGAGTTTAGGTTCCTCTGCCAGCGATTGGTTGCTGTTCTGTGTGAGTCATTTATTCTGTAGATGTGCTTTTTTTGTTGTGTTTGTGGGAGAGGGCGAGCATGTCCCCCTACTCCTCTGCCATCTTGTCCTCTCTCGCCTCACTTTTTTCTTTTTAAATTTTCTGGCTACGCTCACCAGGAACCGGTGCCAGAGCAGTGACAACACAAGAGTCCTTAACCTGCTGAGCCACCAGGGAACTCCTATATTCTTTTATTTGTGTTCTCCATTAGACTGAGAGGGTCTTGATCATCACAGAAGCTAAGTCATAATGTTTAGTACAGAACAATGGGTCTTTTGGATTGGGATGAAGACTGGGAACTTGGAATCGAAACATGCAAAAACTGATTAAATGCAAACAGGTAGAGGCTAAAGTCCTAGAGAAGAAAGTAGTTTGAGAGGCAATGGGAGCATGGCCAGTGAAACAAGTATTTTGATCCAATATATGAGGTGAAAAGAACTAAAGGAAACAGGAGGAGGAAATGAGCAGTTATTCAAGAAACAAAGGCATAAGGGCTATAAAATCAGCACATGTGAAAAAGATAAGCTATGATGGAGTTCCCTTTGTGGCTCAGCGGTTGACAAACCTGACTAGCATCCATGAGAATGCGGGTTTGATCCTGGCTTCACTTAGTGGGTCGGGGATCCGCGTTGCCATGAGCTGTGGTGTGGGTCATAGATTTGGCTCCGATCCCGCGTTGCTGTGGCTGTGGCATAGGCTGGCAGCTGTAGCTCCAACTCGACCCCTGGCCTGGGAACCTGCATATGCAAAGTTCAGTCTTCTGCAACATCAGGCACTGTTGGCCAGTCCTGCCTTTTTGAAATGTTCCCTTTCCTTAGCATCTCTGACATCAGTTCCCACATTTTCCTCTTAGCATGTCTCGGCATCTTTTAAAATTTTCTTCTGCTTACCCTTAAATGCAGGTCGTTTTCAAGGTTCTTAACCTAGCCACCTCTCTTTACTCTACCCCAATCCTGTGTCTTTGTTTACCATCTGTTTACCATCTGTTTGCTTTATGTTCCCAGCTCAATACCCCAGTCTAATCTACATCCTGAAGGTGCCTTAGCACATCTCTAATGGAATGTCCTATTGGCATCTTCCCCCCTCCTTTTTCCCCCTTTTTTAAAAGCTTGATTGAGATACAGTGGATTAACAAGGTTTTGATAATTTCTGCTGTACATAAAAGTGATTCAGTTTTTCTGAGCTTGGTGATTCTTCTTCCACATAGATGATCACAGAAGATTGGGTAGAGTTCCCTATGTTGTACAGCAGGCCCCTGTTGGCCAATCATTCCATAGACCTCAGTGTGCAGGTACCAGTCGCAAATCCTCAAGTGGACTCATCCCTCCCCAGTCCCTCCATTGTGAATCATTTAGCTTAGGCATTTAAGCAGAGAGAGGGGAAGCTAAAGTACAGACACCCAGGAATGATCCCTAAGAGACTCCTGTGCTCCTCTCAACTTCTGTCACCCCTTAGGCTCTAGAACCACACCAGCTCTGCCTGAATCCAGAGCAGCAAAATGGATCCTCACATCCTGCCTCTCTTTTACTTGGTTTTAAATTCAAGTCTCAGGAGTTCCCGTCGTGGCTCAGTGGTTAACGAATCCGACTAGGAACCATGAGGTTGTGGGTTCGATCCCTGGCCTTGCTCGGTGGGTTAACGATCCCGTGTTGCTGTGAGCTATGGTGTAGGTTGCAGACGCAGCTCGGATCCCGCATTGCTGTGGCTCTGGTGTAGGCTGGTAGCTACAGCTCCAATTAGACCCCTAGCCTGGGAACCTCCATATGCCACGGGTGTGGGCCTAGAAAAGACAAAAATAATAAATAAATTGAAAAAAAAAATTCAAGTCTGAGTGCATTTGGTTCCTGGAACCAAACATTCAAACCCTAGTTATGGGAGCACCTAGGATCTGCCCCTTTTAGTTTTCCATCCTCTGGAATACAGGAAAGTGCACAAGAAGGAAGTTTTGTTCTTTTTGCTTTGTTTGGTTTAGTTTGCTTTTTTAGGGCCATAACTGCACCATATGTAAGTTCCCAGACTAGGAGTCTAATGGGAGCTGTAGCAGCTGGCCTATACCACAGCCACAGCAAAACTAGATCCGAGCCATGTCTGTGACCTACACCACAGCGCATGGCAATGCCGGATCCTTAACCCACCGAGCAAGGTCAGCAATGGAACCTATCCCCTTGTGGATACTAGCCAGGTTCAAGATTCTGCTGAGCCACAATGGGAACTCCCAACAAGGAAGTCTGAATAAATGTTAGTTAATTGCCTTATCTATGGGTCTGTGAAATTGAGTCATCTTCCTTGCCATGCATCCAGGTCCTAGGCTATCACGCTGTGACTGACAAACTTGGGTCCCAACAAAACATCACACACACACACACACACACACACACACACACACACACACACACACACCCTTCCATTGCCAAAATTCTTTTGATCTTACTTCTTTATAATCTTTCATATCCTTCTGTTTTCTCAGTTTCCATCACCATTTCAATTCGGTTCAGCCCAGTCATTGTTCTAACAGAGTCTTAACTGGTCTCCCAGCTCCAGTGTTTCCCCACCTTTCATTTGCTTTTTTTAGAGTCAGATGGAAGTTCCCCCACCTTAATTTCTAGTAGCTAAGAAATTAATTTCTAACAGCGAACGCTGAGGGTAATATTTCTAGCATTACTCCACTTAGGTCACTATGGCTCAGAAACATTAAAAACTCTTTACTATCCTTAGGATATGGATGGAAATTCTTAGTTCCATCTCTCAGCAGTGCTGCAACGCCCCCCCCCCCCCAAATACATTTGCACTTTGCTTTCGAGCAATACTGAATCAGTTTTGCCAAGCTCCAGGGGCTCTTGCTTCTAAGCCATTTTTTTTTTTTTTTGGCTTTTTGCCTTTTCACCTTTTCGAGGGCCACTTCTCACGGCATATGGAGGTTCCCAGGCTAGGGGTTGAATCGGAGCTGTAGTCACCGGCCTACGCCAGAGCCACAGCAACGCAGGATCCGAGCCGCGTCTGCGACCTACACCACAGCTCACGGCAACGCCGGATCCTTAACCCACTGAGCAAGGCCAGGGATCGAACCTGCAACCTCATCATTCCTAGTCAGATTCGTTAACCACTGAGCCACGACGGGAACTTCGTACTGCGTTCTATTTGCAACAACTCCACCATAGTCCTTAATTTGGCACAATGCCTCTGTTCATCTGGCTTATTTATTTATTTACTTATTTCCCGCTGTGCAGCATGGGGATCAAGTTATTCTTACATGTATACATTTTCCCCCCACTCTTTGTTCTGTTGCAATATGAATAACTAGACATAAATTCTCATATCTGGCTAATTTCTATTCATCCTTTCCAACTCAGCTTGGGAAATATCTCCTTTGAATTATTTCCCTGAGTGTCTTTTCACTACCACATGGGCTTTTTGTGGGCAGATGTCTTATTTACTGCTGATTCCCAAAGCCAAGCACAGGGACACATCAGAAAGATGCGCTGTGAGCGGAGAGGATGTATTTCCTAAAGTTGGACACAAGAGGGCAACAAACCACCTCTTTAGATCAGTGTTGCGGTTTGTTGCCTTTTCCTACACCCCCATTTACTATTCTAATTGACTGTTGATGTAACACAACCCCTCTAATGACTCAGAACTGCACTTCATTTATATTCTGGCCAACTTCTCAGTGCTGGCACTTTACTATGTACTGGTAATTTAGAAAGATGAATCAGGCACAATTCCTACATTCAAGGAATCAAGAATCTGGTGGGAAAGAGAAGAGATTCTGAACTTTCTTTATTCCCTGACATAGAAGAAACGAATGTTCATCAGTAGCACTAGCTGCTTAAGAGGGTAGAAAAGTCAACTTGGGTGCAAATAACCAACCCCGATAATTCTATCTGAAGTAATTCTAGGGTAGCTAGAGATGTATGCCCCATCTTAAGCCCAGTTTTCCCCTCCGGTTCTTCTTTTTAGAGCAGTTCAAAGCCAAGTTGAGTGGAAAGTACAGAGAATTCCCATATACTCCCTGCCACACTTACCCACATCCTTCCCCTCTATCAACATCCGGTACCACAGAGGTCCATTGTTATAACAAGTGCATTAGGGCTCACTCTCGCTGTTGTACCTTGTTCTTTTTATTTTATTTTTTTGCCTCCCCCTCATTCCCAGGCCAGGGATCAAACCTGGGCCACAGCAGATCCTTAACTGCTAGGCCACTAGGGAACTCCTGTTGTACACTGTATTTTGTACATACGAATACAAATTCCCTGCCCTAAAAGTACTCTGTGCTCTGCCTACTAACCCTTCCTTTCCCTCTAAGCCCTGGCCACAACTGATCTTTTTACTGCCTCATAGTTTTGTCTTTTTCTAGATTATACGGTTGGAATCATACAGTATGTAGGGTTTTGTTTTGTTTTCCCAAGATTGGCTTCTTTCACTTAGTTATAGGCATTTATGGTTCCTCTGATTTTCATGGTGTCGCAGTTCATTTCTTTTTAGTGCTGAACTAATGTTATTCCATTTTCTGGGTGTAAAACGGTTAAATCATGTATTCACCTACCAAAGAACATTTTGATTGTTTCCAAGTTTGGGCAATTATGAAACTGTGATAAGCATCCACATGCAATGAACATAATTTTTTCCTTTGAGTTAATGCTTAGTTTTGTAAGAAACCACCAGGAGTTCCCTGGTGGGTAAGTAGATTAAGGATCTGGGTCGTCACTCCTATGGCGCACGTTCAATCCCTGGCCTGGGAACTTCCAAGAGTTTTTCTTTTCTTTCTTTTCTATTTTTTATGGCCACACCCACGGCATATGGAAATTCCCAGGCTAGGGGTTGAATTGGAACTGTAGGTGCTGGCTTACACCTCAGCGGCTTGGGATCCAAGCTGTATCTGTGACCTACACTACAGGTCACAGGAACGCCAGATCCTTAAGCCACTGAGTGAGGCCAGGGATTAAAACTGCATCCTCATGAATACCAGTTGGGTTCATTAACCACTGAGCCACAACGGGAACTCCTGCAAGAGTTTTTACAGGAGTTTTTGCATTAGGTCTACGACATATTTTGAATTAAATTTTTTGAGAAGGGCATCAAGTCTGTATCTAGATTCTTTTTTTTTTCTTTTTTTTTATTTTTGTCTTCTCAGGGTCGAACCTGCAGCCTATGGAAATTCCCAGGCTAGGGTTTGAATCAGAGCTATAGCCGCTGGCGTACGCCACAGTCACAGCAACTCAGGATCCGAGCTTCGTCTGAGACCTACACCACAGCAATGCCAGATCCCCAACCCACTGATTGAGGCCAGGGATCGAACCCATATCCTCATGGACCCTAGTCGGGTTCGTTAACCTCTGAGCCATGAAGGGAACACTTAGATTCTTTTTTTTTCTTTTTTTTTTTTTTTAATGTGGATGTCCAGTTCTTCCTGCACCTTTTGTTGAAAAGACTGTCTTTGCTCCATTGTATTGCCTTTTTTCCTTTGTTCGAGTTTAGGTAACTGTTTTTATGTGGGTCTGTTGTCTCTGGGGGGGGCCCTTTGTTGTACCTACCTCTGATCTATTTGTTTACTCTTTCACCACTACCACACTGTCTTAATTACTGTGGCTTTCTAGTGTTTGATGCATAGCAAGCCAAATGCTGAGACACAGAGGTTTGCAGCAGAGAGGGTTTATTCATGAGGCAGCCAAGCGAGGAGAACAAAGCTGAAATCCACCACCCCAGAGATGAATGGCTCTGCATATTTAAGAGGTGAAGAGGCAGGGTGGCCTGAGGTGTGGGGAAAGAGATTGGAGGCAAGATAAAGGTGAGGTGTTTGGCACAGACGCATCTGAATTACATGCTTCTTCAGGTTCAGAAAATTGTGGCATCAGCATGATCTGAGGAGGGAACTTTCGGCCCTCTGGTGTCAATAAGGTCATCAAACAGGCCCAGTTGAATAGTCTAGTGGTTTGAACTGAACAAGACTAACTCCCTGTTTCTGAAAAACAATTCAAGCAATTGTTACCATGTACGTCAGAGGTGTTATCTATGGGGGCTGTTGAATAAATCTTACAGATGTTTTGTTTCATCTACATGAAGCTTGGCAGGTATGCAATTCCCAGGAACAATTAAAGTGAGCTTGATCAGTGAAGGTAGCTTACAGGTTATTAGTTATTAAGCAAGTTACAGTTCAAGGGATCTAACCCATGGCTGTTACTGTAGGAAGTCTTGAAGTCATAGTCCAAATTGGTTATTCTCCAAATTGAGTTTTCCCTTCTGGGTCTGGGTAATTTTGTTGATATCCACAAAGTAACTAGCTGTGATTTTGATGGGGATGGTATTGAATCAATTAGAAAGAACAGACATCTTGACAATACTGAGGCTTCCTATCCAAAAACATGGAATATTCACTCATGGAGGAATTTGCAGCCTATGGAAGTTCCCAGGCTAGGGGTCAAATCAGAGCTGCAGCTGCCTGCCTGGGCCACGGCCACAGAAATGCCAGATCCTCACCCTCAAGTTTACTGATTGGGTTTGTTAAACGCTGAGCCACAACAGGAATTCCTCATTGCATTTTTGTTTTTTTCAGAGTTTTCTAAGTTTTTGTATATAGTTGGTTAGTTTTATACCTAGGTAGTTCATTTTGTTGGGACTCCTGGAAGTAGAGCACGCATAAGTAATTTGTTTTTTGTATGCTAATGAGATGACTGGTGGCTAGGGACTCCGGGACAGTCTGTGGATGAATGCTGGTTGCCAGGGCAACTAACCACGTGACCAGAGGACTGGGAACTTTCAACCCTATCCCCACTTTCAGGGATGCGAAATTGTTAATGGACAGTGAGTTAATCAATCATCTCTATGCTGTAAAAGTCTCCATAAAAGTCATCTAAGGAAGGAGTTTGGAGAGATTTTTGGTTTGGTGAACACCTCCAAGTGCTAAAAGGGTGAAGTGAGACTGTGATCTTCTTCCTCATGCTTTGCCCTATGCATCCCTTCCATTTCACTGGTCCTGAGTTTACAGCTTTTATAATAAATAGGTCATAATTAATAAGTTAAGCACTTTACTGAGTTTTGTGAACCGATCTAACAAATATTGAACTTGAGGAGGGCATTACGAGAACCCTTGATTTATAGCCAGTTGGTCATAAATACAGGAGGCAGAACTTGTAACTGGTATCTCTGTTGGAATCAAGTTCTAAGGCCTGAACTTGAGAGATCTGACAATAACTCCAGGTAGAATGTATCAGAATGGAACTGAATTGTGGGATACCCAGCTGGTGGCTGAAAATTGGGAAGTGTGAGGGAACACCCCCCAACACATTTGGGGTCAGGTTTGTTGTGATTAAAAAGGAAACAACTTTCTCCTTTCAGGTGATAATATAAATGGTATTGTGTTTTTATTTACTTATTTATTTTTTGCCTTTTTGTCTTTTCTAGGGCTGCTCCCACGGCATATGGAGGTTCCCAGGCTAGGGGTTGAATCGGAGCTGTAGCCGCAGGCCTACACGAGAGCCACAGCAACTCAGGATCCGAGCTGCGTCTGCAACCTACACCACAGTTCATGGCAACGCCGGATCCTTAACCCACTGAGCAGGCCAGGGATCGAACCCGCAACCTCATCGTTCCTAGTTGGATTCATTAACCCCTGAGCCATGACAGGAACTCTGGTATTGTGTTTTTAATTTCAAATTCCACTTGCGCATTGCTAGTATATACTAAAGTGATTGAATTTTGCATAATAACCTTGTGTTCTACATCATTATGGTCGCTTATTAGTTCCAGGAGTTCTTTTTCTTTTTCTTTTTTCTTTTTAAGGCCACACCTACAGCATATGGAAGTTCACAGGCTAAGGATTGAATCTGAGCTGCATTTGCAATCTACACTGCAGTTCGTGGCAATGCCAGATCCTTAAACCACTGAGCAAGGGCAGTGATCAAACCCGAATCCTCAGGGCCACTGTGTCGGGTTATTAACCCAATAAGCCACAACGGGAACTCTCAGGAGGTTTTGTTTTTGTCAGTTCTTTCAGATTTTCTATGTAAATGGTCATGTCATCTGCAAACAAAGACTTATTTCTTCTTTCTCAATCAATACAACTTTTCTTATCTTATTGCAACAGCTAGACTTCTAGTATAATGTTGAAAATGGTGAAATAGGACATACTTGCCTTGTTCAAGATCATAGTAGGAAAGTATGATGCTAGCTATGGGGTTTTTAAAAATGTTACTTTTTTTTTTAGCTATAGGTTTTGATAAATGTTCTTTATTTCTACTCCTGAGAGTTTTCATCAGAAATGAATGTTGAATTTTTGCCAAAGCCCTTTCTGCATCTATCGGAAAAATCATGCAATTTTTCTTTTTTTTTTCTTTTTTTTTTTTTTTTTTGGGCCGCACTTATGGCATATGGAAGTTACCAGGTTAGGGGTTGAATCAGAGCTGCAGCTGCTGGCTTACACCACAGCCACAGCAATGCCAGATCGAGCCTCATCTGTGACCTACACCACAGCTCACAGCAATGCCGGGTCCTTAACCCACTGAGCAAGGCCAGGGATCGAACCCACATCCTCATGGATACTAGTCAGATTTGTTTCTGTTGAGCCACAGCAGGAACTCCTTTTAATGCTATGGATTATATTTGAATGTTGAACCAAGAAATGAGATAGAATTGTTAGACATTGTTGGATTTGATTTGTGAATACTTTGTTGAGGATTTTTTTTGGCATACACATTCATGAAAGATAACTGGTCTTTTATTTTTTGTAATGTCAGTATCTGGTGTAATGTTTCGTGAGGGAGTAATGTTGAATGAGAGAGGGAGTTGTCCCTCTGCTTCTATCCACTGAAAGAGCTTATAGAGAGTTGGTTTCATTGATTTTGGCTCTAATTCTTATTCCCTTTGCTATAATTGGATTTTTTTAACCACTTTTTTTTCCTATGGTGAAAAATTTTTGAGCTTAGAAATTTCTTGTTTCATATGTGCATTCAGTGACAAATTTCCCACTCCACACTGTTTTTTCTGCTGCCTACAAAGTAGTGCCAAACTGGAAGTGGCTAGGTGCACTCCACCAACTGGATCTTGGGAAGAGACTTTTGTAGAAAAAAGGTAGAAGCAAAGTTTAAAGCTGTTGTGATTGGCTATCCTTAGGTTTCAATTTTGTAATCCTGAGGCATTTACAGGTTTATATTTTGGTTTGCTTGGAATGAGAGAGACCTCAGTCTAATGGCTTCTTGTTTAATTAATGTCACTTAATATAATTAACTAAAATGAATTTCTCCCAGAGTTCCCATTGTGGCACAGGGGAAACGAATCTGACTAGGAACCATGAGGTTTGGGTTTGATCCCTGACCTCTCTCAGTGGGTTAAGGATCTGGTGTTGCTGTGAGCTGTGGTGTAGGTCGCAGACACAGCTCGGATCCCTCATTGCTGTGGCTGTGGCGTAGGCCAGCAGCTACAGCTGTGATTGGACCCACCCCTAGCCTGGGAACTTCCATATGCCATGGGTGCGGTCCTGAAAAGCAAAGAAAAAAAAATTAATTTCTCCCTTTTGACACTAAAGATTGAAAAGTTTGGTACTCAGTCACCATCAGAGTTAAGTTGCTCTTGCCTCATTTTGAAACTGATTAGGATGTCAGCTTCTATTTTCTAAGCACAGTGAGATCATCTGATGTACTGCTGATAGCTGTGAATACACATTTCAGACCTTTAGGAGAACACGGTGCACCAAGAAAACAGTGATGATGGCTATTAGGAGGATAATACCAAGGTTAAAGTATATTTCTTAATAGGGACCTCCCAGGAACCAAACCCAGTTGTTATCAAATAAATCAGAATGTACCTAAAGTGTCATCAACCTGCTTTAGCCAAGTGGCTTTTTATTAATCTCTTGTATTAGGTCTAATACCAGCAGTGTTGATCTAGGTTGTGTCATTTGCTATGACACCTTCCTCCTTATTTAGCTGATAAGCAATTCTTTCATCTAAAACCATCCTAGCAAGAAAGTAGGGATTCTTGTTGTGCAACTGTGGCCTTATAGATTCAGGGATGATTGCCAAAGTTAAGGCCCTGACAGGAAGTGACGTTCTTTATTCACCTGGCAGTGCTGCCAGGAATCTTGCAAACAGGATAACAGGCCAGTTCTTCCCAAGAGGCTTTATTGGTTCCACAAAGTCAACCTTTATTTTCCTCTGGGCTTTAAATTGCTTTGAGACCTGCCGTTCTCTTCTTCTGAGTATACTTGTTTTTAACTCCTCAAAGAATTGGGTGAGATCTCTCCCTAAATGAGATCAAGAGGCTGACCCATGCACTTAACCACATTATCTTCAATTTATTTCTTTATATCAGGGAGATTTCCAACTATGATGGAAATCCAGATTCCCATGTTCCAGATTTAGAGCTGTGTGTTTTTGGAATGTTTTTGTAAATGCTTCCTCAATGGCCTGAGAATGTTTTTCTTTCCCTCTGGGTACATAGTTTCATTTTAGTTCAGGAGAGAATGCCTTTAAAAAGTGGCTAAACATAAGGCTTTGAATATCAGCTTCCAATTAGGTCAACTTCTGACCAAAGAGCTACTTAAAAAAAAATTTTTTTTTTTGTTGGGGTTCAGCTGTGACTGATCTTCTTGGATGCAAGAGGTGGCTGGCCACTAAGAGGGTGCAAAAGATACCACCTTTCCAAGATTCAGAGTCACATCCAAAAATATCCAAAAGAGAGAATCAGTCAGAAGAAGCCTAGCCACAATTATGTCTGGCTGTATTTTGGGGCCCCCAGTCTGAGGCCTGAGCTGCCTACACAAGAAAAAATACCCTGAATGCCCCAGGCAGGCAGAGAGCCAAGCCTGGTTCTGAGACACAAAATAAGACAATGAGGTAGCTGTTCCAGTAAGAGCAAGGATGGATAACGAGTGGGTATCCCAAAACCAAATTCATGAGAGCATGAATTGGAAAAGAAGAGACCATGTGAAATTTTACCTTCCTTTCTTGACCAGGCATCACAGATAGGGGAGAGCTGACCTGGGTAAGAATTCTCACCCTTTGGCGGCTTCTGCCAGTTTCCCCAGGGTCCTGTCTGAAGACTCAGGAGAAAATGGGGTATTCCAGCAGGTCTGGTCACTAGAAACTTCAAGGAGGAAAATGAATTTCCCCTCTATTCTTGGTAGTGAGTGCTTGGCTGAGAACCCTTTTCTCTAGGGTACCTCTTCAATGGATCTAGGTTAAAGGTTTCCCACTGGGACCTCTGTAATTCAAGATTATCTTTGATGAGGTTAACATTCTTGTTCAGCCTTAAAGCAAAAATTGTATTCACCAGAGGCCGCACCCTGGCGCCGGGTCCAGTTTAAATCAGTCCGTCTGACTCCTGACCCAGTTCAGTTTGGACTTAGTTTGACTCTGGCTAGTTTCTGGACCCAGTCTGCTCAGGTAAAGGCTGAGAGCTAGGATCCAAGAGGGACTCACCTAAGACCAAGAGAAGAGCAGTGAACTCAGTGGGTTAAGTGGGTACCTTCCTCTGGTTCCTCATTGCTCCTGGGGCCGCCTCTGATTCCCTCTTCTGAAAACAGAACAGTTAAAGAAGATATGTATATATATATACATATGTATATATATATATAATTTTTTTTTCCCCCCGGCCTTCCCTCGATGTTTGAGTTCCCAGACCAGGGATCAGCTCTGTGATCTGTTCAGTTGTGACCTACACTACAACTGCGGCAATGTGGGATCTGTAACCCACTGTGCCTGGCTGGGCGTGGAACCTGCATCCTTGGCACTGCAGAGATGCCTCTGATCCTGCTGTGCCACAGCAGGAACTGCATATTACAATTTCTTTTAAAAGAACTTATGTGAAAAGGAGTTCCTGTTGTGGCTCAGTGGTAACAAACCTGACTAGGATCCATGAGGATGCAGGTTTGATCCCTGGCCTCACTTGGTTAAGGATCTGGCATTGCCGTGAGCCGTGGTGTAGGTGGCAGACGCGGCTCGGATCTGGAGTTGTTGTGGCTGTGGTGTAGGCTGGCAGCTGTAGCTCCAATTCAACCACTAGTCTGGGAACCTCCATATGCCGTGGGTGCAGCTCTAAAAAGCGAAAAGAAAGAGAGAGAGAAGGTAGGAAGGAAGGAAAAGAATTTAAGTGAACAAAAACCAATTCTAGTTGGGCAACACCAAACTGAAAAGTGGTTTGGAGCACTCATTCATGGGAACTGGGGAGGAACTTTCATGGGGCAAGGTGGATGCAAGGAAATTTTACTGATGGGCTGGAACCAAAAGCTTAATTGGAAGTTTGTGACTGGTTGTTCTTAGGTTGTCAGTTATAACCTTGAGCCATCTACAGGCTGGTTTTTTTGTTTATTTGTTTTGTTTTTGTCCTTTTGCCTTTTCTAGGGCCGCTCCCTCGGCATATGAGGTTCCCAGGCTAGGGGTCCAATCAGAGCTGTAGCCGCCAGCCTAAGCCAGAGCCACAGCAACTCGGGATCCGAACCGCGTCTGCGACCTATACCACAGCTCACGGCAACGCTGGGTCCTTAACCCACTGAGCAAGGGCAGGGATCGAACCCACAACCTCATGGTTCCTAGTCGGATTCATTAACCACTGCACCACGACAGGAACTCCATACCGGCTGGTTTTGGTCTGCTTTTGTAGGCTGCCTCAGCCACAGAGCTAATTCAGTCCACTGGCCCCCCTTTTCATAAAATAATAATAAAATTTAACATTTTATTCAGCTTCAGGGAGGGCTCCGTGATAGTACTGTGGTGAAATTAGTGTTTATCAAACTGTAGTGCATCAAAATTAATATCCAATGAATATCAAAATGAAGGTTTTGTTCTTTTTGGTTTTGGTCCAGGGCATGTGAAATTCCTGGAACAGGGATCGAACCCAACTCACAGCAGCAACCAGAGCCGCTGCAGTGACAATGATGGATCCCTAACCCTCTGGCCACAAGAAAATTCCAAAGTGAATGTTCTTGAGCTTCTTGGGGATTTTAACCTGTATGTGGTGGGAGTAAGAATCTGTGCTTTGTAAATACCTCCAGGTTTTCTTACTAAATGTAGGCCTTACTAAATACAGACTGTTTCTCAAAGGACCATGTAACAGAATCCCCTGAGGATATGACCAACAGATGAAATACAGGATAGTCAGGTAAATCTGAATCTACATATGCAACAGATACATTTTTAGCATATCTCAAAATGGCAATATTTGGGACAAATCATCTCTGTTCTTTTAACTGAAACTCAAATGTACTTTCTTTCTAAGCATCATTTTCAAACTAGCCATTTAAGTCTTCCGGGGGGCAGATATTTATGATTTCCTGTCTGTTTTATCTTTTTTGGAAACTTCAAAATATACAGTCTCATCAGGAGATTATTAAAGAGAATGACCTCTGAATCTCCTAGTGATCTTTTTTTTTTTTTTTTTTGGTCTTTTTGCCTTTTCTAGGGCCACTCCCACGGCATATGGAGGCTCCCAGGCTAGGGGTCTAATCGGAGCTGTAGCTACCAGCCTACACCAGAGCCACAGTAACGCGGGGTCCAAGCCGCGTCTGGGACCTACACCACAGCTCATGGCAACACCAGATCCTTAACCTACTGAGCAAGGCCAGGGATCAAACCGGACCCACAACCTCATGGTTCCTAGTCGGATTTGTTTCCGCTGCCCCATGACGGGAGCTCCCAATCTTTCATTCTATGACCTTTTTTTCGTTTCTCTTTTTACTTTCACATCTCCATTGCATCTCTCCTGTTCTCCCCCTTCCTCTGAAGCCTGTGTCTCTGCTTTTGTTCAAGTTATCTCTCACTGACATATCTACCGGGGCTTTCTCTCTTCCCCATCCTTCCCTTCTGTTTTCTTTTTTCTCATTTTCCTTCTCCCCAAGCCTTCCCTGTCAAAATTAAGATTTGTAAAAACAAGTTAGGGCACTAGGGACCAGCCCACAGTATTGTGTTCCAGAAGGAGATTCTGTTCTTTGGCTGGAACTGGTTCCCAGTTAGGGGAAAAGAGTTTCAAGACACAATTGCTTTGCCTGAGGATCTGTTGGGAGGGTGATGGATGGCACTGCAGAACTGCCGGAAAAGGAGGGGAGTCCTTGCCAGGCAGTGTGAGGGGAGGAGGTGGCTGGGAGAAAGAACCAGTCAGAAAGAGCTAGCAAAGGGGCGGAGAATGCCCTGCCTGGATTTGCTGCCTGCAAGACCTTTCTGCAGATACTGTGTCTTTGTGAGCTGGCTGCAGAGGCCATGTGCATGCGGGATGTATGTGAATGTATATGTTGCTTATTTCAGATCATGGGTCTGTGCGAACTGCTGACTGCCAGAAACTGGAATGTATTGTTGAAAGGATTTTGCAGTCAAAGTGCTTGTTTGTGGTTGTGTGGTATGTGTGACTGACTTTTTGCCAAATGTGCTCTTCTGATTCCAGCTCTGAAAGTTTAGTGGGAGTCTGGCTGACTAAGCCAAGACACAACAAAGTCAGAAGGGAAATATGGGGGCAACCTGAGAATAGATAGAAGACAGAAGCTGTTGCAATCAGAGGGGGAAGAAAAGGAGATTTGGAGAAAGGGGAGATGAGTGAGAAAACAGAAGATCAACAATAAAAATTCCTCTCTCAGAAAAGGAAGGAATTTGAAAGAAGAGGGAAAGAAAAGCAACATTCTTCCAGATGTAGGCACTACATAAGTATCCCTAGTTCTTCTGGTACCTAGCTGAGTTATTTTCCAGTTTTTCTCTCTCGTTTCTTTCTAGACACGGTTTATCTCGACATATATATATACATTTTTGTCTTTTTTTGCTATTTCTTTGGGCCGCTCCCGCGGCATATGGAGGTTCCCAGGCTAGGGGTCGAATCGGAGCTGTAGCCCCCGGCCCATGCCAGAGCCACAGCAACGCCGGATCGTTAACCCACTGAGCAAGGGCAGGGACTGAACCTGCAACCTCATGGTTCCTAGTTGGATTCGTTAACCACTGCGCCACGATGGGAACTCCTCGACGTATGTATTACACATATATTTTGATTACACCAGAGGATATGTACAAACAATTATCCAGGAGGGAATATTACCAGTTCTTAAATTAGAAAGAGGGTGGTTGTTGTTAGACAGGAGAGCATTTGGACATAATGGAAAGGCATTCAGTTTTGATCAGAGATTAATTGAATAGGTTTAGACAATTAATTTTTTTAGTAATTAAAATAGTACATTTCAAAAGCAGGAATGTTGAAATACATCCTATCTCCACATTCTGAATATGGTTACTCTTAACTACCTACTCTCCGCTACCTACACCTGGAATGAGATATTTAACTTAGTCATGAGAATGTCTAGATCTCAACAGATAAGCAGGTCTCGTAACTTTGAACTTGGATGTGGGCTGGGGAGGCAAGTCCTAGCTGGGACGATCCCAGTTTTGCTTTGTTGCAAGAACACTAACTCCTATTTTTGATGGATTCAAATTGCAACCTTACCATGTCTTGCTCACTTCATTTTTTACACATGAGCAATTAAAATTACGACAATTGTATCTCCAGGACTACTTTTGCTCCATGCATCAATATGTCTTTTGTTTCATTCAGCCATCTTTTCCTCTCTTTCTTTCCATGATTTTTTGTCATCTGCCCCTCTCTTTTGTTTTTCTTTTGCATCATGTTTCCCTGGATTTGATTAAAATTCTCTTCACTCTCTGTACCACTCTCCCCTTTATTGAAATTATTCCTTCTCAGGCTTGTCTTTTTCTTGATTCTTTTCTCTGGTGTCTTTTGTCTCCAGCAGAGGGGGTCTGCTGGTGACACGAGGGAGGGAATCAGGCCTGGGAGAAAGCAGGCTGCGAGGAGGGAGGAGGGAGTGGGGGCTTCAGCTGTTTCTGCGATCAGCCTATAAAAGCCTGACTTAAGTCTGCCACCGCTATAAATTCTTCCCCTCCTGACCTACAGTCCCCCCCCCTTTAAAGTGTCTCTCCACTTCCCCACCTTAAATTCCTCCTCCCCTACCTCCCACCCCATTTCTCCGGTGACATCACTCTGTGTCTGCCAGGGACACTGACCTACTTTTGCCCTCTCTATTGGGCACTAAACCCTGGTTTGTCTGCTAAACCCCTTTTCCCAAACATGTCAGCGGGTCCCTTTTTAAACCTCAAAACATTTTGGTTTCCCACAAAATAATAGATGTATTTTTAGTAACTAAATTTTGAGAAAAAGCGTAATGATGAAAAGCTTCTAAGAATTTAGTGAATTCACTTATGATGAATTTAAGTGGATTTGTACTTTGATAATCACAATATAATCTATATTTAGAGAATAACATTAATAATTTTTGTTGTTGAATCTTTATAGGTATGCTTGAGTAATGGACTCTTAGATCCTTTGTGACAAATTCTAATATATATGTCCTATTATATGTTTGTGTACGATGATAGAGACATAAGCCAAAACAACAGGCCATGATATGTAAATAAAATTTTACATATTAAGTAGTGGGGAGAAACTGCAGACAAATTCAATTACATATCCTTGGAGGGATTATAAGAAGTTGGTTAAGAGTATGTATTTGAGGGACCTCCTGCTGTGGTGCAACAGGATCAGTGGTGTCTTGGGAGTTCTGAGACTCAGGTTCGATCCCTGGCATGGCACAGTGGGTTGGGGATCCAAGTTGCCACAGCTGTGGCTTAGGTCTGTAGCTCAGATCTGATCCCTGGCCTGGGAGCTCCATTTGCTATTAGGTGGTCCTAAATAAGGGGGATAAAAAAAGTATGTACTTGATGCTTGAATTCAAATCGTGGTTTTGCCACTTGCTAGCTGTGTGCATTTGGAAAAGTTACTCAACGTCTCTGTTCCTCAGTTTGCCCATTTGTAGCCACAAGATACTCAAACCCCATAGGGTTATCTGGAGGATCAAACTGTTAGCTCTGAGAACATTTCATGTCCTAAGATACGTTAGGTTTATTATGAAACTGGTTACAGATATATAACCACATATGTTTCAAATATTTCTGTGGCAAGTTTCCTAAATTTTATGTACCATTTATTTACTAAGCAAGCAAGCCAGTATTATAGATCTTCTATCTTGGTTGTCTGCCCTTGTTGTCCAGATAAGTTTTGGGAAATTAGCAAGAAGGATTGGAACTCATATATTACAGATTTGCCTAGTAATTCCACTGCGTCATTCAACATAGGTTTTTTTCCATTTTTTTCTTTTGTCTTTATTGTCTCCTCTTTTATCATGCTGCTAGGATGAATCTCAAATTGAAAGGCACTGGGAGAGAGACAAAAAAATCAAGGAAACAGTTGGGGGATTTAGGTGGAGTTGATGAAAGGAAGGTTAAATAGAAAAAGCATGGAGGGTTAAACAGAAAACAAATGATGTAAAAAAAAATGAAGGAATAGGGCAGATGGGGATTTGAACAGAAAAGATATGTTCTGTTTCTTTGCATCAAAGATGATTACACAAATTGAGACTCCCTATGGTTGACTTTTTCAATGTGCAAAAGACAGCAAAGTGGACCAGGACAAGCAAGATGGTGCCAGGTCATTAGGATGCCTGTAAATATTTACAGGCATTCAATCTGTAAATATTGGTTCATCATTCAGGGTGCTGCTGTTGACATAGACCCATACAGCCCATGTGTGCTTTGAATGTCATCATTTCTACGATTGAAATGGCAACCAATTCAATCATGTTTCCCTGCACTTGTTTTTGCCCTTATTACTTGAGGCTTCCTCTGTTCCTTGAAGAGAACATGCTACTTTATTCCTTTCTTTCTTATTACTTGAGGCTTCCTCTATTCCTTGAAGAGAACATGCTACTTTATTCCTTTCTTTCTTATTACTTGAGGCTTCCTCTATTCCTTGAAGAGAACATGCTACTTTATTCCTTTCTCTCTTCCATTCTTCCCAGGTTGATACACTTTTAAGACAGGAAATCAAGAGACTAGGAACACGGAATTAGGAGACTAGGAAATTGCCACCAATGATTTTATCTCATTGCCTCAGTGTTCTCTTCTGTCCAAGGAGACTCACAATATTTGCTCAATATTTACAAGTTTGCTTGACTCATATGGGTTTATAAATGCCAAGTGCTTTAAATAAAGATCATTTTACAAATGGTTGTCTATTGAGATACTATTCTCAAACTTGCATGTTTCTTTCATGCAACTTTCAGAATCACTTTGATAAACTGGTTAAAAGTGTGGATTATTGGCTGATTCCATAAGCTTTGAGTTTGGCTTAAAACATGCAGATACCCGGGCTAATTTAGAAGGTCTGGGGTGAAGGCCAAGGACTCTGCATTTTAAACGTGCTGACTTATTCCTATTCAGTAGTTAGAAAAAAATAGTAACCAGGTACAATTAAAGGAAGGGGAGGTACCTATACCACCCCTCTTTCTAAGTCTTTTATTTTTCTCCACAATTTTTCTTTCTCTGATTCAGGCAACGTGCAGTCTTTCCTCCCTTTCCCCTCATCCTCCTTTGTGTCTGGCAGCGGCATTTTCTTAAGTTCTGAGAGGCGCTCAGCTGAAAGTGCAGAAACGAAGTGGAGACAGAGGAGGAGGGGTGTGGGTGGAGAAAGGTTAGATCAGTGTTTAGCTATTCTAGCTGTGAAGACTGTTGTTGCCGGGCTGGTTCTAGCCGGCTGGTTCTGGGAGAGGAAGCTGGGGAGAGAGAGCAATTGGCAGCTGCCGCTACTGTTCCGTATTGGCTAGTGTAGGTTCGGATTCAAGACTCCTGCTACCTTTCTTCCACCCACAGGAATCACATTAGGTGACCCATGAAGAAAACTATTTTAGGTACTGAGATCCCCTTCTGTTTACAGTTTTTCTCTTTACCACTTTAAGTCTTTAGTTTTCATCAAATTCCAGTTTGTCTCGAACACCTCCCCATGTCCCCACCCCCCACTCCCAGATATGCACCAGATGGTGTCTGTGGGATGCTTTGCTGACCCACAATCTAGATACTAGGTGAGTTATGCTTTTCTGGCTGATGTAGCTATACACCAATGCAACGCAAGAGAACCTGGGCACCTTTTATTTTCATCAAATCCTCTCCCCCAGTGTCTTCATATTGTCCTCCAAGAACTTTAAAAAATGCTTCTTGCAGCAATCTCATGTGATTCAAATGTCTAGATAATGCATGCATTTCATTATGTCATATATGGATAATTCCAGCATCTCTGTTGTCTAAACTTTGGTCTTCATCTTGGCTGCACACTAGAATTTCCTTAGAGAGCTTTAGAAAATGTTGGTCCCTGGACCCCAATCCCAGATATTCTGATTTAAGCTTCCCATTGATTCTGTTGTGTATAGGAACAAAAATCTGGAAATGTTTTGCTTTGGGCAAAGGATGTTTCAATTTGTTTCAAATATATTAGTCAGGGTGGGGTTGGTCTCATACTCAGAGAAATCTATTTATATTATTACCATACATACATTGTATAGCTTCTCTTTGGCCACATTGGTATCCTACAGTAATAGCTAATATTTATTGAGCACTTATACTATGTAGTGCATTATATTTACCTCATTAATCCTTACAACTCAATGAAATAGTTAACCTTTATTTATTTCGTTGATGAGAAAACAGAGGTTAAATAACAGTCCTATGTTGCTAGTAAATAAACTTGGGATTTCAAATCAGATAAATCAGGTTTATCTGACTCCAGAGATGTTAGGTTACTTATAATATGTCTTCTCTAGGGATTCAACTGACCCCAGAGCATCTTGAAGAATATTAATTTATGGGTTAAAAGTGAGTGGTGCATGATTAAACCAAGATAAGCTACTTAAAATACTTAGCATACTTGGCTACCCAAAGGAAATGGAAGCCCATAGCTGTCCAGACATACATACCGTGAATGGAGACAAATTATGATTGAATCTTTCTGGACCTTGCTTCCCCATTATGGAAATGCTAAAAATAATTTCTGCTCCCTCATTACTTCATATAAAAATATTATCTTATACAGTGACAATCTGTTTAAGCCGTATCACTGGCTTTGTTTTTAAAAATGTACTTCTGGGAGTTCCCGTTGGGGCTCAGGGAAATCTGACTAGCATCCATGAGAACGCAGGTTTGATACCTGGCCTTGCTAAGTGGGTTAAAGATCCAGCGTTCCCATGAGGCGTGGTGTAGGTTGAAGGTGTGGCTCGGATCTGGCATTGCTGTGGCTGTGGTGCAGACCAGTGGCTACAGCTCCGATTCCACTCCTAGCCTGAGAGAGAACCTCCATATGCTGCAGGTGGGGCCCTAGGGGGAAAAAAAAATGTACTTCTGGGTTTGCCTTTTTTTTTTTTTGGTTTCCCTGAATAGATTAAAATGAAAAGCAAAGTTGTATGCGTTATGAATTTCTTAGGATGTATCTGGCCTATAGTGAGAGGAATTTTTTTTTTTTTTCATAATAAATAAGCAAGCAGGAGTTCCCGTCATGGGGCAGTGGTTAACGAATCCGACTAGGAACCACGAGGTTGTGGGTTTGATCCCTGGCCTTGCTCAGTGTGTTAACGATCCGGCATTGCTGTGAGCTGTGGTGTAGGTCACAGACGTGGCTTGGATTCCGTGTTGCTGTGGCTCTGGCGTAGGTTAGTGGCTACAGCTCTGATTCGACCCCTAGCCTGGGAATCTCCATATGCCGTGGGAGAGGCCCTAGAAAAGGCAAAAAGACCAAAAAAAAGTAAATAAATAAATAAAATAAAATAAAAATAGTAAGTAAGCAGCCAGAGAGTTAACAGTCTTAATACCCTCATCAGCAATACAATCTGCCTTTTCTAGGCAGTGTGGTGCATGGGATCCTTTACAGTGGGACAGAGAGGTAGGTATTATTGAACTTCTGGGGGGGGGGGGTCCTGCAAACTTCGTGCCAATTTCCCTAAGTATCTTGTGCCAGATTTTTAATTGTGTTCATATCTTTGTGATCAAGCTTTTTTGATCACAAAATAATTGTCTTGGTCTTTAGATCATAAGGGAGGTACTTCATGTTCTGGGAGATGAATATTAGAGCTGAATAAATAGCAACATTTTAATTCTGTAGATCTTTCCCCCTTTCTTCTTAAGATAATAGCACATTTGTTCCTCGAAACATATCTTTGGTGAAAATAGTTCACTATCCTGGGTTACTCTCAATGTCATAATATGTAGTAACAGCAGTAAACACTTATAATAGCACTTGCTTTGTACCAGGCATTAAACCTCAATACTTGACTTATTTACACCTAACTGAAGAACGTGGGTAACTATTTTTATAGTTTTAAAAAAGGTAAAATTTTATAGTTGAGCTGATTAAGATTCAGAGAAGTATCGCATAGTTAAGCAAAAAAAAGAAATCCAGTGCAGCCCAGAAGTTAACACCCTAGGTTATGCTACATTTCTGAGGTCTCCCTAAGGTAAATCAGTTAAAAAAAAAAAAAAAAAAAAAAAAAAGGCAGACCTTGAAGATTGGGAAAGGAATGCTGAAAAGAATTTGGCTGAGAAGGGGATGTCATCTGCAAGAAGGCAAACTTGTTCGGGCACTGTCTCTCACATGTGGGCTACCTGGTGGTACTAAATGACAGGTTATTTGGAAATGAATCTTCCATGTAATTGGCATGGTCATCTGTTGCCTTTCGTAATAATACAGTTAAACCTATTTATATTCTTACCTTCCTTCGTGGAGGAGTTGTGGGACCTTCTGTACCAGAGAGAAATTACCAGTAACATCTTAAAAATCTGCTACCCCTTCTCAGAGGTGTTATGAAGAAACACACTAACGTGAACATTCCTTTTTACATAGTTTGAGAATTTACAAAACGCTTTCGGGGATATCATCACATTTCATTCTCACGGCAACCTTGGAATATTCTCTTTTCATAACAAAGGCTCAGAGGAAGTTCAGTAACTAAGGTTTACACTAGTTTCTGGCAGAGCCGGCGGTACCACGCGACCCCGCCTGGATCTGAGAATATATGATGTAGTTTAAAAAGTGGCCTCACGATATACAGTGGAATTATCTTTACTCCGTACACCGAGAGGAATCTCGTAGGTATTCACGATCATTGTCCCCAGAGGGGATACCACGGACGGGGGAGGACTCGACCGGGAGGCCGTCCGCTGGGCGGCGGGAAGCGGACCGCGCCGGGCGGGAGGCGCAGACGCGACACCGCCCCTCTGCGCCCGCGAGGCTCCGGGGGTCTCGCGTCAGGGTTCAGAGTGTGGATGACTGGGGCCCGAGGAGGGGCTGTGAGGGCGGAGAGGGTGTACAACCGAAGGGCTTCATCACGCGGTTGTGAGTTGGGAACAAACCTCGCCCCCTGCCCCCCGTTTCCCTTTCTCAGTGAGGACGGTTTAGGGGCGGGTGGGAGAAGCGCGTCCTCGAAGCGCTCTCGCGCTCCCATTTCGCCCCCCGCCCCCAGCGCTCGTGCTCCAGCGATTCTTCACCCGAGAGGCCGGCGATGGCTGCGAGTGGGAGACCCGGCGCCGGGGGTGGGGGGGGGGCGATGGGGGCGGGCCCCGACGCAGGTGTCATACCCGCTCGGCCGGGTTCGGCCCACTGGCCCGGCCCTCGCTTCTCGGCCGGCCGCCGCCCCCCGCCCCCCGCCTGCCGCGCCTAGTGGGCGGGGCCGAGGCGCGCGCGGGTCCTCTGCACGCGGGCTGGCGGCGCGCGGCGCCTCGGTCTGGGGGAGCTCGGGGCGGCCTCCGGCGGCGGCGGCGGCGGCGGCGGCGCGCGCGCTGTGTGTGTGTGAGCAGGGTCGCGCGCGCGCGCGCGCGCACTTCTGGCGAGTGAGGGAGTGTGAGGGGGTGTGGGAGCGAGGAGCGGCCGAGTGTGTGTGTGTGTGTCTGTGTGTGAGTGTGTGTGGTGAGGTGAATGTGTGTGGGTGGGTGTGAGGAGAGCCAGGCCGACCACGCGGCTGTGAGAAAGGGGGCGAGTGGGCGAGGACGCCCGGACTGGCTGCGGGAGCCGCTGCGGCGGCGGCGGCGGCGGAGAAAGGAGGCGGCTCCCGGCATCCCGACCCCCTCCCCCGCCTCTCCTTCTTGGACTTCCAGCCCCTTGGCCGCCCGCGCTGCCCTCGGAGGCCCCAGCCCGGCGCCGCCGGCAGAGAGTGAGGGAGGAGCCGATCGAGCCAGGTGAGCGGGACCCTCGCGTCCCTCCCTGGGGGTCGCGGCGAGAGGCGGAGGTGCCGCCGCCCTCCGCCCTCCCCGCCGCGGCCGAGTTGGGCCGAACGGGCTCCGGATAAGCGGGGCCGGGCCGGGAGGGTGTGGGGGCGAGCGCGGCCGGGGCCCGGGGCTTGTGGAGGCGGGGGGGGGGTCGCCTCAGAGCCGGGGGGGGGTCGCCTCAGAGCCGGGGGCGGCGGGGCGCGAGGCCGACCCTGGGCTGGGCGTGCGCGCCGGGAGGGGTTGAGGATGCTGGTGCGGGAGGCGGGAGGGAGGCGGCGGCCTCGGCGGGGGAGCCGTCTCGTCCCCGTCGGTGAGGGGGTGTGGTAAGCCTGGGAATGCGCCGCGGGGCCACACGCGTGGCGCTAACCTGTCCTTGGGAGCGTGGTGATCTCTGCCGCCCCTGCTGCCATCAGACAGATGCCTGTGGTGCGTGACCGAGGCCGGAGCGGGTGGTGTTGGTCCTGCAGTTATTCTGTTTTAATTCCACGTTTTCCTCCCTGCGTGTATATTTCAGAGAGAGTGACAGCCATTCCTTGTGACAGCCCTCTGATTAAGAATGGGGTGACAGTAATTGCTTGTCTTGTTTGATTTTTTTTTGAAAGCATTTGACTATGATGCATATATCTTTATCCCTCCCCAATAAATCCAAAATAGGGGGTAATAACTTAAGATTTACTTTACTAATGTATTCTTATCTCTGATAACAGATTTGCAGTCTCCCGTATTTTCTCCCGTTTGTGTTTATGAATGGAGATAGGGCCTTAATTCTCTTCTGTGAATGGGATTATTATATTGACCGTGCTGAGTGTAACTTCGATGTAAATTTTCATTGTGCTATTTTGTCATTAATTACGTAAATTATTCCCACATTTTCGTGAGGTTGAGTTAAATCTATATGGAAACTATGGGCAGCCTAACATGGAAGATTTTCCTTTTGTGGGCTTGATATATTGATTATATTCATGGAGATTGAATTTCTAACAGTAACCATTAAAATGTAAATGTCTCATTTTATTACCTAACATTGGATAGTTTCAAGGTCATTTTAAAAAAATTCTTAAACAATTAGTGGTCCAAATACTTTAAGGTAATCGTTTGGAACAAAATACCTTCTGAAATTCCGGTCGGAGATTCACCATTTTCTAACTTTTGGAATGAAAACCTCTAATATAGTCATGATAGTCATAGTTAAATTTCTTTTCTAATAGTTATTGGATATTTTTTGGTTAGTGTGTCAAAGGGGAGGAGGCTTATTTTGTTTTGAGGTAATCTTTTGTTTATTTCACTCTATCTTGGTCAGCTATTAATTTCCTTCTTTCATGTCATAGATTTAGTTGTTAGTTTGGCAACATGGCTGTTGATGTTTTTCTCTTTCTCTGTCTCCCTTTTTCTCTTATTTTCTCTTACCCCCACCAGGTGCTGGAGTCTCCTTGTCGGGGAGGGGGGCAGTTTGTGATTCTGAAAATAGCCAAGAAGGGGAACAGCAAATTCAGTCACATGCAGTCCTCTACTAAGTCTAGAGCCACTTTCCTCTTTCCCCATTTTCCCCCTGCGGGGGGTAAGGAGTTGTATATCTAACCTTTAGACTTTTGGTTAGCAGCTAAAATTGCAGTTATCTTACTTTCTGGTTGGATAGCTTTTAAAATTTTTCTCATGTTTCCTATTGAATATGATATTATCTGGGAGTGGAGGAGAAAGTGACAACAAGAAATTATCCCTTTTATCCTTTTCCCTTCTCTTTTGGTCCCCTTTTCCTCACCAGAGGGCAATTACCGGTGACATAATTTTTCTATCCTTCCTTTGCCATATTGTAAAGAAACACATTAAAGTGAATATACTTTTTAAAAAATCTCTGGCTGTCGAACATCAGTCAGTCCTCAGGCATTAGTTTGTTGGCACAGGATGAGACATACCTTTTAAAATATCTCCCAGTTCTTTCTCAATTTATATTCACCTTGGACTTGCTGTTGGGGTCACTAGGTGAAGTTTCTCAAAACTTCTCCCCTCCTTATAAGCTAAAGGACTGAACACTGTGAACAGTGAAACAGATTGGGGGAACACAGCAGAGTGAGTTGTTCCACACTTTGGGTTGTAGCTTTTATCATCTTCCTCTGGGGAGCAGGCATAGTAGAGACCTAAACTGAATGAAAATGGGTGGAGGAAGAACTTCTATACCCAGGAACAGCCCATGAAGAGTGAGAGAAACCAAACATAAAGTAAGGAGGGTGAGTTTCACCATATGTTGCTTATTGACACACTTGTTTTGGGGGGTATTTAATTCAATCATGTGGATTTGTAGAGAGACTTTATGGCTGGTTGATTTACAAAGAATATTCTTTGTCAGTGGGATTAAGTCATAAGCATATGAGAAAAGACCCTTTAGAAAGTATAATAGTTATGCTACTTTAATGAGGGGGTAGATTGTGATAAGGACAGTGAAGAAAGTATTATTTTAAAATGATAACTGTATTGGCATATGCAGTTATCTGAAGAGAGGTTGAATGGGGAGATTAAGTACAGATGTTGGGGAAATTGTTTTTCATTACTTGGGAATTTTCCTGCTTGTCCTATTAAGGGTTTGTGTATTATTTTTTAATACCTCCCAAAATATCTGTACATAATGTATTTTAGATTCATGTGCCGTATGAATCTGTGTAAATGTTAGTTTTGCAGAAAGGACTGCTTTTCTGGCTTCGTGGTAACACCATGGTGTTATTTTCAGTGTTTTCTTTTCCAGTGTTTTTTCCCCTTCACTATTGGCCTGGAGGACAAAAGCCACAGAGCTAGCCAGCTCTACTCCCTTAGAGTGTAGGCTGCTATCTTTTCCCCTCCTTAACTGGAATTATGTGCCTGTGCACGCCTCCCCCTCCCCTCCCCACACCATTAACAAAGGTAATTATGTTTAGAAATTATGATGTTCTTTAGCCTGTCTAATGTTGATAATATTAAATATTTTCATACTCTTTTATAGTTCATTGTAACAGACTTCTTTAAAGTAATTCCTAACCTTTAACCCTGTCCTTTCTGAGGTTCTATGCTGTGCATTGACGATAATAGAAATAAAACAGGTAGGAATTCTGTCCTCATAGAGTTTACAGTCTAATATCATTGATATTACTTTTCCTCTGTCAGTCACTTCTCCCAGAACGTGTCTGGAGGAGTCTACTGGACTCTAATAAAATGTGTACCAATTGCTGAATTAGCAAAACAAGTTTGTGTAAATATTGATATGCCAGATTTTTACTACCTTTCTTTCAAAAGTGGCAGCACATCACCAAGGTACAACCCCCCAAAATAATCCTAACCTACTCCTTAAAGTTTTTGTTCTGTTCAGCTTTTTATATTCCCTTTATTATTTCCTGCTCTCCTTTTTTTTTTTTTGAACCCCTTCTGATACTAGCTCTTAGCTTCATGTTCTTAGAATGGATTTGCTATATAAGATCAGACCAATTCTGTCTTAACTGCTCTGCTATCCCATATTTGGCAGCATTTCAGAAATGCTTCAGAGAACTACATTTTAAATTCATGCAGGTTTGCACAAATATAGCAACCTTGGAATTCTTCCCTGATGCTTTGGAGTTAGTTGTTAGCTTCTTCCTTTTACATGTGATGTAGTTAGCCATGTCTATAAAGCCTTCTTGAATGTATTGACAGCTTTCCAGCTCTTTTTCAACATAATGTGCAGAAAGAAAATTTGGAAGGAAGTCCCAACATTTAACATGTTAAATGTAATGAACTTTGAGCTATACTGTGTATTGCATCTCAGGAACATTTTTGAAATTTTGTGCCATGTCCCAGAGATATGCTGATGTAACATTTCTCTGTTTAAGTGAAATCATGAGAAATGTTACTTGGATTCCAGAGAAAACTTAGGTTTTTTTGTACCACAGACTATTTTAGGAATTTTAGTAACTAAGCTACAGGTTATTTAAGTAGAGGAAATTTTTTCCTGACCACTTAGTTGGGTATGTGTAAACATTTTTGTGTTTTTGTTTTTTTTGCCTGGGACATGTGAAAGTTCCCAGCCAGTGATGGAACCTGCACCACAGCAGGGACCCTAGCCACTGCAGTGACAATGCCAGATCCTTAACCCACTGTACTTACAAACATGTTAGAATTTGCTCATGACATTTTTTTTTCTTTTCCAGTTTTGTTTTTTAATTGTAAAATACATACAACATAAAATTTACCATCACAACCAGTTTTCAGTACATATGTTAGTGGTAGTACGTTCATATTGTACAACCATCACCATATCTATCTCCAGAACTAAAAACCAAAAACTTATACCCATAAAACAATAACTCCCCAGTCTCCCAACACCATAGCCCTTAACCACCACTGTACTTTTCTCTATGAATTTGACTACCTCAGAGTAGTCAGATATCCTGGAGTGTAATATCCTCAAGCTTCATTCGTGTTGTAAGCATGTATCAGAAGGACCTTATAGGGCATTGTATGTATATACTGCATTTTGCTTGTTTATTCATCTCTGAAGCTACAGGTGGGTTGTGTCCACCTTTTGGCTATTGTGAATAAAGCTGCTGTGAACAGTCTACGAGTAGCTCTTTGAAACTCAGCTTTCAGTTTTGGGTATATAGGTAAAAGTGGACATGCTGGATCATGTGGTGATTCTATTTTTAATTTTTTGAGGAACCTCCATACTGTTCCACAGCAGCTGTACCACTGAACATTCCCACTAACAGTTTGCAAGGCTCTGTCCTCTTCAACACTTATTTCCTGTTGTTGTTGTTTTCCTTTTTGATAGTAACCATCCTGTATGGGGGTAGGTTTATGGCTTTTTGTTTGTTTGCATTTTGCTAGTGCTTAGTGATGTTGAACCTTTTTTCTTACTCATAACCCTTTTTTTTTTTTGGCTTCCCCATGGCACATGGAGTTCCTGGGCCAGGGATCAGAGCTGGGCCACAATTGCAGCAACACTGGATCCTTTAACCCTGCTGTACTGGGCTGGGGATCAGATCCGCATCCTGGTGCTGTGGAGATATTACCAGTCCCTTTGCACCAGAGCAGGAACTCTCTGACATTTTAACATCAGGTCACTTTTAGCTCTATGAGGGCTGGGACTGTGTTTACTTACCATGGTATCTTTATGAAGAGTATGTAGTAGGCACTCAGGTAGTAGTTAAATGTAATTCTTAATTGAATGCTGAGTTTTGTGTATTTAGTATTTCTCTTAGATTCAGATCATTTTTTGCCTTGGAACAGTTTGCTTTTTCAGTAGGCAGGTTATAGAGAAATTTCTCCTGGGATGTTTTGAAAATATATATAAAAGTAAAATGATCAAATGTAAAATGATGATTTTTGTAGTGTACAAAGGTAAGTCCCACTCAGATACAGGGCAGTACCACTACTTGCTGACATGCAAACCTTGATGGAGCATGATATGATCGAGTATGTTTGTCAAGCTGTTTCAGTGGCCTCTAATAAAGAGTCCCCAAATATCATTGACATGGGATAGAAGTTTATTTCATGCAAGAAATAGTAGAAGCAATCCAAGGCCACACTACTACACAATTGTCAGGGATTGAAGTTCTAACACTGTAGCTATGCTTTTCCTATGGTTGACTCCTGCCTCAGTCCAGATGGTTGTTAGAGGTGTACCATGACATCTACATTTCATAGCAGGATGGAGGAAGGGCCAAGGAAGAGTATATTTCTTTAGTATGCTACCTAAAGGTTGGAGTGCAGTACTTTCATTCAGCTCTAGGGAATACAGTATCTTAGTCATATGACATTGTGCTCAGCTAAATGTCAGATATTATTACTAAGGAGTATGTAGAAAATGGATATTGTGAGGCAAGTGGCAGTCTCTGCCATAGAGTGTGTGGAATTTGAAGTGATTCTGGGTTCTGTCACTTTCTAATTTAGACATGTAACCAGTCTGCTAGTATAGCCAAATGAACACAATAATGTCATAGGGATGATGATGAGGATTAAATGAGAAGATACAAATAAACTGTATTTCATATATATTTATAAAATCACTCAGTGAATTTATGGGAGTTGCCTTAGTGGCTCAGTAGTTATGAACTCAGCTAGTATCCATGAGGATGCGGGTTAGATCCCTAGCCTTGCTCAGGGGGCTGAGGATCTGGCATGGCCATGACCTGTGGTGTAGGCAGCAGAGGAGGCTCGGATCTGACCTTGCAGTGGCTCTGATGTAGGCCGCCAGATAACAGCTCAGATTAGACCCCTAGGCTGGGAACTTCCATATACTGTGGGTGCGGCCCTAAGAACAGAAAAATAAATTAAAAAGTGAATTTATTTTCTTGTCTAAATTCCTTTCAATATCTTTTAGGGATAGTAGAAAAAAGTACAGAAATCAGAAAACTTGAATCTTGAACCTATTACTGTGATATCTTGGGCAGGTCATTCCTTTAAAATGGGATAAGATGTATCTTTGTTCCTCACATAATTACCTGCAGACTAAATGAGAAAATATATGTGGCAAGTGTTGTGTCAGCTATAAATGGAGAATGTTTTTAACCCCACCTTTATGCATTGTTTTTGCCTTTGTCCTATGTATGTTTCTTTGTATGAAGGAGGGGAGTGCATAGGCACTTGTTTATATATTAAAAAGTGTTGCCTTTCCTTACTTTTATTGTCTTTTCTGTGTCTTTGTAAACACTTAGTGTTTTACTGTTTTTCTTCAGTCTTTTGATTAAGGGACCATATTGATTTTGGATTAGAAAATGGTTATCTCCTTGGAGTTCCCGTCCTGGCTCAGTGGTTAACGAATCTGACTAGGAACCATGAGGCTGCAGGTTCGATCCCTGGCCTCACTCAGTGGGTTAAGCATCGGCGTTGCTGTGAGCTGTGGTGTAGGTCGCAGGTGCGGCTCGGATCCCACACTGCTGTAGCTCTGGTGTAGGCCGGCGGCTATAGCTCTGATTAGACCCCTAGCCTGGGAACCTCTATATGCTGTGGGTGCGGCCCTAGAAAAGACCAAAAAAAAAAAAAGAAAGAAAGAAAAAAAAAGATTATCTCATTTTTCACCCAATTTCATGTATATTGCTTCTTAATAAAAGGTTATCATAGATGAAAAACGTATAAGGAGAGAGAGTATGAGTGAAAGTGTAGTGGGAACTTTTGAAAGTTAGATATTTGCTGCTTTCGAGGCATACTCTTTCAAGAATAATCTGTCACTGTAAAGTCAACTTGGATTAATATGTAGCCTTCGGAGTTCCCTTTGTGGCTCAGTGGAAATGAATCCGACTAGAATCTGTGAGGACACAGGTTCAATCCCTGGCTCAGTGGGTTGGGGATCCGGCATTGCCGTGAACTGAGGTGTAGGTCTTAGAGGCCGATCAGATCTGGTGTTGCTGTGACTGGTGTAGGCTGGCAGCTGTAGCTCTGATTTGACCCCTAACCTGGGAACCTCCATATGCTGCAGGTATTGCCCTAAAAAGAAACAAACAAACAAACCCCACTAATCTTCTGCTCCTATTTTCATAGCATTGTAGTCTACCTTAAAGTTAATGTGGCAAAGAAAATAGTGATACTGTTTTTAGTGGCATCTTAGCCAAAGGATGAGATTGTAGAGGAAATCTCAAAGGGACATTCTTTTGTGATCACTTATCGATGAATGTTATTAGTTGGTAATGGGTTAACTGGACTATTCGTTGGTTGTTTCTGAGACTCTTCTGAGATTTTCATTTTATCACTCATTTTCTGTATCTTTAATCCCCCCCCCCCATAGAGGTGTTTCTTCTCTTTCTCTGATCATTAATGCTTTTGTCCTTCTACCTCTTAAGCCAATATAGGCACATAATGTGATTTAAAAGGAGACTGTTGGGGACTTAGAATCAGAAAATCTCTTGAAATCCAGGCCGAAATTAGTATTGTTTGGTTAAAAAAAATTTTTTTGTCTTTTTTTTAGGGCCTCATTCGCGGTATATGTATGTTCCCAGGGGCTAGGGGTTACATCAGAGCTACAGGTGCTGCCCTACATCACAGCCACAGCAATGCAGGATATGAGCCGTGCCTGCGACCTGTACCACAGCTCATGGCAATGCCAGATCCTTAACCCACTGAGTGAGGCCAGGAATCAAACCTGCATCCTTACGGATACTAGTCGGTTGCATTACCACTGAGCCACACCAGGAACTCTTAACTCCATTTCTTTTTTTTTTTGTCTTTTTTGTTGTTGTTGTTATCGTTGTTGTTGTTGCTGCTATTTCTTGGGCCGCTCCCGCGGCATATGGAGGTTCCCAGGCTAGGGGTTGAATGGGAGCTGTAGCCACCGGCCTACGCCAGAGCCACAGCAACGCGGGATCCGAGCCGCGTCTGCAACCTACACCACAGCTCATGGCAACCCCGGATCGTTAACCCACTGAGCAAGGGCAGGGACCGAACCCGCAACCTCATGGTTCCTAGTCAGATTCGTTAACCACTGCGCCACGACGGGAACTCCGCCCATTTCTTAATCTTAATGTAATACCTGAGGCTTAATTGAAATAGCATATATAAAAGTGTTCAGTAAATTAGTTTTTTTTAATGATTTTTATTTTTTCCATTATAGCTGGTTTACAGTGTTCTGTCAATTTTCTACTATACAGCAAAGTGACACGATCACACATACATATATACATTCTTTATCTCACATTATCCTCCATCATGTTCCATCATAAGTGACTGGATACAGTTCCCAGTGCTATACAGCAGGATCTCATTGTTTATCCATTGTAAAGGCAATAGTTTGCATCTGTTAACCCCAGATTCCCAGTCCATCCCACTCCCTCCTCCTGGCAACCACAAGTCTGTTCTTCAAGTCCATGAGTTTCTTTTCTGTGGAAAGGTTCATTTGTGTCCTATATTAGGTTCCAGATATAAGTGATAGCATATGGTATTTGTCTTTCTCTTTCTGACTTACTTCACTTAGTATGAGAGTCTCTAGTTGCATCCATGGTGCTGCACGTGGCATTATTGTGTTCTTTTTTATGGCTGGGTCATATATATACCACATCTTCTTAATCCATTCATCTGTAGATGGACATATAGGTTGTTTCCATGTCTTGGCTATTGTGAATAGTGCTGCAGTGAACATATGGGTGTATGTATCTTTTTCAAGGAAATTTTTGTCTAGATATATGCACAAGAGTGGGATAGCTGGGTCATATGGTAGTTCTATGTTTAGTTTTCTGAGGTACCTCCATACTGTTTTCCATAGTGGTTGTACTAATGTTCAGTAAATTAGGCCAGTATTCAGAGTTTGTCATTCAAAGTCATGCCGTTCAAAGGCTTCAGATATTATGCTTCTGTTGTATATCACATACACTTTGAAACATTTGACCCTTGCATAACATGGGTTGGAATTGTGCAAATCCACTGATCCACTGAATTTTTTTTTCCCTTTTCTTTTTTAAGACTGTGCTTGAGACATATGGAAGTTCCCAGGGTAGGGGTTGAATCAGAGATGCAGCTGCTGGCCTATGCCACAGCCATAGCCATGCCAGCCCTGAGCTGTGTCTGTGACCTGCACCACAGCTCATGGCAATGCCAGATCCTTAACCCACTGAGTGTGGCCAGGGATCGAAGCCACAACCTCATGGTTCCTAGTCAGATTCGTTTCTGCTGTGCCATGATGAGAACTCCCACAGAATTTTTTTCATTAATTACATTCTGTAGTACACCTCAGACTGTAGTTGACTGAATCCACAAATGCAGAACCGAGGATGTGGAGGGCTGACTCTTAAGTTATATGGGAATTTTAGACTGCCCAGAGGATTGGTCCCCCTTAACCTCTGCTTGTTCAGGGATCATCTATGTCTACGTGTGTGTATGTGTTTGTATATATGTTGCAGGAAGGGGGGGTCCCTTCCAGGGCTGGAGAATGGGCTCTTGTCAAACAAGAATTAGGGTGAATTGTCTGAGGAGACGCATGTGCTGACAAAGCAAGGGATTTTATTGGGAAGGGGTGCCTAGTCAGAGACCAACAGGGTAAGGGAACCCAGGAGAACTGCTCTCTCTGCCCTGTAGCTTGCAGTCTCTGGTTTTATGAGAATAAGGTTAGTTTCTGGATTGTCTCTGTCCAGTCGTCTTGCTCAATCTGTATTTGGTCTGGCCAAGGGTCCTTTCAGCCAAGATGGAGTCCAGTGCCAAGGATCCTGGGAGACTGGTTGTCTCCCTCCTATTGGCCTCTCCCAAATCCTCCTGGTTAGTCTTTAGGACAGCACCCTGTTCCTGATGTAAGACAACTCATGCAAGCAGCTATTATCATGCCTGGCCAAGATGGACACTTTTTACTCAGTGATCCCCTAACAAATGTGTTGGGGAGAGGGGAAGGGAAGGAGGGAGGGAGGGAAAGGGAGAAATTAACTTTAAGGAAGTGGTTAATGTGGGGCTGACAATTCTGAAATCTGTAGGGTAGTCCAGTAGGCTGCAAACTCAGGGAGTATCTCTATGCTATGAGTCTTCTACCTCAAGTCCTTCTTCTCATTTTATCTCCTTTATTCACAGTTAATCTGTCATGGTAACATGTAGACTAGTGTCTGACCAAACAGTTGGGTACCATTGCCTAGCCAAGCTAATACATAAAATGTTACCATCTCAATGGAAGGTCCAGGTGTTGAAACTATGTGAATAAAAATATTCATTTTTTTACTTGCTCAACTGAGGCAACAGTGAGTTCCATTTAGTTATGGATGCCCATTGAAATAGGATCTGAAATTCAGTTGAAAACTCCTGGTTGGAAAAATATATTTAGTAAGTCAATGATAGTAGTTGAATCTGGGCTTACAGAGAAAAAAGACTCAGGTTTAAGAATAAGCCCGGGGCATTATGTACAGCAGGAGAGCTGCTGGGAGAAAAGAGTTAACAGAAAATAATACTGAAGGAGTGCCTATTTATACATTTTTATGTTTCTCTACAAACTCAATCCAGCTCCTATATTTTACAACCAAGACAGAGTGATATCGCTGAAAGGACATATGTAGTAATTGCCAAATGGAGTAAATTCTATTTTTATAATATATATATATATAAATGTGTATTTTATATGTATCTTTTTCTTCCTAATATTCTTTTGATTCTGAGTTCATATGGTATATCTTATCTGAAATAAAGAGTCTTTCTAGTAGTAAGAGAGGCTCTTGATATCAGATGGCAGATTGTGATTTTGATTTTTCCCTACTGGAATCATTATTGGAAAGGGACTCACAAGAAAAATGGATGTGAAGTTTACATGGGAAAACTATCTCTAATATAGAATTAAATTTTATCAATTTTTCTATTTCAGATAGGCTAGTTTAGTAGTTTATGAGTAGTATCTGATATTTATACATCATATTCCTTGATACTTCGAGGGAAATAAAGATGAGATTTAGTAGATCTGATTTTATATTTTAGGGGGAAATGTGTAGAGAATATTTGCAAGTGCTGTATTTATATTGTTACATTATTGGGTAGCAAAGCCCACTTTACTAATTGTCTGCAGGAATGGGGAGGAATTTTACAGGGGACTCTTGCCTGTCTTTAAAATAGTGAATGTGGAGTTCCTGTCGTGGCTCAGGGGAAACGAATCTGATGAGTATCCATGAGGATGTAGGTTCGATTCCTGGCCTCGCTCAGTGGGTTAAAGATCCGGCATTGCTGTGAGCTGTGGTGTAGGTCGAAGACGAGCTCAGATCTGTGGCTGTTGGCTGGTGGCTGACGCAGCTCGGATCTGTGGCTGGTGGCTGTATCTCTGATTCAGCCCCTAGTCTGGGGATCTCCATATGCTTTGGGTGTGGCCCTAGGCAAAAAAACAAAAAGTGGATATGATTTGAACTTCAGGACTGTCATTTTATTGGCATACTTTGGGCTCCTAGGTTGTGTAGATTTACTGTTACACTTCTGACTTCTTATCACCTTTTTTTGTCTGTTCCTTGATGTTAACAGATTGGAATAAAACAAAAGTAGATGTTTTGATTTCTTTTTTTTTTTGTCTTTTTGCTATTTCTTGGGCCGCTCCCACGGCATATGGAGGTTCCCAGGCTCAGGGTTGAATTGGAGCTGTAGCCACCGGCCTACACCAGAGCCATAGCAACGCGGGATCCGAGCCGCGTCTGCGACCTACACCACAGCTCATGGCAACGCCGGATCCTTAACCCACTGAACAAGGGCAGGGACTGAACCTGCAACCTCATGGTTCCTAGTCGGATTCTTTAACCACTGCGCCACGACGGGAACTCCAAAAGTAGATGTTTTAAAATAAAAGTTAGGGGAGGAGACACCAGCCTATTGGTCTTTGCCTGGCTTATAGGAATGTATTGGTGGCCTCTCACAGGCCAGGAGGGCCATGGGGTGGAGGTGGTAGGGGACTTGAAACCTCTCTTTGTGGTATTGTTAGATGTGAATCCTAAAGGAACAGCCTGGAAAAGGCAAATGGCCATTTCATACAGCAGCATCCTTAGAGACGAGGGTAGGTCAGCCATTCATCCTTCTGAGGAAACCGTGTACCATTGGGCAGAAAGAGGTTGTGCCCTTTCACTCCCTAACAATAAACTGGTCTCTAGAGATCACTAAAATTATAGTGTGGATTGAAAAATCTAGGCAGGTGTCACTTGAAGATACCGACACCAATGGAACAGTAAACTGAGGATTGTTAGGCACACTTTCCTTTTATAAACTGGTGATGTCATTTGCTTAGTGCATAGGAAAAATGAGTTGCAACACAACCTCTACAAATCTTTATAGGAAAAGCAAGGCATAAAACAAATCTTTTGAAGATGATAAAGAAAATGTTTTCTACATGATCGAACATGAAAATCATGACAAGGTGAGAGCCCCCATGTTGCCTGCCACTTAGGGGGGCTTTGAGCAACCACAACCATTGACACCTTCAACATAGTCTTTACCTCTTTCATAGAGTGTTCTGCAGGGTGAGAGCCTTCCTCTATCTATTTTCAGATTTGTAGGTGCAGACATGCCCCACGAGAGATCAGAGGTGGGGCTGAGAACTGGGCAAGATGGATACGCTCATGCATTATCTCTCAGGAGTTGCTGTACAGCAGTGAGATTGCTGCTCTGGAGTATTTTTATTTTCTGTTATAGAATCGCTGAGAACACCATGTTGTGTTACTCTTGCTGCATGGGCATTTTCCTGAAAGCTCACATTCCATAAGCACTTCCCAGTTCCCATACTGATTACTTTTTCTCCCCATCCTGATTTCTGTTGGAGCCACAACTGCCCTAGTAATGCAGTGCAATTTCATGCAGTGAAATCGATCATATGAACAGATGATGGTCAAGAACGAAGTGTCAGTGGAGGCACAGAGATGGTGGCTTTGGAATATTGCAAGTCAATGACAGGGTGTGTCAAAACCAGCCCAATTGTTAACATTTTAAAGGGCATTTTTGTAGCTTCCTTCTCAAGGGAAACGGGATCTCTACATTATTAGGTACTCTGGTGTGACTTGTGAGCTTTTCCTTCTGAGTGAGACTCTTTCCACTGGCCTAGAAGGCCCTATAAGGTCACATTCCATGTTCCTAGGGTGTAAATTGAGTTATTACTTTGTCTAGCCTAGGGTATGTTCTTGAGGACAACTGTGGAACAAGGGCGCAGAGAGCCAGGAGGCTCTGGGCATCAGCAATCCTCTTTGCTAGTTACTTGGGTCTCTCCCTAATGCATTGCCACAGCTGAGAGCTCCTTTCTCCTTTGCTTTTTTACAGCTCCAAGCCCCTTTCTAGTGCGTATTCCACATTCCTTTACTCCCTTGCCTGCTTTCTAGTGACTGATACCTTTGAGACCTTAGTTCTTGGATAGTCAGGACAAGCTAAGGTTTTGAGGGAGGGGTGGTGTGGTGTGTGTTTGTATGTGTATGTTATGTGGTAGTGCCCCATAACCTGGTTATACTCTGTGCGTCTGTGGAGCAGGCATTTCTGGCTGAGACTTGGAAAGCATGTGAATGGTATAAGAGGGACCAGTTTCAGCTGCTAAAGTGCTGGAAGCCATCCATCTCTATGGCCATTGCTTCCTCTAGTCCTCACCCTTGTTTCCCATTGTCATTTGGAATAATACTGTTTTTGTTGAAATCACCAATTAAGCTTGTTATTAAAACTTATCATGAAAATGATTTTCAGCAGTTGCTTGCTCATGATATAAACTCTTGAGAAGCAGCACCCTTTTTTGGCATTCTAGTAAACAAGCTGTGTTTGTTTTAAAAATTAAAAATAGAATAAAAACACTGAGTAAGAGCATGCTGTCTCCTGACTGAAATAAACAATTTTTTGTGAATGAACTTTGGCATTTAGTTTGGTTATTTAAAGTTTTTTTCCCCACATTCTCTGTGTACTTACTTAGTTGCTAGGTCAGTGACTTCAGTGTTGATGCTCATCAAGTAGTAAAGGTGCTACCATCTCACTTTTATTTTTTTATTTTCTCTTTTCTTTATTTTTTAATTTACCATCTCATTTTTAAACAAGCCTATAAATATGTTTATGATACATGTATGTACATATATATGTTTGTAATATACACATATACATATATATGAAATAAGGGAAGAAATTGAACAGTAACTACATATATGTGAATATGCACAATTTGTTGGAGATTGTAGTAGTGGAAAAGATGGGGATATTGGATTTCCCTATTTTTTATAGTTAGCATATAATCACAGTATTTATTTGCATGAAAGCAAAAAATTGACTAGATTTCTTGATTGATTTTGTATGTGTATCTTCTTTTCCATCTAGAGTTTACATTCAGGAGGAAATAATCCCGGAAAAGGAAAAACAGGCAGATCAAGATGTGTAGCTCTGTGGCTGCCAAGTTATGGTTTTTGACAGATCGTCGAATCAGGGAAGACTATCCCCAGAAAGAGATCTTACGAGCATTAAAGGCCAAATGTTGTGAAGAGGAACTGGACTTTAGGGCTGTGGTGATGGACGAGGTGGTGCTAACAATTGAGCAAGGAAACCTAGGTAAGTCTATAGTTGAATGAACCTACATGTTCTAGGAATAACTAGGGCAAATAATTTGTTAATAGCCTTAAGTATCTAATCTAAAAATCTAGTATATTTTATGGAAGAAATGGAAACGCCAGTATTTATTAAATAAACATCTATTGTATTATTTAGGAAGTAGTTGAGAATTAAAGTAAAAATTAAAGATAACCTAGTTTTCTTCCATTATTGTTGTCTTCTTGTTTTAAATGCCTTGTGCTTCTACAGAAATTTGTACCCTTTCAGGGTCCTTCTAGAAAATTAATCAAAAGCCATGTGTGATTCTTATTTTCTTTTTTCTTTATAAAATGCTTTATGCATATGGTGCATGATACTTTTTTTTTTTGAGTAATGGTGTCCTATGTCCTAATTTATTTTTATTGTTATTATTTTTTTTGCTTTTTAGGCTGTACTCACGGCATTTGGAGGTTCCCAGGCTAGGGGTCAAATTGGAGCTACAGTTGCTGGCCTACAACACAGCCACAGCAACACAGGATCTGAGCTGTGTCTGTGACCTACACCACAGCTCATGGCGATAGCAGAAAATATTTTGGAAATGTATAGAAATTTTTTAGGACTGACTTTCAGAAATCTTTGCATCTGTGCTTTGGAAGAGTTATGATTTGTTACAGCTAAAAGGTTATTTCTGTTCAGGAGTTATATGGTAACATGTTAAGTAGCATTTTAAATTAAGTTTTAGAAAATGCTTAGTTGTTTAGTGATAGTATTGGGTAAGGATATAAGACAAATACTTAATACATTCTAGATCACTTACTTGCTTTGTGGCCAGAATCATAATGAGGCCATATATTTAATTTCCTCACCAAGGAAATGGAAAAAGGTGGTACTGTGAGAATTAACAATAATGCAAAGTACAAATCTCCTCTTGTAGGGTAATTTCATTCATGGGCTATTTAATATCCAGCATCTATTGACTCATTAATAACATGATATCATGGATTTAAATAAGTAGAATCTTTTAGTAAACAATCACTCTGCTCTCTTAAACATTTTGGTTCCATTCTCAGTATCTTTTCAGCAGTTATTTTTCATTTTTCATTTTTTTATAGTTTATTGAAGTATATAGTTGATTTACAGTGTTGTAATTTCTACTGTATCAGCAATTATTTTTGCTTTAGAAATAACTGCTTTAGAAATGTTTCTAAGTTGTTTCACTCGAATTAATATTTTTTTCCTGCTCAAGCTAACTAGAAATAATTTAGAAATCAAATAACCTTAACCAGTAGAGAAATTAATTCCAGAGAGCATATTGCCAACAGTAGACTTTCAGAGACTTGGTTATCTGGCATAAGATGGGGCAGAAATCAATTAAGACTACCCATTATTCTAGAATGGGAATCTAATAATAATAATAATGATAATTCACATAGCGGTGAAACTGGTAATTAAGTAATTACTTTTATTCATTTGGGTCCTTAGTCTTATTGTGAAGATAGTAAAGCTTGGGAATCTGCTAGGTGCTGTCACAGAAAACTTTTTTAAAGAATGTAAGGCATTTGGAAATAGACGAGAATGGCCTTGTGAAAGCATTGGGATGAGGATGAGCTCGAATTCTTCCTTCAAAGCAAATAATGGAATTCAGGGGTTTTCCACTAATTAGGACTAACCTAACCATTAGAGTATAGTTTTACTGAAAGGAGTCATACTGCCAGGAGTTTGGTGGGAATTCATGTGACTGTAATGAAAAGAGCTTCAGCTTGAGAACTAGTTACATCTATTTGTCCTGGGTAATCTAATTTTTAAAACTAAACTGCAGTTGGTTAGACTGCTTGTCTTGTTTCATTTACCTACTGCTAAATTAAGCCTGTTGATAAATTCTCTTTTGGGCAAGTAGGAATAAAAATCAAAAGGCCTGCTCTATGTTTTCAGGGTGGCTTGAGATGTATATAAAATGCCCTGGTATGGTGTCTGACACATAGTAAATAATCAGTTAATTAAGAAACATGATATTCTTTTACTTCTTGTGCACAGTACTTTTGACAGTTGTGAAAATGGGTGATTTCATTTTAAAAATTTCTAGGGGCCACCTTTTTACTTTCTGGTATTTTCAATTTGAGTTGGTTAGTTTTTCTGTAGCATTTATAAGGAAAATCTTGCTTTAGACACATAGCTTCAGACTATAAACACCTGCTCTGCTTCTTAAAAACTGAGACAGTTTCAAATTTCAGTAAGTATCAGTTGAGTCTGTGTGCCTGCTAGTGCTGGGGGATATAGCTGTGAACAAGATAGTCCTGTTTCTGCTCTCGGGGAACTTTCTGCTTACTCTAGCTCTCAGTTTTCCTTTTGCAAAAGGGGAAAATGGATGGCAGAGAGTGCTTATGTGCCAGGCACTTTTTCACTAATGTTCACCATGCTAATCTTCACCACAACTTTATTAAGGAATTATTTCTACTATTCTCATTTTACAGATGAGGAACCTGAGGCACAGTAACTAGCCTGAAGTTACACAGTAGAGAGGGTGGTAGCAAGATTTGAATCTGTTTTTGTCTTCCTATCCCCTCATCATTGTCACCTTGCTATTTGAGGTCTAAATAAAACATTTCATGGAAAAACCATAATTTACTTTCCCTATAGTTTCCAGAATTCAGTATTTAGAGAGTTTTCCTCTTTATTATTCCATTGATCTGAATTAATATCAATATTTATTTAAAATTATGTAAATATAGTTATAAAAATAATAAGCTTATGTTTTATATATAGGTGTATAAATATGTAAATTTATTCTTATATTTACTTACAGCTGTATTGAGAAAATATCAGCTTCTCTTGGTTGCCAAAAGTTGGATAGAATAAATATTAACCTGGAGTTACTCTTTTTCAAAAGTGGACAGAGGGACTTGACATTTAAAGGCTATCACAAAGATATTTTGCTTCATCCCCCTCAGTCTACACTAGTCTGTTGCTGGAATACTGCAGTACATTTTTATGACTGACTTCATTAATAGTGGCTTAAATTACACACACATTTACCCATTTTTTTTCTGTACAGGGTTTTTTTTTTTTTTTTTTTTAAACCATTTTCATGTAGAGTACCATCTTGGGGGGAATAAAATGTAATAATTAGTTTAGATACAGTGTTTCATATTTGGAGAATAGCAAGAAAAACACTTAAAAAAAACAAGTTTTCATGCTAAATTAGCAAAATAGAATTACATCTTTTTGCTTCTGATATGGAGACCTTAGGCATCAAAGTTTGAGGGTAGAGAGCAGACTCTCAAACTAATAGTAGTAATATCCTTGAGAACTTGGGTTTGTTCCCTGGCCTCGATCAGTGGGTTAAGAATCTGGTGTTGCTGTGAGCTATAGTGTAGGTTTGGATGTGACATTGCTGTGACTGTGACCTGTACGTAGCCTGGGAAATTCCATATGCAACAAAAAAAGAAAAGACTGAAGTTCTCAAAATGTATTGCTAGTAACAGATAGTACATGTGTCATCAGCCTATCCAAACCCAACATTGTAAACTATGAGCCACTAACAATTACTAAGCATTTACTTTGTGTCAATTAAATACTTGACATGCATTTTTCAGAGTCCCCGTCGTGGCTCAGTGGTTAAAGAATCCGACTAGGAACCATGAGGTTGTGAGTTTGATCCCTGGCCTCGCTCAGTGGGTTAAGGATCTAGCATTGCCGTGAGATGTGGTGTAGGTCGCAGGCGCGGCTCGGATCCCACAGCCCTGATTTGACCCCTAGCCTGGGAATCTCCATATGCCGGTGGTGCGGCCCTAGAAAAGACCAACCCCCCCCCCAAAAAAAAACAAGACATGCGTTTTTCCTCATTATCCTCCTTAAACCTTTCAAGTAGGGCTAGCTTTTTGCCCTACTTGAGTATGGCAAAAAGAGTATGTGCTCCTCTTTTTTTGGGGTTTGTTACGTTTTGCTTTTGCTTTTTAGGGCCGCACCCATGGCATGTGGAAATTCCCTGACTAGGGGTCTAGTCATAACTACATCTGCAGGCCCATGCATCAGCCACAGCAACACCAGATCTGAGCCACACCTGTGACCTACACCATAGCTCATGGCAATGCCAGATCCTTAACCCACTGAACAAGGCCAGGGATCAAACCTGCATCCTCATGGATACCAGTCGGGCTCATTATTGCTGAGCCACAATGGGAATTTCCTTGCACTCCTCTTTTTGAATGAGTAAAAGAATGAATGGATAAATGAATGAGTCCTTTAAAGGTATAATAATCTGTTTATGACTTTTATGAAGTATTTTCTCCTAAGCCATTTTTTTCTGTCTACAAAAAAGGTGAAGAGAATGTGCTTAAACATGCCAAGCTTGAATGTCAGCATTTATAAAATTTAAGAATTATTTTAGCTAGTGACATCGCATTTCTCTACATTTGATATTCTGACCTCCTTTTGCCAATTTTTGGGGTAGAGTTTTATTTTTTAAGGTACTCAAAGCAGAAGTTGGCCAGTCATTTCCTTCAATAAAAGATACATAATCTGATTGCTTGTTTGCTTTCCTCATCTCTTTCTCCTTTCTTTGCCCCATTCTCTTTTTTGAAACACATGACTGTCAGCTGCAGGGCGGCAGTGCTCAGTAATAATGAGGTGCACTATTATAGTAGAATCTCTTTTGTTTCTTTCTGTACCACTGATGAGGGGCCTGGGAAAGGAATATTGGTTCCTCATCTTTCCCAAAAGAGGATACCACTGAAGAAAAAAACTTGTTGGTATCTGGGATTATTAGGTAAGGCTTGGAAACAAATTGGACAGGCAAAGGATTACTAAGGATGTTAAAGAGGCATCATAGAAAACATAAAATATATCTTGTTAGGAAGCAGCCAGGCAGATTAAAAACACATGTATCTTCTCAAAAAGAATGGATTCTTATACTATACTTGTTTTTTGATATTTGATAATTACTAGATGTATGAGTTCTAAGCCAGCCTTAATAAAACTTTGTAGTGTTTTGTATAACTCTTGGTACCCATTACCAATAGTCCTATTACCATCAAAATTTAGATAATTACTTATTATTTTGGGGCTTGGTTGAGAAACAAGCCAGTGATTTTTACAAAAAGGATATTTCTGATGTGAAGCAGATTGTTTGTGCTAAACATCAGTTCATGTTTATGTTGAACATCAGTTCTGTGTGACCTAAGCCCTCTTGCTCAAATCTTCTATTAATGTCCTAAAATAGATAAACTGGAACTAATACAAATAATTTGACTGCAGTAGTAACACTTGAAACATAAATGACAAAGGAAATGGGGCATTGGCAGAACAGTGAGTGGATTTTTGGTGAGAGAAAGAATGAGAAACCATTGAGAGAGAAGAGAAGTAGATAGATAAATCCTTTTTTTTTTTTTGTCTTTTTGCCATTTCTTGGGCTGCTCTCATGGCATATGGAGGTTCCTAGGCTAGGGGTCTAATCGGAGCTGTAGCTGCCGGCCTACGCCAGAGCCACACCAACGCAGGATCCAAGCTGAGTCTGCGACCTACACCACAGCTCACGGCAACGCAGGATCCTTAACCCACTGAGCAAGGCCATGGATCGAACCCGCCACCTCATGGTTCCTAGTCAGATTTGTTAACCACTGCGCCACGACGGGAACTCCCTCTTTTTTGCTTTTTAGGGCCTCACTCGTAGCATATGGAAGTTCCCAGGCTAGGGGATGAATCAGAGCTACACCTACTGGCCTGCACCACAGCCACAGCAACACCAGATCTGAGCCACATCTGCGACTTACACCACAGCTCACGGCAATGCCAGATCCTTAACCCACTGAGCAAGGCCAGGGAGCAAATGTGCATCCTCATGGATACTAGTCGGGCACCAAATATTTCTGTACCTGTGGCCAAAAAATAGGATATTGTTATATATCATTAAACATAGCACACCTAAGAAAATTAAACTCTTTAATGTCATCTAATATGTACTGTAGAATCAAATTGTCACAGTTAGTTCCAAAATATGCTTTTCAAGAATTCCCATCGTGGCTCAGCGGTAACCAAACTAGTATCCATGAGATTCCTGACTTCACTCAGTGGATTAAGGATAGGGCGTTGCTGTGAGCTGTGGTGTAGGTCACAGATGCAGGCGGCTTGGATCCTGTGTTGCTGTGGCTGTGGCATAGGCTGGCAGCTACAGCTCCGATTTGGCCTTTAGTTTGGAAACTTCCATATACTGCAGGTGCAGCCCTAAAAAGACAAAGAACAAAACAAAACAAAAAACAACCCTAAAACCAAAATAGCCTTTCCAGTTGGGCTGTGTAATACCAAGTCTAATTCTAGAACATTCTTTCCACCTTTATTTTTTTCAGTGACACTTTTTTTGAAGTGTTAGAGCAATTTAGTGTTTTATATCTTGGCTTTGTCTGGTGGTTTTTTGTGTGTGATATCTGTCTCCTAAAGCTTCCTCTGAGTTGGCTTGATCAGGTACAGGCTACCCATTTTGTACACACAATTACCTCTTAGGTAATGATACATACTTCATGGTACACCTAACTGGGAGGCCTGAAATGATAGTTTGTGCCATCATCAGTGATGATAAATTGGATCGCTGGGATAGATAGTGCCTGCATGTTCTTTACAAAAATCTATTTTTATCTTTTGCTTAGCAGTTCCCATCTTTGAATATGGTGATTTATGATATTTTTAATTAATATGAAATATTTTGTTGTGTTGTCATGTACCATATTTATCAAGTACAGAAATTCTTCTCATTAAGTTTTATTTTTCTTGCAAAAGAAAATAATTTAAGTAAGAATGTTTCTCTGTCCCAGTGAAATGTTAACAAAATTGTACATTTAGTTTTGAGACCCAAGCTTTGGTATATAGCTATTCCTCTATTTTATTGTATATTCACCTTTAATGGTTTTGGTTTCACTTCTGTGTATTTCAGGTCTTCGGATCAATGGAGAATTAATTACTGCCTACCCCCAGGTGGTGGTAGTTAGAGTACCAACCCCATGGGTGCAAAGTGATAGCGACATCACTGTTTTGCGCCATCTAGAGAAAATGGGATGCAGGTTGATGAACCGACCTCAAGCCATCCTGAACTGTGTTAATAAGTTCTGGACATTTCAAGAGTTGGCAGGTCATGGTGTTCCTCTGCCAGATACTTTCTCTTATGGTGAGTTAACTGGTAAGAATTTATAACCTTAGAGTTCCCATTATGGCTCAGTGGGTTAGGAACCCAACTAGTATCCATGAGGGTGTGGGTTTGATTCCGGGCCTCACTCAGTGAGTTAATGATCTGGTGTTGCCACAAGCTGCAGTGTAGGTCTGTGTTGCTGTGGCTGTGGTGTAGGCCGGCAGCTGCAGCTCTGATTTGAAACCCTGTAGCCTGGGAACTTCCATATGCCAAAAGTGAGGCCGTAAAAAGAGAAGAAAGTATTCATGGCCTAAATTTTAGAGCACCAGTAGTTTTGAAAGACATTCTAAACTAATAGAATTGTGTGATGTAAAGAAGTTTATAATCATGAAAGAACAAGGAGTGTCTTTCAGTTTTAACAATCTGGGCCAGAGAATTATTCTGCGTGTGGTATGGGTATAATGGACTTAGCAAACTTTTTCTGTAAAGAGTCAGGTATTAAATATTTGGGGCTTTCGAGGCCATAAGTTCTCTCTTGTGACCCCCAGTAAAGCGTTGTATTGAAAAGCTGCTGTAGACAAATCTTAAATAATGAAATGGCTGTTTCCCACTAAAACTATTACAAAAAAGAGTATGTGTCAAATCTGTCCTTAATTTGGCAACTCCTGAGGTAATAGAATCTGATATCTCTACAATTTCTGATTATCTTCATTACCATTTTCATGATAATGCTTCAAATGTTTTTTTATTTTTAAAGAAAATGCCACTACACTAGTATGCTTTTAGACCAGTGCTTCTAAAATCATCTGTCATAAAGGATCGTTTTTTAATTTTTAAAGAACATACTTGCTGTTGATCAATGCACATAAAGTACTATAAAAATACCAGAGCAATGCCAAATTGCTTTTTTATGCTTACTCTTAATAATGTATTTATCTGGACACATCAATAGCAAAAAAAAAAAAATGAACAGGAGGGGTTCCTGGACCACACTGCTTTAGCACTGCTGTAAACAATGCTCTGTTAATATATTTCCTGATATTCAAGTTATTCTATTTTGGAAAGGGTCAGACTTACAATATAAATCATTGTAGTTTTTCATAACAATTTTTTCAGATAAATGTCCAATGGAATGCTTGGAGAGTTAATGAGGATTTAAAAAGAAATTGCTGTCCTTTTCTTTTAATATTTTAAAGAAGGGAATTCCCCACGTTTGTATGACATATATGGATACAATTGCAGTTTTTAACAGTTGCACAAGAAGAGAAATATGAGTAGTTTGAGAGTTCTCTCTTCCTGATGCTTTTGATGTATTATAGCTTATTTCATCTATAATTTTTATAGTTCTATTTTTAAGAGAATGGAAAGGAAAAATATATTAACCAAATTAATGAACATTATCTAGGTTCTAATGGTGACGATTTAGAATTTGGAGGCTGGATCATCTTAATTTCTCTAAGCTACAAATTTATAATATTGCTTTTCCTCCCCTTTTTTGGCCACCACATGGCATATGGAGTTGTCAGGCCAAGGATCAGATCCGAGCCGCAGTTGGCAACCTAACCTGAAGCTGTGGGAACGCTGGATCCTTAACCCACTGGGCTTGGGATTGAACCTTGTCCCAGCACTCTCAGGATGCTGCTGATCCTGCTGAGCCACACCGGGAACTCCAAATATTACAGGTGTTTAATGAACTTTTCTAGTATATTTATTCTGTGTCGTCTTGCTGTTTTTTTACAACTACCATTTTTGCATGAGCTTTGCTTTTGTATCATTTGTTCCTAGGCAATAGGACAGAAAGAATAAGACATAACCCTTGGAAACTGATGGCTCACTGTAGAAATAACTGATATATAGTGGAGATAAGAAAAATTAATTTGTGTATTTGATGAGAGCAAGTGAATGTGTGTGTATGCATGCATGGAGCATCTTTTCACCTTTGGATGAGTCTTCTCAGTGACTCATTCTTATTTCTTAATCCAAGCCTAGAATTCTATATACTAAAGTAGATTTGGGGGCTTCTGTTATTCGCATGGTTGGGGAATAAGTAATAAAAATATGAAAAATGTTATAGAATTAGGATACTTTGTTTTAACTGAAAGATACTTAATTTCTTGGATATTAGAATACTTACACTTTAAAAGATGTGGTTGTTTTAAACTGATAGTTAACTGAACTTTCTTTCTCCAAGAAAAACAAAATTTAGCCATCAGGTTATCTCCCTTATCTTACTAACTTAGGGTAGAATTTATTACAAAACACCACTGTTACTGTTTCTAAATTTCTTCTTTGTTCAAACCAGGTGGTCATGAAAATTTTGCTAAAATGATTGATGAAGCAGAAGTACTGGAGTTCCCAATGGTTGTGAAGAATACACGAGGTCATAGAGGTGTGTATGAGCTGTTGTTACCATTCATAATATTGCAGTTTCTCTTGGGAGTTAATGAGAGTGATTATAATAGATATTTAAGAAGCTTAATTAGATCTTCCTTATATTTGCTCATGATTATTGACTAAACAGTCTTGTCAATTCAAATTTATACCTTTTCAGGAGTTCCCTTCATGGCTCAGTGATTAACGAACCCAACTAGGATCCATGAGGATGCAGGTTCAAGCCTTGGCCTCACTCAATGGTCAAGGATCTGGGATTGCCGTAAGCTGTGGTGTAGGTTGCAGATGTGGCTCGGATCCTGCGTTGCTGTGGCTGTGGCTGTGGTGTAGGCTGGCAGCTTATAGCTCTGATTTCGACCCCTAGTCTGGGAACCTCCATTTGCCCTGGGTGCAGTGCTAAAATAGCAAAAAGAAAAAAAAAATTTACACCTTCAATAGAATTGTTAGAGGGAAATTGCTGGGTGCCTAGTACTTCAGACTTATAGAAGGTACTGTGAATTGTTCAGTTTGACTATGATCAGTTTCTGTTCATTTAGTGGTTTTGCTAGAAATTTTAAGATGCTTTTTTTCTTTTTTGTCTTTTTGCCTTTTCTAGGGCCACTCCCGTGGCATATGGAGGTTCCCAGGCTGGGGTTGAATCGGAGCTGTACACCGGCCTACGCCAGAGCCATAGCAACACGGGATCCGAGCCGAGTCTGCAGTCTACACCACAGCTCATGGCAACACAGGATCCTTAACCCACTGAGCAAGGCCAGGGATCGAACCCACAACCTCATGGTTCCTAGTCGGATTCGTTAACCACTGAGTCACTGTGGGAACTCCTTAAGATGCATACTTAATGTGGACTGAATCTTAATATCCTTGTCTTCGTCTTCAACAATACAAGAACTTTAGATCACTAACTCTATCATCCCATCTTAGTTTATACAGTTTGAAGACAGTGTATAAAAATATCTTCATAAGTTCAGGCATAACATGATTCATAAATTCAGGTGCTACACAAGGTTTAGTGCCTTGACAGTGATAGCTGGATCGTGGTTCAGCTGGGACTTTGGATTGCATCGTGTCTAATTGGCTTCTCCACTGTGACATCCAAGAGGTCTCAGGGTTCCTACAGTGAATGCTCCAGTGAACAAAGACTCTATGTGAACTTTTATGACCTAGCCTCAGAAGTCAGTTACAGTTGCCTCTTCTGTATTCTGTGTTGAAGCAATTACAGTCCCTTCTGGATTCAAGGAATGGGCGATTGATTCCCCCCTCCTCTAGATAGGAACAATGTCAAAGGATTTATAACCATGTTGTTTTGTTTATTTGTTTGTTTTATTTTTTGGCTTTTTTTTAGGGCTGAACCCGTGGCATAGGGAAGTTCCTAGGCTTTAGATCCGCAGCCATAGCACCGTGGGATCTAATCCTTGTCTGCAACTTACACAACAGCTCATGGCAATGCCAGATCCATAACCCACTGATCAAGGCCAGGGACCAAACCCATGTCCTCATGGATACTAGTCAGGTTTGGTACCACTGAACTGCAATGGGAACGTTTTAAAAGGAAACCCTTCTAGTGGCACAAAGGTTGAAAAATAGCTCAGTGAAACAGGCCTGGGGAATTCAGAAATAAAACAAGAAACATATTGCTGTTTTACTGTGTTGTATCTTAGTATATTTTATTATAACAAATAAAATATTTCTATAACATTACATATTTGTTATATATTTATAATATATAATGTATAAAATATAAAAAAATATTACATATTTATAACATTAACTCAGAGAAATGTTTTGTTAAGTGAGGCTGGTATTATTGGCTAACCTGGAAGAATACCACCTCATAGTACATATCAAAATAAAGTCTAGATTCAGGGGCTTGAAGGGGTAATAGGAGATTAGTTACTAACTTTGTCTTTATACATGTTTTTACATTGTCTTGCTAATTATCATAACTCTATCACTTTGTTTAAAAAGTAATTGGTTTTTGGAATTCTCCGGTACAGCGGGTTAATGGGATCTGCCCAAGCTGATGCTGTGGCTCAGGTTCAGTCTGACCTGGGAACTTCCAATTGCTGTGGGTACAGCCAAAAAAAAAGTAATTGCTTCTGAAAGAGCACATTGGGACACAAAAAGATCCAGGTAATATGTATCAACTGCTCATGGTTTGATGAGTTACATACATTTTTTAATTCTTTTTCAATCACAGGCAAAGCTGTGTTCTTGGCTCGTGATAAACATCATTTGGCTGACCTAAGCCATCTTATTCGCCATGAAGCTCCGTACCTATTCCAGAAGTACATTAAAGAGTCTCATGGAAGGGATGTACGTGTCATTGTCGTGGGAGGCCGTGTGGTTGGCACCATGTTACGTTGTTCAACAGATGGGAGGATGCAAAGCAACTGCTCACTAGGTAAAGCAATGCAGGTGTCTTTCTGGGATATAAAGTAACGTTATTTAAGCTTGTTCAGTGAGTATTCGTGTATAACTCAGATCTTGAAAAATATCTTTAACATGTAAATATGATTAATAGGCTTACCATGAATATAATAAATATTAGAGTTGTTTTTCTAGTAGTGAAGTTGGATTTCTTTGAATCTTAAATTTGCTTTCAACCAGGCCTGAATTTGTAACCCAATTCACATATGTATGAAATGTCTATCAGATTCCCTCTTTGGTAATAGATATTATTTTGTGTATAATTGGGAGCTGTGTTCTAACCATTTTACCTAACCCATTGGTCCAAAGAATCTTGCTGATTTTGACTCGCTTAAATGTGTATCTTCTGAGAGCTCTTATTGGTGAAGCGCCTCAGAGTTTTTTCTTCTGTATTTCACTTTCTTAATAATCTTACCTAGCTCTTGGCTTTAAATGCCATCTATATGTTATTTTCAAATTTCTTTCTTCCATGTAGGCTTTTCTTCCTGAAAAACTCAAGACTCTACCTACACTCAGCCAGCTATAGTGTTTATGCAAAAGTTGCATGTTATTGCAAGTAAGATAGGCTTTGGTGAAAGTTCTTCAGAAATAATAGCACACTGAAAAGTTGTCAATTTATTGAGAGACTGGGTTGGAAGGGGACTCCCTAATGAAAGAAACTTCGACTTCAAAATCCCAGTTTTACACTAGAATAACACCTTTGTTTTTGTGACTAATTAAAGGGTTAGCCAGCTTTAGTTTACTCAAAATTTATTATTTTGTTCTTATCTTGTTTCTCAGGTGGTGTGGGGATGATGTGCTCATTGAGTGAACAAGGGAAGCAGCTGGCTATCCAGGTGTCTAACATCCTGGGAATGGATGTATGTGGCATTGACCTGTTGATGAAAGACGACGGCTCCTTCTGTGTCTGCGAGGCCAATGCAAATGTAGGTTTCATCGCCTTTGATAAGGCTTGTAATCTAGATGTAGCTGGTATCATAGCGGACTATGCCGCCTCCCTTCTGCCCTCTGGCCGGCTCACCCGGCGTATGTCCCTGCTCTCCGTGGTGTCCACGGCCAGTGAGACTAGTGAGCCGGAGCTGGGTCCCCCAGCCAGCACTGCTGTCGACAACATGAGCGCAAGTTCCAGCTCTGTCGACAGTGACCCAGAAACCACGGAGCGAGAGCTGCTCACCAAGCTCCCAGGGGGCCTATTCAACATGAACCAACTGCTAGCCAATGAAATCAAACTCCTGGTGGAGTGATTCCACCAGTAAATAATTAACCAACAAAAACCCTTGTAAAACTTTCTTTTTCTTCCTTTTTTTATTCTTTTTTCTTTTTTCTTTTTTTAACCAACTTGCAATGCTGTTCATGGAAGATGCTCAGGAAGATGAGAAAAAATTGAGTAGGACTAGTTAAAGAAGGGGGAGATAGACAAGACCGCTCTTAAGGTGATACTGACCTTAATTTACAAATCCTACAGAGAGAGGCAGAAGAGGTGAGATAGAGAAAAATTTCAGGCTTTCATAGTTACCTTTTTAAATTACTCAATGTGTAGGTTCTCAGGCCATGAAGAACTTTTTTTCATGGTCCCTTGCTTTGTTTTTGTACAATTGGTAGCATAACTTCACATTGTGTTATAATGGGTGAGGAAAACATTACCTAAATTACAGTTTTTTATACAAATCTAAAAATTCTGTCTATACTCTATTAACTAGCAGCTTTATTTCATAGTTTATGAAATCTTGAGGGATGCTTACTGATTTTTTTTTTTCCCTTGATTTGGATGGGAGGGCAATGTGAATGTGACCCAATAAAGGATTTTTAATGACAAAATTGGCATGTTTGCATGATAAAAGGGAAATGAACAGTATTGCAATGTCTGGCACACAAAATAACATTTACTCCATTGTAGATAAAATTGCACTAGTTTAAAATATGTGCATTGACTTGTATTTGTGTTTTAGTTTTTTTTGAAAGATATATGCTGTTATGTTACTTTTTTTTTTAATACATGCTAGTCTTAACATTCCCTGATCTATGCCTGCATCTTTAACAATGGCCAAAGTGAAGAAAATGCTACCTTTTTTGTTAACAAGACACTGACTTGAAACATGTGCATTTAAAGCCTTTTATTTTTCCTTTTCTCTTTTGGTGGTTGGGCATTTAAAGAATAAGGACAAGGAAAAATATTTTTAAGGGGCCAAATCAAGGGCCTATAAGTATAAAGCTGAAGTGATTTCTAATACCAGCGTTATATATTTGCATTTTTCACATTTAATGAGGGAGCGCACATGCGCGTGCATGTGTGTGTGTGTGTGTGTGTGTGTGTGTGTGTGTGTACACTCGCCTGTGTGTACACATGCATGTGTATATGTTTTGCTTTTTGTTTACACCAACCAATCAAAAAGGATAGGTGGAAAGAAAATCTATGATGGGAAAGTTTTTTTCTTACTGTACTCCACTGGGTAGACATACTATCCAAAGGTACCCATACATACCTAAAGGCATAAGGAGAGTAGATGCTTCTTAGGCTTTTGTGTATATGTATGTCTTTTGGTTTTTCCTTTGGTTCTAGACTGTTCATTGTTTGGTTTATTCAAGGCTACATGCTTTTCTGCAGTGCTTCTTGCTGTACATTTTCTCCTGTTACACATAGGTTTTGCGGTGGGGTGGGGTGGACTGAACATTTTTGTTTGGGAAGGTATTGGGTCTCTTATAGCCCTACTCTCAAGCCTTCAGTACTCTCCACTCTTTATTTCTTTGTTTCTCAATTTATTAAAGCCCCAAGACTGCATATATGAGCCTTTAAACATAGGTAAAGCTATCACAGTGAATGGTTTGGAAGGTGTGTTAAGAAATCGAGATGCTCCAGAGTTCATCATAATTTTTCTAAACAGCAAGTTCCATCTCCCTCCAATCCTCTGAAGCTTTTACCCGAGTCCTTTCTTGCCTCTTCAGTGCTTTTTTTCCCTTCAGATGGACCTTAAACATAATTTCTTGGACACTACTAGAGAGACTTTGAGGCAGTAGTTAAAAATCAGTATTAACCAGCTCTAACAGAGGTTTGATCATGCTTACTTGTACAGTTTTCCCCCATTTAAAAAAGGAATGTAATAAAATTTGTTTTTTCCATAGAATTAAATAATATTAAAATTGAGTGAAAGGTTGATTGTTGACAAATAGAATAGTACCTCTAATCTGTGCAGTGTCTCATTTCACCTTAGAAAAATATACGTAAGAGTTTCTAATTTATTTTAGGATATTCTAATCTGATCTAAAAGAATTTGACTTGTACAGGGTTATTATGGGACGTATTGTGGAATATCATAAGTACCTCTGACTCACTTGGTACTTGCTGAATGACCATGCTTTGGAAGATTCACACTATTTGGGATAGAGAAATAAACAAGGAAGAAAGAACTGGTTAATTAAATCATCATTCGTATGTGTTTAGAGACCATCTGGTTGTCACGTAGATTATGATACATGTACTTTGCATAGTTACATATCACATATATATAGATTAATGAATTTTAAAACACGGCACACCTCCATTTGAAAATCTCAAGCAAGGTTTGTGTTGAGTGGGATAAGGCACCAGGAAAAATGTAGGTAGCCTTTTAAAAAGTTATCGAATTAACCAAATAATTATAAGAAGTATCTGAGATTATTTCATCTTTAGTTTTACTCACTATCCATCTTTTGTGCATTCTTACTATATGAAAACAGTTAGCAACCTATTTCTGGATCATACGCTCATGTTAGAATCAAAAAGGCAGGAACGGTCATCTTAAGCCTTTAAAAACATGACTATCCTCTTGAATTCCCTCAAAGTAAGGTAAAGAATATGAACGAATCATACTGGAAGAACCCAAATTAAACAGCCCAGGTATTTAAATGAAAGTTAAATATATTTTCATATTGTTTAATAACTTTTGTATAATCTTTATTGCTATTATGAGAGGTAAAAATGTGTATTTATCAAATATGTATAAATGTTGTCATGCCAAAATCTGAATTATTGTAAAACTATTTTGTGTTGTTACAATTGTAATTCTGAATTGTATTTAAAAGTAATTCTTTCTGATACTGTTTTTCTGTCACCCATGATGAAAAGTGGACTATGTATACACAAACACACAAATATGAACTATTGCATTTAAATTTTTTAATAGTTATTTTCTTTTGATTGGTCATTTTTGCTGACTTTAACTCCACTGAACTTTGAAATGTTTCTGTATATGCTGTCAATTACGAAAATGCCCTGGGTCAACATTCAAGAGACTTGGCTTTCATGAAGCACTTTGTCAGACTTTGGAGAAGGTACTGAAGGCATTGAAAGAAGTAATTTGGCTGTCAAGATCATCTCTTCTTTTTCTCAAGAAGAAAACAATGGAAAAAGAAATTCTCTTCATTCAGTGAATCCCTAGTTTGGGGTCTGGGGAGCTTAGAGACACTGTGAAATCAAATCTTGTGTTACATTTTTCTTCTGGCTCACTCTTTTTGAGAAGGTTTATGGGCTATATGGCTGGTGAGACACGATCCCCTCCTAAGAAAATGTAGGTGCTCAGACAGGTAACCTCTGCTGCTACTGTTTTTATTTGTTTGTTTGTTTGTTTAATTTCTTTTAAAATTTGTTTTTGTTGTACTAGGATGTTTTAAAATGTAATATATTGCAGGATTTATAACAAGGTTCACTGCTTTCTTTCTTTTTTTTCTTAAAAAACAAAAAGTTTCATTTAAGATACATTTAGGCGCCTTTGAAGCTTCGATTTTGGAATGTTTCAGTAGTGGAAAGAAATCTGCTGTTGGAATCTTCTAGTCTTCCAGGTTTAATTTGAAATGTTTTTAGTTTTGTTTTGGATTTTTGTGTGGTATTTTATTTCCTTTATACCAATGGCCTTTTGCCATGCTGTTTTTCGGGTGGCTGCCTAACTCTAGTGAAAATTCTTTCTATATTAACGAAAATGTGGTGTTTTAAATTCCTTAATGTTTTGCATTTTTTAATTTGTTTTTAAAGAAATATTCTAACTGCTTGCACTATTACTGTTCTTTGCCAGCCTTTTCAGGAGCCAAAAAAACAAAAACAAACAAACAAAAAAATACCCAGAGAAAAAACTTTCCTTCTTCCCCCTTCCTGATGATGAGTGAGAAGTATTGAGAACTTTCGGGGTCAGTGCCCTTCTAAACTCCCCTTCCCCCAATAATGCAGCTGTAGAATGAATGGTAAATGCAGCGGTTTGGATTCAGGCACAGCCCCCGCCTGTTGGCAGGTAATTTGATTCTTTCTCCTTTTTTTTAATCACAAGGCTAACTTTACTTTCTTTTAAAAATTTATTTTCTTGATGTACTTTGAAGGCACTCATGGGTTTGTAATAATTTTAATTTCAAAAAGCAATATATAAATATATGTAACAAATAATTTTGATTATAGAAGAACTTTGGGGGTAAATTTTGAATTGGTTGGGATGAACTCAGGACTGTCTTTTGGGATTTGCTTTAGTCATTTAGACCTCTCCATTCCTTGCATATATGTCTGTAGTATTTCAGAGTGTGACTTTTTTGGGTTTGTTTTTGTTTTGGGTTTGTTTGTTTCTTCCATTGTGCTATTCTGGCTTAAGCTTTTTCAGGGGTTGGTGTTCCGAATACACAGTGAGCTCACAGTATAAAGACATCAATTAGGAGTTGACAGGTATGGAAAACTAGCCTTTTGAAAAGGTAAAATTAGGTTCTAGGTTATATATAAGGTAAAAATCCACCATAGCTTTCAGTTTACTTTAGTGGTTCTCTTTCTGTGATTTCACTATAAGAATGAAAGGGAATGATGAGCCAAAGATAGAAGAAAACAGTTCGGTTATTTTAGGAGCAGTGTGATTTTAGAACTAATCACTTTAGCATTTCTGAGACACTAGTTCTAACAAAGAGGTAGATGTCAGCAGTTTGAGCAGTAGGATAATGGTTTAAACATTCAAAAGTTAACAGGCTTGAGCAGATTGAAGAGTGTTTGTGAAGCACAAGATCATGAAGCCGATTAACCAAGAACAAATTTAGTAGCAGGAATAAGAATACAAATAATCCATTTTAATAGCCTTCCTGTTAGTTAATATACTATCACCTCCTGTGTACCCCAGTCCACTTACCCTTTTTCCTCCTTTTCCCTTTCTGTCTAAAATTTTATCTCTAATATGAGTTAATATCATTTTGGGAGATAATCTGCTTTCTAACAAGTAGAATTTTAGTGATAGTAGTTAGGACCTTTTCAGGATATGTACTCTCCTGTCCTATCCAAGGAGGCCGTAAGTCCAGTAACCCACTATTTTGTGAATAAGAAATCCTGGCTTATAATGCTATTTCTGTAGCTGAAGGCATAAGATAAATCATTAACCTGTTTTGTGCCTCAGTTCACTCAAATGAGGTATAGAAAGTCATTCCCCTAAGTATCTTAAGGTAAAAATATTTATATCTTGAAATATACTAAGAAGGAAATCCAAGCCACACCCCTGCAGTAATTTGTGACGTATACTGAATAGGCTTGTGTGCAAGGACCTTGTTCTCTTGCTGGTAAGAAGGGCCAGCGTTAGAACGTGTGCACTGTGTGGCTGCATGGGATGTGGAGTGTTTGTCAGTCTCTACTCTGCTGCCCTGTGAAGACCACGACATGTTAAGAATGATCTTGCTTCCAAATTTTACCATATTCAGACTATATTAGCTGGGCCATATGTAGCATATATATCTGGCTGCCGTTGTGGGTATTGGGAACATGAGGGGTGGGTGAATTGTTGTTGTTTTAGGTTTCAGTCAGACAGCCATCCCTGTGCCCCCAGTTCCCAGAAGCACAGCAGGCCTCTAGGAGCATCCGTGGGAACGGCGCAGTCCTGACATCACCACCTCTCCTGCTCAGGCTCATCCCATATACAGAGGTCAAAGGGGTGGGGTTTAAGATCGGGGGAAGGAATGAGAAAGCAGAAACAATGTCAGTGCCATGCCACTGTTGACAAGCATTTGTTGCTTATGTCAGTGTTTAAATTGGCTTTTTCTTTTTTTTTTTTTTTTAAATTTGGGGGTAAAGGTAGTGGGAGGGTAGAACAGAAACAAACCATTGTTTCTAGTTCATTATTAATACTAGCTCATTCTTGGATATTGTTACTTAGTAGTTATTACAGAAGACAAATCTAGACCCCAATAATAAGAATGGGACTAGAAATGAATTTCAGGATATTAACAAACAGAAAACATTTATGTGGTGTTGATTTCCAGTTGTACAATGGCTATTGCATTTGTCACTCTGTCTCCCTTTTTCTGCCCTCGCTCTTTTATGTATGTATCTAGTTTGAGGAAATGTGCATTTGTGGTCAGTCCTTTTAAAAGGACTTAATGCATTTATTACTCTTTTGTAAAAAATAATACCCACTGCTTATATGGGCATACAAATGCTACCCTATTTTAAATGTAGGTGGCGTATGTGTTCGTGTTTTATTGTATTCAGAGCCATTGTGCAATAAGCAGTCCAGAACATTGAAACTCAAGCAGGTAAAGCACCCTTAGTTTCTAGAATTATCTTTAAAAAACTCCTTTATTGCTATGTCTTCCACAAGTGTTTGGTAGTCTTTGCTGGCTTTGTAGACTACCCTGTAAGAATTTGTAGAGATAGGTGAAGAAGGAAAGTATAACAGAAAAGAAATGACTACTTGAGATGGCAACTGCTGAGGGTCTCAGTCTCCTTTCCTCCCAGCTTAGCATGAGCATTGATCATACATGTTTTGATTTTCTGTGATTGGGAATTTTGTTTTAACTTGTGGTGGGGAGGTTTCAGGGAAACAGGAAGTTCATGTACATCTGAAAATATGAAATGTTAAAGAAATGAATTTTTCTCTTTTAACTTGAATAGTAAGCAAGAACTTTTTCTATATACCCTTCTGCTGCAGCAGAGAAATAAACTGGTAGGTGGCAGCAGAAGAAGAATTCTTCAGATTGATGGCTGCTGACAATTTGACAGACCATGTCAAGCAGGAGGGGCAAAAATGGAAACAGGACTAAGATTCCTAAATCTTGACTCTGCATGGTAAGTTAGTTTCAAATATGTGCTTTCAGTCTGCTAGCACTGTTCCCTAAGTCACTGTGGTGTATAGGGAAGTTCAGAAAGAAGGAAAGTCACGTGGTTCTTACTATAATATCTTAGTCTTTTTAACTTCAAAATGACTGATTTTTTTTAAAGTTTATTATGAAATCAGAAGAAAATGGGCAAAGTTGGTATTTTATAGATGGTTATTAGAGAAAATTAACATGAAATGTTAATCGATATGAAATTATACTAGTTTCAGGTCTAAAACATAATGATTGAGTATTTTTGTCTTTTGTCTTTTTAGGGCCACATCTGCAGCATATGGAGGTTCCCAGGCTAGAGGTCCAATCAGAGCTATTGCCGTCCGCCTATACCAGAGCCATAGCAATGCCAGATCCAAGCCGCGTCTGCAACCTACATCACAGCTCACAGCAATGCCGGATCCTTAACCCACTCACCCATGCCAGGGATCGAACCCTCAACCTCATGGTTCCTAGACAGATTTGTTTCCACTGCGCCACGACAGGAACGCATGCAATACATTATTTTTAACCATAGTCATCATACTGTACCTTATATCCCTATGACTTATTTGTAATTGGAGAAAATCAATTTTCAGTCTTTTAAAGTTAAATGCAAGTTTTCTAGGATATAAATATGAACATTTTAGAAGTATTTGTTAGTATATTAGTACTCATATGTATTAATACATTGTGTAGCACATAGATAATTGCTTTCAGGTTTTATAGATGGTGAAAACAGGATGTCTAGATGAGAAGTAATTATTTAAAGAAAAGAAGTCCTGGAGTTCCCATTGTGGCTAAGTGATTAATGAACCTGACTAGTATCCATGAGAATGCAGTTTCGATCCCTGGACTTGCTCAGTGGGTTAAGGATCTGGCGTTATTGTGGCTGTGGCATAGGCCGGCAGCTGTAGCTCAAACAGGTGCGGCCGTAAAAAGCAAAAGAAAAAAGTTCTGACTCATATTTTAGATTTATAAATTATACATAGCTATTTATATATCAATATCTGTAGTAATAGATTGAGATATTGGCCTACAGAGGCCTGTCATGAAGGGTTAGAATTTTTAAAATAGAAAGCTTAGAGGTCAAGATTATATATAATCTTGGATTTGCAGAAAATTAGTAATTTAGCTGAGACTTCAGAGCCAGGACTACAATCCGAGTCTCCTAACTACCAACATAGTGCATTATATACTATATACCCTTCAAAATCTACTGTAGTCACTGAAAAAGTGAAGTATTCCGCATTGAGAGCACTGTGATGTTAGAAATTGTCACTGCTGGCGTTCCTGTTGAATCCAACATAGGGCCTGTGAGGATGTGGATTCGATCCCTGGCCTTTTTCAGTGAGTTAAGGATGCGGCATCGCCACAAGCTGTGACATAGGTCACAGACATGGCTCAGATCTGGTGTTGCTGTGGCTGTGGCATAGCCTAGCAGCTGCAGCTCAGATTTGACCCTAGCCTGGGAACTTCCATATGCCACAAGTATATACCTAAAAAGAAAAGGAAAAAAGATTTAGGCAGTCTCTGGATAGCCATACTAGATGGTACATAGAATTAATGGGTGAATCTTTATAGGGTTTGATAATAAGTGTCCCTGGTTAACAGAAAGTGCAAAGAAGTTTTTCTTTTATGGTCAAGAGGGAAGAGGAATGAAATCAGTTTTACCGATAATCCTTTCCCTTTTCTCTTGCTCACCTTTCATTTCTTTTTTGGAAAATGAATTGATCTCCAACAAAGATTAAATCTTTTTTTTTTTTTCCTTGATTTTTTAGGGCCACAGCATATAGAAGTTTCTAGGCTAGGGGTCACATAGGAGCTACTGCTGTTGGCCTACACCATAGCCACAGCAACGCCAGATCCTCATGGATACTAGCTGAATTTGTTTCCACTGAGCCACGACAGAAGCTCCTGGTAGAGCCAGTTCTGATGGCTCCCACTCTGCCTTTCCCACCATAAAAGCACTCACTCCACAGGTGAGCCAATGTGGATATTCTGCCAGCTATACAGTATATTAATCCAAGTTTGCATTTGGAACTTGGAAAATAACCAGAATGGATCGGAGTATCCACCAGGCCCATTGTGAGAAAGATCTGAGCTAAGGAGTTCCTGTCGTGGCTCAGTGGTTAATGAACCCAATTGTAACCATGAGGACTCTGATTCAATCCCTGGCTTCTCTCAGTAGGTTAAGGATCCAGTGTTGCCGTGAACTGTGGTGTAGGTCACAGATGTGGCTCGGATCTGGCATTGCTGTGGCTCTGGCATAGGCCAGCAGCCACAGTTCCAATTGGACCCCTAGCCTGGGAAGTTCAATATGCTGCAGCCATGATGGGAACTCCAAGCTTTTTTAATTTTTAATAATAAGAACCTCAGATATCTTACAAGTCAGAGTTGTCAGCTGAGATGTAATTTCAAAAAACTGATTGTGATTTTATTTTTATTTTTTGGTGATCTAGATAATTTGTAATTTTTTAAATTGTCACATTTTAAATTTTCTTTATTTTCTTTTTCTTCTCATTCTAATTAAAAAGATGGTTGAAATTTGTGATAAGTGAGCTGTATGTGTTTTCTCCCAGGTTCTTTTGATCTCACAGAATGGATGAAGATAGATTTGACCATATGTTTTTTCAAATGGAGGATAGAAATACACAGAACAAGGAAGCAGTAGCTCTAACCTGTTTAATTCAGTGTGTTTTCTAAAATAAAGACACCAGACTGGAAATGAAGTATCATGGAGTATGATTTGTTCTCTTTGCAGCTATTTCTACCCACTCCATTTTGATGAATTCACTTCAGCCCATACATCTGGACTTGTCTAGCTTTACATGTGACATTCTCTCTCTCTTCTTTTTTTTTTTTCTTTACTTTTTGCAAGATGAAACTCCTTGGTTCTTGATAGACTGATTTCTCTATAATATATTCTGATATGATTACCCCTTTTGGCACAAAGATGTGTGTTATGTGGATTTCCTCCGGCCCATTTGATCTCAGTTTATCTGTCCTTGCTGAATAATTGTTGCTGTTTTTTTAATCTCTGAAAAAGTGCAGCCTTTTTTTCTGTTTCACTCTGTCAAGGCTTGGCACACATTTGTCATAAGCAGTGCTCACTACATTTTAATTTTGAGACTGGAGACCATGCCTGATCTAGTTTATTTGAACTATAGGGGATCTGATAACATATGTGTGTATACAGAGGCAGCCCTAGTAATTTTGACAAAGAATGGGCTTTGTCATCAGATACTGATAGTAATTCTGATCTCATTATTTACTGTTTAGCCACTGGACAAGTCACCTTCTGTAAGCCATAAAGGAGTGTTTGTAAAAAAATAAATAAGTAATTGTACCTACTTTACTAGGTTAATGTGTAAGGTTTAGCTCAGCTATAATACATGTATAGTGCTTAGGACATAATTGAGTATTTAATAAATAGTAAATTTTGGTTATCCATACCTTAACCAAGACCTACTGAATCTTTTCATTTCAGAATTGAAGTCTATAAGGTTTTCTTTCTTGATTTATTTTCAGTTTTCTTATTTAAGCTCCTTTTACATGATCTTGTGGTTGGATCGTTTTGTGTGTGTGAGTGATAGACACTGATTAGTCCTTATTGTTTTCTTGCTCCTAAACAGAGAATTAAATAAGGGCAGTGCATACCATGTACCATAAAGAATAATTCTGTGATATGACTTGTTTTTCCAAAAATAATTTGAAGAGACTTAATACATTTATATTAAAGCAGAGAAGATTGGGATAAAGCCAAAAGAGAGAACAAAAATAAGGTGAAACAAAGGTTAAGAATGCAAATATATGCTAACAGGTTCATTTGCTTAGAGGTGGAACAAAATTGGCAGAGAGGTGAATAAAATAATTAGAAAGTCTTAAGATAGAAGCAGATTTACTGTGCAAGGAAAGAAATGTTTCCTGATCATGAGATACCCACAATGCAAATCAACATCATGACAATAAAATATAATCTACCAACATCACTGCGTCAGTCTTTTTGAAGGTCTGAGCTGATCCAGTGATAAAAATCTTTTCTCAAAGTCACGTAGAACCACCAATGTCATAATCATATAGGTTACATATTAGATTCTAGGGCCCTAAACCTGAATTTTGGGGTTGCCAGGAATCTGCATTTTGACAGACTCATATGACTTATTCATTGAGAACCACTGCCCTAAATTTTGTCAGCACCAGTGCCTTTTGTCAGCACCAGTGCACAGCAGATAGGAATCTGACTGGGAACCATGAGGTTGCAGATTTGACCCCTAGCTTTGCTCAGTGGGTTAAGGATCTGGCGCTGCCATGAGCTGTGGTGTAGGTTGCAGATGTGGCTCAGATCCTGAGTTGATGTGGTTGTGGTATAGGCTGGCAGCTATAGCCCCGATTAGACCCCTAGACTGGGAACCTCCACATGCTGTGGGTGCGGCCCTAAAGAGCAAAAAAAAAGGACACTGTTCTTTGGTAGAACACACCCTCTCATCATACACAAAAATAAAATGGCTTAAAGACTTGAACATGACATGATACCGTAAAACTCATAGAAGAGATCATAGGCAAAACATTCCCTGACAAAATGTTCTCTTTTTGAGAGAAGGGGACCTAATCAAACTTAAGGTTTTTGTACAGCAAGAGAAACCATAAAACAGACAACCTATTGAATAGAAGATATTTTAAAATGAAGCATCCAACGAGGGCTTACTTTCCAAAATATACAGTTCATACAAGTCAACAAGACAACCCAATCAGAAAATTGCACAGAAGGCTCGTACAAACATTTACACAAGAAATGCAAATGGCCGGTAAGCACATGAAAAAAAATACGCAACATCACTAAATACTAGAGAAATGCAAATCAAAACTGTAATGAGAAAAAAAAATTGTAACGAGGTACCACCTCACGATGATCAGAATGGCCATCATTGATAAGTTTACAAGTAACCGTGGTTCAGTGGGTTACGAGCTATGAGGATTTGGGTTCAATCCCTGGCCTTGCTCAGTGGGTTAAGGATATGGTGTTGCTGTGAGCTGTGATGTGGTTGCAGACAGCTCAGATTCCTAGTTGCTGTGACTGTGGCATAGGCCAGCAGCTGCAGCTCAGATTTGACCCCTAGCCTGGGAACTTCATGTGCCATAAGTGTGGTGCTAAAAAAATACCCCAACGATAAACAAACAAATTGGTCTTTGGTAGCAGGAGAGTTTGAGGTTATTTGCTGTGCTAGGGAAACAGAAGTACTGAAAATTCTTTAAATGAACCAAGAATGCTGGTTCATTTAAAGAAGGGGGAATAGATGATACGTAAGTTAGCCTAAAATAGAAATATCTAACAGATGGAACTTGTATGATGAAAAAGTATTAAGGCACTGAATCCTTCAAAGTTCTTAAGACTTGAAAGCTCAGTAGGTAAGGACTTCAATCCTACAGATGGCCTTGGTATAATTTTTTGGGTTCTGTACGAAGCTACTAATTACACAGGAAGACTTCTTTAAAGGTGAAGGCTTAAGATTTTCACATATGAGATCATATAGCATTATTCTTTCTATGTCTGACTCATTTTATTTAGCATAATGCGCCAAAGTTCCATGTTGCTGCAGATGGCAAGATTTCATTGTTCTTACGGCTGAATAATGTTACTCTACCACATTTTCTTTACCCAGTCACTCCTTCAGTGGACACTTGTGTTGTTTCCTTGTCTTGGCTATTGTAAAGAATGTTTCCTTTAGATATGTACCCAGAAGTGGGATTGCTGGAACATATGGTAGCTCTGTTTTTAATTTTTTGAGGAAATTCCATACTGGTTTCCACAATGGCTGGACCAATTTACATTCCCACCAGTATGCACTGAGCTCTCCCTTTCTCCACATCCTTGCCAGCATTTATATCTCTTCTTGAGGCTAGCCATTCTAACAGGTGTGAGATGATAGCTCACTGTAGTTTTGATTTGTATTTTCTTTTCTTCTTCTTTTTTTTTTTTTTTGTTAGTCTTTTTGCCGTTTCTTGGGCCGCTCCTGCGGCATATGGAGGTTCCCAGGCTAGGGGTTGAATGGGAGCTGTAGCCACCGGCCTACGCCAGAGCCACAGCAACGCGGGATCCGAGCCGTGTCTGCAACCTACACCACAGCTCACGGCAACGCCGGATTGTTAACCCACTGAGCAAGGCCAGGGACCGAACCCACAACCTCATGGTTCCTAGTCGGATTCGTTAACCACTGCGCCACGACAGGAACTCCTGATTTGTATTTTCTTGATGACAAGTGATACTGAAGATCTTTTCATGTACTGTTGGCCACAAATTCCTCTGATCATTTTTTAAAATATATATAAGATTATTTTTGCTGTTGAGTTGTGAAAGTTCTTTATGTATTTTTCCAACATTAAACCTTTGTCAGCTATATGGTTTGTAAATATTCCCTTTTTCAGTACATTGCCTTTTCCTTTTGTTGATAGTTTCCCTCACTGTGCAGAAGCTTTTTAATTTGATGTAGTCCCACTTATTTCTGCTTTTGTGGTTGTTGCTTTTGGTGTCAAATCCAAGAAATCATTGCCAAGACCATTGGAGCTTATGGCCTATGTTTCCTTCTAGGCGATTTATTTTTTCGACTCTCATGCTCTAGTCTTTAATCCATTTTGAGTTGGTTTTTGTGTATAGCTTAAGTTAGGGGTTCAATTTCAGTCTTTTTTCATGTGGCTGTCTAGTTTTCCCAACACCATTTATTAGAGAAACTGTCCTTCCCCCATTGTCTATTCTTGGCTCCTCCATTGCAAATTAACTACATATATGCAGGTTTATTCCTAGGCTATCTATTCTCTTTCATTGGCTTATGTATCGTGTTGTTATGCCAATGCCATACTTTTTTTTTTTTTTTTTTGGTCTTTTTAGGGCCATACCTGTGGCATGGCAGACAAAAATAAAATTAAGTTTAAAAATTTCAACTCTAGGAGTTCCCGTCGTGGCGCAGTGGTTAACGACTCCGACTATGAACCGTGAGGTTTCGGGTTTGGTCCCTGCCTTTGCTCAGTGCGTTAACGATCCGGTGTTGCCGTGAGCTGTGGTGTAGGTTGCAGATGCGGCTTGGATCCCGCGTTGCTGTGGCTCTGGCGTAGGCCGGTGGCTACAGCTCCAATGAGACCCCTAGCCTGGGAACCTCCATATGCCGCGGGAGCGGCCCAAGAAATAGCAAAAAGACAAAAAAAAAAATTTCAACTCTATTGCACCATTATTTTCACTTTTCCCAATTTATATTTCTTTAGCACTTATCACTTAAAATATTGTCTATGTTCATTGAGTCCATAAAAGGAGGGGTTTTTTTGGTCTTTTTCTTTTTTTTTTCCTGTCTTTCTGTTTTTTCTAGGGCCACACCCACGGCATGTGGAGGTTCCCAGATTAGGGGTCTAATTGGAGCTGTAGCCACCAGCATACACCCCAGCCACAGCAACGCCAGATCCCAGCTGCGTCTTCGACCTACACCACAGCTCATGGCAATGCCAGATCCTTAACCCCCTGAGCAAGGCCAGGGATCGAACCCATGTCCTCGTGGATGCTAGTTAGGTTCATTAACTGCTGAGCCATGATGGGAATTCCAATACTATTTTTACTACAGCTTTTTGATACAGGTTTGAAATCAGGAAGTGTGGTCCCAGCTTTGTTCTTCACATCAGGTTGTCTTGAGATCTGAATGGCACACCTGTGGCAACCACATTCCATCTCTCATATGTTTGCATAGACCTCTTCCTACATAAATTTGGGGAGCAGCTTCTCAGTTCCATGAGGCTCTGACATAAACAGCTGCATTGCATCTTTTCTAACCTGTGGCACCTACAGTACCATAAGGTCTGCCAGATTATATGGCTCAACTTGCAGGGCTAATTGCATCCTGGGAACCTCCATATGCCCCTACCCAACTTAGTTACCTTTCATATCATCCCATGTATAGGCTACGATATATATTGTTTTGTTTTTGTCCCCTCCCATAGCACATGGAAGTTCCTTGGTCAGGGATTGGACCTGAGCTGCAGCAGTGACAATGTCAAGTACTTAACTGCTAGGCCATCAGGGAACTCCTGGGATGGTGTTTCTGGGAGAAATGTGTTGCCTCCATAATCTGGAGGGACATGCATCAGGTATTGTGCTCGTAGCAAGTGATGCAAATATAGCAAGCTGTGGTTTACTTTGAAGATGTTTTAGATGGCCTTCAGTACAGGTCTTCTAAAAACTTTATAGGAATAGCAGGTCCCTGGATTTTTGTACAGTTGATTTTCCACCCTCTGGAACATATTTCTCAGTAAGGCCTATGGGATGCTAAGCTTCCTTTAGCTCAGATATCCAATAAGTATGATGTCACTGATGTATGCATTTATGGGCTATCCTGTGAAATGTCCAAATGGCCTGTGACTTAGATTATATCATCAAAAGTGTAAGGGTTAACATATCCCTGGAATTCCTGCAAAGAATTCTAATACAAGAGAGGAGACAGAGAACAAGAAAATAAATGAATTGTTCCTTCCACTAGTTCTAGTCTTCTTTCTTGATGAAGGTAGGGGGAAAAAAATTCACTTACCATATCATTGGATGTATATTACGTATTGAGCCCTAGCCCCTGCTGTGTGCAGTCATTGGCTAGGCGTAAACTAGGAAGAGGATGGTCTTGGTGCAAATACTGAAGTGGATCCCAAAGAATGGCAGCTGGAGGCCAGCAAGCCATTCTTTTTCACAGAGAGGTCTGACTGACAGACTCGTATGGCTGCCACAGTGCTCATGGTGGATAAATAGTTCTCAAGAAGAGAATAAACGAGAAAGTAAAATCCACCAACACCTCTTCCCCTCCTCCTGACCTTATTCCCTAGAGAGAATCACTGTTAAAATTTTCTCGTAAATCCTACCAGAATTTCTGAATTATTTATTTATTTACCGGCCATACCTACAGCATGCGGAAAGTTCCCAGGCCAGGGATCAAACCTGTACCACAGGAGTGACAACATGGGACTTTTAACTGCTAGGCCACCAGGGAGCTCCTGACTTCATTTTTTTGTTTGTTTTTTGTCTTTTGTTTTTTTAGGGCCACACCTGCGGCATGTGGAAGTTCCCAGGCTAGGGGTCTAATCAGAGCTACAGCTGCTGGCCTATGCCAGAGCCACAGCAACTTGGGATCTGAGCCACGTCTGCGACCTACACAACAACTCAGGGCAACGCCAGATCCTTAACCCACTGAGCAAGGCCAGGGATCAAACCCGCATCCTCATGGATACTAATTAGGTTCTTAATCCACTGACCACAATGCAAACTCCAGATTTTCCTTCTTTGTTTAGGTGGTTTCAGTACATCCAAGCAAAAAATTCTGATAGAGGAGACTGAGAACAAGAAAACAAACTTTAAGAGATTTTTCTTAGGATAATCAATTGAAAATTATTTGAACACAAACTGAGTGTTACTGAAGAGCTAATCTTTTTTTTTGGCGGGGGTGGGGGGGTGCAGGATATGTAAACTAATGGTAAAAAAGAAATTGTACCTGGGAAAACTAGAGATGCTTTCCACGGTTACATTTAAAGTGAATCCCACAACTTGGTCATATGATTAATTATCAAAAGATGCGAAAAAAAGATGTGAGTTGATTTAAAAAGTAACGGCTTGGGAGTTCCCGTCATGGTGCAGTGGTTAATGAATCTGACTAGGAACCATGAGGTTGTGGGTTCGATCCCTGGCCTTGCTTGGTGGGTTAAGGATCCAGCATTGCCGTGAGCTGTGGTGTAGGCTGGTGGCTACAGCTCCAATTGGACCCCTAGCCTGGGAACCTCCATATGCAGTGGGAAGCGGCCCTAGAAAAGGCAAAAAGACAAAAAAAAAAAAAAGTAATGGCTTGATTCTACAAACCAGGTGAACTTTTGGATTGGCCTGAGTGGCACTAGATCTAATGGAGGATGTAATAGGGTTATGGTAGGATCAGAGAATTGCCAAGTCTAATGAACACACAGAGACTGACTATAAGGTGCCAATAGGAATAGTGAAGTCATTTGTACCAATTCAATAAAAATCAATTGAGTATTTAAATACACACTCAAGGAACATATTCAGAATCAGTATTTGGCATAATTAGGGTATGGGATCATAATGAAAGCAGGAAAAAAAAGAAAGCCTGCCAACCAATTCAATATTTTTAAAAACAATTTTTATAATCTCTCTATTTCAGTATATGCTCCTTCCACCTCTAAGTCTACAGGAATTCATTTAAGTGAAAACACATGCCAACATTAGTCAGGAACATTTACTATATATTCGTTGGCACAAGTAATAAACATTTTTATAAATTCAATTTGTGTGTAAGCAGATGAAGTAGCATAATTCCAGACCACTTTATGTAAGGCATCTCTGCCAAAGAGCCTGAATATATTGGACCTAGTCTAGTTGGACAGACTTGACTTTAGATAACATAAATACATTTTACTCAGAGTAGATCTCTACAGATTTCCCAGTTCAGGGAATTTGCAATTGAAGTAAACTAATAAGACCAGTCAAGCCTATTAGTTGTCCAATAGCTTCTAATAACCCTAGTCTAATCATTTGACAAGTATTGTCATGTAGAGTGAGAAAACTCAAGTTAGAACTGAGTCTAAATTTCAACTTTGCCACACTCTAGTTCTGTAATATGAAGAAGTTAACTTCTCTTTGCTCATTGTTTTTTTATCTGCAGAAATGATCAGTGATAGGTTTTTCTTTGATTTAAAAGCAATCCAAATAGAGTTTGGAATATAACTGATATTAAATAAATGGCTCTCCTAGAATTTCACTCTTCCCTTTGCACTGAACAATAATAAAAGACTGTAAGTGGCAGTGTGTCCTCCACTAGCCTATGATTCTGCTAGGAGATGGAGAGAAGAAAAATACTTGTTAACAATTAGAAGTAAATTTGAACAATATCAACAGAATAAAAAGGCCACCCACCAGGACTGGAGAAAATATTTGCAAACCTATATCTGATAATGGATTAATATCCAGAATAGAGAATTTCTAAAACTCAACAACAGAAAACAACTTGATTCAAAAATGGGCAAAAGATCTGAACAACATTTCTGTAATGAATATGTAGAAATGGCCAATACATGGAAAGATACATCTCTAATGATTAGGGAAGTACAAAACAAAACTACAATGAGATATCACCTCAAGCCTAGTAGGATGGCTAATGAGTTTTGGCAAGATGGATCAGCCCCTGCTAATACACATAGAATGATTTTCCCACAGGAATGAAAGGAAAAGGGACAGTTTTCTTCCCTAAAAAGATGGAAGAAACAATTAACAGAATGAAGATGGAGAATATTAATATAGACTATTATTTCTTACTAACAGATAAAAGTTGAAAAATTAAGACACAGAGGATTTAAGTGACCTTCCAAAGGTCACACAATAGCAAAGCTAAAATATTAAAAAAACAAACAACTACCCTGTGGTTGGTTAACTCTTAGTCTCTGTTCTCAGAGTGGAGATTTCAAGCATTTTGGTCTGTTTTATGATGATCTGGTAAATTAGGAAGTCAATTGTAATAGCTCTGTATACTCAGAATGTAAGAAGAATGATGTATCTTCCTTAATGAAGCCCCCAAGATTCCCATTCCCTGGTGTACATACTTTATCTAGCTCTCTCCCCTTAAATGGGACCTTTTTTTTTCCCCCCTGTCTTTTTAAGGCCACTCTTGTGGCACATGGAGATTCCCAGGCTAGGAGTCAAATCAGAGCTGTAGCTGCTGGCCTACACCACAGCAATGCAACCTACATCACATCTCGCAGCAATGCCAAATGCTTAACCCACTGAACAAGGCTAGAGACTGAACCTGTGTCCTCATGGATGCGAGTCAGATTCATTTCCTCTGAGCCATGATGTTTGGAACTCCCTTAAATGGGACCTTTGAGTATGATGGGATATATTTAAAATTTTTTTGGCCATTCCCACAGCCTGCAGAGGTTCCCAGGCCAGGGAGCAAACCCAAGCCACAGCAGTGACAACACTGGATCCTTAATCCACTAGGCCACCATTACAGGACAAAGGTAGATTTTGCAGTTAAGGCCTCTAATCATTTGGCTTTCAGTTATTCAAAAAAGAGATTGTGGTAGGCTCAACCTAATCAGGTGGGCTGGTTTTAAAAGAAGCTCTAGAAGACAAAGAGGAGAAATGGGATTTGCAGCAGTGGAGATACCCTGTTGGCCTTGGAACAAACTGCCTTATGGAGGGAAGAACAGAGTCATATGGCAGGGAACAGTGAGTGACCTCTGAGTCAAAGTCTTCAGTCCTTTGACAAGGAACCGAATTCTACTGATGCTTGGAACTTGGAAGAGGAGCCTGAGACTCAAATGAGACCTGTGCCCAGGCTCCCCACCCAGGAAAATGTTGAGGTAATACATGTGAGTTGTTTCAAATCCCTACCATGTGGAAGTGAATTATACAGCAACAGGAAGCCAGTACAGTAAAAATATGTATATAAAATCACTCTAACCTATTAAATGTATTTATATGAATGTTTACACATTATATATTTGATATATTTTAATATAATGTATACATACATTTTATACTATATAAATATTTATAGTAGATAGGCTCTATGGCAGAATTGTGATGCCTCATCTGATGGTAGGATAAACTATGCTGGGCATAGCTTATAGCTTCACAGGCAGAGGAGGTCTAGGCATTGAATGATTTAGGGCGGTGCATTGTGTAATGGGAAGAACCCTGGATTGAAAGATCAGGAAAGAGTACAATGTGCTGCCTCAGCCATTGAGTAACCCTAGATAAATCCCTTAACTCTGAGAAACCTCACTTTCCTCACCTGGAAAAAAAAGGAATTGGACTGGGTTAATCCTGATGTCCCTTCTAGCTCTAACCTTCTATATTAAATATGTCATTATATGTCGTAGGATGTCGTTAAACCTGGGAGGGATGATAAGCTTTCCAAAGCGGTGACATAAATATATTCAAGAACTAAAATGTATTGCAAGTGCACAACGACCAGGTCCAAGAAGAAAAGCAGCAGAAACAAATTTATGGGAAAGACAAGAGGTGAGGACAGGGAGATGGAAGTGGGGGGTAGGAATGGGGAAGAGGGACTCTATATAGGAGTCTGGAAGGACTTGAGGAAGACATGACTTTCTCCATGCAGCTGGGATGTGTGTTGTGAGAAACTGAACTTGTCAATTTATGGCCAAAGGATGGCTGACAATAAATATCCTGTACCTTTTATAATTCTGTGGCCTAAATGAAAACAAGATAATTACTACCCTGAAAAGCAAAAGCATGTTTGAGATTTTCTATGGGTACTCCATGCACCACTATTCTCGGCAGTCAGTGACCTCAGCCCACAGACTGCTGCCAGCTTCAAAACGAGGTGGCCTGCTGTGTAGAACTCTGCCCTTCTCAGGCCAGGAGAATTGGTATTGGCCACTATCACAAAGTAAAAGGCGGGGGCGGGGGAGGAACTGTCAAGCCATCTTCCTAGAAAGGTATATTTGAAAGAAAAATGAGATCTGATGTTATAAAAGAGGATTGATTATAGGACATGTTTTTCTTCTTGAACAAAGGGAGCCATAAATCCTTGTGCTTCAAGGCAGGACATGAGATGTGCTTGACTGTACACACAAGGAATTGGAAGGGTCTCTGGTATTCATTGGGGCTTTCTCCTGCTTTTACTAATCTCTTCAGGATATTGAAAGAAGCAGTTTCTTTTTAAGTCAACAATTATATAGGTAGATAAATACTTTTAGAAAAAAAATTATTGCTGTACATTGTTTTGCATTTAGGAACAGTAGTATTGAAACAGTTCTGGAGATGCATGGTGATGTTGGTTGCCGAGCCATGTGATGTACTTAGTGCCACTGAACTCTAGACTTTAAAATGGTGGAAAGGGGAGTTCCCTTTGTGGCTGAGCAGTTAACGAACCCGGCTAGGATCCATGAGGTTGTGGATTCAATCCCTGGCCTCCCTCAGTGGGTTAAGGATCTGGCGTTGCCATGAGCTGTGGCGTAGGTCGCAGACACTGCTCAGGTTCTGAGTTGCTGTGGCTGTGGCATAGGCCGGCAGCTGTAGCTCCGATTAGACCCCTAGCCTGGGAACCTCCAAATGCCATGGGTGTGGCCCTTAAAAAAAAAAAATCTTGACAAATCGGCTTTTAAAGAAGAATGATGGTATTATATAGTAAGTCTTCAAATAATTCTAGTATGAGTAATATTTTCTAAGTACACATCCAAAGTCTTCCTGAAGTTCTGCTATTAGGCATTTTTGCCCTTTGTAGTCATGTTTTTGAGGCATTTCAGGCTGAGCTTAATATCAGGTCCTGCTTTCCACAGTTTGCGTCACTTATCCCCATCTCAGCCCAATCTCAAGGTTAAATTCTGGTCCTTGGTAAAACACATTAGATATCTCTCATCCAACAATAACACTTGGCATCAAATTATCTTTGTTCCTGGTATCTTTGTTCCTGGTAAGACTCTGACATTTATAATTCATTTTTGATCTTTGGATTTCTATTTTGTCCCTATGGCTGAGTGCCTGTTTTGTCAACCTTCCTAATACCCCAAAGTTTCTGTGATTGGGCTCAGACTTTCTTTCAACAAATATTTAAGGGCTCTACTATGTGCTGCACGCTATTTTTGTTGGGTTAAATCATTGAAAAAAAAAATCCAAAATCCTTGCTGTCCTTTACTTTATAATACAGTAGGGGAAACAGATAGTAAATAGGAAATGTTATTAAGCTAGAAGGGTGCCTGGAATGTGGGAAGAACAGAAATGTGGCCAATATGGATTGAGCACAGAAGGCAGTAGTAGAAGAAAGAGAATGAAGGGCCAGATCAAACAGGACCTTAAGATAACTGTAGAGGAGTTCCTGCCCTGTCTCAGCGGAAACGAATCTGACTAGCATCAGTGAGGATTCAGGTTCTATCCCTGGCCTTGCTCAGTGGGTTAAGGATCTGACATTGCCGTGAGCTCTGGTGTAGGTTGCAGACACGGCTTGGATCTGGCATTGCTGTGGTTGTGGTGTAGGCTAGAAGCTACAGCTTCAATTTGACCCCTAGCTAGGGAACCTCCATATGCCGTGAGTTTGGCCCTAAAAGACAAAAAAAAAAAAAAAAAAGAGTTCCCATCATGGCTCGGTAGTTAACAAACCCAACTAGTAACAATGAAGTTGTGAGTTCGATCCCTGGCCTTGCCCAGTGGGTTAAGGATCCGGCATTGCTGTGAGTTGTGGTATAGGTCGAAGATGCAGCTTGGACCCCGAGTTGCTGTGGCTGTGGCCAGCGGCTACTGCTCAGATTCAACCACTAGCCTGGGAACCTCCATATGCCATGGGTGCGGCCCTGAAAAAAAAAAAAAAAACGACCGGAAAAAAAAAAAAAAGATAACTGGAGTTCCTGTTGTGGCTCAGTGGCTAACGAATCTGACTAGGAACCACGAGGTCTCGGGTTGGATCCCTGGCCTTGCTCAGTGGGTTAAGGATTCCGCGTTGTGTTGAGCTGTGGTGTAGGTTGCAGATGCGGATTGGATCCTGTGTTGCTGTGGCTCTGGTGTAGGCCAGTGGCTACAGCTCCGATTCAACCCCTAGCCTGGGAACCTCCATATGCCTCGGGATCGGCCTAAGAAATGGCAAAAAGACAAAAATAAATAAATAAATAAATAACTGCTGAGACATTGTTTACTTTTTTTTTTTTGTCTTTTCTAGGGCCACACCCGCGGCATATGGAGGTTCCCAGGTTAGGGGTCTCATCGGAGCTGTAGCCACCGGCCTACACCAGAGCCACAGCAACTCGGGATCCGAGCCAGGTCTGCAACCTACCCCACACCTTACGGCAACGCCGGATCCTTAACCCACTGAGCAAGGCCAGGGATCAAACCCGTAACCTCATGGTTCCTAGTCGGATTTGTTAACCACTGCGCCATGACGGGAACTCTGAGACATTGTTTACTTTTGAAAGAAATTGAGAAGCACTGGACAGTTTTTGAGCAGAGAAGTAATATGATCTAACTTACATTTTTAAAGGATTATTTTAGCTACGTTGTTGGTAGTAGACTCTGGACAGGTAGAAACAGGAAGATAACAGCAGTAATAAGGGCAAGAGGAGTTCTGCTACTGGCCAAGATGGAGTAGCAGGGACTCAATTTACCCTGCCATCTGAAACCACTGAAAAACAGGATGTAATATATACAGCAATGATTTTCAAGTATTGGACATTGTCATGGTTAATAATCCTGTAAGGTGGAAAAACAACCAAGGTGAGCCCTGTGATTGTTCCAGCTTACTGTCTGGGGAGTTTCCAGGTCACAGTGCAGTAGAAGGGGATTCAACAGAAGCCTAGTGGTCTCACTGAGTTGAAGAAATGGAGTTGAGAGTTAGAGGGCCAGCCCAGCTGGAATTCTCAGAGCAGAGTACCAGAGAGGAAAGATCTGCACAGAGGGAGAATATGGAGATTTGCAGAGGGTCTCGCTGAGTTTTCAGATGAGTCTGATCATCCTGTGCATGTGAAGAAACTAACCAAGGGCAGCAAAAGAACCTCCTGAAATTATTAGCAGGAACAGTTCCTGAGGCTCCAAAAGGACTGGAATAGTTTGTGTTCCCACCAACCAGAGTGAAAAACTTAAATATATCACTGGACAAAACATAGAGAACTCAGAAGGGTGTTGCCTCAGAATTGGAAAAACATTGCTATAGACTAAAAGCTTTTCAATCACACTTAACAAAGCTTAAAAGCAAGCCTCAATCACAGTTGGGCCAAACAATAGATTAACCAAAAATCTTAAAAGGGAAAAGCTGTGGAATGAATTGACCATGGGGCTTTGGAAGTTTCAACATATTCCTGGGATCTAGGAGGCCATGTGCCTGAGTAGGGCTGTGCACATGGTCAGGAGAGACCCGAGAAGGCCCTAAACTGTCACCTCTGACCTGGACACTCTACACAAACAAGAAGTGAAGATTAAGGCAGAGTTGCAAACCTCCTGGATAAATTTTAAGCTGTATTCCAATATAACGACAGAACTTCTTTCTTTCTTTATTTTTGGCTTTTTGCCTTTTCTAGAGCCGCTCCCCAGGTCTAATTGGAGCTGTAGCTGCTGGCTTACGCCAGAGCCACAGCAACGTGAGATCCGAGCTGCGTCTGTGACCTACGCCATAGCTCACGGCAATGCCAGATCTTTAACCCACTGAGCAATGCCAGGGATTGAACCTGCAACCTCATGGTTTGTAGTCAGATTCATTAATCACTGAGCCATGACGGGAACTCCAACCACAGAACTTCTCAGGAAAGATTGAGAAATGTATTGGTTTCAGTCATTTAAGGAAATCTCTTTCCAGTTACTAGTTGACCACTAAGCTAACTGAGTAAGGAGTCCAGTGGCTGCATACAAAAAAGAATATAGACCATAAAATCATTTTAAAAGTGTCACTAAACCATCAACAAATCAGAAATAGGAGAGAATCTGATTGCCAGAGTTGGTACATTATATTATTTGAAATATCCAGTTTCCAACAAAATATTAGGATGTATTAAATCAGCTATTTAAAATATATTCAAAGAGAGTTCCCTTTGTGGCTCAACAGATTAAGAACCTGACTAGTATCCAAGAGGATGCGGGTTTGATCCCTGGGCTTGCTCAGTGGGTTAAGGAACTGGTGTTGCCACAAGCTGTGGTGTAGGTTGTAGATGAGGCATGGATCCAGTGTTGCTGTGGCTGTAGTGTAGGCTGGCAGCTGCAGCTCCGATTTGACCCCCGGCCTGGGAACTTCCATGTGCCAAAGGTATGGCTGTAAAAAGACAAAAAAATGTGTATGTTCAAAGAACTAAAATAAAACTTTGTCTAAAGAAATAAAATTTGAGAACAATATCTCATCAAATAGATAGTATCATTAAAAAGATAAAAAATATAAAAAGGAACCAAATAGCAACTCTGGAGTTGAAAAATATCTGAAATGAAACAAGCACTAAAGGAGTTTGCGCAGGAATAAGAATCAGCAGACTTGAAGACAGGGCAGTTGAGGGTATTATACAGCATAAAGTTTGAAGGGAGTGGAGTTCTGTAAGAGCAAAGTTTTTATTAATTATTGTAATTAATTTGTATTAATTCAAGTTAAATTGCTATAAATTAAGGTGTTAATGATAATCCACTGAGCAACCACTAAGACCATAATCTTAAAATATATAGTAAGGGAGTTCCCATCATGGTTCAGTGGAAATGAATCTGACTAGGAACTAGGTTGCAGGTTCCATCCCTAGCCTCACTCAATGGGTTAAGGATCCAGTGCTGCTGTGAGCTGTGGTGTAGGTCGCAGACATGGCTCGGATCCTGCGTTGCTGTGGCTGTGGTGTAGGCTGGCAGCTACAGCTCTGATTTGACCCCTAGCCCGGGAACCTCCATATACAGTGGGTGTGGCCCTAAAAAGCAAAAGCAAAAATAAAAATAATAAAATAAAATAAAATATATAGTAAGGAAACAAGGAAATTTAATAGTATACTAGAAACATCAATTTAGTAGAAAAGAAGGCAGTAATAGAGGAGTTGAGGGAAAAAAAGACATAGTAAATAAATAGCGTCATGGCGGATGTAAATCCTAACTTATCCTTTAATACATTAAATATAAGTAGGTCAAATTATCAAAAGGGTGAGATTGGCGTATGGACATATAAAAGGAGAAACATGATCCAATAATAAGTTGTCATTTTAGATTCAAAGATGAAAGTAGTTTCAAAGTAAAAGGACAGAAAAAGATAAGCTATGATGGAGTTCCCTTCATGGCTCAGTGGTTAACAAACGTGACTAGGATCCATGAGGATGCAGGTTCAATCACTGGCCTCACTCAGTGGGTTAAGGATCTGGCATTGCTGTGGCTGTGTCATAGGCCAACAGCTGTAGCTCCCATTTGACCCCTAGCCTGAGAACTTCCATATGCTGCATGTGCAGCCCCAAAAGCAAAAACAAAAAATAAGCTATGAAATAGTAACTAAAAGTGCACTGGAGTAACTATACTAGTATCAGACAGTGAAGACCTTAAGACAAAATTTTATACTAGAGACAAGCCGAGGACATAATGACAAAAGGTCAATCTATGAAGGGGAAGTCACATTGTAAATACATATGCATTTAATAACAGGTCCAAAAAAACAAGAAGAAAAAAATGGACTAAATCAAAGGATGAAATAGCTATAGAATAAATTATCCCACTTTCAATAACGAATAGAACAGCCACAAAGAAAATCCATAAGGAAACAGAACAACACTACATCTAACAGACCTCCAGGGAATACTTCAACACCCAACAATAGCAAAATACATATTCTTCTCTAGTACATACAAAACATTTTCTAGGATAGAACATATGCCTTTCAACTCCAGAATCTCTATTTGGGTCTTTAGGAAATGTTCTCTTGGAGTTTCCATTGTGGCTCAGCAGTAACAAACCCAACTAGTATCCATGAGGAGGCAGGTTCCATCCCTGGCCTCGATCAGTGGGTTAAGGATCTGGTGCTGCCATGAACTGTGGTGTAGGTTGATGCAGACATGGCTCAGATCCTGCATTGCTGTGGCTGGGGCATAGGCCAGCAGCAACAGTTCCAATTCAATTCGGCTTGAATCCAGGGTTGCTGTGGCTGAAGCGTAGTCCAGCAACTGCAGCATAGGCCAGCAGCTGCAGCTCCAATTCAACCCCTAGCCTGGGAACTTCCATATATCTTTATTGCTCTACTCTATTTAATGAGACATCACTCCCATACTTTTGCTGTTTAGACATGATTTCTGTTAGCTCTTTCGTCATATTTAAAATAATTTACTCAAATTCTTTAATAGGTACAACATCTGGTCTTGCTTCTCCAGGGACTATTTCTATTGATTTTTTTTCCCCCTGTGTATAGGTGATACTTTCTTGTTTCTCACATTTTATATTGAAAACTAAACATCTTGGGCTCGGCAAAAAAAAAAGGAAAACTAATCTCAAATAATAAAACATGGCAACTCTGGAAATCTGAGTCTCCTGCCTCCTCAGTGTTTATTGTTTTGCTCCTTTGTATAGTTGTTGTTTGTTCAGTGGCTTTGGCGATAATTCCAAAGAACTTTTCAGTGTCATATTTTTTCAGAGTCCCTGTGGATAGCTCATTCCTCAGCTTTTCTTTTTAAGCTTTTTTGTCAGTGTAGCTTTTATGTCAATGTCTCAGGCAGCCGTGATGTTAAAAGATTCAGCAAAAGCTCTTCTCTCCCTCCCCAGGGTGGTTAGTACGGGGCAAGTTTGTGTGAAGATGAATAAAGAGCCTTTCCAGTGCTCTTCCAGAGAACCACCAGCAGAGAGGTCAAAAAATGACGTTTCTTAGGGAATGAGATCCTTTCTGTTCCCTCCAGTATTAGAAACGCAGGCTGCCCTGGAACTGGGGGATGGGGGATGGGGCTAAGATAAGTTAAAATGCCACAAAGCTCATTGCTGTTACCAGGGTTCAGCTCTTTTCTTAACTAAATGTTCCTTGGATTGCTGAAAGCCTTAGGTTAATTTTAAATTCTAGAGCTGATTCCGACGATTTTTGCCAGGATTTTTTTGTGTGTGTGTGCTTTTATGGAGGGACAAACTTTTGAAGGTCCTTACTGTATGATTTTTGCTAAAATCACCTTGGTTAGGCCTCCCTGCTCTCATTTTCTTCATTCATTCATATTTATTAAATGCCTGGCACAGCAGGACACTGTTCTAAGTGGGCTGAGGATACAGCACGTTCTTCCCTGGGGCTCGCATGTTATATAATCACAGTAATAAAATAGTGGTTGGTGGTATAATGTTGTTTTATCTCGTCTCTTGCTGTGAAGAATTTGTGCCCTGCTGGTTCTCTTAAGCAGTCAACAAAAACGTATTGAATGCTTACTACGTGCCCAGCATTGCCGACTTTCTAGGAAAACCATTGTTCCTCTCTTGCACCAATCCCTCATAGTCCACTTCTCCAGGAGGCATTTGTACGTCATAGTACTTACATCTCTTCCACTACCTCACCCCCCTCCTCCCCTCTCCCCCAAACAGTCCATCAGATTCAGAAAGCGTGGCTTAATATGGATAAGCCATGCCTCCTGGATGATGCAGTATGGTTAGGACTGAGCAGGAAGGTTCAGTCTTTCAAAAAAGATTTCCTTTCTTCTTCTTCTTCTTCTTTTTTTTTTTTGGAAAGGACTTAAAGTTAAAAATAAGATGAAAACCTGTGTGAGAGTTTCCCTGAAACTTCTCAGTTATATGTTCTACTCCTTTGAACTTTTCCTTACAATTCCAACCCAGCCCTCAGATTCATCTTCTAAACAAGTAACATCAATAGCATGCTTTAGGTACTAAATCATATGCTATTCAACGGCATGTCTTCTTTTTCGACCACGCCTGCTGCATGTGGAAATTCCCAGGCCAGGGATTAAATCCATGCCATAACAGTAAGCCGAGTTACAGCAGTGACCCAAGCCGCAGCAGTGGCAATGACAAATCTCCAACCCCCAAGCCACCAGGGAACTCCCTTGATGGCATTTATTTAGCATATTTCTTATTTGTTCTTAGACTTTTCATGTGCGAGTATCTTATGTTATGAAAATTTTCCCTTGAAATCCAAGAAAAGGCCTTCAAATATTTTCCCTATTATGTCTAACATGCTGAATGTGTTTTTTATATACACAAATCAAGCATATATATATATATATATAGTATTATACAGTGAGAGAGAAAAAGATAGATTTCTCATTGGCTCACGTGATTGTGGAGACAAGCCAAAGATCTGTAGGGTAGGCTGGCAGAATGGACCCTATCTCTAAACACAGTCACATTCTGAGGAACCAACTGGGGTTAGGGTTTCAACATACAAATTTTGAGGGAACAGGAGTTCTCATTGTGGCTCAGTGGGTTAAGAACCTTGCCTCCTGTCCATGAGGATGCAGGTTCAATCCATGGCCTCACTTGGTGGGTTAAAGATCTGGCACTGTCACAAGCTGAGGCATAGGTTGCAGATGTGGCTTGGAACCAAAGTAGCTGTGGCTGTGGCATAGGCCTCAGCTGGAGCTCTGATTCAACCCCTAGCTTAGGAACTTCTCTATGCCACAGGTTCAGCCGTTAAAAAAAAAAAAAAAAAAAAAGAGGGGACACAGTTCATCCTATAACCAAGATCAAAATAAATATTCGAAGAAAACAAAAGTCCTTTTCCCAAATATAATATGAGCATGTGACCTCTATGTTTCTCTTTTGCCTCTTTTAATAGGAACTTTCAGTTTTCTTTCATTTCTTTCTTTAGGAAACTAAATGTTGGCTCAGGTGCTGTTGAAGCTTGGGTGGGGTTGTGTGGCAACCTCATGAACCTTATGCATTCATATTTGAACTTGCACATGTTGCATAGTTCGCTGGGAACTATGAAAGAGTTGAGCCTGTAATTAGTAGAGAAGGGTGGGGGAGACACAGAGCAAGCAAGGAGTGGCTGCACTCCAGATGGTTCCTCCCTTCCTTTTCCCCAATATCATGACTTGATTTGATTAATCTCTGCTCTCCAGAGCTGGAGTCTCAGATTAGCAATCCTGGAGTGGGACAGAAACAGGCCCTTCTCTTCTGGTTTCCTTTGGAATGAGGAGAGCAAAAAGCTGATTTATTGTGAATACCATCCCCTAGTATCAGGATGTATCCTAGGAGGTTACTGAGTAAGACGAGTTAGTCGTGTTTTGGACAGCAAAGTACTCATAGAAAATGTTTGCAGTTGTAAGAACCAAGACTTTATATGAAAAAGTGGAAATAATCTGGGAATGAGAATAACATCCTGGAGCAGTGTGGAGTGGGAAAAAATATAAAATGTATAGAAAAGGATCAAGAAGGCTGGGATAACATAAAATTCCAAACATACCCCAGAGCAGTTTTTTTTTCCTTAGCTGTGCTGTGTTCTTACTACCAGTAATTTTTTGTGGCGGGTGAATAGGAAATTTTGTGAGTACCCTTGAATAACATTATGTAGATGCAGTTATGTCTAAGATACTACACAGAATAATATAATAAGCTATTAGGATAATATAATATATGATCTTTTATTTTTTGTCTTTTTAGGGCCACACCTGTGGCATATGGAGGTTCCCAGGCTAGGGGTCAAATCAGAGCTGTAGCTGCTGGCCTACATTCTTGCTGCAGATATTCCCCACCTCCCCCTTGTTTTAAGGCAGCACCTGCAGCATATGAAAATTCTCAGGCTAGGGATCAAATATGAGCTATAGTTGCCAGCCTACATCACAGCCAGGTGGGATCTGAGCTGCATCTGTGACCTACAGCCACAGCTCACGGCAACGCCAGATCTTTAACCCACTAAGGGAGACCAGGGATTGGACCCATGTCTTTACAGTTACCTGGGTTTGCTACCGATGGGCCACAACAGGAACTCCTAGAAATCCCTTTATTGTTTACAACAAAGATCCAGGATAAGAACCCTCTCAAATAATATGCTATATCTATTTCGGCTAAATCCCTCAACTCAGGATTCTAACATCAAACAAAACCAAGCAAACTAACACTTTTACAAAATAACTTTTATGTGTATATGCCATTTGATATGCCAGCTGTAGGGTTTTGGAGATTATTAAATCCTGGACATTTCCCCCACCAAATTCCAGGCATATTATCAGGCTGATAACTGCATTTAAAAGAGATTTTAGGGGACTTCCCATTGTGGTACATCGGAAACAAAACCGACTAGTATCCATGAGGATGAGGGTTCCATCCCTGGCCTTGCTCAGTGAGTTGGGGATCTGGCATTGCCGTGAGCTGTGGTGTAAGTTGCAGATGTGGCTCGGATCTGGTGTTGCTGTGGCTGTGGTGTTGGCCAGCAGCTGCAGCTCCAATTCAACCCTTAGCCTGGGAACTTCTGTTTGCCACAAGTGTGGCCCTAAAAAGTAAAAAAAAAAAAAAAAAAAAGAGAGAGAGAGAGAGAAATTTAAAAATGGATCAGAAATGAAACAAATAGTTGCTGGGACATTTTGACTGACAAGAGTGGTAAATGGAAGTGAACAACTCAGGATGAAAGATCAGTTAGCCATCTGCAGTGGAGTTGCTATTACTGGAATTGGTTGATTTCCCCTTATACAGAGAGGAGAAACAAGACTTGCCAAAATCAAGCCTTTTTTTATGTTTCTATCACATTCTTATGTTACGAGCAAACCACATTCATAGGGACCTCAGGGAATGTTTATGCTCTGGAGTTTATTCGATTTTCTTTTTTTTTTTTTTTTGCCTCGCCCATGGCATGCAGAAGTTCCCAGGCCAGAAATCAAACCTGAACCACAGCAGTGACAACGCTGGGTGCTTAACCTGCTGTACCACCAGGGGACTTTCTAGAATTTATTCAAATTCAACTGCAGGGTTTAAAAACATTTTTTTTTATTATAGTTGATTTACAATGTACAGCAAAGTGACCCAGTTACATATATATGTATATATTCTTTTTCTCATATTATCTTCTATAATATTCTTTCACAAGTGATTGGATACAGTTCCCTGTGCTGTACAGCAGAAATTCAACTGCAGTTTGATTCAAATTGATAGCAGAATTAGAGAGGTTTCCTGATCTTAACTCAAAATTGCCATTAGATCAATAAAGTTAATTGATTGGAAAGTATTTGGGCTACATTAGTGTAAATATAATACTTAACTAGTGAAGCGTATTTGAAATTTCTTTTTTTTCCCAACCTTATTGAGATATAATTGACAAATAACATTGTGTATTAAGTAAGGTATATAATATGATGATTTGATACATGTATATATTGCTAATTTTTCACCACAGTAAGGTGAGTTATCACATCCATCACCTCATATAGTTATTTTGTGTGTGCATGTGAAAGTATTTAAGACTTACTCTCTTAGCAAATTTCAGATATACAACACAGTATTGCTAACTATAGTCACCATGCTATACGTTACACTCCAGAACTTAATCATCGTAGAACTGAAAATTTGTACTCTTCAACAAGCTTCTCCCCATTTCTCCCACTCCCCAGAACCTGGCAACTACCATTTTACTGTATTTCTGTGAATTTGAGTGTTTTAGATTCCACACGTAAGTGAGATTAAACAATATTTTAGTACTTGTCTCTCTCCGACTTCTTTCACTTAGCATAATGCCTTCAAGGTGCACCCAGGACATCTCAAATGGCCGGATTTCCTTCTTTTTGTGGCTAAATAGTATTTCATTGTGTGTGAGCACGCACACACTCGCATATGTGTGTTTTTCACATTTTCTCTATCCCTTCATCCATTGATGGGCACTCAAGTTGTTTCCATGCCTTGGCTACTGTGAATGATGCTGTCCTGAACAAAAGTGTCCAGATAAATCTTTGAGATAGTGATTTTAATTCCTTGGATATAGACCCAGAAGTGGAATTACTGGAGAATGTAGAATGTAGTAGTTCTGCTTTTGATTTTCTGAGGAATCTCCATATTATTTCCCATAGTGCACCAATTTACACTCCCAACAAAAATGCACACGGGTTTCCCTTTCTCCACATTGTTGCCAACACTTGTTATTTCTCTCTCTCTCTCTCTCTTTTTTTTTTTGCTTTTTAAGGCCGCACCTGTGGCATATGGAGGTTCCCAGGCTAGGGGTCAAATCAGAGCTGCAGCTGCTGGCCTAGGCCATAACCACAGCAACTGGGGATCCAAGCCACATCTGTGACCTGTACCACTGATCATGGCAATACTAGATCCTTAACCCACTGAGCGAGGCCAGGGACCAAACCTGCGTCCTCATGGATGCTAGTCCGGTTCGTTAGCTCTGAGTCACAATGGGTACTCCTGTTATATCTCTTTGATAATAGCCATCCTAACAGGTGTGAGATGATAACTCATGGTTTTGAGTTGCATTCCCCTGTTAATTTGTGATATTGAACATCTTTTCAAGGACCTGTTGGCTGTTCTCTGTCTTTGGAAAAATGTCTATTCAGGTCTTTTGTCTATTTTTTTTTTTTTTTTTTTGCTATTTCTTGGGCCGCTCCCGCGGCATATGGAGGTTCCCAGGCTAGGGGTCGAATCGGAGCTGTAGCCACCGGCCTACACCAGAGCCACAGCAACTCGGGATCTGAGCCGTGTCTGCGACCTACACCACAGCTCACGGCAACGCTGGGTCATTAACCCACTGAGCAAGGGCAGGGATGGAACCCGCAACCTCCTGGTTCCTAGTCGGATTTGTTAACTACTGCGCCACGACGGGAACTCCTCTTTTGTCTATTTTTAAATTGGGTTGTTTTTGCTGTTGGGTTGTATAAGTTCTTTATATATTTTGGATATTAACTCCTTATCAGATATGTGGTTTGCAGATATTTTCTCCCATTCCATAGGTTGCCTTTTCATTTTGTTGATAATTTCTTTTCTGTGGAAACTATTTAATCTGATATATTGTTTATTTTTGTTTTTGTTAATTTTGCCTTGGGTGTCATACCCAGAAGTTGCTGCCCAGATCAAAATCAAGGAAAATTTCCCCTATGTTTTTCTTTAAGTCTTTTTTTTTTTTTTTTTTGCTTTTTAGGCCACACCCGAGGCATATGGAGGTTCCCAAGCTAGGGGTCAAATCGGAGCTGTAGCTGCTCGCCTACACCACAGCCACAGCAACACAGGATCCAAGCCACATCTGCAGACTACACCACAGCTCATAGCAATGCTGGATCCTTAACCCACTGAGCGAGGCCAGGGATCGTACCTGTGGCCTCATGGATGCTAGTCAGATTCGTTAACAGCTGAGCCACGACGGGAACTCCACATTTAAGTCTTTTAAAATTTTATTTTATTTTGGGGCACAGTGTGCATCGATTTGATGTGGGATCTCAGTTCCCAGACCGGAGACTGAACCCAGGGCACAGCGGTGAAAGCACCCAGTCCTGACCTAGATCACCAGAGAGTTCCCTAAATCTTTAATCCATTTTATTTCTGTCAGTTGCTTTGTATTTTGACAAGGGATTATCTTCATTCTTCTTCTTCTTTTAGTAGGTCTTATAGTTTTTGATTGAATGCCAGCCCTCCTGTAGAGAATAGGAGATATTTAGGTAAACCCAGTATTTATGCCTAGAAATGGACAGACCTCTTTTCAGGCAGTTTAGCATGGTGGAAAGAGTCAATCTAGTTCAAAGATGAGGTGGAAATAGGTTTTTCTATTGCCAAGATTGCTTTCAGTGCAGTGTAAGCTTCAAATGCTTCTTATAATGCCTTAACTTAGGGTGGGGTCTGGAATGCAGGATTTCTCAATATTTGTTCTCCACCCTCAACTCTCAGCCTTCTTTATACACCTTGTAGGTGTATACAGAGTCGTCTCTCTCCATGTTCTTGCCCCTCGGCCAGTGGCAGACGGCTACTGCTGGTCACTTGGTGTTGGCTTAGGGAAGTGGTTGAGGGGGTAGGTGGCTCTCTGTGGTCCTCTTTGTCTTCAGTCTCAGGTAGTTTTTATATCCCTGGGCCCTGGAGAATGAGGTTGTCTCAGGAGTCCTGCCTCTGCTCCCTGCCAAAGTCTGCTTTGTATCTGCGGCAGGTCTTGTGTGGGAAAGATTTTCCTGCCCCTCCTTCCGTCTTGGGAGAACTCTAAAAGCACTGGCATGGACCTCTTGGCCAAGGACTGTTTCTTTTCCCTCCCCCAGGGTAGAACTTTTCCCACCTCTATCCTTCCCTTGGCAACAATGGGTTTTTACTTGTGCAACAGTGGGGGAACTATACTCTTCCCTCCAAAGGCTAAAGCCTCTGCTTCTCCTCCCCAGAGGCTTACACCTTTTCAGAGAGGAGTATAGGCAGCTAGACCCTTTCCTGCAGTGACAGATAATACTGTCCTCCATGCTTGTAATACCAAGGGAGGCTTAAATTAGTCTCTCACCCTTGGTCAGTCTTTCTTATGAGCACCTGGTCAAGGTCTTGGAAAAGAGCGTGTTAATCAATACTCGCTTCCATTGCTTCTGGGGCACACAGATTTTTATTTATTTATTTGCTTTTTAGGGCTGTACTCGTGGCATATGGAGGTTCCCAGGCTAAGAGTCCAATTAGAGCTGTAGCTGCCAGCCTACACCACAGCCACAGCAATGCAGGATCCGAGCCGCATCTGCGACCTACACCACAGCTCACGGCAATGCTGGATCCTTAACCCACTGAGCTAGGCCAGGGCTCGAACCCACAACCTCATGGTTCCTAGTCGGATTCGTTAACCACTGAGCCACGACGCGAACTCCCAAGATTTTTTTGATAGTTACTCTAGTGCACGTAGGACTTGAATAGTTCACTAAAATTTTGGCTATATTCTTCTTCTTGCTTCTGTCACAGCCCAGAGGCTTCCCATGCACTGGCACAGAGGAGAGTCCACACATCCAGCCCCTGCTCTGGAGGAACTATGCCTCCTCAGATTTCAGGCTACTTAGCTGATCTGTAGCCTCAGATGCAACGTTTGGGTTCAAGAAAAGCTGTGATTTGGAGTTTCCTGGTGGCTCAAAGGGTTAAGGACCTGCCATTTTCACTGCTATGGTTCAGGTCACTGCTGTGGTCTGGGTTTGATCCCTGGCCTGGGAACTTCTGCATGCTACTAGTGTGACCAAAAGAAAAAGTGGTGATTTTGCTGTTTATTTGGCTTTTCCTCATTGAAAGGACTTTATATCTTAAATGGAAGTGGAACTTCCTACAAATTGTATTGTATCTTATTTTTTTCCCCACCCATTCAATTAGTATTGTAAACAATTCCCCTTATCATGAAAACTTTTTTTTTTTTTCTTTTTAGGGCTGCACCCGAGGCTTTGGAGGTTCCCAGGCTAGGGGTCAAATCAGAGCTGCAGCTGCCAGCCTACACCACAGCCACAGTAACGCTGGACTCTTAAACCACCGAGCGAGGCCAGGGATTGAACCCATGTTCTTGAGGATACTAGTCGGCTTCGTTACCATTGAGCCACAATGGGAACTCGCCAACTCACTTCTTTTTTTCTTTCTTTGGCTAGTCCTTGACATGTGGAAGCTCCTAGGCCAAGAATCCAACCCACACCACAGCAGTGACCTGAGTGGCTATAATGACAATGCAGGATCCGTAACCTGCTGCACTAAAAGGCAACTCCCCACTTCTTTCTTTAGAGAATGCTCCTCGCTGTCCCCCCAGTTCCATGTGGCTTTATGAGGTTACCAATCATAGTAGCTTATCACCCTGGCTTGTGGGTGGTAAGATGCATCCAGGAACTCCTGATCACAGTATCCCGGCTATGATGATTGATTCAGAGCTGAGCATGTAAGAGAAAAAGAAACAAAATTTCTTTCTTCAGAAATATCTATAACAGAATTCTCCTTGTGGCTCAGCTGTAACAAACCCCACTAGTATCCTTGAGGATGCAGGTTCGATCCCTGCCCTTGCTCAGTGGGTTAAGGATCCAGCATTGCTGTGAGCTGTGGTGTAGGTCACAGATGTGGCTTGGATCTGGTGTTGTTATGGCTGTGGTATAGGTCGGGAGCTGCAGCTCTGATTTGACCCCTAGCCTGGGAACTTCTATATGCTGAAGGTGTGGCTCTAAAAAGCAAAAATAAATAGATAAGTAAAAAAGAAAGAAAAAAGAAATGTCTATAACTCAGCTGAAAATTCTTGTCTGCTGGGTTCCTAGAGCTGGAGAAGCATGGATCCAGGACTCACAGCTGCCATTTGTCCCTTTCATTACTAGAAGGTGATCCCAAGTGCAGCAGGAGATGAACAAATAAGATGGAAAGCCTGGCATGGTGGAAAATGACTTGTGGCAACATCAAGTGTCTCATACCAGGTCATAAAGTCCTCAGAGTTTCTCCGGTTCTTTCCGTTCTTTCTTCATGTCTGATTCACTCCAGTTATCAAGTCTTTTTTTTTTTTTTTTAAGTTGGCTTGATTTGGGCTGGTCATAGGTCCCAGAGTGTATCCTCGCTAATTTATACTTGAGGCGGTTTTCAAGTCTCGTCATTACAAAGAACATTGTGAAGAAACTCAGTGCTGATACATTTTTTTTGCATGCATGCATGCCTTTGTTCCCAGAAAAGGAATTGCTGGGTCAACAAATATGCAAATCTGAAAGGCTCTTGATGTATATTGTGAAATTGCCCTTTGAAAGGAAAGCTGTCCAATCCATATTTCCTCCTGGAGTGTCTATGTTCCTATTTCCATATAACAATACTGAGTAGGAGTTCCCATTGTGGCGCAGTATAAACAATCTGACTTGGAACCATGAGGTTTCCTGTTCAGTCCCTGGCCTTGCTCAGTGGGTTAAGGATCCAGCATTGCCGTGAACTGTGGTGTAGGCCTGCAGCTGTAGCTCTGGTTAGAACCCTAGCCTGGAAACCTCCATATGCTGCAGGTGAGGCTCTAAAAAAAATACGCCACCCTCCCCAAAAAAAAACCACCTCAATACTGAGTAGTATTAATTTTTTAAAAATTCCCAGTTAGGAGTTCCTGTCATGGCAGAAATGAATCTAAGAACCATGAGGTTGCAGGTTCGATCCCTGGCCTCGCTCAGTGAGTTAAGGATCTAGTGTTGCCGTGAGCTGTGGTGTAGGTCAGAGACACGGCTCTGATCTGGCGTTGCTGTGGCTGTGGCATAGGCCACAGCAACAGCTCCAATTAGACCTCTAGCCTGGGAACCTCCATATGCTGTGGGTGTGGCCCTAAAAAAAAGACAAAAGACAATAAATAAATAAATAAATAAATAAATAAATAAATAAAAATTCCCAGTTAGATAAAGCTATCCTGCTTTTCTATGGATACTACTCCAATTCTTATGCTATCAAATGTGTCTTAAGGAAATTCTCTTGTGGCTCAGCGGGTTAAGTGTCGAGCATTGTCACTGCTGTGGCCCAGGTCACTACTGTGCCATGGGTTCAATCCCTGGCCAGGGAACTTCTGAATTAAACGGGTGCAGCCAGGAGTTCCCGTCGTGGCTCAGTGGTTAACGAGTCTGACTAGGAACCATGGGGTTGCAGGTTCTATCCCTGGCCTTGCTCAGTGGGTTGAGGATCTGGCGTTGCCATGAGCTGTGGTGTAGGTCGCAGATGCGGCTCAGATCCTGCGTTGCTGTGGCTCTGGTGTAGGCCGGTGGCTACAGCTCCGATTCGACCCCTAGCCTGGGAACCTCCATATGCTGCAGGAGTGGCCATAGAAAAGGCAAAAAGACAGCAAACAAACAAACAAAATAAATAAATAAACGGGTGCAGCCAAAAAAAAAAATCAAATATGTCTTAATTGGATAATAAAAGGAGGGGAAAAATGATCAAATGGGAATTTGGAATGAAACCAGAAAAAATGGGAAGAGTCTTAAAACATGTTCCGAGAGCTTTACCGTTGTGAATGTGCATTCTGGGTTTTCCCTCAAACAGGTTTTATGGACTGGCAGAGCCAGTATGAATGTTTCAGGGAGAAATAAATTTGAGGAAGTGAATGAAGCCCCACCTTGATTTAGTACCTCCACCTGAGGCCCCAAAACATGATTGGCTGGGGGATCAGCCGTAGCGGCACACCCTACCTGGGGGGGCGGTTCATATATATGCTCCTGTTGGTGAATAGACCTCTGGTTCTTGATCCTGAAGAATCAGTCCCACCCACAAAGATGTGGGCTCAACTCCTTCTAGGAATATTGGCCCTATGGCCAGCTGCGGCAGAGAAACTCCTCCCGTAAGTGCTAGTGTCAGAGTTGATTTGGGGCAGTTGGCTTCTTGGTCTGTCTTTCTCAAACACAACTATGGGGGAGAAGAGATAATCTTTGGTTTGTTTTCATTTCCTTCTCATCTTTTCCCTTCTTTAGTGTCATTTCTCCTTTATCCAGAGGGAAAATTTTTAAAAGATTATATTAAAGTAAAGAAATCTTTCTGTGCCCTGTTCCCTGTAATAGCACTGATTTCCTCTTTGGTACTCTTGGCCTACAATGATGGCCTGCCGTGGTGGGAGGTTTAAGGCTGTACGCTGAGTTATTTGTTAATTATCTGCTTCTCCCTCATAGAAAATAAGGTGCAGGAGTTCCTGTCATGGTGCAACGGAAACAAATCTGACTAATATCCATGAGGATGCGGGTTCCATCCCTGGCCTCGCCCACTGGGTTAAGGATCCAGCGTTGCTGTGACCTGTGGTTGTAGGTCACAGATGCGGCTTGGGTCCCACGTTGCTGTGGCTGTGGTGTAGGCCGGTAGCTGCAGCTCCGATTTGATCTCTAGCTTGGGAACCTCCATATGCTGCAGGTGCAGCCCTAAAAGGCAAAAAAAAAAAAAAAAAAAAAAAAGCAAAAGGAAAGAAGGTGCACAAAGTCAGGGGTTTGGTCTGTTTAATTCATCGATATATGCTGAGTGCTTAGGAGAGGGATGAATTTTTCACTGAATGGATGAATCCTGACTGACCTGAACTCTGTTAGCTTCTTTTTTTTTTTTAATAATTTTTTTTATTTTCCCACTGTACAGCAAGGGGGTCAGGTTATCCTTACATGTATACATTACAATTACATTTTTTCCCCCACCCTTTCTTCTGTTGCAACATGAGTATCTAGACAAAGTTCTCAATGCTATTCAGCAGGATCTCCTCGTCAATCTATTCTAAGTTGTGTCTGATAAGCCCAAGCTCCCGATCCCTCCCACTCCCTCCCCCTCCCATCAGGCAGCCACAAGTCTCTTCTCCAAGTCCATGATTTTCTTTTCTGAGGAGATGTTCATTTGTGCTGGATATTAGATTCCAGTTATGAGTGATATCATATGGTATTTGTCTTTGTCTTTCTGGCTCATTTCACTCAGGATGAGATTCTCTAGTTCCATCCATGTTGCTGCAAATGGCATTATGTCATTCTTTTTTATGGCTGAGTAGTATTCCATTGTGTATATATACCACATCTTCCGAATCCAATCATCTGTCGATGGACATTTGGGTTGTTTCCATGTCTTGGCTATTGTGAATAGTGCTGCAATGAACATGTGGGTGCATGTGTCTTGTTTGCTTCTTTAACAGAAACTACCTGGTGACATTACCTGCCCAGCTTGTGTTCCCCTCTACTCAGAAGGTTTGTTTGGATCTGAGTCCTGGGTACGATGCTGTAAAGTTCACTGTCACTCTGGAGACCAAGGACAGGATCCTCACATTGTTGCAACAGTCTGGACTGAAGACACGACACTTACATTGCAGGTCCTTTTTGGTGAGTGCAGTGTGAGCCCAACTCTGGTGCCCAGCTTTCCCATTCTCCTCCCTGGGCACTCACCAGAATCTCTCCTTGAGTATGTTTTCTGTTGTTTTACTTTTTCCATGGCCTTGAAGCCTGTCTCTTCTAAACCTCCATGCCTGGCCATGCCTCCTGATATTATTCTTTCCCTTCTTTCTGTCAACTTGTGAATGGCCCTACCCTTCCTACCTCCATATAACTCATTTCTTTTCTTTTCCTCTCCCTCTTGGGTTCAGAGCAGTTGATTCTGTCTCCCCCAGTCTCTTACTCCTCCCCAGAGCTTCCCTGTCTTGACCAGGTACCACTTCCTGCGGATGGGAGAGAAGAAGTGGCCACCGTCCGGGTGTCGGGAACTGGAAAGGGCATCAGCTTTGAGGAGAAGAAAAAGGTTCTAATTCAGAGGCAGCAGAATGGCCTCTTTATACAAACTGACAAACCTGTGTACAACCCAGGGCAGAAAGGTAAGAGACACGCAGGTGGGATGAGACAAAAAACCTGCAAAACAGCAGCACACATTTGTAGAGGGGATTTGCGGGTTACCGGGAGGCCTGTGGGCCAAGGAAGAGAGGAAGGTCTGGAGGGATGAAGTGTGATGAGTGTTGAATGCATGCAGGGCTACATAGGCCAAAGAGTAGCGGGTGGAGTTGCTACTGGGTGTGTATCTAAAAAGGCACATTTCTCCTGCAGTGGAATCTGACAGGTATAACTGGATCGCTGGGTCTCATAGCAAGCTGCTTGCATAGGAATCAGAAAGCATCAAGGGCATTTAAGCCCGCTAGTTTCTATGTGTTTCTTCATCCTTAGAAGGGGATTTGAAGAGGTTTCAAACTTAGAAGCCATGAAGAAAAACTGGGACATGAAGTCCTTCTCTCAGACTAGGTTTTATTTATTTATTTATTCATTTTAAAATTTATTTTTATTTCTTGCTTTTTAGGGCTGCGCCTGCGGCATATGAACGTTCCCAGCCTAGGAGTTGAATCAGAGCTATAGCTGCTGGCCTACACCACAGCCACAGCAACACTGGGTAAGAGCCGAGTCTACAACCTGTGCCACAGCTCACGGCGGCAATGCCGCCTGATCCTTAACCCATTGAGCGAGGCCAGGGATGGAACCCACATCCTCATGGATATGAGTCAGATTCGTTTCTGCTGTGCCACAACAGGAACTCCAGACTAGGTTTTATTAAAAAGTAAAACCTGGGAGTTTCTGCTGTGGCGCAGCAGTAGCAAATCTGACTGGTATCCATGAGATCATCGAACTTGGGTTCGATCCCTGGCCTTGCTCAGTGGGTTAAGGATCTGCCGTTGCTGCGAGCTGTGGTGTAGGTTGCAGACAAGGCTCGGATCCTGCATTGCTGTGGCTCTGGCATAGGCTGGCAGCCACAGCTCTAATTCAACCCCTAGGCTGGGAACTTCCATATGCCAAGGGTGTGGCCCTATAAAGACAAAAAAGACACCCCCCCCCAAAAAAAAGTAAAACCTGATGGGTTTTTGCTGACTCAGAAGTACGTGTGAGGAAGCAGAAAGGGTGGAAGAAAGAAAGATTCTGAGAGGGGAAAAAGTCCTTTTTGCTAACGATACCTGTTCTGTCCTAGTGCAACTCCGCATTGTCACTTTGACCAGCAGCTTCATTCCAGTGAATGACAAGGTGAGAATTTAGTGGGGAAGAGGGACAGGGAAGAGAAGAGATTCTTTGGGAAGGGGCCCCTCTAGATGCAGAACTTGGGTGCGAATTGCAGTTCTAGCCTCAAGGCTCAAGTTCAGATCCTCCCAAACCCCTGTCTGGCTGAAAGCCTGCAGAGGTGCCTAGCCCTCAGCTTTGAAGCTTTGATGGTTGAGAACATCGGTTTGGCTAATATTCCTGAGAGGTGGTTCTGTTTGGTGCTGTTTGTTTGTTTTGTTTTTTAAGGACCTCACACGTGGCATATGGAAGTTCCAGGCTAGGGGTACAAATGGAGCTGCAGCTGCCGATCTACACCACAGACACAGCAGTGCCAGATCCAAGCTGAGTCTGCCACCTACTCCATAGCTCATGGCCACACTGGATCCTTAACCCACTGAGCAAGGCCAGGGATCGAACTCAGGTCCTCATGGATACTAGTCCGGTTTGTTACCGCTGAGCCACAATGGGAATTCCTTTGCTGCTGTTTTTTTAAGTGGTTGCAAACTTTAAGACTTCCCCTCCAGGAGTGACACCTAGTGGCCTTTGCAATTCGAATACTAAGAAATAATTCAAGAGTGTATTTAATAAAAGGAAGAAATAAGAATATCCACCCCACCATCTTTTTTTTTTCAACTAAGAGGCAAAGTAATTTATAGACAGTTCTCTTAAGGTAACATGCCTAAGATAAGAACGTGGTAACATTTGGTGAACACTTCAATTTTTCTTGAACAACTCGATTGTTAGAATCATAAACCTCTCAATATAGAGTTTGTCATTTCTATGTGTTTTGAAATACCTCTCAGACACTCCTGGCTGCCTTCTTTCTCCTTCAGTCACAGCTCATGGATCAAATGAAAATTGTAAAGATAATCATAGAGAAAGGATTGTTTCTGGAGTTCCTGTTGTGGCACAGTGGAAACGAATCCGACTTGTAACCATGAGGTTTCAGGTTCCATCCCTGGCCTCGCTCAGTGGGTTAAGGATCCGGCATGGCCATGGGCTGTGGTGTAGGTCACAGATGCTGCTGGAATCCCATGCTGCTGTGGCTGTGGCCTGCAGTTGTAGCTCCAATTCCACCCCCTGGCCTGGGAACTTGCATATGCCGTGGGTGCGGCCCTAAAAAGCAAAAAAAAAAAAAAAGAAAGAAAGAAAAAAGAAAAGAAAGCATCGTTTCTATTTCCACGTTCTCAAAGCAGCTGTTTCTTTTTCCAATATACAGGGAAGAGATAAACTTATTACTGATTGGTAGCCTCCTCCATCACTATTTTCTTTCCCAATTTGGAATTCTTTTTAGTCCGGTTTGTTACCGCTGAGCCACAATGGGAATTGTTCTGAGCAGAAGGCATTGAAGATCCAGTAGAATCTAGAATCTCCTTCCTATCACCTGTATTCTTTATCAGTTTGGTGTAATATTGACTACTTATTTCTTAACGTGCTCACTGCAGACCTAGGGTTGAAGTGTGCCACAGCCAGAATTATTTTAGACTCTACTGCCCCCTAGAGGTTTATCTCATTGGCTACCCCTGTTACAGTACCTTTGCTCAAATTATGCTGGATTGCTGAGAGGTGCTCTGATTTCCATGGTTATACTATATTTCTGTTGTCAAATTACTCCCTCCTCCCCACATCATATCTCTAGTCAGACACCACTCCAAGTTATAACTTAAAACATCAAAAATTTGAAACACTGAATTTGAAACTCCAAGTTGAAACACTGAAATTAACTACTTTTTTTAAACGAAGAAACAGATTGGCAAAAATGTGAGTTTTACAAAGCACACTATTTAATCCCCAAGCAACTAAAGTATCCATGATATTAACCGATTCTCTCTGGCTTGGTTGCTACATCCATTTATTCAGAAACCTCAGGCAGCTTCGGTGGAAATGCTAATTGAACACTTGTCCCCTTCCAGAGACTACTTCTGCCCGACTGGTATCCAAACCTGCTTCTTGGCTCCCTGTGTGAGAAAAGTACTTTGTTATCCAAGGAACTGGGTTTTTCTAGAATTTATAGTAATCTACAGTAATCTGGGTGACACCTGTCTCCTGATTGTGTATATGTCATGTTTGCATGAGTCCAATCCTTCCCTTCAGGAAGGAGGGCAGAATACGCTACCCCCAATATGCCACTTTGACATGTACATTGTTCTGAGCAGAAGGCATTGAAGATCCAGTAGAATCTAGAAGAAATTTTACCTGGTTCTTAAATGCCTATGAGAAATTGGATGTCTTGGTCTGGTTTTGGTATCAGGGTAACGCTAGCTTCATAGAATGAGTTGTGAAGCATTCTTTCGTCTCTAATTTTTTTGGACTAATTTGAGAACCTTCTCTAAATGTTTGGTAGGATATATCTGAGAAGTCATCTGGTCCTGGATGTTTGTTTATTGGGTTTTTTTAAATTACTATTCAGTTCTATTAGTGATAATTGGTCTGTTCATATTTTCTGTTTCTTCCTGGTTTGGTCATGGGAGACTGACATTTCTAGGAATTTGTCTGTTTCTTCTAGGTTGTCCATTTTATTGATGGATACTTATTCATATAATCATGTACAATCCTTTGTATCTCTGTGGTATTATAACTTCTCCATTTTCACTTCTGATTTTATTAATTTGAGCCCTGTCTTTTTTTTTCTTAACAAGTCTGGCTAAAGGTTTGTCAATTTTTTAAAATCTTTTTTGAGGAGCTGGCTCTTAGTTTCATTGATCTTTCCTTTTTTTTTTTTTTTTGAGTCTCTTTTTAATTTATTTCCTCTCTTATCTTTATGATTTCTTTCCATCTACTAACTTTGGGTTTTGTTTATCCTTCCTTTCTAGTTCCTTTAGACATAAGGCTAGGTTTTCTATTTGAGATTTTTCTTATTTCCTGAAGTAGGCTTGTATCACTATAATCTTCCCTCTTAGAACAGCTTTGGCTGCATCCCATAGATTTTGTACCATTGTGTTTTTGTGTCTCCATTTATTTTATTTTTTGATTTCTTCAGTGATCCATTGGTTGTTTAGTAGCATATTAGTTAGTCTCCACATATTTGTATTTTTTTGCAGTTTTTTCTTGTAGTTGATTTTTAGTTTCATAGATTTGTGGTCAAAAAAGGTACTTGATATGATTTGTTTTCTTAAATTTATTGAGACTTGTTTTGTAGCCTATTTTGTGTCTATCATGTTATAATGTTCCATTTGCACTTGAAAAATTGTGTATTTTGCTGCTTTTGGATGGAATGCTTTATATTAGGTTCATTTAGTCTAATGTATCATTTAAGACCTGTGTTTCCTTACTGAGTTTCTGTCTGGATGATCAGTCCATTGATGTACATGGGGTTTTAAAGTCCCCTTCTATAATTATGTTACTGTCAATTTCTCCGTTCAGGGATGTTAATATTTCCTTTATTTATTTAGGTGTCTATAGCTTTCAAAATGAATATCTTAAATAATGATAATATTATTATAACAACTAAGGAAATTAATAATAATTGTTTCATATTGTTTAATATTCAGTTTTAAGTTTTCCAAATAACTGTGTTTTTTTTCCAAACTAGACCTGATCAAATTCATGTGTTGCATTTGACTGTTACATTAAAAACATTTATCTTAATCTAAACTAATCCCCCTTATTTTTTCATTAGATTGACTTTTTTTTTGAGAGAGAGAGAGATCAGGCTAGATGACATGTAGAATGTCTCCATTCTGGAATATGGTATTGAATTTTGAGGAAGCCTAGTTCTCTTACAGAATATTTTATATACTTGATTTGTCTGATTATTTCATTACCGTGTAGTATAACTTGCTCTTCTATCTTCTAGAAGTAGCTCTGAGCTCCTTTATTTTCTAGAAGTAGCTCTGAAGTCTTTTTCTTTTTTTGCTTTTTTAGAGTGCACGTGTGGCTTATGGAAGTTCCCAGGCTAGGGTCGAATTGGAGCTGTAGTTGCTAGCCTATACCACAGCCATAGCAACTCGGGGTCTGAGCCACGTCTTTGATCTACACCACAGCTCACAGCAAGCCAGATCCTTTAACCCACTGAGCGAGGCCAAGTATTGAACCCACTAGTCCATGATGACCAGTATCCTCATGGATACTAGTCAGGTTCATTACCACTGAGCCACAACAGGAACTCCTGAAGTCTTTTTTTACCTTTTTTTTCTGGCTGTACCCATGGCGTGCAGAAGTTCTTGAGCCAGGGATCGAATCTATGCCACAGAAGCAACCTAAGCCACTACAGTGACAAAGCTGGATCTTTACCTCTGTACCACAAAGGAACTCCTCTGGAGTCTTAATTAGGTTTTAACTAAATATTTTTGGTAACAATATATATATATATATATTTTAAATGGGTGATGTTGTGAGCCTCAAATGTATCTCTTTAGAAGGCACAGAATATCAGGTTTTCCTGTTATTAGTGATGGCAAATATGATGACTTGGTTAAGGTGGTGACAACTAATTTTTCCAACAATAAGGTGTGTCCTCCCCCTTTTGAAATTAAATTAAGTAATTTTGGGTTGGCACTTTGATGCCTAGCACAATGACCCATTCCCCAATTAAACTTAATTGTTTAATTATTTCTATTTGCTTGAGGAAACAATATGTGAATCTGTGACGGAGCTCTTTTAAACTGATTTTAAAAAAAGAAAAGAGGAGTTCCTGTCGTGGCGCAGTGGTTAATGAATCTGACTAGGAACCATGAGGTTGTGTGTTCTATCCCTGGCCTTGCTCGGTGGGTTAAGGATCCGGTGTTGCCGTGAACTGTGGTGTAGGCTGCAGACGTAGCTCGGATCCTGCGTTGCTCTGGCTCTGGTGTAGGCCAGCGGCTACAGCTCAGATTCAACCCCTAACCTGGGAACCTCCATATGTTGCAGGAGCAGCCCTAGAAAAGGCAAAAAAAAGACAAAAAAAAAGAAAGAAAAGAAATTGTTTTGCAATGCTTGAAAGTAAGGTTCCTGCCCACTGGCATTCAGAGAACAGAGGAGGAGGCCAGGAGACAGTTCCTAAGACGAGGTTGAAACATGGGGGGGGAGGTCCTGTTGTGGAGCAGTGGAAACAAATCTGACTAGTAACCATGAGGATGTGGTTCGATCCCTGGCCTCGCTCAGTGGGTTAAGGATCCGGTGTTGCCGTGAGCTGTGGTGTAGGTTGCAGACATGGCTCAGATCTGGTGTTGCTGTGGCTCTGGCGTAGGCCGGACGGCTACAGCTCCAATTCAGCCCCTAGCCTGGGAACCTCCATATGCCGTAGGTGTGGCCCTAAAAAGCAAAACAAAAACAAAAACGGGGTGGGGGTGAGCCTTCAAATACTGGTATTTTCTCTTAGGTGTGTCGTGGAAGAGCTTGGTCACAAAGTACTGAAGGCTGCTGAGGGTCTGAATTCCATTTCCTCACATTTTGGAGATTAGCAATCGCTGTAGGAAATCTCTTCTTTTTCCTCCCCCGGCCAACAAGCCTTTGCCCCATTGTTACTCTTATCAGGGCACAAAAGAGCCATTTAGAAAGGAAGGAGTGGGCAACCGAGAAAGACAGAGGCCTTTGTGAGCTTTTTGCTTTCAGTTAGCCTATCCTTATTGCTAGCTCTGCTTTAACCAGTATTATCTGCTTTTCTTTTTCAGTACTCCTTGGTGGAACTGCAAGTAAGTAGACATTTCTTCTTTCCTAGCAGTTGTGGAGAAGGTGGTTGTTGCGAAACCTTGAGGCCAGCAGCAATGCTGAGATCTTGGTCCAGAGCCAGAGACTCTGCAGCAGCCCGAGTACCTACAACTCCACCTAAACCATGCCTGTTCTCTTGCCTCTGCCCCCACTTCTCAGGGTTAAATCTCTGTAGATAAAGATACCAACCTCTGGAGTTCCTGTTGTGGCTCAGTGGTTAATGAACCCGACTAGTATCCATGAGGTTGCTGGTTCAATCCCTGGCCTCACTCAGGGGGTTAAGGATCCAGCGTTGTTGTGACCTGTGGTGTAGGTCACAGAAGTGGCTCAGATCCTCTGTTGCTATGGCTGTGGCGTAGGCTGGCAGCTACAGCTCTGATTTGACTCCTAGTCTGGGAACCTCCATACGCCTCGGGTGTGGTCCTAAAAAGACAAAAAGAAAAACAAAACAAAACAAAACAAAACACAAAAAAAGATGCCAACCTCTATTGTGATGACCCTTCCTGTTCTGATTCCTGTAACATCTCTGGGCCAAGTCCATCCCACAAGGCTTTGTTCTGTACTCCTTAGTATTTGGTAATTAACGGCTGGTATCACAAATGGTGTCACCGTTGAAATGTGACAAGAATACCTGTGAGAAGTGCTCAGAAGGCAAGAATTCCTCACAGCATCCCCTCCATTTTTCTGACAATTACCTGCTATCTTACAATCAAACCCCTCAACACTGCTCTGCTTAAGGGACCAAGAATAAACCCTCTTTGTAAAAGGCATCCTAATGCCAACTTTATGAAACTGGATAACATTTTAAAGGACTTAATCTGATCATTTGAATCCAAAAGGACCCTTTTCTTCCTGGACACTGACCATTGAGGCGGGGTGTCATGAAAAATGGGTGGGATTTTTTTACCTGCTTTTTGCTCCTTTACTTGCTACCTGCAAGTGCAAGTGGTAATCAAAGAAATCATGAAATTTCTTTTCAATGGACACAGGATCCAAATAACAACAGGATTGCACAATGGCTGGATGTGGTGCCCAAGCAAGGCATTGTAGACCTGTCCTTCCAGCTGGCGCCGGAGGCGACGCTGGGCACCTACAGAGTGGCTGTGAATGGGGGCGAGGGCGAGAGCTTTGGCACCTTCAGTGTGGAAGAGTATGGTAGGTGGGAGAATTAGCGGGTCAAAGGGTTGGACGTGTTCTTGTCTCAAAGTCAGCAAAGGTAAAGTAAAATCTACTATGGAGAGGGATTATTTATTCATTTTAGTGCTAAACCAGTTGGTAACTTCAGGAGCATTTTGTCTTAATCATGCCCCCTTAATTAAATGAGTTTGGAGTTCCCATTGTGACTCTGTGAGTTAAAGACCTGACATTGTCTCCGTGAGGATGTGGATACCATCCCTGGCCTCCCTCCGTGGGTTAAGAATCTGACGTTGCCATGAGCTGTGGTGTAGGTCACAGATGTGGCTCAGATCTGGCATTGCTGTGGTTATGGCATAGGCCAGCAGCTGTATCTCTGATTCGACTCCTAGCCTGGGAACTTCCGTATGCTGCAGATATGGCAATAAAAAAAAAAAGAAAAGAAAAAATACAGCAGAAAATGACACAACACTGTAAATCAACTATACTTTGATAAAAAAATTTTAAAGGAGTTAATTAATTATCATTGTTTTATACCCCTGTGTTCACTATCTCTATGGTCAAGCCATCTTCCTACTCATTTTCTATTTCTCTCTCCATTCTCTCCAGTGCTGCCCAAGTTTAAGGTAGAAGTAGTGGAACCCAAACAGTTATCAACAGTGGAAGACTCTTTCTTAGTGAAAGTTTGTTGCAGGTAAGAATAAAGCTCTGAATCTAAAAGAGAACGGAGGAAAAATAAATAAATAAAAGAGAATGGAGGGAGTTCCGGTCTCGGCTCAGTGGTTAACGAATCCGACTAGGAACCATGGGGTTGCGTGTTCGATCCCTGGCCTTGCTCAGTGGGTTAAGGATCCAGCGTTGCCGTGAGCTGTGGTGCAGGTCACAGACTCGGCTTGGATCTGACGTTGCTGTGGCTCTAGCATAGGCCGGTGGCTACAGCTCTGATTCAACCCCTAGCCTGGGAACCTCCATATGCTGTGGGTGCAGCCCTAAAAGGACAAAAAAAAAAAAAAAAAAAGAAAAGAAAAAGAGAGAGAGAATGGATGTGTGGGCATGTATAATTGAATCATTTTGTTGTACAGCAGATATGATCACAGCCTTGTAAATCAACCATACTTCAATAAAACTTTTAAAAATGGGGAGGGGAAAAAAAAGGAATAAATCTCTGGATCCAGGGAAAACGAAAGCCATATTTTGAGATGCTGTGAGGAGGGAGTGTTATAGGCAGAGAGATTATGGAGGGAGGGGTTAAAACCTGGAAGATATTATGTGGTCGAGTCACGAGTTCTCCCAGGACACATTTCTAATTGTGTTTCTGCCCTTACTTCCCACTGCCCTCTCAGCCAGCATTATTGATGAGTGTTGATATTGACTCCCATGGTGAAATAGGAGTCAGGCAAAAGAAAGGCATGGTTACAGTCCTTTGAATGGTACTTATTTTGTGCAGTGGCCATGTTCTAAGGCTTGGAGTAAAGCAGGGATGTGAATGAGAGCTGGAGAAGGGCAGGATTGTGAGAGCCCTTTCAAAGGTGGGAATGCGGGAAAGAAGGAAAAGCATTTAGGGGGGAAGAGAGGTGGACTGCAAGTAGAATGGCCCAATCCTGACTCTTCATGCTTTTTTCGGTTAGGTACACCTACGGGAAGCCCATACTTGGGATAGTGCACGTATCCGTGTGTCAAAAGGCGCATACTTACAGGTTTCGAGGGCCAGAATGGGAACAGCTACCTGACAGATGCAGGAACATCTCTGGTTGGGTGAGTAAATGGGATGTAGGAAAGGAACTTTATTCCTATGTCCTAAAGAGTACATAAGTAAGCACCAGTATGGAGAAGTGATACTTAAAAATTAAAAAGCCCATGAGTTCCCGTTGTGGCCCAGTGGTTAACAAATCCGACTAGGAACCATGAGGTTGCAGGTTCGATCCCTGGCCTTGCCCAGTGGGTTAAGGATCCGGTGTTGCCCTGAGCTCTGGTGTAGGTCGCAGACGTGGCTTGGATCCAGCGTTGCTGTGGCTCTGGCATAGGCTGGCAGCTGCAGATCCGATTAGACCCCTAGCCTGGAAACCTCCATATGCCGAGGGTGCTGCCCTAAAAAGACACACACACACACACACACACACACACAAAAGCCCAACGTTGAAAGCATTCCACAGGGTTCTTACCCCAGTTCCAAAGAACAAGGCAGTCTTTCTCATCCCCCCAAAGATCAAGTCTTTTAGAATCTGCCTTGGAATCAAGAAAGTAACCTCACTTCTTGGAAGATACGATTTTCTGTTCCGAAGCTGGTTCTTGTCTCCTTCTCATATCCTGGAGCTTCGGAGTCATTTCATGATTATGTGTGTGCAGGTGTATACTTCCTGTTGTGAGACAGTTTTTCTATCTTAAAGATGGAGAAACTCAAGTAGAGCAGGCAGAACTTATTTTCTTCTACAGAACATCCTGAAAGGGAAGCGGAGATTAGATTGCTCATCTTCTCTCTCTCTCTGATTGCCTCACTAGGCTGACAAAGCAGGATGCCTCTCGGCTTCTGTGGACATGTCCACCTTCAACCTCACTGGGTATCTTTACAGGCAAGACATCAATATTGTGGCCACGGTGGTGGAAGAAGGGACAGGTAAGTGGGATGCTCCGTGGTATATTCAGAAAAGAGAAAGGAATAGAGGTGTCCTGGGGACAGACCTACTCAGAAGACTGAAGACCCCACCCTCATCCGTGTTGGGGAGGGACTCTTTTCCGAGCTAATCATCAAAGGGAAAGGCCCGATTCCATCTGCCATCCACTCCCTATTTCCTCAAAAGTTTAGGGAGGAGGAGTTGGTTTGGATCAAATATATTCAGCTTCATGCGGCCCCGTCCTTTCAGGGATTTTCGTTAAACATAAAGATGAGGCTGTCAGGTATTTAGATCATCATATATCTGGTTTCCCTCTGCAGGAGTGGAGGCCAATACCACTCAGGATATCTACATTTCTTCAGAAGCGGGATCAATGACCTTTGAAGACACCGATAATTTTTATCATCCCAATTTCCCCTTCAGTGGGAAGGTATGTGGAAACTTGCTTCACCATCTACTGTCACCTCCTTCCTGTACACATATAATAATAGCTAGCTAAGCATTATTCTAAGTCCTTTATATACATTCATATGTTTAATTTTTGTAGTAATCCTGAGTTAGACACTATTTCCTTTTTTTTTTTTTTTTGGTCTTTTTAGGGCCACATCCGTGGCATATGGAAGTTCCCAGGCTAGGGGTTGAATCAGAGCTTCAGCTGCCAGTCTGCACCACTGCCACAGCAACGTGGGATCTGAGCTGCACCTGTGACTACACCATAGCTCATGGCAATGCTGGATCCTTAACCCACTAAGTAAGGCCAGGGAACCAACCTGAGACCTTATGGATACTTGTCGAATTTGTTACTGCTGAGCCACAATGAGAACTCTTTTTTTTTTTTTTTTAAATCAAACCCAGGTAGCCTGTCTCCAGAGTATGTGCTCTTAACTCTGGACATACTGCTGCCCTTAATCTCATGTGGGATGTGATTTGCATACTAATGTGATTTCAGTGCCCTCCCTAATGCAAGGGGTTCATATTCCCACATTTAAATCTTTGAATTATAAAGCTGTAAGGTATTTGGAGTGATTATTTAGTCTCAGCTTCTGCATGGAAGCAAGGTTGATACCAAACGTCCCATGACAGGAGTTCCGGTTGTGGTGCAGCAGACATGAATCCGACAAATATCCATGAGGATGTAGGTTCGATCCCCAGCTTTGATCAGTGGATCAGGGATCCCCCAATGCCAGTAGCTGTGGCGTGGGCTGACAGCTGTAGCTGTGGTTCCACCCCTTAGCCTGGGAACATCCATATGCCATGGGTGTGGCCCTAAAAAGAAAAGAAAAAAAAAAAAGTCCCATGACAGAGAGCCATTGATAGCTCCTTAAGCACTATCTCTAGAGATTTAAAAATTGGTAGTGTCTTCTTACTGATACCTTGCAAGCTACTCCTCTCTCCAGCTTCTCTTTCTTTACTTCCCAAACAAATGGTGAACACAATAATGTTGTACATATTTAAGTCTATTTATTCTTTTTTTTTTTTTTGGTCTTTTTTGGGCTGAACCCGTGGCATATGAAGGTTCCCTGGCTAGGGGTTGAATTGAAGCTGTAGCTGCTGGCCTACACCACAGGCACAGCAATGAGGGATCCGAGCCATATCTGTGACCTACACCACAGCTTACAGCAATGCTGGATCCTTAACCCACTGAGTGAGGCCAGGGACCGAACCCACGTCCTCATGGATGCTAGTCAGATTCATTTCCACTGAGCCACAATAGGAACTCCTAAGTCCATTTATTCTTTAGTTACCTCTTCTCCAGACCAAGAGTTGATAGACTCAGACTTTCTTTCTTCTTCTTCTTTTTTGTTTTTTGCTTTTTAGGGCCACAACTGCGGCATCTGGAAGTTCCTAGGCTAGGGGTCAAATCAGAGCTGCAACGGCTGGCCTACACCACAGCCACAGTAACACAAGATCCGAGCTGCATCTTCGACCTACACCTCAGCTCCGGGCAATACCAGATCCTTAACCCACTGAGCACAGCCAGGGATTGAGCCTGTATCCTCATGGATACTAGTCGGGTTCTTAACCCACTGAGCCACAACAGCAACTCTGAGCCAGACTTTCTTAGTTTCTAAGGATTATACAATTTAGGAGAGAAGGAAAGTCTCAGTAGGAAAATGAAAGCAAAAACATGTTCAGAGCCCTTTAAGGGTTGTATGCAAATGAAGGTGTATGGTGCTTCGTAAGGTATGAGGCAAATCTTCTTGGGCTCCAGGACAAGCTACTTCTATTTGTTTCTCAGGTCCTCACAGATCCTAGTTTCCAAACCTCGAATCACATTTACCTTTTTCTGGACTCTTTCCTGAAAAGTACGCTCAGAGCTTAGACCTTCTCTGTGTGTGATGCCCTAATGACCTTCTCCCCTCAGATAAGAGTCAGGGGCCACAATGGCTCCCTCCTCAAGCATCATTCAGTGTTCCTGTTGATTCACGACATCCATGGAACCATCATCCAGACCCTGACTACTGACAGCGATGGCCGTGCTCCCTTCCAGCTGGATACGGCTCATTGGAATGGGAGAGACGTTTCTCTGGAGGTGAGCACTGGGAGGTCCAGCTTTCCAGCATGGAAGCCTTTCCTGAAGGAAAACTTAAAATTTTTCCTCTTTCCTCTTACTGCCCCCCCCCCCGCCCCCACACACACACCCCTGGGTAATTCCATCTCCCTTACTCACCAGTCCAGCTTCCCAACTGACAAAAAGTTTTCTTATATCCCATTTTTATTTTATTTTATTTTATTTTTTATTATTTTTGGGGGGGCTACACCCAAGGCAAATGGAGGTTCCCAGGATAGGAGTTGAATCAGAGCTGTAGCCACGGGCCTACGCCACAACCACAGCAATACAGCATCTGCAACCTACACCACAGCTCACGGCAACACCAGATCCTTAACCCACTGAGCAAGGTCAGGGATCGAACCCGAAACCTCATGGTTCCTAGTCAGATTTGTTTCCGTTGTACCATGACGGGAACTCCTTAGATCTCATTTTAAATAAATGACCCTTCAGATAAAAAACTGCTATTTCTACAAATTCACTTTATAACTTATCCCCATCTCTCTCTGATCCTTTATTTGAAGTCAGATTAGGGAGGAAAAAATGGTTCAGCATCATCTTTTTCCCCCTGTTTCCCTGTTTCCTCTTCTTATTTCTCACAAAAATGGCAGAGAAGAGAATGCTAGATTTTGTAGAACTTATAAGGATGGTTACTTGTATGGGTTATCAATTGCCATGCAATCAACACCAAAACTTTAGTATTACACAATGGGAAGCATTTATTGTTCCGGTGTCTGGGGTAGCCAGATAAGCAAGTCTGCTGATCTTGGTGGACTTCCTTATGTCTGCAGATTCTAGGCTGGCCCACCATGCATCTCACGATTCACCATGCTGGCCCAGGTATATTCTCATGGCAGTGTGAGATGCAAGAGGAAAAGTGGACACACATGGCTTTTCTAAGCCTCTACCTGTCTTTCACATGCTAATGCCCATTCCTCCAAACAAGCCACATGGTGGGCCTACAATTAGACTAAAAGGGGGCTGTAAGATTACATGGTCAAGGATGTTGCCACGGGGAGGGATAAAGAATCGGAGCCTTTAATACAATCATTCAGCTATGCCACTTAAGCAAATAAGTACATTTGTGTTGTGGCTGGTTTACCCATTTCTGAACTCCAGGCATCACTCCATCACTCCATTTAGAAATGAAATTTTTCATCCATACAATCCTTTATACCTAGTTCGTCTTCTTAAGATATATTCTTTATTTGTGACCCAGGCGTGTAGTAGCTTGATGTGGGATCTCAGTTCCCAGTCCAGGAATTGAACCCCTCAGCAGTGAAAGCACTGAATCTTAACCACTAGACCACCCGGGAACTCCTGAATCTTTAATTTCTGTATAATCTTAGTCATACTTTTCTCTCCCTTGCGTCAGTCTTTGAAGGTGTATCACCTACAATTTCCTATTACCTGACAACTCTAACTCAGCCTTATTTTACTTCCCTACATACCTAAATGCTGCTGCATATAACTAACCACTACCATGGACTCCTCGCACAGCCTTGGTCGGACCTCCAGGGAAATGCCTACATGCCACTGGTTGGCAGTACAGATGAGAATCAAAGAAAGTCCATGGGGTTAATATGCTTGGGGTACATGCTAAAGGGCTTCCCCCCTCCTCTTTCTCAGGGAAGGTTCCAGTTGGAAGATTTGCCATATGATCCAGAACGAGCCCCTCGTTATTATCGCAACGCCCACCTGCACCTGCAGCCCTTCTACAACACAACCCGCAGCTTCCTGGATATTAACCAGCTACATGGCATCTTGGAATGTGGCCGGACCCAGGAGGTGCTGGTAGATTACTACATAGACCCAGCGGATGTGAACCCTGACCAGGAAGTCGTCTTCTCCTACTATGTGAGACTGGGAAATGAGGACTGGTGAAAGTATGTTGGCAAGGAAAGGGGATGGAGTTCTCTGGGGGCCCAGTGGTTACAGGTACAGCAATGTCACTGCTGTGGTGTGGGTTCGACCCCCTGGCCTCAGAAATTCTACATGCTGTGGGAGCAGCCAAAAAAAAGGGTTAGAGTATGAGGATCATGAGCCGGAAGGGATGAACAGACAGTCCGGATAGAGATAGAATGCAAGCCACATAGTAATTTTTACATTTTCAGAAGCCATGTTAGGAATTCCTGTCATGGCACAGTGGAAATGAATCCGTCTAGCATCCATGAGGAAACGGGTTCGATCCCTGGCCTCGCTCAGTGGGTTAAGGATCCGGTGTTGTCATGAGCTGTGGTATAGGTCACAGATGAGGCTCGGATCCCTCATTGCTGTGGCTGTGGTGTAGGCTGGCGGCTACAGCTCCGATTTGACCCCTAGCCTGGGAACCTCCATATGCCATGGGTGCAGCCCCCCCCAAAAAAAAATACCCAAAGAAGCCACATTAAAAAAATTAAAAGAACAGGGGAAACTAATTCTTTAAATATATTTTATTTAACTGAGTATATCCAACATAGGATCATGTCTACGGTGAAAGCAACACCAGAAATCATCAATACATATTTTACATTGTTTCAGCTTCGTTTCAAATTTTTGAAATGCCAAGTATGTATTTTATACCAAGCAGAGTTTGGAAGAGTCATATTTCAAGGGCTCCAGTAGCCCCATGTGGCCAGTGGCTACAGTGTTGCATGGTGTGTAGGTATAAAGGATGGGGGGAAATGGGGAGTCAAGAGATTTTGAGGAATTCCCATTGTGGTGCAGAGGAAACCAATTCGACTAGTATCCATGAGAATGTGGGTTTGATCCCTGGCCCGGCTCAGTGGGTCAGGATCTGGTGTTGCCCATAAACTGTGGTGTAGGTTGCAGACGTAACTCAGATCCTGCATTGCTGTGCCTCTAGAATAGGCCAGAAGGTACAGTTCCAATTCAACCCCTGGCCTGGGAACTTCCATATGCTGCGAGTATGGCCCTAAAAAAAAAGAGAGAGAGAGATTTTGAACAGGAGTCCAGAGACACCATGTGGGGAAACCTTCAAGAAATGGCGTCAGCTGTCTATTGTGAAGAAGGGCTTCTATTCTGTCTGCCTTTGTCTCCTCCCTCCCACCCTCTGGTTCTCAGCAGATGTCCAAATGCAGGAAGGGTCATCAGGACTCTGGGTACCATCCGACACTGGATGAGCTGAAGGATGCTCTGTGAAGTACCAACCTGAGCTCTGGAACTGTGAAAGGAGCCTTTCCTTGTGGAGAGATGCAGGGATAGGGCCAAAGCTAAACTCCCCAGTTTCTAATCTATTGATGATTATTCTTCTCTTCCTTAGTTAACAGGGAAAGGAAATTTGGAGCTGGAGGGGCAGAAACACCTGAACCTGAACTTTAAGAAGAAAGGTGAGTGTTCATGCATCTCTTGGAAGACTTAAACTTTTTTTTTTTTTTCTTGGCTGTGTCTGTGGCCTGTCAAATTTCTCGGGCCAGAGACTGAACCCACACCATAGTAGTGACTTGAGCCACAGCGGTAACAACACCAGATCCGTAACTGCTTGGCCACCAAGGAACTCTTGAAAAACGTATACACTTTACATTTCCAGGAGTTCCTGCTGTGGTGAAATGGGATGGGTAGCATATTGGGAGCAATGGGACACAGGTTCCACCCCACAGTGGGTTAAGGATCAGGCATTGCCACAGCTGTGCTTAGGTTGTAGCTGCAACTCAGATCTGATCCACGGCCTGGGAACTCTGTATGCTGCAGAGCAGCCAAAAAAGAAATAAAACCTTTAAATTTCCAGGAAGCAGTGCTTATACCAGAAGTAAGAGTAAGAGCAATGAGAACAGAACAGGACAATAACCGTAGAAGAACAGGAAAGTGAGAAGTAACTTGGGCCTGAGGCCTGTGGTGGGCTCAGGCCTGAGTGTAGACATAGGGTTGAAAGTCCTTGTAGGGTGAGCATGTCCTCCCACCTCTGAATATCCCCTTCTCTCTTTCAGGACTGAAGGGCTCCTTCTCTCTCCCACTGACTTTCAATTCCAGACTAGCCCCTGACCCTTCCCTGGTGGTTTATGCCATTTTTCCCAGTGGAGGTGTGATAGCGGACAAAATTCAGTTCTCCGTGGAGATGTGCTTTGACAATCAGGTAAAATGGCAATTGAGGAGGGTGAAGACAAGGTCTGGGCGTAGAGAGTGCATGTGTATGCTGGGGTTGGAGATAAGGCAGGGGCAGGGAAGCGAGGAATGATATTGACATTGGTCGTGATGTTCCATATCTGTAGTGTGGTGTGCTGAACCATCATTCCTCTTACTTCTTCTTCTTTTTTTTTTCTTTTTGCCTTTTCTAGGGCTGCCTCCGCAGCATATGGAGGTTCCCAGGCTGGGGGTCCAATCAGAGCTGTAGACGCCGGCCTACACCAGAGCCACAGCAATGGAGGATCCGAGCCGAGTCTGCAACCTACACCACAGTTCACGAAACGCTGGATCCTTAACCCACTGAGCAAGGCCAGAGATCGAACCTGCAACCTCATGGTTCCTAGTCAGATTCATTAACCACTGCACCACGATGGGAACTCCTCCTCCTCCTACTTCTTTTTAAAGGTCATGCTGGGAGATCACATGTTCTGTAGAGTCATTGCATATATTCTCTTTCTACTTTCTGTCTTTTAAGCTTTCTACATTATTCTTCTATGCTGCTTACTTTTTCCAACTGTATCATGAGACACTGGTTCTAAAGGGTGAGACTTTACATAGAAAAATCAAGATGAAAGTGTAGAAGTGGGAGTTCCTATTGTGGCTCAGTGGGTTAAGAACCCTACATAGTGTCCTTGAGGATGTGGGTTGGATCCCTGGCTTTGCTCAGTGGGTTAAGGATCTGGCGTTGCCATGAGCTACAGTGTAGGTCACAGACACCGCTTGGATCTGGCGTTGCTGTGGCTGTGGTGTAGCCTGGCAGCTACAGCTCTGATTCAACCCCTAGCCTGGGAACTTCTATATGCCGTGGGTGTGGCCCTAAAAAAAAGACCAAAAAGAAAAGAAAAAAAGGTAAGTGAAGGAGTGGCTGGACCACATTTAGGGCACATGGCGTATGGCTCCAGGCTGACCCGATCCCCCTGTTATTCTTTTCCTGTCCCCAGGTTTCCCTCGGCTTCTCACCTTCCCAGCAGCTTCCGGGAGCAGATGTGGACCTGCAGCTGCGGGCAGCTCCCGGGTCCCTGTGTGCGGTCCGGGCCGTGGATGAGAGTGTCTTGCTGCTTAGACCAGAGAGCGAGCTGAGCAACAGATCCGTGAGTGGGCTGCTAATGTAGCAGGAAGGGGGTCTACAGAGAAGACAGACTGACTGCATTAAAATCAGAGCTGGATTTCAGGGGGTGGGAAAGCAAGCCTCAGCAAAAGAGTGCTCCACCACGAGGTGGTGGCAAAGCTGGTGTGGAAACGAAGGTAGAGATGATGACATGAGAAGGGCATGGTTGATATAGGCAGAGAGATCCAGAAAGCTGAAATCGGAGAGAAGGGTGACAGATGATGGAAAAACATGAAGTACAGGAAAGGGTTTGGATGGAATACGGGTAGGGAGAATTCTGGAATAACGAAGAGAAATAATGCAAGAGTAGAAGGTTCTCAACTGATTTCACTACATAAGTATTTTATTTCCTTTTCTCCTATCTCAGGTCTATGGGATGTTCCCCTTCTGGTATGGTCACTACCCCTACCAGGTGGCTGAATATGATGAGTGTCCAGTGTCTGGCCCGTGGGACTTCGCACGACCCCTCGTGGCTCCAGTGCCTGAGGAGCGCTGGAGCAGGCCTTCCGTCCTGTGGAGGCCTTGGTTCTCCGAAGGCACAGACCTCTTCAGTTTTTTCCAGGTAGAAACAATGGTGGTGAGAAGGGGGAAAGGAAGGCCCATGTCTAAAAGAGCAGACAGTCTCCTGCGGGCATTCACGGGGGCCAAAATCTTAAAGGAGGCTCCTGATGTGTACAGTAGCCTTTCTTGGTCCTTACGTTTGAAGAAGCAGCACAATTATGTTAGAAGACAACCACTGTGCAAAGCCATACCCTGAGTCCTCTCCCTGTGGTCTCCAGACATTTCCATGATGCGATCAGTCAGGAAAAAAAATGAAGGTAGACCGGAGGTCTCTTATCACGATTATGAAAGATGTTGCACCTATTTTATCAGTAGAAGTTAGGGGTGCTTTGGCCCAAGTCTGGCCAGGAGGCCTCTGAGATCAGGAAGCAGGCCTTGTTTACCTTTTTGTTCTCTCTAGTGCCTGATCCTTCATCATGCTCAATGTATTTTTGTTGAATTGAATGAGCCAATATGGTCTCTGCTCTCAGAAATTTCAGTCCAAATCAAATAGTAAGAATACAGTGACTAATATTTGGAAAAAGGATTAAACGTATCAAACAATGGAACAAGTGGACTACTTGGAGTTCCCATTGTGGCTCGGTGGGTTAAGAACCCAACTAGTAACCATGAAGACGCAGGTTCGATCCCTGGCCTCGCTCAGTGGGTTAAGGATCTGGTGTTGCCACGAGCTGTGGTATTGGTTGCAGAGGTGGCTCAGATCCCACATTGCTGTGGCTGTGGTGTAGGCCGGCAGCTGTAGCTCTGATTTGACCCTAGCCTGGGAACTTCCATATGCCACAAGCGTGGCCCTAAAAAGCAAAAAAAAAAAAAAAAAAAGAAAAGAAAAGAAATCTTGCCATTCCAGACAACCTGGAAGGACTTCAAGGGCATTATGCTAAGTGAAATAGGTCAGACAGAGAAAGACAAACACCATATTTCACTTATTGTGGAATCTAAAACAGCAACAAAAGTTGACAGATTGGTAGTTGCCAGAGGTGGGAGGTAGGGGGGGTGGGCAAAATGGGTGAAGGTGGTTGAAAGGCACAGATTTCCAGTCATAAAATAAATAAATCATGGGAATGTAATGTACAGCATAATGAATATAGTTAATAATACTGTATCACATGTTTGAAAGTTGCTAAGAGAGTAGTTCTTAAATGTCCTCCTCACAAGAAAAAAATTTTGCAGTATATATGCTAAAAGATGTTGACTTATGGCGGTCAGTTTGCAACAAAAAGTAAATAAATATATATATATGTATAAACACAATGATATAAGTTTAATTGAAAGGCTTTCACCCTGGGTGGAACAGAACTGAACCAATCTTGGTGTCTGAGTATTGGTCTCACAATTAATAGGCAAAGAATATGTTGGTTCAGCCCTTGGAGGGTGAAATTTCTAGGCAGTAGACTTTGTAGTAAGGGAGGGGACCCCTTAACCCTTTATTTCTTATCCTCTTGATGCCTATCAGGACATGGGCCTGAAAATACTGTCCAATGCCAAAATCAAGAAACCAGTAGAGTGCAGTCACCGGCCTTTAGCAGAATACAGCCATGCTACGGGTAGAGGTAAGCTACCTCTGTGGCTTGTGGATGTGTGGAGAGATTGAGAATCATGGAACTCAGGGGGCGTTCCCTGATGGCCTAGTGGTTAAGGATCCGGCGTTGTCACTGCTATGGCTCAGGTCACTGCTGTGGTGTGGATTTGATCCCTGGCTGAAAAAGAAAAATAAAAAAATAATATAGGGAGTTCCTGTTGTGGCTGCCCAGTGGGAACAAATCCAACTAGTATCCATGAGGATGTGGCCTTAGTCACTGGCCTTGCTCAGTGGGTTAAGGATCCGGCATTGCAGTGAACTGTGGTGTAGGCCCGCAGCTATAGCTCCAATTTGGCCTCTAACCTGGGAACCTCCATATGCCTAAAAAGCAAAATAAATGAAATAAAATAATGATAGAATCATGAAACTCTGAAAGCTCCCTCTTTGCCTCCTGTTCTTTTTTTTTTTTTTTTTTTTTTTTGTCTATTTGCTATTTCTTGGGCCGCTTCCGCGGCATATGGAGGTTCCCAGGCTAGGGGTCGAATCAGAGCTGTAGCCACCAGCCTACGCCACAGCCCCAGCAACGCGGGATCCGAGCCTCGTCTGCAACCTACACCACAGCTCACGGCAACGCCGGATCGTGAACCCACTGAGCAAGGGCAGGGAGCGAACCCGCAACCTCATGGTTCCTAGTCGGATTCGTTAACCACTGCGCCACGACGGGAACTCCTGCCTTCTGTTCTTGCTCTGAGCCTCTAGCCAGAATGAAAATGCACCATGGGTTATAAATTCAGGCACTTTCCTGTGGATCTCTTTCTGGGGAGGGCTTTTGAAGCCTGAAGCTCTTATCTCTTCATTCCCTGGCTGAACATCCTTGTCTGTCGCTCCCTTGATGGGCTTGTGACCAGTCAGTTTCTCAGTGGTCCTCCTTCTTCATCCCTGACTGGATATTCTCTGCTTCCCTCTGAATCCTTGCTGGTAGTCACTTCACCTCCATTTATTGCATAACCTCAGTCTCCTGTTTTACCCCCTTTTTCTTGGTCTCCTTAGGACCTGGTTTTGCTCGTCCAACAGCTTTTACAACAACTTCAGTTCAGGAGGTGGATTCTCAGGTTCGACAGTACTTCCCAGAGACTTGGATTTGGGACCTATTTCCTGTTGGGTAAGTGATGCCTCGAAGGTCAGCAGGGAACTCAGACCCAGATAATGTCTCATGAATCTCAGTCTCAAGTCAAGAAAGTTTAATGGGAATATGGGAATGTGTTTCTTTCCTTGGCTTCTTAAACAATCATACACAACTACTCAAAACAAATTCACACGTCTTCACATTTACACAGGGCAGACAGTGCATTCTCGCTGCAGGGCTTCACAAACATGGAGACACATGTTGACATTCTTTGAGTCCTTGCCCACTGCTAACCTGCTCATTTGGGCAAGCCTTAAGAAGGCAAATTTGCGAGTTCCCTGATGGCTCAGTGAATTAAGGATCTGGTGTTGTCTCCGCAATGGCTCCCGTCGCTGCCTTGGCTTGGATTTGATCCCTGGCGGGGGAACTTCTGCATGCTGTGGACATGGTTAAAAAAACAATAAAAAAGAAGGCAGATTCAGGGAGTTCTCATCATGGCTCAGTGGTAACGAACCTGACTAGTACCCGTGAGGATTCGGGTTCGATTCCTGGCCTTGCTCAGTGGGTTAAGAATCCAGTATTTGGAGTTCCCGTTGTGGCACAGCAGAAGTGAATCCGACCAGGAACCATGAGGTTGCAGGTTCGATCCCTGGCCTCGCTCAGTGGGTTAAGGATCCAGCGTGGCTGTGAGCTGTGGTGTAGGTCGAAGACCCGGCTTGGATCTGGTGTTGCTGTGGCTGTGGTGTAGGCTGGCAGCTACAGCTCTGATTAGACCCCCTAGCCTGGGAACCTCCATATGCCGTGAGTGTGGCCCTCAAAAGACAAAAAGACAGAAAAAAAAAAAAAAAAAGAATCCAGTATTGCTGTGAGCTGTGCTATAGGTCACAGACCTGGTTCAGATCTGGCGTTGCTGTGGCTGTGGTGTAGGCTGGCAGCTGTAGCTCCAATTCGACCCCTAACCTGGGAACCTCCATATGCCATGGGTGCGGCCCTAAAAAAAAAAGAAGACAAAAAAAAAGGCAGATTCATGGCCTCTATCAATTATGCTTGCACACAGGTGTTCACCCACACACACACCCTTCCTCACATCCTCAGGCACCCCCTCCTCCCATATTTGTACCCCCTCACCTGAACACTCACACTCTGAGATTCACATGGGCCTCTTTGCTCTTCCCCCACGCACAACAGCAACAAAAAATTCACTTCTGCAGACAAACTTGCAGCTCAATTCACAGATGCTCTCCTTCTCCTGCCGTCCGCCTCACTTGTGTTCTTGTTCTCTTGCAGCAACTCGGGGAAGGAGGCTATTCAAGTCACTGTCCCTGATACCATCACCACGTGGAAGGCCATGACTTTTTGCACTTCCCAGTCCCATGGCTTTGGTCTCTCACCCACTGTGGGACTGACTGCCTTCAAGCCATTCTTTGTGGATCTGACTCTCCCTTATTCAGTGGTTCGCGGAGAATCCTTTCGTTTGACCGCCACCATCTTCAATTACCTAAAGAAGTGCATCAGGGTAAGAAGGGCTGGCATATAAGAAGCTGGTGGTGTCTGTCCCTAACTTGCAGGTGTTCCAGTTTTCCCTGAGAAATAGCTGAGAGGTCGGTGTCTCTGCCCCCATGTTTTCCTAGACTTCTGTGTGTGGTCTCCTTTCCTCATGCTCTACCACTCAAACACCCTCTTCAGGTTCAGACCAACCTGGCTAAATCAGATGAGTACCAGGTGGGATCATGGCCAGACTCGCAGGCCTCCAGCTGTCTCTGTGCTGATGAAGCAAAATCCTATCACTGGAACATCACAGCTGTCAAACTGGGTAAGAGAAGGAAGGGGTAGATGGTACCCTTTTACCAGCTGTATTGGTTTTGTCTCCTTTTTCCCCTTTTTATTTGCCTCCATTTCCTCCTTCTAAGTGCTGTGTTATAAATAAATAAGCACACAACATTGTAAGTCAACTATACTTTAATAAAAGAAATAAGCAGGAGTTCCATGAGGATGCAGGTTTGATCCCTGGCCTCGCTCAATGGGTCAAGGATCTGGCGTTGCCATGAGCTGTGGTGCAGGTTGCAGATGTGGCTTGGATCCTGTGTTGCTGTGGCTGTGGCCTAGGCCAGTGGCTACAGCTCCGATTTGACCCCTAGCCTGGGAACCTCCATATACCATTTGTGTGGCCCTCAAAAAAAAAAAGAAAGAAAGAAGCAAATTTTCCTTGATATGTAACCCCCAAATTATTCAAGCTGGACTATATTGATTTTTTTTTTTTTTTTGGCCATACTCACGGCATGGGGAAGTTTCTGGGCCAGGGATCAAACCCTCACCACAGCAGCAACCTGAGCCACAGCAGTGACAGCACCAAGTCCTTTACTTGCTGAGCCGTCAGGGAACTCCAAACTGGACTATTTTGAGTGTGAAAAGGGAATTTTTTTTTCTTTTTTTGCTGCCCTATGGCTTATGTAGATCTCAGGCCTGGGATCATATCTGAGCCACTGCTGCAGCAATGCAGGATCCTTAACCCACTGTGCCAGGCTGGGGATCAAACCCGTGTCCCAGCGCTGCAGAGATGCTGCTGATCTCATTGCACTAGAGTAGGAACTCTGAAAGGGGAAGCTTTTAATATTTATGCCAGGACAAGTGATATATGGTCATGAACTAATCAAACGCTTGCTAGGGGTCAGGCACTATCCTAACTGTTCTGCATGAATTAACACATTTAATCATCACAATAATCCTACAAGATGTCATTGCTCTTGGATTAAATCCTTGCATCTCAAAGTATGGTCTTTGGATGTATTAGTTATCTATCGCTGCTTAACAAATTACCTAAAATTTAGCAGCTTAAAAAAGCCAATATTTATTATCACACAGTTTCTAAGAGTCAGTCGTTGGTGCAGCTTAGCTGGGTGCCTCAGGCCCAGGGACTCTCATGAAGTTCTCGTCCAAAATCTGACCAGGAGAGGACCCACCTCTAAGCTCATTCCAAAGACTCTGGTCCTCATGGACTGTTAGACTGAAGGATGCAGTTCTTGGCCTCAGGTGTTGACTAGAGGTCCCCTCAGCTTCTCATCCCATGAATTTCCCCACTGGCCTGCCTCAGGACACCACACTAGCTTCCTTCAAAGTGGCTCAACAGGAAGACGGTACCTGAGATAGAAGCCGCAGTCTTTTTTTATAACCTAATCTCAGAATTGACATCTTATGGCTTCGGTATCACCTTCTTCATTAGAATTGAGTCACTGGGAGTTCCCTTCGTGGCTCAGTGGTTAACAAACCTGACTAGTATCCATGAGGATGTGGGTTCAATCCCTGGCCTCACTCCTTGGGTTAAGGATACAGCATTGCCATGAGCTATGGTGTAGGTCACAACGTGGCTCAGATCCCACATTGCTGTGGCTGTGGGGTAGGTCGGCAGCTGTAGCTCCGATTCAACACCTAGCCTGGGAGCTTCCATATGCTGTGGTTGTGGTCCTAAACAATGAAAAAAGAAGTGAGTCACTGGGAGTTCCCCTTGTGGCTCAGCAGGTTAAGAACCGACACAGTGTCCATGAGGATGCAGCTTTGATCCCTGGCCCCGCTCAGTGGGTTAAAGATCTGACATTGCTGCACGCTACTGTGTAGGTTGCAGATGCGGCTTAGCTCTGGCATTGCTGTGGCTGTGGTATAGGCTGGTAGCTGCAGCTCCATTTTGACCCCTTGTCTGGTAACTCCCATATGCCATAGGTGCAGCCCTAAAAAAAAAAAAAAAAAAGAAGTGAGTGGGCTGGATTTAGCCCACTCTCAAGGAGAGGGGATTACACAGTAGTGTAAATATCAGGATGCAGGGATCATTGGGGACCCTTAGATGCTGCCTACCCACCACCAGGGACCAGCATCATTGACACTTGGAAGCTTGTTAGAACTGCAGACTGTGGGCCCTGTTCCAGATCTACTGAGTCAGAGTTTGTTTATAACAGATAAAGTCTGGGAGTTCCTGTTGTGGCTCAGTGGGAACGAATCCGACTAGGAACCATGAGGTTGCAGGTTCGATCCCTGTCCTTGCTCAGTGGGTTAAGGATCTGGCGTTGCCATGAGCTGTGGTGTAGGTTGCAGACACGGCTCGGATCCTGCGTTGCTGTGGCTCTGGTGTAGGCTGGCGGCTTCAGCTCTGATTTGACCCCTAGCCTGGGAACCTCCATATGCTGTGGGAGCGGCCCAAAAAATGGCAAAAAGACAAAAAAACGAAAAACAACAAACAAAAAACAGATAAGGTCTGCAGGTGACTCGGATGCCATTACATTTGAGAGGCACCGGTCTAGAGGAGAAGAGACCTCACTGGTACCTCTGCCAATAGGATGGATGTCTTTCTTTCGCCCTCTTTCTTCCCAGGTCATATAAACTTCACTATCAGTACTACGATTCTGGACAGCAGTGAGCTCTGTGGGGGCCAGAAGGGGTTTGTTCCAGAGAAGGGCCGGAGTGACACACTCATCAAACCAGTTCTGGTCAAGGTGAGTTTTCTGCAGGCCTAGCCTCAGAGGTAGAGACGGTACCCATGCAGGGATGTTCCATGTGTGTTAGTCTCCTATGGAAGTCTTACTCCAGCTCCAAGCTGGTGGCTCACCTCCCTACGTCCCTGACCCCTTTCTGCCTTAAGTATTTGCTTAACCCGCACCGATGGTCGATGAAATGGCCCAATACAGTACCTGGTACTTTGTAGGCACTCAACTAATATTAGTTTCTCCTATTAGCAGCTTTTTCATTCTATCAGGAACCCCATTGCCATTCCTGCCTCTTCGAGGTTTCCTAAACTTATCCTCAGCTCTAGCCCAGAAAGAATTTTATGGAGAGGCCGCTCCCTGGGTTAAAATGGGATCTTTCTGGATGTCAGAGAGAAGCTCTGTTCTCTCCAGTTCTAAGTGAAGCCCCAGGGACCCAGGCAGGGCCCCTTCTCCCCAGTTCCCTTCCCCTTCCTGTTCTGTCAGTGCCACTTGCCCTGATACTCGTCTGTGTTATTTTCCCCCATCCCTGTTCTCTCCACGTCAGCCCGAGGGAGTCCTTGTGGAGAAGACACACAGCTCACTGCTGTGCCCGAAAGGTGGGTGAATACAGAGAGGGGTGGGTGTGAGAACCCCCTTAGCAACAGGAGGCTTTCTTAGGCATAAGGAGGAACACATAAGACAAGAAGGGACAGGAGCATCTAGGGGTACCTTCCCTAATGGGGCCAATTAGCAGAATGGCAGGATGAAGAAGAGAAAATGTTGGAGTTCCCGTCGTGGTGCAGCAGAAATGAATCCAACTAGGAACCATGAGGTTGTGGGTTCGATCCCTGGCCTCGCTCAGTGGGTTAAGGATCCAGCGTTGCCAGATGCAGCTTGGATCTGCTGTGGCTGTGGCAGCTGTAGCTCCGATTCGACCCCTAGCCTGGGAACCTCCATGTGCCATGGGTGTGGCCCTAAAATAGCAAAACAAACAAACAAACAAACAAAAACAAAAAAAAAAAGAGAGAGAGAGAGAATGTTTAGCCCGATTAGGACTGTCAAATTTATTTTCAGCAAAGACCGCTGTGATTAGGGTAAAAAAATCTGTCTCCAATGCACAGAAAGCACTGGGCACAGAAAACCCTGGATTATGGCAAGTTTTTCTATGGTTTGGGCTTGAGAACCCCCACTATTTCCACTTTCTATTGTTTCACCTTTTCTCTGCCTTTCACAGGAAGCGTGGCTTCAGAATCCATCTCCCTGGAGGTCCCTGTGGATGTCGTTCCTGATTCAGCTAAGGCTTATATTACTGTTCTGGGTAAGCACCCAGAGATTCTTGGCTCAAAAAGGAAAAATGGGGCCAGAGGCTGCCAGGGTGTGTGGCTTGAGGCCCATGAACCTACCTGGAGGAAGGGGCAGTAGATTGGACATGATGAAGGAGGAAGAGCGTATTGTGTAAAGTGAGCAAGTACAGCCTGTGCGGCACAGATAGGATGAGATAGATGCTTACGCTAGATAACAGCAGAAAAGAGCCTGGGCAGAAGGAAGTTAGAGGTCATTGAAGCTTGGTATGTATTTAGGTTTAGGTGATCTATAAAATCGGGTGGAGGGGGAAGCAAAATGTTTTCAGTAACCATTTAAAAATGAGGATTTTGGGGGGTTTGGGATGGAAATGCTATAATATTGGGTTGTGATGATCATTGTACAACTATAAACGTAAACAATTCATTGAGTTTATTAAAAAAAAAAATGACTATGGAGTTCCCGTTGTGGCTCAGCAGAAACGAATCTGACTAGCATCCATGAGGACGCAGGTTCCATCCCTGGCCTCGATTAGTGGGTTAAGGATCTGGCATTGCTGTGAGCTGTGGTGTAGGTCACAAACACAGCTCAGATTCCGTCTTGCTGTGGCTGTGGCATAGGCTAGCAGCTGCAGCTCCAACTTGACCCTTAGCCTGGGAACTTCCATAGGCGGCAAGTGTGGCCCTGAAAAGAAAAAAAAAAAAAAAAATTCCTTATCATGAATTAGAATGGCAGTGGGCTTCACTGTTTGCCCCCTGACCCTGAGCTCTTTGAGGTGGAGACTATGTTTGATTTCTTGTTTCCCAGGCCACAGAGTAGGAACTCATTAAATAATAGCTAACCTGCATTTGTTAAATGAGTGATAATAACCCCAAGGGTTGCTTCTCCTCCCACCACCTTCTTTCCCTCTCCTTTCGGATCCCAGGAGACATCATGGGCACGGCCCTGCAGAACCTCGACAAGCTGGTGCAGATGCCAAGTGGCTGCGGGGAGCAGAACATGGTCTTGTTTGCTCCCATCATCTACGTCTTGCAGTACCTGGAGAAGTCCGGGCTGCTGACTGAGGAAATCCGCTCTCGGGCCGTGGGTTACCTGAAGCTAGGTGAGCTGGTTCCCTCTTTCTTCCTGGATAACTTCTCTAAGGCCTCTGATCGGTGAATAAGACACAGGGACGTTCAGCCCCTGAAGTGTCCCTCATCCTTGAAAGCCATGGGTTTTGGGGGGGGAGGGTGTGTTTTGAAGTTGTCATTGTCATCTAAAACCGCATCTGACTTCCCAGGGTACCAGAGGGAGCTGATGTACAAACACAGCGACGGCTCCTACAGTGCCTTTGGGGAGACGGATGGAAGTGGAAACACATGGTAATTTTGCCCAATTTCCAGTGAGTTCTCTACCCCCAGAGCTTGATGCCTGACCCCTCTGGAACAATCCCTTTGTCTCTCTTCTTAACCCCATTCCTGCTTGCTTTCTCTCCTCTACTGCTTCAGGGCTGTTTACTTCAGCCTCGGTATGGTCAAGCCTCTCCCCCTTCTCCCTGCCCCTGTACCTCCTCATTCTTGTCCTCATGAATGCCTCTTATTTTATTTATTTATTAATTTATTGTCTTTTTTTTTTTTTGCCTTTTCTAGGGCCGCTCCTAGGAACCTCCAGCATATGGAGGTTCCCAGGCTAGGGGTCTAATTGGAGCTGCAGCCACTGGCCTACGCCAGAGCCACAGCAACGTGGGGTCTGAGCCCCATCTGCCACCTACACCACAGCTCACAGCAATGCCGGATCCTTAACCCACTGAGCAAGGGCAGGGATCAAACCCGCAACCTCATGGTTCCTAGTCAGATTCGTTAACCACTGCGCCATGACGGGAACTCCATGAATGCCTCTTAATGCCTCCCTTTTCCAGGCTTCGCATGGCATTATGTTCCTTCAACTCCCCCTTGGAACCAGATACCAGAATAAATTATAGAACTGCTGCCCCCTTGCCTGGAAATCCCTCTGCATGCCACATGTCCCTCTTTACCCATATAGGCTGACAGCCTTCGTCACCAAATGCTTTGGCCAGGCTCAGAAATTCATCTTCATTGATGACAAGAACATTGAGGATGCTCTTAAGTGGATGGCGGGAAACCAGCTCTCCAGCGGCTGCTATGCCAACGTGGGAAAGCTCTTTCACACAGCTATGAAGGTGCGGATCTGCCCAGGGTCTGCAGCCCACTGCTGTGTCTGGGAGCAACTTGTACCTCTGACAGGGCAGAATCAGGAGAGCACTGGGCTTGGAGCCGGTGATCCTCAGGCCTTAGGCCTGCCTCTGGGTGACCTTGGACAACAGATTTCGCCAGTCTGAGCCGCAGCGTCCATGTCTGTAAAGTGAGATTGAAGGCTGTGCAGTTATTGAAGACCAGCCAGTTTTCCCCCTATTGTGTGTCGTGAGGGCTTGGGGCTGTAGTCTGCCTGTGGAAAGGAGTGCTATTTCCAAAAACAAACAAAGAGATTTATCTGTTCAGAGTGGACACCGTTTTTCGATTTGCACACAGTTCTTGCCTGTGCTGCCGCTGCTCTGACTTCCTGTCTCCCTTTTCCTCCAGGGTGGAGTTGATGACGAGGTCTCCTTGACTGCCTACATCACGGCCGCATTGCTGGAAATGGGAAAGACCAGAGATGTGAGTTTCTGGTGCAGTTTGCCTATTCTTGTCCCTATGCAGCCTTTTAAACTCAAAAGAGGACAGGATGACTTCCTTATCACTTTCTATTTTAAAAGGGATGCCTTATAAATTCAGTTCTCCATCTTTGCTTTTTAGGACCCAATGGTGAGTCAGGGCCTGCAGTGTCTCAAGAATTCTGCTTCCTCCACTACCAGCCTCTACACACAGGCTCTGTTAGCTTATACTTTCTCCCTGGCTGGGGAAATGGACCTTAGAAACATGCTTCTTGAAAAGCTAGACCAACAGGCTATCATCTCAGGTATGTTGGCTATTTTAAAGTGTCTTTTTTTTTTTTGAAATTATGAAAATACGCTGAAAATATGTGAAAAATTTTCCCAGTCTCCAGAGCCTCACATATATTCAACTCTCAGATTCATTTCAGTAAAAGTTAAGTCATAAAATCACTGTGGAGAATTTCATGGGAAAGCCCCGGAAAGTCCTCTAAGGCATGTTATATTTTTAACATGAAGAGAAAGTAGATGGCAGAAGCTAGTCAGAAAACGCCTTGGCATCGTAGAATCACCCTTTTGCGGGTATAACAATTGTTTGGTGTAAAATCACCAAGGTTGATTGGATAAGTCTCTCAGACTTAAAACTTAGAGATTTCTCAAGATCCTTTTCAAACTTTTGGATGTATTTAGAATAATATTTTATATTCTAACAGATCCTGTAAATAAGATATTAATGCGTTTTATTTACCTAGCTGTTTATTGAAAATTATACTTCCTGGAATTTCCACTGTGGCACAGTGGAAACAAATCCGACTAGTATCTATGAGGATTCGGGTTCGATCCATGGCTCTGCTCAGTGGGTTAAGGATCTGGTGTTGCCGTGAGCTATGACATATGTCGCAGACGCAGCTTGGACCCCAAGTTGCTGTGGCTGTGGCATGGGCTGGCAGCTGTATCTCCATTCAACCCCTAGACTTCCATGTCTCACAGGTGCAGCCCTAAACAGCAAATAAATAAATAAATAAAATTATCCTTCCAGAGTTCCTTTTGAGGCTCAGTGGCTTAAGAACCCAAAGTAGTCTCTATGAGGATACAGGTTCAATGCCTGTCCTCAGTGGGTTAAGGATCTGGCATTGCCGAAAGCTGTGGTGTAGATCACTGAGGTAGCTCTGGTCCAGTGTTGCTGTGGCTGTGGGGTAGGCCTGCAGCTGCAGCTCTGTTTCAACTCCTGCATGGGAACTTCTATCTTCTGCAGGTGTGGCCATAAAAAGGAAAAAAAGTATTATACTTCCAGGCAGAAATGTAATCTCTGCTTTCATTTATATGAATGTCATTGCTGAGTTGCCCTCTCGCGTGGGTTCTGGGTAGTTCTGTTGCCTGTGTATAAGCAACTCTATCCTGGAATGGGAGTCTCCGACACTGGGTGGAGTTATACTTACTCCCTTGTATATTGATTTGATGTCACTGTCTCTTCTCCATTACTTTGCATGCAGGTTCACTTGTTTTCTTTTGTTCTTCTAATTAGATTACTTCCTGCAGGCTATGTATTTATTATCTCTAAACCAATATTTAATTAGACTTCTGGCTTCCTCTCTTCTTGCTGTCCTTTGTCTTGAAGTTACCTGCCACCTTGGCTGTCATAGAGTTTGGATTTGGTGCTTGCCCTCATTAGCATTTCTGCTATGGTTTCTCAGAGTTCTTATGCATATCCTGCCATTTTTATTCTTCTTAAAATGTAAAATAGATGCTGAAAATTTAAAAAATTCTGTAAGCAGAGAGTTCCCGTTGTGGCGCAGTGGTTAGCGAATCCGACTAGGAACCATGAGGTTGCGGGTTCGATCCCTGCCCTTGCTCAGTGGGTTAACGATCCGGCGTTGCCGTGAGCTGTGGTGTGGGTTGCAGACTCGGCTCGGATCCCGCGTTGCTGTGGCTCTGGTGTAGGCCGGTGGCTACAGCTCCGATTCGACCCCTTGCCTGGGAACCTCCATATGCCGTGGGAGCGGCCCAAAGAAATAGCAAAAAGACAAAAAAAAAAAAAAAAATTCTGTAAGCAAAAAAAAAAAAAAGTCCCCAAACATAAGATTCTTATAAGAAGTTTCTACTTACCTATATCCATTAGCATTAGAATTTATAAATTAACAAGGGTGGTTTTGATATCATTGCTAGCTTTACCCTGGGGAATTATGTGTGGGTATACACATACCCACACATACACATATGTACACCTGTTGCATGTGCATTATGGCTAATAAATCAGAAGACTTGAGAAATATATATTTTTTCTAACTCATGATTAGTTTTGGTTGGTACTTTCTCTGATTTAAGGTATGGCTCAGTGCTCTTAAACATCTTCACCAGATACTTTATCTATTAAAATCTGTTCATTCTTCCAGGTCTAATTTACATGTTACATCCTCAGTGAAACCGGTCAGAATATAGTTGCTATGAGGACAAAAAATATATTTTCTCAGTGTTCTATACGGGAAAGTCATTTCCTTCCAAGACCTTCCTAGTTATGCTTTTTTTCTCCATAGGAGAGTCCATTCACTGGAGCCAGAAACCTACCAGGTCATCAAATGCCAGCCCTTGGTCTGAGCCTGAGGCTGTAGAAGTGGAACTCACAGCATATGCATTGTTGGCCTGGCTTAGCAAAGCTGATCTGACTCAAAAGGAGATAGCCAAGGCCACGGGCATAGTGGCTTGGTTGACTAAGCAGCAAAATGCGTATGGAGGCTTCTCTTCCACCCAGGTAAAAACCCTGCGCTTCTACTTTCACTTATCAGGTAGCATTAGAGCCTATGTGGATAGAGAAGAAAAACTGTAGCCCTTGCCCTCTGGTCCAGGGACTAATCATTCTATAGAAAGGGAGAGAAAGCATGTGAAAAATACATAGAGGGATCCATAAAATTGGGTCACATGAGCACATAAATGGCACTATATACATTTAAGTCTCTTTCTTTGAGAGTAGGAAACATCATGAAATCCATGTTTTACATGTAAAGAGAACATGTATAAATAAATATGGCTAAATTTACATAGTCACAAATGAGAGAGCCAATTATGGGGTCTGTAAGCTTCATGAAAGCAAGATTTTTTGGGCATACCTCCTTCTATTTCAGGTCTTGGAAAGCTGGTATGATACAGTCTCTACTCTAAAAAGTTTCCCATCTAGAAGAAAAGCTAGGAAAACTTGTATATTTTACAAAGCAAGATCTGGTTAAAGAACTAAGATACAAAAGGTACGAAATATTGGATTTTTGTACCTTCAAAAAATTGAAGAGGGAGAGAGAGCTCACATGAGCTTGAGGGATAAGAAAAGTCTCCAGGAGTTCGTGTCATGGCTCAGTGGTTAACGAATCCGACTAGGAACCATGAGTTTGCAGGTTCGATCCCTGGCCTCGCTCAGTGGGTTAAGGATCCGGTGTTGCCGTGAGCTGTGGTGTAGGTCGCAGACGTGGCTCGGATCCCGCGTTGCTATGGCTGTGGCTGTGGCATAGACCAGTGGCTACAGCTCTGATTCGACCCCTAGCCTGGGAACCTCCATATGCTGTGGGAGCGGCCCTAGAAAAGACAAAAAAAAAAAAAAGAAAGAAAGAAAGAAAAGTCTCCAGAAGGGAATTGCATTAGAGGAAGCACTTAAAGGACATGTAAAATTTGGGTAGGCAGGACTTCTTGTTGTGGCTCAGTGGAAACAAATCTGACTAGAAACCATGAGGTTGCAGGTTCAATTCCTGGCCCTGCTTGGTGGGTTAAGGATCTAGTGTTGCCATGAGCTGTGGTGTAGGCCAAAGACGTGGCTTGGATTCTGAGTGGCTGTGGCTGCAGCTGTAGCATAGGCCAGGAGCTATAGCTCTGATTAGACCCTTAGCCTGGGAACCTCCATATACCTCGGGTGCAGCCCTAAAAAGACAAAAAAAAAAAAAAAATGCAGTAGGCAGCTATGGAAAGGAAGACAGCATGGTGTGAGTAGAGATACCCATTTGCAAGACTTTAGAATGGCTATTGGGAAAACAGGTTAATCTAGAACATTATGGGACTCAATTGGAAAGGCAGGGTAGCTTCATAGTACGAAGGGCCTTGCATATCAGACTCGGTTTCTGTATAATTCCAAAGAGCTCTTAATTTTTTAAACTTTGTTTCAGAAAGATTAACCTGTCACTTGGTGTACGGAGTGGTTTAGAGGAGGGAGACACTGGATTTGAAGAGATCAGGAGGGTATATCATTTGTCTAGGTTAGGGGTAAGGAGAAATAGGATTAGTAGAGTGGAAGTACGGGTGGAAGTGGAAGGGTGGAATTGTGTGACAAATTCAAATAACATCATAAAAATCATGTTAGAAGACCACAAAGAGAGTAGCCTTTAATTCATAAATATCTACTCTTTCCACATCACTGATAATACAGAAGTAAATAAGAAAACATAATTTTGGAGTTCCCGTCGTGGCACAGTGGAAATGAATCCGACTAGGAACCATAAGGTTGTGGGTTCGATCCCTGGCCTTACTCAGTGGGTTAAGGATCCAGTGTTGCCGTGAGCTCTGGTGTAGGTTGCAGATTCGGTTCTGATCTGGCATTGCTGTGGCTCTGGTGTAGGCCAGCAGATACAGCTCTGATTAGACCCCTAGCCTGGGAACCTCCATATGCCGTGGGTGTGGCCCTAAAAAGACAAAAGAAAAAAAAAAGAAAAGAAAACATATTTTTTGTTCTCATAGTGACTATAGTCTGACTTGTTGAAATTAGGGACAGTTTCACTAAGGACATAACATATAAATTAGACCTGGAAGAATGAACAGATTTTAATAGACAGAGTATCTGATGAAGATGTTTAAGAGCACCGACCTTGAAAATGGTAATGACTTAATTGGATTTAAAAAAAATTATATGGTACTATGCATCCTGATTTCAGGGAAATTCTTGGCCAAAGATCAGGAAAGACTTCCTTCTTCTTGCTGAGCCCTAAATAATTATAATATATAATTTTAGAAAGCAGTGGATGAAATGTTTAGAACTCTCAGTGACAGATATACGTCAGAGCTGCTTTTTAATAAAATCCTTGGCTATTACTGAGGTCACATATCACCCACTTTGGTTTTCAGACAATGGTAAGATCCCATTTCTTGAATTGTTTCCACATTCCCAGGCAATAAAGCTCTCCTTAGCTCCACTTCACAGAGAGCAGGCAAACATATTTGTAGATGGTCAAGCTGCACAGATTAACTTGTTTGCAGCTTCCTCTAGGTTGGTGACCTATCTTCCTATCTTTATATGAGTGTGATGCCTAAATATGACTGTTATGGAGTCCTCTGGTGGCCTAGTGGATTAAGGATCCAGCATTGTCACTGCTGTGGCCTGGGTTTGATCCCTCGCCCAGGAACTTCTGTCCTCTGTGGGCATGGCCAAAAAAATAAAAATAAGAGAATAAAAAGAAATACAACTATTCTTTTTCATTTGGGATAGGAGAAATGGGGTTCCTTTATTCTGCTGTAGATAGTCTACAAAGTTTTGAGCCTGTAGATATTCTTTTTTTTTTAACTTTTTTTTTTTTTTCCCCCCACTGTACAGCAAGGGGGTCAGGTTTGAGCCTGTAGATATTCTTATCACAGAGTGAGATGTGACCATTTTGAATACCTCATTCTTTTTTTTTTCTTTCCCTTGGTTGTAGTTTATATAAATTTTGTTAATTTCTGAGGTACAGCAAAGTGATTCAGTTATATGTATACATACATTCTTTTTTTTGTCTTTTGTCTTTTGTCTTTTTAGGGCCGCACCTGCAGCACATGGAGGTTCCCAGGCTAGGGGTTGAATCAGAGCTGTAGCCACCGGCCTACGCCAGAGCCACAGCAATGCCAGATCCGAGCCGCATCTTCCACCTGCACCACAGCTCACGGCAATGCCAGATCCTTAACCCACTGAGCGAGGCCAGGGATTGAACCCACAACCTCTTGGGGAACTCTCACATACATTCTTTTTCATATTCTTTTCCATTATGGTTTATCAGAGGATATTGACTATAGTTCCCTGTGCTATACAGTAGGACCTAGTTATTTGATGGTGATTTTCTAGACAGGAAGATATGGTTTCTATGTCAGCTTCCCCAACACTGATGAATGTGGTTCTTAGATACTGAGAGGAGGTAACATCCAAGCTAGCGAACAACAACCAGGTGTGTAGATTATAGGGTTGTTGGGGGTTAGTTCCGGTGGCTCACAAAATGGTAAGCATGTGCCCAATTGTTTTCCTCAGGATACTGTAGTTGCTCTGCAAGCTCTTGCCAAATACGCCGCTACTGCCTACGAGCCATCTGAGGAGGTCACCCTGGCAGTAAAATCCACTCCGAATTTCCAGCGTACTTTCACTGTTCACGCCGCCAACCGGTTGGTGTTTCAGCAGGAGTCTCTGCCCAGGATCCCTGGAGTGTACACTGTGGAGGCCTCAGGCTTGGGCTGTGTCTATGTACAGGTGAGCAGAGGTCCAGGAGGACTCATGTGCGTTGGCAGGGAGAGGCTGAGGGCACCTCTTCCTCCCCTAGAACCTTCTCTCTGTCTTATATGTAAGGAAAGCCATTTGAACCGTACAATCTTTTAAACGCTTCCCAACTCTGATCTGATTATCTGCTTCCTCCTGCTAGATGGTGCTGAGATATAATATTCTCCCTCCTAAAAGTGTGGAGGCCTTTAGGCTTAGTGTGGAAATAGGGAAAGATCAATGCAAGCAGCAAACTTCACCTCGATCCTTGGCTCTGACGGTCCACACCAGGTGAGGACAGCGGAGGTGGGGCGGGGGTGCCTAGGTCATAGTAGCTGAGCTGGTTGTGTGTGTGTGTGTGTGTGTGTGTGTGTGTGATGCAGACCCAGAGTGTGCTGAGGGGGGAGATAATGGCTCACACAGCTTTTTTTACTCTCAGTTATGTGGGGAGCCGCAGCTCTTCCAATATGGCCATCGTGGAAGTAAATATGCTTTCGGGGTTCAGTCCCAAGGAAGGGACCAATCTGTTAGTAAGTTGTTTTTATCTTCTTCATTTAACCAGCTCTGAGGGGGGCCAGCATTATCTTTTAAAAAGCTGGTTGGGGGAGTTCCCGTCATGGCGCAGTGGTTAACGAATCCCACTGGGAACCATGAGGTTGCGGGTTTGATCCCTGCCCTTGCTCAGTGGGTTAAAGATCCGGCGTTGCTGTGAGCTGTGGTGTGGGTCGCAGACGCGGCTCGGATCCCGCGTTGCTGTGGCTCTGGTGTAGGCTGGTGGCTACAGCTCCGATTCAACCCTAGCCTGGGAACCTCCATATGCCGAGGGAGCGGCCCAAGAAATAGCAAAAAAGACAATAAATAAATAAGAAATAAAAAAAATAAAAAGCTTGTTGGGGAGTTCCCACTTTGGCTCAGTGGTAACTAGTATCCATCAGGATGCGAGTTTGATCCTTGGCCTCACTCAATGGGTTAAAATCCTGCGTTGCTGTGACTGTGGTGTAGGTTAGCAGCTGCTGCTCCGAGTCAGCCCCTAGCCTGGGAACCTCCATATGCCACATGTGGCCCTAGGAAAAAAAACAAAAAAACCTGGTTGGCCTCATGGTTTATATCTAGAACTCATGCTTGTCTTATCTAAATGGGCTACACAGATGCAGCAGACATATGACATGGAACCTCTTACAGTCTTGGTTCCTTTTTCTTACTTTTTCCAGAGTATGTCTTGTTTCCTTGATCATGGCAGAGCTTTGGAAGTTTACCCTAGGGAATAGGGAAGTCTCAGGCTCTTAATCTCCTTTTTTTCCACCTTTCTTATTCAGCTTCTCCAGCAACCACTGGTGAGGAAGGTTGAATCTGGAAATGACATACTCAACATCTACCTGGAAGAGGTAGGTATGGGGACTAAACAAAAGAGGTTGATTGCTTTGTGCTGTATTTTTGCGACTTCCCTTCTAATCTATATCTACTAGTGTCCCATACACGAAGATGAAGAAAGTGAGAGAATGAGTTCACAACCATGGGATGAATCTTACCAATGCTGGTGTGCCATAAAATACCCTTGTGCATCTCCAGGGCAGTACTGTCTAACAGATGCAAAATGGAGCCATCAATGTCATTTAAAAATTTCTAGGGAGTTCCTCCGTGGTGCGGTGGAAACGAATCCGACTGGGAACCATGAGGTTTCGGATTCGATCCCTGGCCTGGCTCCGTGGGTTAAGGATCTGGCGTTGCCATGAGCTGTGGTGTAGGTAACAGATGTGGCTCGAATCTGGCGTTGCTGTGGCTGTGGCATAGGCCAGCAGCTGTAGCTCCGATTAGACCCCTAGCCTGGGAACCTCCATATGCCGCAAGCGCAGCCCTAAAAAGCAAAATAAATAAATAAATAAATAAATAAATAAAAATAATAAAAATTTCTAGGAGTGGGCATTCTCTGGTGGCTCAGTGGGCTAAAGATCCAACTGCGTGCTCGGGTTGCTGCGGAGGTGCAGGTTTGGCCCGGCCCAGTGGTTTATACAATCTAATGTTGCTGTAGCTGCAGCATAGGCTGCAGCTGAGGCTCAGATTCAATCCCTGGCCCGGGATCTTCGGCATGCAGTGGGTGCAGCCAAGGGAAAAAAAAAAAAAAGATAAAGCCAATTGGATTACATGTGATTTTTTTTCTCCTGTGTATCTTTTCTTTTTCCCTTAATGAGATTCACTAGAAGACAATCTTATTCACATTTAACAAAAGGAACTTTGGTATTATTCCTTTTCTCTGTTGCTTTTCTGTAATTTGCTGGCTTGGTTTGGGTGCTCTGTTTCATTAATTTCTTCCTTTATTATTTCCTTTCTTCTTAATTTTGGGCTGAAGGGAGGAGAAAAGGATATTTTCTGTTATTCTTTTTCTAACTTCTTAAATTGAATGCTGAATTTGTTTACTTTTAGTCTTATTTTCTGATGAATTTGAAACATAAATGTCCCTCTAAGTATATTCTTTGTGTGTGTGTGTGCTTTTTAGGGCCGCACCCACAGCTAGGGGTCTAATCAGAGCTACAGCCTTAGCAACGCCAGTTCCAAGCGGCATCCTTAACCTTAGTTGGATTCGTTTCCACTGTGCCACGATGGGAACTCCCTTCTGAGGATATTCTAGCTTTGTCCCCAAATTGTGACAAGTGTTGTTTTTATTACCATTTTGTTCTTTATCTTTTTTTTTTTTTTGTCTTTTCTAGGGCCGCTCCCATGGCATGTGGAGGTTCCCAGGCTAGGGATCTAATCGGAGCTGTAGGCACCGGCCTACGCCAGAGCCACAGCAACGCCAGGTCAGAGCTGCATCTGCAACCTACACCACAGCTCATGGCAAGGCCGGATCCTTAACCCACTGAGCAAGGGCAGGGACCGAACCCGCACCCTCATGGTTCCTAGTCGGATTCATTAACCACTGCACCATGACGGGAACTCCAATATATCTTTTTTCTTAAATTCATGGGATATTTGAAGCCATCCTTCTGTTACTAATTTTAAATTTTATTGCATTATGGTATGAGATCATGATAGTAAGCCTTGGAAATGCATTGAACTTTCTTTTCTGACCTACTATATGGTCTTTTTTGGGGGAAATGTTCATTGTGTTCTCCGGAAGAATGTCCATTCCCTTTCTCTTGGGTATGGATTGGATCTAGGTCTAAAAGTCCAGGATCATTATTTCTGTTGTTCATGTCTGTTATTTCCGCTCATTTTTTCTGCTAAATCTATCAGTTTTTGAAAGAGGATTGCCAAAATTTCTGATTACAGTTGTTGATTTGTCCTTTACCATTTATCTATGCAGTTCTGCAGTTCTGTTTTTTCTTGATATTTTTCAATTGCATAATTAAGTGCATGCATTCTACAAACATATTCAATTTCCCTTTTACTAGCATTATACTGTCCTTCTTTTACACTAATTACATATGTGTGTGTATATATATGTATATATATATTTCTTTGCTTCAGATTTCTATACACATGTACTTTTTTTTTTTTTGGCCTAGATTCTATTTGGTCAGATATTAAGGCTACAATCGCAGCTTTCTTTTGGTTTATGTTAGTCATTTACTTTAAATCTTTATGGTAACTAAATGATTGACAAGAACAATCATTCCAAAGATATTTTTAGGACCCCTCTATACTCTTAAAGGACCTCAAGGAGCTTATGTTGAAATGGGTTAATCTATTGACATTTATCTTATTGGAAACTAAAACTGAGAAAAATATTAAAATACTCAAGTCATTTAGGAGTTCCCATTGTGGCTCAGTGGGTTAAGAACCCAACTAGTCTTCATGAGGATGATGGTTCAATCCTTGGCCTCACTCACTGGGTTAGGGATCTGATATTGCCATGAGCTGTGGTTTAGGTTGGAGATGTGGCTTGGATCCTGAGTTGCTGTGGCTGTGGTATAGCCGGCAGCTGCAGCTCTGATTTGACCCCTGGCCTGGAAACTTCCATATGCTGTGAGTGCAGCCCTAAAAAAAAAAGATGAAACACTTAAATCATTTAAAAACAATAATAAACTCACTGTACTTTATTATTTATTTATTTGTCTTTTTAGGGCCACACCCGCAGCATATGGAGGTTCCCAGGTTAGGGGTCTAATCGTAGGTACAGCTGCTGGCCTGCTCCATAGCCACAGCTGAGCAAGGCCAGGGATCAAACCTGCATCCTCATGGATACTAGTTGGGTTCGTTAACCTGACTGGTATCCTTGGCTAGCCACAGATATTCGACCCCTAGTCTGGGAACTTCCATATGCCGCAAGTGCAGCCCTAAAAAAAAAAAAAAAAAAAAAAAAGACAGCAACAGTCTTTTAACCTCCACATTACATACAGTGTTATTTTGACTTTCGTTCCAATGTGGTGTTTTGTCTGTCTTCTCCACAGCTCAGTAAGGAGACTCAGACCTATACCTTCACCATCAGCCAAAGTGTGTTGGTCACCAACCTGAAACCAGCAATCATCAGAGTCTATGACTACTACCTGCCAGGTGAGGGCTGAGGTTTACCCGAATCTCCCAACATATTTCTGCCTTATTCTTCATGATCTCTCTCTTAATTTACGAATACTCCTTTTCAAGCCAAGTGCACATATTTATGTTACTTGATCGCCTAAAACATTTTAATTCAATGATATGCTATTTTATTTTATTTCATTTTGCTTTTTAGGACCATACCCGTGGCATATGGAGGTTCCTAGTCTAGGGGCTGAATCGGAACTGCAGCTGATAGCCTACAGCACAGCCACAGCAACACAAGATCTGAGCTGTGTGTGCAACCTACACCACAGCTCACGGCAATGCTGGATCCTTAACCCACTGAGCAAGGCCAGGGATTAAACTTGCATCCTCATGGATGCTAGTCAGATTTGTTAACTGCTGAGCCACGGCGGGAATTCCATCAATGATATGCCATTTTAAAAAGTCCTCTGGGAGTTCCCACTGTGGCTCAGTGGGTTAAGAACTGACTAGTCTCCATGAAGATGCGAGTTCAATCCCCGACCTCAATCAGTGGGTTAAGGATCTGGCATTGCCGCAAACAGGTTGCAGATTCAGCTTGGATCCTGCATTGTTGAGGCTGTGGTGTAGGCCAGCAGCTACAGCTCTGATTTGACCCCTAGCCTGGGAACTTCCATATGCCACAGATGTGGCCCTAAAAAAAAAAAAAGAAAAGAAAAAAGTCTTCTGCGCTAGACATATTTTACATAATGTGGTTCATAGACTAAAAAAACAATGTTTTCTAATGACTATTATTAATATTTTAAGAATAATATACTATTCATAAAATTAATAATTTACGATAAGCATGCACATATCAGTGATTAGAAATTTGTAGTAATTCTGAATACATAGCCTGTGGAAATCTTATGAAGAGGGTTATAGCAGTAGCTTTTATGTAGTATTTTCGCTCTGAATGCATGAAGCCTGCAGTATAATAATATGTCATTTCATTTTACAGATGAACAAGCAACAATTCAGTATTCTGATCCTTGTGAATGAGGTAAGCTCAGAAGAGGGATGGGTGGGCTTTTGGTGTAAGATGGCATTATTCCGAAGTTAAGGAGACCTTCTGAGTTATTGGTATAGTCTTTGGAAGCTTACTTTTGTTTTTGCTTTTTCTTTTTAGGGCTGCACCCATGGCATATGGAAGTTCCCCTGCTAGGGGTTGAATCAGAGCTGTAGCTGCTGGCCTACACTACAGCTCACGGCATTGCTGGATCCTTAACCCACTGAGTGAAGCAAGGGATCAAACCCATATCCTCATGGAGACTACATCAAGTCCTTAACTCACTGAACCACAGTGGGAACTCCTTGGAAGCTTATTTTTGATAAAGTCAACTTTCCTTTTTTCCTGTGGGTTTTTTTTTTTTTTTGTCTTTTGTCCTTTTAGGGCCGCACTGCAGCATATGGAGGTTCCCAGGCTAGGGGTCCAATCGGAGCTGTTTCTGCTGGGCTACACCACAGCCACGGCAATGCCAGATCCAAGCCTCGTCTTTGACCTACACCACAGCTTATGGCAATGCCGGATCCTTAGTCCATTGAGCAAGGCCAGGGATCGAACCCGCAACCTCATGGTTCCTAGTCGGATTCGTTTTCGCTGCATTACTATGGGAACTCCATCCTTTTTTCCTTTTTTAAATTTTCTTTTTTCTTTTTTTCTTTTTGGCTGTGTTCATGGCATGTGGAAGTTCCCAGGCCAGGTATCAAACCCAAGCCACAGCAGCAACCTGAGCCACTGCAGTGACAACACCAAGGAACCTGGTAGGCCACCAAGGAACTTCCTGTCCTAAACTCTTTTCTTTTTTTTTTTTTTTTTTTGGTCTTTTTGCCATTTCTTGGGCCGCTCTCATGGCATGTGGAGGTTCCCAGGCTAGGGGTCTAGTCAGAGCTGTAGCCACCAGCCTACGCCAGAGCCACAGCAATGCGGGATCCGAGCCGCATCTGCAACCTACACCACAGCTCACGGCAACGCCGGATCGTTAACCCACTGAGCAACACCAGGGATCGAACCCGCAACCTCATGGTTTCTAGTCGGATTCGCTAACCACTGCGCCACAACGGGAACTCCCCTGTCCTAAACTCTTAAAGGAGAATAATAATCTCCATAGTTCACATCAGAAGAAGTTAATACATCAGAAGCATTTGTATGAAGGATTCCAGGTGATTTTTTAAAATAGTACTTTTTTTTTCCTGGCTGAAAATGTTCATAATCATTACATTATATATCTTTTTATATAAAAATATTAAGACAAAGTAATAATTACCTGATTCTAGAGTTCCCATTGTGGCTCAGTGGGTTAAGGATACAACATTATCTCTGTGAGGATGAGGGTTTGATCCCTGGCCTCATTCAGTGGGTTAAGGATTTGCCATTGCTGCAAGCTGAGGCTTAGATCCTGTACTGCTGTGGCCGTGGTTTAGGCCAGCAGCTACAGCTCTTATTTGACCCTTGGCCCGGAAACTTCCATATGCTGCAGGTATGGCCATAAAAAAAAAAGGAAAATTACCTGATTCTATTTCCCTGAGGTAATGCTTTTAATAAGAATCCCATTCTGTGTTTTGATAGGAAAAATCTCCTCTATCATTGTGAAGGCTTTTTTTTTTTTTTTTTTTTTGCTTTTTAGGCCGCCCCCAAAGCATATGGAGGTTCCTAGGCTAGGCATCTAATCAGAGCTACAGCTGCCGGCCTACGCCACAGCCACAGCAACGCAGGATCCGAGCCGCATCTGTGACCTACACCACAGCTCACGGCAACACCGGATCCTTCACCCACTGAGCAAGGCCAGGGATCAAACCCATCACCTCATGGTTCCTAGTCGGATTCGTTTCCACTGCACCACGATGGGAACTCTGTGAAGACTTTCTGAGTATCATGATGTCTTCTGTCTTTGTTTTTTTCCCCTCAGGATAGAAGACGGAAAGAGACTAAATTAATCCTCCACGACATTACTGGACAACATTCTTCTGCCTCTTTAAGCAGAACTCATTCAGTCAAACAATGTGACCTCTCTTGCTGAAAAACAAAATACAACCAATTAAATTTGAAGGTCCAGTTGGCTCTATTAGATGATTCATGCACTGGGGAGCATCCCGTCCAGCGACTAGGAGGGCACTCCAAGGGGTGGTACAAAACAGAAGATTTCTATAGGAAGAAGGGTAGAGCAGGGAGCTATTAGCTAGAAAAGAAAGAATTATTTTTAGGCCAGGGTTTTTGGAGGGGATTGTGGGGGAGGGAATGGCAAGGGTTCTCTCCCCTAGGGTGCCTCTTCCACCTCATAGGTGGAACCTCATAGGAGATAACCTCATAGGTGCTGATCAGAAAATTCCAGCCTGCTGGATTAAGATTGCATTTCTAGGGGAAGGTCGAAACTGTGATTAGGTCAGGCATCCAGTCTAGGTTTAGAACCATGGGCTTTAGCACAAGTGACACCATTTGGGGTCTGTGGTTTTCTCTTTTACCACTGATTGACTCCTGAGTGGGTAACAGATGAGCAGCCCTGAACTTCAGTTAATTTTTACCGCTTCACAGATGCATAGGTGCCCAACTAAAGGGCCAGGGCAGAGGGGATAGGAATAATTACACAATGGAGGAATTATATGGGAAAGCTCCTTGGGGTTGGAGCATGGGTTTAGTCCTTCTGTTTAGTCATTTAGGGACTCTCCAGAGAGAAGATGGTGGCAGAAAGTAAGGTGGTCCAGGGACAATAAAGATATCTTCCTGGAGGGAGTTCTAGAAATGAATCTGATTAGTATTCATGAGGATGCAAGTTCAATCCCTGGCCTCGCTCAGTGGGTTAAGGACCTGGCATTGCCTTAAGCTGCAGTGTGGGTCACAGACGAGGCTTAGATCTGGCATTGCTGTGGCTGTGGCCTGGGCCGGTAGATGCAGTTCTGATTGGATCCCTGCCTGGTAAGGTCCACATACTGCAGGTGGGGCTCTAAAAACAAAAAAGTCTTCCGGGTTCCCGTCGTGGCTCAGTGGAAACGAATCTGACTAGATCCATGAGGATGCAGGTTCAATCCCTGGCCTTGCTCAGTGGGTTAAGGATCAGGCGTTGCCATGAGCTGTGTGTAGGTTGCAGATGAGGGTCGGACCTGGCATTGCTGTGACTGTGGCGTAGGCCAGTGGCTACAGCTCCGATTTGACCCCTGGCCTGGGAACCTCCATATTCCGCAGGTGGGAGCCTAAAAAGACACACACACACACAAAAGATATCTTCCTGGAGATTAAAATCTAAGGGAAGATATAATTTAGGGCTTTGAGAATAGACTAAAAAGATTTTTTTTTCTTTTCTTTGAAAAAAAATCTGTGCATATTTCTGTGGATACCAAAAGTCCTGTTTAAAGATGATGCTTATTCTTTAATAATTAAATACTCGCCATTTTGGCTTCTTCCTTAAACCTCTAGACCCAGACTTCGCAAACAGTCATGCTAAGTATTCAGAGGGGGTCGGAGAGAGAATCCTAATTAAGGGACAATTCAACCAGACTGTCTTTGCAGGGCAAACAGTGATAACAAGGAAAGTAGCTGGCCGGGATTCTCTATCTCGGCTTTTCTCCAGCCTGATTCCCTCAGCCTTTTCCCCTTGGGATATTTATCATTGGGTAAACTTTTCCTTGGGGCAATGTTTGTTTTGGAAACAAGTTTGGAGGCAATGGGCTGGGGGTAGGGGGGAGATAAGTGATATTTAAATAGAGAAGATTCTCTGGGTAATTACCCCTGGGTATTCTGATTTTGCTCCTCTAGGTTAGAAGCTCTTAGAGTTCCCTAGTGGCTCAGTGGGTCAAGGACCCAGTGTTATTGCTGCTGTGGCACAGGTTCAATCCTTGGCCCTGGAACTTGCACATGCCTTAAGTGCAGCCAAAAAAAAGAAAAAGAATTTCTGACCAAAAGTGTCAGGGAAAAGCAAGTCCATGATGTAGAGATATTTCCCTAAACCCAAGGCTGCACTTGCATAAAGTATTTGTTCCTTTTCTCCTCTACCCTGGACCCTGCCTTGCTCTTCCCAAGAGTTCCTAAAGTGAGAGAAGATGGGGAACATGCTCAAAGGAGGCCATCCTTAAGACTGCCTTACCCTTCTCTATCATGGGAAGAGAACAGAGAACGCTACAGAAAAAAGGGCAGTCAGTGACACTCCTCCCAGAGTTCCCATTGTGGCTTAGTGGAAACGAACTGACTAGCATCCATGAGGATGCAGGTTCAATTCTTGGCCTTGCTCAGTGGGTTAAGGATCCGACATTGCCATGAGCTGTAGTGTAGGTGGCAGATGTGGCTCAGATTCCAAGTTGCTGTGGTTGTGGCAGGCAGCTGTAGCTCTGATTAGACCCCTAGCCTGGACCCTCCATATGTTGCGGGTGGGGCCCTAAAAAGACAAAAAAAAAAAAAAATATATATATATATATATAAATAAAAATAAAAAGAATGCACCCCACACACACACACACTCACACTCAGTGAAAGCTCCACCCGCCTGTATATTTGAGTCTGTAGCTCCTGCCAAAACTTCCCCTTTTTTGCATTGGTGGGAGACACTGAATCTCAAGACTTAAGAAGTTATATCTGAGGATTAAAAAAAGAAAAATTTCAAGTGTTTACAAAAACTATTCTTGGGAGTTCCCACTGTGGCTCAGTGGTTAACGAATCCGACTAGGAACCATGAGGTTGCGGGTTTGACCCCTGGCCTTGCTCAGTGGGTTAAGGATCCAGCGTTGCCATGAGCTGTGGTGTAGGTCGCAGAAGCAGCTCGGATCCCGCGTTGCTGTGGCTCTGGCGTAGGCCGGTGGCTACGGCTCTGATTCCACCCCTAGCCTGGGAACCTCCATATGCCTCGGGAGTGGACCTAGAGAAGGCAAAAAGACAAAAAGAAAAAACAAACAAACAAAACAAAAACCTATTCTTGTATCTTTTGAGCTGAAAGAGTATCTCATGATTTAAGATTATCATCTATTCTAATAAAGGGATGTTAATGAAAAAATCCCCATTGTTCAACTTGGTGAAATATAAACACTTGTGAATATTTGAGAAGCAAGCTGATTTTAAGGATTAAGTGGCATTTAGGAGTTCCCGTTGTGGCGCAGTGGTTAACGAATCCGACTAGGAACCATGAGGTTGGGGGTTCGATCCCTGCCCTTCCTCAGTGGGTTAACGATCTGGTGTTGCCGTGAGCTGAGGTGTAGGTCACAGACGCGGCTCAGATCCCGCGTTGCTGTGGCTCTGGCGTAGGCTGGTGGCTACAGCTCTGATTAGGCCCCTAGCCTGGGAACCTCCATATGCCGAGGGAGCGGCCCAAGAAATAGCAAAAAGACAAAAAAAAAAAGTGGCATTTAGCTTAAAGTGACACTTAGTATTCTAGTATTTATTAAGTGCTCAATATATACATTTATTCTATGACAGGTACTTTACCAGGCCTGGGAATACAAAGATAATAAAATGAGGTTTCTATCCTCAAGGAGTTCACAGACTAGTGGAGGGAGAAAACAAACAAGTTAACAATCACAATGCAGTGGGACAAGAAATAATGACTGAAAAAGTACACAGGGAGTTCCTATTGTAGCTCAGTAGATTAAGAACCTGACGAGTATCCATGAGGATGCGGGTTTGAGACCTGGTTTCACTCATTGGGTTAAAGAATCAGGCGTTGTGGCGTAGGTCACAGAGGCAGCTCAGATCTGGTGTTGCCATTGCCCTGGCTGAGATGTAGGCTGGCAACTGCAGCTCGGATTCAACCCCTAGTCTGGGAACTTCCATATGTCACAAGTGCGGCCCTAAAAAGACCAGAAAAAAAAAAAAAAGTTCACAAAGCTATGGGGGTACATAGGGGAGGCACCTCCCCAGACTGAGGTGATGGAGCGATGGTGCCTGAGCTGGAGAAGCCACAACCCAGAAAAAGAGGTAGCAAGTTCCGGGCAAAGTGAGCTACCTGTGAAAGACACAGAGTTAGAAGCAAGCCTGCTATTTCACTGGAGCAGTAGCACTTTGATGAGCCCTGCTCAGACTTCCGATGTACAGAATCTAGAGGAAATAAATGAGTATTGATTTAAGCTACCAAATTTGTGAGATTCGTTGTAGCAGCAATAGAAAACCAATGTGTGGAGTTCTCGTCGTGGCTCAGTGGATCCTTAACATGCCAAGCCACCAGGGAACTCCCCATAACACTGAAAATGAAGGCGATTGGAGAGGCCTTCACCTACTGAGTGCCAGGTACGGTGCTGGGCACAGGATAAACATGACAACTATGGAGTGCCCATTGTGGCTCCATGGTTAATGAACCCAACTAGCATCCATGAGGACACGGGTTCGATCCCTGGCCTTGCTCAGTGGGTTAGGGATCCAGTGTTGCCGTGAGCTGTAGTGTAAATTGCAGATGCGGCTTGAATCCCAAGTTGGTTGGTTGTGGTGTAGGCTAGCAGCTGCAGCTCCAATTCCACCCTTATAGGCTGGGAACCTCCATCAGCCGAAGGTGTGGCAAAACAAAGACAAAACAAACAAACAAACAAAAAAGCATGACAAGTATACTCTTGACCCTTATAAGGCTTAGAGCCTATTGAAGAAAATAAACACTGAGGGTATAGTTATAAAGAACTGAATATAACAAAGGGCAGGAGTTATGGGGACCTAACATAATCTTGGGACCACATAAGGATTCCCAGAAGTGATGCTTGTGCTGCAAGCTGAAGGCTAAGCAGAAATGATATAAGTACAAGGGTGACTCGTGGGAGGAATGTTCCAGAGAGAGGAAATAGCTTATGCCTTCTCTGGAAACTGAGATTATTTTTCTCCATTTTCCTGTTTTCCGTGTCCAGTTGTTTGTTCTATGAATCTTGTGGTATCCTTTCCAAATGTTTTGAATATGAATGGAAACATGGAATATCCCAATTCAAAGTCATCATCCTGAAAACATAAGTATCTAGCCTGTGAGAACATTCCTTATCAGCGCAAGCCTCTCCTGTCAGAGATTCTAAGCAAGACAACCATGTACTATTTTTTAGGTTTTTTTTTTTTTTTTCCTATTTTAGGGCTGCTCCCGCGGCATATGGAGGTTCCCAGGCTAGGGGTCGAATCGGAGATGTAGCCACTGGCCCACACCACAGCCACAGCAACGCCAGATCCGAGCCGCGTGTTCGACCTACACCACAGCTCCGGGCAACACTGAATCCTTAACCCACTGAGCAAGGCCAGGGATCAAACCGGAATCCTCATGGATCCTAGTCAGGTTTGTTAGCCACTGAGCTACTAAGGGAACTCCTGTTTTTTAGTTTTTAAGAGATGCAATGAAGATTATTTTTCTGGATTCAAGAACTGCCCACCTTTGGCAGAAGATAGAATTATAATTTTTTTTTAAAGCATTGAAAGTGTCTTTAGAAATTACTTAGTATGGTTTCTTCAACTGAAAAATGAGGAAACAGACCCAAAGAACAGAATTCTTTATGACGTCTGAGGCAAGCTACACAGGAGACCCAAAGCCCATGGAAACTGAACAGGTTGTAATCTCTCAGGAAATCTGATGTCTCCCCAGCAACTTGCCTTCTGCAGTGTGTGGGAAGTGGAGACAATTTAAAATAAAGGATAAGAGGGGTTCTCAGAGTTCCCATTTTAGCTCAGCGATAACGAACCCAACTAGTATATATGAGGACGAAGGTTTGATCCACTGCCTCGCTCAGGGGGTTAAGGATCCAGTGTTTCTATGGCTGTGGTGTAGGCCAGCAGCTGTAGCTCTGATCCAGCCCCTAGCCTGGGAACTTCATATGCTGCAGGCGTGGCCCTAAAAAGCCAAAAAAAAGAGGGTAGTTCTCACTGTGGTGTAGCGGGATCCGAGGAGTCTTGGGAGCATGCTGGGACGCAGGTTTGATCCCTGGCCTGGCACAGTGGGTTAAGGATCTAGTGTTGCTCTAGCTTCGCTTAGGTTACACCTATGGCTCAGATCTGATCCCTGGCCTGGGAATGCCATATGCTGCAGGGCGGCCGAAAGGAAAAAAGAAAAAAGAAAACAAAATATATCAAGGGAGTCCCAGTCGTGGCTCAGTGGTAACTAAACTAACTAGGATCCATGAGGGTGGGGGTTTGATCCCTAGCCTCACTCAGTGGGTTAAGGACCCAGTGTTGCCATGAGCTGTGGGATAGGTCACAGACTCAGATCTGGTGTTGCTGCGGCTGTGGTGTAGGCTGGCAGCTCCAGGTCTGATTAGACCCCTAGCCTGGGAACTTCCATATGCTTTGGGTGCGGCCCTAAAAAGCAAATACAAATTTAAAAATTAAAAAAAAAGATATCTAGGCTCCTCTTCTTTTTCTATTAAACCAGAAAAATGGTTACTCTGGAGAAATTCTAGACACCTGTTCAGAGGGTCTCTTACCATAAGGATGAGAAATTTCCTAAGTTAGGTCTCAATTTTGTTCCCTGGGAAGGGCTCACCAGTTCACATTCTCCGTGGCTATGGCTCCATCCTCTGGGAGATCTGTCTTTGCTGACTGCCTCCTTGGCCTTGGGTGAAGAGGGCACTGGACCTCTGAACAGGCTTTACACCTTGCTCCTCATCTGCAGAAGTTTAAGTCCAGGAGTCATTTTTCAGTCTCTAATAGTCACAGATGTCTTTTTTTTTTTCCCCCTTTCATTTTTGGCCACCCCATGACATATGGAGTTCCTGGGCCCAGGATCAGACCTGAGCCACAGTTTGCCACCTATGCCAGAGCTGTGGCAACGCCAGATCCTTTAACCCACTGTGCCAGGCTGATATCAGGCCTGTGATGTGACGCTGCAGAGATGCTGCCAATCCTGTTGTACCATGGCAGAAACTCCTAGTCACAGATTTCTTAATCTAGGTTCATGGTTTCAAAATTTAGTTGGCCTCTATCCTTTTTATACTTTCCAGCTTCATGTATCAGCAGCCATATCTGTATTTCTTTTTTCTTCCTTTTTCTTTTCTTTTTTTTTTTTTTTTTTTTTTTAGGGCTGCACCTGCAGCATATGGAAGTTCCTTGGCTAGGGGTCGAATTGGAGCTGCAGCCACTGGCTTACGCCAGAGTCACAGGAACACAGGATCGAGCCACAACGAAGGCCTAAGCCGCAGCTTGCAGCAATGCTCGCTGAGCGAGGCCAGAGATCAAACCCGCATCCTCATGGATACTAGTCAGGTTCTTAAGCTACTGAGGCAGAACGGGATCTCCCAGGTATTTCCTTCTTTCAAGACTTACCTCTTTCTCATTTAATTGTGGGTACTTTAGGGCTATTAAGCTTTGGTTGGGAGAGTTATACCCTGAGCCATTTTGTTCTAATGTCTTAACTAATGGCTTAATCCTGTCATGTTTCTACTGTAAGCACTTGCTGCAAGCAATACATCAATAACACTCTGAGGTTTTGAAAACTAATGTGACAAACATACCTTGATTTGATCTTTGCCCCAAAGCTGAGGTCTGAGCTTTATTGTTCAAAAGCTTTTCAAAACAACTGCCTCTTCCAAACCCATGTCTTCACCTTTCTTTCTTCCTTCCTTCCTTCTTTCCTTCCTTCCTTCCCTCCTTCCTTGTCTTTTTAGGGCTGCACCTGTGGCATATGGAAGTTCCCAGGCTAGGGGGCCAATCGGAGCTGCAGCTGCTGGCCTTTGCCACAGCCACAGCAACTCCGGATCAGAGCTGCATCAATGACCTACACCACAGCGCACACAATGCTGAACCCTTAACCCACTGAGCGAGGCCAGGGATCGAATCCGAGTCCTCATGGATACTAGTCAGGTTCTTTAGCACTGAGCCATGGCAGGAAATCCAAGTCTTCACATTTCTGTACTCTTTTCTCTTTCATTCCTGATTGAAAAGTGGCCACTTCTTTACTATGGTCAGCTCTTGTTGTACCTTGTCAAATTCTATCAAATGCGGTAACCAAGATACACTACTGATATGCAGTTTTCCAACTTCTTCTGGAGCTATAAAATCAGCAAACTCATTATCTGGCTTTATGTTGGGATAGACAAAATAGTATCATATTTTTCCAGACTTTCCATCTCCAATAACTCTCTTCACCTGATGACTGGTCCTTAAGCCAAAGTTACACATTTTAGGAATCAGAACATCACTTAATTTCCAGTACGGATGACTTGGGATTGCTGAGGTTAAGTTGTCAAAAGAAACAACCTCAAAGCTTAGTGCTTCAAGTCAAAGCACTTATTCCTCATTCTATATATCCATGGAAGGTTGGATAGGGCCTCGGCTCCAGGTTGTCTTTATTCCGGGACCCAAGGTGACAGAACAGCTGCTATATTGAATTATTGCTCTGTTGTAGCAGAAGAAAGGAAAGGATACAGTTAGCTGTGTGCACTGGTTTTTAAGGTGTCTGCCCAGAAGTGATGCATATCACATCCACTCACATCTCTCTGGCCAGAGCAAGTATCATGGTCACACCTAACTGCCGTGGGTGGGGAAATACAATCCTATCATATATCCAAAAGGAGAAAGATCTAGAACATTTGTGACAAGTCTTCAAGGCTGCTTCAATATGGTGAAAACATAAGAGATTTAGAATGTGATATACAAGTGTTAGTCCCTCTTCTAACTAATATTTATGTTCCCATGGGCAAGTTATTTAGCATATCAGTTTTGGTAATATCTATAAAAATGGAGAAGACAATTGTTAATTCAACTCTCTTCTCAAGACATCACATGTAAAATCTCTTAGCCTATTAGTTTCCTTCTTTTCTTCCATTCACTGTTTGGAGATATCGTACTGAAACTGACAGCACTAAAGGCTTAAACCCAGCCTAAACCCAGACTGGGACTTGAACCCATAGTTTTTCACTCACCCGGGGTCTGGACTTAACTGAGGTTCAGGTTCTTTGTGCCTCAGCACAGAAAGAATTCAGAAAGAATTCAGCAGGAGACAAAGTGCTAGGCAGGAAATAGATTTGTTAAGATAGGACGCTTATGAGATGCAAGTGAGCAGGCAAGGAGGCTCTGCCCCAAGGGTCAATTTTATAATCCAAGGGGAGTAGAGGTGGGAAAAGATTACCTTTTCCTCTTTCTTCCAGTAGTAGCTCCTGGAAGAGTATTTGACCCTATAAGGTCAAACTAGGACGGTCATAGTGCTTATTCAAATCAGCAGAAGGGTTGTCCTTAAACTCTTTTGCCCTTTTGGTCTGAACCAGAATGCAGGCCTCACCCCATCCCCCACCCAATGACCTTGAAGCATATCTTGTGCCTCCATTAGTCAAGTAAGCCTGCCTCATTCTGATGGCTTTCTTGAGCAATGATTAACTTACAGTGGCCTCCCAAAGTTCCCTGGGTTTCCCTCTCTGTCTTATGGTCCCCTGTTGGGACTTCCACAGCTACCTGTGTAACTATTCTATTCTGTTCCTATCGGTAGCATATGGTTTTAGTATATTCAGTAAAGAAAAATGTATATGTGTTGGTTGGCCGCTGCAACTTACATGAGTAATTTTCTTCTACCCTACCATAGCACAAGCTTTTGAGAAGGGGACAGTGTTTTACAGCTCTGTATCTCTTACACTGACCAGCACAGTGTGGAAAATTCGGACCACATACATATATATATTGATTATTTTCTCCTGAAAAGTGTCTTACTTCTACACGACTGGGTTAACTCTCTCTCTTTGGGGGGTGGGCGGGGTGTAGGCTGGACATTTTAACAATACTATTTATTCTAATCTGTGAACGTGGGATGTCTTTCCATTTACGTGTGTCTTCTTTAATTTCTTTCATCAATGTTTGTTTACCTGTTTTTCAATGGGTTAACTCTCAAATGAAGCTTTCAACAGATTTCAATTTCCTCTCCTAGAACTTGCAGCTTGTATTGTACAGCCTTTTCCAACTGAAAATATCATGGTGACCCAAAGGACATATGATATTCATTTACAGTGAAAGACTAGAAATCAGGGGAGAGTTCATTAGTTTGCCCTACAGTTCACCCTTTGTCATAAGCAACCCTAGAGGCTTACAACCCAGGAAATCTCTGACATGATTTGGGCTGTGGTTTCTAAGCAGAAGGACAGCTGGTAAGTCGATAACGTGCTGCTTATTTGCAGTGGTTCCTCTGGGCCTGGCTCTTCTCCAGGAAGCCAGACCAGAGACAGAGTTTGTGTGCAGGCTCATTAATAACCCCCAAATCTAGACAAGACACTGTTGACCTGAAACAAATAGAATGTCGGCTATTTCCCCAGCAAAGATGGATTTATTCTGGATCAGCCCAGAATTGCATTTCAGGGTCTGCAACCATGGCCAGCCAAGTGCAAGTCCCTGCATAGCAAGGGAAGGAGACCACCTTTATATGAGAGGAAAACAAAGTTGGGAGGGTTTCAGTCAACAAAAGTCCATGGGTTTTCACTGGTGGAGTCCTTGCCGGGAAAGACAAGGAATCTTTCTTCTCCCTGCTGGGCTTTGCTGTGGTCTCAGGGCATGAGAGCTCCCCCTGCTGGCCTCCCAATTCTGTTTATTTGAGGTTTCTGTTTATTAATTTTTTATAACCCTATAATGATATCTCTCAGAATCATGTGAAGATTAAATGGATAACAAAAATCATCTAGCATAGTTAGGTAATACAAATGACTGTTGAGATTGTTATTTGGCTAGTTTGATCAAGAGATAAGATTCTTAGGCATTTTCTTTTCCTTTATTTTTTTTTTTTTTTTTGGCCACTTCAAAGGGCACGTGGAAGTTCCTGAGCCAGGAACTGAACCTGCGCCACAGCAGCAACCCAAGCTCCTGCAGTGACAAGGCTGAATCCTTAACCCTCTATGGCATAGGGGAACTCAAAGAGATAAGATTTTTTCTTTTTTCCTTTTTTTCTTTTTAAGGCCGTACCCGTGGCATGTGGAAGTTCCCAGGCTAGAGGTCGAATTGGAGCTACAGCTGCCAGCTTACACCACAGCCACAGCAACTCGGGATCCAAGCCATGTATGTGACCTATACCATAGCTCATGGCAACACCAGGGATTGAACATGCATCCTCATTGATACTAGTGAGATTCGTTTTTTTGTGTTTTTGTTTGCTTTTTAGGGCTCTACCCACAGCATATGGAGGTTCCCAAGCTCGGGGTCGAATCAAAGCTACAGCTGCCGGCTTATGCCACAGGCACAGCAACATCAGATCAGAACCGAATCTGCAACCTACACCACAGTTCACGGCAACACTGGATCCTTAACCCACTGAGCGAGGCCAGGGATCAAAGCTGCAACCTCAAGGTTTCTAGTTGGGTTTGTTTCTGCTGCGCCACAACGGGAACTCATTAAGAGATAAGATTCTTAAAGATGTTCCCTCTGATACCTTTATATTCTGACCCAAACCTACTCCAAATATTATTTTCTCATTTTTGTAGGAAAGGCAACTCTTTCGAAGATGAGGTGGGACCTTGGTATCTTTGAGTGTGAATAGTGGAGTTTTTTTGTTTGTTTGCTTCTCCCCACTGCCCTGAGGCATATGCTGTTCCAGGCCAAGGACTGAATGTGAGCCAGAGTTATGACATTGTGGCAATGCTGAATCCTTAACCCACTGTGCCACCAGGCCAGGGATTGAACTCGCATCCCTATAGAGAAGCAGATGATCTCCTTGTGCCACAGTAGGAACCTCCTGTATAGTCTTTTTATAGAATCCTAACCACAATCTGCTTACACTCTAGGTATTAGTTAATAATAAAAATAGTAACAATCGGAGTTCCCGTCGTGGCGCAGTGGTTAACGAATCCGACTAGGAACAATGAGGTTGTGGGTTTGATCTCTGCCCTTGCTCAGTGGGTTAACGATCCGGCGTTGCCTTGAGCTGTGGTGTAGGTTGGACCCCTAGCCTGGGAACCTCCATATGCCATGGGAGCGGCCCAAGAAATAGCAAAAAGACAAAAAAAAATAGTAACAATCGATGTTTTTTGATTGTTTACTGAGGACAATCAATGGGCTAAACGAATTCCAGGTATCACTCACTTAATCTTCACAACAACCCTGAAAGGTAGGTAGAGCCCTCATTTTACAGATGAGGCAAACGAGAATTACAGAGGTTGTAATACACGCCCAGGACCATGTAAGTAGCTGAACTAGTAAGTAGCAGAGCAGGATCCAAACCAAGATCTCAACCTCATGCGAATCTTTTCTCTCTCTCTCTCTATATATATATATCTGACTTTGCTTCCTCATTACATTAAGTTGCTTGAAATAAATGAATATTCTTGTTCATCTTGGTATGTCCATAATGCCTAGTACAATACTTTGAACAAAGTAAACAATTAAATCCCAAGGAAATATTTACGAATTCTCTAAAGGGTATGATATTTGTGCAAATAATTATAGATTCAGGTGAATAAATACAGGTGTTTTTTTTTTTCTTTGAATTCAGGTTTTATAAGCGATGCATTTGAAGGTTATTAGACTATGTCACTGCAAAATATGCTACTTTGCCATAAGGATTATTTTGAGCTAAAGGCAACTGAGAAACAGCAGATGTAAGATAAACTCTCTACCACTCTCCTTCTCTGTCTAAAATCAGGGTATAAATGTCCCTCTGTGAGGGTGTCCCACTTCCTTCTCCCACACCAGGAAGAAGAGAACAGATCTTAATCACCATTGGTTTCCCCAATATATTTACCTTCTTACAATTTACTGCCTCTAGAAGCCCAAACCTCTTTGTCTTATTTCTCCATAAATCCATTGCCTTTTGTTAAAATGGTATATAAACTCCTAGGTCTAACTGTTTTTTGGGATTTTCAATTCTTTTCTGGGAACCCCACCTGCCATGTGCATATGAGATAAACATTTTCTCTTGTTAATCTGTCTTTTGTTAGCCTAATGTGCTGGTCCCAGCTATAGAACTTAAGAGGGTAGACTGAAGTTTTTTTTGGTCCCCAGGTATTCAAAGAAATCAAACTACACGGCCTACGCCAGTGCCAGATCCGAGAACCGTGTCTGCAACCTACATCATAGCTCAGAGCAACACCGGATCCTTAACCCACTGAGTGAGGCCAGAGATCGAACTGAGTCCTCATGGATGCCAGTCAGATTTGTTTCCGCTGAGCAACGACGGATATTCTGACCGTGGAGGTTTTTAATCATTTTTCTACTATAACATGAATAAGAGAGAACAGTTTCACACGCCATCCCCGCCCTGACTCATCTCTATAAGGAGACCCAAGATTGTGGCTAATTCTGGCTTCCAGCATAAATTTACCCACTTAACAAAATATAAGAGTACAACCTTATGGATAGCAATTTTGTAATAGTTACTGAAACATAAAACAAACACGTATTTTGACCTCAAGTTACACTTTAAGGAATTCATTTTACAGTTGTGCTTGCATACATGTACTGACACATGTTTAAGAATATTATGGCTAGGAGTTCCCCTTGTGGCTCAGCAGAAATGAATCCGACTAGTATCCATGAGGTTGTGGGTTCAGTCCCTGGCCTCACTCAGTGGGTTAAGGATCCAGCATTGATGTGAGCCATGGGGTAGGTCACAGACACGGCCTGGATCCAGAGTTGCTGTGGCTCTGGTGTAGGCCAGCAGTTGTAGCTCTGATTCGACCCCTAGCCCAGGGAACCTCCATATGCAAGTGTGGCCCTAAAAAAAAAAGTGGCTATAAAGTATTACAAATAACAAAAATGTTTATCAAAATGTATCTATATTATCTAATAACAAAAATGTCCATTCAACATAGCTATACAAGGGAACACTATTCAATTGTGAAAACGAACATGGTTGCTCTACACAGTTTCTTACAGAATAACCTCTAAGGTCTATTCTTAGGCCCCAAACCTTGGAGGTAACTTTGTTTTGCACCCTCAGCATGTGGAAGTTCTCGGGCCAGGGATCAAACCTATGCCACCGCAGTGATGTGAGCCGTAGCAGTGATAATGCAGGGTCCTTAACCTGTTGAGCCACGAGGGAAGTCCTGTTTACTTTCTTTTCCTCATACTCAACATGCATTATGTCAGTCAATTCTACTGGCCCTAGCTTCAAAGTGTATCCAGTCCCTGACCACTTCTCCCCATGGCCACTGTGACTACAGTGGTTTGCTGCAAATGCCTCCTGACTGGTCTCCATCCTTGTCTCTATGTCCATTCCTTTTTTTTTTTTTTGTCTTTCTGCCTTTTCTAGGGCCCCACGGGTGGCATATGGAGGTTCCCAGGCTAGGGGTCTAATCGGAGCTGTAGCTGCTGGCCTCCACCACAGCCACAGCAATGTGGGATCTGAGCAGCATCTGCGACCTACACCACAGCTCATGGCAACGCTGGATCCCTAACCCACTGAGCAAGGCCAGGGATCGAACCTGCAACCTCATGGTTCCTAGTCGGATTTGTTAACCACTGAGCCACAACGGGAACTCCTCTATGTTCATTCCTATCATTTAACAGGCCAGCAAGCCTGTTAAAAATGTAAATCATATCGTATTACTCCTCTGCTCAAATCCTTCCCATATTTCTCAGCCAGGGTACAAGCTTTTAGGGTCAGGTTTTAGAATCCTTATTTGCTTCCTTCCTCCTCCTCCCCTCCTTCCCCGGCACCCCCACACCTCTTTACCCCTCTGACCTCTTCTCCCACTTCTCGCTTCCTGTCTCACTCCGGTCCGGACACACCATGTTTGCTGTGCCTGTAGGGGAGGAAAATTTTCCTTGATCTTCTTGAAATCTCTGATTGGGTCTAAAAGTTGAACTGACAAGGACAGATTCACAGAAGAAAAGCACACATACTATTTACGATAATTTTTAGGCGACCAGGGTGCCTTTAATAAGGAAATGGAGACCTGTGGAAATGGTTTAACCCAAGTGTTTTCTGCTCGGTTTCATGGAGTGAGGACAGCCAAGGAGAAATCTGACAGGTCAAAGAGTATGAGGCGAAGAGTAGGGGAAACTCGGCAAGGCCTGTTCGTTTGGCACACATCCCTGTCTTCAGAGGTAAGGACGTTCCTTTCCTCCAATAGAGGGAGATCACCTCTCTTCAGGGTTAAGAGATACAAACTGCTACAACATTTAGAGTGGATAGACCTTGGGGTCCTGCTGTAGAGCACAGGGAATTTTGTCCAATCACTTGTGATGGAACATGATGAAAGAGATTATGAGAAGGAGTTCCCGTTGTGGCGCAGTGGTTAACGAATCTGACTTGGAACCATGAGGTTGCAGGTTTGATCCCTGGCCTTGCTCAGTGGGTTAAGGATCCAGCGTTGCCGTGAGCTGTGGTGTAGGTCGCAGATGCGGCTTGGATCCTGCGTTACTGTGGCTGTGGCTGTGGCTGGCGGCAATAGCTCTGATTCGACCCCTAGTCTGGGAACCTTCATATGCCTCGGGTGTGGCCCTAAAAGGAACAAAAGACAAAAAAAAAACCAAAAAAACTGCACAAAAAAACAAAAAAGATCTGAAAATTAGAAATAGAAGTTAGAGGTTACCAGGTGTTCTTTTGGTGCAGTGCTGGGCTTCTACCTTTGATTGATTTCCTATTGACTGAGTTACTTCACAACCCTGAAGAGGCAGAGATTAACTCAAATCTGCAAAGAGTTCTTGTCCAGTAGTGGAAAAGATCATCCTTAAGGTTAGGGTTCATGGTCCAATAGGACATTATCCAATTTTGTGATTCAACTTGATCCAACCCAGCCATCTTCTCTAACATTACCGCTAAACATCCAGCTTCTCAAAGGCACTTGGAACTGATTTTAATCTCTTACTGGTTCTTTCATTAATTAGCAAGATATATAAAATCTTTGACACATGTTCATTTCATTTTCGTATAAGAGCTATGATTCGCCCTCTTTGAAAATGATACCTTTTTTGTTGTTGTTGTCTTTTTTGCTATTTCTTGGGCTGCTCCCGCGGCATATGGAGATTCCCAGGCTAGGGGTCGAATCGGAGCTGTAGCCACCGGCCTACGCCAGAGCCACAGCAACTCGGGATCTGAGCTGCGTCTGCAACCTACACCACAGCTCACGGCAACGCCGGATCATTAACCCACTGAGCAAGGGCAGGGACCGAACCCGCAACCTCGTGGTTCCTAGTCGGATTCGTTAACCACTGTGCCACGACGGGAACTCCTGAAAATGATACTTTAACAGCATTTTCACAGAAGTGAAAAGCTGCCACTCAGAATGAGTCCTGTGGGAGTTCCCATCGTGGTTCAGTAGCAACGAACCTGACTAATATCCATGAGGATGCGGGTTTGATCCCTGGCCTCGATCAGTGGGTTAAGAATCTGGCATTGCTGTGAGCTGTGGTGAAGGTCGAAGATGAGGCTTGGATCCCATGTTGCTGTGGCTGTAGCTCCCATTTGACCCCTAGCAAAAAAAAAAAAAAAAAAAAAAAAGAATGAGTCCTATGCACTTACTTATCAACTAGCCAAAGTATGTGATACAATAAATTCCCCAGTTGTTAGCAAACAAAGGAGTAATGAGGTTGGCAACTGGCTGCACTTTAGGCAGCAGAAAAGCTCTATTAGCTTCTGTGTCTTAAAATACCAGTTAGTTTGTGTGTTCACTTTCTATTGCTGCTGTCATAATTTGCCACAAGCTTTGTGCTTTGTTTGTTTATTTATTTATTTTGTCTTTTTAGGGCCGCACCTGAGGCATATGGAAGTTCCCAGGCTAGGGGTTGAATTGGAGCTATAGCTACTGGCCTACGCCACAGCCTCAGCTATGGGGGACCCAAGCTGCGTCTGTGACCTACATCACAGTTTATGGCAACGTTGGATCCTTAACCCACAGAGTGAGGCCAAGGATTGAACCCATGTCCTCATGGATGCTAGTTGGGTTCATTACCGCTGAGCCACGACGGGAACTCCCAAGCTTAGTGGTTTAAAACAACAAAAACTTATTATCTTAACAGTTATGTAGGTCAGAAGTCTGATATGCATCTCACTGGGTGAAAACCAAGGTGTTATCAGGAGGCTTTTTTGGATGCTCTAGCAAAGAATCTCTTCCTTCTCTCTCTTCTTTTTTTTTTTGTCTTTTTAGGGCTGCACCTGAGGCACATGGAGGTTTCCAGGTGAATCGGAACTGTAGCCACTGGCCTATGCCACAGCCACAGCCACAGCCATAGCAGATCCAAGCCACGTCTGCAACCCACACCACAGCTCATGGCAATGCTGGATCCTTAACCACACTGAGTGGGGCCAAGGATCGAACCTACAACCTCACGGTTCCTAGTCAGATTCATTTCCACTGCGCTATGATGGGAACTCCGCTTTCTTTCTTTATTTTAGCATTTATTTCTTTGTTTTTCCAGCTTCTAGAGGCTTCCTACATCACTCAGCATGTGGTCCCCTTCCATCTTCAAAGCCAGCAACGGTAGGAAGCATTCTTCTCCCATCACATCACAGCTCTCAGCCTGTCTTTTCTGCCTCCCGCTTAACATTTTAAAGGATTCTTGTAATTATACTGGGCTCATCCAGATAATCTAGGATAATCTCCCTATGTTCAGGAGAGGTGATTAGCAACTGTCAACCAATAAAATAATGCAGGGGGCTGCAAATAAGAAAAGAGTTTATTCGGGGTCTTGAGAATTGCAATTCAGGAGATGCAGGTAATCTCCAAAGAATGTTCCAAGGAAGAGAAAGTCAGGGGCTTATAAAGACAAAAAGCAATGAAATTGCTAACAGTTGCCTGGTGAGAACTGTGTTGGACTCTGATACGTCAGAAAATATTCTTTTTTTTTTTTTCTTTTTTTTTGTCATTTTTTGCGATTTCTAGGCCTGCTTCTGTGGCATATGAAGGTTCCCAGGCTAGGGGTCCAATCGGAGCTATAGCCGCTGGCCTACACCAGAACCACAGCAACATGGGATCCGAGCTGTGTCTGCAACCTGCACTACAGCTCATGGCAACGCCGGATCCTTAACCCACTGAGCAAGGCCAGGGATCGAACTCGCAACCTCATCATTCTTAGTCGGATTCATTAACTCCTATGCCACGATGGGAACTCCAGAAAATAACTATTCTTAAGGAATCATGGAGAATTGTTTTAGAGCAGGGGTCCAAGTAGACAGATTGTCACGAGTTATTTTAGGGTGAGGGTCTTACAAATATCTTGAGTTTCTGGTAGATGTATTGGCTGGCTTCATCAGGTCAAAGGATCAAATTCCATCCTGGCAGAGATGGGCAGAAGCTACACATACTTAATGCTTGCCCCCTCTATTTTAGAGTTCTCTTAGCAATACCAATGCCATTTTGATTTTCCTTTCACACGACCTTAATTCCGTCTGCAGCTTGAACTCCCCCTTGCCACACCATAACGCAGTCATAGGCTTCATGGATGAGGGCATCTTGGAGACCATTATGTGCTTATAGTATATAAGCTGACAAGGGAGAAAATAGAGAATTTAAGTAAATAATATATACATCTCTCTTCTTTTCTTCTTCCTCGGGATGTGTAAGCTCCCAGGCCAGGTATCTAACCCACGTCACAGCAGTGACAACACGAGATTCATAACCTGCTAGGCCACCAGGGTACTCCTATATCTCTTATTTTTTTATTTTTATTTTTTTCTTTCTATGGCTACACCTGTGCCTATGGAAGTTCCTAGACTACGGATCGAATTGGAGTGGCAGCTGCTGGCCTATGCCACAGCCACGGCCACACTGGATCCTTAACCCACTGAGCAAGGCCAGGGATTGAACCCACATCATCACCGACACCTTGTGAGGAACTGAGCCACAACGGGAACTCCCTCTTCTTTATTTTTTGCTGTGACTTCTCGCCAGTATCTGCGTAGATTGATAACTAGATTTATTTCCTTTATTAACAAAGGCAGTGTGGGCCTTCTCTTGCAGGTATTTATAATGGCAAACGGCAAGCATCTTTGTTCAATCGTTTTTGCGTGTGCCCAGCATTTTATTTCATTATTATTTTTTACTTTTTAGGGCTGCACCCGAGGCATATGGAAGGTTCCCAGGCTAGGGGTCTAAGTGGAGCTACAGCTGCCAGCCTACACCACAGCCACAGCAACGCCAGATCTGAGTCGCATCTGCAAGCTACACCATAGCTCATGGCAACACCAGATCCTTAACCCACTGAGCAAGGCCAGGGATCGAACCTGCAACCTCATGGTTCCTAGTCAGATTGTTTCCACTGCACCACGACAGGAACTCCTGTGCTCAGCATTTTAAATAGACCTTTGGCCCTATTCTATTTTAACACTGAAAGATGCAATGTATTTGTGTTTTGGAGTCAGACAGACCTGAATTTAAATTCTCTTATTTTCTACTCTTATGAACGTTGAGCAATTTACCAGACCTTCCTAGCTCTACTTCCCTCATCTGTAAATGAAGGATTAACAGCTACCAGCAAAGATTATGGAGAGCAGCTCTGTCTTGGGCCCAGAAATTTACTTTGACAAAATTTATTTAGTATAATTTTGATGTGACATGGGAGCCTTGCTAAAGAAATGAAGACTCCAAGAAACATTTAGATATATATTTTTAGGCCGGGTGTGCTGAAGCATGGACAGGCATGGAGGGCTACCATAGGGTAAGGAGTGCCAGGTAGTAACGGGGAAACTCAGCAAGGCCTGTTTGTTAGGATACTTTTTTGTGTCCTTTTGTCCTCAGAGATAAGGATGCTGCTTTTCACAGAATGGTTTTAGGATCTGTTTCTGGGAAGAAGGGAGAGGGAAGGAGGAGGTCAGAGTGACTTTCCTGCTTCTGCCATTTTCCCACATTGCTTCAGCTTAAGATACCCAATATGCCAAGATGCTCTATTCTGGGGGTAGTGTGTCCTGAACTCCATCAAAGGTATGAGTGGTGAGGAATGAGAGCTTTTCTTATATCTTTTAATCATATATATATATTTTTTTTTTTTTTTTTCAGTTGAGAGAAGGAAAAGCATCTAGAAAATTGATTCAGTTAACTAATATTTATTGGATAGCCTCTATTCACCAGGGATTATGAAAGGTCCCTCTTCTATATTCATCTTTTTAGCCTTCAGTTTTCTTCACTTAACATGGAGAGGCTTGCATAATATTAAAGTTTCTTTTTTCCTTTAAAAATCCAGGAGTCTGTAAACCTTCTTAATCTTTCCACTTTCCCCCAACTAGACCTTGAAGAGGCATTAGAATTGTGATGGGATAGGGGCAGGGTGTTTATGGTGTTTCTCATCCACAATTGATTAAAGATTATGATTTTTTCCCCCTACTTCCACCCACTCATATTTGCATAAAAATGTGATCACACGTGTTTACTCACTTGGCTATTTGTAAATACATTCCAATGACACTAACTCCTCTCTTCCTTCGCAATTCATTGCACATTGCTGGGCTTAAAAGCGAAGCTTGAAGAATGCTTATTCAATCTTCAGTTAATGTGCAAAATTACATTAGGTTTACTTTCTACTCTGCTTTAGTTGCTGCCCAACAGTTGATTTTCCTTAAATCCTGATCTTTCTTTATTCAGATAAGTTGGGGGGAGGGGAGGGATTCAATTTCTACACTCCAGATAGAATGCATTTCCTTTTCACCTATTTAGGCTAATGGCTTTCAGTGTTATGCAGAGTAAAGAAATTATTTGGCCTTTCTTCAGAGGACTATTCAGTTTGAAAAAGCAAAGGCTAATTCCAGCAGAATCATTAAATGAAAATGAGAAAGTTTTAGCAAAAATTCAAAGAAAGAAGGAAAGGTCGGTTGAGGATTTTCAAGGGATCACAAATTGTTTTGCTCTGTTTAGGCTCAGCTTCTCAATACCTGTCCTCAAGCTGATTTAGTCTTTGACAATGATTTTCTTAGGGGTGGAGGTTTTCCTAATACTTTGCTGTTGAAACATTTCCTTTTTCAACTGAATTTTTCTTTGGAGAATTGGTTAGACTTATGACCCTGGAAATCTGGTCTGTCTTGGTGAGAAATGAACTTGAAAAGAATTGCTGTGAAATACGTGATACAAGCCTTTAGAATACGAAAATTAAACTAATGGCCCATAATCAATAAGGCATGCTCTGCGACAGGGTATTTGTCTAGATTTATATCAGACATTCCACAAAGTTACACATCATCACTAGCTTATCTTCTCCCATCATCTAAATGGATAACTTTCAGTAGATGTAAGGGTCCATGAACCCAGGAAATACAAAAAATCTTTAGAGATGGGATAAAATTATATGCATTTGTAGTGATTCTGTTTCACTTCTAATGGGGCTGAAATGGCCATGTACCCTGTAGGTATGATAGCCTAAATGAGTACTTACACTCTGGCATCTGGATTCCTTATCTTTGGGATATATTATAGATCTTCTTTAAACACTTCACAGTGATAATTCTCCCATGGAAACATGAATACTGTTTCTTGACCTGAATGGCATATCATCTAAAAACTATCTATACACAGAACTTTTTCATTGGTGCCAGAAAATTCAGTTTGGGCTCAATACATCCATTCTAAGTCTCTGCGAGAAAGCTTTAAACTTCTTTGACATGCCAAAAATCTAGGTCGGAATTAAATGACTAACGCTTTACCTAGTTTTTACCACAAGTTCTCGCGGCCAGAATCTTTTCAATTCATCCTCAGCCAAAGCCTGTCATCCATCCTGGCAACATACACTTTCACCTCCCCACATCTCATGTCTTTGCTTTTCCAGCCCTTTGGCTGCCCTCCTATTTCTTCCCTCACAAACTTGTCTGACTGGTTCCTAGAAGCCTGGCTGAGATTTTTCTGACATAAATCTGGCTACCACAAATTAAGGGCCCAGAGCCCAAACACACCTCTCTCCATGCAAATCTAAAGGGATCTAATTTATAAACAAAGACGATACTTCTACCTGCCTTCTAAAAATAAATCATGCACTAGCTTTTAAAGGAGAGAATGAAGACTGGGTTGACAGAAAAGAACTGACTGGAACAGAGGCTGGGAGACGATGTGAAGTAAAAAAGAGTTACTGAACTAAGATAAACAGCAGAAACACATCAACCTTAGTTCTTCAACCACGGGGCAGTCCCTCGCCCCATCTGTAAAGGTTAATGAGGACAATAATCTTTGCTCGGTGCACTGATGTTAATCCACGCCTCCAAAATCTGGGCTGCACGTAGTAGGTGCTTTAGAGATAGTTGCTGAAAGTTCAAAGACCAAGAGGACGAAAAACTGATAAAAATGACAAAGACCAAGGCTTCATCAAATGTTCAGCATTCCCAAACACAGCCCCATTGTTCTACTCCATCCCCCTGCCTTCTCCCTTGTTTTTGCCGTTCAGACTCTCTCTTTTCCATACACATTTAAATCTAAGAACACACGCACACCAACCCCCTGACAAAACAGACTTAAATGTGTTATTCAAAGCAAGTTATATTAGGCTGCCGCTTTGAAAGGAACGTCAGCTCTAATGGGTTCACTGTTTCGGTACAGCTTTCCCGCCTTCTCCGAGTTAAGGTGAGGAATTAAACAATCAACGCGCTCTCTCCTTTTCCTCAATCTTTAAAAAAATTTCCCCCCTTTTCTCGGCTTTATTTCCTTTCCCCGTCTGTCGTCCCTCTAGGGTCATCGCTTGCCTTTCTCTTGCTCAGCCTGTTGGTCCCTTTGATCCTTTCTTTCTATCCCTTATTCCCAGAAGCTCCAGAAAATACCTTCTTTTTTCCCCTTTTTCACGTCACTTCCCTCCCTTCTCCCATCTCCCTCTCCTTCTCAGTGAGAGGTGAGTTCCCCACTAGAGGCCAGCACTTTTTCCGTTTCGTCCCTCCCACCGGCGAGCAGAACTCGGAGAGAAAGAGGGGAAAAAATAGGAGAAAGAGAGAGCGAGAGAAGGGGAAAAAAAACCCCGGGGCCTAGAGTACAGAGGCCCGGCAGCGGCGTCGTCATGGCAACGGGCGCCGGCAGGAAACGAGGGACGCGCGGGAGGGAGGGAGAGGGGAGGGCGCCGAGGGGAGGGGGAGGGACGGGGGAGGGGTCCGGCTGCCCCGGAAGCACCTCCCCACCAGCCCCCTCCTCCAGCCCGGCCCCGCAGCCCCCGGCCTGCAGCCCCCACCCTCTCGGCCCGGCAGGAAGTGACAGGCCCCGAGCGAGCCCCGGAGGCCTGGCGGAGCCGCGGCCGGCCCGCACCCGGAGCGGCGGGAGGGGCGGGGAGCCGCGGCCGCGCCGGGCACCTCCCACCCCGCCCTCGGCGCCCCCGCCCCTCCAGGAAGGGGAGGAGGCGAGGGGAGCCCGCCGCCGAGGCCGAGCGAGCCCCCTGCCCAGCCCGGCGCCCGGGGACCCCGGCACGTGAGGTGGACGCCCCCCGGGAGCGCCCGGGTGCAGAGCCCGGCGCGGAGGTAAGCGGGCGGCCGTGGGCGGGCAGGGGCAGGACCTCTGGGGGCTTGGCTGCGCGGGGATGTTTCTTCAGCCACCTCGGGCTTGTGGAACGCCCCAGGTACCTCCCCCAGTTTCTTTCCCTGCCTACCTCCAGCGCTCGCTCTGCGGTCCTTCGCTCCGCCTGTCCGAGTCCTCTCGCTATTCATTTCGCTGGGCTCCCTGCTGTCTGTCCGTCCGTCACCCTCCTCGCTTCTGACTGCTCGTTCTCATTCATTTTCTCTTCTCTGACTTTGGTTCTCCCATCCAAGCATGCTGTCTAGTTACCTCCCTGCGCTTTAGGGTCCGCTGGGTTCCTCAGCCTCCAGTTCCTTGACTTCTGTCTGTCCCCCTCCTGCCTGGCTCCCCGCTCTCAGTAAGCACATTGCTCTGCTCACTTGGGTCAGTTCACTCCTGGCCCCGCTCGGTCGGCCCCCTTCCCGCGGTGTGTTGGATGCCTCTTGGGAACCTCATTCTCATCAAGGTTCTAGATACAGCAGGGACCCCAGGGCGTCTGCTATCCCTGTTCTTCAGATTACTTCCCTTTCTTTGGCACAGTCTCCCCCGAACCAACCCTCTTCTCCCGCCCCCCTTCCCATGCCCCATCCTTCCTACAAGACAGTTTCATGCTTAGGGAAATTGATTTCCTCCAACTCGGCTCAGTGGGCCCTGTACCTCGTCCACTTCAGTAACCTCTTGGAGCTCTCTTCTAAAGATCTGTGCTCCTCCGCAACCCAACCACACCCACCCAAATACTGCCTTTTAGGATGGTCAGGGTTTAGTTATTCTGGGACCTCTATGGCTCAGCGCTCTTTGTCTTCCAAGTTTAATTCTGAAAATTTAAATTCGCTGTGCCTCCCACACTTTTTGTTATCTTCATTTTCTGTATTTAATTTTGCAGTCTCAACAGTGATCACTAATGAATAGATGGATGTGCCTGGGATCCAGGAATCCTGGTTTTGATGACAGTTTCCCCTGATTTTATTAAAGACTTGACGTTGATCCCCTTCCACCTTTTTTTCTATTTCACAGTCTGAAACAAACTGTTACAAAGACTTCTGTTTTGGGGGGAGACGAAGGATCATGCAGTTTATTAGCATTTTCCCCTATGAATGTGGGAATTAATGCCCCCCTCTAGCTAGTAGAGGGGTCTCATGACCCGAGTCCAGTGAACTAAGTCCAGTTATTGATACAACTATGCCGTGCTGCCTCTAATCCTTACCCACTTTTTTTCTTCACATGCTGATAATGAGGATTCATGGGTCTGTATCTGTTGAGTGCTTTGATATTTTGGTAAAAGATGTGGGGAGGAGTTCCCTGGTGGCTCAGAGGGTTAAGGATCTGGTGGTGTCACTGCTGTGGCTCTGGTTACTGCTGTGGCGCAGGTTTGATCCCTGGCCCTGGAACTTATGCATGCCGCGAGTGTGGCCAAAAAATAAAAGAGAAAAGATGTGGGGAGTAGAGAGACTAGAATTGAAGCCAGTATGATTTCTCCTATGTATTTCTTGGGTTATATATCCAAGTTTGCTATTCCTTTGCAACTGAAGAGATGGGTAGAGTTCTTGGGGGATAATGATGTTATCAGATGATTCTGGGAATAGAATCAAGGAGTCTCCCCAACTCTATTTCCAAGGCCAGTAGGTTTGATTTTATTTTCTTTGTTTATTTGTTTTGGATGCAATCATTAAAATAGATCCACCCTAATAAAACTGTCAACAGCTCTTAGGAGAAATTCTGGTTTGATGTTTACATCCCAAAACCAAATTGGGCTTTGCTCCCCTGATATTTACAGTGACTCCATGCCTCAGAAGTAAAGAAGAGTGTCTAGGTTTAACAAAAGTAGAAAAAAATTAAGAATGAACAAAAAAACCTTATGGTCATTTAATGCTGCTTTGAAGGCATAGTCTTACTCCTCATGTCCTGTTTCTTTGCTTGGTTCTTAACAGTGTTTTCATGTCTTTTTCCACATTTTAGTGGAGACCCCAGAGGGTAAATTCTGACTACTTTACTGGACTAAAAAGTTGAATCTTACTTTCTTGAAGATTTTCATTGCTGTCTTTAATATGTTTAATACCTGGAGGTCATTTATTAAAGTGACATGTTACATTTATTTGGGAAGATTTCTTTGCACACAGGGAAACTGAGGTATAAGAAGGGAAGGTGACACAGCCTGAGGTGTTACTAGCAGCTTCTAAGCGGGAACTAGGCAGCCCCTTCGGGCTATAAGTGCTGTAGGCTAGCTCGTCTACCTCCTGGGTTAATGACTTTCCATGATGCTTTTAACATATCTATGTCTTAAGGTCCTCCCAGTGTAAAATGAAGACAGTGGAACTCAAAAGTGAATAACACTGCCTCAATCACAGGTTTTTTTTGGTTTGCAGAAGAATGTCCTAGTGTAAAGACTTGTTACTTAACTAGGACAACTTTTTTTTTTTTTTTTTTTTTAACCTCGTTGAAGCCCTGTTTCCACAGTTGTAAAGTGGAGAGAATCCTATTTACCTTAAAGCACCCTGAGGGATGATGGAGGTGAAGAGCCTAGCCCAGCAGAGGAGGCACCTAGTGGCCTCTCAGTAAATGGGGACCATTGTTAAGACGATGCTGGTAATGATGTTGCAGATGCAGATAGGGAAGAGATAACAGGAAGTTTTAAATGGAAAGTTTTTAAACTAGTACGAAGTGTTTGGGGGATGTAAGGTGGCCTTACTATTTTGAAGAACCATTTTATACGGCCATTTTATATTTAATGACAGCCACATGGAAATATGTAAAGGTTGTTTCTTTTGAGACACTGCAATAGCTTCAAAAGGTGGTGTGGGGAAGATGTGGTTACAAGAGCGTACTGGAGATTTGGTAGTTACTCAGCCCAAGAAAGCATGGCTTATGGAAGAAGAGGAAGATTCTTATATAACTTGAATAATAACATGAAAGAGTAATTTGAGATCAGGTGTAAGTTTTAATCCTTTGTTGCTTCCATCCAGGTCTTGAGTCAGAGTTCCAGCCTTGGGGACCCTGGACCTCTATCATGGAGACTGAGAGCGAGCAGAACTCCAGCTCCACCAATGGGAGTTCCAGCTCTGGGGGCAGCTCTCGGCCCCAGATAGCTCAGATGTCACTGTATGAACGGCAGGCAGTGCAGGTGAGGCTTAGCCCTGGGGGCTGATCTGCCTGGGGTGGGCAAGGATGCAGGGAGATGATGGTCCTTAGTTCCTTAACTGGGGGAGATGGACTAGGTGACAAAGAAGATTTCTTCCACCACTGAGAATCTTAAGCGTTTACAACAGTTGGCGCAAGCAGGCAGAATGAGTTTCAGCCTTTTAAACTAAGGTTTTTTTTTTTTTTTTTATGTCATTCAGTTCATGTGGCTAGATTCTAACTAACCATTTCTCTTCATGGACTATAAGGTTTTTTTTTTTGTCTTTTGTCCTTTTAGGGCTGCGCCCGTGGCGTGTGGAGGTTCCCAGGCTAGGGGTTGAATCGGAGCTGTTGCTGCCAGCCTGTGCCAGAGCCACAGCAACGTGGGATCCGAGCCGTGTGTGCAACCTACACCACAGCTCATGGCAAGATTGTAAGATTTTTAATTTTTGGTTTTTCTTAAGAATCACCCTGAGTGGTGGAAGTTAAGAATTGTACTTGAAGTATTTTGGCTGCTAGAATAACTATGCACATCCTAAAAATAGTTCTAATTATTTTGAAAAAAGCATGGTTATATCCTACAATAAACACTAAAACTGAATTACCAGTATCATCTTTATAAACACCCATTACATTATATTGTAAATGTTTGAAAATGTCAGTTACTTGAAAATTTTCCCTGATACAATCTTTCATAAGTCAATATGTACTCTTTTTTTCATCATTTTCAACCCTTTAGGGTTCTGTAACCTTTATTATTATTTTTTTTTTGGCTTTTTGCCTTTTCTAGGGCCGCTCCTGCAGCATATGGAGGTTCCCAGGCTAGCGGTCTAATCGGAGCTGTAGCTGCTGGCCTAAGCCAGAGCCACAGCAACTCAGGATCCGAGCCGTGTCTGCAACCTACACCACAGCTCACGGCAATGCCGGATCCTTAATCTACCGAGCAAGGCCAGGGATCGAACCTGCAATCTCATGGTTCCTAGTTGGATTCGTTAACCACTGCGCCACGATGGGAACTCCCTCTGTAACCTTTATTATATCCCTAGAATATGGTCTTTTATTTTCTTCTCTTTACATTAATCAACATCCCAATATTTTTGAACCAGCCTAGTCCCAATTCTTTGTTTTATTGTATATTTCCAGATTCCATTTTGGGAAATGAGTTCGTATGTGAGTTATACTGCTTTACTTTTCAAGAATTGAGCATAGCAGAATTAATTGCTTCTCCACTTTCTGAGAACTGTGTGAACTTACTGGTTCTAATATAAAAATGGACAAATCAGATATCAATGATGTAGCCACATTTCCATCCCATTCTCATATTCCCATTTGTTTCTCTCCTTCCCATATGTCCCTTGCACGGGATCACAGTGATTTCCATAGAATAGGAGTTAGGACTGATTCATTCTCAGTGGATTGAGCCCCTCTTTTTCTTCCTAGGCTCTGCAAGCACTGCAGCGTCAGCCCAATGCGGCTCAGTATTTCCACCAGTTTATGCTCCAGCAGCAGCTCAGCAATGCCCAGCTGCATAGCCTGGCTGCCGTCCAGCAGGTGAGAGGTCAGCAGCCAGCTGGCCCAGAAGGGAGGGGACAGGCACCACAGATGGGTCAGGGCACGATGCATCCTCCACTGAGCCAGGCTGCAAACAGTTTCCTCTGCCTCTTGTTGGAGGATGAATGGACTGTAGCATCCGGGCTTGCAGTAAGAACCAGGAGAACTACTTTCTAGAGGTGGAATATCTTTGTGCTGGACCTGCATTGTCTGGTGTGATAAGCATGAGCCACCTGTAGCTATCGGGCACTTAAAATATGAGATATGCAAAAAGATTTTGGATTTCAGAGACTTAGTATGAAAGAAAAGTCTTGGTTGATTGTCTGTATTGGTTACATGTTAAAATGAGATATATCAGCTTAAATAAAATAAATTATGAAAGTTTACTTCTTGTTTCTTTTTACTTTGTAAAAGAAAAGTTCATCCTAGAAAATTATATATGTGGCTCATGTTATATTTTGTTGGACAGCTCTGGGCTGAACTTATCAGTGAGTCATGATGTGACCTGACCAAAGGTTCTTCCACCTAAAACAAAGTGGGAGGAGGAGAGCAGGTTGCCTGTTTGCCTGGGCGAGTTACATGGGAGTTACATGGGAGTTATTGGGGTTAGCAGATGTGGTAACATGAGGGCAATTGGGCTAGTGAGCAGACTTCTTCTTGCTCCATAGGAGAATTTCTCTGTTCTCACCTGAAATCCCTGTTATGTTTTGTGCCTGTGATTTGTTACTGGAAGATTGAGAGCCTTTTCCTTCATTGTCTCTGCTCTTTCTTGTCTTCTTTGCTGTCTAACAGGCTACAATTGCTGCCAGCCGACAGGCCAGCTCCCCAAACACCAGCACTGCACAGCAGCAGAGCACCACCACCCAGGCCTCCGTGAGTACCACTCCTCCCCTCTGAGAGGCTTTCCTCCTCGGGTCTTTGTCTCTGAGTGAAACTGCTTTGTGCAGCTGATCTGAGAATGTTGATTGAGCCGTCAATGGTATTTACTAATCCGATGTAGAGAATATTGGTAAAAGGGAAAGTCACCAGCTTGGATCTATATTGGAGTCTTAAGGAGGAAGAAAATCCTGGTTGGGGGGTGGGGTGGAGAGAGGAGATTATAAAGGACTAATCTCTGTACCCTTGAATACGAAGTAGAATCTTTTTTTTTTTTAAATTTTATGATTTTTGGAGTTTCCATCATGGCTCAGGGGAAACTAATCTGACTAGCATCCATGAGGATGCAGGTTTGATCCCTGGTCTTGCTCAGTGGGTTAAGGATCCGGTGTTGCCGTGAGCTGTGGTGTAGGTTGCAGACGTGGCTTGGATCTGGCGTTGCTGTGGCTGTGGCGTAGACCGGCAGCTACAGCTCTGATTGGACTCCTAGCCTGGAAACCTCCAAATGCCATGGGTGTGGCCCTAAAAAGCACCCCCCCCATTTTCTAAAAAATAATTTTAATTTTTTCTGTTATAGTTGATTTACACTGTTCTGTCAATTTCTGCTGTACAGCAAAGTGACCAAGTCATACATATATATATCCTTTTTCTCACATTATTCTCCATCATGTTCCATCCCAAGTGACTGGATATAGTTCCCTGTGCTATACAACAGGATAGAAGTAGAATCTTGACCCTTGTTCCTTTGCCTTCTCTACTGTTAGGGACAGGTTTCTGTACTGTGGTGATACCCTGCAGTAGCCAGGGCGACAGTTCTGGAGGGGAAGGTGTTTTTCCTCCTGACTCTGAAAGTGAGATATTGTGTTTGGGGCTGCGTCACTCTGAATTTGTCAGTCGTTTATATTTCTTTATACCTCTCCAGAATCCTTAGTCCAGGTTTCTTTCTGTACCTCACAGATCAATCTGGCCACGACGTCCGCCGCCCAGCTCATCAGCCGATCGCAGAGTGTGAGCTCTCCCAGTGCCACCACTTTGACCCAGTCTGTGCTCCTGGGGAACACCACCTCCCCACCCCTCAACCAGTCCCAGGCCCAGATGTATCTACGGGTAAGCCACAGCCTCAGCCACCATTGTCCCAGGGGCGTAATTGTTCTGGGACTCTTTGAGTGAAAGGTACTTTATTAACTCATGGTTACCCAGATGTGTTAAGACAAGCTGATCTGCTTCCTATGCCGACTTCCTCTAGAAGTGATGCTTACTATTCACAGGTAGCCTGCATATTATTGAGATCCTAAGTTAGAAGATGCTCACCTTAATATTTGAATAAATTTGCATCAGATGTAGTCTGATCTTTAAACTTGTGGCTCAAGTACACAAATTCCAAGTTTTATCTCTTAGCCTGTCTACTTACTGTATACAGACACTTGCTCCAAAGTCCTCATTGTCTCAACTTCTTCGATGTTTGACTCTTTGTTATCAATGTATAGTTTTACACACATTCTAGGTTTTCTTCTGGATGATTCATCGCACGTGGAGAATGAGGGTCTCCTGGGTTGGTGTGGAGAGGGGCAGGGCTTAGCTGTTTCGTATCTTCTGTTTATTTTGTCTTGTGGTCCTTCCCTTCCGTTTCTTCTGTCTTCCCTTCTTCTCTTCTTGTTCTCTTTCCTCTGCTCTTCCTCTTCCTCCTCTCCTCTCCTTGCCAGCCACAGCTGGGAAACCTGTTGCAGGTAAACCGGACCCTGGGCCGGAATGTGCCTCTAGCCTCCCAACTCATCCTGATGCCTAACGGGGCGGTGGCCGCAGTCCAGCAGGAGGCGCCATCTGCTCAGTCTCCTGGAGTTCACACAGATGCCGATCAGGTCAGTGGCAACCACTTGACCTGCGGATGGGCACTGGGGAGGGCGAAGGGAAAGGCCTTGGACCAGGGCCCACCCTTCCACGCCATTGCTGCTTTACCGCTTTTCAGAATTCTTATTTTTTTTTTTCCTCCTCAATTTCTGTAGACCTTGAACACCTTTCCCCTTTTTCGTTGTCTGAGTTAGGAAGAGAAGCAGACGTGATGGGAAACAGCTCTGGGGATCTGGGTAGCCTTATCCTTCGTACACAATGGATTTCCTTCCCCTTCTTTTAGCCCTCCATGGCTCAGCTTTATCCAGGAAGCCTTAATTCTCTCTCCTTCCATCTCTCCGGAAGATGAGGGGTGGTTGAGGGCATTGCAGTTGGACAGATATGAAGCCGGCCTGGCTGAGTTGCTGGCAGAACGCTTGCGTCCTTCTCTTTGGGTTACTGTGGCTCCAGCCTTCAACAGTCACCTCTGCTCACTGCGTTTCCAGTAGACTCTTCTTGTCAGTGCTTCCCGTGCCGGATCTCCACTCTGCATCTGTATTTTTTTTTTTTTTTGGTCTTTTTGCTATTTCTTGGGCCGCTACCGAGGCATATGGAGATTCCCAGGCTAGGGTTCCAATCCGAGGTGTAGCCACTGGCCTACGCCAGAGCCACAGCAACGCAGGATCTGAGCCGCGTCTGCAACCTACACCACAGCTCACGGCAACGCCAGATCGTTAACCCACTGAGCAAGGGCAGGGACTGAACCCGCAACCTCATGGTTCCTAGTCGGATTCGTTAACCACTGCGCCATGACGGGAACTCCTGCATCTGTATATTGAGCCTGAACGTTTTGGGTTCCTATGGATGGGATACAAACTGGGATCTTCTAGTACTTAATGCTTTCTTTTAGTTTTGTCAGCCAGCAAGCACGTATGGAGCTCTTTCTGTTGATGTGCTCAGATATAAACTAGAGACTGGGGGATAGAAATAGGAGTCATGTCTTCAAAGAGCTTAGGGTAGAAAGAAGTGCAAAATGAAAAACTGACCTTGAGTGACGCCTGAGTTTAGGGAAGAGTTGGCTGCATTTATTTTCACTGACTTTTGGGAACTCAAGCATATTCTTAAAGGATGGCTAGGATTTGTTTTGGAGTGAGAAGAACACTGGAGAGAGAACAGTGTGTGAGAGAACGTGAGGCCTGCCTCACGTTCGTGACTGTGAGTGAGGGATGAGTGGATAAAGTGGAGACAGCAGGCCTGTGGGAGAAACAGTTGTTGTTAGGGAGGAGTCTGAAAGCTATGTACCTTTGCAGGTAGGAGGGGGCACTCCTGGCTTGAGCAGCAGATTAATAGGGTCAGGAAACTACTTGAGAATCATTTAGGAACATGGGCCTGGAGAAGAAAGAGAAATGAGGGAACCTGCTTAGAAACTGTGGGGATTGTTGGGTTACTAGGTAAGGGCTTTGTTTTAGACCGTGATAATAGCAGTGGGATCAGAGGGTGAGGTGGAGCTTGCTTCCACAGCCAGTTCTTTCATTTATCTATCGACTTAACAGATATTTGTGTGTCGATGTGCAGAGGGACAGAGTAGCGGTTGAAAGTGTGAACCTCATGTCTGGGTTAGATGCCAACTCCATGGCTTACTGTGATCCTTGCAAATGGCCTCACATCCCTCTGCCCCAATTTTTTCATCTATTAAATAGCTGTTACAAAATACCTCCCTCAGGGTATGTTGTGAGCACCGAATGAGTTGATATTTATGAGCGTTTGAACAGTGTCTGGATATAATGAGTGTTTCAGGAGTTCAGCTCTCATGATGTATCAGCCCTTCCTTGGCCTTGAGTGTCCAAGAAAGTCATAGTCACTAGGCTGATGGAGATGACACATCACTGAAGCACCAGACATGGAACAAATAATCACCCGAATGGTTTAATAATTGCTTCATTAGAAAGCACAGGATGCATAGAAAGAGACCTAACTCAGCCTTGGGATGGGGTGGAAGTCAGGAAGGCCTCCCTGAGGAGGTGGCAGTTAAATGGGAGCCTGTAGGAGTTAGTCAGCGGAAGGCAGGGGAGGAGAGTGGTGAAGGCAGGGTACCCTCATGTCCACAGACCTGGGGGTGGGGGTGGGGGTGGAGGGAAGGGGCCTTGAAAGAAGACCTGAGTTCCTGCAGCCTGTCAAAGGGAGATGGAGAGGGTGCTGGAGAGGTGGGAGAAACTCACCTTGCAGGGCCTTGGGGATTGTTTAGGATTGGGGGCTTTCTGTGAAGAGCACTGGAAGGCAGGGAAGTGTCGTAGAGAGACTTGGGAGTTAAATTTTTTTTTTTTTTTTTTAATTTTAAGGACTATGTTGGATCCTCTATGGAAAGTTAGTGGAAATGGTGTGAGTATGAGTCGGGGAGAACAGTGTTGTAACAGTTTAGGGGAAAGATGGTGTTTGTATTAGGTGGTAGCAATGGAAAGAAATGAAGAGACTGGAGAAAAACTTTGATTATTGAAAGGGGCAGTCTGTCTCATTGGTTGGGCGCATGAAAGGAAGTGGAATCTGACAGCACTGAGGGGACTGGTAGTGCTGTTGATGCGGTGGAGGATTTGGGGGCAGTGACCTTAGGGTGAAGTCCACTTTTGGATGTGCTGACCTGGAAGTGAGCCCCCCACGAGAGGTGTTGGGTCCGCAGTTTGATAAACATGGTGCTCAGCCTGGTGGAGAGGTCTGAGCGGGAGAAGATCCATCAGGAGTAGACAGCATAGAGATGATGACGGAAGTCCTGTCTGGGAGATGGTGTGGATTGAGAAAAGCATTTTAGCTGGAGCCCCGAAGGTTAGGATGCAGCGATGCAGCGATTGTGAACACTTACTAAGAGTTTAGCTGGAGTGCCTGTTGTGGCTCAGTGGAACCGAACCCAACTAGTATCCATGAGGATATGGGTTCGATCCCTGGCCTTGCTCACTGGGTCGGAGATCTGGCGTTGCCGAGAGCTGCACTATAGGTGGCAGATGAGGTTCGGATCCTGCATTGTTGACACCGTGGCGTAGGCTGGCAGCTGTAGCTCTGATTTGACCCCTAGCCTGGGAACTTCTATTTGCCACAGGTTTGGCCCTAAAAAGAAAAAAAAAAAAAAAGAGTTTAGCGGTAACAGGAGAGGAGGGTGAAGCTGGCGTTGGGAATGGGGTTCAGGCGTGGTGGTGGGAGGGAGCCAGTAGAGGACAGCTTGAAGAGACAGCAAAGAACGGATAACGATATCTTCTTGGGGGTGGGGGATCCTCAGCAGAGATGTGGATCCTGCCCGTTGGTGAGAGGTGGGAGACGGGAGCGAGGGGTGCTGACGCAGGTGCAGGGCCAGGTTTGGGGGTGGGAGTGCTGAAGTATCGTCCGTCCGCATGTAATGGTTTTATTGGTCCCTGCAGGGGTGGGGGGTGAACAGTGAAGGGGGAAAGAGGAAGTGGTTCTGAGGTACAGGGAGAGAAGGGACGTTATAAATAGCCATCACGGAAAGGAAGCCGAGTAGAAAAAAACTATATAATTGCCAGATAAAGCTGAAGTGCCCCAGCATCCAGTCATGATGTTTCTTGTAAATCTCTCTCAAAAGCTGTTACCTTTTCTTCTTTATTACTGTTGTCTCTATTCGAGTCCTTTTTGTTTTTCACTGGTTTCCTAACTGGTCTCTTGACTTCAGCCTTATCTACTTCTAATTGTCTTCTAGATTCCTGTCAGAATAGGTTTTTTAATAGGATGATATATGTTGTTACTAACATTATTTTTATTATTTATTTATTTATTTATTTATTTTTTGTCTTTTGAGGGCCGCACCCGAGCCATCTGGAGGTTCCCAGGCTAGGGGTCCAATCAGAGCTGTTGCTGCCGGCCTACACCACGGCCACAGCAACACCAGATCCGAGCCGCGTCTGCAGCCTACACCACAGCTCACAGCAACACCAGGTTTTTAACCTGCTGAGCGAGGCCAGGGATGGAACCCGCAACCTCATGGTTCCTAGTCAGATTCGTTTCCACTGTGCCACGACGGGAACGCCACTAACATTATTTTTAATTGTACCTCTGCCGTATAGAATTTGATACATCATAGTCCTTGGCTCATGGCATCCTTTCATCAATGCAATGGTCCATTCATGATCCACTTTTTAAGTTTGTTTATTTATTTTGGGCTTTTTAGGGCCGTACTTGTGGCATATGGAGGTTCCCAGGCTAGGAGTCGAATCGGAGCTGTAGCTGCTGGCCTACGCCACAGCCACAGCAACTCCAGATCCAAGCTATGTCTGCGACCTACACCACAGCTCACGGCAACACCAGATTCTTAACCCGCTGAGCCAGACCAGGGATTGAACCTGCATCCTCATCACTTTTTAAGTTTATTTACTGAGTTAAGTTTTAGTCATGTAATAAGCCACTCCCAGTTCTTTCCACTGCTGGCCCCTACCTGTGGTAGGAATCATTCTGATTCCTAGGTCCAACCTTCCCTGTGTCCCTTCTTACATAGTTTTATTTATTGCCTTTATGGATATTTCTAAAATGTAGAAATACATTTTTCTGCATTTTTTTTTTTTCGGCCACCCCGTGGCATATGGAGTTCCTGGGTCAGAGATCAGATCTTAGTCACAGTTGTGACCTATATTATAGCTGTGGCAATGCTGATCCTTCAACCCACTGTGCTGGGCCGGGGATCGCACCTGCCTCCTGGTGCTTCAGAGACACTGCCAATCCTGTTGCACCAAAGCAGGAACTCATAAAATGTACATTTTGTTATGGAATATTTAAATTATATACAAAAATACAAAAAAAAATTATGAATCTCTATGTACTTAACCATTCAGCTTCAACATTTATCAACATGTGACCAAGCCTCAGGCCCCATCCCTTTACTTGTGGGTTATTTAGAAGCAAATTCTAAATAACATATCATTTATACACACACACATACACACATACATGCAGGTATATATATATAGAAAATTTATATTTAAATTTATAGAGTACTTGTATAGTATGTAATCTTTTTGAGAGTGCTTTCTTTCTTCCTCACTTTCTCTCTTTCTCTTTTTTGTCTTTTTAGGGCCACACCCTCTGCATATGGAGGTTCCCAGGCTAGAGGTCCAGTCGGAGCTGTAGATGCTGGCCTACGCCACAGCCACAGCCACGCCAGATCCGAGCTGCATCTGCAGTGTGCACCACAGTTCACGGCAATGCCGGATCCTTAACCCAAGGAGCAAAGCCAGGGATCGAACCATGCATCCTTATGAATACTGGTCAGATTCGTTTCTGCTAAGTCACGAGGGGAGCTCTGAGAGTGCTTTCTTAATAGCTGATTGTCAGAATCCATCTGTATTGTTGCATGTCACTGTACTCGATTAATTTGATTTCTGTTTAATATTCTGTTGTGTGAATATACTACAGTTCACTCATCTTCTCTTCTGATAGTGGCCTTTTGGGTTGTTTCCAGCTTTTGTTAACTGTGAATAGTGCTGCCGGGACTCTTCGTACACATACCTCCCATGGCAGACAGAGGGCGTTTCTCTTGTGGGATTCCCGGGTTAGAGCGGGTGTGAACGTTCAGCTTTAGGATATGATGCCCAACAGTTTTCCAGAGTGGTCGTACTGATTTACACTTGGGTCAGCAGTGTTGAGGATTTGATCATGCTGATCTTAATGAGGGTCCTTCAGTGGCTTCTTGTAATCTGTTAAGTGTTCACGTTCCTTCTCTCCATCCCTGTTTTGGAGCGTTCACTGTGTGTCAGGCACTGGGCTAGGTGCTAGGAATGTAACCACCAAGATGTTGGAGAAACTTGGTTTCCGACTGAAGTTCAGACTCTTCCTTAGTTTATCACACCAGGCCCTTGAAGATCTGGCCTCTTTCTGCCTCCGTGGCTTCAGCCTACCTTCCTGGCTTCATTTCTTACCACTCCCTCTAAATCACCCCAGGCGTGATGAAATATTTATAATTTCCGAAAAGGCTGTGCTCTTTCTTGGCTGGAAGGTCTTGCTGCGTTGGTATCTAAGTCTTCGAAGCCCTGCCTTCATGATGACCTGTTGGTTCTCGGCTCAGACGTCACCTCTGCTGGGCCGTCTTCCCTACTCTTTCTGGTCTGAGTTCATCTTCCTCCTGTGTGCCCCCACGGCACTGTGTGCATTTCTGCGTGGTGTGATTTGGTTGTTGGTGTTCTTGTCTTCTGCATTTTCTGGAGTAGAAAGTATTCATTAAGAGCCGGGGCTTGTGTCTTTCATCTCTGCATTTCCCGTATCCAGGGTGATACCTGGGACATGTAGGTATTTGGCAGATGTTGAATGAAGGAATGGAGAGGAAAGGGAAAATCGAGACATTTTGAAGGAATAACATGACCAATTTTTTTTTTTTAATGTTGCTCTACTTCCTTTTGTTAATGCTTTTCTCTGCATGCTTTTACATAGTTGCATTGTATGTTCAGTTTTATGCCCTGCTTTTGAATATAATTAGGTGGCTTTTTATTTTCTAATGACACAAGTAACATATCTTAAAATGACCAAACTTATGATAGATTTGATAGTCAATGAAGGAGACTGAAAAATCAAATATGACCCCAGTGTCCCTCTCTGGGAAGGTCTTCACTGTTTGTGGTCATGAAGGTGAGTGTGTGGCTTGAGGTAGGATATAGAATATCCAGCTGTCGTCACTGCTTCTGAGTCAGTCACAGATGTCTTTGACCTAGTGTCCCCTGTTCCCCCTTTCTCAGTCTGTCTTCCTCTTCTTATCTTGCAGGTGCAGAACTTGGCAGTCAGGAACCAACAGGCCTCAGCCCAAGGACCCCAAATGCAAGGCTCTGCTCAGAAGGCTGTCCCTCCTGGAGCCTCTCCTGTCTCTAGCCTCTCCCAGGCCTCCAGTCAGGCCCTCGCTGTGGCTCAGGCTTCCTCTGGGGCCTCAGGCCAGTCCCTCAACCTTAGTCAAGCTGGTGGAGGCAGTGGGAATAGCCTCCCAGGGTCCATGGGTCCAGGTGGAGGTGGCCAGGCCGCTGGGGGCTTGGGTCAGCTGCCTTCCTCAGGAATGGGTGGTGGCGGGAGCTGTTCCAGGAAGGGCACAGGAGTGGTGCAGCCCTTGCCTGCAGCCCAGACAGTGACTGTGAGTCAGGGCAGCCAGACAGAAGCAGAAAGTGCAGCGGCCAAGAAGGCAGAAGCAGATGGGACTGGTCAGCAGAACGTGGGCATGAACCTGACCCGAACAGCCACGCCTGCTCCCAGCCAGACCCTGATTAGCTCAGGTAAGCTGTCACCTCTCGTTCTGTCGTTCTTCTCTCAGAACTTGTTTGCAATCTTCAGAGTACATGTCTTTGCCTTTTTTCCTCCTGGAGTGGGGGAAGAAAGAGAACCACATCAGCTTTGATCCTATTAGTCCAGGGAGACAGGAGGACAGGTTACAAGGATGAATCTTGTCTGTTTCCACCAGGCAGCAGTCAGTGTGCAAGTTGCCTGGTCTGCCCTTTCTTAGATACTGAGTTCTTCAGTGGACTGACTCAACCCATTCATTCCCTCAGTTCTTTTTAAGTTGCCTCCTATATTCTAGGAGGCGCTAGGGATACGTCTTTGAGAAACAGACTCCCTCTGGAGTCTTAACAATTTAGCATAAGGGATGAATCCCCTCACTCTGTTTAATGCTGGGTAGTTGGCTCAGTGTAGAGCAGAGACCGAGTGTCTTCGTGCACTTCGGACCAGCAGATGGAGCCACAGTGTGATATGGTCAACTGCTGATCACCTGTGTTGATGATAAGGATAAAAAAGAATAAGTAAGAATAATAATAACCCAGATTAGTACTTGGCTTTCAGGCTGTGCATAGAGTTAGATGTGTGGACTTTGCTGGATAGTGTGTGTATTTTTGCCTTCCTCGTGTCTCGTACTTTAGTTGTTGTTACATTTGAATAATGTTCTCACAGAGTGTGAGAGTTAATTATCAGTTGTGTTACTGTTACCTAGTATTTACACCCTGAAGCACGTCTCTTAGGAAAGTGCTTTCATATCGTATACATTTTCTGAACACCCTGGAGGAGTCAGAAGCAGGGAGATCATAGCTCTGGTTTATAGTGCAGGAAACTGAGTGAAGTCTGAGCCCCCAGCTGCTGACTCTTGGGACTTCCCGTAGGTGGAGACCTAAAAAGTGATGAGTCCTGGAGACCGAGACATTTGTGGGAAGATGTTGGTATCTTTCCCTCTATAGACCTTTCTTCTTTCCGTGACTGTTACGTGTTTCTCAAGTGTCAGGCCCTGGGCTGGGTTCTAGGGATGTAAAAATGGACAAATGTGGTCTTAGCACTTGAGCTGAGTCTATTCATGGAGAGGATTGGCCCACCATTGTCTGCAAAGTCACAGGGTTAAAGTAAAGCAAAGCAAATAAAAGTTAGCTAATGCCCGAGTTCCTGAGGACTGTGAAATGCTTGACAAGGGCCGTCTCTCCCTGAAATCTTTGAAGTAGACGGTCTGCCTCCGAGGAGAGAATGTGAAGCGGGTGATCGCCCAGCTCCTTCCAGGGTCGCTTTCTATTCACTGATGAGTCCGAAACTGGGAAAGATGCTTTTCCTTCTCGTTGATGATGATAATAATGACTTCCTGCTCCTCTTCCTCCTCTCTGTTCCCTCTTGGGCGCGGTGCATTCCTGTAGCCACCTACACCCAGATCCAGCCCCATTCCCTGATCCAGCAGCAGCAGCAGATCCACCTGCAGCAGAAGCAGGTGGTGATCCAGCAGCAGATCGCCATCCACCACCAGCAGCAGTTCCAGCACCGCCAGTCGCAGCTGCTGCACACCGCCACGCACCTCCAGCTGGCCCAGCAGCAGCAGCAGCAGCAGCAGCAGCAGCAGCAGCAGCAGGCCACAACGCTCACTGCCCCCCCACCTCCGCAGGCCCCCCCTACGCAGCAGGTCCCACCTTCCCAGTCCCAGCAGCAAGCCCAGACCCTGGTTGTCCAGCCCATGCTTCAGTCCTCACCCTTGTCCCTCCCGCCCGACCCAACCCCCAAGCCACCCATCCCCATCCAGTCCAAACCGCCCATGGCCCCCATCAAGCCTCCTCAGCTAGGGGCCGCCAAGATGTCAGCCCCCCAGCCCCCCCCACCCCACATCCCCGTGCAAGTCGTGGGCACCCGACAGCCAGGGGCCACCCAGGCCCAGGCTCTGGGGTTGGCACAGCTGGCAGCTGCCGTCCCTACCTCCCGGGGGGTGCCAGGCACAGTGCAGCCTGGCCAGGCCCACCTGGCCTCCTCGCCACCTTCATCCCAGGCGCCCGGGGCGCTTCAGGAGTGCCCTCCTACACTGGCCTCTGGGATGACCCTTGCTCCTGTCCAGGGGACAGCACATGTGGTGAAGGGTGGGGCTACCACCTCCTCACCTGTTGTAGCCCAGGTCCCTGCCGCCTTCTACATGCAGTCTGTGCACCTGCCGGTGAGTGATGTCCGAAGGTTTTGAGGGCACTGTGCCCCTTGAGTGGACCTGGGACTGAGGGGAAATAGAGCTTAATCTAGGAGGGGAATGAAGAATGAAGATTAAAAGACTGGTCTTTATCTGCTGCTTTTGTTAGAGGCAGATAGTAATGTATATGATATCTGAATTCATACTCCTAAATTTGCTACTGAAAGTCTGTGTTTTGGATCTGTACTAAGGTAGATCAGGACACCCCTTAGCCCCCAAAATCGATCTGTGAAGAACAGCAGTTCTTGGTTGGGCCATGAGGAACCCAGGGTCTCCGGGTCTAGGTCAGGACTAAATAATGCTGTCTTGTCTTTTGTCCTGCTGTAGAAGTTACACCTTTTGGGAATGACCAGAAATTTTACTGTGCCACGGGACGTACACACAGTGGGGAATCTGGAACTAGGAACGTTTTCTCTGACTGGGTGGGAGCCCTTGTTTTTCGTTATTTATCCTTCACACTTGAATCTTGATTCCTTGCCTGATCTTCACTTACAGGGCAAACCACAGACATTGGCTCTGAAACGCAAGGCCGAGTCTGAGGAGGAGAGAGACGACGTCGCCCCGTTGAGCTCAGTGCTTCCTGCGAAGACATCCCCCGCCGTCGAGAGCCCGGAGGCCTTGGAGGAGAAGGGCGGCCTCGGGGGTGAGTGCCTGCCTCCGGCAGTGCTGCTGGAGCGCACAGCACGGCAGTTAGAGGGACGTTCCGAGTGAGCTCCGGGATAAATCTGACTTAGCAGAACGTGAGACTGCACTCGGTGGACAAGCGAGCAGATGCCGACCCAGGGCCCCCGAGGGGAATGATGATCCCAGGGACGCATGTGTTGCCGGGGAAGGTCAGGCGGGCTTGGCTCAGAGATGGAGCCGTTAGGTCAGCCCCTCTCTGTTTCCTCTGTGTTCCTTTTCCAGAGAAAGCTGAACCAGTGCCCGGCGTGAATGCGAATGCCCCGAGCAGTGATGTGGTAGCCTTGGCCCCGGCCCCGGCAGCACCACCCCCTACGCTGGCCATGGTGTCCAGACAGATGGGGGACTCAAAACCCCCGCAGGCCATTGTGAAGCCCCAGATTCTCACCCACATCATTGAAGGCTTTGTTATCCAGGAAGGAGCAGAACCTTTCCCGGTGAGGGCAGGGCCAGAAGGTGGGGGGCTTCCAAGGGGGGCCTTGGTCTGATGGTTGTCTTTTCAAACTCCACAAAATCGAAAGGCTCGGAACGGTGTAATTAGTAGCGCATCGGCCGGCAGCTGCAACGGAACGGACTGGTTCAATTCTCTTGTTTGTATGGTTAGTTGTAAAGAAGGAAGGGCAGAGAAAACGAAGAATGTGGAGACTAGAAAATGAAAATGTTGGGAAGAGAAGACGAAAAGGAAGAATATGACCTTAAAGCTGTCATGTTTAGACAAATTAGGTTGTTTTATGACAGTTGTGGTGGAGGAGTTGCGGAACCAGGACTTGCAACACAGGTGTCCTGACTCCTAGTGTGTTCCCTGCAGCTTAGGAAGGAAAAGGACAAAATATGGGGCCCGGGTAGGAACCTGTTCTCCAGTGGCTTATTTTTAGACACTTGATTGATTGCCTTATTGGGAATGGGTCTCTCTGAATCAGAGCTGGCCATTAACTTAGAGATTCAGGCAAAGACCTGGTGGTGAAATGCTGGGGAAAGCTATAGGGAAGCAGAAAGGAGGAATCGGGCTAACTTAACTTTTTTTGGGACAGGTGGGTTGTTCTCAGTTTCTGAAAGAGTCTGAGAAGCCACTGCCGACTGGCCTTGCGACAGGGCTGAACGAGAATCAGTCAGGTGGCCCCTTGGGTGGGGACAGCCCATCTGCTGGTAAGTATTTCCTTAGAGACCCATCTGGGAAAGGAGGCTGATGGAAATGTGTCTGAGGACTGAAAGTAAAACAGGAATTATCTCTATTTATGTTTTGGTCTTTTTAGGGCTGCACCCGTGGCATATGGAAGCTCTCAGGCTAAGGGTAGAATTGGAGCTGCAGCTGCTGGCCTACACCACAGCCACAGCAGCTCAGATCTGAGCCATGTCTTTGACCCATACCACAGCTCGCAGCAACGCCGGATCCTTAACCCACTGAGCAAGGCCAGGGATTGAACCCGCATCCTCATGGATACTAGAAGGGTTCGTTACTGCTGAACCACAAGGGAACCTCCAGAAATTCTCTCTTTAAAGTGGGAATTATGTGAAGTCCATTCTCACACAGAAACCACATCACATAACGGAATATGTAGAATCCCACAAAAGTTGTTCCATAGGATTAGGGGAATTTTAACAAATTAGTCTGTTGAATTATTTACTGTAAGGACATATTTTTTTAGAAGATGACCTGCAATAGGCTATTTCTTACTTTCCAGTTCTCCTTATTCTAGATTGTGTAAGGAGTCTTGTTTACATTTTCCCCCTGCTTTTGGGAACTTCTGTGGGGGAGAGAGCTTATATCGTTCCAGGCATTAGTAATTAGTTCCTCTCCTGTTCAGAAATGCAGTCTTGCCTGAAATCTGAGATCATGAATTAGGATAAAATTAGTCACCTAAGATGGGCATCGTCTGACTTAAGGTTAGGAAGATGTTCTAGAGGGTCTTGGCTTGGGTCTTTATGGTTTTGGATTTTGAACTTTGTTCTAGGGGTTCTCAAGGTTGTGTAGGCTTTGGGGGCAAAACTTGAGTAATTAGTCTGGCTCTGTGCCTGATGATGCCTGGTTTTCAGAGCTGGATAAGAAGGCCAACCTCCTGAGGTGCGAGTACTGTGGCAAGTACGCCCCTGCAGAGCAGTTTCGTGGCTCCAAGAGATTCTGCTCTATGACCTGCGCGAAGAGGTACTATAGGCACCCCGCCTCGCCGTCCCCCATCTGACATCACGCCCCTGCCCTAGGATCGTCTCCAGGCTGACCGTGTCTCCTTTGCTTTCATTCTCCTCCCCACATCAGCCCTTAAACTAACAAGTCACATGTAGCGCAGGGTAGCAAGGCGGTCTTTTGTAGACGCACCTGTGCCCTCTACACGCCCTGACCCACAGGTATAATGTGAGCTGCAGCCACCAGTTCCGGCTGAAGAGGAAAAAAATGAAAGAGTTCCAAGAAGCCAACTATGCTCGTGTTCGCCGGCGCGGACCCCGCCGCAGCTCCTCTGACATCGCCCGGGCCAAGATCCAGGGCAAGCGCCACCGGGTGAGCCGAGGGTGCAGCGCCAAGCTGCTTTACAAATGGGCCTTCTTCCTGCTCTTCCCCCACAGGACAGTTACTCTGTCCAGGTAAAAAGGGCATGCGATCAGCTCTCTGGTGTCCTTTTGGTAGCATTGCTCCAAATTCCAAGAGGACCCGGCCTCTCTTGTCTACCCCCCCCCCCCCCCCCCCCCCCGATTACTGGCTCACGTGCCCACTAACCCGTACGTGGCTTGAGTGGGGAAACCTAGACGGTTGTTGGGAGAAGGGGAGAAGCGAGAGCAGGCCACACATCATACCGGAAGGGCACGGGGGAGCAGAGCAGTGACTTGGGGCCTTTGCACGTGAAGGGCAGATTGTTTCAGCTCGTGCTGAGGTTCATTTTCCCTCCATGCTCAGTGTCACCCCCAGCCAGGGTGGTTGAGGAGAGGAGCGGGAGACCTCTGCCACTCGTGACCTCACTGTTCTGCGTTTTTATGCTGCAGGGTCAGGAGGACTCTAGCCGGGGCTCAGATAACTCCAGTTACGATGAAGCACTCTCTCCAACATCTCCTGGGCCTTTGTCTGTGAGAGCAGGGCACGGAGAACGTGACCTGGGGAACCCCAATACAGCCCCGCCCATACCGGAATTACACGGCATCAACCCTGTGTTCCTGTCCAGCAACCCCAGCCGCTGGAGCGTAGAGGAGGTGTACGAGTTTATTGCTTCTCTACAAGGTATCGTGGGCCTGTCCGACAGAACCCAGGTCACTCTCCGAGCTTCATTTCCCCGCAGTTTTCTTTGGGTCCTCCCCCAGGGACCTTCGTAACAGGCTTAAGCAGGGAATAACAAAGGCTCTGCTCTTGTGTTTGTTCAAGTCACTTGCCCAGCAGCTTGGTTTCCCAGTTTTACTTGGTTGACTGTCCTCTGCTGTGTCAGCAGTTTTGCCACATTTGATTTTAATTTCTTACCACTGATTTTTATCTATTTATTTACTAATTTTGGGTCATTTTGTATTTTTAGGGTCACACTGCAGCATATGGAGGTTCCCAGGCTAGGGGTGCATTTGGAGCTGTAGCTGCCAGCCTATGCCCCAACGACAACCACAGCAACTCAGGATCCAAGCCACATCTGTGACTGACACCAGAGCTCATGGCAACACTGGGTCCTTCACCCACTGAGCAAGGCCAGGGATTGAACTCACGTCCTCATGGATACTAGTCGGGTTTGTTAACCACTGAGCCACGATGGGAACCCTTTACCACTGACTTTTAAATAAAGCATGCTTTTTTTTTAACGTGTGGTTAATTGCGATACCCACCACAGCTAACTAAGACTTTTTTCAGTGGAGAAGGGGATTAGGAAATAACGGCCCTGTGTTCTTTCGGTGAGATTATTTACAGGCTATTCTTGAAAAGCGGATTGGTTTTATTCTTCTTGCTATTTTCTCTGTATTTTGGGCCTTTAAAAATGTCATGAAGGCTCTTTAATTTTCTTGCCAGTGTCAAAGAAAACATATATTTTGCTCCCTCCCTTCTCAGATGATGTAAATGAAGTTATCTGATTGAACACCTTAAGTTTCCAGGCTAGGGACTGAACCGATGCCACAGCAGTGACAACACTGGTCCTTAACCTGCTGAGCCACCAGGGAGCTCTAGCTTGGCCCTTTGTTTTTATAAATAGCCTGTTGCTCTCTGATTTCATTTGCTTCCAAAGCTTGCCATCTCAGGCCACTGTGTTACTGAATTTACTTTGTGCTACCATGTAGTTTCTCATATATATTCCCATCATTTCCTTCTAGGCTGTCAAGAGATTGCAGAGGAATTTCGTTCCCAGGAGATTGATGGACAGGCCCTTTTATTACTTAAAGAGGAACATCTTATGAGTGCCATGAACATCAAGCTAGGCCCTGCCCTCAAGATCTGCGCCAAGATAAATGTCCTCAAGGAGACCTAAGGTGGCCCTCTTGGCACAAACCAGCCTAAGGCAGACACTCCCCACTGTCCAGGTTATAACCTGGGGCCAGCAGAGACTTCACGGGAAGACAGAGCTGTTCCAATTCCATCTTCTGTAGAGGGGATTACTGAGACAGGGAAGAGAAGTGCAAGAATTGGTTGCTGGTGCTATGTGGAGGCAGCTTTGCCATTTCTCTGGGTTCGACTTTATTTTTTAAATCTTTATGACTCTCACCTACCCTAATCCAGTCTTTATAAAAGAGGCGGTCTAGAGAGCATGGACTGCTCAGCCTTATCCCAGAGCGGAGTGTCTAGCCAGGGTCTTAGCTCTCCAGGAGGAGCGATGTACAGTGTGGTTAAGGCGAGGAGGTGGGTGGAATGTAGGCGTGCCTCAGCAGCAGGGGAGGGAGGGTTTTCTAGCTTGTGTGACACAAGTAGCAAAATCTGGTACTCTCCCGGCCCCCTGGATTGTCCGACTGTAGCTGTGGCCCAGAGTGGTGTCGTCACTCCTGTAGTATTGAACATTTTCTCCTGCGTCCGTGGCAGGGCCACCAGCCCGCCAGTGTAGAGTCTGGGTTGGCAGCATTCTGATTCGCTGCAGGGACTAAAAGTGTTTGGCACACATGTGGCTGTTGTCATTCTTTCTGCACCCCCTGTTCCTGTCCAGTTTATCTACCCTCCCTTCCTTTCCCCGTCCCAACTCTGCTCTGTCCTATAGCTTTATAAAGCAGGGGAGCATGGCACTGAGGTCAGGAGCAGAAGTACACCTGCCTTAGGAGCCATTCCTTATACAACAAAAATATTAAATATTTTTTTTCCTCCTCAGTAAAAGGATGGAAATTGGTCTCAGTGTCTCTTACTCCATCATTCCAGGGTATTTACCATCTTTCACACAAATGACTAGACCAGCTTTTTTTTTTTTTTTTTAAATCTTTTATGTATTTTTGTACAAAAAAGTGTATTTTTTTCCTGCATTTTTAAAACATGCAGGTATGGGGAGGGATGCAAACAAATAATAACAACAAAAAAAAGCTTTCATAACATTATTTTCCCTGTTTAAAAAGAAAAAAAAATCCAATATTATTTAAAAGTTCAAAGATGAAATAATTTCATGTTCTTCTCTAAAGGCTAAAAAAGGCCCCTGCCTATTGATTCTATCCTCTTGTGTCCAGTGGAGCCACAGTACTCTCCAGTGGCCCAGGCCCACCGTTCCAGAAAGATCAGGCCAGGTTTCTGGGTACATGGCCTAAAGAGAAAGGTGGAAGCATCAGAGGATTAAGAACCTCCCCCCACAGAAACGTGGGCAAGACGACACTTCCCTGAGCCGAAAGGAGGGACAGGTGCGGTGGCATCCTGCACCCAGAGCAGAAGATGGCAGAGCCCTAGATGTCCCACTTCTGCTTCCATTCCCTTTCCAGAAGATTTTGGGGGGTTGGAAGTCAAAATGGCATGCCTGTGAAAGAAAGTGCAACATGTTTACTGGTAAAGGGAAACATCTTAGGAGTGAGAAAAGCTTTGCCAGCTTTTACTGCAAGTGGGAAGAGAAAGCCATTAAGGAGATCCCACTGCAAGGTAAACAGACTTCCCTTTTCTGGAACTCTGGTAGCACAGGAGGTCAATTTCAATTTCCCTTTCCAACGGACTGGACTTCTGGATTAGGCATTTTGGCTCCAAATGGACCAATCTCTTAAGACTACAACTTAGGGCCAGTTCCAGCTATAGTCACTCCTATGCCAGCAAGTGATGGATGGTACCTTGTAATCCTCTAATTGGGAAATTTCACACTTCCCCATCCTGATCCCAGAGGTGGGAGAATTAGGTCTATGTTATCTCCAGGCTCAGACCAAATGGCAGTACTTGGACAGCAACCAAGCAATCACTGCAAAGTAATTCCAAGCAGCAAGAAATTACATCCAGATTCTCATGGAGACTACTGTAGGGTACAGAGTAACAGCATGAAAGCAACCAACCTTGTATAAATAATGTTTGCTTTTTTTTTTTTTTTAAAGAAATCCAGTGTCTCAAAAACTTGTGAAAATGTGTTTAAAAAAGAAAGGGTCAGGGAGCCTGCCACACCCTTTTGCTTGGAAGAACTCCTGTTTGTACTTTCTGATACTGAGAGGACAGTGCAACCGCCTCTGCTGTCACTGGCCCTATTATCTTTGTCCTGTAAGGGTACCTTGAGGGGAAACGAAATAGGGAACAAAGGAAAGGCATTTCTACTACTGACAAGTGAGTGGCTGCAAACCAAAAGCAAACTGGAAAGCAAGAGCAATATTAAGGGTAAGATGAGAGACTGGAGTGGAGACTGCTTAAGAAATCTGGCTGAAGATGCTTTGGTTTGGGGACTGAAGAAGCTGGACGTTTAAAGTGCAATCACATCGGTAATAAATGGTCATCCCTTTCTTCTGACTCCTCCCCCAGCTGGTCATCCCCCACACCGCGGTATGCAGCAGGCACATTTCGGGGTTTAGATCGGCACACAAAGTCACAACCATCCTGTAGGGAATAATGCAAAGGGAGGAAATGATAATTTGGAATAAGCAACTTTCAAGTGAGCAAAGTATATTTTACCAAGTCTAAGACTGGTAAGAACTAGTTTTCTCCAGAGATAATAAAGAGACCCCCCCCCGCCCTTCGCCAAAGCTCCAAGGATCACCCTGAATTGAATTTCGTGAAACAACAGAAAAACTTCTAATTAGGCATCACACTCTCGCCATCTAGGCCCCTTAATAGCTGTACTAGATTCCTAAACCTAAGCCACGATACTGCTCCTCTAGCCAAGTCTTAGCAAGGCTGGACACTAAGATGCTATGCTACTTACTACTTCGTACCAGGGCAACTGTCTTGGTTTGCTGGACAAAGTCCTGTGTCTCAGGAAATCCCTCAGTCTCGGCAAACTAGGATGGCTAGTCATTCAAACTTGCACACAGGCCACGGGCTCAGTCAGCTGCACTGTTACTTACTGCGACCAGGTTGCCAAGATCCTGCCAGAAGGCTAAGTGGGGAAACTGCTCTATTCCTTTGGCTCCCACCACCAGTCGCTGGTACAGGAACCCCCCGATGATATAGACAGCGACTAGTGAGGCAAACCTATTGAGGGAGAAAGACGTCCACACTCAGAAACCAAGAGACAGTGAAACTCAGATACTCTAGAAAATCTACACTTCACTGCTAGCTGTATCCTAAGCTATGTTCTATAAAAAGGAAGGGAAAAGAGGGATAGTCATGCTGAATGAAAAGAGGGCTGGTAGCTTCCTTAGAGAACCAATGAGGGTCCTGTCAGTCTGAGAAGAGTTAAAGGCTCAGGAAAAAAATAAGACATAGTACGTGACTCTGATTTAGGGCCGAGAATAATCACCATTAGATATACAACTCTGTTTCTCCAAAAGTTCTAATAATTGGCGTTCCCGCTGTGGTGCAACAGGATTGGAAGAACTCCTATTTGTACTTTCTGATACTAAGAGACAGTGCAACCACCTCTGCTGTCACTGGCCCTATTATCTCTGTCCAGGATGCCAAGTTCGATCCCTGCCTCGCAGAGTGGGTTAAAGGAGCCAGCGTTGTTGCAGCTGCGGCACAGGTTGAAACTGCAGTTCAGAACTGATCCCTGGCCTGGGAACTCCACATGCCTCAGGGTGGCCAAAATAAATAAATAAATAAATAAATAAATAAAATTCTAATAACCTTGGAATTCTCTTGTAGTGTAGTGGATTAGGGATCCACCACTGTCACTGCATCAGCTTGGGTTGATGTTGAGACATGTGTTTGATCCCTGGCCTGAGAGCTTACATGTGCCACGGGCACTGCCCCTGCCCCTAAGTTCTAATAATCTAACGGGATAGTTTTAACAACTGTCCAGCCCTCCAGAAGGAGGGAAAAAAAACACCTCCAAATGCAAATATTTACTGGGGACGAAACATTCAGTTTCATTTTTTAAGACTTGCAGAGTTTAAAGATGGTTGTTACAAAGCTCTTTCCCCTTTAGTTACAGTATAAAACACACACACACACACACACACACACTATTTATACCAACATACCTCCAAGTAACTGTTGAGTTTAAAAAAAAAAAAGAGGCTTGGCCTGATAAAGGAAAAAGTACTCACGTAACAAGTAAGATAGAACCCACGCTGAGGTGGGAGATCTCTGGGGAACATGCCAGGCTGCTGTCCATCTCAAAGAGGTAGAAACAGTCTTGGACTTTGCCTCGCTCCTCAGACACAGGGTTGAAATTGTCCTGACGATGAGAGGAGAGAACACAACATTGATGTGGTAAAGTGTTTTCTTTTGCCACCTGTCTGGAAAAAAAAAAAAAAAAAAAAAAGAACAGACACCCCTCCCCCCCAACATTTGCTTTCTCCTGGTTCAAAAACCTACTTTCCATGTATGATGGAAGACGGGTGTCTACGACTCAGGGAAAAACTGAACTTGTAGGTTTCTCATTCATCCCAATGATCTTGCTCCCTCAGGACAGCCTCTCCCACCTCAGGGCAGTCCTCGCCTCGCCTCGCCTCTCTAGGCCCGGGGGAGCCTCACCGCTAGGGTGTGTCGGTTGCAGGAGATCATCACCACTGCCCGGCGCTGCTCCTTGCCACAGTGATTGTCATATTCATCACCCCCTTTATAGATGAGCATGATCCAATTACCTGAGGCGGGACAAGGAAAATGGAGCTTTGGGCTGGGGGAAAGGCAGAGGCAGACCTGGGCACTGTGGGCGCACGGAACGGAGTTCGATGCCATTGGTTTTAATGAAAACAACCCTCATCAGGATGCGCTCTGTGTACTAGAAAGAGCAGCGAAAACTTGCTTCTTTACAATGCTGTGGGCTCCCTTGTTAAGACAACTAAGAATCAGATACTCATACAAGCATCAATCTTGGTTTTCCACACTAAAGGCAGGCAATCAATAGTGCAAATACAATTAGGATCCATACCTTTACCATCACCTGACATCCGTTTGCTGAATACCTCACATCAAAAGAAGAGTTTCCATATTATCACTGAGTGGCAAAGGAAAACCAAGATTTTAAATTAGCCACAGTGGAGTTCCTGTTGTGGCGCAGCAGAAACAAATCCGACTAGGAACCATGAGGTTGCAGATTCGATCCCTGACTTCGCTCAGTGGGTTAAGGATCTGGCGTTGCTGTGAGCTGTGGTGTGGGTCGCAGACGCGACTCGGATCCTGCGTGGCTGTGGTTGTGGCTGGCAGTTGCAGCTCGGATTAGACGCCTAGCCTGGGAACCTCCATTTGCCAAGGGTGTGGCCCTCAAAAGACAAAAATAAATAAATAAATAAATAAATAAGCCACAGATAAATTCAAAGTGGATGATTTTTTAAGACTTCAGGGCATCTCTCCTTCTTTAGTATTTACCATGTTCAAATTTCTTTTGGGAAACATCATTTGATCAATGATCACGCGAGGTGAGTAAGGCAAAGATTCTGCTTCCAGTTTTGCATGTGAGAAAATAAAAAAGGAGAAACAATTTTTCAAAGTCACAGGGCAAGTAAATATCAGCTGGGTCAAATATCCAGTCTTCTGACTGCTAGCCCCACACTCTGGATGTTGCTGCTTTTATTATGTTATTTATGGGAGTGACAATATGAATTCAATTATTTATCTGCTTAAGGGAGGAAAATAAACCACAGTTGCTCACATTCCTTTCCAGAAATATGGTTTTATGACTTGAGAAATATTATCATCGCAGTTCAAGTCGGTGGGGAAATTTTTTGTAGACTGACTGGTTTGCAAAAAAAAAAAGCCTGATCTCACTTTAAAGCAATCACCTACTGTCCTGAGCCTTGGCTGTGGAGGAGCCGTGGCACTAAGTGCCCTGTGGTTTATAGGCATCTCCAGCGTGCTGAACCATGCATAACCCTATGATACACCCGAGAGACTGCGAAGGGCTGAGACATATAGGATCATCAGAGGGATTGACTTGGGATCAATTAATCAATAGGGAGAATCTTACTTCCATTGAAGACGTGAGTCTCGTTGAGTCTCCCCACTACTGTCTCCTTCCCATTACTTTTGTTGATCTGCACCAGGCCTGCCCCAGAGCTGTGGTTGCCAGCTTCTCGGCATACCCGGAACATGTACATATACATGTCTGAGCCCTGGCCCACGGTGCTCTCAAAGCTGTGAAAAGTGAGGAGAGGAGGAAGAGGAGGGTTAGGGCCACAGGCTTTAGGAAGGGCAGCCTCCTTTGTTAAACAACAACAAAAAGGGTGCATTCAATTTCTTTATCTGATGTCACAACTAAATGTCACAGTGACACGCACATCTGCTGCATCGTGACCAAGACACACCACCCTAATTGCTGATGATGACTGATTAAAACACAGCCCCCGAAGCAGCTAATATTCTACAGATTTCTAGAACAATTGCTCTAGACTATTCTAAAGCACTACCTACTACTTCCCCATGAATAAGGGTTTGTATTCATGAGGTACGCCCTAGGTCCGGAAAGATTATCCTTAGATCTGTATACCTGAACTCTCCTGACCCTTAAGATGAGGGACATGGGCCTAAATATGTTCATCTGATACTTCCTAAAGCTGAACCGCATCAAGCTCTCACATGATCCTTTTGAATTCCCACACGCTGGTCGCTCGGATCCAGCCTTAGAAACAGCTACTCTTCTGCCCAAGGTCCAGCGCGCTGCTTCTCAACACTGCGCCCAGCCTGTGCTCACACCACCAAGGAAAGCAAGCTACAATGGCCAAATAAGACCGATGCTGTTCAAGCGCAGATTTAGAAGGTCTCTCAGAGGTTACGATACACGTGTCCCGTCCACATTTGGTAGTAATACTAAAATAAAACCAGTAAGAAGAGGAAAAGATTCTTTCACAAGCCCTTTAGGATTCTTCTCATTTACCTTTTGTTAAACAGTGGTTTCAGCCTCTTCAGTAGAGCCAACTCTTTCTCGGACTCTTTACCCTTTTCTCCCACCAGGTCGCATGTTTTTTCTTCTGCCTGCCAGGACCCTCTCACTGCCACGGCCAGGAGCAGCAGCAGGGGCAGACCAGTCCTCCAGGAGCTGTCGACGGGGACCATCCTTTGGGGAGGGGGCGGGGGGAAGGGAGGGAGAGAGGAGGAAGAAATAAAGCATATGAATGTGTAATGAATGAACGGTGTGTTTTTTTTGTTGTTGTTTTTTAACCTTGTGATCTGTCACCCACCACCTATTATTTCACACTAGCCAGCTGTCTTCATTATTATGAAGTTGGGCTCTATTTTCTTATCTCTATTTCAAGTTCTTTCTTTCCCATTTTTTAAATATTCAGAACTGGATTTATAAGTCTCTGGGTTTCTCGTCATTGTTTCAAAACTTATTATTATTTTTTGGCCATTTTTAGGGCCACTCCCGTGGCATATGGAGGTTCCCAGGCTATAGGATAGGGGTCTCATCGGAGCTGTAGCCGCCGGCCTATGCCAGAGCCACAGCAATGAGGGATCCGAGCCGCGTCTGCGACCTACACCACAGCTCACGGCAACGCCGGATCCTTAACCCACTGAGCAAGGCCAGGGATCGAACCTGCAACCTCATGGTTCCTAGTCGGATTCGTTAACCACTGAGCCATAACAGGAACTCCTTAAAACTTATTTTACAAGCCTCTTTGGGAGTTCCTGTCGTGGCTCAGCTGAAATGAATCTGACTAGTATCCATCAGGATGCAAGTTCAATCCCTGGCCTCACTGAGTGGGTTAAGGATCTGGCATTGCCATGAGGTGTGGTATAAGTCAGAGACACGCGGCTCAGATCTGGCATGGCTGTAGCTGTGGTGTAGGCTGGCAGCTACAGCTCCGATTAGACCCCTAGCCTGGGAACCTCCATGTACTGCAGGTGCAGCCCTAAAAAAAAAAAAGTATGTTCCTCTTGTGGCTTAGCAGTGATGAGCCTAAATAATATCCGTATCCATGAGGATGTGGGGTTAGATCCCTGGCTTTGCTCAGTTTCTTGGTCTCCATCAGCAGGTTAAGGATCTGGCGTTGCTGTGAGCTGTGGTATAGGCTGGCAGCTGTAACTCTGATTTGACCCCTAGCCTGGGAACTTCCATATGCTGCAGGCATGGCCCTAAAAAGAAAGCCTCTTCCTAGATGCTTCTCTTGCCTGACACCATTGCTCACATCCTGTCCTTCCTGCGCCCCTTTCATGTGTGTTCAAAGAAGACAGCACTGGCCTTGGTGAAGAGCTGGTGTCCACGGATTGGTTTTGACATTTCTGCAAGGTGTGCATAAAATGAGAATACCTACCTCTAAGCTCCATTGGGAGAAAGACACAGTTTTGGTCTTAGAAACTGTGAGAAGAACCGATCAATGACCTAGAGAGTACTTAGGCGTCACCAATGAACAGTAATTTGATTATGCAAAAAGTACAAGATTCTCTGGCATATGCAACAAGCAGCTTTTAATATTTCTTTCTTTTTCTTTTCTTTTTTTTTGTCTTTTTGCTATTTCTTGGGCCGCTCCCGCGGCATATGGAGGTTCCCAGGCTAGGGGTCAAATCGGACCTGTAGCCCCCGGCCTACGCCACAGCCACAGCAACGCGGGATCCGAGCCGTGTCTGCAACCTACGCAACAGCTCACGGCAACGCCGGATCGTTAACCCACTGAGCAAGGGCAGGGACCGAACCTGCAACCTCATGGTTCCTAGTCGGATTCGTTAACCACTGCGCCATGATGGGAACTCCAATATTTCTGTGCCAAGAGCACCTGTGTCAGCAAACTTGTGTCTGTGTATGTTTTACACAGATATGTATCACTTCCAGTCTAATTCACAGGTAAGTCCTTCAGAACAAACTATGGGCCTGAGAAGAGGGAAAGGAAAGAAAAAGAATTCCTTAATTATGACAACCTGGTGGAGACATCCTTGCCTCTTTATCATTTGGTAAGAAATTAGTCTGACACATCTCATTATTTAAAGTTTAATATTAGTTCATAAATTATGCTTAAACCAGCAGCCTTCCCTAAGATAATACTCAAATTACAATTAACACTTGATAAGGGCTAGTTGGAAGTTTTATTAAGATGGAGGAGTTCCCTGGTGGTCTAGGGGTTAAGGACCAGATGTTGTCACTGCTGTGGCCTGGTTTACTGCTGTTCTCCCACCCCCAAAGAAAGATGTAAAAGTAAAGAAAGAGACATGAATACTTTGGGCTCTAAATCCTTTTTTTTGGGTCTTTTTGTCTTTTCCAAGGCTGCACCTGTAGCATACGGGAGTTCCCAGGCTAGGGGTCTAATCAGAGCTGTAGTCCCAGGCCTACGCCACAGCCACAGCAACGCGGGATCTGAGTCGCGTCTGCGACCTACACCACAGCCCACAGCAACGCCAGATCCTTAACCCACTGAGCAAGGCTAGGGATCGAACCCGCAACCTCATGGTTCCTAGTCGGATTCCTTAATCACTGAGCCATGATGGGAACTCCCCCTAAATCCTTATTTAACAGTCTGCGTTCATATTCACCATAAGAAAGATGGGGACAAACACAGCCACAACACCTAAAACTTGACATCTATCTCTTCTAATTATTCAGCCATTTAACTGATAGGAAGAACCAGAGTTCCTGTTGTGGCTCAGTGGGTTAGGAATCTGACACAATGTCCGTGAGGACTTGGGTTTGATCCCCAGCCTGGTTCAGCAGGTTAAAGATCTGGCATTGTGGTGGCTATGGAGTGGGCCAGCAGCTGCAGCTCTGATCTGACCCTAGCTGGGAACTTTCATATGCTGCAGGTGCCGCCCTAAAAAGAAAAAAGAAAAGAAAAGAAAAAAAAAGATAGGAAGAACGAAATTCATTCAGTCAAAATAAGTGGTTTGAGGAAGTATTCCGAAACCCATCTCAGGCTCTACAAGCCAAAAAATCTCAAGTTTCTAGATTTCCATTAAGTTTAGTTGTCTTTCTACCTTCCAACTGCCCAAAAGCTCTTGGGAATCAACTTACTTTACAATTTAGCAAATTCAATTTATCAGCTGCCTGTACTGCTCTATGAATGGAAACTGTGTGGTTCTGTTTCCCAAACTCATTTTCTTTTCTCTAATCCCAGCTCTGCACCCAGGATATACTGATTTATCCTTGCAAAAGAATTCATTTTGGTATCCATTAATGATCCTTCAGTCCTTTGCCACTTGTTAATTCCATGACAGTAGCACCAATTCCCCTGATACAAAGATTTAATTCTTCCAAAGTTTTCTCACTTATAATAAAATGCTTTCATATTACAAGTCTAGACTTTTGGAAAAATTCCTCTAATTCTTTTTTCTTGCTGGAACACGGACTCCACTGCATTTTTAGAATACGAAACTTAAAACAGGCAGAATTTAATGGGTATTAATAAGTACCTGAATAAATTTTCTCCACTCTCCTAAATGAATTTACATTTCATCTTCCGTTTGACACATTCCACAAGAGCAACCAATCCTGGGGAAGTCATCCCCCTGACTTGCTGTTCTCCAAACATCAGTTCACTGTAGTAATATTAATAAGGTGTCTCCATAGACTAATTATAGCCACCCACAGTCTGAGGCTCCCATAAACACATTTAAAACATCAAAGGAAACAATAGAGTGCTTGCCTTCTGCTAGGCACAGTTTGAGGCATTTAACACAAACTAATTAAAACCTTACAACAACCCTCTGTAATAAAGACAATTATCATTCTTATTTTACAGATGAGAAAACGAGACACAGCTAGCAGAGTGAACCAGATCATCTAGTTCTGAGCTCAAGGTCTGCACTTAACCATTACGTGTACATCTCCTTTCACAGTAATTTTCTGGGGGATCAGAGCAGGCAGAAAAGCTTTGCTTTCTTTTTGACCAAAAAAGAAGGGGAAGTGACCCCCTCACACGGTTCACTGAATAAGAGGCGAAATAAAGGACCCAGACCTCAACTCCTACCTTCCCTAAATTAACTCACTGCTCAACACACAACCTGACCAGCTGACTAAGGTGAAGTAAGAGACTCTTTTTTATTAGATTATGCATGCCATTTTCCTTATATTCTCTCAGGACTCAATTTGAAATTTCCACATTCTGGGCTTTCAAGATTCTTCTTTCCAGAGCCCGTTTTCTGGAAGGATGCTCACACAGAAGTGTGTGTGCTTTGGCTTCAAAGTTAATTCCTTACCTGTTAACAGTCGACACTTCCTTTTCCCAAATTAGAACAAAGACTCTCACGAAACTGGGAAAAGATGAAGGGCTAAACATCTTCTCTCTTTCCTGCTTAAGGTCTGGCTATGTTTGAGCTGCATCTCTTTGATTCACTGGCACACACTCTAAGTACTTTATCTAGTGTTTGTTAATCTTCACAACCCAGAAAAGCAGGTTTAATTTCTCCCATCTTACAGATGAGGAAACTGATTCTTACAGAGCTTATGTTACTTGCCTTAGGTTATACAAGTATTAAACATGTATGAAGTTACTGAGGCAACTTGAATGACTCATAGCATAGAGACATTGGCTGGAAATTTTCTGATAAATACAGGAAAGCAAAAGTGGATTAGGCAAAGTATGAAATCCAAGGACTGGGTAGTCCCTTTTTAACCTACTACAAGGAGGTCCTCAAGGTCCAAGAGTTTGTAATGGATACTTTGGAAACAAGTGGCAGGACTTAAAGATTCTGAAAAATCCCCTCCAGTTTTCCTATTCTATAACGATAGATCATTTGGTTAAAGCTCAAGAAATTCTTCAATGGGATGACTAATGACTAAGCTAGGAACTGGGAGGCACTTTATATCACTGGGCCTCTGTACCACCCATCCCCTTCTCTCACTCCTTAAGACTAGCCATGACCAGTTTCCGTTTTCCAATGGAATTTCTACTTTCTCCTCTGTGGCCCACTTCTGATGTGGCAGGCTTTATCTCGTCTCCAGCAGCCCACACTTCTAGAAAGGCAACCCTAATTAGTGAACTACCCAAAGCCGAAAAGCCTTAGGGAAGTAGATCTATAGCTCAAGGGCGGAAGCTCCTGACAGAGGAACACAAATCCTCTACCAGCTACTCTTTACATTATATACTCATCCCCCTCAAACTTCTGCCAGGGTTTCAGACATTTTCGTCCCGTCTAGTCTCCTGATTTTCCAACTGCTTAGGGTCATGTCCTCTACAAATGATGCCACTTTACCTCCCTCCACGATGCAGACTAAAATCCTTCTACAGGTATTTGAACGCATCTTGAACCGCTTCCGGACTTAGTGACCTTCCTTTCCCTGCCTTCCAAACACGTAAATTCCCTCCCCCGTCTTGGAAGTCCTTTCTCCTTCACTCTCTTTGGGTCTCTGTGACTCCTCAACCTCAGCCTCCACCTTTCTGCCCTCGGGCCCCTTAGCCGGACTGTGGGGCTAGAACCCCGTCCAAGGGAGACTTAGCGATCCCGGCTCCTGTCACAGCCACGAGGGTTGAGCGTTCTCCAGCCCCCTCCTCCACCTCCACGCCCCTTATACTCACGTGTCACGGGCAAAGCGAGCAGCCAAAGCTCAGTATCCCCGGCCGAATATCTGCCTGCGCCTGGGAGACAGAGCCAGCAAGGGGCCGGCTGCAGACCCCGATCCCAGAGCTCGTGGCAGAGCCAGCGTCCCCCACGGCGCCTCGCTGAGCTCCACTCCGGGAACCGGAAACAGGAAGCGCCGAGCGGCCGCTGGGCAACCGCTCCTCCCACTAGAACCCGCGGCATGTGACCGCAGTACCATTTGGCCCCTTTCCCCTTCCCGGCCTCTCAGCTCATCCCGGACGCTGATTGGCCAGGGTCGTGGGCCTTAGGCGCCTCCCTCGCCGCATTAATTCCAATCCTTATCGAGATTTACAAATTCAGTTCCACCTTTTCGGATCTCCTTTCTACTAACCGGTCCGAATCCCGCCTCTCGGACTCTCGGCTCCGGCCCCCGTTTCGCGGGGCCACGCGGGGGTCACGCGGGGTCACGTGCCCGGCTCGCTCCAGGGTAGGTCAGACCGGACAGGGCACGTGAGGGCGGTGGCGGAAGCGGAAATGCGAGGCGGGCCTCGTCGCCCAGGCTCCGGTGGGAATTGTAGTTCTGACGCGGTGTCTCCTCCGCCTGCTGTTGCCCCAGAACGCAGGCCGCCGGAAGGGGACGCTGGTTCGCCGTGTGCCGGCCGGAGTCGCGCTGTCTCCAGCACCTGTGGAGAGTGCCTGAATCATGGTCATCCGGGCTTTCTTAACGTTACGTTTGTTCTCTGCGTCCCGTCTCCGGTTTAGAGCCTTGAGGTGTAATGATCACTGTTATAGTTATCACCCTCCGGCCTCCTGGCATTTTTCGTGAGAAACACTTCGCAACCAATTCTATTCGTCCAAGCAGCTCAGTTTCGGTCTTTGCGCCTTTGTCAAGATCCTTCGTGATGTCCTTCCCGTCTGGCGTCCTAGCCGCGTGTTGAAAGTCCTTCTTGTTCTTAGAACTCGGTTCAGATGCTGCTGCTCCGTAGACTCCTGGATGCACTGCCTTCAGCTGGGATCCTTCCTTCAAGTGCCCGCTGGGTGCTGTACCTGGCTTTCGCCTCCTTTCCTTCCACTTTGATTCCACCGTTGCATTTGCGGGTACCTCTTCCTGTCTTCGCCCATGGGGGCTGGGTTTTGAGTCGTCCTACAGTATTTTGAATCGGATAATAATAGAAGCTAACACTTGCTTAGCCCTATGGTGCCTGGCACTGTTGTTAAGTGCTACAAACGAGTATCAGTTCATTTAATCTGTACACTGACCTTGTTGAAGAATTATCTTATCACCATTTTACAGATGACTAAATTAAAGCTGGTAGGGGCTGAGTGGTTTACACTGGGCTCCACAGCTATTTTTTTAAAAAAACTTTCTTTTTATTAAGGTATAATTGATTTCAATGTGCCAGTTTCTGCTGTACAGCACAAGGACTCAGTTATATGTGTCCTTTTAAAATATTCTTTTCCATGATGGTCTATCCCAGGAAACTGGATATGGTTCCCTGTGCTATACAGTAATACTTTGTTGTTTATCCATTCTAAATGTGATAGTTTGCATCTACTAACCCCAAACTCTCAGTCTATCACACTCTCCCACCCACTCCCAACCTCCACCCCAGGCCCCACAGCTATTAAGTTCTGAGTCGGTATTCAGGTACCATAATTTAGGGATAAGTGAGTTATGGGGGTATACAGATTGCAGAGTCATACACTCCAGCACCAGATTATACTGACTGTATAGAATCCTGCATCTGTTTATTCACTGCTACATCCTGTTTAGGCTAGGCGCTGTATCTGGGTTGGGGTTGGATGTGTTCTTGAGAAAAAAAACAAGTAAGAAAATGGAAAGGTGGGTTTCTTTCTAATAATGAAAGTAATTTATAATCGGAAAGCACTGAGAACTGCAAAATAAAAATCTGTAAACCCACCACGATATTGTGTATTTCCTCTGAATGTTATTCCTTCCTCTAAATTGTTTATTACCAAATAATTCTCCACACCATTAAATTTACAAATAAACTTTTTAATAGTTGCATAATATTTAGGAGTTTGCATTGCCGTTAGCGTTAGGCATTTAAGTAATTTCTGTTCACTTGTCTTTATCAATTCATTCAACAAATATTTACCGAGCACTTACACTGTTACAGGCTTTGGGGATACAGCAGGGAAAAAAGACCAAAATCCCTTTAACAGTGAGCTTTCGTTGTAAAACTGATGTTTATTTGTTGGTGAATTCTACTTTTCACGTTTCAGAAGTGTTCCTCTGGGTCATTGCCTAGAATGCCTTGGGCTAGAGGGGGAGAAGTGTGCATATTGGAGGTGGGGAAAGGTCCAGAAATGCAACTGAGCAGGTGGAAAAACGTTTTCCGTGGGTCTGGAAGTGATTGAGATGTTCCCTTTCCATCCAGTTGCGAATCACATGGGTCACTCCCTGCTTCTCAGCCTTCAGTGCCAGTTCTGGGAGCTCAGGGTGTCAGAACTGATCTCCAAGATTCTTGTTGGGGGCAGAAGTTGAAAGGAGTTGCCATTTTTGGCTTCTCTGTTCTGCCTCTAGCCTCAGCATTAACAAGGTTGCTGCCCACACTCTACCCACATCCACACCCTTCCCCTACACACAAATTGTTTACTTCGTTTAGAAAGTAAACAGATGTTGAAGATGCCTGCTTAGTATCTGCAGAAAAGGGGAGGATGCTTTGAAGAGCTAGGTATTCTGAATCCCTGTTTCAATCAATTCATTGCTTTGACGATTGCCCCAGACCTGCTCTTTGGCGATGCTGAGGTGGGAGCTTTGTTGGGAATGCCTTTTAAAACTCTCAGCAGCTTGGAGTTCCCACCATGGCTCATCAGAAACAAATCTGACTAGTGTCCATGAGGATGCAGATTTGATCGCTGGCCTGGCTCAGTGGGTTAAGGATCTGAGGTTACTGTGAGTGGCTCAGATCTGGCATTGATGTGGTGGTGGCAGAGGCCAGCGGGTTACAGCTCTGATTTGACCCCTAGCCTGGGAACCTCCATTTGCAGCAAGTGGTGTGGCCCGAAAAGACAAAACAAAACAAAACACCTCTCAACAGCTTTGTTCTGCATGAGTTTTGTGTTACAGGTTTTGCTCTGATTTCACTGTCAAATACATCCTATTTACTCACCTTTTCTGATCTGTTCAGGAATCTTTTGAACTTTGTTGGTAATTTCTCAGTCCTGTTATGCATATATTCAATTTGCCATCTCGAAGCAGAATTCTTTCTTTTTTTTTTTTGCTTTTTAGGGCCACACCTGGGGCATGGGGAGGTTCCCAGGCTAGGGGTCGAATCAGAGCTGTAGCCTCCGGCCTACACCACAGCCACAGCAGCGCGGGATCCGAGCCACATCTACGACCTACACCACAGCTCACGGCAACACCGGATCCTTAACCCACTGAGCGAGGCCAGGGATTGAACCTGCAACCTCATGGTTCCTAGTCGGATTCGTTAACCACTGAGCCACGACGGGAACTCCTCAATAAATATTCTTTATAATTACTTCCCTTTCCCAACCACATAAGCTAAGCCAGAGTCACACACTGCTGTTGTCATTTTTCTTTATCTTTTTGATTTTGAAATTTTGAAAAGTACAAGTCTCTCATTTTGGAGATTGTCTCTTGTTTTGGATTTATCTGGTGTTGCCTCATGAGGACATTTAGGTATGCATTTCTTTCTTTCTTTTTTTTTTGGCTTTTTTGCTATTTCTTGGGCCGCTCCTGCGGCATATGGAGGTTTCCAGGCTAGGGGTCAAATCAGAGCTGTAGCCACCGGCCTACGCCAGAGCCACAGCAACGCGGGATCCGAGCCGCATCTGCAACCTACACCACAGCTCACGGCAACGCCGGATCGTCAACCTACTGAGCAAGGGCAGGGACTGAACCCGCAACCCCATGGTTCCTAGTCGGATTTGTTAACCACTGCGCCACGACGGGAACTCCTGCTTTTCTTGATAGGACTGAGAGAGAATGATGTGTCCTTGTATCAGTCAGGATCCAATTACAAGATACCGCGTGAGCGATTTTAAGGAAAAACTTAGTATAAAGAATTGTTTTTTAGTAAGAAAAAAATCAATTACTAAAAGGGATAAGAGAGCACTCCAAATATACAAGTTGTACAGAAGTAGGACCTATACAATGCAGCTACTACCTCAAGGGCTGAAGATCAGTTAACAAGGAAGCAGCTTAGAAACTTAAAGGAAGTGCTGCCTTTCCAACCACAGGGGAAAAGGTCAGACCTCTGAAGAAAAGGTGTGGTTCCTGCCACAGGAACATGCAGCCACTGAGGAGGTGACAAAAAGATTGCTGGAGGATATGGGTCGCTATTGAACTGGCAGTGGGAACCTACTCATGGTGGCTTCTTTGTCCTTTTGACTTGTTCCTATCATTTTTTGAGAAGTTCTTTACTTTTGGGCACGTAGATGTTCCATGTGGATCATACTTTTCTTCTTCTTCTGTTTTGCTTTTTAGGGCCGCACCCGGGGCATATGGAGGTTCCCAGGCCAGGGGTCGAATTGGAGTTACAGCTGCGACCTACACCACCACCACGGCAATGCAGGATCCGGGACGCATCTGGGACCTACACCACAGCTCATGGCAACACCAGATCCTCAGCCCACTGAGCAAGGCCAGGGATCGAACCTGCAACCTCGTGGTTCCTAGTCAGATTTGTTTCTGCTGTGCCACAATGGGAACTCCTGTATCATACTTTCCTTATCCTAGAATCAGTTATATCTCAAAGAAGGCCTGGTTCCTTTTAGTGGAGAAAAGTATTGGGAAACCAAGATATGACTACCGGGTGTGTTTATTACTACTTGTGTGTCATTACTTGGTCCCTCTCAGCAGATAGTTAGGAAATCTATATACCTCTTCAAGAGTAGGGAATCATGAGTTCCCACTGTGGCACAGCAAAAAAGAATCTGACTAGGAACCATGAGGTTACAGGTTCGATCCCTGGCCCCTCTCTGTGGGTTAAAGATCTGGCGTTGCCGAGAGCTGTGGTGTAGGTCACAGACTCGGCTCGGATCCTGCGTTGCTGTGGTTCTGGTGTAGGCTGGCAGCTGTAGCTCCGATTAGACCCCTATTCTGGGAACCTCCATATGCTGCGAGTCCGGCCCTAAAAAGCAAAAAAAAAAAAAAAAATGGTGGGGAATCAGCTCCCACCATATTCAATACATTGATATGTTTTTTTCACACCTGAGAAATTACAGTAAGTAGTTTTATAACTGGCAAAGCAAGCCTACTAATTAGAGGTCAATATTTGTTTAAACTTTTATTTTTTTGTTGTGGGGTAAAATATAAATCATGAAATTCATGTGCAGTGAATCTTGACAAATGCATCATAACCATAACCACCCTCAAATCATTTAGCAGATTTTCATCACCCAAGAAAGTTTCCTCATACTCTTTTTCCAGTCATTTCTCCTAGTCCTAGAGGCAACTATTGCTCTGAAATTTTCACCATAGATTAATTTTGTCTATTCTAGAATTTCATAGAAAGCTGAGTTATGTACCATGTTTGGTTTCTCTCACTCAGTGTAAAGTCCATAAGTTTCTGTGTTGCACATATCTGAAGCAGGGTTGGTATGTTATTATTTTTTCGCTGGATAGTAATATATTGTACGGATATTTTGTGACTTGTTTTTCTGTTCTTTTTGATGGGTGAATAGGTTGTATCTATGTTTTCTTTTAAGAAGCTTTATAGTTTTAGCTTTTATGTCTGTAATCACCTTTGAATTAATTTTTTCATGTGGTCAAGATCAGTTTTTTTTTTTTTTCACATGGATATATTGGTCTTCCAGTAACATTTGTTGACTTTTCTTTCTCCCTTAACTTGCTTTGGAGCTTTTTAAAAAATTAGTTGACTGTATAAATGTGGTACTGTTTCTGGACTTAATTGTGTTCCATTGATCTCTTCATTAATTATTATGCCATGGGCACACTGTCTTTTTTTTTTTTTTGCTTTTTTTTGTCTTTTTGTGGCTGCACCTGCGGCATATGGAGGTTCCCAGGCTAGGGGTCGAATTGGAGCTGTAGCCACCAACCTACACCCCAGCCACAGCAATGCCAGATCCTTAACCCATGGAGCAATGCCAGAGTTAGAACCTGTGTCCTCATGGACACTAGGCAGGTTTGTTTCTGATGAGCTATGATGGGAACTCCAGCACACTGTCTTGATTGTTCTAGTTTTATAAGTCTTGAAATAAGGTAGTGTGAATTGTCCTTGATTTTTCCAAGATTGTTTTGGCTCTTCTTGTATTTCCGTATATATGTTTAGGATCAACCTGTCAATTTGTATTTAAAAAATCTTGCTGAAATTATAATTGGGATTAATGTGAGTCTATAGGAAAATTGACATTTTAATAATGTTGAATTTTACAATCCACAGAAGATGATGCAACTGTTTATTTATGTCCTATCTAATTTCTTTTAGGAATGTTTTATAGTTTTCGGTATATAGGTCTTATATGTCATTGTTACATTTGTTTCTAAGTACTTATATTTTTTGATGCTTTTCTAAATGAAATTATTGTGAAATTTTTATTTTACAAATGTTTGCTGGTAGTATATAGAAATACAATTGATTTTTATATTTTGACCTGTATCCTATAACCTTGCTAAATTTACTTATTTTGGCAGTTGCTTCTTTCTTTTGAACTTCTGGCCATATTGGTGTAACTAGAACTGAATTGTTTCTTTTATCTTAAACAATTGGAAGACTGGAAAATATATGAAATGGTGGTTTTCAGATACTGGATAACAGGCAGCACTGGATGGTAATTCCTTTTTTTTTTTTTTTTTGCCTTTTATAGGGCCACTCCCTTGGAGTATGGAGGTTCCCAGGCTAGGGGTCTAATCGCAGTTACAGCTGCCGGCCTACGCCAGAGCCACAGCAACACAGGATCCGAGCTGCGTCTGTGACCTACACCACGGCTCACGGGAATGCTGGATCCTTGACCCACTGAGTGAGGCCAGGGATCGAACCCGCAACCTCGTGGTTTCTAGTCAGATTCGTTAACCACTGAGCCACGATGGGAACTCTGGTAATTCCTGAGAGAAGGGAAATGGGGAGTCCAGAGTTGCCCCTGCTTACTAACTCTTGTCAAATAGCAAGCCTCAGAAGAATTAGTTACTTGTACCAAATAACTGAACTGTGTCCACTGACAAAAGCCAACAATTTTTAAAAGAACTCAACACAATCGGGCACCAACAACATAAAATTCACAATATCTGGCATCCAGCAAAAGATTACCAGGCATTCCAAGGAGGCAAATATAACCCATAACAGGGAGAAAAATCAGTCATTCAAAACTGAACCAGAAATGACAGGAGAGAATTTGCCAAAAGGATGTTAAAATAGCTGTTTTAAATACACTTCATATGTTCAGTAGATAGAGGGAAACTAAACATGATGAAGAGAAAAAGGCAAGATATTTTAAAAATAACCCTCATTACACTTCTGCAAATGAGAAATACAGTATCTGAAATGGTGCAATGAAAATATATTGATGGAATCTGCAGTAGATTAGAAACTGCAGAAGAAAAGTTTAGTTAACTTGGAGACATATCATTAGAACATATCCAAAGTAAATGCATGGAAAAAAAAGACCCTCCCTCTACCACCTCCCAAAACCAAGACAACCAGAGCTTCAGTTACTTATGGTACATTATCAAGCAGTCTAACATATTTATAATGGAAGATTCAGAAAGAAGACAGAGAACATATTGGCTAAAAGCAGTGATAAAGGGATCATTTTAAAAGCAGCCAGAGGAAAAAAAAAAAAAAAAAGAGTGGCCTACATCAAAACTATGCAAGCCAGATGAAAGTAGACACTTTTGAAGGGCTTTTGTAGGAGTGGAGAACCCTGTCAATCTAGAATTGTATTAAGTACAATAATACCTTTAAAAAAATCAATGTTTTAACTTCTAAATATCTAGGAATTTTCTAGACTTTTTTGTTATTGATCCCACTATGATCATAGAACATATCTGTAATATTTTAATATATTGAAATTTATTAAAATATATTATTACCCAAAATATAACTTACTTGAATGTTCCATTTACACTTGAAAGTCACGCATATTGTTGGAGTTCCCATCGTGGTTCAGTGGTTAACGAATCCGACTAGGAACCATGAGGTTGCAGGTTTGATCCCTGGCCTTGCTCAGCGGGTTAAGGATCCGGCTTGGCCTGAGCTGTGGTGTAGGTCGCAGACACGGCTCGGACCCCAAGTTGCTGTGGCTCTGGTGTAGGCCGGGGCCTACAGCTCCAATTGGACCCCTAACCTGGGAACCTCCGCATGCCACAGGAGCGGCCCAAGAAATGGCAAAAAGACAAAAAAAAAAAGTCACGCATATTGTGTAGTTGTTTGATGTCATTTTGTTGGGTAAACTTCAGTTAGGTCAAGGTGGTTGATAGCATTGTTTAGATCTTTTTTTTTTTTTTTTTTTTTTTTTTGCTTTTCAGGTCTGCAGGTGTATGTGGAAATTCCTAGGCTAGGGGTCAAATCGGAGCTACATCTGCCAGCCTACTCCGCAGCCACAGCAACTTGGAATCCAAGCTGTGTCACAGCCTACAGCAACATCTGCACCTATACCACAAGTCACAGCAATGCTGGATCCTTAACCTACTGGGCAAGGCCAGGGATTGAACCCGCATCCTCATGGATTCTAGTTGGGTTTATTTCTGCTGAGCCGCAAAGGGAACTCCAGATCTTTTATATTCTCAACTGATTTTTAAAAAAATTTTGTAGCCACACTCACAGCATATGGAAGTTCCCCAGGCCCCAAGGATTAAATCTGAACCACAGCTACTACTTAGTCAGGGATTGAATCTGTGCCCTCACAGTGACCTGAGCCACTGCAGTCGGATTCTTAATTCACTGCTTCACAACAGGAACTCCACTTGTCTAAATGTTTTATCAATTATTGAGAATGGGTGTTTAAATCTCTGACTATGATTATGGATTTATTTCTCACTTCAATTCAGTCAGTTTTTTGCTTCATATATTTTGAAGTTCTATTATTAAGTCATGCTTGTTTATTGTTGCTGTGTATGCTTGATGCTGTGATTCATATAATTATGAAATGTACTTCTTTTTTTTTGGAAATGTACTTTCTTTATACTCATCAATTTTGTCTTATAATATAACCACTTGTGGTAGGCTGAATAATGCACCCCCCAAAGATGTCCATATCCTAGTCCTTAGAATTTGTGAATGTTAGTTACCTTGTATGGCAAAAAAAAAAAAAAAAAAACCCTCTGTAGATATTAAATTAAGAATCTTGGGAGTTCCCATCTTGGCGCAGTGGAAACAAATCTGACTAGGAACCACGAGGTTGCAGATTTGATCCCTGGCCTCATTCAGTGCGTTAAGGATCTGGTGTTGTCATGAGCTGTGGTGTAGGTTGCAGATGTGGCTCGGATCCTGCATTGCTGTGACTGCGGCTGTGGTTGTGGCTGGCAGCTGTAACTCTGATTAGACCCCTAGCCTGGGAACCTCCATATGCCACAGGTATGGCCCTAAAAAGTAAAACAAACAAACAAACAACAACAAAGAATCTTGCAGTGGAGAGATTTATGTTGGATTATTCAGATGGGTCCAGTGTAATCACAGCCATACTTATAAGAGGGAGGTAGTAGAGTCAAATTCAGAGAAAAGAGATGAGACAATAGAAACAGAGATTGGGGTGATGCACTTTGAAGATGGAGAAAGGGGCTACAGTCTAAGGAATTCAGGCAGCTGCTAGAAGCAGGAAAAATCAAGGAAATGGGTTCATTTTACATTTCTGACCCACAGAAATGTGAAAGAATAAATACACATCATTTTAAGCCACTGTATTTGTGGCAACTTATTACAACAACAAGAAACTAATATATCACTCTAGCTTTCTTTTGTCTACTGCTACATGGTTTATCTTTTTCCATAGAGTCCTTAAACTTCTTTGTGTCATTTTATTTAAAGTGTATGTGATATGCAACATATAGCTGATTCTTGCTTTTTCATCTAGTGCTACAATCTCTGACATTTATTTGATATGTTTAGTCCATTCGTTATCAATCAGTTATTGATATGGTTGGCTCTAGGTTTGTCATTTTGGTATTTGCTTACAATCTGTATTATCTATTTTCCTTTTTTGTTTCTTTTAAATAAATTAAGGGGAGAAAATAAAAATACAGTCTTTTATATGTATCTAAGTATTTACTATTTCTGCGTGTCTTCAATCTTACAGATTTAAATTTTCATTTTGTGGCATTTATTTTCAGCATGAAAAATTTTCTTTAGCATTTATTTTTAGTAGTGCTGGACTGCTCAGGACAAATTGTCTGGTTTTTTTTTTTGCTACAAAAGTGCTTTTTTTTTTTTTCTCTTCATTTTTGCTGGATGTTTGTGCTAAATATAGAATTCTGAATTATTCTGGTAGTCTTATTCTCCCCCCCACCCCTACTCCAGCTTTGTTGAGCTATAATTGGCATATAACATTGTATAAATTTAAGGTATACAACCTAATGATTTGATACAATCAAATACATTGTGAAGTGATTACCAGAGTAAGATTAGTTACCACATCCATCAGGGCATATAAATTACCTTTTTTTTGTAGTAATAACATTTAGGATTTACTCTCAGCAAATTTCACATATACAACACAGTATTTTTAGGTATAGCCATTATGCTGCACAATACACCTCTAGAACTTATTTATTTATTTATTTATTTTATTTTATTTTTATTTTTGTCTTCTTGCTATTTCTTTGGGCCGCTCCCGCGGCATATGGAGGTTCCCAGGCTAGGGGTCCAATGGGAGCTGTAGCCCCCGGCCTACGCCAGAGCCACAGCAACTCGGGATCCGAGGATCCGAGCCGCGTCTGCAACCTACACCACAGCTCACGGCAACGCCGGGTCGTCAACCCACTGAGCAAGGGCAGGGACCGAACCCGCAACCCCATGGTTCCTAGTCGGATTTGTTAACCACTGCGCCACGACAGGAACTCCCTAGAACTTATTTATTTTATAACTGGAAATTTGTACCTTTTGACTGGCCTCACTCCATTGCCTCTACCCCCCAGCCCCTGGCAACCATGTTTTTATGAGTTCAAGGTCTATCCATGTTGTCACAAATGTCGGGATTTCCTTCTCTATTATGGCTGGATTTTATATATATGGTGTGTGTGTGTATGATTAACTATATATATGTATATGTTATTCATATAAACACATTTATATGTAATCTGTCTCACATTTTCTTTTTAAAAATTTTTATTGAAGTGTAGTTAATTTACAATGTGTTCATTTCTGCTGTACAGTAAGACGATTCAGTTATACATATATATATATTCTCTTTCATATCCTTTTCCATCATGGTTTATCATAGGATATTGAATATAGTTCCCTGTGTCTCGCATTTTCTTTATCCATTCATTAATCAGTGGACACTTTGGTTATTTCCATGTCTTGGCTCTGGAAATAATACTGCAAGGAACAGGAGTGAACAGATATCTCTTTGAGATTGTGACTTTATTTCCTTCGGATACATGTCCAGAAGTGGGATTACAGGATCACCTGGTAGTTGTATTTTTAATTTTGGGGGGGAATCTCCGTAATGTTTTCTGTAGCAGCTGTACCGTGAGGTTATTCTTTAACCATTGTAAAAATGGCATTCCATTATCTCTCTCCTTTTTGGTTTCTTTTTTTTTTGTATTTTTGCCATTTCTTGGGCCACTCCCTCGGCATATGGAGGTTCCCAGGCTAGGGGTCCAATGGGAGCTGTAGCCCCCGGCCTACGCCAGAGCCACAGCAACGCGGGATCCGAGCCGCATCTGCAACCTACACCACAGCTCACGGCAACACCGGATCCTTAACCCACTGAGCAAAGGCAGGGATCAAACCCGCAACCTCATGGTTCCTAGTCGGATTTGTTAACCACTGCGCCACGACGGGAACTCCTCCTTTTTGGTTTCTGATGAGAATTCAGCTGTCATTCATGTCATTGTTCCCCTCCGTTAATGTGTTATTTTCCTCTGGCTGCTTTCAGTATTTTCTCTTTATTTTTGGTTTTTAGCACTTTTGTCATGGTGTTCTTAGATGTGATGTTCCTTATATTTATCTTAATTAGGGGTTGTTTTCTCAGCTCTAAATTTTACACTAAATTTGGGAATTATTTGACCATTAACTCTTCAAATTCTTTTGCTGCTCTATTATATTTCTCTTGTATTTCTAGAACTTCGTAAACATAGCACTGATGTTACACTACTTGATATTGTCCTACAGGTCACTGAAGCTCTGTTCACTTTTTCTTCCATTCTTCATATTCTATAATTCCTAGCAATATATCTTCACATTCATTAACTTTTTCTCCTGTGCTCTTCAATTTGCTGTTAATTCCATTCTTTTATTAAAAGTATTAAATTAAAAAAATTATGGATGTTGGAGTTCCCTGGTGGCCTAGTGGTTAAGGATCTCATATTGTCACTGCTGTAGCTTTGGTTACTGCTGTGGTGTGGCTTTGATCCCTGGCCTGGGAACTTCCACGTGCAGTGGGCATGGTCAAAATATGGATATTGTTTTTTTTTCTGTTTTAGAACATTCACTTTTTGGGGGTCTTTTTTAGGGCCTTACCACCTATGGAGGTTCCCAGGCTAAGGGTTGACTCAGAGCTGTCGCTGCCGGCCTACACCACAACCACAGCAACACCAGTTCCGAGCTGTGTCTGCCACCTACACCACAGCTCAGGGCAACACCTCCACTGAGCGAGGCCAGGGATCAAATCCGAGTCCTTGTGGATACTAGTTGGGTTTGTTACCTCTGAGCCATGGCAGGAACTCCCTCACTTAAAAAAAAACTAGTTTCTGGAGTTCCCGTCGTGGCGCAGTGGTTAACGAATCCGACTAGGAACCATGAGGTTGCGGGTTCGGTCCCTGCCCTTGCTCAGTGGGTTAAGGATCCAGCGTTGCCGTGAGCTGTGGTGTAGGTTGCAGACACGGCTCGGATCCCGCGTTGCTGTGGCTCTGGCGTAGGCCAGCGGCTATAGCTGCGATTCAGCCCCTAGCCTGGGAACCTCCATATGCCGCAGGAGCGGCCCAAAGAAATAGCAAAAAGACCAAAAAAAAAAAAAAAAACTAGTTTCTACTTATCTTCTGAGATTCTTCAAAGTTTCAAAGATAGTAGAGATCATCCTTTATACCCTTCATCTCATTCCTCCTAATGTCAACATCTTCAATAATTATAGTACATTTGTCAAAGCCAAGGAATAAACTTTCTACATTATTATTAACTAACTCCAAGTTTTCTTTGAACTTCACCAGTTTTCCATTATTATTATTATTATTATTATTATTATTGCCTGTTCTAGGATCTAACACGGGGATCTAAACACTTTACATTTAGTTTTCGTATTTTCTTAATCTTCTCTGGTCTGTGATAGTATCTCAGTATTTTCTTACTTTCTGTGACCTTGGTGAATTTGGAGAGTACTGGTCAGATATTTAGCATAATACCTCTCAATGTGAAGTTTTCTTTTTCTTTTTTTTGTCTTTTCAGGGTTGCGCCATGGCATATGGAGGTTCCCAGGGTAGGTAGGGGTCCAATTGGAGCTGTAGCTGCTGGCCTACACCAGAGCCACAGCAACGTGGGATCTGAGCTGTGTCTGTGACCTACACCACAGCTCACAGCAACCCTGGATCCTCGACCAGGATCAAGGCCAGGGATTGACCCCAAAACCTCATGGTTCCTAGTCAGATTCGTTTCTGCTGTGCCACAACGGGAACTCCCTCAATTTGAAGTTTTCTTATTATTTTTCATGTTAAACTGAGGTTATGGGTCTTGTGAAACATACCATAGTGATTAGTGATTAGGTGCCTTTCCCACTGACGGTGGTGGGGGTGCATGATGGTTTCATGGTTCACATGGCTAACACTATTCATGGGTTGGGTTGTGTTTGCCAGGTTTCTCTGGTGTACAATGACTGTTTCCCCCTGTGCATACATTATTCTTTGGAAGTGGGTCACTAAGTTTGCCAGCACTCAAGGGGAGGAAGATTAAAATGCACATCATGAGGTAGGAGTATCTCCATATATTATTTGGAATCTCTGTACGGAAAATTTTTAACTTTCCCACATTTATTTATTTATTCAGTCACTTATTTAACAGTACGGATTCAGAGGAGTGATATCAGCATGATGGCAGAGTGGGAGACTATAGCCTCTGCCCTCCGCGCAAAGAACCACAATTAGACAGCTAATGAAAATTGCTCTGGGAGACCTCAGGAGTTCACTTAAGAAGCGTCAGAAACACACTGGAGCCCAAAACTTGAGAATAAACATGCAAAAAGGGTAGGAAGAACAGTTTCATATTGCCTGCATCATTTCATCCCCCATGTATGTACAATCAACTAATTTCTGACAAAGGAATTGAGAATATACAATGGGGAAAGGAAAGTCTCTTAGATAAATGATGTTGGGAAAAACTGGATGTCCATATGTCAAAGGATGAAGTTATACCAGATACAAAAACAACTTAAAATGGATTGAGGAGTTCCCGATGTGGCGCCGTGGTTAACCTCCATATGCCGCGGGAGCGGCCCAAGAAATAGCAACAACAACAATAACAACAACAACAAAAGACAAAAAAACAAACAAAAAAACCCTTCCACATTGTATATTTTAAATATATACATTTTTTATTTATCAAGAATATCAATGTGGATCATAGATTCTTTTTTTTATTCCTGGGTCATAATGCAATACATCCAATACTTACAATAGAATCCAATATTTGTGTTTCTTTTTTTTGGGGGGGGGGTCTTTTTACGGCCATACCTGTGGCATATGGAAGTTCCCTGGCTAGGGGTTAAATCAGAGCTATAGGTGCTGGCCTACACCACAGTCACAGCAATAGCAGATCGCAACCCTCTCTGTGACCTAAACCACAGCTCATGGCAATACCAGATCCTTAACCCACTGAGTGAGGCCAAGGATTGAACCCGAGTCCTCATGGATAACAGTCAGGTTCATTACCACTGAGCCACAGTGGGAACTCCTAGAATCCAATGTATTTATTGCTCTAATTGTTTCATTTTAGCCATTGGGAGCTTTTCCAGGTTGATTCCTGAGTCTTTCTGGACATGCCCTCATCTTTTGCTTTCTTTTGCTTTTGAGTACTTCCTTATTTTCTAGCACTAAAAGACTAACGATGCTCTAGGATCACCTTGTATGTTTCTTGTCCTGGCCCTTGAATTAGTCATTTTCTTAAGGAGCCCTGGTTCCTATTTTTTTTTTTTTAATCATCTTAGGAGTTCCTGTCATGGCCCAGTGGCTAGCGGACCGGACTAGTATCCATGGGGACACGGGTTCGATCCCTGGCCTCGCTTGGTGGGTTAAGGATCCGGCACTGTGTTGAGTTGTGTGGGTCACAGAAGTGGCTCAGATCCAGTGTTGGTGTGGCTGTGGCATAGGCTGGCAGCTACAGCTCCGATTGGACCCCTAGCCTGGGAACCTCCACATGCCGCAGCTGTGGCCCTAAAAGACAAAAGACCAAAAAAAAAAAAAATCTTAAACCATTTTATTTTATTTTGTCTTTTTAGGGCTGCCCCCGCAGCATATGGAGGTTCCCAGGCTAGGCAGCAAATCAGAGCTGTAGCCGCCTGCCTATAATACAGTCACAGCAATGGCAGATCTGAGCCACATCTTCCATATATACCACAGCTCGCAGCAACGCTGTAACCTTAACCCACTGAGTGAGGCCAGGGATCGAACCTGTGTCTTCATGGATGCTAGTCAGGTTCTTTTCCGCTGAACCATGATGGGAACTCCTTAAACCATTTTTAAAGTGTGTAGTTCAGTAGTTTTAAGTATTGTTATGGGCTGAATATTTATGCCCCCTCCCACCCCTAAATTCATATGTTGAAGGCCTAACCTCCAGTGTGGCTGTATTTGAGAAGGGCCTCTGAGGAAGTAATTAAAGTTAAGTGAGATCAAAATGGTGGGGAGTTCCCATCGTGGCGCAGCGGAAACGAATCCGACTAGGAACCACGAGGTTTCGGGTTCAATCCCTGGCCTCACTCAGTGGGTTAAGGATCTGGTGTTGCCATGAGCTGTGGTGTAGGTCACAGATAGTGGCTTGGATCCAGCATTGCTGTGTCTGTGGCGTAGGCTGGTGGCTACAGCTCCGATTGGACCCCTAGCCTGGGAACCTCCATATGTCGCAGGTATGGCCCTGAAAAGACAAAAGACAAAAAAAAAAAAAAAAAGGTGGGGCAGTGATCTGATCATATTCAAATTCAAAATGTGTCCTTTCCCAGAAGAGACAGCAGAGAGGTCTCCAGCACTCTCTCTTTTGAACACATGCCCTGAGGAAGGGCCATGTGAGACTATCGGGAGAAGCTGAATACTGCAACCCGAGGGGTGTTCTCACCAGACACCAAACCTATAGACCTATAGACACTTTAATCTTGGACTTCCAGTGTTCAGAACTGTGAGAGAATAAATTTCTGTTTCTACGAATTTGACTACTTTATTTCATTCATTTCTTTTTTTGGCTACACCCGTGGCATGAAGAAGTTCCCTGAACTAGGCATCGAACCTGTACCACAGCTGTAACCAGACCCGCAGCAGTGACAACACTGGGTCGTTAATCCACTGAATCACCAGGGAACTCTCTAAATTTGACTATTTTATTTATTTTTTATTTTATTTTTATAGGCTGCAACCAGGATATATGGAAGTTCCCAGGCTAGGGGTCGAATTGGAGCTGTAGCTGCCAGCCTATGCCACAGCCACAGCAACTCGGGATCAGAGCCACGTCTGCCACCCACACCCCAGCTCACAGCAATGCTGCATCTTTAACCCACTGAGTGAGGTCAGGGATCAAATCCACATCCTCATGGATACTAGTCAGATTTGTTACCACTGAGTCACAAAGGGAACCTCCTGAATTAGACTACCTTAGATACTTCATATAATAGTGGAATAAGAGCATTTGTCTTTTTGTGAACAGTTTATTTCATTTAGCTTAATGTCTTCAAGGTTGTAGGCTAGGACAGCATTTCTTTTTAAGGCTGCGTAATATTCCATTGTATGTGTTGGGGCCCAGAATAGGCCACCCCTACATGTGCCTCAGTGGCACATTGATTATTCTGAATTAAAATTTCTTAAGAAATGGCCAATGTAAGAGGGATATTGTGACCTTCCCTTCTGTCGCTTAGAAAGCAAGAGCTGTCTGCCATGTAAAAGGTACTCTTCCTGCATCTGGAGGTAGAAATCTACCCTTATCACCAAAGAGAGGAAGTTTGGGGCCAAAAAACCTGAATTAAATTAAAGCCCGGAGTTCCTGTCGTGGGGCAGTGGTTAACCAATCCGACTAGGAACCACGAGGTTGTGAGTTTGACCCATGGACTCGCTCAGTGGGTCAAGGATCCGGCATTGCCATGAGCTGTGGTGTAGGTCACAGATGAGGCTCCGATCCCGCGTTGCTGTGGCTGTGGTGTAGGCCCACGGATACAGCTCCGATTTGACCCCTAGCCTGGGAACCTCCATATGCCCTAGAAAAGGCAAAAAAGACCAAAAAAAAAAAAAAAATTAAAGCCTGTTACTTTTTTAATTTACGACCCCACCCCAAACTCTGTCTAGACTCTTCATGGGACACCCAAAACCTGAGTTTCTTTGTCCTGTCATTTCCTTACAAATTTATTGTTTCTTTGCCTGTAAAGTCTAAAAGCTGCCTGCTTTGGCCACTTCTTAGGTCCTATTTCTATGAGACTTCCATGTGCGTGACATAAAATTCGTTTCTTTTTTTCAGGTTAATCTATCTTGGGTCAATTTTATTATTAGTCCAGCCACAAGAACTCTAGAGGGGTAATGGGGGAAATTTCCCCTTCCCTGACATATTATGGTATAGACCACATTTTGTTTATGTTGTCTTCCTTTTAAGGGCATCAGCATTTTTTTCTCACAGGCAGCTAAATTATTGGAGGATCTATTTGGTTCTCTCAGACTGTTTTTCTTTGTTTGTTCACACTGGTTAGCACTGAACCACCGCTGGTTGCAGTATTCAGCTGTCAGCCATGCAGGAGGCCATCTCAGCAGGGACTGCAGAGTCGCATCCTCTGTGCACCTGGTCTTAGTTAGGGGCCTAGGATGAGCATCTGTGACGTCTTCTGGACACCCCTCTCTGTGCAGTTTTCTCTTACCAGTCACCCTGAGCTGTAAATTCTAGGCCCGCAAGCAACTCAGAACTTGGGTCTCTGCCTCCTCAGCTTCATGAGACTCCTGGGCTGTTTAGGATACATTTTCCTGCATTGGGCTGTTAAGTGGCCCCAGGCAGAATAACAGTGATCACAGAACTCATCTTTGTGCGTTATGTTCTCTCTCAGTGCTGCCTGTTTCTTGCTAAAAACCATTACCTCATGTATGTGATCTGACTTCGTCACATATGGTGTTTTGGCCAGAGGTCAAGTCCAGTATCACCCTGTCATGACCTGGAATAGAACTATACAGTTTTAGGGAGTTCCTGTCATGGCGTGGAGGAAACAAATCCGACTAGGAACCATGAGGTTGAGGGTTCGATCCCTGGACTCACTCAGTGGGTTAAGGATCCGGTGTTGCCATGAGCTGTGGTATAGGTCACAGACGCGGCTCAGATCTGGCATTGCTGTGGCTCTGGCGTAGGCTGGCAGCAATAGCTCTGATTCGACCCCTAGCCTAGGAACCACCACATGCCCTGGGCGCGGTCCTAAAAAGGACAAAAATACAAAAAAAAAAGAACCATATAGTTTAAAAAAATTTTTTTTGGCTATACCCATGGCATGCCGAAGTTCCCTGGCCAGGGATTGAACCTGAGGCACAGCAGTGACAACACCAGGTCCTTAACCTGCTGAGCCAATGGGGAACTCCCAGAACTATTCAGTTTTTTTAAATCACTCAGTGAATTTTATTACATTTATAGTTGTACAATGATCATCATGATCGGATTTTACAGTATTTCCATCCCCAAACCCAGCCCATTTCCCCCCCCCGCCCCTGACCTGTCTCCTTTGGAAACCATAAGTTTTTCAAAGTCTGTGAGTCAGCATCTGTAATGCAAAGAAGTTCATTGTGTCCTTTTTTTAGATTCCACATGTCAGTGATAGCATATGATGTTGGTGTCTTACTGTCTGACTAACTTCACTTAGCATAAAAATTTCTAGGTCCATCCATGTTGCTGCAAATGCTGCTATTCCTTTCCTGTTAATAGCTGAGTAATATTCCATTGTGTATATGTACCACATCTTTATCCACTCCTCTGCTGATGGACATTTAGGTTGTTTCCATGTCTTTGTTATTGTATATAGTGTTGCAATGAACATTGCAGTACAAGTATCTTTCTTTTCATTTCTTTTTTTTGCTTTTTAGAGTCATACTTGCGGCATGTGGCAGTTCCCAGGCTAGGGGTCGAATCAGAGCTACAGCTGCCAGACTATGCCAGAGCCACAGCAACCCCAGATCCGAGCCGTGTCTGCAACCTACACCACCTCTCACGGCAACGGTGGAGCCTTAACCCACTGAGTGAGGACAGGGATCTAACCCGCAACCTTATGGTTCCCAGTCAGATTTGTTTCCGGTGTGCTGTGACGGGAACTCCGGAGTGCAGGTGTCTTTTTGAGTCACGGTTTTCTCTGGATAGATGCCCAGGAGTGGGATTGCTGGATCAAATGGTATTTCTATTTTTAGTTTTCTGAGGAATCTCCATACTGTTTTCCACAGAGGTTGCGCCAATTTACATTCCTACCAACAGTGTAATAGGGTTTCCTTTTATCCACACCCTCTCCAGCATTTATTGTTTGTAGACTTTTTGATGATGGCCATTCTGGCTGGTGTAAGGTGATACTTCGTAGTGGTTTTGATTTGCATTTCTCTAAAAATGAGTGATGTTATCTTTTCATGTGTTTTTTGGCTATCCATACGTCTTCTTTGGAGAATTGTCTCTGTAGATCTTCTGCCCATTTTTTGATGGGGTTGTTTGTTTTTTTGGTATTGAGCTGCAGAAGGTGTTTATAAATTTTGGAGATCAATCCCTTGTCAGTCGACTCACTTGCAAAGATTTTCTCCCATTCTGTGGGTTGTCTTTTCATTTTGTTTAGGGTTTCCTTTGCTGTGCAGAAACTTTTATGTTTAATCAAGTCCCATTTGTTTATTTTTGTTTTTATTGTCATTACCCTGGGAGGTGGATCTGAGAAGATGTTGCTGTGGTTTATGTCAGATATTTAGTTTTTGATTAATATCCTTTTTTTGGTTGTTACTCTTTTTATTTTTTGGTGCACCTGAGGCATGTGGAAGTTTTCGGGCCAGGGACTGAACCCATGCCAAAGTGTTGACCTGCATGATGGCTGTGGCAATACCAGATCCTTAACCTGCTACACCACAAGGGAATTTCCTAGCTTTTAATTAATACACTCTCCTGGTGTCTCTTCTCTTCCCTCTCATATCTTTATGCATTCTATTTTGGTTACCTTATCTAGTCTTGGAATTTCAATTCCCTTTCTATTTTCTTTCTTTCTTTCTTTTTTAAAGCCACACCTGTCAAATGTGGAAGTTCCTGGGCCAGGGGTCAAAACCATGTCACAGCTGTAACCAGAGCCATGGCAGTGATACCACCAGATCCTTAAGCTGTTAGGCCACAGAGGAACTCCCCCTTTTCTATTTTCTTTACTTTAACTTTTTTTATTAACATTTCACCTATTAGAAATAGCTTACTAACACCTTAGTATGTATGTATTTATTTAATTTGTTCCTCTTTATCATTGTCTTTGCATATAAAAATAGGAGAACAAGGAGAGAAAATTGAATGGAATTTCCTACTCTGTGTAGGGTAAAGAGAAGAGCACAGTTGGGAGAATGTTTTGGGTAAACATGGGTAAAATATTCACAAAACGTATATCTAGGCAATAGCCCATTTCTCTCTCTCATGATTCCAGGCACGTGCCACCCACAGTCCATTTCTCTGTCACATAACACTAGCCAAAAGCTCCAAGAGACAGTAAAATCTCTTCCATTTGACATGTATCTATTTTCTCGAAAGGAAACAAAGTGAATACAAAATCTGAGATCAGTTCATCGTTGGGAATTACTCTCATTTTTATTCCAGTTTCCATATTTGAAATTGCTGAATTTAAGTGCAACTTCTCCTTGTCCAGTAGAATTAGGTGAGGTGGGGAATTGATTTAATATGTACTTAATGAGGGAGTTACCGTCATGGCGCAGCAGAAACAAATCTGACTAAGAACCATGAGGTTGTGGGTTTGATCCCTGGTCTTGCTCAGTGGGTTAAGGATCTGGCATTGCTGTGAGCTGTGGTGTTGGTCGCAGATGTGGCTTGGATCTGGCGTTTGCTGTGGCTGTGGCGTGGGCCAGTAGCTACAGCTCTGATTCAACCCCTAGCCTGGGAACCTCCATATGCCGAGGCTGTGGCCCTAAAAAGACAAAAGACAAAAAAAAAATTAATGAGTATGAGCATCTAGAGAGAATGGTGAGACTAAATAAATACATTTAAAAAATCACCATTTAAAATATCAATTTCTGTAGGCAACCCCAGAATTTGAATCATTTCCTGAAAAATTACTTCTGTTTTTGTCATGCTGGACTATTTTTTTTTTTTTAAACAAACCTTCAAGTTTCCTGCTAGCAGTTTAGAGATTGGGCTGTTTCCTCACTGACGCCTGTCTCCTCACGCCTCTGTAATTTTACTCTTTCAACTGAATCTCACTCTTTCAACTGCATGTGAAAGATATTCGATGAAGATGACTGAAAATGTCATTTATTCTGTATTAGAGTTTTCTACGGCACCTCAAGCCCAAAATGACCACAGGCTGCAGCCGAAAGGTAAGTTCATCCAGTTAGTATGGACACCTGTCCATAGGGACCACCGGCTAAAGGATGAACGGGATGGAAAGTACATCTGGAGTAGAGAATGCAGAAAAATACAGGGTAATTTGAGGACATGCTCTTGGTTGAGTTTGAAGTCCAGAGTTGGAATATGCAGACATGGTATATGGCTGAAGAGCTGATGTTAGATTGCAGATAAATTCTCTTTTAACCACTCACTTCTACTATTGCACCTATGAAACACAAGCTGGGGCAATTCTTTTACTCCTTCCTGCTCCTGAATAAAAGCGAGAATGTTGTTAGGAGACCTTCATCTCCTCAGTGGCGTTTAGAGCAACTTGGAACCAGTTGTTTAAGTTTTAGGTATCTCTGTTGTTCTGACTAGGAAATGAGGAGGAGGAGGACATCAGTAATTTTGGGACTGGGTAACAGTAAAGATTTTGTCAGAAAAGAAACGAATGCATAGACCTAGGTTTTTTTTCCCCCACAGCGTGGTACCAGAATGGTGACAGGGTAGGAAGAAGGTATTGAGAACGCTGCAGTTTAGTAAATCCTGTGACTCTTTGCACATTTGAAAATGAAACATTTTTACATAAAGCCCTGAGAAAATACTTTCTGAGACAGGCAGATAACAGATAAGCGCCAAAATTAATATTTGATTTTACATCTTAGGCAGTAAACTTCCATAGGGTATGTTCTTTAGAGTAATTCCATAAACTTTCTTTTTGCTACAGTCTTTTTATTACAAATTTTAGTATTGTCCTCTGAAAGCATTGCTGTCATTTACTAAATCATTTCTGTATACTTAGACTTTTAGATTTATTGCTATCACTATAAATTATGCAGCATTTGACTTTTTAATCTGTATATCTTTTCCTTCTTTGGGGTCATATCTGTGCTAATTTCTAAGGAATAGGAAAGTTAAGCTGAAAAGAATGTACCTTTAAAAGTATCAGTGGAGGAGTTCCCATCGTGGCTCAGTGGTTGATGAACCCAAATGGTATCCATGAGGACTCGGGTTCGATCCCTGGCCTTGCTCCGTGGGTTAAGGATGCGGCATTGCTGTGAGCTATGGTGTAGGTCACAGATGCGGTTTGGTCCCACATTGCTGTGGCTGTGGTGTAGGCTGGCAGCTATGGCTCTAATTCAACCCCTAGCCTGGGAACCTCCATATGCCACTGGTGCAGCCCCCAAAACACAAAAGACAAAATAAATAAATAAATAAATAAAAGTGCAAGTGTAACCAACTATAATGGAAAAATAAAAGTCATTTTAAAAAAAGGTAAAAGTGCAAACTGACAATTGGTGATAAGTTGGAACTTGAGTATAATTATTTTGATTTCTAGGCAAGTGGTTCTTTATATATAGTGCACATTGCATGTTCTTATTTTTTGCCAGTATGGTCCATCATACACCAGCTTTCTGGGGTGTTCTACTTGGGAATGAGAATAGTTTAGGAGTGTTAAAACAGTATTAAAAGTCTTTTTAAAAAGGTGTTAGAGATATATGAGGGCACATATACGCTGAAAATAAAAATCACTAATAATTTTACAGTGTGGCGATGATCGCTATTATCATTTTGATATGTTTTTGCTTTTCTGTGCTGGGTCTACTCTATGTTCTCCACTAGGAAGCTTTATTATGCATATTTTTAAAGTATGTTAGAAAGAGATTAAATTTCACTTGGATTGTGCGATTGGATTGTAGTTACACATATACAATTATGTGTTAATACCTTTTTACATTTCATATAGTATCTAAAATCAACACTCATTTCATTAAATATTATTCTATAGTGCAGCTATACTTTTTTATGTCACTAGAAATGAAGCGTTTTGGATTTGTCAGTCCAAATATTTATCATGCAGAACTCTCTCATTTTAAAGTATCTCCCCCCATGCATTTATTTCTTCTAAGATGTTCAAAATGCTTCATAGATATATACACAGATATATTTTACTTAAAATTTAAACATGAAAGTACATATTTAAATACCCAAAATTATTTTCCCGATTTCCAAGTTAAAAGTTACCTAATAAAGGCGTTAAAACTAGAACTTAAATATCTTACTTAGTAGATGTTTGCTCTTTGCACCGAAGTCCAACACATTAGACTATGGGACCACTACAATTGTAAAATAAAAATTTAGGCAAAAAATACTTCTATTTTTCAAATAAAAAAATAACATTCTTAGATATAGGTTGTATGCAACGTAGTTAAGATGAAGTACTGTCCGGGAGTTCCCATCGTGGTGCGGTGGTTAACAAATCCAACCAGGAACCATGAGGTTGCTGGTTTGGTCCCTGCCCTTGCTCAGTGGGTTAAGGATCTGGCGTTGCTGTGAGCTGTGGTGTAGGTTGCAGACGCGGCTCGGATCCCGAGTTGCTGTGGCTCTGGCGCAGGCCGCGGCCAGAGCTCTGATGAGACCCCTAGCCTGGGAACCTCCATATGCCTCGGGAGCGGCCCTAGAAAAAGGCAAAAAGACAAAAAAAAAGACAAAAAAAAGTACTGTCCCATCCTGAAACAGTTATCAACCTAACCTTATTTCTCTTCCAGTAATGACAGTTTCCAAAGCACTTCTGAGATGTCAGTTATTTTCCTTTTATTTTAAACTGTATTTGTTTCAATTGTGGAAAGGTCATACATCATACAGTTCAAAATTCAACAAGTATGGGAAAAAATAAAGTAAAAAGTCTTTCTCCTTTCTCTGTCCCCATTTGACCTCTTTCCCCTCCCCAGAGGCAAAAAGTGTTATCAGATGCACGTGTCTATTTTCAGAGATATGTATTGGCATAACTGTGAACAGAAAACTGTTTTCTTAACTGTTTCCCTTAACTGTATACCTTAAAAATCACTCCACATCTGTGGGGAAAAAAAGGTCTTTATTCTTTTGTTAAAAGCTGCATGTTCATTTTATGGCTGTATCAGAATGTATTTGACCAGCCTTTTATTGATAGACAGTTAGGTTGAATTCAGTCTTTTCCTCCCACAAATATTGTTGCCACGAATAGCCTTAAAAATAAGATGTTTTGCACATGTGCGAATAGCTGCAAGAAAAATTTCTCAAAGAGAAATTGTTGAGTCAAAGGGTACATGCCTTTGCAATTTTGGGAAATTGCCAAACTGCCCTGCTAAGAGATTGTACCAATTTATGTTTTTACCACTAAAGAGTGAGACTGTACAAGCCTCAATTTCAAAGGAAGAATATCTTTCATTTGATAAGTAAGGTATGTTCTCTGATAAAGATGACAGCAGACTTCAGAGCATGTCCCTGACAGATCCAGGAAAGGAATTTTTAAGGCCTGGATCTCAGTTCCAATCAGATATTTCTTTGACCCTTTCTCCTTAAACTTTTATTCTGACTCAGAATTTTTTTTTTTTCCGGATTTTATTCTTGCAGCTTCTTCAAGATCCTCTCTCTCTTGCTATGTGGCAGTAGCTTTGGGGCTTCTGGGTGTCATTCTAGCAAGTTTGCTGCTCTTCCAGTGGATTCTGTGCCAGGGTAAGTGCTGACTTAAACCAGAAATTGTGTCGTGAAAGCAACATAATGTAGCAGAGAATTTGAACAATGAAAAATAGTCCCAACAAAACAAGTCACCAGTGCACACAACAGCATCTCCTGGGCATAGTCTCCTAGTCTTTGAGTACATGCATTTGTGTAAGCATTTGTTTTCTTTAACTGAATTTCAGTCAAGTCCTCTAAAATCTCCCTTACCTCCCCCAGCTCCATTTTTTTTTTCCAGGAAAGCTGGTTAGAGTTCTGATCATAGTATGTTTTTAATTTTATATATTGCTTTTTTTCTTTTTTTCTTTTTACAGTTGTACTTGTGGCATATGGAAGGTCCCAGGCTGGGGGTCAAATCGGAGCTGCAGCCACCAGCCTATGCCACAGCCATAGCAACGCTGGATCCTTAACCCACTGAGTGAGGCCAGGGATGGAACCTCCATTCTCGTGGATACTAGTCTGGGTTTGTAACCCGCTGAACCATATGGGAACTCCCTGTATATTGCTTTTTAATTGGATATTATGTTATAAACATTTTCCTACATAAGTATCATGTTTAGAATGAAAATCAAATTATAATAATGTGTTAACTTTTTACATAACAGATATGTTATAATGTAATTAAACACATTCTAATTTTTTTTTCCATTTAGAGAGTGTTCACATTTTCTAAAATAAACTTTTTTAGGAGTTCCCATGTGGTTCGGCAGGATCCAGTGTTGTCACTGCTTCGGTTCAGGTTGCTGCTGTGGCACGGGTTTAATCCCTGGCCCAGCAATTTCTGCATGCCTCAGGCATGGCCAAAAATAAATAAATAAATAAATAAATAAATAAATAAATAAATAAATTAAAAAAAATAAAACACAGTGAACTTTTTAAGATTTATTTTTTCTAGGTCCTTAAATATGATGATCCAGAGGGACCTCCGTTTTTGTTCCCCAATCCAGAGTCCTAACTCAGGTTTTATTATCTGAGGATGGTTGTTAGTGATAGGTTAGATAGACTTTAATCATTAAGATTCTAAGGGAAGGAGTTTCCACTGTGCCTCCGTGGTTAAAGAACCCGACTAGTATCCATAAGGACGTGGGTTCGGTCTCTGGCCTTGTTCAGTGGGTTAAGGATCCTGCGTTGCCGTGAGCCGTGGTGTAGGTCACAGATGCGGCTCAGATCTGGCGTTGCTGTGGCTGTGGTGTAGGCTGACAGCAATAGCTCTGATTCGACCCCTAGCCTGGGAACCTCCATATGCCTCAGGGGCAGCCCTAAAAAGACAAAAGACCAAAAAAAAAAAAAAAAGAAAAGAAAAAAAGAAAAAAAGATTCTAAGGGAACTCCTACTTTTGACAGAAAGAGACTGCTAGGGAAGTTGGGAATTTCTCCTTCATGCTGGGTGATGTCACAGTCGTACGGAAAAAGCACAAATCTATAAGGTGTCAAGTTTATTGCTTGATCTCTAGAACCCTGTAGTGCCCTCAGGCCAGGCCTTGCTACAGAAAAGCTGTCTAATACTTACATTAAAAGGACTACTTTCCCCACTTTCAAACTCCCAAATGTAGACTAGGTAAACCATCTCCTCTGAGGTTACCTATCTACACTGGCTCCCTAGATATAATGGCTCATACTTGCCATTTGTGGAATTGTGCTTATGGGGAGTTTATACAAATATGTTTCATGGAAGTAGAAAACAATAGAATTATGGAATCTTGATTGAAATTACCTTGGAAGCTTATTCAATTCCCTTTCATTTTCACCGAACTATAATCCAACCACTTTAAAGGAATGGGAGTGTTTTGGATTTAAAAGAGCTCAGTGAGAAGAACTGTATCACTTTTCACTTTAGCATCTTCTCTGTCAGGAAATCTTTTTTTTTTTTTTTAAACATCTAAAATAAATTCTTTTGGAGTTCTCACCATGGCTCAGCAGTTAACGAATCTGACTAGTATCCATGAGGACGCAGGTTTGATCCCTGGCCTTGCACAGTGCGTTAAGGATCTGGCATTGCCATGAGCTGTGGCATAGGTGGCAGATGTGGCTTGGATCTGGCATTGCTGTGGTTGTGGTGTAGGCCAGCGGCTACAGTTCTGATTTGACCCCAAGCTTGGGAACTTCCATATGACACAGGTGCAGCCCTAAAAAGACCAAAAAAACAAAACAAACAAACAACCCCCCCAAAACAACAACAACTTTTTACTGCAGTATGTCTTATTTCCAGTGAATTTTTTTTTCCTTTTTGCCTTTTCTAGGGCTGCTCCCCTGGCATATGGAGGTTCCCAGGCTAGGGGTCGAATTGGAGCTGTAGCTGCCGGCCTACACCAGAGCCACAGCAATGCGGGATCCGAGCCAAGTCTGCGACCTACACCACAGCTCACGGCAACACCAGATCCTTAACCCCTGAGCAAGGCCAGGGATTGAACCTGCAACCTCATGGTTTCTAGTCAGATTCGTTAACCACTGAGCCACGACGAGAACTCCTCCAGTGAATTTTTATCACATCTGTAATTAAAAACCCCAATCTTTCGTTCTAGATAAGTTTGCACGCATGCGGGGTATCACATTGAGGCTGGACATTCTGAGACTCCACGTGATTTAAGCAATGTGCATTATACAGTTATGCAGTGTATGCACTGAGCTTGTATAAAGAGCACACCGATACATTCATGAGGTTATTTAACCTGTCGTGTGCCTATTGCATGTGCATAACGATTTCTAGCACAGCTCAACGACTCTCCTCACGGTTCTCAGCCAGACCGTCCTCGTTTCCTTCCCTGTTCCTTCACATCCTTGCTTAGCGGAATGGACAGTAGTAGGGACGGAGTTGGACATTGGGAGGTATTTAATTTGAGGCCATACATTGATGTGTATTTCTTTCTCCAAACCTTACTTAGAAAGGTGATGGGGCAGGGAACACATTTTGTCTCCCATTTCATTTCAAGGCTGAGTGGTCCACAAAGATGTGACCCGGGTCCTCTTCCTTTCTAGGTTCCACGGTCTCCACGTGTGCCAGCTGTCCTAGCTGCCCCGACCTCTGGATGGGGCACGGTGACCACTGTTACTACTTCTCAGTGGAGAAAAAGGACTGGAATTCTAGCTTGGAATTCTGCTTGGCCAAAGACGCACATCTCTTTATGTTTAGAGACAATCAGGAAATGGTAAATGCAAACGTTTAGCAAGTGGAGGCTGCTTTGTGGGTGAACCCGCTTCAGATGTGTCATGGATCCTCTTTTGAGAAACTGAATACTCTTTCCTTTCTCTCCTCTTTTCTCTTCTCTGTCCCTTCTTTCTTCCTCCTCCGCCCCTGCCTTCTTCCCTCTCCTTCCTTGTTGCCTACCTCACCAAACAACCCTCGGGTATAGCAACCTAGATGTTTGCATAGGCCTGTATGTGTGTCTGTGTTGGAGGTGGAAGGATGGTGAGGATGATGGAGAGGAATTAGAGATCTAATTAAAAGAAAGCAGGAGATGCAGAAACGTGTGGGTCTCACAATAAAGAGGCAGCAGGTTCCTACGAGAGAGGTGGAGGGACTTTGGAGGCTGGGGAAGCGAGATAGCTTGGGGACAAGGAGGCGTGGCAAAGACTTGAATGCCTCCTGTATAATGTTTTCCCTTCTTTCATTGGAATCCATTAAGTCCTAGGCTAGAAACAATTGGGGCTGTGAAGAGACGTGAGGAAGAAGCAGTTTCAGAAAGAAGGAAGGAAACTGGTGTGTGTGTGTGTGTGTGTGTGTGTGTGTGTGTATGAGAGAGAGAGAGAGAGACAGAGACAGAGAGACAGAGAGAGACAGAGACAGAGAGAGAGAAATAGAGAGAGAGAGAGAGAGCGCGAGAGAGAATGAGGTGTTTTAAATTCCTTGCAGACTCCACTTCTTCAGGCCCCTTAGATGCTTCCTGTCTGCCGAGTGGTCTCCTGGAGGAAAGCTCTTTATTTAATTAATTTATTTATTTATTTTAACACTTTATAATGATTTTTATTTTTTCCATCATAGCTAGTTTACAGTGTTCTGTCAGTTTTCTACTGTACAGCAAGGTGACCCAGTCACACATACATGTATGCATTCTTTTTTCTCCCAGTATCATGCTCCATTATAAGTGACTAGACAGAGTTCCCAGTGCTCCCCAGCAGCTCTTTATTAATCCTAGAGCCTCTCCAAGTAACATCAGAGTGGACTATTCCTGAGGTAGCCCGGTACAAAAATCAATCAGATTCTAACTTGTCAAGGTAAATAACGTATACAAAGAACATAAGAAATCCTCGTTAAGTTTTTCGTGCTCATTTCATGTTGAATTTTTTTTTTTTTTCCTTTTAGGGCCACACCTGTGGCATATGGAAGTCTCTGGATGAGGGTTTGACTCGAAGCTGCAGCTGCCAGCCTATGGCACAGCCACAGCCATGCTAGATCGGAGCCTAGTCTGTGACCTACACCTCAGCTCACAGCAGTGCCAGATCCTTAACCCAAGGAGTGAGACCAGGGATTGAACCAGCATCCCCATGTATACTAGTCAGGTTCGTCACCCACTGAGCCACATGGGAACTTCCATTTCATGCTGATACAGCAACGCCGGATCCTTAACCCACTCAGTGAGGCCAGGGATCGAACCCTAGTCCTCATGGATACTAGTTGGGTTTGTTACTGCTGAGCCACAATAGGACCTCCTTGATATTGCTTTATAGCCTCTTTTTGGTGTAGAATCATAGAACAATTAATTCAGAATTCAACTGAATTAACATCCCTTAGGGAAATTCTGAGAGGTAAGCAGTTACTCTAAAGCAGTTGGAGAAAACTGTAACTTCTGCAGCTTCCTATTTTAAGAGAAGATGAAAACATCTAGATTCTTGTTTTTTGTCAAAAGAATCCTCATTCCTTTGAAGTTCTGCAAAGATTCTAACTTCAAATCAGTCCACCTCTGTGACTTACTTTTCCCTCGGGCCTTCCCTAAAGCAGGTGACAGAATGCATCGGGGTATATTCATTAGACATATGAAATCTTGGTTTTATGGCATCTGGTAATGATGACCTTGCTTTCCAGATCTTTTGGTGGCATCTCCTATTCTCATTCTGATATAGCTGCCTCTGAGCTCTTGGGTTGACTGAAATCAATAGCAGAAGTGAGCAAAGAGCTTGAAAGTGTGTTGGGCACATACCGGTAAAAAGAGTAGTGAGTCATAATGCAAGACACTGCCTCAGAGAATTGTGCTGTAGCAGCCCCTGTAAATTACACAGGGTGATAATGAGAGATGAAGCACAGGATATCTGGGAGCTGGGGCTATTTCTGTGTCTCTGAGGTTCCCCAGAGGAATGGAGGAGTATTCAAGGATTTTTTTCTTTCCTTTCTTTCTTTATGTACTCTAAATCCTGCCTCTACTGTTGAGTAGGCTGAACAGAGTTAGACTGGCTGCATTTCCAAAACGAGTTTGTTTTTTCTTGAGGCTTCATGGTTCAAGTCAGTCCTGGAGAGGATAGAACATCCATGAGATATTTAATAGCAACCACAGATAAGTCTTGCTTCTGACTTTCCTGTGGAATTTTGCTTAGTTCTCTGGCCTAATTCTTTTTCTGGCCCTCAGCTTTTGGCAGGTTCTAGAGAACCAACTTGACATATCTGATCTTCTGAGTCTCTTGTACTAGGATTGTTATTCTTTTATTCTCTTGGAAAGATTTACATGCTATTTTAAGATATGGTTACTATTCCTAGTATTGTGCTTAGGTCTGAACAGCTATCAAAAGAGGATGTGGGTCTATTAAAACAATTTTTCTGACAATCCACTGCGGGGGAATGCTGCTAGGGAATTAAGATGCTATTATGTTAGAGGCTACAAGGCTATTAGAAATGTCACTGTTAAATACTTATCTTTCAGGAAGATGCATAAATACAGTCCACCTCTATCTCAGATCAGTTATAGCAAAGTTTATAATAAAAATAGGAACGACCGTGTATTGAGCACCTGCTATGTGACCGGTATTCTGTTCTATTCTTCTTACTTTTCATAGCGTATCCTACAAAGCAGAATTCAGCATCTCTATTTCATTGATGAATGAATTCAGAAGAGTTAATAAACAAGTCTAAAGCTACAAATCTGGGAGAGCCAGGCTTTTTTTCAGAGCCAGATTTTATTTTATTTCATTTTAATTTTTTACGTTTTTAGGGCTGCACCTGCAGCATATGGATGTTCCCAGACTAGGGGTTGAATAGGAGCTGCAGGTGCTGGCCTACGCCACAGCCACAGCAACGCCAGATCCGAGCTTCATCTTCAACCTACACCATAGCTCATGGCAATGTTGGATTCTGAGCAAGACCAGGGATCAAACCTGCATCTTCATGGATACTGGTCTGATTCATTTCCCCTGTGCCACAATGGGAGCTCCCAAAGCCAGATTTTAAACTCCACATCAACCCACCTTTTAAAGTCTTACAGAAATACTGTATTTGTCACCTTCCAGAATTGATCCTGTGCCTGCTGAAAAATGAGATAACTTTTCCAATTATTTGCCCTCTGGTGCCCTTTCTTTTCTATACATGTTTAGAAAGTTATTTGAATTTGAAATCTGGAATGTACATTATATAATATGGCTCTCGGGATTTAAATATTTTAAAATCGTGAGATGCTCACTAATTATCTCCAAAAGAGACAAAATCTCCCTTGGACTTCAAGCTCTATTTTATTTTTGAGAAAATAAAAGCAAAATTTATGTTGATTTGCTCTGTTATTTCCTCAGTGTTCTGTTGCACATAATGGCATCTGTTCTTTGTTGCTCTCCTTGTTCTTTGAATTTATCTTTAGATTCTTAGATATGTACAAATTCTTGATTTTTGTTGTCATTCCCCCCTCCCCACATAGTTCCGTTTATTTTGGATGTTAGTGTTTGTTTCCTATATTGGTTGATGTGTTATTAAAATATATGTTGGAGTTCCCGTCGTGGCTCAGTGGTTAATGAATCCGACTAGGAACCATGAGGTTTCGGGTTTGATCCCTGGCCTTGCTCAGTGGGTTAAGGATCCGGTGTTGCCGTGAGCTGTGGTGTAGGTCGCAGACGTGGCTCAGATCCCTCATTGCTGTGGCTGTGGCGTAGGCCGGTGGCTACAGCTCCGATTAGACCCCTAGCCTGGGAACCTCCATATGCTTCGGGAGCGGCCCAAGAAATGGCAAAAAGACAGAAAAAAAAAAAAAGAAAGAAAGAAAAATAAAATATGTGTTGACTACAGAGTTCCCTGTGGAAATACTTGGTTTCCTTACATCTGTTCTGATGCTCCTTGCCCCATAACATCTTTCTGGCTCATTAGCATAATTTGAGGTATAATAATAAGATCATCAGTCTTTAATGCTTTAACAGCTTCTCATTCAATTCCAACATGTTCCCTACTTGAGTCTATGATCATGGGATTGTCCAGCTCTTCTCCCTGAAATTTTGATGATAGCTTTTCTTGTCTTTAGAGTTTATATCTAATTAAATCCAAGGTTTCCTTCCTTGGATGTGGAAGTAAACCCTATGGTAACATAGTCACTTTTCTCCATAATTTAAGGTGGAACTGGGTAATAGAAAGAGCATAGTTTCTTTCAGATATTCAAGCGTTTGTTTTTACTAAATTGCTTACTAGCTGTGTGAACTTTCTCAATGTTCTTTTTCTGCTCTTTTAGGGCCTCACCTGTGGCATATGGAGGTTCCCAGGCTAGGGGTCTAATCCAAGCTATAGCTGCCAGCCTACACTCCAGCCAACGCTCCAGCCAACGCTCCAGCCACAGCTATGCCAGATCTGAGACGCATCTGCGACCTACACCACAGCTCACGGCAATGCAGGATCCTTAACTCCCTGAGCAAGGCCAGGGATCGAACCCGCAACCTCATGGTTCCTTGTCGGATTCGTTTCCACTGCACCACAACGGGAACTCCAACTTCATCAATTTCCTATTACACTATGCAGAGAAAAAAATTTTCCAGAATTGTTACAAATATCGAATGAGAAAATCTCTGTGAAAAAAAATTTCACAGCTGAAAATATGGAGGCACACACAGTGAGAATCATGTAATTTTAATAGTCAGAATCATGTAATTTGAGTTTTTCTTCTTTTCCATTTTAATTCTTGAAACTCAAAATGAAGCCCAGCGTCAAAGATAACTTCTGCAGCTCTATTCTGTCTCGCAGGACATGAAATGTCAGTACGACACATGTCGCAAAGTAAATTATGATTTGTTGACTCGAGGACCTCCCTTCTGAGGAGATTTGAAACAATATGGCAGAAGATTGAGTGAAGTGGCTGGAAATACCAGGTGGACAGTAGAAGAATAGGGGCACCGGAGGTTTTTTACACTCTGGTAACATCTGGGTCTTTTGTTACCCTTCCTTCGTAAATGGATCAAGTAACCATTACGAACTTCACCCCAAAGCATACATTTGGTAGAGAGGTTAGGATATCTATATATTTTTCAACATAAGAAAACTATGGTAAACATTAACAACATAAAACTTACTATTTTAGGAGTTCCCATGTGTCATAATGGTTAACGAATCCGACTAGGAACCATGAGGTTGCAGGTTCGATCCCTGGCCTTGCTCAGTGGGTTAAGGATCCGGCGTTGCTGTGAGCTGTGGTGTAGGTCACAGACGGGGCTCGGATCCCGCGTTGCTGTGGCTGTGGCTGTGGTGTAGGCTGGCGGCTACAGGTATGATTGGACCCCTAGCCTGGGAACCTCCATATGCCGTGGGAACGGCCCAAGAAATGGCAAAAAGACAAAAACAAAAACAAAAACAAAAAAAACCCCCAAAACCAAAAAAAATACCTTACTATTTTAACCATTTTCAAGTATACCACTAAGTGATATTAAGTGTATTCACATTTTTGTACAACCGGGACCGCTATTCATCTCCAGAACTTTTTCATCATTCCAGACAGAAACTCTGTACCCACTAAACAGTAACGCCCCATTCCCTGCTCCCAACCCCAGCCCTTGGTGACCACTGTTCTTTTCATCTCTCCGAATTTGCCTATTATGTCCTTCTCCATCTGGCTTATTTCACTTAGCATGTTTTCAAGGCTCATCTGTGCTGTAGCAGGTATCAGAATTTCATTCCTTTTATGGCTGAATAATATTCCATTATATGGATAGACCAACTTTGGATTATCCATTCAACTGTTGATGGATAGTGTTTCACTATCTTTTTTCTTTCATAATTGAGATTTTATTGGTTGTCTTGAGGATCGGTACACATTTAAATTTGTACACAATTCTTGACATATAGACCAAAAATCTAAAAAAAATCGTGTCGTTATGATTCTTTTCTGAACAGTTATCACAATGACTTTCCAGCTGAAAATATGGAGGCACATTTTTGTTTTCTTTCTTTCTTTTTTTTTTTTTTTGTCTTTTTAGGGTCTCACCTGTGGCATATGGAAGTTCCCAGGGTAGGGGTCAAATTGGAGCTGTAGCCACCACAGTCATAGCAATGCCAGATCTGAGCTGATGCTCAAAACTTATTTTATAAGCCTCTTTGGGAGTTCCTGTCATGGCTCAGAGGAAACAAATCTGACTAGTATCCATGAGGACGCGTGTTTGATCCCTGATCTTGCTCAGTGGGTTAAGGATCTGCTGTTGCCGTGAGCTGTGGTATAGGTTCACAGATGTGGCTTGGATCTGGCGTTGCTGTGGCTGTGGCACAGGCTGGCAGCTGCAGCTCTGATTTGACCCCTAGTCTGGGAACCTCCATATGCCACAGGTGCTGCCCTATAAAGACACCTCCCTCCCGCAAGCCAGTATTTTCTTCTGAAAGCATGCAACTAATTAAGCTGTTAACTTTGGAGCAAATTAGGAAGTTAAAAAATTTTCCCTCTGAAACATGAACAAGAAAGTAATTTCCTTTGATATTTCAAAAATCTCCAGAGGAGATTTTTCAGATTGCCTGTAGTAAATTCAGGAATATTCTGCCATTTTGGGTCTCGCTCTTTTAGCCCAGGATATAGGATACCTTACTTGGGTATAATGAGAAATGAGATGCATTAGCTTTAATAAACATCCTTGTTTATACATCAACCTGTTCTGTGGCAATATCAGGACTCCCCCCGCCCCCCTGGAAGTAACTAACACTGAAATCCAAAGTTATAATATGTGCTTATACTGTCATTTTGGCCTGATGTAACAAAGAGAAGTAAAGTCTCTTAGCCTACTGAATACGCATGTTTCTTGGCACTTCCTAGGAAGCTCATGGTTTTTTCAGGGCTAGAGGCAATACAGTTTAAAGGGAGAGATGAGTTATAGACAGACGGACTATCTCAGTAGAGGATATGATGAGGCCTTGGATTTTACACCAAGTCCGACCATTAAATTACTGTGAAATAACATGTTTTTTGAGCTTCTATTCTTCTGAAGGAGAGAAGTTAACAGAGGGAAGAGAGGGATCAAAGCAAGTTCATTGAGGAGTTCCCTCTGTGGTGCAGGGGGTTAAGAATCCCACTGCAGCCGCTTGGGTCACTGCAGAAGTGAGGGTTCCATCCCCGGCCCCGTGCAGTGGGTTAAGGATCTGGCACTGCCACAGCTGTGGTGTAGGTTGCAACTGCAACTTGGATTCGGTTCATGGCCGGGGGGTGGTGTGGCCAATTTAAAAAAAGGTCAAGTTCATTGAATTTGAGAGTAGGAAACTCTGTGCGATGGCCACTGCCAAAGGAAATGGGATTCTTTCAAAGCAGTAATGCAGGAAAGAGGCTTGAGACAAAAGAACCGTCTGGAAATATATGAGACAGGGAACAAGGTAACTTCTTTTTAACATCTATCAGATCACACTCTTACCTCAGGGAAAACTAAACCAACCCAGCAACCTAACAAACACACTGAAAAACAAGATTCCTGGGAACAAAGTAGAAGGAACAGAAAAACAAATTAATGGTTCCTTTCTTTGTTTGCCATTTTCTTTCACAAGGGATTTGCACTGACTTCAGGGAATTAGAGTAAGCAGTAAAGAGAAGAGGCTATGCAATTATCTTATTAATTATATATACAGTATTTTTAGGACACAGAGAAACATCAGTTATGATTCCATGTGTGCTACTTGGCACCTTTATACTTACCAACTGTGTGTCACTCAGAAGCTTTTGTATCTGTTAGGCCGTGTATAAGTCCCTTTGAAGAGTCACTCATACTCTAAAACATATACAAACACTCAGTTTTTTTTTTACCTTATATGCAACTGTTTTTCATCAATTTTTTGTTTTCAGGCTTATAATTTTTTTTTGTCTTTTTGCCATTTTTTGGGCCGCTCCCGCAGCATATGGAGGTTCCCAGGCTAGGGGTCGAATCGGAGCTGTAGCCGCTGGCCTACACCACAGCCACAGCAATGTGGGATCTGAGCCGTGTCTGTGACCTACACCACAGCTCGTGGCAACACCAGATCCTTAACCCACTGAGCAAGGCCAGGGATCGAACCTGCAACCTCATGGTTCCTAGTCGGATTCCTTAACCACTTAGCCATGACAGGAACTCCCCTTATTTTATTTTTTAATTTTAATTTTTTTTTCACTTTTTAGGGCCACCAAGGGCATATGGAAATTCCTAGGCTAGGGGTTGAATCAGAGATTCAGCTGCCAGCCTACACCACAGCCACAGCAACACCAGATCCGAGTCTCATCTGTGACCTCTACCACAGCTTGCAGCAATGCCACGTCCTTAGCCCAATGAGGGGGGGCCAGGGATTAAACCCATATCCTCATGGATAATAGTCTGGTTCATTTCTGCTGAGCCACACTGGGGACACCCAACCTAACTTTACCTTAAGTTTTTCTTTAAGAACTTTTTTTTTTTTTAAATCATATGCAAGATTGATGAGGGCTTGGAAAATGGGAGTTCAGTGGGAAAAAAAACCAAGTGTATCACTACAAGTTTAATAATTTATAAATTAAATGGTAATGAGAAAGATGACTGCTTCCACAGCAGTATTTAGCTTTTTTTTTTCTTTCAAAATTATCTGAATACCAATTTTGTGCTCCACCAAGGAAGAAGTTGCCGTGGAAGACAGAGATGTAATATTTTATCTTAACTGTCATGTCGTAAGAATGCAATTATAGACAAGAAATTCAATTCTAGGAAGTGTTCTACTCGGTAACCAAGGCATCTCTAGAATGACAGTTTAAAGGAGAGTATAATTATTTGGAGTATGTGGTTGTTGTAGTCAGCTTGGACTGCCATAAACTATAGACTAAGGGTGCTTCAGTGACAGACATTTATGACTCAGAGTTCCAAAGGCTGAGAAGTCCAAGATCGAGATGCTGGTAGGTTTGGTTTCTGGTGAGAAACTTCTTCCTGACTTGCAGACAGCTGCCCTCTCATTGTGTTCCTACCGAGTGGGGAGAGAGTGAGCTCTGGTCTCCTCCTCTTCTTCTCCCTCTTCTTCTTCTTTCCCTTCTCCTCCTCCTCCTCCTTCTCCTCCTGCTCTTCCTCCTCTTCCTTCTTCTTCCTCTTCCTTCTTCTTCCTTCTTCTTTCTCCTTTTCCTCTTTCTCCTTCTTCTTCTACTTCTTTTTTTTTGCTTTTTAGGGCCTCATCCAAGGCATATGGAAAGTCTCAGGCTTGGGGTCTAATTGGAGCTGCAGCTGCTGGCCTACACCACAGCCATAGCAATGCCAGATCCTTAACCCACTGAGCAAGGCTAGGGATCCAACCCACATCCTCATGGATACTAGTTGGGTTCATTGCTACTGAGCAACAAAGGGAACTCCCTGGTTCCTTCTCCTCAGGATACTAATCCCATCATCAGTGAGGGCTTTGCCCTTATGATTTATTTTTTTGGGAACCTAATTACTTCCCAAAGGCTCAACCTCCAAATAACATCACGTTGTGGTGTCACCTTCAACATATGAATTTTGGGGGGACACAAACATTCAGTCCATAATAATGGTGATGAGAGAGGCTGTAAAGAATGGTAGCTTCACCATGACACTGAATCTCTTCTTTGTCTGCATTTTTCTTACCTTTTTTCATCTCTTTCAACTTCTCCCTTAGGTACTGATCCAAAATTTCCTCAAACATGACTTTTACTGGATTGGTCTGAGAAACACTTCTGACTGGAGGTGGGAAGATGGATCAGCCCTAAATACCTCAAAGTAAGGGGCTTCAAAAGTTCAAAAAAGAAAAAAGTGAGAATGAGGGAGAAGAAAAAAAAAGGGGAAGAGAAATTATCTGGCAGGGGAAATGCATCAAGGATAGCAAGTGGAGAGAGAGGAAAGGGTGAGGAAAGGAAATAGAGAACAAGGAAGGAAATGAACAGTGGATAATGGCAAAAAAAAGATGACATTTTATTTTTTAATTTTTCCTAGGGCTGCACCTGCTGCATACGGATGTTCCCAGGCTAGTGGTCAAATTGGAGCAGAAGCTGCCTCAGTCTACGCCACAGCCATGGCAATGAAGGATCGAGCCACATCTGTGACTTGTGCTGCAGCTTGTGGTAACTCTGGATTCTTAACCCCCTGATTGGCACCAGGGATCAAACCCACATTCTCATGGACACTAGTCAGGTTCTTAACATGCTGAGCCACAACAGGAGCCCCAGGATGAGATTTTAAAGAGAGGATAATGAGCAATGTTTAATCACTGTTTTGGGGGTTGAGAGAAGTGGGGACTGAATAGGAGAAAGAATTTGCTCATTTTTTATCCCTTCATGCCTTACCTTTACCCTGCATGTTACCTTAAGTGATTGATTTTTTTTTTTCTGGTTTCTTAACAGAATTTCTTCAAACAGCTATGTACAGAAGTGTGGTACCATCAGCAAAGATGGTCTCCTAGCCTCTAGCTGTGAAGTCCCTTTGCCATGGGTGTGTAAGAAGGTCAGACTTTGATAAGTGGTCAGTCTGCCGTGTAGCTCCCTAAAAAGAGGGAGTTGGTCTCTGGGCATCAGGTTAGTCATGAGCACATGTTGGGTGAGTGCTGCCCTTCTAGGATATGCAGGAGATGGGAGCTTCATGCAGCCTCCCTGGGACCAATGGTTTCTTTCTTCCCTTCTTTTTCTTTCTTTTTGGCTGTACCCACAGCATTTGGAAGTACTTGGGCCAGGGATTGAATCTTCGCTGAAGCTGCATCTTACACCACAGCTGTGCGCCAGATCCTTGACTCACTGCGCCAGGCTGGGGGTTGAACCCCTGCTTCAGCAGCAACCGGAGCTGCTGCAGAGGCTACAGCTGGATCCTTAACCCTCAGCGCCACAGTGGGAACACCTGGGATTGATGGTTTCTTGCCAGACTCTCTTTGAGAATATTTAGATATTGTCTAAACAATTTAAGACCGAATGTAGGCAAGTTTGTGAAATAGATAAGGTTTGTTTTTCCTATTTCTCATTGTAGGACCTAAGGCTGCCTCTTCCACCTCCATCATCTCTGTTAGATGTGTGCTTTTTGTATGTTATATTCTTTTTCTTTTTTTGTGTGTGTGTTTTTGCTATTTCTTTGGGCTGCTCCCTCGGCATATGGAGGTTCCCAGGCTAGGGGTCCAATTGGAGCTGCAGCCACTGGCCTACGCCAGAGCCACAGCAATGTGGGATCCGTGCCGTGTCTGCAACTTACACCACAGCTCATGGCAACGCCGGATCATTAACCCACTGAGCAAGGGCAGGGACCAAACCCTCAACCTCATGGTTCCTAGTCAGATTCGTTAACCACTGCGCCACGACGGGAACTCCTGTATGTTATATTCTGAGCTGAACTGATGACATCTATGCAAATATGAGCTGCTGCCAGTATGCTACCCCTCCCTGATCATATATTTTTATTCTCACAATGGTCCTTTCCATAGAAAGCTTTAAAGAATAATGCTAATGATAAGAAAATGAGGTGTGGAAGGTGGATGAGAGCAGGGTGTTGCTTTGATTCTCAGCTCTTCACGCTTACTTAAAATGCTGGCCTTAACTGAATGTAGCCTTTCTGAGAATGCACAAGCGTGGTTGAATAAACCAGTGTGTGACTAATCATGTCCTGAATATGATTTGCACGTTTATTTCACCTGGTAAGGTATTTTCATAGAGGAGAATTTACAGAAGCAGTTTATGTGGTTGCTCCCCAAACAATTTTTGGCACACATGCCTCAAAAGTGAGAAGAATTTTCTTATTTCTTCCTTAGAACAGTTGGGCATAGGTAAGGAGAGCAGATGTCATTTGAAGACGAAGGAGTGATGAAGGAGACCATAATTCTGTACTATTGATGCCACTGGATCGTGACATTCACTTGTCTTTCTCTTTTGTCGTGTTTTTAGGACACGGACTGAAGCTTTTCCACCCTTGTTTTCCAAACACCTAAAGTAGCGCTTGCTTGTATCAGTGAATGTGACATACATGAATGGATAAATAAAAAAAATAAGAGTTTTAAAATTCTTATTCTCGTGGTTTCTTTTAGCCCACGCGTTGATAAGAGGAAGACACACCGCATGTCCTAATCCTCCCTTAACCCTACCCATATGAGCCTTCAAGTGCTGGCTCTAAAAAGGCAGAGAGCTGGTGTCACCTAGGTCTAGTTCACACCGTATACATACATGCTTGGGAAACCAGCCTGTATTTGGCACTAGAGACACACTGTGTACAGCTCTGGGCCCGGAGCTGATGCCCTGAGGATGCTGAGGGATGACTGTATAATATTTGCAGAGGCAAGTGTCTCTTTATAATCTCTTACCTTTGCTTCTGAGGACTCCGGGTACCTCTTGGTTAAGCACGTGATGGTAGCGGCTCCCACCTGGTTAAGGATGCCATGATTGCAATCCCACCTGGGCCTCAGCCTGGCAACACCCGGGTACACAGGCCATGTACTTACTCAAAGAGGAACCAAAGCAGATGCTTCAATTCTCCCCTGGACAGATGGGCTCTGGGCAGCTCCCCTCTGTGATGCAGGTTCAACCTCTTGTCAGGATTTTCACCACCTGTCACTAGCGCTGGGGCTAGTGCCTCACTGTGGTCTCCCTTAAGGATGTTACATTAGAGGTAGCTTGTTTTCTAGTCATTTATTTCTTCCTAAGGCTAATTTATGGGGGCTAGGGTCGTTTGTTGACTCAATTCTTTTACCCTGTCGAGTGAAAAAAAAGTTTGGTAGAAATAGGAGTTCCTGTTGTGGTGCAGTGGTTAACGAATCCGACTAGGAACCATGAGGTTGCGGGTTCGGTCCCTGCCCTTGCGCAGTGGGTTAACGATCCGGCGTTGCCGTGAGCTGTGGTGTGGGTTGCAGACGTGGCTCGGATGCCGCGTTGCTGTGGCTCTGGCGTAGGCCGGTGGCTACAGCTCCGATTCGACCCCTAGCCTGGGAACCTCCATATGCCGAGGGAGCGGCCCACAGAAATAGCAAAAAGACAAAAAAAAAAAAGTTTGGTAGAAATAGAAACTAAAAATTTTCTGTCAGCTCTTGACCTTGACAGCTGACCCTTTGATGAACATTATACACGAAGCTTATCTAGGACATGCAGTGTTTAGAATGAGACGTTTATTAAAGCTAATAAAAGATGGGGGGTTCCCATCGTGGCACATCGGAAACGAATCTGACTAGGAACCGTGAGGTTGTGGGTTCAATCCAGGGCCTCACTTAGTGGGTTAAGGATCCGGCGTTGCCATGAGCTGTGGTGTAGGTCTCAGACATGGCTTGGTTCCCTACGCTGGCATCTGTAGCTGCAATTCGACCCCTAGCCTGGGAACCTCCCTATGCCATGGGTGTGGCCCTAAAAAGCAAAACAAACAAACAAACAAAAAACAACAACAGCAACAACAACAAAAACATAATAAAAGATGAGTAACCCAATGAGAATGAAGAAAATCCAGAGAGGGAAAAACCTCTCAGGAGGTCACAAAAGGAAAACGTGAAAATCATAAGATTGTATAATTCCTGTCATGTATGAAAAGCCTGGGCTCTTGTCCATTTTAGTTTTTTTTTTTTTTTTGCTATGTTACTATACTTTCATAAATAACTTTAGGACTCAGGTACCAGGCTTAGAGTTCATCAAATCATCCCTATCAGTCTGTATACATCCCTCAAGTTCTGTTCACCTTCCCTTCTTCCTGTACCCCCACTTCCATTCCTCTCTCCGCCACAGGAATATACTTTGATGTTTGATACATTTCTTGAACTTATTTGTATCCTTAAAAAAAGTAATTCTTTTTTTTTTTTTTGGCTTTTTAGAGCTGCACACGTGGCATATGGATGTTCCTGGGCTAGGGGTCCAATGGGAGCTAAAACTGACAGCCTACACCACAGCCATTGCAATGCCTGATCCTTAACCGACTGAGCGAAGGCAGGGATCAACCCTGCGTCCTCATGGATACTAGTCTGGTTCGTTAACTGCTGAGCCGTGAAACTCCTAGGTTTCTTCTTTATTTCTTTCATATTAAATAACTCTTTTTTTTTTTCTAGTATAGCTCACTGCTTCACTTTCCCCAGCAGCATTGTTTTTGAGATCTACCTGCATTGCACTATGTCCACGATTCATCCCTTTAACTGCTGTGCAGACTCCATGTTATGTACCCATTCTCTTAACGTGAACACCTGGTTCGCCTTTGTTCCCCACTGTCACGATGATGGGATGAATATTTTCTTACCTACTCCCAAGTCTTTCCCATCTCAGGAAATGGCCCTACCAACCCTTCAGTTGTTCAGATTCCACACTGAAGAGCTTTCTGCTATCTTTTTTATTCACTCACTAGTGCATCAACATATTTTCTCACCTCTACCACCAAGGTGTATTCTAAATTGCATCAGTTCTCTCCATCTCCACTTTTAACACTAGTCTAAGCCACAGTGGTTGTTAACTAGTTTACTGAGACAACTTGTTTTGTTGCTGCCTCCCTCAAAACAGTTTTATTGAGAAATAACTGACACACAATAAACTGAACATATATATTTTTTCTTTTTCTTTTTCTTTTTTGTCTTTTTAGGGCCGCACCCTTGGCACATGGAGGTTCCCAGGCTAGGGGTCTAATCGGAGCTGTAGCCACTGGCCTACGCCGCAGCCACAGCAATGCAGGATCCAAGCCATGTCTGCAACCTACTCCACAGCTCATGGCAACGCCAGATCCTTAACCCGCTGAGCAAGGCCAGGGATCGAACCCGAAACCTCATGGTTCCTAGTCGGATTTGTTAACCATTGTGACACATGGGAACTCCCTCTGATCTATTTTGATCTCACTTTTTTATATGTGGTTTGGGTTGAAGTCTTTTTTTTTTTTTTTTTTTTATGTTTATGGCCATACTTGTGGCATATGGAGGTTCCCAGGCCAGGGATTGAATCCAAGCCACAGCTTGGATCCTTTAACCCACTGCACTGGGTTGGGAGCTGAACCTGTGTCAGTGACCCAAGCTGTTGCCGTCAGATTCTTAACACACTATGCTGCAATGGGAACTCCCTTGAGGTCATTTTTTAAAAACTCTCGCAGATGTCTAATTGTCCTAGCACCATTTATTGAAATAACTATGCTTTTTTGTCATTGAATTCCCTGGATACCTTTATTGAAAATCAAATCAATGATCATATACATGTAGGTCTATTTCTGCATTTTCTCTTCTGTTCCATTTATTTATATGTCTCATCCTTTTACTTCTACTCCAATGTAATTTTATAGTAAGTCTTGAAGTCAGGTCTTATGTCCTCTGATTTTTTTTTTTTTTTTTGGTCTTTTTAGGGTCTTACCCATGGCATATGGAGGTTCCCAGGCTAGGGATGAAATCAGAGCTGTAGCTGCTGGCCTACACTACAGCTACAGCAACGCAGGATCTGAGCCGTGTCTGCAACCTATACCACAGCTCATGGCAGTGCTGGATGCTTAACCCACTGAGCAAGGCCAGGGATTGAATCCATGTCTTCATGGATACTAGTTGGTTTGTTAACCACTGAGCCATGACGAGAACTCCTAATTTTGGTTTTTTTTTTGAAAAATTATTTTAGTTATTTTAGGTCCTATGGTTTTTCCTGTAGGTTTTAGATAAAGGTCCTATTCATATATGATTTTGCCCATGTATGAACACATCACAGGGGATTTTGAGCCTTTGGGTACTTTCAAATGGCCTCACCAGTTTAAACTCTCCAGCAGTGCGTACGAAGTTACAGGACCTATTTCTCTATACCTTCATCAAGCAAAGGTGAAGTGAACCCCAGGTTCCTCAACCTCATGATAACTTTCCACTCCTGACTTTATTCTGGAAGGGTAATGAGATTTTGCTTGGGAGAAGGTCTTTCCGTTTCTTCACAGTGGGGCATTTATAAGACAGATCTTACCCTTGCTAATAACGATCTTCTCTCTTAGCAAAAGTTTGATGATAATAAAGTCTTTATTTCCATATGAGCACTGTGATGGGGAAGGAAATGAAGGGGAGGGGAGAGCCCCGCCCCGTGCTGACATACAGGAAAGAGGGTGAAGGAGATGTGATAAAAGCTGAGGAAGGTGTGACTTTCAGGGTGGAGGGAGCATTCACAATATAAGATGCTAAAGAGATGTAAGGTAATATCATGAGGGAATAGTAGTCATGAACTCGAGTCTGAAAGTCAACGTTCATGATCCGTCCTTAGTGTGCTGGTGAAAGATGTGAGCCTTCAGTGAGCCAACTAATAAATAGCAGGGAAGGAAGTGGAAACAGTGAGTTTAGAAGTCGCTCATAAGAAGTTCAGTGATGGCAGGAAGGAAGGTGATATTATCTTACCTGAATAAAGGGCTATGTGTAGGGCCGGTATATTTTTACCTATAGTTAGGAGAGAGTAGCTCATGTTTCCAACTTGCGGCGAAAACTTCAGCTGAATGGGAGAGATTAAAACTGCATACAAGACAAGATCCTTGAAGAGTTCTGGTTGTGGTACAGCAGAAACGAATCTGACTAGGAATCATGAGGTTACGGGTTTGATCCCTGGCCTTGCTCAGTGGGTTAGGGATCCGGCGTTGCCATGAGCTGGGGTGTAGGCCGGAAGCTACAGCTCTGATTAGACCCCTAGCCTGGGAACCTCCATATGCTGCGGGTGCAGCCCTAAAAAGACAAAAAGACACACACACACAAAAAGACAAGATCCTTGAGAGAGTAGATGAATGTGAGAACTGATGCACAACTGGAAGAGAGAACCTTGGGTGGAAAGAGTGCCCCTTGTCTCATGGAAGGGATGGGATGGCCAGGCTCCTGAGACCTTTGTGTAAGGGACAGGGAAGAGAAAGTAGATCATTTGTGTGAGGGACAGCGAAGAGAAAATAGACTTCTCTTGCCTGGTACGTTTCATTATCTCCGAGATAAAAGACAAGGTTGTAAAGCTAAGAATGAGGGAGGTGGTGAGAGGTTTGGGATCCATGGCAGGCAGAAATTTGGAATAATCACCAAGGGAAAAGAGAGACATCTGCCTAGAGACACAGCATTGCTGGTCTGCCCTGAGCACTCGGGTGAAGCAGGAGCCTGCAACTTTTCAGCGGTTCCAGTCTGCACGATTGTGTGACTACCCACAGCAGCCCATGTCAGACTAGTTGTAATAACAGAGGAGTCAAATGGTAGGAATGATGAAGGGTGGGGGCTCTACAGGGAGGCTTTGGAGGACAAAAAAAAAAAAAAAGGGTCAGAAAATAGAAGTAGCCAGAAGTAGACAAGAAACTGAAAGGGTAGGGACCCCAAAGTGAGGAACATACTGGACAGGAAAATATCTGGGAGACATAGTATAGAAGGTGAAATAAATACTATAGCGAATAGTTTTGTACATATGTCCTAGTTCTCTATAATAGATTCATAAAAGTGAGAGTCATGGGCCAAAATGTTTAGCAGATTTAATTTTTTATAGATATTAGCAGGTTACAAAAAGACTGAAGCACTTTTGCTCTCACTAGTGATGGATGAGAATGATGGAAATGCTGGTGGGTTCTCTTCTCAGTTCCTCGTGTTCTCAAGGTTTTACATTTCGGCTCATTATTATCCTTATCGTGTACGTGTGTGGGGGTGGGTAGGATTGGTATATTCCTGTTTTAGTTTGTGTTTTCCCAACTGCTAGTGTCTTTGAGCATCTGCTTAGATTAATCTTTATTTATATTTCCTCTTTATTACCTGTTTGTATCCCTTGGCCCTTTATGCCATCTTTTTTTTTTTGTCTATTTCTTATCAATCTATAGGCACTCTTTGTGTATTGGGGATAACCTTTTGTCAGTCATATGTGTTGCGATTATTTTTCTTCTCTCTGCTATTTATTTAAAACATTATGGAGATTTTTTTTTTCTTTCTCTTGGTACATTTTAAGTTTTAATCAATCAAGTCAAGTCTCTCATTTTCCCCCCATTATAGATTCTGGTTTTCCGTCAAGAATCCCCTACCTGGAATTATACATATATTTTTTCCAAATTTTTTTCTGAGACATCATCATCATCATTATTTTGTATTACATTTTAACCATGAATTCACTTTTGCTGTTTTGAGTATAGGTCTGGTTTGGAATTGAGAGGGTGACTGCGTTCTGGGCGGAAGTCCTGGATCATTGAGGGAGGGAACAGGTTTGAGAAGGATAATGACAAGAAGGATTAGAATATGAGGCAGGTAGATGGCTTGTGCCTCGAAGGAGCCATTTTTAAAACTGCAGTAAACGTTATGAAACGTTAAATTTACCATTTTAGCTATTTTTAGGTGTATAATTCAGTGGCATTAATTACTTTCACAATATTATGCAACCATCTCCCCCCCCCCCATTTATTCAAGGAGTCATTTTATTTATTTATTTTTGTCTTTTTACCATTTCTAGGGCTGCTCCCTCGGCATATGGAGGTTCCCAGGCTAGGGGTCTAATCAGAGCTGCAGCCGCTGGCCTACGGCAGAGCCAAAGCAATGTGGGATATGAGCTGTGTCTGTGACCTACACCACAACACCGGATCTTGAACCCACTGAGCAAGGTCAGGAATCGAACCCGAAACCTCATGGTTCCTAGTCGGATTTGTTAACCACTGCACCACGACGGGAACTCCTCAAGGACCCGTTTTTACGTGATAAAAAAATAATAGTCTACAGTTAGCAAAGGGAACAACCACACAACAACAGCACTTCCACTCCACTTCCAATTCTGGGAAATTTGGCAGCCTCATTGTGAAAGCACATGATTATTTAAAATACAGTTGAGTTGTAGTTAAGCCGAAGAATTGTGGGAATATTCTGCATAAAGGGCTGTTATATAGGGTGATCTGTTTTTGGTGTATGAGGATTACAGTGAGCACACGAGTTAGGGTTTACTGGAGCGGGCAGATTGTGGGGGCCCAGGTCAGGATGGGGACAAGCCCATCGGAAGGTACCAAGGACAGGCATGAATCTTTCCTACAGACTCAGGCTAGACACTGATGGTGTCTCATATCAGGTGACTCTCTGCTTTTCGCCTGGTCAATATGTAGACTTGTCACAGTGCTGGAAATAGATTCTACAGGATTGTATGTACAAGTTCACAAAGATTTATATAGAGAGAACTTTATTACACTTCTGTAACAGGAAAAATTGGAAGCAATTCAAATATCTATCAATATCAATATGATTAAGTAACTGCCTCTTTTCCTTTCTTTTTTTTTGTTTATGTAGAAAAAGCTTCTAAAGTGAGAATATTTTTATCTTTTATCTGTATAACTTGAAAACAAAAGTAATCAAGACAGAAAGAAACCAGTCTGTACCCTCCAACCCCATGTCAAGCTCTAATGTCGGCAAGTGTCTGCTGGGGCTTCTTTGAGCTCATCCCAAGCCAAGGATTCGTTTGGTTCCATTGCTCTGCACGTGGAAGCTTAAACTGTAGCTGTGCTGCTCCATCTGGACTTTGCATTGCCTGCCCTTTTTTTTTTTTTTTTGGTCTTTCTACAGCCCCCCACCCCAAGGCATACAGAGGTTCCCAGGCTAGGGATCGAATCGCAGCTGTAGCTGCCGGCCTACAACACAACCACAGCAATGCAGGATCCAAGCCACGACTTCGACCTACACCACAGCTCACGGCAATGCTGGATCCTTAACCCACTGAGCAAGGCCAGGGACCGAACCCTTGTCCTCATAGATGCTAGTTGGGTTCGTTAACCTGCTGAGCCATGATGGAAATTCCATTATACACTACCTGCTTAAAGCACCTTCCTCTTTCTCCCCCCATTTAAATCTACTCTCAAAAGTTGCATTTTCTTTCTTTGCCCCCTCAGAATAGGTCCTGCCTGTTTTCAAAAGGGCCATGTCTGGTCACATGGTCATAAGATCACTGACCTCATTGCACACATTCCAAATTTTGTCAGGGACGCTGAGACTGCTCTAAGGTTTTGGCTTGTCCTAGTTATGGTGGCGTCCTGAACTGTTACATACCTGATGTCTCTGCACAGTTTGGCTAGAATGTGCTCTGTGGATCCCTAGTAAAGAGCTGGCCATTTTTTCCCCCCTTAGTTCTTCCTATTCTTTGCAGAAGTGATTTTTCCTGAATTTCTAGGACTTGTATGAGTTGTAACCAACTGTTTGCATCTAAATGCTGTTGGCTGTGACAGGTATAGAATGCTCAAATGCTTTTCTGAAAACTGTTAGTTACACCGGTTCTTTGTATGGCCATAGATTATATATTTTTCTTAGGAAATGCTTTGTCTCCTCTTGAAAGCGAGCAATGAGAACACTGTGGAAAGAGCACTGATGCTGGAGTCAGTAAGACGAACGTTTACTCAAATCCTTTTTTTAACACTTGCTGTATGACTTTAGGAAAAATGCCTAACTTCTCTGTGCCCACATGGAGCCATACTGTATGATTATTCTATCTAAAATAGCCGATCTCCTGAATCTTGGTGAGAGTCACTTTAGTTTCTTCAAAGCTCTTGTCACATTTTGTGATTCTCTTATTTGTTACCTCTTTCAAACTATTATTTACCATATTTTGAAGATATACCTGCTCAAAGTATAAAATTCAAAAGTTACGAGGGATATAGGCATGAAAAAGAATTCTCTGCTCCTACCGCAGGTTGCCAGCTCACCAGTTCCTTTCTCTGGAGAGGAAAGAAGTTGACTTTTATGTCCTTTCCCAGGTCTAACATACCTCAAGTCGTAGCATACATACTGTTCTGAATTTAACCGCCCCCTCACCTTAACAATTTATCTTGAATCTTTCTATGTTTATACTCATTAGAACTGCCTCATTCTTTTTAATGACTTGATAGAAGTCTACTTTACAGATTTAACAATTTATGTAGCTATCTTTTTCTTTTTCTTTTTTTTTTTAAGGGCTGCACCTGTGGCTTATGGAAGTTCCCAGGCTAGGGGTCGAATGGGAGCTGCAGCCACCAGCCTACACCACAGCCACAGCAACACGAGATCCGAGCCACGCCTGCAACCTGCACCCCAGCTCATGGCAACATGGTATCCCTGACCCACTGAGCAAGGCCAGAGATTGAACTCACATCCTCATGGATACCGGTTGGGCTTGGTACCACTGAGACACAACGGGAACTTCCAGCTAGTCTCCTATTAATGGAAGTTTAGGTCACTTCCTCGCTTTGCCTTTACAAACAGGGCTACAAGGACTGTATTTCTACAGATGTAATTTTGTGCTTTTTGAGTGTTTGTACACATGCCTAGTTGCTCTAAATGAATCTGCAGGTTTACACTCCCACCAGCAATGTATGACAGTTTCATTTTCTCTACATCTTCACCAATGCAGTTTTTCATGAAATGTTTTGATCTTTGCTAATCAGAAAGAGGAAAAATGGTTTTTCATTGTGGTTTTAATTTGTATTTCTCTTATCAGGAATTATAACGAGCATCTTTTCACACGCTCACCGGCCATTTGTAGATCCTTTTCTGTGAGCTGACAGTTCTTAGCCTTTATCCTTTTTAAAAAAGAAACTGGATGGTTGATCTTTTCCTAAATAATTTATAAGAAAAACATTCTTTTTTTTTGGTCTTTTTGCCATTTCTAGGGCCGCTCCCTCGGCACATGGAGATTCCCAGGCTAGGGGTCGAATCGGAGCTGTAGCCACCAGCCTACGCCAGAGCCACAGCAACATGGGATCCGAGTCGCATCTCCAACCTACACCACAGCTCACAGCAATGCCGGATCCTTAACCCACTGAGCAAGGCCAGGAATCAAACCAGAAACCTCATGGTTCCTAGTCAGATTCATTAACCACTGTGCCACAACGGGAACTCTGAAAAACATTCTTTATATATTAAATAAAGGAGCCATTTGTGTGTGATACAGGTAGAAAATCTTCTGTTTTTGTCATTGTTCTCTTTATGTCATTCGAAATCCTTCACTCTCTGTTCGAAGATTAAATTGGTTAAGGGAAAGTATAAGACAACTGACCCCTAGTGAAAGGCATAATTAGGAACTAGCCGGATTTGGTGTTGTTGTTTGGTGTTGTTGTGTCAAGAAGGATGGAAAATTGATGCGTTTGCTAGTGAAACACTGAATGAGTGTGGTGATTACGTTTATTTTGAAGGCTCATCCAGGAAGCTTTAAAAATCTGTAGTGTACAGCACTAGAGATAGTCACTGATAGACTCAGGCACTCATCAAATATTCCTATGCTCAGAAACAGAGCCACTAGTGGAAAACATTGCTGAGAGACTGAAGCAGCCTGGGAATGAGTTTTAAAGATACAGAACTCTGGGTAGGAGCTCACTTACGAATAACAGATTTTTGTGAGTGTGCAAAAACTTCCCCAAGTGATGAGAGTAATAGAATATTAGGAACAATGTAAATGTCCACGACAGATGAATGGGTTAAGAAGATGTGGTATATATACACAATGGAATACTACTCAGCCATAAAAAAGAACAAAATAATACCATTTGCAGCAACGCGGGTGGAACTAGAGACTCTCATACTAAGTGAAGTAAGTCAGAAAGAGAAAGACAAATACCATATGATCTCACTTATATCTGCAATCTAATATATGGTACAAATGAACCTTCGCACAGGAAAGAAACTCATGGACTTGGAGAACAGACTTGTGGTTGCTGAGGGGGAGGGGGAAGGAGAGGGAGTGGGATGGACTGGGAATTTGGGGTTAATAGATGCTAACTATTGCCTTTGGAATGGATAAGCTGTATAGCAGTGGGAACAGTATCTAGTCACGTATGATGGAGTATGATGGAGGATGATGTGACAAAAAGAATGTATATATGTGTGTGTGTGTGACTGGGTCATTTTACTGTATGGAAGAAAATTGACAGAACACTGTAAACCAGCTATAATGGAAAAAGTAAAAATCATTAAAAAAAGAATATTAGAGTTTTTTTTTTCCCCTGTGATCTCAAAACTTTGGCTGAAACCTAAAGCTGAGTATAGTAGGTGACAAGAGGTCCTATATTCCAGAGTCCTTAGATACACCCTATCGGACTTTCCAAAGTGATCTGGGGACAGTTTTCCCCATGGGGAAAAGTTCAAGACCAACAACAGTGGCAGGTTCTTTGAAGGAATTTGTGCATGAAGAGATGGTTGGCCTGGTGTGTTTCCCCTCCTTCTGCCTGGGCCAGGTCAGGGAGGAAACTAAAGGCATCTGCTTGCTGGAGGTGGACAGAGTCTCACTCCCTAGCTCTATGTTGCTCCACCGTGGAAACTTATAGATGTGGGGCTGATTGGAGAAAGAGAGAGTGCTTGGAAGAACTTGACCTAAGTGCCCTGTTGTGGACGGCATAGAAACTTTTCTCTGAATGTTGCTTAGTGATGTCTGATGGTGGGAGGCTAGCAGAAATTGCCCCTAATGACAGGGTAAGGAGGGGTAGATGCTGAGGGTCCAAGCTGCGATTTCACTATTGGTTGAGTAGGTATAGGAACTGCCCTGTGCCCAGTGGAAGCAGAAGAAGATAACGGGGTGCGAATTGTTTACAAAGGGCTTTATTCAAGAGGACTTCCTGCCAGGTAAGGGGACCCTAGAAGAAAGAGGTCATGTGGAATGCTTCGCTGAAAGTTGAGTGGTAAGGTAAAGTTGAGAGAGCTTTCCTGAGAGCGTATCACACTTATTAGGAAATGGTGCAGAGCAGAATTTCCTCAGGGGTATATTTATCTGGGTGTGGAATCTCCTAAAACCCACAGAAGTGCCCCACAAGAGAGAACTAGTATCTGGGGATTGTGTCAGTCAGGGTTCAACAAGAGAAGCAGAACCAATAAAAAGATGTTGCAAGGAAGTGGTTTATGCAGTTGTGGAGCCAACTGGGCAAGTTCAGACTCAAAGGGCAGCTGTTGGCAAGGGCAGACTAGTGTTCTCCAGCAGATTGGACCCTGCAGTCCACAGGTGGAATTTCTTCTTCAGCAGAGACGCTTCAACTCGGCTCTTAAGACCTTTCAACTGATTGAATCCATCCCACCCAAATTATGATACTCTCCTTTGCTTGAAGTCAACTAGTTATAGACGTTAATCACGTCTACCAAATACCTTCACGGCAACATCTAGACTAGTGTTTGATTGAATAACTGGGGACTGTTGCCTAGGTGAGATGACACAAAGTGATGGCCAGATAAAACAGGAGTACCAGTAGAAAGACTTTGCCCCTTTCTTCTGATTCCCTGCTCTTGAGGCTGGGGGTGGGGATGGGAGCTGCCTCACCTCCCCTCTGCTAGTCTGTGGAAACAAGAATCAGAACTGAGGGGAAGGTTAAAAAAAAAAAAGAAAGAAAGAAAGAAAGAAAGGCGTTCCTGTGGCTCAGTGGTTAATGAACCCAACTAACATCCATGAGGATTCAGGTTGGATCCCTGGCCTGGGTCAGTGCATTAAGAATCCGGTGTTGAGCTAGGCTGGCAGCTGTAGCTCTGATTCAACTCCTAGCCTGGGAACTTCTGTATGCCATGGGTGAGGCCCTCAAAAGACAGGAAGGAAAAAAAAAAAAAGAACTGAGGGAAAGGTTAGCAGAAATTTTGAACTAATCATAACATTAACATTTAGTCTCAGATTGGATTAAACTTTCCTATCACAGTACCTTTTCCTCTGTTCCTTCTCTTTCCTCACATTATGCACTTTCAAAACAGGTCTATTGTGGAGTTCCCTTGTAGCTCAGTGGTTAATGAACCCAACTAGGATCCATGAGGATGCAGATTCGATCCCCGACCTTGCTCAGTGGGTTAAGGATTTGGCAACGCCGTGACCTGTGGTGTAGGTTGTAGACATGACTGTGGTGTAGGCTGGCAACTGTAGCTCTGATTTGACCCCTAGCCTGGGAACTTCCATGTGCCGTGGGTGTGGCGCTAAAAAGCAAACCAAACCAAACAAAAAACTTGTCTGTTGTGATTTTATTTGCCCTCTTGTGGTCAAAGTCAATGATTGCAGTGATATAACAGTTACTAAAGCACTCAGTCCAAGGCCGATTCAGAGGGTACTGAGAGACGGACACTCTTTAAGGTTTTTGTTTGATTTGTTTTTCAATGGCCAATTGTGGTTAGAATCTGCTATATCTAAACACTAGAGGAAAGAACATTATCTTATTACGCCGACTCTAGAAAAATTCTTGCATTGCAGGTACGGGTAGTTCATTTGTGGCAAATCATTGCCTTTGTCACTGTATGTTTTCAAGACAGAAACCTAGGATCATTTGATTAGCAAGATTGCCTGGACACCGTATTCAGGTCACTGCCCATTATGGACACTAGTCCTAGAATGATAGGAAGAACAAAAAATCATGATAACATTAAATAGCAAGGAAAAAGGAAGCATATCAGTAGTAGGAGGCTCATTAGTGAAGAAAAGAACAAAAGAGGATAAAACATATGGTGACATTTGGCTATAGAAAATTAAACGTTCCGAAAAATAGGAGGGAAAAGAGAAGAGGGAAGTTGAATCAAGTGCTAATCTTTTCCTTTCAGAGTGGCTCATAGTCACATGTACATAATTCAGTACATGGCTCAGAAACATCGCAGAGGGATCTAACAGACACAGTGCCAGCTCCCCAAACCTTTTCTGTCCTTAAAGAATAACATGTAATTTAGTCCCTCTACACTATTTTGTCTTTTTTTTTTTTTTTTGCGATTTCTTGGGCCGCTCCTGCGGCATATGGAGGTTCCCAGGCTAGGGGTTGAATCGGAGCTGTAGCCACTGACCTACGCCAGAGCCACAGCAACACAAGGATCCGAGCCTCATCTGCAACCTACACCACAGCTCTGGATCCTTAACCCACTGCACAAGGCCAGGGAACGAACCCCCAAACTCATGGTTCCTAGTTGGATTCGTTAACCACTGCACCATGATGGGAACTCCCCTCTCCACTATGTTGAAAGACAAAACCCTTTCTATCCATTTTTCTATTTGTTTAAGTCCCTTCTGTGTTGGGTTATCCAAGTCTGGAAATCTTTCCTTACTGTTCTGTAGACAACACCAGAATGGAAATGAGATTTTTCACTAATTGATCCATAGCAATGATTTATTTAGAACATCAGCTTTTCTCCTCTGTGCCTCTCTCCCATGGCTACATGTGGCACTCAGTATTCCTAGAACATTTTCTCTTAGAGTGCATTTCTTCCGAATCGCTTTCATACTCCATGTTATTATACACACCATTGTGTTCTGTGTCATCCTGTGGCTGCTGGTAATGCAGCATTTCCCAAAAGAGTGTCTCACTCCTGTCTTGGAGATTGTTCACCAACCTGACAACCATTCGGTAGGTCTTCATGCAAACACTTTTTGGACGCTACTAGAAGTTGTCAAGGGAAGATGTCAAAACCCATCCCAATTCTAGGTCTTTTTTCAAATGACTCACTGACTGAAGCTTTGGGAGGTTACAGTTGTTCATTGGGAAGGTCCATGGGCAAAAAAACAACCAGGTTCTTGCATGAAGGAGGAATGATGACTACGTTGTGGCATTGCCCACCTGACAGCATCTGCGTAAGACACTCTGGCAGATTGTGTTTCCAAAGATGCCTCCCATCAAACATGCTCTTTAAAAGCACACCAATGCCTTTATTGTGTATAATTGATGTACATAAACTGCACCTTCCTGAAGTGTACAGAATGATGAGCTGCATTTTACCCTGTGTCCTTGCCACTTCCCCATCAAGAAGTGGAGTCTATTTTCTCTCTTTCGATTCTTGGCTGAGTATATAAATTTCAATGATTTTTATTTTTTTCCATTATAGTTGGTTTACAGTGTTCTGTCAATTTTCTTCTGTACAGCAAAGTGACCCAGTCTCTCTCTCTCTCTCTCTCTCACACACACACACACATGATTTTTCTCACATTATCCTCCATCATGCTCCATCACAAGTGACTGGACATAGTTCCCTGTGCTATACAGCAGGATCTCATTGCTTATCCATTCCAAAGGCAATAGTCTGCATCTATTAACCCCAGATTCCCTCCCCCTCCCTCTCGGCAATCATGAGTCTGTTCTCCAAGTCCGTGGGTTTCTTTTCTGTGGAAAGCTTCATTTGTGTCATATATTAGATTGCAGATATAAGTGAGATCATATGGTATTTATCTTTCTCTTTCTGACTTACTTCACTTAGTATGAGAGTCTCTAGTTCCACCTATGTTGCTGCAAATGCCATTATTTTGTTCTTTTTTTTTTTTGTCTTTTTGCCATTCCTTGGGCTGCTCCCGCAGCACATGAGGTTCCCAGGCTAGGGGTTGAATTGGAGCTGTAGCCATCGGCCTACGCCAGAGCCACAACAACTCGGGATCCGAGCTGTGTCTGTGACCTACACCACAGCTCACGGCAACGCCAGATCCTTAACCCACTGAGCAAGGCCAGGGATTGAATCCACAACCTCATGGTTCCTAGTCAGATTTGTTAACCACTGAGTCATGACGGGAACTCCCTATTTTGTTCTTTTTAAATAGCTGAGTGGTACTCTATTCTGTATATGTACCAAATCTTTTTTTTTTTTTTTTCCTTCCTTAGAGCTGCCCCTGCGGCATATGGAAGTTCCCAGGCTAGGAGTCAAATTGGAGCCACAGCCAATGGCCTATGCCACAGCCACAGCAACATGAGATTTGAGCCCCATCTGTGAGCTACACCACAGCTCATGGCAGCACCAGATCCCCAACCCACTGAACGAGGCCAGGGATCGAACCCGCGTCTTCATGGATCCTAGTCAGGTTCGTTAACCCCTGAGCCAGGAAGAGAACTCCTACCACATCTTCTTAATCCATTCATCTGTCAATAGACATTTAGGTTGTTTCCATGTCTTGGGTATTGTGAATTGTGCTGCAATGAACATACAGGTGCATGTATCTTTTTCAAGGAAAGTTTTGTCCGGATACATGCCCAAGAGTAGGATTGCTGGGTCATATGGTAGTTCTATATTTAGTTTTCTGAGGTACTTCCACACCATTTTCCATAGTGGTTGTACCAATTTACATTCCCACCAATGAAATTGCAGACTGATCATGAAATTGCAGGCTGATCACAGCTGGGATTAGAACGATCTGAAATCTCCACATCCTCTCCAGTATTTGTTATTTGTGAATATTTGCTACACTTATCCTTTCTTTGTTTGTCATTTATTGAGTTTGTGTGTAGGACAGCTATCTTGTCTTGTAAATTCAGACTTCTTCAGGTACTATACTTAAGGAGGATATCTCAGGAACTTTATCCTAAAACCTGATTCACACCTGATTTAGATGGTGAGATCCTAGACCATCCATAATAAGATGAGACTTTCTGGGGAGAGGCTAAGTTTATTTTGTATGTGGGAGAGATGTGATTTTGTAGTCAAATGGCAGATTTAGTAAATTGTGTTTCCAAAGGTGGCTGCAACATGTCTCTAACTACATGCTCTTTTGTAGTGTGACTTTGCTTCTCCTGCCTCAAGATGTGGAGTCTTTTTCACTTTCTCTTGAAGATGTGGAGTCTTTTTCACTTTCTCCTGACAATAAGCGGACCCTGGGATGTGAAGTTCCAAATGCGATAAAAGTGATTCTACATGACTTCCGAGGCTGGGGCTGGGGCTAGTTCATAAATAAAATTTCAGCTTCTGCCTTTATTTCTTAAAACCCTTACTCTTGGGAGCTCTGAAATACCATGTAACAAGTCCAGGTACCCTGTTGGAGAAGTGGTAAGGATAAGCCCTGAGGCTACATGGAGAGGGAGAGAGGCCAAGCTATCCAAGAATCCTAGTGGAGACTTCAGATAATTCCAATCCCAGCCGTGATCAGCCTGCAATTTCATGAGAGGCCCTTGTCCAGACCTTCAGAAGAATCACCCAGATAAGCCCAGGCAATCCATGAAACTGTGAAATATAAAAGAGCTGTTGTTGTTTTAACTTATTGGATTGCGGCGTTATTTTTTATGCAGCTATAAATTAAGGAAGTAGATATAATCCATTATAAAATGTGTCCCATATTCAGGGATGTTAAAGTGTGAAAATCCCACAATTTAGAATTGATGAAATACCAAAATAGAAACATGCACATTACATGAATAAGTACTTTGTAGACAAAGAAATCTGAACGCTAATAGGAAGAGATGCTCCATCTCTCTAGTAATCAGAGAACTAAAAATTAAAACAATCAAAACAAGACTTTTTATTTAAAAAAGTGCAGATATTAGAAAGTTAGATAAATATTGATAAGAATATAGTGGAAGTGGGAATCCTATATGTACTAGCGGAGGGAGTATGGATGGGTGCAGACATTCTAGAACACATTCTGGCTGAAATTAAGTTTATATGTATTATTTCACCCGACAATTTCAATCCTAGCTCCACAATCCCAGAAAATGATCACACAGGTCAATAAACTGGCATGCATCAGGATATTCAGAGCGTTTGTCAATGGAATTAAAAATTTCCCAATCTGAAAATCAAAGAAAAAAAGACTAAAAAAAAAAAAAATCCCAGAAAATTCAAGAACTGTGGAACAGTTACAAACACTATAACATACATGTAATGGAGATACCAGAAGGGGAAGAAAGAGAGAAAGGAATGGAAGAAGTATTTGAAGTAATAAGGACTACGAATTTTCCAGTTATTTACAGACACCAAACCACAGATTCAGAAAGTTCAGAGAGCACCCAGCAGGATAAATACCAAAAAATATACACTGAGGCATGTCATATTCAAACCACAGAAAATCAACAACAGAGGAAATCTTAAAAGAAGCTGGGATAAAGTGAAAAACTTTGCCTATGGAGGATGAAGGATAGAATTACATTGGACTCCTCTTCAGAAACCAAGCAAGGAAGAAGAGAGTGGAGTGAAATATTTAAAGTATTGACAGAAGAAAATCCACCAACTTAGAAATCTATATCCAGATAGAAGATCCCTCAAAAGAGAAGAAAAGAGGCATTCCTGTTGTGGCTCAGGGGTAATGAACCTGAGGGGTAACCATGAGGATGGAGGTTCGATCCCTGGCCGTGCTCAGTGGGTTAAGGATCTGGTGCTGCCGTGAGCTGTGTTGTTGGTTTGGATCTGGCATTGCTGTGGCCAGTGGTGTAGGTGGGCAGCTTCAGCTCTGATTTGACCCCTAGCCTGGGAACTTCCATATGCTGTGGGATTGGCCCTACACACACACACACACACACACACACACACATACACACACACACACACACACACACAAGGGAAGAAAAGAAAAACCTCCCAGAAAAAGAAAAGTTGAAGCATCCTATCCTAATAAATCTATTTCTTGCCTATCAAAAAGAAAAAAAAAAAAGGAAAAGGAAAAAGAAAAGTTGAGATAAATTGTTGGCTAGCAGACTTGCTTTGTCTGTGTAAAAAATATGAAAGAATTGAACCTCAAGGGAAGTTTGGGGCAGGGTTTCCTGCCTTTTGGTGTTAAAAGAATAAACATTTAGGAGACTGACAGAATTTGAGAAGGAAGAAAGCCAATTAAGAGACTAAAGTTTCTAATAAAATGATTCAATTATTAAAACATTTCCCTAGACGAAAACAATTCTTTCAGGCTGGGCTGAGAGGTCAGTGGATTCCTCAGGGAAATTAAGGGAAGGTCTGTATGGAGCATGGCGAAGGCTGGATGGATCCCAGGTCCGGCTGCTTTTTCTATCCCCGTGAATGACAAGGAGGCCACAGAGCGGTGGATCTGAAACAGTCATGTGGACCACAGACAGTTGACTGCTGTGAGTGGGATGCAGTACCTTGACCCTGTATTACACCACCAGATGGGAAGAACCCCCAAATATCTAAGATAAATTTCCTAGAGTCCAGTGGGGCTGGGCCTTAGAGTCCCACTTCATTTATAGAAAATAAAGAACTGGAGTTCTGTTGTGGCTCAGCGGTAACGAACCTGACTAGTACCCGTGAGGATTTGGATTTGATCCCCAGCCCTGCTCAGTGGGTTAAGGATCTGGTATTGCCAGGAGTGTAGGTTGCAGACATGGCTCAGATCTGGTGTTGCTGTGGCTGTGGCATAGGCGGGCAGCTGCAGCTTTGATTCGACCCCTAGCCTAGGAACTTCCATATGCCGCAGGCGTGGCCCTAAAAAGAAGAAAAAGAAAACAAAGAAATGTTGTATTTCATGGAATATACTGGTTCTAAGAAAACCAACCAATTCCCTGCTTCCCACCCCCCACCCCCACCCCCGCCGCGGGTCCCAACACAATCACTATTCTTAGAATGCAATTCTGTGGACCAGTAAGGACTACTTCTGCCAAGTACCTTATTTTGTTATCTTCTTCTTATAAGTTTCCATCATTATTTTTTTTCCTCTTGTCTCTTCCCTTTGCTTAATTTTTTAACTTTTTACAAGTTTTTTTTTTTTTAAATTTTAAAATTTTTTTACAATGAATAAAGTGGCAACATTTTAAAACTCTGCTGCCACCCTGTGGCTATCTTTCATTACTGTATATGAAAGTATCCCATCAGGGACCAGTATAGGGGAAGTAGATTAGGAAAAAAAAAATTGTCAGACCATCTAAGAGGGTCTTTCACCACGGTGTTTGGTATCTGAGGCATGAATCTAGTATATGCTGTACTTGTTTCTTATGTATCAGAACCTTTAACTTCAGTGGCCCTCCATTCTTCATCTTAGTTCAAACTAAGATGCATAATTATTCACATTGATTTTTTTTTTTTTCATTTTTGGTCTTTTTAGGGCTGCACCCATGGCATATGGAAGTTCCCAGTCTAGGGGTCTAATCCAAGCTGCAGCTACTGGCCTACACCACAGCCAGAGCAACACAGGATCCAAGACACATCTGCGGCCTACGCCACAGCTCATGGCAATGCCGGATTCTTCAGCCACTGAATGGGGCCAGGGATTGAACCTGCATCGTCATGGATACTAGTCGGATTCGTTACAGCTGAGCCACGATGGGAACTCCCCTAATTTCTTCTGTATTTCATGTCCTATATGGATGTTTGATACTAATTGATACTAATTAAAACATTTATTCAGCTCTGAAATATTATTTTTCCTTGATCTTCTTTTCTGAAGCGGGTTGGAGGGGCAGCATGGTTTGAGGTTTGAGTATGGATTTAGAAAACAGACTTCTTGGCATTGAAATCTGATTCAGCCCTTGCCTAGATGAATAACTTTGGGCAAGTTTTGCCACTCTGTGCCTCAGTCTCCTCATTTGCTATAATAATACCTATTTTATAGGGTTGGTATATTAATACCAGTGAGGTCTTTAGAGTAGAATCTAGTACAAAGATAGTAACTTTTTAATTTTTGCCTACCTTGGAGACAGAGCTAAGGATGCTTGATTTTCAAAGTCCTTTGTATTTCTTAGTTTATATCATCCAGGCTTCCGTCAGACTAAACTGAATGAACACTAGGACTCCTAGGATTTTCCAAAGATCTTCTCTTTGAACTTCAGAAGCTTCTGCCCTTCCATCCATATAATGGACGATTTTATATATCCTTTTGTTCTGGCTCAAAATCCCAGAAAACAAGATTCTTCAGTGTAACAGTTGTATTTGGGCTTTGAGTCCTGTATTTTCTTTCTTTTAGAAAAACTCACTTCTGCTTGAATCACCTCTTCAGTATTTTCCATCTGTCATCCTTTATTGAATCTAAAGCCCAAGGCTAATAGACTGATCACTTGTTTTGGTCAATGCAGATTAGGTTCTGAAGACACATAACTTACAATTCAAATCAAATCCCAATTAGTTATGCTGCCTCCCAATGTGACATTACTATTTCATTACTTGCCTTTAATGTGGAAAGTCTTTCCTTGTCAAATCAGCCTTTTGTTCACTCATAAATCCACTCTCTGGCTTTTTCTTGGGGTATTCCCATAATCAAACACACTTTATAGGCTCCTAGTACATAATCGAATACCTTCTTTTTTCCCTGCAACCCCTAAATGAAGCCTACTCTGACCACTGTCTCTGTAATGTATTTTACTTTTTGAAATCCCTTAGACCTTGACTGATACGAATTTTAACTCAGGATTCTATTGGAAATCATATGGAAGTATAATAAATGTTTATTGAATAACTGAAGGCACCATAGACTCTGACCAGAAAAAAAAAAAGGTTTATTTATTAAGCTTTCAGAGATACACTCTTTTCTAATATGGAGAACTGAAGCTGTGGAACAGGGACTCCAGCAAAGCAGTTTTTATTGATGTGGCCTTTAAACATTTCCAGGATCTGTGATAGTGGAAAGAATAGAAAATTAAGATGTATTTGGGTTTCCTGAGCAGTGAATATTCCTCCCCTTAGATCTGGGCAGCATCGTGCCTGAGGAAATGCAGTTGGTCTAGTGGGAAATGAAATCCATTACTTAAAAATTATTCGATATGCAATTCTATGAACTGTCTGAGTTTTGACTTTCAGGGGCCCTTTCCCAATAAATTTACTTTTCTAGGATAAGTTGCACAGTGAGCAGCACATGCAATCTATGAAAAATATTTAGCCAGATTTTTATGGAGGAGATGTGAAGGACAAACCAAAAGGGTTGTGACTCCATCGGGAAAGAATGTGAATTGCTTACCTTTGCTGCAAGGAGCGTTGTACTCAGCGATGGCAAACTCAGCTGAATAAAAACAAAAATGGCCAGATGAAGTGAGAGGGAAACAAACATCTATGGGGCACAAGTCAACGCAAGACTCTTTATTGTGGGAAGAACCGTATAGTATCAGAAACATCAGCAGCATTCATTGGTTGTGTTGCTTTCTCTCTTACATTGTTGTCTTTTCAAATAATGTGTGTGATGCTTCCCTTTATTCTAAACCCCTGAAGGGTAACTGTTCAGATGTTCTGCTTATTTAAATTTCATACTGTCCTACAGTTGATTTTATCAAAGGAAATGGAACTCAATATCCTACCGGTGCTTTGTAGTAGCAATTAATATATTTATACTATAGGTAGTTTCCACAATGTATGTAGAGAAGACGAAGATGGGAGAATCCGTCTTGGTGGAGACAAAATGAAGTGATGAGAACAAGTGGTGTCATGCATTGCCCCAATATATTGCTCAAATCTAAATTTCTGTGGCCAGAACTATATCTAGTCCCTTATGATGGAGCATGACAATGGGAGAAAAAAGAACGTATACATGCATAACTGGGTCACCTTGCTGTACAGCAGAAAATTAACAGAACACTGTAAATCAGCTATAATGGAAAAAATAAAAATCACTATAAGATTAAAAAAAAAGAAACAAAAATACATTTCTGTGACTGGGAATTTAATTTCCGTGGGAAAGTTGGTCTCACTCACCTGTCTCATAATAGTCATAGACTTTCACTATGGCTGGTTTCAGATCTCTTACTGGGATGTCCTGTGTAACCGTGAAGGACATGCTCAGGGACCGATCTGTCACCTATAAAGCGAAAGGGAATCAAGTGAGGAGCTTTCTTCTTTATTTGAACACGTTTAAGAATGAACTATTTTGGGGAAAAAGTTTTTGTCAACTAACAGGGTTCTTAAATTGGACCGAAAGCTCTCAGGGGAGATGAAAACACACCCAATTGTTTCTTAAATAACCAAAACTATTTGTATGTTCTCAAATTTGTGAGTACATGGCTCTGTTTGAATGATGGATGCTTCTTATGGTTTGAATAGCTATGTTCATTTTTAAATATCAGGGATTCAGTACAGTTTCACTTTTCTCTCTCTCTCTCTTTTTTTTTTTCCTTTTTAGGGCCACACCCGAGGCATATGGAGGTTCTCAGGCTAGGGGTCACATTGGAGCTACCACCACTGACCTATGCCACAGCCACAGCAACATGGGATCTGAACCACGTCTGCGACCTACACTACAGGTCATGGCAACGCTGGATCCTTAACCCACTGAGCGAGGCCAGGGATCAAACCCAAAACCTCACGGTTCCTAGTCGGATTTGTTTTCGCTGTGCCATTATGGGAACGCCTCACTTCTCCAGCTTGTGGAAGTACTTGTTTTTTTTTTTTTTTTTTTTTGTCTTTTTTGCTATTTCTTGGGCTGCTGCCATGACATATGGAGGTTCCCAGGCTAGGGGTCGAATCGGAGCTGTAGCCACCGGCCTACGCCAGAGCCACAGCAACGCGGGATCCGAGCCGTGTCTTCAACCTACAGCACAGCTCAAGGCAGCGCCAGATTGTTAACCCACTGAGCAGGAGCAGGGACCGAACCCCCAACCTCATGGTTCCTAGTCGGATTCGTTAACCACTGCGCCACCACGGGAACTGTGGAAGTACTTGTGTTGACTCAAACAGGAATATAAAAGGCTGATCACTGCAGCCTTCAGTTTCGTAAAATTTGTAAACTAAAATATCCATCAATATAAGAATGAAAAAACTGTGCAACAACACACAACTACAAAACCAGGTTGGTTTGTTGGTGGACTTAATCTTGTTATTTTATGCCAAGTCCTTGCTGAGATGGACAGTATATTCCCCTTTTGTCTTGTCGATGTGATGCTGATATAATAATTGACTAATCCCAGTGGCTACTTCCTTATATTACTCCATATCTTCAAATTAACTTGTACACATAAGAAGCATATTTTGTGGAGAATTTACTTATGGGGTCCTCGAAATATTCATATCCCAAGGTTATAATCAGCCATTCCTTCTCATAGTCCCAGATGAATATCAATACAGAAGTACAGGAGCATATTCACTGAAACTCAGAATTCTCAAATTTTTAGCATGGAGGTGATGTCTCCAAAATGTCTTTATTCACTTCCCAGGGAGCTCCCAGAGAGGGATCATTATCTATAATTTTTGCAGCTGAAACGGCTGGGTGCTCACCTTTTCCAGGTAAATCAAAACATGGTTGCTGCTGACCTCTGTTCGGCTCACGTTGTCAGATCTTTCAAGCTGAGGAAAATCAAGACATCACAAGTGTTAAGAAACAGACGAAAACCCCGAGGAACCAGAGAAAAGAAGAATGTTTATTATTACCAAATTAAGCCTGAGGGTAAAACGTCTTCAAATTTTTTTTATAAGCAAAGACAATAATGTGGAGAGATTAAAAATGAAAGGCAACTGGAACACAGGATTTAATATAAGTATGACACAGGACTATTGTGTAAAGTTGATTTATTTGAAGACAAGGCAACTAAATATCCTAAACTTGCGAATTACCCATATTTAGGGTTCAATTCACATTGTGTTCCTTCATGAAGGAGATTTTTGTTTTTTTTTTACATTTTTTGGTGTTTTTTCTAACTTGTAGCAATCTCTTTCCCCCCGCACTTCTATACTAGTTTTAGTTTATGTCTATCAATCTTTTTCATATTTTTTCAGTAGTTCATGTGCATATGCTTTATCTTCTGAAGAGTCTAAGCTCCAATATAGCAGGAGCCTGCTGACATTTTCTTCTAGTAGATGTGCCACCTGGCAGAGTGCTGTTCATGACAACAGACAAGAGGTCACTGTGGGTCTCACCAAAGCAGTAGATGGGAAGGCTGCTGGAGGTGGCAAGGTCACCAAGTCTGCCCAGAAAGCTTAGAAGGTTAAATGCACACCTGCCACCCCAGCTTGAAGGACAGTCTCAAAACTGTCTAAAGTTAGTCGTGAAAGACTGGTTAATGATAACAGCACATCATAAAACCAGAAGGAGAGGAAAATGTTTTATGGCTCGTTTGTTTTTCTGTGTGTGGCAGTTTTGAGTTATCAGTTTTTAAAATGGGCATTTTTAATTCATATTTTAATGGCAACTTGACCAAAAATCATCACAGAATTTTGAGGTCCATTAAAACAAAGTTAAATAAGAAAAACAACAACCCCCCATGCAAACATGCTAAATTATATTTCTTTTTTTTTCTTCTTCTTTTTTTTGCTTTTTAGGGCTGCACTCGCAGCATATGGAGGTTCCCAGGCTAGGGGTCGAATCTGAGCTGCAGTTGCTGGCCTACACCACAGCCACACAGGATCCAAGCCGCATCTGTGACCTACGCCACAGCTCATGGCAACCCCAAATCCTTCACCCACTGAGCAAGGCCAGGAATCGAACTGCACGTCCTCATGAATGCTAGTCAGATTTGCTAACTGCTGAGCCTTGACGGGAACTCCCTAAATTATATTTCTGAGTTTGAAGAAAGTAAAATGTCTTTGGTAGAAGTTGATTTAACAGTATTTTCATATTAATATTGTTTCATATTAATATTGTATTCTTTACACAAAACATCCAATAAAACAGGGTCTCCTGGGCTTATAATAAACCTACCATTTTCACTGTTGGTTTCAAAGGAATGAAGCCAGATACCATCTTTACATCAACAATCGCCATGTTGGAGGCTGGACGGCTTCCGGTGTAACTGAAGACCCAGGGAAGAAAGGAATTAGGCTTTTCTGTGTTATTAAATATTCTCTTTTTTCTATGTCCACAGTAAGCACTCAACAGCCCTAAAAGGTACACGGAAGTCTTCCTAAATCTCCCACCCAAGTAGCTCAGAAACCTTGCTGTGCCTGAGAATCTGTAGGGAGAGGCTGTTAAAGCCACAGAGACCAGGCCCTACTCTAGACCAGGTGAGTCAGAGCTTCATGTGTGTGAGCTCTGATGATCTGCATTTTAAGAAAGTTCTCTAAGTGAGGCATACATAGCTTGGGCTTGAGACAGCAAACCTATCTCAGCTGTTTTGTAGACTTTCTCTTTTTTTCCTGAATAATATCCCCAACCAGGTTATAATATTCTTGTGGACAGATTTTGAATATGATTGCATAGGAATGTATTTCCCTCTAAATGGATTATTTTATATACAATCTGAGATTTAATTTTTGCCTGTAGGAATTCTAACTAGAGAGTCATACATCCTTCTAGTCACACATTTTCAAGAAGTCTTTACCTCTGTCCTGGATCGAGCAAGAATAATATAGGATTTCATTATAATAGAATGAAATTAGCATGCATCATTACATTAGAAAAAAGCCAGGAATTCAGGTTAGAGCCAAGGGGCAATATTCTTTATTTAATTATGATGGAAGGGAATTAAATAACGAGATTTGACACTAATAGATTTTGGAGTCCGGAGACGTACCATGTAAGCCCCTTCCTTCACTGAGAAGTTCTGTGTCAAGTGAGGACACGTTGCTTTTTCCTTTTTTTTTCCCTGTCCTTTTAGGACACCTGTGGCATGTGGATGTTCCCAGGCTAGGGGTCTAATTGGAACTACAGCTGCCAGCCTATGCCACAGTCACAGCAATGCCAGATCCAAGCCACATCTGCCACCTACACCACAACCCACGGCAATGCCAGACCCTTTAGCCACTGAGCGAGGCCAGGGATTGAACCCGCATCCTCATGGGTACTAGTTGGATTTTTTTCCACTGGGCCACAACAGGAACTCCATGTTGCTTTTTCAGTAAATGTAGCACAAACATTCACTGTTCCGCTGCTCTGCTTAACGAGGAGTTTTGGTAGGAAGCTTGGCTGTAGGAATCAGATTGGCTGATTCCAGTAGGAAGATCACCCAGAATCCAGTGATACAGTGGGAGGTCTTACCTGACATTCACTGAGATCTGGAAGCTGGTGTGGGCTTTGGGTTCACACGTTGGCGGCAGAGTCTGCACCTCCAAAGCAAATGGGAAGTCTTCCTTTTTCGGGAGAATATTGTACTTCAGAGATGTCTGTGGAACATCAGAGACAAAAATTTGGTGATTTTGTCCTTCCCCAGGATTCTTCCCAACTTCTTCAACTCTTTCTCTGACCTGCCCCATCATCTGCTGAGTCAGGACTGTTCAGCGAGAAGGGGTCCTCTGAACCGTCTGCCCCAACTTGCCGCCACCTGCCCCCACCTGTCCCCAAAAATCTCACCTGGAGGTAAACACATCCTTTTCCTGTTGCTGTTATGCTGTATTCGCCAGGCACTGCTGGCAATGGTATCTGCTGTAGTAACAGGAGGTTGTCGTTGTTCACTTGGAATTTTTTGGAGAATGTCCCTGAGGATTGGATGGTCACCTCTGCAGCCTTCCCGGTCCTGGTGAAAGTGGCTGCTCCGTATTTGGACAAAGCGTGGAGAGCCACCACTGTGTCCTGGAAGAGACAGTTGAGAGAACCCGCTGAAGCATGAAAACCCTTTGAACACCCAATGGCCCATGCAAGCTGCCCCCAAAGGGGCTTTGATTTCCTGTTTCCCTCACTATTTAAATATGGCATCCTAATTTCAGGATTGACTTTAATCCTTTGACAGATGACAGAAACATAAACTTTCACATATCTGCCTTGGACTACATGCCTTAGACATTTATTATATTTCTCAGAAAATCGATCCTTTCTCTTACATCTGGAATATGCACTGTGGAGGACATATCTGAATGGGAATCATTTATGAGCATTAGCTATTTGCCTACGATGTCTTTCTAGACACCTGCGGTCATATCTGTCACCTCCCAACTAAGTCTGGACTGGACTGGCTCTCACCCTGAACTAAACTCTTCTCTGCTGCTGAGATCGGTGCCTGAGAAAATCCAGGGTCTTTTGCAGTCATGATCAGAGTCATGCTACACTTTCTCCAGAGGACATATGAGATGAATAATTACAATTATATTTTGATTTATTGACATTTTTACTTGGCACTCTCTCTTTTATCAGAAGTTTGGCTCCCCACTGGCATGCCACAGTCTCAACTGAACCATCTTCTAAATAATAGATTTCTAAGAAGCGAATGGTCGCTGTTCTCACAAAACTGTTTTCTCCATTCTTATTGAAAAATAAGAGATTAAATACAATGGAAAAAGGATGGGATGTCATTTTGTCATATTCTCCTTCTCTTTTAGGGTGTATCTAGCCTAACCTCTGAATTCTCTGGAGTGGAAACTCCTTGCTCTGTCTAGATTGGTGAAACTTTTAGATTTAAGATTATACAGTTAGTCTCAGGAGGTTGGATGAATAAAGATAGTTCTTTATGCTTTGATGAACAAATGCCTGCATATTAACAGGTGGGAAGAATAAGCATGAAATGATTTGATCTTTAAAAGAAGCCAGTAAAGGTGGACCTAGAAAAGGAGGGATTTGCAAAAAGAGATTGTTGCGTTCCGAGTCATGTTTCTGGGGCCAATTTGAAAGGAACTCAGAACTTCCAGAAGAATGGTAGATTTTAAAATTCATTCTGCCGTGGCCCTTGTGTACAGGGTCCTGGTCCCCCGTTGTTGCTTTAGGGATGTAGGGTTGTTATTGGGAATAGGAGCCTGTGATAATAATATGGGGTGGGGGGGACCAGAATTATAGGCTTTTTTTTTTGCCTTTTGTCTTTTTAGGGCCACACCCTCGGCATGTAGAGGTTCCCAGGCTAGAGGTCTAATTGGAGCTATTGCCGCTAGCCTACGCCACAGCCTACGCCACAGCCAGGTCTGCAACCTACACCACAGCTCATGGGAACACCAGATCCTTAACCCATGGGATTGAACCCGCAACCTCATGGTTCCTAGTCGGTTTCGTTTTCACTGTACCATGACGGGAACTCCAATTCTAGACATTTTCTTTTCAGCCCTCTTTGACTCTCCTTTCTCCTTATGTCTCACCATCCTCGAATACGAATAACACTTCCCTCGTTTCAAGTTATTCTCCTCTTCATTTTTTCCTTCCTGTCTCTTGTTCAAACCTTTTGCCACCCGAAGGGGAAGTAAAAGGCTCTGGTCAGCCACAGACCTGCGTGGAGGAGAAGCCCCCTTGGGAATTCTGCTGCTTTGTGATCCACTTCATGATTGACGTAGCGAGGTTCAGGTCCTCCGAGCTCAGGGCGGACTGGGCTGTGAGGCAAGCGAGGAGCACGTAGGCCGTCATCTCCACCTCAGCTGAGGGCGCCCGGGGTTTGTAAAAATGCTGCACTGGTGCCTCAGGTTTCTGAGGTCGCGTCCAGTGGATGGAATCATCTGGAGGTGAGAAAAAGATTTGTAAATGATGACACAGTCATACTTAATTTCAGGTGAATGTACACAAGCCTGGAGTTCCCATCGTGGCAGAGCGGAAATGAATCTGACTAGGAACCAGGAGGTTGCGGGTTCGATCCCTGGCCTTGCTCAGTGGGTTAAGGATCCAGCGTGGCTGTGAGTGGTGGTGTAGGTTGCAGACACAGCTCAGATCCCGCGTTGCTGTGGCTGTGGTGTAGGCCGGCAGCTACAGCTCTGATTCGACCCCTAGCCTGGGAACCTCCATATGCCATGGGTGTGGTCCTAAAAGACAAAACAAACAAAAAAACACACAAGCCGGAGCTGAAGTGAGGGTTGGGTTTCAGTGATAATCTCTTAAGCCTTACCTAGCTGTTTTTCCTTCTAGGTAAAGCTGAACTTGGTTTGTTTCAGCTGGGCTAAGGCGGTCGTGTTGCTGGAGTCTGAAACCTACAGGCATCTAAGTTTTCCAAAGGTGGCTATAGTTGTATTGGTGGCAGAGACAAATAACAGAGCACGTTCTCTGACTGGCTGTGATGATTTCCTATTTCTGATGTTATCCAGGTTTAGTTAAATTTTCTATAAAGACTATCCTTAGAGATTTCTTATGAAGATCCCATCAAATGAGATAATGGAGTTTACACTCAGTAGATCAGGAAAAAAGAGTAATCCTCAAAATACCAAAGGCTGACAGGAGGTGAAATAATGGGAAGCGATTTATACTGTTGTGGGAAGTAAAGTTCTTTTTTGTGTGTGTGTGTGTGTGCCACACTTGTGGCATATGGAAGTTCCCAGGCTAGGGGTCAAATTGGACCTGCTGCTCCTGGCCTATGCCACAGCCACAGCCACGCTGGATCCAAACTGCATTTGCCATCTATGCCGCAGCTTAAGCCACTGATTGAGGCCAGGGATTAAACCTGCATCCTCACGGACACGATGTCAGGTTCTTAACCTGCTGAGCCACAACAGGAACTCCAGAAGTATAGCCCTCTTTTTTTTTTTTTTTTGTCTTTTTAGGGCTGTACCCGCGGCATATGGAGGTTCCCAGGCTAGGGGTCTCATTGGAGCTGTTGCTGCTGGCCTACACCAGAGCCACAGCAATGCCAGATCCGAGCTGCGTCTGCAACCTGCACCACAGCTCACAGAACGCCAGATCCTTAACTCACTGAACGAGGCCAGGGATTGAACCCGCAACCTTATGGTTCCTAGTCGGATTTGTTTCTGCTGCATCATGATGGGAACTCCTAGAAGTATAACCCTTTTGATGAGTGATTTGGTGATACCCAGCAAAGTGGGGGATGTGCTTAGTCCACTAACCAGCAGTCATGCTTTCTAAGTGCAAGTTAGAGAAATTCACCTAAACCCTCAAGGAGACACGTATATGAGGAGTATTCCTTGGAGCACAGTTTGCAATGGCAACAAATAAGAAACAAGAAAAGATCCATGAGGGGAGAGACTCTTTGTAAATTATAACCTTTTTATATGTTGTAATGTATTATGCAGCAGAAAAAAATTAATGAGCAAGGAGTACAGGGGACTCCTATCTTCATCATGCTGAACTTAAAAAAATGAAAGGCAAATAAACTGACAAGCAAACAGGCAGAAATACTCAGATGTGCAATACTTCTTATCTGAAGATGAAAAATGTAAATATTCTGAATATTATTTAGGGATATGTATGCAGTAAAAAGGAAAAGAAATTCATGGACATTGTAATGACAAATTCAGGATGATAGCTTTTGTGGGTGGGAGTGGTACACAGGGATTTTTCCAGCATTAGTAATATTTTGTTTCTTAAACTGGAAGGGAGGTATTAAAGGTATTTGCTAATTATTCTGTATGCTTTCTTGTATATCTGAAATATTTCCCAATACTCTTTAAGGATAAACAATTACTGATACTGTCAAGGGAGAAAGGTAGAACACCTTTTTTTTTTTTTTTTTTTTTAAGGTAGACTGTGTTTTATTGGATGCCTTATTATTGCTTTTTTTTTTCTTTCTTTTTAGTGCCGCACCTGCAGCATATGGAGGTTCCCAGGCTAGGGGTCCAATTGGAGCTACAGCTACTGGCCTACGCCACAACTACAACAATGTGGGATCTGAGATGCGTCTGTGACCTACACCACAGCTTACGGCAATGCTGGATCCTTAACCCACTGAGTGAGGCCAGGGATCGAACCCTCAACTCCATGGTTCCTAGTTGGACTCATTTCTGCTGCACAGTGGGAACTCCCTGGATACCTTATTATCATTTGCATTTTATTTTCTACTTTTAGACCCCTTACACAGGCCACAGTACACACAGAAGTGTTGTATGAATAATGAATAGATTTGTCAACATCATCAGTCTTGTGAAATGAGCCTAAAATATAAGAACCTGTTCATCAGATTATCCCTTCAGTTTTGTCTTATGTTTAAGATGATACGATGCCCTAGGTAAGGGCTGGGTAAATATTAAGAACTGATATCTTTTTTTTTGTCTTTTGTCTTTTTTTTGGTTGTTGTTGTTGTTGTTGCTATTTCTTGGGCCGCTCCCGAGGCATATGGAGGTTCCCAGGCTAGGGGTTGAATCGGAGCTGTAGCTACCGGCCTACGCCAGAGCCACAGCAACGCGGGATCCGAGCCGCGTCTGCAACCTACACCACAGTTCACAGCAACGCCAGATCGTTAACCCACTGAGCAAGGACAGGGACCGAACCCGCAACCTCATGGTTCCTAATCGGATTCGTTAACCACTGCGCCACGACGGGAACTCCCAAGAACTGATATCTTAATCATAGTAACTAATACTTTATAGCATCTGCTCTGTGCTATATATTCCAGTTAATGCTTTACATGCATTAACTCATTTAATTCTGGGAGTTAAATACTATTTACTCTGCGATAAATACTATTATCAGTCTCATTTTACTAATGAAGTCACTGAAACAGACAAGTTAAGTGACTTGTCCAAGCCCACATAGGCAATACGTTTTGGAGCTGGTCTTCAGAGGCTGAGCTTCTCACTATAACAGTCTATTGCCTTTTATCTGTGGATGTGTGACGGGAGTGAGAAATCCTAGAATCTGGAAAGATATAAACACAAGAATGGAGGGGAAAGGGATCCCTAGAGGTTGTCACGGGGGCTTTCTGCCGTGGAGTGGTTGGTCCAGTGAATGTGAGATGGGAAGGAGACCTAGGGTGCTCTCACCTTCCTTCACGGCTTCCGCATCTAGTGACTGGAGCACTTCTTTCTTCTTTTCCTGGTTACCCGCCAGGGCAAAGGCGTAGGCCAGCAGTGCCTTGGTGTAGACATGGCTGCCTTGGGATCCCTCCTGGGCTGACTTCCAGGCTGTCTCCAGGCAGAACAGGGCACTGCGGACGACAGGGTGCTGCGAAAGGAGAACGGGAAGTGGATGAGTTGCGTCACAGGGGGGCTGGCGCTCCCAGGTCAGTGCGCAGACCACAGCGCAGAGGCAAAGAAGTTTACCGAAGGCATTGGTCCCTCTAGTCTCATTCTTATGGATAGAAAGAATAATATAGATTTTTTTTTTTTAGGGCTGCACCTGTGGCATATGGAAGTTCCCAGGTTAGGGGTCAAATGGGAGCTGCAGCCGTTGCCCTACCCCACAGCCACAGCAACACAGGATCTGGGCTCATCTGCAACCTGCACTACAGCTCACCGCAACGCTGGATCCTTAACCCACTGAGGGAGGCCAGGCATCGAACCCTCATCCTCATGGATACTAGTCGGGTTCATTATCCACTAAACCACAGCAGAAACTCCTAGGACTTTCTTTTCTTTTTTTTTCAGAGTATAGTTGATTTACAGGGCTGTGTCAATTTCTGCTATACAGCACAATGCTCCAGTCATACATACATATATATATATATATATATATATATATATATACACATTCTTTTTCTTGTACTATCTTCCATCCTGTTCTATCCCAAAATACTGGATATAGTTCCCTGTGCTGTACAGAAGGACCTCATTGCTTATCCATTCTAAATATAAAAACACGCAGCAGCCCCCGTAGCCTGATGGATAAGGCATTGGCCTCCTAAATATAAAAACTTGCATCGACCAACCCCAAACTCCCTGTCCATCCCACTTCCTCCCTCCCTCGCTTCTATAACCATCTGTCATTCTCACATTCCTAAGGCAGAAATACAGGCCATATCTTTAGAATTCATTTCATATGTGTGTGATGGTGGTGGTGAGGTTGCCGGGGGAGAAAGAGCCTCGGGGCCTCGGTGGGAAAATGTACATCTTCCGTAATGGATTGACCAAAGTCCCTATTGAGGTGGGAAGCACTGGCAGGGCACAGAAGGAAAGCTGACAAGTGGCTTTAGTGGGGTGATGTTTCAGACAGCAGGTCCACAGTTTCACTGCATCTAGAACTAGGCTTCAGCAAGGGTACCTACAGTGACAGCGAGAGGAATCTCCAGGAGCGCAATGGTGACATAGGCAGAGAGGGTTACTTCATCATCCACTCCACCCTGTAAATATGAGAGAGAGGAGAGAGAGAGAGAGAGAGAGAGAGAGAGATATGTGAGTAATTTAACTTCTGAGAACACTCTTATCATCTCCTGGTGTTCTGCTGTCATGGAATTTCTCATTATGCATATTCATCCCCATGGGAAAAACAGTACCATCACCCTACATTCCATCCACTCTCTTTCTTGGTACTACTCAGGTTTTATTTTCTTCCAATAACCTTCCTGAAGGAATTCTTTTCTGGGGGGATTAGGAGGGGGCAGTCACACTTGAGGCATCTGGAAGTTTCCAGGCCAGGGGCTGAATTCGAGCTGCAGCTTCCACCTGCCACACCTGTGGCAACACGAGATCCTTAACTCACTGCGCTGGACCAGGGATCAAACCTGGGCCTCCACAGTGACTGGAGCTGCTGCAGGTGGATCCTTAACCTGCTGCACCACGGTGGGGAACTCCCCTGAAGGAATTCTTATGGTATCACTACCTGTCCTCACCCTTGTAGATATAATGGAGAAACCAAAACTAGCTCCGAGAACACTTCACCTTAATGGCATTGTTGAGCAGTGACCCAGAACTCCTGAAACAGCCATTGTCCTTCTGCTTTTGGGAGAGCCAGGTGAGGGCTTCGGTAATATGCGTTTCATCAATGAAGATGTAGGTTCGAGCCTGGGCAAAAGTCTTCATTACAAAGGCTGTGAGCCTGAGAGGAGAGGAAGACATGATGATACTTATGTTGCTATAATGGTTTTATAACCACCTCACAGCAACAGGCTTCCTAGGACATGTATTTTGGTGTGCATCATCTGACAGGAATTCTTGGGTACTTAGAGCTCCTACCCCCTTAATTTGATGAATCTGCTAGATCTAGTGCAGGTGACCCTTGATCAACATGGTCTGAACTGTGCGGATCCACTTATACGTGGCTTTCTGTTTTGTTTTTCTTTTCTTTTTTCTTTTTTGGCTGTACCCATAGCATGTGGAATTTCATGGGGCCAGGGATCTGGAACCCACAGCACAGCAGTGATCTGAGCCACAGCAGGGACAACACTGGATCCTTAACCCCCTGAGCCACCAGAGAACTCCTCGACATGGCTTTTTTCACTAGATATGTACTACACGAGTACATGATCCCCACTTGGTTGAGTCTGTGGATGCACAACTGGGGATTCAGAGGGGTGAATGTGGATTGTGTTATGTGGATTTTCATCTCCTGGAGGTCAGCACCCTAACCTGCATGTTTTTCAAGGCACAACTGTACTTCTGATGTTACTTATTTTTTCCTATTTATTTCAGTAAGTCTTTAAATCTTTTTTTTCTTTAGTGATTTTCTTCTGTAGATGGCAGAATCTTCACACAGGCAGTCCTTACATGCCGTGACTTCTAACACTGTCTCGTCTTCGGGATTTTTTTTTTCTTTTTTATCTTTTTAGGGCTGCACCTGAGGCATATGGAGGTACCCAGGCTAGGGGTTGAATCAGAGCTGCAGCTGCCTACGCCACAGCCACAGCAACATGGGAACAGAGCCACATCTTCGACCGACACCACAGCTCATGGCAACGCTGGATCCTTAGCCCACTGAGCGAGGCCAGGGATCGAACCTCCATCCTCATGGATGCTAGTCGGGTTCGTTAACCACTGAGCCATGAAGGGAACTCCATTAGGGATTTTAAAACAAGGTTTCATATCACTGAGTCCATCTCCTTTCTTCCCTCCTATTAGTGAATATGTTCTCAGTCAAGATGAATATGAGTTAAAAAAACAATACACGCTGAAGTTAACATGGTTTATCTGGAAGTTATATGATGTTCACTGGCTACCTATGAAAAAACTCATGGTTATGGGAGCTATTTTAGAAAAAAGAGCTATTTCAGGAAAAATAACTTGGTGCGTTATTAACAGGATGAATTTTGGGGACACATTTTTCTTTTTTTGTAGGGCCATACCCATGGCATATGGAAGTTGCCAGGATAGGGGGCGAACTGGAGCTGCAGCTCCTGGCCTGTGCCACAGCCATAGCAATGCCAGATCTGAGCTGCATCTGCGATCCATACTTGTGGATCGCAGCTTGTGGTAACACCAGATCCTTAACCCATTAAATGAGGCCAGGGATCGAACCTGCAGTCTCATGGACCTAGTCAGGTTCTTAACCCACTGAGGCACAATGGGAACTCCTGGGGACATGTTTCACACATGTGTACTTGAATCTCAGCCTTTCTGCTTGCTACCTTGCTAGTCTTGTATAATCAACTATAGGCTTAATAATATGTATTTGGGTTATTGGGAATATAATTTTGATAATACACATAAAAGAGTTGACACAAAAATAGGAGCTCAAAGAACCTATCTTGTCCTTACCAGGTATTGCCCTCACTTCTGCCATAGTGCTCCCCAAAGGTGCTATAGGAGCCATCGTAGTGCTTGTAGAGAAGCTGTCTCTGGTAACCTGGAATGGAAGGTTCGAGAAGCAACATGACAGACTGCACATTCTGTGGCTAGAGACATTACTAAAATGCCTTGGCATCTTGTGATATTTCCTACAGATTTCTGTCATATGTAAGGAGGTTGAGTCTTACACATTTTGTTAGAGGTTGGACACTGGATAGGTCACATGAAATTAATGGTCATAGTATCCTCATTCTTGTGACCATCATAGAATGAGACATTTACATATCATGGAATCGACAAGTAACTCAAGCCTATGGGGAAATCCCTTCTATGGTGAAAATAGCACTGGGAAGTTTTCACTCACTTATTCAATACTCACCGGTGTTGAGGTAGTGAATGGCCTTGGACTTGATCTCTGCAGTCAGCTGCTGTGTTTCATTCAGGTAATCCAGAACATAGATGTTAGGAGCAAAGAGGACCATATTCTGTTCTCCACAGCCGTAGGGCATTTGGAGGAGGTTTTGTGTGTTTCTCATGGCAGAGCCTAATAAGTCTCCTAGGAAATGAGAAAGATGGGAAGTCATAAAAGCTTACAGATTGTAACCCACCAGGATCATTAAGAAGTGAATAATTAACCTAGGTAAGGACATGAATATTTTTAAGAAGGGTGAGTCTTCTAGAGACATAAGTATGATGGGAAGCACTAAACCAGTCCAAAAAAGAAGAGAAGAAAGAAGCTAAAATTATAGTTGTTATTTTGAGAAAGTATATATGGAAAAAAATGTAGTAGGCCTGGTCAACATAGTGTGATAGTCCACGAGGGCTGCAGACTCACCCAAAACTGAGAAGAAGGCACGAGCAGAGTCTTCTACCACATTTGGGGGTAGCTTCAGAGATAATTGTTCAGACGCCCCAGCATCTAGAGAGAGAAACAGATCAGCCATAATGAAAATGATTTCTGCTGTGTATCTTCCCGAAGAACTCCAAGACCTAGAGGCCAGAGCTATGCCCTGCAACCTGAACTCTTTTGGAAAAGTTGCCCCTCTTTTAGTATTCCAGCTTTTTAAAATATCCTCAACATATATGAATGGGATTCTGAGATTTCCACAACTTTTCCTTCCCCAACCATCTTTTCTCCTTGTACATAGAGTTGCACTCCGAAAGAAGGCTACATACTGACAGGTGCCTGTGATGCTGTGATTCTGTTGTAGTCATCCTATGGCTAACACAAGATGGTTATCACAAGATCATATATTTAGTGTCCATTCCCAATCACCTTACTAAACAGTTGTATGAAAAAAACCCCCTATGTATATATAAGCAAAGGAAAAATCTTCAAAAAGTTCCAGAATTCTATAATAATGCTCTGTCTTTACTTCCATCAAATTTTATCAGATAGAAAAATAGTATTTTTTTGGCCATGCGCATGGCATGTGAAGGTTCCCAGCCAGGGATTAAACCTGTATCACAGCAGTGATCTGAGCCACAGCGGTGACAATGCTGGATCCTTAACCTGCTGCACCACAAGGAAACTCCCTGAAGACAGTATTTTTATGGAAGCTCTAGACATGGGCCTAGTGATGATGATGAACAGTGTTTGACTCATTGAAAAGAAATGGATTGCTTTTGATAAGCATACATTTTCTGGGATTTTAATATTGGTGAATTACATGAAGATGAAAAAGAGAAATGTAATATTTATTTTCCAATTGCATCCCATCCTCATAAGGTTAATAATACAACAGTTGTCAAAGGGAATGAAGTTTCAGTTATGCAAGATGAGTAAATTCAAGAGGTCTACTGTGCAGCACAGTGCTTACAGTTAACCACACCGTATTGTATACTGAAATATTTGCTAGTAGGATTGATCTTCTCTTATAAAAATATAATAATAATAGAGTGGGAGGAAACTTTGGAAGTGATCTATAGGTTTATGGTATAGATCGTGGGGATGGTTTCATAGGTGTATACTTATCTCCAAACTCATTAAGTCATATATATTAATTATGTATGCATTATTAATTATATTGACTACATAAGTCATGTAATTACCTTTTATCATGTAGTATAATACATAATTATGTAAAATACGTACATAGTTATGTGAATTATGTACACATTATCTGTATGTCAAAAAACTCTCTTACCTTAAAAAAACTTTGTAAGAAAACACATGACATAAGCAAAGCAAAAGGACAAGTTACCAAATGGAAGAAAAATACTTACAATATTAAATATTTAGACTAGACAACTCTCCACAAAGATAAAGTTACACCTTTTACTGTAAGCTTCTTTAGCCCCTTCTAGAATGCCCAATCGGGTTTTAGGTACAGGATTGGCACCAAATGAATATTGCTATGACAATGTTGCAGCTATGGCAACTTTTTCTTAGGGAAATCACAGTCCTGTCATCAAATACGGTTAGCTATGCAAAACTCAGTGCTGGGATGGCCTGAATCCAGCTACCCATGTGTTGTTTTAAATATCCAAGAAATGCGCTTCTCTGGCAATATTCGTTTTGATTCTACCCACTTTCTACCTATAACCACATCATACACTGTTCAGAAAGACATTTTGATGTTTGCACCGACCCCAAAGAAATAAAGATCTAGGGATGGTCTCTTAATCAAATTACTTGCCTTCTCTAAGAACCAGTTTCCTCACTTACCAAGAGGATTGATGATTCTCCGGGTCCTAACTTACCTTATAGGCAAAGTATACATAAAATTCTTTGAACTTCAAATATTATACCAACTTTGGTTAATGTTATTTTAATTACTAATTATGAGAGGTGAGTCTTACCTGATGGACAAAGCAGAGAGTTGAATGTTACTTCCTTCTCTAGTCCTTCAGGCTTTAGGTGGGAAAAACAGAAAAGTTAATAGAGAGAAAGGACTGACTTTCAAGACATGTGTGTTGATAGGGGAACTATAGGATTCTTGACAGTGAAGACAAGAATTGGAACTGATTTTCAAATGTGTTATATAAAAAAATTCTCGAAGTGTAGGCAATAGGAAGGAGAGAGGTTCATGAATGAGAAAGGGAGGGGAAAATTAGGAAGTTAAGTGGGGGTGGAGAGAATCATATTGTGAAATATACCATGACCATATGTTATTTAGGCATTTTTACCTAAAAGTTGGAGCCCCGATTAGATTCACTACTGTTTTCTTGACTCATTGTGACCCATCAAATGGGAAGGCTTACTTACTTCAACCAACAGGGGCTTGATGATTGTGTCCTTCCTTCCATATTCGGGGACCATAGCCACCTCAGTCCCACACAGCTCTTGAGACGACAGTGCCTCTGCAGTCACTGTGAAATTCACCTTCTCTGAAAAAAGGGGCCAACAGGGATGAGCATCATCTCCCTCTTTCTCAATGCCGCCAAACCCGACAATTTATAAATATGTAAATCTTTGTGACCTGTGTTTTTTTTTTTTTTTTGGTGGTTGTTCTATAAAAACATAGGACCATGAATGAAAGCAACGTAATCTAGAGGCTAATGATTCTGAGAATCCAAGATCCTAGAATGAAAGACAAAGGAAAACAATTCTACCCTCTGATGGGGAGAATCTTTGCCTGGATAAGGATTCAATAGATAGATAAATCTTTTTTTTTAAATAATTTGAGGTTTTTAATAATAACATAGAGGCTTTCATTATTATTATCTCTATATTTTTTTTAGTGCCAACAAAAGGCAACCTTAGATTTGTAATTAATATAGTTAGGAAACCCACAAGAAATGGATGCACTGAGCTATAGGGGACTCCCTTTTATATGTTTATGATTATTATCTCATATAGAATAATTCTTGGGAATTTCAAGACATTGTTTTTTTTCTAGAATGATTTTTATTTTTTCCATTATAGCTAGTTTACAGTGTTCTGTCAGTTTTCTACTGTACAGCGACAGATGATTGAATTAAGAAGATGTGGTATATATACACAATGGAATACTACTCAGCCATAAAAAGAACAAAATAATGCCATTTCCAGCAACATGGATGGAACTAGACACTCTTATACTAAGTGAAGTAAGTTAGAAAGAGATACAATCTTTGAATAGAGAACTGCTTCTAAGAGACTGTCTCTCACCTAATGATTTTGGGGTTACTGCCCAGGACACAGTTTGCCGGCCATTCCCACAGATACAGTGGGCCTCTTCTTCCTTCTCTTCTGGGACAGCTAGGAATGCAGGAGAGGCCGTCAGGTGCACACTGACCTGAAAACACAGGCGATACAAAGAGACAAATAGACCAGAGGGAGAGGGGACCAATGGGAGAATGGCTTGAAATAAAGCACATTGGGGGATTGGTTAGATTTCAGGTTGCCTCATATAGAAGGTGATGTAAACAAAGACCTCATCTTATATCACCTTAGGTGGATCTGGCATCCGAATATTAGTGTCTTGGGATAATTTGCTTTTTGTGTGTGGCAGGGACAGAGGTAAGGAGATGTCATGATGATATCTTTGTTGCCTGTGGGAGCTCTGCTCCTTGGCCTAGGGTCTTGACTCCCAGCAGAGTCTACAAGACTTATAACCAGTTATGTTTCAGCAGAAGTAAGATGTACCTAAACAACTTTAAAAATAAAGTTTAATATAATTAATCATATATGAAAAGTTAAAAGTATGGGAATGTAGAGGTTGAAACCTTAGGATAAGACATGAGCATCAGCATGTTGGTTTTTGCTGTTCCTGTCAGAAATCTTCCTACTACACAAACTTCCTAACTTTAAAGGCTTATGATAAGGGTCAGAAACTTGTGTTAAGTTACAATACAGTATTTGGAGATATCAGCAACCATAATCATACAACATATGAATATCTCTGATGCTGCTACTCCCCTGGTGAGCCCGTTTTATACATAGGAGTTGGTCAGTATCCCCAGGAATGCAACATTTATTTTCCTTGACTATTACGGTGTGCTCAGTTTAGTAAAGAGAGGTCCTTACCCGGATGCATTTGGGAAGGTAGTTGAACACAGTGGCCTTGAGCGTGAAGCCCTCTCCACGGATCACTGAGTAGGGCATTGTGAGCTCCACAAAGAATGGCTGGAAGGCTTGGAGAGAGGCAGTCGGAGAGAGACCAAGTCCAATGTCACTGGCCAGGCAGAGGGCCCCTGCCTTCCACTCAGTGATGGTATCAGGGATGGTCACTTCTATTTCAGCCACACCTGAGGCGCTGCAGAGGATGGCAGTGTGATGAACAAAGAGTAAGCAGTTAAAGACAGGCATACCCATTTCATGGCACTTGGGTTTATTGTGCTTTAATGGTACTGCATATTTTACAGATTGAAGGTTTGTGGCACCCTTGCATCGAACAGGTCTTTTGTGCCATTTTTCCCCCTTTCTCTTCTTTTCTTTCCCTTTCTTTATGGTCACACACATGGCATATGGAAATTCCCTGGGCCAGGGATCAAACCCATGCCACAGCTGTGACCTACCACAGTGGCAGCTGTGGCAGCTCTGTCAACAAGAGATCCTTTAATCCACTGCACTGGCCTGGGGATTGAACTCACACCTTTGCAGCGACTCCACCCGCTGCTGATGGATTCTTAACCCACTGCACCATGGTGGGCACTCCAGTGACATTTTTCCAAATCCATTTTCCAAGACTTGCTTACTTCATGTCTTGATGTTGCATTTTGGCAATTCCCCAATATCAAACTTTTAAATTATTATTCTATTTGTTATGGTGATCTGTGATCAATAATATTTGGTGTTATTACTCTAATTGTTTTGGGGTGCCATGAACTGTGCATGTATAAGACGGCAAATTTGACAGATAAATGTTGTGTGTGTTTTGACTGCCCTACTTCAGAGCTGTGCCTGTGCATCATCTACTCTGCCTGGGCTCTATAAATGGAACAGAGCTTAGATGACCGCACATCTGTTTACAGCATGGTTTACTGAATATTTTAAGTCCACTGCTGAGACCTACTACTCAGAAAGAAAAGATTCCTTTCCAAATATTGCTGCTCATTGACAATGCACCTGGTTACCTGAGAGCTCTGATGGAGGCATACAATGAGATTAATATTGTTTTCATGCCTGCCAACACAGAGCCATTCTGCAGCCCACAGAACAAGGAGTAATTTTGACTTTCAAGTCTTATTATTTGAGAAGTACATTTTGTAAGGTTATAGCTGCCATAGACAGCAATTCTTCTGATAGATCTGGGCACATAAATTGTAAACCTTCTGGAAAGGATTTACCATTCTAGATGTCATTAAGAACATTCATGATTCATGGGAGGAGGTCAAAACATCAAGATTAATAGAAGTTTGGAAGAAGCTGATCTCAACCCTCATGGATGACTTTGAGGGGTTCAAGACTTTAGTGGAGGAAGTAACAACATACGGTGGAAATAGCAAGAAAACTAGAATTAGAAGCGAAGCCTGAAGATATGACTGAATTGCTGCAATCTCATGATAAAACTTTCATGGATGAAGAGTTGTTTCTTATGGTTGAGCAAACTAAGTGGTTCCCTGAGATGGAATCTATTCCTGGTGAAGATGCTCTGAAGATTATTGGAAAGACAACAAAGGATTTAGAACATTACATAAACTTAGTTGACAAAGTAGTAGCAAAGTTTAAGAGGATTAAATCCAATTTTGAAAGAAGTTCTCCTGGGTAAAATGCTATCAAAACCCACTGATTGCTATGGATAATTGTTCGTGAAAGGAAAAATTACACCAATGTGGCAAACTTCATTGCTATCTTGTTTTAAGAAATTACCACTGCCACCCCAACTTTCAGCAACCACCACCCCAGTCTGTCAGCAGCCATCAACGTGGAAGAAGATCCTCTACTAGCAAAAAGATTATGACTTGCTGAAGGCTCAGATGACGGTTAGCATTTTATAACAATAAAGTATTTTTTTGGATTAAGGTATGTATGTTTTGGAAAAACATAATGCTGCTGCACACTTAATAGACTACAGTGTAAATGTAACTTTTCTACGTACTGGGTCGTAAAAAAATTCGTATGGCTTGTTTTATTGTGATACTCCTTTTATTAGGATGGTCTGCAACAAAATCTGCAACATCTTTGAGGTGTGTCTGTAAATTTTTTCTAGGAAGAGAACCCCTATAAATTCTATTGTCACGACTTGAATGCACTCAGTAGAAATCCCAATAATGGAGAGTATAATCAAGGTTTGAAATGCAAATGTGCAAGTCCTTTTTTTCCAACTCTGTTTTCATTTCTAGTCTGTATCAGAATCTCCTATACATATATGGTTGTAGTAAAATCTGTTATAGACAATGTAATTGTAAACAAAATATGTAATTTTAGATTGTTCTTAAATTTTTCTCTCTAAGGTACTGTTCCAGAGGGAATGTTTATCTTTTTTTTTTTTTTTACTTTTTAGGGCCACACCCATGGCATAGGGAGGTTCCTAGGATAGGGGTACAATCAGAGCTGTGTGTAGCTGCCCGCCTGCGACACAGCCACAGCCAACGCTAGATCGGAGCCTCATCTGTGATCTACACCACAGCTCATGGCAGCACTGGATCCTTAACCCACTGAGAAAGGCCAGGGATCAAACTCACAACCTCATGGTTCCTAGTAGGATTCGTTTCTGCTGCACCACGACGGGAACTCCAGGTTTATCCTTTTTAATTCTACTGTTATTGTGTATAGGTGGCTTGACTGATTCTGTGCTTAATTCAGGACTGCTGATCAAGGAAGGAGCTCCTATAGCTGTTACTCTACAGTGCTTGGTTATATTTAGTCCCTACGAGCATCTTCTGGAAATCTCAGAATTAAATTTGTGCAAAATTTCTGCTACAATTAGATTAGTGAGATGTCATTATAGGGGTATGATGTTCAACCGCTTCCGAATACAGCAACGTGCCTAACAGGCATATTTGTGTATTGAAAAATCAGCTAAGAATTGAAAATTGTGAGGAATCTATATTGTTGCCTCTTATATGAAAGAGAAGTTACTCACTTTACGGGCACCAACTCCCAAATCCACGTCTCAGGGAAGTACTTGCGCACAGTCTCCGTGGCGAGAGGCTCTGACACGCGTACCATGTTGATGAGGGCATGGCCTCCTCTATCCATTTCCGCTAAGGCTATGGAGGAGACAGAAACAATAAAGATTAAGCTTATGAGAGATTGTATAAGAAGTGCTACAAAAGAAATAGGGTGATGGAATAGATGGGAACCAGGAGAGGACACTGTGGTAGGAAGCTTTCCAGGGAAAGGGTCTTTGAGGAGGTGATATTTTAGGTAAATTCTGAAGTATTAGAATAATAGTTAGAATAGAATAATAATAACAATTAGAATAATGAAGTATTAGAATAACAATTAGGAGTGAGCTGGGGGAGGAGAAGCCCCAGCCGAGCCATGGAGACCTAGAGACAGAAAGGGTCTTGAGTTGACAGTGGAGCAGAAAGGAGGCTCGGGTCCACCGCACAGAATACGGAGCGGTGCGTGTTATGAGGTGGGGTTGGGATGTGGTCCCTTCCCCTCTGGGGGGCAAAGAAAAACTGTACCCAGACATTATGACAGTGCCTTTGAGAAACAATCTATAGGTGTGAAAGGACAAAGAAGTAAAAAAACGTCTTTATTCCCAAAGGTGTCAGAAGATCAGTTAGGATCTCTCACCCTCTTTACCTTCTGTTAATGGTGTACTGGTAAATATTTAACAACCAGCATCTTGGGAAAAATCTGGGGCATCTCAACACTTGCACATACATAAATGCACTACAAATCTTACTGATAGAGGATTAAAGAATGTAATTTATAAATAATCATAAAAATATGCATGTTCTTTATTTGAGTTCCATACAGTCAATTGATTCTCATTGAATATTTTCCGTGCTTTTTGATTAATTGTTTTTTGCTTATGCAACCCTTATTCATCCATGTTTTGGCAATATCAGACTATAACTACATAAATGCTTGATTGTTACGTGATTCATCAAAGAAGCAACCCATATCATTGACAAATGAGTGTGATTTCTTTTTATTTTTCTCTTGTTGGGGCCACAGGCGCAGCATAGGGAAGTTCCCAGGCTGGGGGTTGAATCAGAGCTACAGCTGCCCACCACAGCCACAGCAACGCCAGATCTGAGCTTCACCCGTGACCTACACCACAGCTCACGGCTACGCTGGATCCTTAACCCACTGAGTGAAGCGAGGGATGGAACCCACGTCCTCATGGACACTATTTGGGGCCATTACTGCTGAGGCACGACAGGAACTCCCGAAATGAGTGTGATTTCAATACGAATATTGGCTGATGTGTTGGGGAAGTTAAAGAGCTTCTGTACTTGACTGTAGAGAAGAGAGTCCCAATTCGTGAACATTTCTATTTCTGTTTGCACTGATCCTATGCCTGGAAACTTTCTCTTCCCTTTTAAACTCCACCCATCTCCATTTACTGGAAGCAGATTCTTTATGAATGACTTTCTTGATTCCTCAATCAGAATCAGTCCTTTCTTTTATTCTTCAGATCTGCACTGTCTCATAGCACTTTTTACAATCTGCCCCGTGTTCTTTCCAGCTTTGCAGATGTGGGAACTGGACACGATCAGAATTTTTTGGTTTGTCTCGTTATGTGTCCTTGAGCAAGAACCTTAATATATCTGAATCATAAGTTGTTTTTGGTTAATTTTAATCATATTTTAAAAAAGAATTATTTTATTTGGTTCAAGATATTAGACAACTAGTTATTATTATTATTATTATTTTATTTTTACCTGGAGAAGCTAGTAGCCTTCGAGATGTCTGCATTTCATATAATGGAAGTGGTGAACATATTTTGGGTTTATGAATCTTGGTGTTGGTAAATACCCTTAAGCCCATATCCTGTAAAGAAATTGTCACTGAATCAGTGCATAAGTATTATAAAATCTGTCTAGACACATACTTTTCATTGAGTCTAACAAATAATCCCATTAGGTTAATATAAAACTTTTAATGTTCACATGACTAGAAAGGAAATTGATAGAGGGGTAATTTCATTCTGTTTTAAGGAATCTTTCAGCAGTGATTATTTTATATATGTGATATTTATAAATATCACAAGGCAATGAATTTTGGTAAAAAGAAAGGAAAAAAACTTGCCTACTAGTCTCTAAAGTTCTGGTCTTAGCTCTGTTGCTATTAGCAGATCTGCTACTGTTGGTGACCTTGGAGATGTCACTTGCCCTCTCTATGTCCCATTATCCTCAACTATGATATAGAAGTATTTTTTTCATATATAATACTTTGTGAACCTTAAGAACTGACCATCAACAGCATAAAGGACTTACCTGTAGGAAGCTATAGACATCTTTTTCATTCGTATTTGATACTGGGGAATACATGATCCCATTGATATAGACATTATGTTGACTGATGCAATCTTCATTATCTTCCTCCTGATGATTTAAACTCTCAGGGAAACTGTTGAGGTCCTTTACTGGTAGCAGGTTATAAACCTGTGCAAATGCAAAGGATGAAAGGATACACTTATTTGTGGCTTATTTTTCTTAAGTGCAAAGAGAAAGGAAAAGAATAGTCACTACCAGTCTTTCTTTGAGTGGCTCCATCGGATAATTTATAGAGAAGATGATTTTGAAGAAGTTTAATAACTTTAGGAAAGAAATAAATAAAACGTTCCAATCTAAGTACTCGAGGATCATAATACTTTGTTATACAGTTCAGAGGCAAACCCCTGACTCTGAAATGAAAAAACAAACACCTTAATTAAGAGTAATTGAGGTCTGCTATATTGGAGACATGGTGTAATGCTTTGGGATGATAGAACGAATAGTTTCATCTCTGCATTGTGGTTAGCAACTGACTTAGCGTCTAACAAAGTAAATGGATGCATGTTCAAAACAGGCACGTGATATGCACACTGTAGTATGTGGAATGACTGGCCAACAGGGACCTGCTGTATAGCGCAGGGAAATCTTCCCAATATTCTGTGATCATCTATAGGGGAAAAGAATCTGAAAAGAATGGATGTGTATTTATGTATAGCTGAATCACTTTGTTATACAGCAGAAACTGTCACAACATTGTAAATCAACTATACTTCAATAAACCTTAAAAAAAAAGCAGGCACAGGGAGAAGTATGCATCCTCTGTCAAGGTCAGTATAGTATTTTCTTAGGTATTATTCATAGGAACAAAATGCTCCAAATCTTTATAAAATAAGTAAAACTTTAACTGTAGAATACTAAAAATAAGACTTTCAAATTCACTTACACAGGAAGAACAAGACGAACAAAAAAATCTCATAGGTGCACTGTATTTTATTTATAGGGGTTCAAAATTTGACAAGAATAGATCAGAAAAATGAGTAGCACGATGAAATCACTTTCTCAAAGACAGCTTCCTCTTGCCATTTCCATCTCCTCTGCTTCATTCTTGTCCAAAGCATAATTATTCTGTGTTTTACCCACTCATGGAAAATGCATGGATTTTTGTCTTTCTAGTAGTTCACTACGAGATTCCCCAGAACACAGTAAGCACTAAATAAGCATGCACTGAATGACTGACACACTACTAGATGCAAAGCATTTCATTAGTGAAATATTATCAAGGGTAATACCTGAGAGCGTCTCCTTTATTATTAATAAATTGATAAAATTCTCTGCCTTATTCATCCGTCAAGGTTGTTATAATTAAAAAAATTTGAGAACTATACAATTATATTATACAAACATAAAACATTAATGTTAGTTTCCCACATATGCCCTTCCTTCCTCTATGTTCTTAATATTTCCTTTAAAAGTGTTTGAATATTGCTAATTAAAAAACCATTGGAAGGACAAAAAGTAAGAGATATTTTCTTATAAATGTCTCTTTTAGGGAAGTAAAAACATACCTTTCCCTTCATAAAATTTTGATAGTCAAAAATAACCTCAGTAAGAGATTATTCCAATTGGCCTCATTAAAAATTTGAAGAAATGAGCAAACTACTATTAGCACAATTTAAGAAGTTTCTCGTTGTTACACTCAGCATACCTTCTGCTATTTTCCCTATTAACCCGGCATTTTTTTTTTTTTGTCTTTTTGCCTTTTCTAGGGCCGCTTCCTGCGGCATGTGGAGGTTCCCAGGCTAGGGGTCTAATCAGAGCTGTAGCCACCGGCCTACGCCAGAGCCACAGCAATGTGGGATCCGAGCCGTGTCTGCGACCTACACCACAGCTCACGGCAATGCTGGATCCTTAAACCACTGAACAAGGCCAGGGATCAAACCTGCAACCTCATGGTTCCCAGTCAGATTCGTAACCACTGTGCCACAATGGGAACTCCCAACCTGGTATTTTTAAAAGGTTTCATTTATCATCTAGTAATTAAATTTTCCTAATTTTTATTCATCAGAGACAATACAGCTCTGCCTTCAGAAACTGTGTTCATCTTGGGAATGCAGTGTTTCAACTGGTATAGTTCCTATAAAAATAAAAATTTCATATTTTGCCTGGCTTGTGCAGTCTTAGTGCAGGTGTATGTACCACTTTTGTTAAACTTTTTGAAATATTGAGCTAGTTGGAAAATGCCTATTACGGGAGTCCCCATCGTGGCTCAGCAGAAATGAATCTGACTAGCACCCATGAGGACAGAGGTTCAATCCCTGGCCTTGGGTTAAGGATCTGGCATTCCTGTGAGCTGTGGTGTGTCACAGATGTGCTCAGATCCCACTTTGCTGTGGCTGTGGTGTAGGCCAGCAGCTATAGCTGCAATTCTGCCCCTAGCCTGGGAACCTCCATATGCCCCGGGTACAGCCCTAAAAAGACCCCCCAAAAAGCCCATTATTGGTTTCATGAAGCTCTAAGATTTCAGGGATTTTGGATGGTGCATGATTTATACATATGTATGCGTATGTAACATCTTCCTCACCAAACAAAAGTGCACATGAAAGAGCTCATTACTACTAACTCCTAGATAAATATAATTTTAACAAGTCCTATTCCACTCAGGTTTCTCCTTGCTCTGAGTCCCCTGCGTGGCCCTTCCTGATGCCTGGGGCTGACAGAACTCACCGTGGTGGGGGAGAGCTCGGCCTCGGGTTTCAGGAGCAGCACACTCTGGTCCACAGCGCGGAGGCCGCAGAGGGACTTAGGGGAAGCGGTGACTTGCAGGTGGGCGTGGGACCCCGGGAGACCTTGTGCTGGGTTGAAGTGCAAACCCACCTGTGGAATTGGGGACCAAGTCAGAGGAACAAATTTCCTGATTTACCCGTGCATTCACCAGTATCTCCTGAGTGTTCCTCATGTTCAACGTATAATCACTTTTCTGACTTCGTGGTAGTTGGCGCCAGATGAGTCTTGAGACTTTTTGCCCCCTCCGCACCCCTCTGATTCGGAGGAATCAGTCGAGCCATGAGAACGATATCTATTTTTATAAATTATTAAATTTAAGGCACCGTCTTTTACCTTGGCTACTTGATGAGGTGTTCATTAACTGGGTGGAATGCAAATGACTCTAGAGGCTCTTGTATTTTTCTTTTGGCTCTTCTACAGTCTTATGAACTTGGTTACATATTTCCCAACATATCATCATAGAAGAAGGTGCTCTGAACTGTACCATGTGGTAAGAGACAACTCATGAGAATTTTGCCCTAGGAGTCAAGTGACATGGCCTCTTAGGGTGACTCTGCCATCACTTTGCTGAAAAATCTCCGGGGAATTTACGTCTTTGGGCCTCAATGCTCTCAAGTAGAAAATAATTGATAGGAAGAGTAACTTCTCATTTGAAATGTTGAAAATCGTATGAGATAAAACACCCACCTTGTTGGGCAGACAGTTTTCAACCTCATATTTTGCAGAATCCCCAACAACTTCCCCATCGGGTAAAATGGCATAGATGAGCAGCCGAGCGATGGGAGCGAGGTCTGCCTCCACGGGGAATGACAAAGAAAAATAGCCTTTCACTGGAGAGAGATTGAGGAAGTGGTCGTGAGTTAGACTGTTCAGGGTTGAAATGACGTTTTTGTGTTGTACAAAGCCACGTGGGGAGCCTGGTGTCATTAATGCTTGTTTCTATTAGTAGGTATAACAGATATAAGAAAAAGTAGCTGCCGGAGTTCCCATCGTGGCTTAGCGGTTAACGAACCCAACTAGCATCCATGAGGACTCGGGTTCGATCCCTGGCCTTGCTCAGTGGGTTAAGGATCTGGCATTGCTGTGAGCTGTGGTGTAGGTCGCAGACGCGGCTCAGATCCAGAGTTGCTCTGGCTGTGGTGCAGGCTGGTGGCTGCAGCTGTGAATGGAGCCCTAGCCTGGGAAGCTCCATATGCCACAGGTGTGGCCCTAAAAGACAAAAAAAAGAAAAAGAAAAAGAAAAAGAAAAAGCTGTAGTAAATGTTCTATCTCTAAGAACCCTGGCTTAAAAAAAAACAACTTGGATTTCCCATCGTGGCACAGTGGAAACAAATCCTACTAGGAACCATGAGGTTGTGGGTTTGATCCTTGGCCTTGTCCAGTGGGTTAAGGATCTGGTGTTGCTGTGGCTGTGATGTAGGTCAGCAGCTACAGCTTTGATTCAACTCCCAGCCTGGGAACCTCCACATGCCGCAGGAAGCGGCCCTAGAAAAGGCAAAAAGACAAAAAATAAAAAACCAAAAAAGCAAAACACCAACCTTATCACTATCCTCTCTTCTCTCCAAATCACATAATGATAATCCCCAATGTTCAGTTTGAGTTCATCTATACAGTACTGATGTTATCTAAGGATGTGGAGATGCCCACGTGGCTACCATTTGATCTAGACTTCACACTGGAGGGAAGGAGAACTTGAAGTTTTGAAATAGGATAGTAAGAGTGTAACCTTCATGTCCCCTTTAACTATCTATGAACCAAATATCCTAGTCTTTCTTCCTAAGAGGAGTTCTGTGCTCCTTTGAAAGTTCTTTTTTGATGTCTGTGTAGATTCTTTGGAAGTTGCCTGAAATGTCTCTGAGTCTACCACTGAGCTTTTCTGTTGCTACAAAGAAGGAACCAAAGAGAAGTTCACCGATAGTTTTCTTATAAGGGGTCTTTTAGACTCCCTTAGGATAGGAGAAACCTTCAGAGGTTTATACTGTTCCACATTTGTTCCTGGGGAGAGTCCAGTTCAATGGTGGGAATATCTAGTTTACCACTTCATAAATCATAACTATCTTCAAAGGGGAAATATGACATAAAAATATAAATGACTCAGCCCAAGACAATATATAGAAGACACTCCTAAGTTTTACCTTCTCTCCAGTGTCTAAAACAGTTTTGAAATGGCATTTTGAGAAGAAGGTCCATGACGATTTATTTATGGTCTGAAAATGTGGAATAAGCATAGATTATGAAACGACTCAACATTTTAAATAAATAATCAGAACAGGATAACCTGAAGGCGAAGAAAACTGTTGAAAACTGTTCCTGATATGTCTGCAGTGTAAGGCCTTGCATGATGGTGGAGTAGGGCAGAAATGGGAAATAATGGAAATACTCACTGTCTCCCTGCTCCACGGGCAGTGTATGAGTCCCAGCTCGGACAATGCCTCCCTTTGACATTATCTGCCAAAAAGGAAATGAAAAGGGATTTAATTTGCCTGATGAAGATCTTATACCCCAAGTCTGGTCCTCCACATGATATACTTGTTTTATTGAGCCCCTGCTGGCAATAATTAGCCCTGAGAGAAGTCAAACCTTCAAAAGGAGCATGGATAGGAGGTCAAAGGAGGGATATCTAAAGAGCTTCCTAAATCTTTGCCCACCCAGTGCTTTTATCTACAGAGGAGTCAAAGCAGGGGTCTTCCTTCTCACCAGGTAATAGAACACGAGCTCCTTCAGCTCCCGCAGGACCTGGCCATTCAGTACATAATGTGCTTGGACTGTCTGAGTTTGGCCACAGGGCAATTCTTGAGGCACCGGCTCCAAGTGGACAAAGCTCTTGCTTTGGGAGAATACGAGATTCGCAGTGTGATACGCTTCTTCATGTTCTTCTGAGAGCCACTGGTAGCCGTAACAGGGACTGTGATCTTTGTGTTTGACCTAATGAAATAGAAAGACAATACGATCTTATTGATCGTACTGTAATCTATAAGCATAGAGAATCACTGTCCTCACAGAACTGCATTAGTTCACTATGCTACTTTAACCTAGAAATCTGTTCCACACTAAAAAGTGAGAGAGGGGGTCCTTTATTTTGTTTGTCTGTATTGCAGGCCTTTGCAAGTCAAAGGCTCCTTGGGTTGGTATTTACATTTCTGAAGAACATAAAAGGAGGCCTCCTTTGCTCTGATCAGCTTGCTCTACATTTCTTTGGCTGCTTTACCTATTCCCACCGAGACACTGGAGCTAGGAAACCTCTTTGAGGAGACCAACTAATCTTCAGAGACTGAAGACTTACATTTCAGAGAGTAGATGCTCATTTGTGATGGGTTTCAAGTGGGTAATATGAATAAATGTCATATTGCAAACGGGGTCTGAGAACACTTTCTGTAAACAGTATTGGTTCATGAATTGAGTTAGTGAAACAGTTGAAGTCTACCTTTCCTAGGCTGTCAAGGTGATTATTATTATTATTATTTTTGTATTTTTGTAATTTTAGGGCCGCACCCACGGCATATGGAGGTACCCAGGCTAGGGGTCTAATCGGAGCTGTAGCCACCAGTCTACGCCAGAGCCACAGCAACGCCAGATCCGAATTGCGCCTGCAACCTACACCACAGCTCACGGCAACGCCAGATCCTTAACCCCCCACTGAGCGAGGCCAGGGATCAAACCCACATCCTCATCATCGATCCTAGTCCGGTTTATTACCCACTGAGCCATGAAAGGACCTCCTTAGTTCTTTTGAACATGTACTCAGAGGTGAGACTGCTGGATCATATGGGAGCTCTATTTTTAAGTTTTGGGGGACTGCCAGACTGGTTTCCATAGCAGTCACACCATTTTATATTCCCGGCAAGAGCTCACAGGTAGAACCCTCCCTTTTTACTACAACACTGCCTCCTTTTTAATCCTTTTCCCAAATTGACCTTACATGGCTTTCTAGTTTCTCATTTTTTTCCCCCTCTCCATAGGAGAAAATACAAGTTGGAAATGTCATCAGTTGTAGGTTGCAACTTACAACCTAGTTGTTTGCTCCGAGGCTACTTCACGTGATTGGTAATTTCCTTCCAAACGTACCCTGATAGTGAGCGAGGTGCCCGTGATCTCGGTGGTGTTGATGGAGAATTGCACCAGGCCGTGCTCATCAGTCGTGGCATTAGACTCATATTTGGCTTCGTTTGCGGTGATGAAGATGACTTTGTCTGGCACAGGAACACCTTTCCCATCCACCAGGCGTACCTGAAGAGTAAAAACGGCAGGTCAGTTACATGGCTAAATATCCAATTAACAGCAAACATTCCTTTTGTCACAAATATTTATGGAATGTGTATACTCTGTTGGACATGGTTCCAGGCATTGAGGCCACAGCAGTGAACCCAAAAGTTCCTTGCCGCACAGAATGCATAGTCCAGTAAAAGGGAGAGATGCTGGGGAAATGCATCAGTACCATACACTTATTTAGTGGTAATCAGTGCTAAAATGAAAACTGGTGTAAAGGGATAGAGAATGTTGGAGATGACAATAGAGGCGACCTAAAATGCCATCTGTTATGTGTAACTTTTGGAGAGTCACAGACCACAAGAGCCCTATAGCAATGAAAATTTTTAACCCATTAGCCAAATTTCATTGCATCTCAAACATTGTTTTTTGGCAGACCATCCACTTTCTATGGATTTGTGTTCTGAGGTTTCATACGTGCATACGTAAGCAATTGCTGATAGATTGTCCTGTGTGTTTCTGTAGTAGTTTTATAGGTGATATCTGCTTCTCAACCCAGATTGATGGAATTTTGCAAGGTAGGCAGATTTTAGGAGACACTTCACATTTGAAAAATGTAACATTGAGAAGAATCACAAAAAATTAAATGAAGGCCTAAAGTCAAATTACTGCTACTATCCAACTCAGAAGATGAGTAGTTCAGTTTAGATTGCAAAGATGGTAATTTTTTTTCTCCTAGTATAAGCTACTTTGGGTAGAAGGAAGCACAGCCAGCAGACTTGGATTAGTGTTTGTCATTGATTAACGAAAAACTAAGTTTACCAATGAAATGTCAGCTGCATGTGACGATCAGAATAGGCACAATATTCTGATTTTTTTTCTCATTTGATGAGAGTCTTATGACAAATAGGACAAGATGCAGGAATAAAATCTCAAAAAAAGTGCAGTATACCTCTGAGAAATTTAAAAAAGTGAACTATACACTTTCATTTTAGAAAGTGACCAAAGTTTCTGAATATGTTTGCTGTCATAACACAATCGAAACATTTTAAAATTTATCCCACCACTCTTTTGTGGGGTCTAATTTCTCTGTCTTTCACACGCTTCACAGCTGACATCTTATGATGTTCCATTAAAAACAGGATGCAGAAGAGTTCCCATTGTGGCTCAGCAGGTTAAGAACCCAGCGTTGTCTCTGGAAGGATGCAGGTTTGATCCCTGGCCTTGCTTAGTGGGGTAAGGATCTGGCATTGCTGCAAGCTGTGATGTAGGTTGCAGAGGTGGCTCAGATCCCAGTGTGGCCATGGCTGTGACACAGGTCTCAGCTGTAGCTCCAGTTTGGCTCCCTCGCCCGAGAACTTCTGTATGCCACAGGTGCAGCCCTAAAACGGGGTCGGGGGCAGGGAACAAACAAACCAGGATGCACAGCAATTACATCTGGAGGTGCATACAACTGTTATCTTAGACTTCTGGAGTCCGAAAGATCCTTTTGCACATCTGCTTATAAATAATAGAAGCAGAACAAAAGAAGAATTTTTTTGTAGCTCTGTGAGAAAATTTCTATCTTTAAAATCTGGGAACCTTAAATAGCAGTCTTTTACCCTTATGGTATTGTTTTTAAAATATACTTTTTGTTAAAGAAAAAGCAACGTAAATATATATCCGTGAAAGAAACTCAGGAGAATCATTTATATTTTCAAATAAAAATTAAGGCCACCTACTTACTCCTTTCCAGACAAAGTTAATATTGGAAGGATAATACAATTGGACTCCATGAATTTTGAGATTCTTGTGAGAACATGGTACGGGAATCTGAGACTGCCTGGTAAACCTTAGGAAAAAGATCGAGTGCCTTCAGCAGTGCTGTTCCAAAACCCCTCTGATTTTGATAGTGCTTTAAGATGATTTTATGGATTTGATGTATAAATTTGCAGAGGGACAAATCAATTTTTTTGCGGTTTTATACCTTTGATTATATTGATCATCAGATAAGATTAACCAGGTATGGTTTTCGCAGAATATGCTGTGCATCTCAGCTGAGAGTACAGTTTGATTTGTGAATTGAAAAATGCTTCACCTGCCCAAAGAAGGGAATTCCTCGTCTAACATATGAGTCCACTTTCACAAACGAGAGTTTGGTTATGGTTCTTGTTATTTCAGTGGACCCCTTGCCGGTTAATTCCACCTCTGAAAAAGAAGGAAAAAATACAAATCTTTTTGGAAGGATGCTCTCTCTGCACTTTTACCACTTTTTTCTTTCCATTCCGAAGTTGCTAAAGGAAATAAATCAGTGTCCACTGCTCTTCCTTCCTTGCCCGTGAGGTACACAACCTGTTCCTTCCTCTTTGATCTTCGCCTCCACTTCGAGTTTCATTTCAAACTCTTGTCTCTTCATCTGGAAGACCTTGGTTTCCACACTCTGAGAGAAGCATCCCTGGCTGTTTAGCTAGGAAGGGAGGAAATAAAATACAAAAACGTAACAATGGACAAATCAGTGGTCAGCTAATCTGGTGGGATTTTTTTTTTTTTTTTGAGGCAACATAACCTAGGCATTTTCTATGATAAGAACACAGTGAATATTCTCTAGGGAGTGATTGTCATGACATCTCATAACAGTATCTGGCTTATAATTCACAGGTGCATTCCTTAGTGTCTGGTGTGCCCTCTCTCTCTCTTTTTTTTTTCTGAGATAGAAATGCCTTAAAAATTGGGGGTAGTCTTGGTATAGCAGGCAGCCAACTCTTCACTGAAGTCTGGCTCCCCTGCCAGAGTTCACAGCTGTAGCTGGGAAGCAGCTTGCCCATCTGGGAACTGTGTTTCCTACCACCCTGGCATCTAGGCAGGACCACGTGACAAGCTCTTGTTTGTAGAAGCGACAAGCCCTTTTTCATAAAAAGAAAAACTGATACCCTTCCCAGCCAAGGTGGTTAAGATGTATATATATTTTTCTCCTTCCTTTATGCCATTGGATACCCAAGGCAGCTTTGGATATGAGGTTCTAGAGATGGTTTAACGTCCACCATTATGGGTGCTTGGTGCATCAGGAACACCCACAATGGGCAATGACAAGAAATAATTCCTATTGTGCTAAGTAACTGATTTTAAAACAAACAAACAAACTAACAAACCTACTATAGCTAGCATAGAATTCTCTTATGGATTGGTCTCCTTCTGAGTTAGTTCTCTGTTGCATGTAACTTGCTGGTCATCAAAAGTGCCTTGGTGGTTAGTCCCTGGAAGGAAGAGTTTCCCACATACCTCCCCACTGAACTTCTCGCAGATAGCTTGAGACTCTCCACCAAAGCAGGTAGAAGGGTTGCTGTACTTTCTGCAGATGCTTATAGTCACATGTCCTGGGACAGGCTTCCCATAAGTGTATCTGTCAAAGACCATTGCCAAATGAATCAAATCAGACCCTGGACATACTCATTTTCTACTGGTCTACAGCCCCCCTTTAGCCATAATAGAGTTCTACGCTCTGTACTTTTCTCTAATTTCTGCAGGGCTCATGCCATATTAAGGGCAGGTAAATTAAGTAATGACACTTCTCTTTTAGAAATTTCCAAAGTTACCTGCTGAAATTTCCTATAGTCTTCTTTTACTGCTTCTTTTTTCTTAATCTTTCAGTGTCAGTGTGATTATTTAAGTAATTTATTTATTTTTACAGCCGCATGGGCGGCATATGGAAATTCCCGGACTAGAGGTTGAATTGGAGCTGATGCTGCAGGCCTATGCCACAGCCATAGCAACGCCAGATCCGAGCCACATCTGCTGTGCCACAGCTTGTAGCAACTCTGGATCTTTAACCCACTGAGCAAGGCCAGAGCTCGAACCTGCATTCTCATGGAGACTATGTCAGGTTCTTAACCTGCTGAGCCACAATGGGAACTCCCAGTTTCATCTTTTAAAGAATATTTTGCTTACTGACAAAGCTACCCCAGCTCTTAAAGAGAGGAAAAACAATACCAACAAAACAAAACAAAGAGAAGAAACAAGTGCTCTCAATTCTACCTTGGAGTATAAACTACTGATGTGATGGCGTCTCTCCTTCCATCTTCCTCTCCCTATGTGTAGCTGTGTGTGTAGAATTTTGTTTACTTTTTACAAAACTGGGATTGTGCCATAAATATGTCATTGATCATTCCTGTGTTTTTAAGAATATCACTGTCTTTCCCTATTAAAATATCCTCTATATCTCTATTTTCAAGAGTATTGGTTTACTAGCTACTTGGGATCAAGAGCTTGGTGGCCTTACTCTGAGACAGTGCTCGGGTCACGACCAGCAGAACAGTGGGTGCGTGACACATGTGGTCTTTAGGCAGAACTAGTTTCTTCACTCTGCCTGTTCTTTCTGTTACTGCTACTGCTGGGCCACTGGAGATGGGAGCATAAAATCCTAGAACCATGAATTGTCAAGGTTGGAAAGGAACAATCTGAGAGACCATGCCCACTTTCCCCCATGAAATGGCAGGGCACAGAGCTACGTGCCATGCCTTAGGAAGATGGATGAGTTAGAGAAGATTTCTGTAATATGCCTATCTCTACAAATTCTGAATCTCAGCTACTTTTCCACTGTGTCTGCAAGGTTGGATAAATGATCTGTTGATGACTGGATTTTCTCTATAACCCGGTGAAGGACAGTCACTGCCCTCCAACACTATCTCATTTGTGTGTGTACGTGTGTGTGCACACGTGTCCACAAGTGCAGTTTTATTACTTTCAAAATCAATCCGAGTAACATAGCCTCTCTAGGAAGAATTGCCTGCTCCATAATCATTATGTTGGTCAGGACATGAAAGAAAATAAGAAGGAAAACAGAAAAGCAATAGGAGAGGAAAGTTCTAGAGATGGGGATGTTCCCAGGTATGTAAGGTATTTGGGCTGCACTGCTCTTAACCAAGGCAAAATATCCTAAGTGGTGAGGCTCCTTCAAATAATCCCCTCCCCACCAAAGATTTTTTTAAAAGTATGAACTCACAGGCCACACACTGACACATCCACCGCTTTTTCCAAGATGGTGATTATCTGTGGTGTTCTCACTTGTACTTCAAACTTAGGAAGCACTGTTGATTGGAGATAAAGAAAGCTGGTGATAGGGTTCCAACTTTGGGGGAACTGGTATTTCCAGGTTCTCAGTAACAACTCCCTATTAATATTTTAGGGCTCTGAAACAGTAGCCCTCCTTTCCAATATATCCACTTTTGCTCAAAAGGAGATCCTGCTTGAAAGATGGATCAGTGTAACCTTAACGAATGATGAAAGACGCCATTAGAATACGAATGTCTTGTATTTTTTTTTGGAGATTAATAATTGCTACAAAAAAGCTATGTGAAGTCCTTTTCACGAATCACTGATGGTCTGCATGAATTTAGATATAATTGGTTCCACTCCAAGCCCAGTTTTACCCATAGGAAACAGAAAGGTTCCAAATATCCTCAAATTCTAGGCCCTGGAAGTTTAAATAGGAAAAACATTCTATGATTTTTCATAATCCATACCGAATTCCTCCACGGTGAAGGGATGCTCTGCCATTTCACCTGATTCCTGCTGTACCACCACCTTGTAGGAGCCCTGAAAGGGCTCTGAGGACAGGGGGAAGCTCAGTTGCTTGAGGCCATTCTCTACTTGGAGGTTCTGCCATTGCATGATGCGATTTCCTTTGGGGTCCTAGAGACAGAGTAATTGTAATTTACAAAATACCCTTGAATATTAGAGACAATAAAGGGAATGGATGGGGACTCCTGTGTTATCTGCGAAGATGAGGTGAGGCGTGGGGAAGGGAGAGGATTTAGAACCATCTCGTGTTATATGAATTTGAAGGCTTCTCCCTTAATAATGAATTTTTGAAATAGTGTAAGAATGACTCACATAAGAACACTTCCCCTAAATGTATTACATTATGTCTGATGATTCAATGGTTCATGTTGCTTACCTCCACATACACTAGCGGAATCTGAAAGACAAAAGAGAGAGAAAGGAGTTTTGTTTTCTGATTGAGAAGCAAGCCAGCTTTATGAAGAATAACTTTATCTGTAGTAAGACATAGATGGATTCCAGATAAAGTTTTACAGAACTTTTAATTAATCTATTACAAGCAATTGATAAATAATGTTAAGTATTTACTGTGTTGTCAGCTGCAAATGCATACGTGCCATTCTTTAGGAATGGGATTTATTAATATGATATGCTTACAGCATCCCAGTGAAGAACATTCCTGTGGCCATGCTATTTCACAGATTGAGAAATAAACACTTAAGGAACTATTTAACCAGGTTCACTTCCAAATATTAAGGTGGGTCACAGAAGTCTTAGGTAGTTCTAAGAATAGGGAGGAATGGGAATGGCTCTTCTACTATCAACACTTATTCATTTTTATAACTAATATTTATTAAGTGCTTGCCATGTGCTATGTATCATTGTAGGTGCTACGAATACAGCAAAGCACAAAAGAACAATATATCTGTTGTCATGGAGCTTACATCCTAATAGGGATGGATACATGGGATACATACACATATGAGATACATGTTTTTGATATATATCAATATGTATTTGAGATATGTTTGACATATTTTTGAGACACATGTATTTATATATTTGATATATACATATATTTGAGATGTATATTAGGTAGTGGTAAATGTTAAGAAATGAAAATTAAGCAGAGTTGGAGTTCCCTTGTGGTACAGTGGGTTAAAGATCCGGTGTCATCCCTGAAGGGGCTCAGTTCCCTGCGGTGGCACAGGTTCGATACCTGGACGAGGAACTTCCACATACTGCAGGTGCAGCCAAAAAAAAAAAAAAATGAAGTAGAGTTAAGGTGGTGGAGTAATGGATGGGGTATTTGATTTTAGGTAGAAGAGTGTAAGTAGGAACCAGGAGACCAATTTCAAGGCTATTGCAACAGTTTTGTTTAGAGGTGATATTGGGCAGGGCAAGACTGTAGTAATTGAGGTAGTAAAACATAGTCTGGATATATTTTAAGCTAACAGGATTTTCTGATGAAAGGGTATGTATGTGAGAGAAAGAGACAAAACAAGGATTATGCCTTAATCTTCTGCTTTAGGAGCTGCAGGAAAAAATGTCCTCTTCCCCTCCCCCACCTAGCAAAGATGGGTTTAATCAGGATCAGGCCAGAATTGCAACTTGGTGTCTGCAGTCTTGATGCAACCCCCATCTTGCTGCCCCCAGGGCATGGGAAGCAGACCATTTTTAAGAGGGGGAAAAGGAAGATGGGAGGGCTATAGTAAACAGAGGCCCTGGCTTTTCATTGAAATTTTCCTCTTTTTAAGATAAGAAAATGTGGAGGAAGAATAGAATTTGGGGAGAAAAATTAGGACTTTGGTTTCATTAGTCCTGCATTAATCTTGAAAGGTGTTAATCAGGTGTCAGTCTTGAAAAACAAACACTGATTACATTCTTCTCTTATAGGAGAGGTGTTGGTAGTGTGTTTACAAAACTGTTAAATCTTTGAGAAGTTATTTGAACACTGTGTGTGTGTGTGTGTGTGTGTGTGCGTGCTTTTTAGGGCTGCACTTGTGGCATACAGAGGTTCCCAGGCTAGGGGTGAATCAGAGCTACAGCTGCCAGCCTATGCCACAGCCACAGGAACACGGGATCTGAGCCACCTCTGTAACCTACAGCACAGCTCATGGCTATGCCAGATCCTTAACCCACTGAGCAAGGCCAGGGATCAAATCTGCATCCTCATGGATCCTAGTTGGATTCGTTTCTGCTGAGCCACAACAGGAACTCCCTGAACAGGTTGGTTTTTTTTTTTTTGGTAGTTTATTTATTTTTTAGTATATCTTTCTAATTTGCCCAATTAATTAATTAATTAAGAATTTTCAGAAGTGGAAGATTAATTGTGTGACAGCCGATTGAGTGCCATTACCAAGAAAGAATGAACTACTCTCTTGTTCCAGGATACTGTTTTAAAGGATGGTCTTGCACTTTGGTGATGGCTGAAAATACTGTTATCAGTATCAGATTCTTCCTCTCCCTGGTCCTCCTCCAACACCAAAAACCTGCTCCTAGCCTGTTTATATAGATAAGTTATAATTCAAAATAGATATTAAGAGACTTACTGAAGTTCCTGTTGTGGCTCAGTGGTTAACGAATCCAACTAGGAACCATGAAGTTGTGGCTTCGATCCCTGGCCTTGCTCAGTGGGTTAAGGATCCGGCGTTGCTGTGGCTCTGGTGTAGGCTGGCGGCTATAGCTCCGATTAGACCCCTAGCCTGGGACTCTCCACACGCCGCGAGTGTGGCTTTAGAAAAGGTACCCCCTCCCCAAAAATATATATATATATACTTACCAATTTATTCAGGGGGTGAAAATTTTCATCCAACAAGACAACACGAAACATCACTGAAACAGAAATGTTTCCTATGAGTCTCAGAAACCTTAAGCCAGGCCTACAAGCTATTAAGGAACCAGCATTCCTTTGGGGGCTATGAGGGGGAGGAAAATCTTTCTTTCTTTCTTTTTTTAGGGCCACACCGGCAGCATATGGAGGTTCCCAGGCTAGGGGTCAAATCAGAGCTACAGCTGCTGGCCTATGACACCGCCACAGCAATGCCACATCCGAGCCACGTCTGTGACCTACACCACAGCTCCCGGCAACACGGATTCTTAACCCACTGAGCAAGGCCAAGGGGTCCAAACCAAAACCTCATGATTCCTAGTCGGATTTGTTTTGCCTGCGCCACGACGGGAACTCCCAAGATTTTTCTTTTTTGATGCTGTCGGGATTACAGGCCTCTTGGTACCTGTCTGCTCCGGTTTGTAGATGGGTTTGTCTGTCTGGACAAAGGCCAGACTCTCTTCATTTTTCACCAACACTGTGGTCCGCTTCTTGAATTCTTGGGTTGCTCCTTTCACCTGGACAGTGAGGAACATGACTTCCTCATTGGATGAAGATCTTGGGACCTGAAACGTAGGAGAGATCCTGAGAACCTTGTTTCCGAAGTTTCCTCTCCATCCCCTGTCCTGCTTCTCTCTGGGGATCTTGTCCTTTTTCCTTAATTTCCCTCTCTCTTTCTCACCAGCGAAAGTTGGCAGGGACAGGAATTTATGGACAGAAGGACTTCTATTATTTATGATATTAAGACGGAACATACGATGAAGGAAAATGCATCAGAAAGAGAGATCACAGGAGTTCCTGTCGTGGCGCAGTGGAAACGAATTGGACTAGGAACCATGAGATTGCGGGTTCGTCCCCTGGCCTTGCTCAGTGGGTTAAGGATCTGGCATTGACATGAGCTGTGGTGTAGGTCACAGACGCGGCTTGAATCTGGCGTTGCTGTGGCTGTGGTGTAGGTCGGCAGCTGTAGTTCCGATTGGACTCCTAGCCCGTGAACCTCCATATGCCATGGGTGTGGCCCTGAAAAAAAGCCCCCTCCCCCCAAAAAAGAGAAGTCATAAGTGACATCTCCTTACAGATTAGCCAGTGCAGGTGCAGCTTTTTTTTTTTTTTTTTCTTTCTAGGGCCACACCCACGGCATATGAAAGTTTCCAGGCTAGGGGTTGAATCCAAGTTGTAGATGTTGGCCTACACCACAGCTGTGGCAAGAACGGATCCAAGTCACATCTGTGACCTACGCACAGCTTGTGGCAGCACCAGATCCTTAACCCACTGAGCAAGACCCGAGATCAAACCTGCATCCTCATGGATACGAGTTGGGTTCTTAACCCGCCGAGCCACAATAGGAACTCTGCCAATGCAATTTTGATTCAGTTATACACTGAACTTTACCAAACTGACGGTATGTGCTGAAGTAACACAGCAGACACATCTTTCAAGGCTATGGGAAAGAAAATTGCCCTATTTTGCTGGCTGCAGACTGTAAGCATTTTATGTATGGGCAACTCTGAAAAGATACTGGATATTCACTCCTGGGGATTTCTACAGTTTCATTCTTAGAAAGAGAATGGGATAATGTGTTTCCATCAGTCTATCACTGGAGCATATGTTGAATATCGGCCTAGTTTGCTTTATTAGTATTTCTTTCATTTTAATTTGGAGAAGTCATGTTTTCCCTTTGTCTAGTGCATACTGATTTCTTTTTTCTTCTGGCTAATAGGAATTTTTTCTGATAATTAAGTTGATTATTAATATCTCTATAAATATTTGTCTACCATGGTTGGAAATTCATGAATGGCTTTTTTTTTTAATTTATTTTTGCTTTTTTTTGGTTTGTTTTTTAGGGCCGCATCCACGGCATATGGAGGTTCCCAGACTAGGGTCTAAAGGGAGCTACGGCTGCCGGCCTACGCCACAGCCACAGCAACGTGGGATCCGAGCTGCGTCTGCAACCTACACAACAACTCATGGCCAGATCCTTAACCCAGTGATCAAGGCCAGGGACTGAACCTGAAATTTCATGGTTCATAGTCGGATTTGTTTCTGCTGTGCCATGATGGGAACTCCAGGAATGGCTTCTTAATTCCTACACTGTGTCACTCCATTTAGATTCCCTCCTGAAGTCCTTGCCAGCCTCTCAAAGCCTTGGCTGAATCCCTATATTCCTAACCGGTAAGACCTAGTATGTTAGATCAAACATCCATACTTACTGTGAAGGAGACACAGTTGAATAAGTCCTTCTCGGCCTCTATGTTGGTGAAGAGGCTCCTGTTCTCTCTGACCGACTCCAAGGAGGCGCTTACAGTGACTGTCTCATTCAGATGGCTCAGAAGGAGGCAGCCCTTCTCAGGGGTCCCAGTGTGGAGCAGGGAGGGGACCAGCACCAGGTATTGCCTGGGAATGGGTGAGCCCAGTTAGAGAAGAGTAGAGGAGGCAAGGCACTCTTTTTTTTTTTTTTCCGGTCTTTTTGCCATTTCTTGGGCCACTCCTGTGGCACATGGAGGTTCCCAGGCTAGGGGTCGAATCGGAGCTGTAGCCGCTGGCCTACACCATAGCCACAGCAACACAGGATCCATGCCACATATGCAAACTAAACCACAGCTCACGGCAACACCGGATCCTTTAACCCACTGAGCAAGGCCAGGGATCGAACCCACAACCTCATGGTTCCTAGTCGGATTTGTTAACCACTGAGCCACCACAGGAACTCTGGCAAGTCACTCTTATTAGCTGCACTATTTCCCACCGAAGCTCTTGTTACTATCCTTAGTTCTATGCCAAGAGAAGACATATTGATTAGCATGAAATTGATCTCTGCCGTTGAATGGCAGGCCTGAGAATTAGCCCCTTTTCTATTGTCAGTGCCATGGCAGCGAACATTTAATTGAAGTGAGCCTTGGAGAGACTAACACTTGCAAGTATTCCCCCCCAACCCCCCCCGAAGGAACCCAGATAAGTGAGCATCTGAATTCAAATAAAAATATGCTAATTATATTTATTCATGCCATACATCAGTTTCCCATGAGGGCAGCTGGAAAAAACAAATGAGTTCTCCTGTGGGACACTACAAAAACCAATTGCTTTACAGAACTTTTCACTCAACAAGCCAGTGAAAAGGGTGTGGCAAATATTTGCTTTCTACTTTAAAGATATGGAATCTGCAGCTTTAAGGGAATCCTCGGTTTAAAGTCTCAGTGGGTTGAGCAACTCATGAAATCCTAGTGTGTTGCCTAACCCTGGATGTTTGCATATTAAATATTTGCCTTTCAACACATGCTTTAGACAAAAAACGGTGGGCTCAAGAATGGTCTTCTGGAGATTGAATCTGGGGTCCTGGTAACTCATGAGCAGAAGAGAAACTTTCCCAATATCCTCATACATATTTATGGACCCTGCAGTTTCAAAACATTTTTGCTCACAGAATTCCTAAAATAATTTTTAGACTCTATCCACTCCTTACATATTTTCAAGTAAACATCTCCTTTTTAAAATATGAATTTAAACGAAAACAAAATGTATTTTTTGATGATATTTTAAGTTAAAACTTACATTACTCTTTTATAAATCTGTGAATCTTAAATGTCATAGTGATAAGATACTCAGCATGGTTTATGTAAAAAATACTCCAAAATGTTCTTTTTGTAATGATTCGAAATTTAGCCTCTTTTCCCCCTTTTCCTCCTTGGATTTGAATTTTCATGCCTCTTGCTACATACATTTATACCAAGATTTTTATGTTTCAAAATATTTTATGGATCACTCTTCTTTATTTACATATATATGTATATATGCACCCACACCTACACACAAATATGTACTATCGTATATGAGTAGATACATTTAGCTTTGACTCTATTTTTAAATTTAATGTAAAGTTGTAAATGTTAAACATTTTCTTCTGGATTGAATTATTTTCAAAAGTCTTACTAGTGTACAGCTGAGCAAAACCAAATAAATATATTACAAATTATGATGCAGATATATAAAATCAAAATACTTTTGAAGCACATAATATTAATGAAAATGATGAGCTGTTTCTATGTATCCATGGATGGTTATTCTTATCGCAAGAGTTAAACAAGGTCTAACATGAACTCTGTTGCCATTTCTGGTTTGTGTAGCTATATGTGCCATGAAAAACTGTTCACATAAAAGTAAATCAGTGACAGATGAAACAATTATATCATTTTTACCAGTCCTTGTAACTCCTTCTGAAAAAATCACCCAGTGTTTTATGATCAAGAATTGCTTCTAATCATCTATCGGCTGGTGTTCCCCTTAGATTGTCCTTCAATTTTGTTGAAGCAAAGAATCTTTTTCTGCAAAAAGATCTTCTCCCCTGTCATAAGAGGCCTTTGCTTTCTCCACACCAACATCAATATTTCAAATTGCTCCTTTCTTTGGTGCCCTAGAGATTTTTATCCTCCAGGACAATGCTCTATGATAACGTCTGACTGGGGGAGAGGTCTGTCTTTCTCTTTCAAAGTGGAAGATGGGCAGTTAGAAAGAGGGCATAAGAAAGAGTAAATAGCATGATCTCGAGCAGATCAGGATGGATATGAGGATCTGAAAAGGGATTCCTTTACAAGTGACAATTTCCAATGCCCTTTTGAATGTCTTCATACATTCCCAGAAAATTCGGAGATCCAGAGATTCGGAGATCCAGAGAGTTGGAGAAAAATGGTTACAAATAAGAGAAGATTGAATAAACTAGATTTATAAAATCTCACTGTGGGAAGAGACCTTAGAAATGAGAAGGTCACAGTTTCATAGGAAAGACAAATGAATAATTTAAAGAGACTCTGAAATAAAGGAAAGGAACTTTATGTGACACTCACGGTTTTCCAGAGACTGAGGCATCTGTAGGCAGGAAGAGCAGAAGAAGGAGAGTAAGACTTGGATGGAGGAGTTTGTTCCTCTCCATGCTGCAGGGAGAAGGCAACCGGAGGAGACCAGACTGTATTGTACCTTATTCCCTGCAGTTGATCTGGTCCCAAACATTCCTCAGAGCAACTAGGCTTTATGCTGCCCTCTGTGTAAACAGGAAGTTCCACCCACACAAGGTGTCTAAACAAAATAGAGGTCTCTGAACATTCTCTGGAAGGGTCACTGCTCTCAGGGACCTAATTACAGTCAAGGTTAATTCCTAGCAGGCTAAATAGGATTCCTGGAGGGATAAAATCCACATTCCCATTAGTGCTCACTTTCTCTGGATTTTAGCGTAAAGCAGCTAATCGGCTTGTCAACCCCTTCTCTCTCTTACTCCCTCCTTCTACTTCCCCATCATGCCTTTTATGGCTTCCCTCGCATCTCTTGCATGAATCGTTTGTGGGGAAGGCTATAATTTAAGCAACACTGGACAGCCTCAAAATAGATGGCAAGTCTGTCATGGCAAGTCTGTCTGCCTGCAAGTCCTCCATCAGATACGTCTACCTCAAATGTTGAACTGATTTCAGAATTTCGTAGCCCTCTACGGAAATGATATTGGATTAAAAGAAAAGCTTTTTGACCTTGGGGATATTACTGGATTGCAGATGAAGAGCCCGGCTCTGGAAGAATGATAACAGAAATATTTTCCTGTATTAAGAAAATGAAAAGATGAAAGGAGAACTAGAAGGACCTTAAAAAACAAGCTTTGACGTACTTGCATAACAAAGATCTTCGTTGCCTTTGCCGTCTACTCCATAACCGGATTTTGTTACTGCCTTGTAAATATGCAACTCCCTTCCAATCTTTAATCATACTAGCAATTTTATCCATGCATCCATCCATACATATATTCATCCATCCATCTATTCATTCATTCATGCAACTATATGATTGTTTTATAAGTACTTATTGAGCCTCATTAGTATAGATACCATGCAAAATCATGGAGATGGGATGATGAAATATGTAGAAACAGATTACACATTTTTCTGGGTGTGAAAGCAGACAAATAAGCAATACAAATACAGTAGCCAAACGTTATTATTGTTGGAGAAGTTCAGGATGCTCCAGGAGCACATGAGAGGGGCACGCAATTAAAACTTGGGCCTTGGAAAGAAAATCTAAGGGAAGGTAATATATAAATTAAGTTCTAGAGTGTGAGTAGTGGTTAGCCAGAGGAAAAAAGGGGATGCGAAGTACATTCTAAACACATAAGGAATGAGATAATCAAAGGCACAGGTAGCAAAAACAATCATGACACATTCAGTAAAATGAAATGTTTGGTATGGCAAAAAATACCTGTACACTTAAAAAGTGGTGAGGCAAGCTTACTTCAAATAAAAATAACTTGTTGGCCTCACTATAGGGTATTTGGGGAGTAATCAATGAAGTGACTTCCCCAGATTTGTTTCTTGGAAAGATCACTCTTACTGAAATTTGGAAGACTGATTAGAAGGAGGTGTGCGGCAGGCACAATTAAAATGGTGAGAAATGATGGTATTTTGAGATAGGGTGTTCTTAGTGAGATTAGAAAAATGTTGACAGATTTTTTTTTTTTTGGTCTTTTGTCTTTTTAGGGCCACACCCGAGACACATGGAGGTTCCCAGGCTAGGGGTTGAATCAGAGCTGTCGCTGCCGGCCTATGCCACAGCCACAGCAATTTGGGATCTGAGCTGCATCTGTGACCTACACCACAGCTCACAGCAACGCCAGATACTTAACCCACTGAGCAAGGCCAAGGATTGAACCCATGTCCTTGTGGATACTAGTCGGATTCACTAACCACTGAGCCACAGTGGGAACTCCAAGGAGAATGTGCTTTTTAATTTTCATGGCTGGTTACTGAGTGACTTGTGTTGCCTTTATCTGATTAGGTAAAACAGAGGAAACAGGGTGAAACAGAAGGAGGACAGAGGGCTGAGGATTGGGAAGATAAAGAGTCTAGTTTTATTTTATTTTATTTTTTTGTCTTTTGTCTTTTTAGGGCCACATCTGAGGCATATGGAAGTTCCCAGGCTAGGGGTCTCATCAGAGGAGCTACAGCTGCTGGTCTACACCAGAGTCACAGCAATACCAGATCCAAGCCGCATCTGCCAATCCAAGCTCATGGCAATGCTCAATCCTTAACCCACTGAGCAAGGCCAGGGATCAAACCTGCAACCTCATGGTTCCTAGTGGGATTCATTTCTGCTGCGCCATGACGGGAACTCCAAAAACTCTAGTTTTAGAAAGTGTTTGTGGGATATTCAAGTAGTACTATTCATAGAGAGTTTAATATTTGCATGTAGAGCTTAGAGCAGTGTGGTCTAAGGGAAATATGAGGTGAGCCGCCTATGTAACTTTACATTTTCCAGTACCTATATTAAAAAACAAAAAGAAAAAGAGTAAATTATTTTAATAATATAATTTTCTTACTTCAGTATTGCCAACATATTATCATTCAACATTTAATAACTATAAAAATTGTTAATGAGATACTTTACTTTTTTTATTACTAAGTTTTCGAAATACGGTGTGGATTTTATACTTAACAACAAATGTAAATTTAGATCAGCCACCTTTCAAAGGCTCAGTAGCCTATATGGTGGCTGGTTACCATATTAGACATATCAGGCTTAAAGCAATGTTTTTCTTTTCTCCTCCCTCCCTCCTTTCCTTCTTTCCTTCCTCCCTTCCTTTCTCTCTTTCTTTCTTTTTTTTTGGGGGGGGGGTCTTTCTAGGGCTGCGCATGCAGCATACAGAGGTTCCCAGGCTAGGGGTAGAATCAGCTGTAGCCTCCGGCCTACACCACAGCCACAGCAATGCCAGATCCGAGCCACATCTGTGACCTACGCTACAGCTCATGGCAACACCAGATCCTTAACCCACTGAGTGAGGCCAAGGATTGAACCTGAATCCTCATGGATACTAGTCAGGTTTCTTAACGCTGAGCCATGAAGGGAGTGCCAAAGCAATGTTTCTCAAATTGGGGGTCACCATCTATGGTGAGTAACAATATTATGATCTGTGAGCCATGATCAAGATTGAAAAAAATGTAATAGGTTATAATAAAACAGAAAAGAGTATAGCAAACAGAATAAGTGACATTATTGATTTTGGAAACATCTGTTTCACATACACACAGCAGAAACTTTTGGTTGTGACCTATTACCCCCTTCTCCAACTCTGTCTTTAATAAAAGAGCACCAAAGTGTTCACTGGGCACACACTGCTTCCCTGAAAACTTCTACTTCCTTCTCCTTTGAGGAATGGTACATGGCTAAGTTCTGGCAGTTGGAGTGTGGGTGGAAGTGATATATACAACTCTCAGTTCATGACTTAAAAAGGAAGGGTTAGGTTCAGGGCTTCCCTTTTCTTCCTTACCACTGGCTGGAATGTGGACCTGGTGACTGTGGTCACAGTGTCAGTTGTAGGTAGATGAAAGCCATGTGAAAAAGGAGGAAGAATGACAAGCAAGGCACAGACTGGGTCCCTGAATTATCCAAAAGACATTTTGGCTTGGACTTTCATGTAAGAAAAGAAAAAAAAAACTTTCTCCTATTTAAAAGCCTTCCCATTGTGAGATATCCTTGTTTGAGCAGTAAAACTTGTATCCTAATATAATTTCTTTCCTTACTACTATCAGTGGTCAGGACCCGTGAGTCTTAGTTCTGACTCATTACATGGTCCTGGATGACTCATTTATCTGCTCTGAGCCTCAGCCTCCTCACCAGTAAATATGGGATTAGTAATATCTGTGCCATAAGTTCCAAGGGGGTATTTTTACACAAGATGCTCTATGCCAGGGTTTTAAAAACTATAAAACTTACGATACCGGTCAAAATTAATATGTGCATTTTGAATCTTAATGACTGAGGAAGAGGTCTGGGTTCATCTCTCTGGCCTGGGTTTTGATATAGGACAGCATCCATCAAAAGGAAGTTAGGTTTCCTGCATAACAAGCTCTTGATGGAAATGATCACACACACCTTTGACAAGCTCTATACAATTTTGATATTTTTAGTAAATAATTACTGCTAGAAAGCAGAGGTAAAGGGGTAAGAGAAAAGAAGAAGGTAAGGGAAGGAAAGAAGGCTGTTTATGAAAAAGAAAGTAAGGGAGCAAAATGCAGGAAAAAGCCATTTAGAACAAAAGAATATCATTTGGGAGTTGAGAAAATAAATAAGATTAGGAAGTATATGCTCTGGATTTTTTTTTCTTTTGTCTTTTTTAAGGGTCACACCCTCAGCATATGGAAGTTCCCAGGCTAAGGGTTGAATCGAGACTATAGCTGCCAGCCTACACCACAGCCCAGCAACCGTGGGATCCGTTGCTGCAGTTCACAGCAACGCCAGATCCTTAACCCACTGTGACATGCCAGGGATCGAACCCTCGTCCTATGAATACTAGTCGGGTTCGTTAACCACTGAGCCATGACGGGAACTCCATGATTAGGAAGTATATGGGTCTTAATAAAAATGAATAGAAAAAATTTTCCCCTATGTTGCTGTAGTGTTTATCAGAGATTGAATGTAGCTTCTCTAATGGCACCACTTGTTGCACAGAGGATACCAATAGTTCCTGATAAATGATAATGAAGAACATTTTTAGCTGGTTACATATTAACCACTTTCAGAAGCAGGAAGCTCAGTTACTGGCATGCCACATTCCCTCTATCAGACAGCATACTTGCTTTACCTGTGCAGAAATATCTTGGGCAAACTTGGAGTTGAGGCAACATGACGCTACTGAGATGTTCTCAAAGATCAGAGTGTTTCATTTGTGCTATTTCATTAATGCCTCTTCTAATTTTTAACGAGGGAAATATTTGAAAGTATATCTTCAGGTTGTTTCTAAACAATGTGCTTGCCATAGTTTCTCAAAATTATCAAAATATTAGTGTTTTAATTTTTTTACTTATAATTTTTCAATTTTTATTTTTTTGCTTTTTAGGGCCACACCTGTGGCATATGGGGGTTCCCAGGCTACGGGTGGAATCAGAGCTACAGCTGCCAGCCTACATCACAGCCACAGCAACGCCAGATCCAAGCTGCGTCTGCCGCCTACACCACGGCTCACGGCAACACTGGATCCTTAACCCACTGAGCGAGGCCAGGGATTGAACCCGAAGCCTCATGGCTCCTAGTTGGATTCATTTCCACTGCGCCATGATGGGAACTCCTAGTGTTTTATTTTTTAAATTAAAATCCACTAGTTCTTCTAGGTTTCTATATTCACAATCTATTTTACTATGTTGTGATGCAGAGAAATTAGTTTCTGACTTAAAGCAATTTACTGCAGACCGTAGAATTCAATGTTGCTTTATGTATTTAGGTGCTCTGATGTTGGATGCACATATATTTATAATTGTCTCCTTGCACTGTGAGTTGACACTCATCATTTTATAATGACCTTCCTTGTCTCTTGAGATGGTTTTAACTTAAAATCCATTTTGTCTGACATACAGCCAACTCTGCTGTGTTTTGATTCCTATTTGCATGCAACTTTCTCCACCCCTTAACTTTAGCCTTTGTATCACCTTAAATCTCACGTGAGTCTTTTGTAGACAGTATACAGAATGGTCTTCCCCATTCAACCACTCTATGGCTTTTGATTGAAGAACTTAGTTCATTTACATATAAAGTAATCACTGATAGGTAAGGACATACTCTGGCCATTTTGTTTATTATATTATGTAGGTTTCTTGTTCCTCTCTTGTTGTCTTTGTGGTTTGATGATTTATTTGTGGTGGGATATTTGGATTCATTTCTCTTTCTCTCTTTATACCCACTATATATGTTTCTGTTGTTGTTGTTACCATGGGGCTTGCATTAAACGTTTTAGAGTTAGAGCAGTCTGTTTTACCCTAATAACAACTTAACTGCAATCACAGGCTCTATACTTGAATCCCATTCACACATTATGCAGTTGATAGGTTTTACTTCTTTCTTATTGTGTTTCTATTAAGAAATCTCTGGTTATAGTTACTCTATTACTTCTTCTTTTAGTATATATACACTAGCATTAAAAGTGATTTAGGTGCCCCTCTTACAGCATTGCAGTACTCTCTGACTTCATATTTACCTTTAGTGATGACATTTATATTTTCATAACTTGTATGTTGCTGCTGAGCATCTTTTTATTTGAACTTGAACTCTCGTACTTCTTATAAGGCAGGTCTAATGATGATGAACTCCCTCAGATTATTTATTTATTTTTTTGTCTGGGAAAGTTTTTATTTATCCTTTATTCTTAGTTTTAGACAGTTTTTCTGGGTAAAGTCTTCTTTGCAGGCATTTTTTTTCCCCCCAGTACTTTGAATATGTCACCCTTCTCTCTCCTGGTCACCAAAGTTTCTGCTGAGAAATTGATGACAGTCCTCCTGGTATGCGACAAGTCACTTTTTTCTTACTGTTTTCAAGATCTTTGTCTTTGACTTTTGACAATGTAATTATATTTCTGTGTACATCTCTTTGGAGTCAACCCATGAGGGATTTGGGGGGGCTCCATAAATCTGGATATACTTCTCCCTCCCTAGATTAGGAAAAATGTCTGTCGTTCTTTATTTTTCTTTTTTTCTTTCAGTTAGGGCTGCACATGTGCTATATGGAAGTTCCCAGGCTAGGGGTTGAATTGGAGCTGCAGCTGCTGGCCTATACCACAGTCACAACAACATGGGATCTGAGCTGTGTCTGGGACCTATACCACAGCTCATGGCATCCAGGTCCCTGACCCACTGAGTGAGGCCAGGGATCAAACCCAAGTCCTCGTGGATACTAGTTGGGTTCGTTATTGCTGAGCCATGATGGGAACTCCTGTCATTATTTCTTTAAAGCCCCTTTCTCTTTCTCTTCTCCTGGGATTCTCATCATGAGTATATTGTTTTGCTTTATAAGCTTCTATAAGTCACATAGCCTTTCTTCACTCTTTTCTACTCTTTTTCTCTTCTTGTTCCCCTTCCTGGGTAATTTCTTTCTTTCTTTTTCTTTTTTTTTCTTTGCTTTTTAGGGTCACATCTGCGGCATATGGAAGTTCCCAGGCTAGGGGTTGAATTGAATTGGAGCTGTAGCTGCCGGCCTACACCACAGCCACAGCGGCATAGGATCCTTAACCCACTGAGCGCGGCCAGGGATCGAACCTGCAACCTCACAGTTCCTAGTCAGGTTTGTTTCTGCTGCACCACCACAGGAACTCCACTTACTGGGTATTTTCAAATGACGTGTTTTTGAATTTGCTGATTCGGTCTTTTGCCTGATTAATTTTTACCTTTGAAGTTATCTCGAACTTTCAGTTTGGTTATTATACTCTTTGTATTCATTAGATTCCAAGATTTTTGTTTGGTTCTTTTAAAAATAGTTCCTGTTTCTTTATTGAACATCTTATTTTGTTCATGTTTTATTTTTGGAATTTCACTTAGTTGCCTATCTAGATCTATAGCCAGGTCCACAGTCAGTGGGTCTGCTGCCTGGGTATGGGCCTGCCTTCTCTAAGGAGCTTTTCCCTTGGACGCCACTGCTGTGTGTTAGAGCTTTCCACCTGGATCCTGGAGCTCTCCTCTGCAAAGACATTTTTATTTGTGCATGGTTATTTCTGTGAGACTGGGGACTTCCTATCCCACCGTCTTGTGATGTCACTCACACATTTTATTTTTTATTAGAAAGTAAAAAAATGTTCATTTTTATTAGATGAAATAAATTGATTGTTTCTTGGTTTTGGTATAAATGTTTTGTGACTTAATTTTATAAATGGAGCTTAAATGACCTGATTACATCTTGAGTATATCTGTCTTGTATAAATCACACGTCTATACATCATGTTTCTTGTTTCAGTCTCTCTCTTTTTGTGAAGCAACTGGATTTATGAATCTTCTTAAATTCTTCACCTTTTTCTTTAAAATGTATAGTTAATTTCTCTGGGGCTAATCAATGGCATTTTAAAATATTAACTTCATTTGAGTCTTTCTAATGACTTCAACCTAATTTTTAGATAAAAACCGAGATTTTTCATATTTATATTTTATTAGATTATGTAATGTGTGTGTGTATGTGTGTGTGTGTGTGTGTGTGTGTGTGTTGGGCTGCACTCACGGCATATGGAGGTCCCCAAGCTAGGGGTCGAATCAGAGATGTAGCTGCCAGCCTATATCACAGCCACAGCGATGCAGGATCCAAGCCATATCTGTGACTTACGCCGCAGCTCACGGCAACGCCTGATCCTTAACCTACTGAGCAAAGCCAGGGATCGAACCAGAAACCTCATGGTTACTAGTCCAATTTGTTTCCACTGTGCCACAGTGTGAACTCCATTTTTTTTTCTTGTAATTTTTTTTTTTTTTTTAAGAGCCACACCTGAGGCATATGAAAGTTCTCAGGCTAGGGGTCAAATGGGAGTTGCAGCTGCTTGTCTATACCACAGCCACAGCAACACGGGATCCGAGACACATCCACGGCCTACACCACAGCTCACAGCAATGCCAGATCCTTAACCTACTGAGTGAGGGCAGGGACTAAACCTGCATCCTCACATATACTATTTGGGTTCTTAACACACTGAGCCGCAAGGGGGACTCCAGATTATAAAGTATCTTACTAGAACTCCAGATTATGCAATTTCTTACTATTTAATTTGTAATTGTAGTAATGAAAAACAGATTTGGCAATATACCACAATGATTCTGAGTAAGCATGTAAGCCTGACTGTTAGGAGCAAATATGTGTGAGGATTTTAGAGATTATTATTAGCCACAGGCATTTAATATTTCACTGATTTTGTTTTCCAAAATAAGAATGTTATTTCATCTGGTGAGTCTCTTAAGTGAAAACTAGTTTTCCACAGCAGTTGCACTGTTTTACATTCCCACCAATCGTGCATGCATAGTGATTTTTCCATATCTTGTTTTTTTTTTTTTTTTTTTTGGTAGTAGCTAGCCTATTGAGTGTGACATAATATCTTGGTGTGGTTTTTTTTTTTTTTAAACTTTTTTTTATTCTTTTTGTCTTTCTTCCATTTCTTGGGCCGCTTGGGCGGCATGTGGAGGTTCCCAGGCTAGGGGTCGAATCGGAGCTGTAGCCACCGGCCTACGCCAGAGCCACAGTAGCGCAGTATCCGAGCCGCGTCTGCGACCTACACCACAGCTCACGGCAATGCCGGATTGTTAACCCACTGAGCAAGGGCAGGGATCGAACCCGCAACCTCATGGTTCCTAGTCGGATTCGTTAACCACTGCGCCACGACGGGAACTCCTCACTGTGGTTTTAATTTGCATTTATCTGATGATTAGTGATGCTGAACATCCTTTCATATGCTTATTGGCTATTCGTATATCATCTTTGGGAAAGATGCCTATTCAAGTCCTTTGCTCATTAAAAAAAATCTGGTTATTTGATTATTTGCTGATGAGTTGTAGGAGTTCTTTATATATTGTGGATATTAACCCCTAATCATATATATGATTTGCAAATATTATCTCACATTCCATAGGTTGTATTTTCACTCTGTTAATTGTATTCTTTGATATACAATAGTTTTTAAGTTTGATGTCGTCCCAATCATGTATTTTTGCTTTTGTTGCCTGTCCTTATGGTAGCATAGAAATCTTTGGTGCATCCAATCATCCAATGCCATAAAGCTTATGTCCTCTGTTTTCTTCTGGGAGGTTGCTTTTTTTTTTTTTTTTTTTTTGGCTGTGTCCATAGTGTGTGCAAGTTTCCCAGGCCAGGGAGCAAACCCTGGCCACAATAGTGATCTGGGCCATTGACACTGTCACATCCTTAACCCACAACACTATAGGGAACTCCTTCTTCTGGGAATTTTATACTTTTAGGTCATACATGTGTTTTTTAAAATCCATTTTGAGTTAATTTTTGCTCATGGTGTAAGATAAGGGTCCAGAATAACTCTTTTGCATGTGGCTATCCAATTTTCCCAGCACCATTGGTTGACGAGACTATGTTTTCACCATTGAATGGTCTTGCCACTGCTGTTGAAGATATATGATCATATATGTGAGGATTGTTTCTGGGCTCTCTTATTCTCTCGCACTGATCTATTTTTCTGTTTTTATGCCAGTACCACACGATTTTGGTAACTGTAGCTTTGGAATGTCCTGAAAACAAGAAGTGTGAATCCTCCAACTTCATTTTTTTTCTCAAAATTGTTTGATTATTCAGAGTCCCTCAAGATTCCAAATGAATTTTAGGATGGATTTTATTTAAAAATTGTGATTTTTACTATACTATGAATTTTGGTGTGCAGTTTTTTTCTATTACTATATATATTGGAGATAACCTCCCACTTCAGCATAAATATCTATGTTGAGATATATTTTTTGAAATCACTACTTTATATATACATATTATAATTAATCAATACCCTATCAATAATCAACTTTTGTTTTCTATTGATTGCTTCAATGGGCAAGTCTATCTTTGAAGAGTAGTTTTTAAGATAAATTACTGGAAATAAAAATATTGGTTCAGAGTCTCAAGGCTGGGATAGAAGTTTCACAAGGAAAAGGATTTTGCTCATTGTTGAATCCCTGGTGCCCACAGCCATACCTGGTATGTACTAGGCGCTAAATAAATGATAAACATATAATGAACCCAACAAAAGTAAATAGATAAGATGTAACTTTTTTTTTTTGTCTTTTTGGGGCTGCACCTGTGGCATAGAGAAGCTCCCAGGCTCAGAGTTGAATTGGAGCTATAGTTGCCAGCCTATGCCACAGCCACAGCAATGTGGGATCCACGCTGCCTCTGCAACCCACCTCAGCTCATGGCAATGCTGGATTGTTAACCCACTGAACAAGACCAGGGATTGAACCTGTGTCCTCATGGATGCTAGTCAGATTCATTATCACTGAGCCACAACAGGAACTCTCAAGATGTACCTCTTGAACTAAGTCTCAAAAATTGAGAGGATATTTGCCAAACTATGGCAGATGATTCTCAGTGGCTTAACTACTCACACAGCATCCTCCTCCTTAGCCACTCTCAAACGGTGGGTGACTATTTGATCTAGTCTAGCGAGTGACATATAAAGGGAAAACTTCTGGGTAAGGTTTATGGAAAACTTTTGCTTTCTTAATAAAAAGAGAAAGTTTAAATTGGCACATCACTGAATGTTCTTATTTATTCTTCCTGCATGGAAAATGGACGTAATGCTGGAGGTTTCAATGGCTTCTTGAGTTGACAAAGCAACGAGCAGTAGGATCAAGGTCTGCATGCTAAGCAAGTCCAAAAGATAGAAAGGGCCTTGGTCTCTGCCAGTATTATTGCATAATTGTGTCAACCTTGGAATGTCAACCTATGGCCTTCTTCCCTGTTTATTTAGCAATTGCTAGTTGTTTTTCTGTTATTTATTGCCAGAGGGATTCCTAGATTATACACAGACAAACGCACAATGCATTCTCAATAGACAGAGAAAACGAAGACTTAAAGTAATGTTGCAACAATGTGAAGAGGGAGATAAATTTGGATTTGAAGCATACTGGACATGACTTGATTATTAGCTTAATATTTGATGAGCATATTGGAGAGAAGGATTATATTACTGCATTTTATCTTGACTGATACACTATTGATAAAATACACCATTATCTAATACATTTATCTTTTTTTCTTAAAGGATAAAACTCATCTAATTAAATTATGATACACTATAGATTGTAAGAGATGTGAAAAGATGTGTATCTTAGAATCATTGAAATCTGATAATAGCTAATATTTAAAGGCACTATATTCTAGGCATTGTGCTAAGCACATTACTTTGATTGATTTACTTGTTTTTACTCAAATATTTATGAAATAGTTATGGATTTTTCCATTTTAGAGGTGATAAATAGAGGATGACTACAGGTTTCTCACTAGGGCAAATGTATGGATGGTCTTGCAATAAGAGATGTTGGGGAACCATGAGGTAGAGTCTTAGATATGTTGAGTTTGAGGCTCTCTTGAGATATTCAGTGAAGCTTTTCAGTAGGGAGTTGGGTATAAATTTCACAAGTTAAGGAAAAATAGAGATTGATTAATTGAGTCTTTCATCCATTTCAGTCAATATTTAAGCCTATTATGAACCAGACTTTGCATTGAGTAGTGAGCGTATTTCGGCAAGCAAAGCAGTCAAGTGGAGAGGATGGATACTATTTAGTCAGCCCACATATATTTTAATGCATACTTTGTACCAGACACTGTTCTGTGGCTAACAAAAACCATATGTGTCTGCCATTGGGGAGTTTACCTTCATTGGCATCAAAATTAAAAATGTGGCTGGTGAAAAACATGTGAGCACACTGACAGATCTCACTTTGAATTCCTGAGGACAGTCTGGTACAAACACAGCCTCCATGCAGGGCTGCCATATCCTTCTCTCCCAGGTCATTGTTTTTGTAATCAATGCTCTTTTCCTTTTCTTTAAACTGATGATATTGCTTCTTATTTCACTGAGAAAGAATGGAAGTGATCAAAAGTGAAATTTCTCATCATCTTCCCTCAATACTGAAGCTACCAGCTCCTCAGCATCTGTACCTGTGTACTCTGTCTTCTCCTGTGTTGCACTGGATGAATGTGTGTGCATCTAAATCCAAGCCATCATTTAATTTTTTCATTTTTATCTTTGCTTTTTAGGTCCACACCCTTTGCATAGAGAAGTTCCCAGGCTAGTGGTTGAATTGGAGCGACAGCTGCCAGCCTACACCACAGACACAGCAACGTGGGATCCAAGCCACGTCTACGACCTACACCACAGCTCATGGCAATACTGGATCCCTGACCCACTGAGTGAGGGCAAGGATTGAACCCACATCCTCATGGATACTAGTCGGACTCATTTCCACTGCACCACAAAGGGAACTCTTTTATTTTTTATAATTGAAAAAAATTTAAAAAAACCTGAATTTATTCTTTTTTGCACACTTAAAAACTTCATTACTAAATTTATTTTCTTCTCTCTACTACACCATAAAATTTCTCCTTTCAATTTCATTTTTCTCACCAGCATATAAATATATATTTCTTCTGCAAAAAACCCCAAAAATCTTGACTATGCATAGCGGTCTATCTACCACCCCATTTTTGGGTTCCCCTTTCCACAAATCTCTCACTATTTGTCCAAACTTATGACTTCCATTTCTTCTTTTCCTCATATTTCATAAAACCCACTCCCAACAGGTTTTATCTCCACTTGTCAGTTATCCGTGATCTCCACGTTGCCGACCTCAGTGGCCAATTCTCCGTTCTCATTTTATTCTGTCTTTCAGAAGCAGCTGACATAGTTGCCCACTCTGTTCTTGAACTCCTTCCTGAAGCAATTTTGTCACTTGAATTTCAATACCCCACACGTCTTTGATTCTGGCAATCATTTTCAGAATCCTTTACTATTTGTTTTCCTGACACTTAAACCTACCTGTGTCTCAAAGTTGGGTCCTCTGACTTCCTCTCTTCTCAAGTCACATTCTCTCCAAAGGGATCTCGCCTTGCCTCAGGGATCTAAATATGCTATTTAGACAATATTTAAAATCTCCCTGTCAAACAATTTCTCATTGCAAATGATCCCTAACTGCTCTCTTCTGATTCAGAATCATATTTATAATGGCTTACTTTGATTCTCTACCGAAGTCACCCAGGCACCTCAGATTCAACATGTTCAAAAGTAAACATCTGATTCCTCTTCTCTTTCCAGTACCTTTCCTCTCAGTAACTGGTGTCTCCATTAAACCCGTTGCTGAGGCCAAAACATGTGGATTCATCTTTGGTTTCTCCCTTTCTGCGACTTCCAGCCTAAAGTTTAGCAGCAAGTCAAAATATATTTTTAATAGGCTCACTTTCCTCTGTTTTATCTACCAAAATTCTAGTCTAAAACACATTTGCCTCTACTAGTGCAAGTCTCCTAACTTGCTCCACATTTTACCACTGATCTCTCTCTCTTTTTTTTTTTTTGTCTTTTTGCCATTTCTTGGGCCACTCCAGCGGCATACGGAGGTTCCCAGGCTAGGGGTCTCATCGGAGCTGTAGCTGCCAGCCTACACCAGAGCGACAGCAACGTGGGATCCAAGCCACGTCTGCAACCTACACCACAGCTCACAGCAACGCTGGATCGTTAACCCACTGAGCAAGGCCAGGGATCGAACCTGCAACCTCATGGTTCCTAGTCGGATTCGTTAACCTCTGCGCCACGATGGGAACTCCACTGATCTCTTTTAATACATTCTCTCACAAAAGCCAAAATAAATCCTCCAAAATAAAAATCTAATTATGCCATCCCCTGGGAAACTTTTCTAACAGTGCTCCATGATCCTGAAAATAATTCCAAAATGTTTACCAAAGCCTACAAGACCCTACAGGACTTTGCTATTCCCTCATGGTCTGATTTCATCCTTTTTTTTTTTTTTTTAATGCCATCATCTGCAGCATATGGAAGTTCCCAGGCCAGGGACTGAATCTGAGCCGCAGCTGCTACCTACGCCACAACTGCAGCAACACCAGATTCCTTCACCCACTGAGATGGGTCGTGGATCGAACCCGTGCCACCACAGAGACACCAGATCCTTAACCCACTGTTCCACAGTGGGAACTCCTGATCTCGTCTTTCATGGCTTGGCTCTGCCCTAATCAGTTTGCTGTGGTCACACCGGTCTCTTTCCTATTCCCGTTTTTGCCTCAGGACTTTGCACTCCCTGTTTTCTCTTCCTGGGCACTTGGGATGTGCATATGGCTTTCTGTTCCACTTCATTCATTTCTCTGTTCCACGGCCTTCTCACAAAGGCCCTTCTTGACCACTCTGCCAGAATAGTAGTCCCCTACATATTGTCCTCTGTTTCCTTACCCTGCTTTTTATCTTCATAGCACATTTCTTTTTTTTAAAGAGTTTTATTGAAGTAGAGCTGATTTACAACATTGCAACAATTTCTGCTGCACCGCAAAGTGATTGTTATACATATACATGCATCCATTCTCTTTCAGATTCTTTTCTCATATAGATTATCACAGAACATTGGGCAGAGTTCTCTGTGCAGTACAGCAAGTCCCCACTGGCCAATCATTCCCTCTACCACGGTGTGCACTGTGCGTATGCCAATCCCAAACTCCCAGTCCATCCCTGCCCCTGCCCCCCACCTCTCCACTTTGGTAACCATACATTTGTTTTCAGTCTGTGAGTCTGTTTCTGTTTTTCTTACTTGCAAAACAGTGATATCATATGATGTTTGTTTTTCACTGTCTGACTAACTTCACTTAGTAGGATAATTTCTAGGTCCATCCGTGTTGCTGCAAAGGGCATTATTTCATTCTTTGTTATGGCCGAGTAATATTCCATTCTATATATGTACCACATTTTCTTTATCCATTCCTCTATCCATGGGCATTTAGGTTGTTTCCATGTCTCGGCTACTGTAAATAGTGCTTCAGTGAACATTGGGGTGCATGTATCTTCTCAAGTAAATATTTTCTGCTACACATATTCTGTTACATATATATATGTGTGACCATATAACATTATATATAAATATAAATGATTGTATGACATAAGATATTGCATGTACCTATGTGATATTACACGTACCTATGTGATATTACACATACACACACAATTTATATCATATATATACATATCAATGCCCAGATCTTCATATTAGGTGCTCAATAAATAACTGCTGAAAGAATAAATGACTAAAATTTAAATATAAAATAATACTCTGTTGGCAAATGTTGGTCTTTATTTTCAGTTTTTCAAGTGTGATTCCAGTGTCCACAGAGTTGTCTTTCCCAGCACTGTTATTTGCAAAACTGATAAGCACTTCCTTTTGTGTGTTTAGTCACTGACAGAACACATAGAGCTGAAAAAACTAAGTAGTAAGAACTTGAAGTGTTTTATTAGAGAACATTTTCCAAGTTAAGATGTATTTATCACCATCCTAGGCGTAGTAATTTGATTGTAAACTAAGCTATGAATCTACTGACAACTACATGACTCACATTTCCCTATATTTTTAAAAATAAAGATGTGATTTCTTTAGATTCTTTACCTATATTACATTAGACAATGGCCACCTCATCCTCCCATGCTATCAGTAATTTATTCCTTTCCTTTATTTCCATCTCTCCATCCATAATATTTATTGCACACACACTGAATTCACAGTGAATAACTCTTCCCAGAAATGCAATGGATTCTTTCTTTGTGAACTCGAGTGGGTGTAAAATATTGACTAAACAAAGCACTGACCATTGGAGCCTGAACACGACTTCAACAAACATGACAGTCGGCACTGCTGGAGCAATTTCTTACGGCAAATTACCAGTGACAATTCCAATAAAATCAAAATTGTTTCTGAGTACCAGGAAAACAAGGAACTCAAAGTTCTTTTCATGAACTGAGTATAGCATTGGTATCTAGACCTTGCAAAGGTAACACAAAGAGACTAATGTCACTTATGAATACTGATAAAATGTCTTAAATGAAAAGTTAGTAAATGTAATCCAGCAGCACATCCAAGAATTACTAATATTATGCCATGATCAAATGCATTTTATTCCCATAAACGTAGGAAGGGCATTTGACAATCCCCAGAGAGGTGTGCCATGCTTAATAAGAAAACATTAAAGTACTTACAGTGAGTCAGAAATAAGACAAAAAGGCGATCTCTACTACTCAAGTTTTTTCTATAGATTTCAGCCAATACAAATAAAATAAAATACGTATTGATTATAAGAGGAAAAAGTAAAATCAGTATTCGAACAGGAGATAATTTCATACTTGGAAAATACAGGAGAACCAGAGTTGGGTAATTCTCATAAAATTTCTTTATTTTTTTATTATTATTATTTTTTGCCTTTCGCCATTTCTTGGGCCACTCCTGCAGCATATGGAGGTTCCCAGGCTAGGGGTTGAATCGGAGCTGTAGCCGCCAGCCTACGCCAGAGCCACAGCAACGTGGGATCCGAGCCGCGTCTGCAACCTACACCACAGCTCACGGCAACGCCGGATCCTTAACCCACTGAGCAAGGGCAGGGACCGAACCCGCAACCTCATGGTTCCTAGTTGGATTCGTTAACCACTGCGCCATAACGGGAACTCTTTCTTTCTTTCTTTTTTTTTTTTTTTTAAAGATCTTACTTCTCTCTTCTCTTCCCCTTGTACCATATCTAGATTTCTATCTTCTAACTTACTGATTCTCTCTTGCATATGGTCTGCTCTATTTTCAATGCTTTCTAATGCATTCGTCATCTTATTTATTGAGTTGTCTCTAGTTTCTCTTTGCCTATAGAGTTATAGAATTTCAATCTGTTTGGTAAAGTGTTCCCCCTGTTCATTAATGTTATTCCTGGGCTCATGGAACTGCCTTTCTGAATTTCTTTGTAGCTCCTTGAGCTTCTTCATAACAGCTATTTTGAATTCTCTGTCAGATAGTTTTCATTTTGTGATATGTTACCGTGGTTATTCATGGTTCTGGATGAGCTGTTCCTCTGCCAGCATATTTGAAGTAGCAAACGCCTTTCTTCTCTAGGTAAAACTTTTTATTTTTAACTTGATTAGAAACATTCAACAGATTGAATGGGTGCACGATAGCACAAGTGTTTGGGTCTTCTTGCCGGAACTACTTCCATTTATATTTGAGAATCGGCACTTTCCACCCGCATTGCCTTTGTCAGAGGTGCTGCCCTGGGTCCTAGTTGCCATCGATTGTGCCTCCAGGATCATTGTGCCTTGCTGCTGGTGGTGTCACTAGTATCACCACCTGGAGCACCAGGACGGCAGGTGCCTCTGCCATATCCAGAGCCTCCTGGGTTGTAGGCTCTGGTGCTGTAAGGGGAGGAGGAGGGGGAGGATCCAGGGTCATATGTGTCTCTGCCATGAATGAGTTTGTTGGGTTCATGCACACTGAAACTCTGGTGGGGGAGGGCTAGAGTTTCAGGCATGTCTGTGGCTGGAGGGACAGGGTGACAGGCCCTGCTGCCCTTGCTGTCCAATTCCTGTGGCTGTGGCCACCCCTGCAGCATGAAGGCCAGTGTCCTGTGCACTTCCTCCCCTGATGTTACCAGGTTGTCTGGGGCTTTGGGCTCAGCCACTCAGGTTGTTGGTCCAGGCTAGCAGGCACTGCCTCCAGGCTTCTCCTGGCTCTTCCTCCTCTACCTGTCCCAGTCCACTCACCTTTAGGTGTTCAGATGTTTGGAATTTTCTGAAGTCCTGGTATGTTGGGCAGAGGTATCTTTGTTGAGTTGTGTATGTTTTCCTGGTTGTAGAGTGAAGGAGAGAGACAAAGAGAGCATCTCACACCACTGTGATGCTGCTGTCACACAGAAAGATTGTTCTTGCCGTGGTGGGAGATCATGATGCTTCAGATTAGGGTTTAGAATGAAGGGGGAGGAAACTTAGCTGATTGTTGATAATCCCATTGCCAAGATAGTTCATATTTCTATGAACTATGAGGCAAAGTGAGGAGGAGGGCACAGAGTTTCATGTGTTTATAAGATATGCAGGTAGAGATGTCCAGAAGGCATCTACATCTTCAGGAGGAATACCCCAGGGTGATGCTGTGTTCTTATTGTAACCTATCAGTTGGCATACGTTTCATTTTCTTCCATTTTTGGTGATGTTAAATCCGATCACTTGATTAAGGTGATATGTGCCAGACTTCTGATCTATAAGTTTATTATTTTCCTTTGTAACTAATAAATATTTTACGGAGAGGTGCTCGGACCATTTAAATGTCCTACTTCTCATCAAAATTTCAATGCACTTATTTGTTTTTGCCAGTATAGAGTCATGTTTTCCTATTTTATTGAATGGATTATCATCTGTATTCCATTCTTTATTGTGAGGCTCAAATTATCCCAGCTTTGGCCAATAAAATTCCGTTTAAATTGGCTTCTGAGTCCTTTTGACATATCCTGATCATTCCTGAGCAATTATTTATCTTCTGGTCCAAAATATTTCAGGCTCATCTAATAATTTTCCTTCTCTAGACCTGAAATCAATATTTCTCTGAGGATTTTTTTTTAATTTTTTTTAGCAACTGACCTTAGAAATCAAGAACTGGGCTGTGGACATGCCCATTATTTTGGGGGTGTCACTACTCCTATGTGCAAATAGAGCTAGAGAGTTATGTTTAAACATAGATATATATATGTATACATATGTATATATATATATAAATTCATACATATTCCATTTGGCTCCTGATGTCCCACACATAAACTGCCCCTCTGTAAGAACCCCCTCCTCATTTTGCTCTGGCTGACAGAGCAAAGGCTACCTTCTGAGTAGGCTACCCTCCTTTGTCAGAGTGGTACACCCCACTGTCTACTGTCTTAATTGTCTTCAACTCAATGTGACATACATCTGATCTAGCCCCATCTAGTGGTGAATTAGATTGAATTACTCAGAAAATGAAGGAAAGGGGTAGGGAGAGCTGATTTTTACTTATGTGGTTGTGACATTTCCCAAATTTACTTTAGCACACATGTACTGTTTGTAAAATAAGCAAAATTAAGGAATTAAGGAAAAATAAACTGACAAGCCTAGAGAGATAAGATTATCTTGGTAAAATGCTATTCATTCTGTGAGGGAATTAAGTTCAATTCCTTCAGAGGTTGCTTAATTAGTATCTAGTTAAAATAAATAGAACAGCCAGTCTGTGGCTTGTCGTCTCATTTTCTTGATAAAGTTGTTCACAAAACAGTTTTTTAATGGTATCGGAGGTCAGCTTATCAATTATTTCTTTCATAGATAGTGCCTTTGGTGTTGTGTCTAAAAAAGTCATTACCAGCTCTGTTGAAGGGATGCTTTATTTTTATATTTTTCACTTGATTTATTGTTAGTTAAATAACATACAATTATAACACTAAAAATAAAATTAAAAAGTCATCACCATGACCAACATCATCTAGATTTTCTCTTATGTTGTCTTTTAGGTTTTTATAGGTTTGTACTTTACATTTAAGTCTATGCTACATTTCGAGTTAATTTTTATGAAGCATGTAAGGTCTGTGTCTAGATCCCTTACTTTTTTTTTTTTTTGTCTTTTTGCCATTTCTTGGGCCGCTCCGGCAGCATGTGGAGGTTCCCAGGCTAGGGGTCCAATCGGAGCTGTAGCCACCGGCCTACACCAGAGCCACAGCAACTTGGGATCCGAGCCGCGTCTGCAACCTACACCACAGCTCACGGCAACGCCGGATCGTTAACCCACTGAGCAAGGCCAGGGACCAAACCCGAAACCTCATGGTTCCTAGTCGGATTCGTTAACCACTGAGCCACGATGGGAACTCCTGAACGAAGCAAATTTTATTTATTCTTTCCCAATTGGTGTGATTTTATCTTCTTTTATTGTCTTATTGCGTTAGGACTTCTAGCGTGATGTTGGAAATGGATGATGAATAGGGATATTCTTCCCTTGTTCCTGTTCTTAGTGGGATAGTTCTAGTTTCTCACCATTAAGTGTGATGTTAGTTGCAGGTTTTTAGTAAGCTTTTTAAAATATCATGTTGGGGAAGTTCTCCTCTATGCATAGTTTGCTGAGAGGTTTTTTTTTTTTTTTTTCTTATGAGTAGATGTTGGATTTTGTCAAATGTTTTTTCTGCATCTATCGATATAATCATATAATATCAATTTATTCTTTAGCCTGTTGATATGATGGATTACATTAATTGGGTTTCAAATATTGAAACAGACTTGCATAAATGGGATAAATCCCACATGGTCATAGTGTACCATTCTTTTATACATTATTGGATCTGCTTCACTCCTTTTTTTTTTTTTTTCTTCAAGATTTTTATGCTCATGGAGATATTGGTTTGTAGTTTTCTTTTCCCATGTTGTCTTGGTACAGTTTTAGTATTTGGTTAATGCTGGTTTCATAAAATGAGTTAGAAAGTATTTCCTCTTCTATCTTTTGGAAGAGATTGTAGAAAATTCCATATACTGTGGCATATGGAAGTTCCCAGCCTAGAGGTTGAATTGGAACTGTAGCCACTGACCTATGCCACAGCCACAGCAACATGCCAGATCCGTGCTGCATCTGCAACCTACACCACAGCTCACGGCAATGCCGGATCCTTAACCCACTGAGTGAGGCCAGGAATTGAAACTGCATCCTCATGGATACTAGTCAGGCTCCTTAACATTGAGCCATGATGGGAACTCCAGATTTCTTTTAAATTAAAGTATAGTTGCTGTACAATGTTGTATAAATCACAGGTCTACATTATAGTGATTCAAAAATTTTAAAGGTTATACTTCATTTATAGTTATTATAAAATAAGCCACGATGGGAACTCCTTCTCTTTTCAATTTCATTGATTTCTGCCCTAATTTAAAAAATATTTTTCTTATGCTTGCTTTGGATTTAATCCATTCTTCTTTTTCTAGTTCCCTAGTATAAAAGCTTAGATTATTGATTTTAGACGTTTATTCCTTTTTATTTTTTAAATTTTATTTATTTATTTATTTATTTTTTGTCTTTTGTCTTTTTTGTTGTTGTTGTTGTTGTTGTTGCTATTTCTTGGGCCTCTCCCGTGGCATATGGAGGTTCCCAGGCTAGGGGTTGAATCAGAGCTGTAGCCACCGGCCTACACCAGAGCCACAGCAACGCAGGATCCGAGCCGCGTCTGCAACCTACACCACAGCTCATGGCAACGCCGGATCCGGATCGTTAACCCACTGAGCAAGGGCAGGGACCGAACCCGCAACCTCATGGTTCCTAGTCGGATTCGTTAACCACTGCGCCACGATGGGAACTCCCGTTTATTCCTTTTTAATGTATGCACTCAAGGCTATAATTTTCCCTCTATTTTTATTTTTTTTTGTCTTTTTGCTATTTCTTTGGGCCGCTCCCGCGGCATATGGAGGTTCCCAGGCTAGGGGTTGAATCGGAGCTGTAGCCACTGACCTACACCAGAGCCACAGCAATGTGGGATCCGAGCCTCGTCTGCGACCTACACCACAGCTCACGGCAACGCCGGATCGTTAACCCACTGAGCAAGGGCAGGGACCGAACCCGCAACCTCATGGTTCCTAGTCGGATTTGTCAACCACTGCGCCACGACGGGAACTTCTAGACTATTGACTTTTAATATAATTATTGATATAATTGATTTAATATCTGTCACAATTTTTACAGTCTTATATTTGCGCCCTTTTCTTTTTCCTTATTTTGTTTTCCACATATTTTTCTGCTATTTGTAATTTTAATTGGGCATTTCACGAGGCCATGTATATTTGGTGGTGGCAGTCTTCATTGTGTCGTTTGTTCTAACAGGTAGAAATCAAATAGTCAAATCAATCCATTTTCGGGATTTTACAGAATCCAGCCTTTTCCACCTAAATGCCTAAGGCACACCCTATGTTTCTTAGTGGGGCATAGATACTGCCCCTGCCAGGGGGCGTGAATATAATGATAAATGGGTTTGTGTGTGTGTGCATTTTCTTTTGTTTTAATTAATTTAAGCTAAATTTACTGAGACTTCCTGTGCTAAATTCCTTATGTGAATTATGTAATTTTTAAAAAACAGCACCACAAAGTTCCTACCGTTACTACCTCTACTTTTTAGATGAGAAAATTGAACTACCTGAGTTGACAATCACGCGGGTTATACGTATTAAAGTCAGTATTCGAACTCAAGCAGTATTAACTTCAGCATGTATTTATTGGGTGCCTACTATGTCCCAGGGGTTGTTCTGAGTCTGAAGATACATCAGTAAGTAAAACAAAATCCCTATTCTTACGGCACTTTATTCTTGTGGAGAGAGAAAAATTGTAAACTGGATATATATATGTGTGTGTGTGTGTATGGTGGTTAATGCAGTAGAGAAAAATAAAACAGGATAAAGTGGATAAGGAGTGGGTGTGCCTGTGTGTGCACATGCGTGCATGCAAACGTGTGTGTATACATATACATACATATACATATATATATAAAATGTATGTGGTGTGGTTAGAGCATCCTCCTTAAAGATGACACTTAAACAAAGACTTCAAGGAAGTGAAGGTGTGAAACATGCAAATTGCATAAATGGAAGTGTGTCCAGGTGTGTTTGAGAAAGAGTAAGGAAGGTAGTAAGGCTGGAACGGAATGACTGAGGGGAAGAGAGCAGGTTATAAGTCAGAGGGTAGGAGGAGGAGGATGGGACACAGATCAGGTAGGGCCCCTAGGCTATTGCAAAGTTTTGTCTCTTGTTATGACTGAGATAAGTACTATTTTAAATATTTAGAGGATCACTTTAAAGATGGTTACTTTAGAGAATACATGGTGGGGATGGAGGCGCTCACAGTGAGCTATCATCTTCCACCTGTCAAAATGGCAATTATCAAAAGGAAAATTACAAGTCTTGGTGAGGATGTGGAGAAGAGGGAATCTTCTGGGACTGACAGGAATGTAAACTGGTACAGCCACTATGGAAGATAGTGTGGCGATTCTTCAAAAAATTAAAAATAGAATTACCATAAGATCCAGCAATTCCATTCCTGGGTATTTATCTGAAGAAAACAAGAATACTAATTTGGAAAGATATATGCACCCCTCTGTTTATTGTAGCACTATTTACAGTAGCCAAGATATGGAAGCGACCTAGGTGTCCATTGACAAATGGATGGATAAAGAGGATGTGGTATACATGTACAATAGAATATTACTCAGCCATACAAAAGAATGAAATCTTGCCATTTGTCACAGCATGCATGGACCTAGAGGATATTAAGCTAAGTGAAATAAGGCAGACAGAGAGAAGCAAATACCATGTGATTTCACTTTCATGTGGAATCTGAAAAACAAGGAACAAATATAACAAATTGGAAACAGATTCATAGATATAGAGAACAGATGACTGCCGTGGGGGAAGGGTGTGGGGAATTAGTGAAATAGGTGTGGGAGATTAGGAAGTACACTCTTCTACTTAGAAAATGAAATGGGTCATGAAGGTTAAATGTAAAACATAGGGAATATCATCAATAATATGGTAATAACTTTTTGTGGTGGCAGGTGGTAAGTGGACTTATCATGGCGATCATTTTGTGAGACATAGAAATATCAAGTCAGTAGGTTGTGCATCTGGAACCAACATAGTATTATAGGTCATTTATACTTCAATTCAATATAACATTGCTTCATTTTCTTTAGTTTGACTTAAATCTGACTCTGTTCCCATTCTTCTAAGATTCCTAGTGAGAATTAATCTTAGTTTTTGTTAGAGCTTTCCCCACGTGAGGGTCTGTGGAGCGAAATATTTGGGAAGTTGCTTTAGTCTTTGCTTGAACCTGATCACTCCTGATATGGCCATGCCATTGTCCAACTTCTCAGCCACTTGGAGGCCTGGCTGCTTGGCTGCTTCGATGCTGTATTTGGACAAAAGACTATTTCCTGAGACTGGGAGCTCTGTGACCTAAAGTCTACCTCACACAGTCATTTAGAGATACTGCCTTTTACCCTGGATATAATGATGCAGGGGACCCCAGGTACCCACTGTCCTGGGTCCCATAAACCTCCACCCACCTCCTGGTTTCGAATATTTCCTTCCAGTGGGGCTTCTCCTCTAACCTCCCTGCAAAAGGCTTCTTTTTCCTTTTCCTCAGGAGCGTGTAATTTGCCCAAGTAACCAGGGCTTTCACAAAGTTATCGTTAAGCACCCTCTGTTTCTAACCTTGAAAATTCTTAAGGCAAAAAGGACACAAGAACTTGGCTCCACTTTTGAAAAAGGGAAGAGAAAATACCAGAGGATAAGAATCAGCACAGATCACATTCCTTCTAAATCCTTTGCAGCAGTGAAACCAAAACACTTGTTAATATTTTAGTAAATTATTCTTCCATATTAGGAAAGGGAAAGTGCTGGGAAAACAGAGGTATCTTGTTTTTGGGGGAAAAGAAAAGTGAGCATGTGTAGGTTCAGTTAAGGTTTGTTTGTGTGAACTTTTTTGGGGAATAAAGAAAAAAGATGGAGGGGGAAGAGCAGGCTGGTCTTGATATTATTTGGGAAATTTCCATTTTCACATGGGAATCTCCATATCTCCATAACCTCACATAATTGAATAAAAACATGTAGAGACTTCTGTTGCTAGGCACCTAGGTTAGGATTTTCTTATACAACAGTGAATAAAATTACTCATCTCCCAATTTCTTCTTTGGTCCTTATTCAATAATGCCATTCCTACCCACACATATAAATATTCTGTTTTTACAAGCAAAAATATAGTTCTGGAAATCTGGAAATTATTTTTAATTAAAAAAATTTTTATTGGAGTATAGTTGACTTACACTGTTGCCTTAGTTTCAGGTGCACAACAAACTGAATCAGTATGCACATACATATGTCCATTCTTTTTTTTCCTATATAGGTTATTACAAACTATTGAGTAGGTTTCCCTCAAATTACCGTAGGGTCTTATTAATCATCAATTTTATACAGTAGTGTGTATGTATTATTCCCATTTTCCTAATTCCTCTCTCTCTCCCATGGTTTCCTCTATGGTAACCATAAGACTGGTTTTGAAATCTGTGAGTTTGTTTTATAAGTAAGTTCCTTCGTATCTTTTTTATTAGATCCCACAATAAGTGATGCCATATGATGTTTGTCTTCCTCTGTTTGATGTACTTCACTCAATATGACAATCTCTAGTTCCATCCACATTGCTGCAAATGACTTTATTTCATTCTTTTTTATGGCTGAGTTATAATCCATAGTGTGTATATATACATATATATGTGTGTATATATATGTATGTATATGTGTGTGTATATACACACACACGCAACACCTTCTATATCTATTCCTCTGTCAGACATTTAGGTTGTTTCCATGTCTTGGCTATTGTGAACAGTCCTTCAGTGAACATTGGGGTACATATATCTTTTGGAATTATGGCTTTCTCAGGAGTGGGATTGCTGGATCACACGTAGTTGTGTATTTAGTTTTTTAAGTAAAGGAAATCTGGAATTTTAATCCGAGGATTCAGTAAAGAGTACCAGCATTGAAACTAAACTTGCTTTCTTGGAGCAGTGAGATGTTGGGAAAATGTGCTGATCTCTGTTTTCTATTTCCACCATCCCTTATGAAAAAAAATGAGTCAGCAATACTTGATATCATGAGAAAGGGATCAAAATGCATAGTAATAAGTAGTACTATATGCATCATTTGAGGGAAGTGATTAGTACGCAGTTTCTTCTCTCTTTGGAAAACATGAAGATGGAATCGAAAAGTGGTCTGGATTAGGAAGAGAATTCTTAGACTTCTGGCTGGCCTGACCTCCTGCCTTCCATCCTGTTGGCCTGTGTAATTCCTGTGATTGAGAAATCTCTTGTTTTGTACAAAATTCTTTCTCACATTCTAATTCAGATCTGTTGGATCATCTTCAAAGATTTTTTCCAAGTTTCCCCTTGTGAAACACTGTGCCTTGTGATAGTGGGCTACAGTAAGGCCAAAGAGAATGGTTTCTCACATGGCTTCTGGCTTTTTTTCTGGAACATTTTAGATAAAGTGAGATGTATGGAAAAATCCCTGAGATGTTTAAAATGCCATGCAAGGAGTTCCCGTCGTGGCGCAGTGGTTAACGAATCCGACTAGGAACCATGAGGTTGCGGGTTCGGTCCCTGCCCTTGCTCAGTGGGTTAAGGATCCGGCGTTGCCGTGAGCTGTGGTGTAGGTTGCAGACGCGGCTCGGATCCCGCGTTGCTGTGGCCCTGGCGTAGGCCGGTGGCTACAGCTCCGATTCAACCCCTAGCCTGGGGAGCTAGGCTCCACATGCCGCGGGAGCGGCCCAAGAAATAGCAACAACAACAACAACAATAACAACAACAACAAAAAGACAAAAAAAAAATGCCATGCAAATATAAAATCACATCAGTATTTGATTTTCCTACTAAAAAAAAGAGAGAAGAAGAGAAAACCCATGTAAAATTAAAAAATGAATGGACAAAATTCCTTCACAAGTATGTTGAGAAGTCTCTGACCAAAAGTACAGACTTGAAACAAAAGTGGGCTACTGAATCAAGCGAATGTCAATTTTGCTCCTTTCCTTTTCCTAATGGCCCGTTTACAGGATGCTGAAAACAGAGACGGAGATCCACAGTAAGACTGTAAATGAGAGATGACGCCATCAGGTTGATGGAGATGTTTTTTGTAAATCAACCCAACTGAATGAAGAATTATACAGACATGAGGTTGAAACAGCAGAGGGCACAGCAGCCCAGAACATTGAGGTGTAAAGCTTGAAGCCATTGTTTTGGGCAGAATAGATTCTACTCATGGCTTGCTCTTTCTGGTGACCAGCCTGCACCCTGAAGCTATCCAGGAGCCCACCAAACGTTGCCTCATTAGAACAAAAGACCTCCTATCACCTAAAAGATTGCAATGGATTTAGGAACTTTGTATCAGGAACTAGGGTCAAAGACCAAATATTTGAACAAAAGATAACGCCTAGTACTCTTATCACTTAGGATATTACAAGGGTTGGGAGCTCTGTGACAGGAACCAGGGGCAGTGATCTATATACAGGTCTTCAGATGGATATAAACTATGCTTGAGGAACCGCAGTTAAGGTAGATGACCCCAGCGAGTCTCATCTGTACTTGGACCTAATTTACATGGCAAGATCCTGGATTTTAAGCCTGAGGCTATTGTCATTATATGCCAAGCATCAAATATTGGAAGGCAGCATGGGTAGAGGTGATTCCTCAATAAACCATGCCTTCCCGTATTCATGGCCTTATATAATTCCCTCCCCTTGAATTCGACCTTGCCCTATTACTTGCTTTTGGAAACAGGTCAACAATGGAAGTGATACTAAGTGACTTCCAAGGCTAGGTCCTAGGAGACTTTTCAGTTTCTGCCTTAGTTCCCTGGAATGCTTGTACTTGGGACCCTCTGTTTCGGAATCCTGCTGCCATGCTGTGAGGCTCCTGAACTATCTGGAAAGGATGTGTGTTGACACTCTGGTCAACATTTCTAGATAAGCCACCAGGGGATGGCCAGCATGAACTATGTGCTCCATGGGGAGCTATTTTGGACACCTAGTCCAACTGAATCTTCAGAGGACCATAGCGCTAGTCAACATCTAACATCAACTGCAAGGGAGAACCAAAGCGAATACTGCCCTGTAGAGTGAACCCAGCCAAACCATAGAACCCTAAAAGAAAAACAATAAATGGTTGTTTTAATTCATTGCATTCTAGACATATAACTGGAACACATAGCTACTTGACTTGTAGTAGAGACTGGCTAGTTCTACACCAAATTTCTTTCCCTTTCCTCCTGAATACACTGATAGACTGACTGTCTCATCATGTGACTGAATTCTGGCTAATGGAGTATAAGTAAATGTGATGTACATCACATCCAGGTTTGGCATATTTAAACTTCCTATGGGCGCCTTCACTTTCTTTTATTCTTTTTTTTTTGTCTTTGTTGTTGTTGCTGTTGTTGCTATTTCTTGGGCCGCTCCCTGCGGCATATGGAGGTTCCCAGGCTAGGGGTTGAATCGGAGCTGAGCCACTGGCCTACGCCAGAGCCACAGCAACTCGGGATCCGAGTGCGTCTGCAACCTACACCACAGCTCACGGCAACGCCGGATCGTCAACCCACTGAGCAAGGGCAGGGACTGAACCCGCAACCTCATAGTTCCTAGTCGGATTCGTTAACCACTGTGCCACGACGGGAACTCCACTTTCTTTTATTCTTTGCTTGCTGGATGAGTATGCTTTAGAAGTGACACCCTGAAAATGACAAAGCCTCCATCTGCTTGGGTTACTGTGCTTTTTCACTGAGTTTTAGAGTTTCACTGAGTTTAGAGCTGTTATAGCAGCTCATGTAAAATCAACTAAATACACAACTGGAAAAAATTGGCAATATTTTCTTTTGCATTTTACTTTTATGTTCATAAGTGAGACTGATATTTAATTTTCTTCTCTTTATTATAATCCTTATGATATTAAACTCTTTTTTTTTTGGAAAAAGGAAGGATTTATTATTATTTGCAGCAAGTAAGGAGAATGCTAAGGATCTTTCCCAAATAGCATCTCTGATATTAAACTCTAAAGTGATTGTATGGGTATTCTTCTTCTGCTTTCTCAATAGCCTTTTTAGGATAGGGATTATCATTTCCTTGAAAGCTTGGTAAAGCTTTTCGGTAAAATACAAAATTATTTTTACAAGTCTTTTGTAAGTGAAGGAATACTCTTTACTCCTAATTCACTTTCTTTTAAGGTCACTGGTTTATTCAATTTTTCAAAATAATCTAATGTTAGTTTTGATAATTTGTACAATTTTCATTCTTCTAGGGTACTGTCTTTTTTTCGGCTAGGCTTTCAATTTACTACGTTATTAATGTTTAGAATACTGACTTTTTGTTTTTGTAATTATATCATTTTGTTGGCTTCTGTTTTATTAATTTCTGTTTTTCACAATTTCTCTGTCAATGTTTTCTTTTTTTTTCCATTTTTCTAGGTTTTTTCTCATGCATTCCAACCATTTAACAGTCTTGATTTTTCAATTCATATAGTTAGTTAAGGTTTGTAAAATACTTCTGTGTGTATCAGATATTTAAACAAATGAACTAGGTATTTTGATATATTACGTTTCAATTGTTATTCCATAGTAAATTATTGGTAACTTTCATTGTTTTTTTTTTTTTAAGTTTTTATGATGGAGAATTTCAAACGTACATAAAATTAGACAAAGTAATGTAATGAATCCAAATATATCCACAGTGTTATACGAACATAATAAACTACTAGAGTCACAATACCCAGTTCTAATGGCCGACAATCTGTGTCCACTCTTGCCTTACCTACATCCCATCCACATTCCCATCTACTTTCTTCACCAATTCACCTTTCCTATTATCATTTTGAAGCAAATAAATATTTCAGTATGTATTTCCAAAAGAAAAGAAAACACACACATTATTTTATTATACATAAACATTTAGCAAAAGTATTTTAATATCATGAATATTCAAATATCCAGCCAGTGCACATTTATAACTTTTTTGTGAAAATGTCGTGATGTTTTTCAAAAAACTGTCTTTGGAATCAAGATCAAAATTAGGTTTATACATTATGATTGATTGACATACTTTTTCAATCTCTTTAATTCCGTAGGCTTGCTCTCCTCTCTTTCTGAGACAGTTATTTGTTAGAGAAATTGAATTGCTTGTCAGTTTTCCACAGTAGGAATTTTGTAAATTATATGCTCATGATATAACAACACTTTTATTACTTTCTGTACACATAGAATCTACAGTATGAGTTCAAATGACTCCAAACTGTACATCTTAAGTATTTTTATAGTCAGCACCTTCCATCTGAAAGAACAATTCTGTGAAAGTGAGGTCTGTGGTTTCAGTGTCTAATCAAATCATGCTTCTTAGTGACTACTTATTGTATTTATGACTGTTATTGACTCAATGAAAAACACTATTTCAAGAATGTAGGGTACATGAATGAAAAAATGTATTAATCTATTATAACTGTAACTTACCTTAAGGAATGGAAGGGTAGCATTTAATAGGAAGGGCAAGGCAAAGATATCAGGGAGAGACTGAAATAAAAAACAGATTCTTGAGCAAGGGACTTGGAGGGAGACTTACGGTTTTGCAGAATCTGAGACATTGGCAGAAAATAGGGAGAGGAGAAACAGCATGAGACGCGAATGAAGAAATCTGTCTCTCTCCATGGCGAGGAGTAAATCGCAGGTATCGTTTCTCCCTGCCTGCTGCCTGCTCTCTGAGACATTTCAGATTTACCAGGTGTTATATGTGGCTGCTATTTGCAAACAAGCTCCACCCAAAATAGAGTTCACAGCTGGGCACAGATTCTCCTGAAAGGGTTGATGCTCTCAGTGATTGCCTTATTACCCTCAAGGCTAAACTCTGACAGGCTCTGAAGAATTTCCAGAGGATAACATTTACATTCTAGTAAGAATGACCTTTCTTTGACTTTGACAGCAGAGCTCCTGATGAGGGACTTTTAACTCACCTTTCTTTAACTCCTTCAAAATTCTTATCAGCAGGTTTCAAAGAAAGTTGCCTTTAAAGGTCACAGAACATGTCACTACGCGGTAACTTCTTGAAGGCAGATTCATTTCTGGGACCGAGTGAGGTATAACTTTAGGGGGACTTCTTGACAGTGGATTGAGTAAGAGGCCCTGAGAGAAGGTAATTCAAAAAAAGTGCCTATGCTTCGCTAAAATTGCAGGTGTGCCTTACCTCCAGCACTCTCTCCTGGCCTTGCTCAAGCTGCAGGCAAGCCCTACTTGCAGCACTTTCCCTCTGTGTCATTAAAGCTGCAGATGCTCCCCGTCCCCCATGTTCTCCTGCAGCCTTGCTAAGGTTGGGAGGTAAGCACAGTCTGCACTTACCACGCACCTGGTTTGGTGGCCAGAGGGACTAACATTCCCAGTCCCCTCCTCCCCCCAGGTCTCTAACAATTGGAAAGACAGTTCTAGGCAGGCTACCACATCTAGGTGGTGCACAGAAAGCAGAATGAAACATAATTCCAGTCTGCCTGTGAAAAAGAGATTCTCTTGTCCAGGAGCTTCAACCTGAGAGACAGGCTTCAGCCCTTCATCTAGGACTACAGATATACTCGTAGGGAACTTGGGTGGGAAGACACCATCTTTGCATTCTCCCCTGGCCTTGCCTCAGCTTGCTTGTACGCCTATGTATAAGTCCATTTTTTGCAACTGTTACCCAGAGGATTACTGTCCCCCACCCCGACCCAAATCTCCTGGCCTGGAAGTCAGCAGGGTCTACCACTGCAGACCACAAGATTATATGTATTTACATATTTTAAAAGCTGCTGCGTGAAGACCTGGCTTTCAGTGAGCCTGAAACTAGGTCACTCTTTTGGAACACTGACAAGCCTTGAAATACTCTCAACACTGGGATCTATTAAGAATAAAGCCAGCTACTTAGGCGATCACAAAGGTTTGAGAGACACCAAGAGCTAGGACAAGGATCAATGATAAGTTTCATCTCCTACACAATAAGTTCACTCCTTTAAGACTGGGAGAGTTAATAGTTTCATTTACTACATAGAGACTCAAACAGAGTCAAGCAAAATGAAACAGAGGAAGATATTTCAAAGGAAAGAAGACAACAAAACTTTAGAGAAATACCCTAATAAGATGGAGATAAGTAATCTATCTAACAAAGAGTTCAAAGTCATAGTCAGAATATGGTCCCTGAACTTAGGAAAGAATGGATAAACACAGTGAGAACTTCAGCAAAGAGATGGATAATATGAGAAAGTACCAAGCAGAAATCACAGAGCTGAAGAATAAAGTAACTGAACTGAAAATATGCTCGAGGGGATCAAGGAAAGACTAGGTGAAACAGAAGATCAGAGCAGTGGCCCAAAAGGCAGTGGAATGGACCCAAATAGAGCAGCAAAGAGAAAAAAAAATTAAAAAGATAGTTTAAGGAGCCTATGGAACAACATCAAGTAGAATAACATTCACATGATAGGAGTCCCAGAAGGAGAAGAGAGAGAGAAAGAGGCAGAAAATTTATCTGAGAAATAATGGCTGAAAACATCCCTAACTTGGAGGAGGAAACAGATATCCAGGTACAGGAAGCACAGAAAGTTTTGTATAAGATGAACTCAAAGACATCTATACCGTGACACATTATAATTAAAGTATCAAAAGTTAAAGAGAGAATCTTAAAACAGCAAGAGAAAAGCAACTTATTATATCCAAAGGAACCCTCATAAAACTATCACCAGAGTTTTTAGCAGAAAACTGCAGGCCAGAGTGAGTGGCATGATATATTCAAAATTGTGAAGGAAAAAACCTTCGAACCAAGAAACTATCCAGCAAGGTCAGCATTTAGAATTGAAGGAGAGAAATAAAGCACTCTACTTTCCACTGAAGCAAAAGCCACTAGACCAGTTTTATAAGAAATGTTAAAGGGACTTCTTTAAGCTGAAAAAAAAAAAAAAAAAAAAACGGTATTTACCAATAACTGGAAAACATGTAAGTAAAAATCTCACTGGTAGAGGCAAGTGTATAGTAAAGTTTGTAGGTTCACCACTTATAAAGCTAGTATGAAAATTCCTACAAGGGAAAAGAGCAAGAGAAGAAGCAAGAAAAAAGAAGAACTATAAAAGCAGCAAGCAAAAAACAAAATTTTTAAAACTTCATGAAACGTAATATAAAATATACTAATGCAAAGCTAAATTTTGTGTTTCTCTTTGTTAAATGGCATTTTGGTTTTAGAAATAAAATGGTGGCCATCTATTTGGAGTATAATAGTTACTATCTTCAATGAAGCTGAGAGAGGTCCTTTTTATTTCTCTATGCTATATCTAACCCTCAACTTTGTAGATTTTGCTCTTGACAAAGGTTCAGATTATTAGTTATTTTCCATTGCAGTATCCATAGTGGTTATTCAATGTTGCACCAGAATATTTTTCTCTGCTTTGTTATAGCTTTATCATGATATTATAATTTTTTTTTTCGACTGCACCTGTAGCATGTGGAGGTTCCTGGTCCAGGGGTTGAAAACTGCATCACACTGGTGACCTGAGACGCTGCAGTGATGATGCCAGATCCTTAACCCACTATGTCACCAGAGAACACCCACAACCATGTTATCTTCTTTTATGTTACTTTTAAAATATTTTATCACTTTATTAAACGACAGGTAACAAAGGATTGTTTCACCTATTTAATATGGATACCAGTTGCAACTTGGCAAGTCTCCTTTTCCTTCTAAGATTGAATCCTACATTTAAAAAAATTAAATTCAGGGTATTTTTTTACTGTATTTATTATCTAGCTCATTAGTGGTGTAAGAGCTGCACGGGGAGAATGATCAAATTGGAAGATACACTTAGCCTTCCCTATGTTAATTTTGCGTAGGTAGAATGTTATTGATATAAGTATTTCAGAAATTGTACCATTTATGTGAGGGCTCTGGAAATTTGTTAATGTCTTCCTTGTTTATACTCTTTCTCTTAAGAAAACATTGACCACAACAATGAAATAGCTGTGCACTGTACGCCTGCAGAAAACTTTACCCTCCTTTATTGTGATGTTGTTCCTGTAAAAAGTTAATTAATTTTACTATCAAGCAGATGTCTGCTTCTTGATGCTTGCTGAAGACTTCTGGAAGCTAGTCCACTAGATACTGTGAACTTTGTTACTGCAAAGAACAGACTCTTGGATTCAGTTTTCTGAGCTGTTACTCTTGAGACAATTTTCAGACTGTGAAAGTGTATCAAGACAGTATTTCCATGACTCTTTTTACTTTAGAAGCAAATATACCTCATGAAAGAAGAATGTTTACCTAAAATCAAGCAGAAGAAGAATTACTAGGATTGAATGGAATAGAGCACCCAAAAATAAACCCACACACCTACTGTCAATTAATCTTCTTAATCTTCGACAAAGGAGGCAAGAATACACAATGGAGAAGAGACAGTGTCCTCAGCAAGTGGTGATGGGAAAGCTGGACAACCACATGTAAATCAATGAAGTTAGAACAATGCTTCACACTATACACAAAAGTAAACTCAAAGTGGCTTAAAGACTTAAATACGGCGTACAAACTCATGGAGGCCTACATGGCTAATGAATCCTTCTGTATAACCTATAAAAAATTGCTACAACTACCATTCCCTTTTTTAAAATTCAAGAAGAACCTTTGAAGAGGGGAGAAAAATGATCAGAAACTCACATAAGGTAAAAATGAGGAGTAGCCCATTCTTTCAACACAACCTGGGAGCAAGGACCACCTGAGTAATGTCTAGCAGAATAGACATAGTTCATCTCATAATTTAATACAGATTTAAGGCTCCAGACTTAGTGAAGTTTCTTGTTAATTTTTGCCAGGCACACATGCAAATTATTTCTGTCCAGTGGAACAGATAACCCCAAAGATTTTACATCATGTTCTACATTACTCAGTTTTACTATCTAACCCAGCTTCTTTTCCCTTTTCTTTTTCTTTTTTTCCTTTTCAGCTGCACTCGCAGCATGCTGAAATTTCCGGGCCAGCGAATCAAACCTGGGGCATATCAGTGACCTGAGCTGCTGAAGTGACCATGCCAGATCCTTAACCCTTTGAGCCACATGGGAACTCCTTTTTTTGTTGTTGTTTTTTTGCAACCCATCATTCTTATCCTACCAGTTTTTTGCTCAGTTGTCTGTTAAGTATCCTAGCCTTTCGAATGCTCTGTGAACTAATTATAACATCTTACTGGTTACTTTATTAATTAATAGCTTAAATAAAATGTTTGACTACTGTTCATTTTGTATTTGTCTGAGAATGTAAGTTTTCCTTATAAGGAAAAAATATGTATTTTCCTTTTGAAAATTATACCTTGACAATCATTTATCAAAATAAGAAGCCGTATTTAATAATATCTATCTTTGAATTCCCAGTTTTAGTGATAAAATATTACATAGAAAAATTGCTCCTGGAGTTCCCTGTCGTGGCTCAGTGGTTAACGAATCCAACTAGGAACCATGAGGTTGTGTGTTCGATCCCTGGCCTCCCTCAGTGGGTTAAGGATACTGATGTTGTCGTGAGTGTGGTGTAGGTTGCAGACGCGGCTTCAGATCCCGTGTTGCTGTGGTTCTGGCGTAGACTGGCGGCTACAGCTCCGATTGGACTCCTAGCCTGGGAACCTCCATATGCCGCGGGTGCGGCCCTAAAAAAGGCAAAAAGACCAAAAAAAAAGAAAAGAAAGAAAAGAAAAAGAAAGAAAGAAAGAAAGAAAAAGTGCTCTTTTACTTTACACAATTTGACAAAAGGCATTCTCTTTTATTTCAGTCTTTTCTTTTTTTATGCCTGATAACAAGAAGCAATCTAATTTTATACTCAGCTACTCAGTGCCTGTTAAGAGGGAATTCTTAAGAGGGGGTCAAGTGCTATCCAAATGTGCTGATGATGAATGTCTTTTGTATGGTTTATATATTAACAGACTTTGAGTAATCAAAGGCCACTTATTGGACATGACAAGTTTTGTTTTGTCAGACTAAGTAAACATTACATCTTGGAAGAGATTTTTCTCAGGCACCACTTTGTTCAACAATAACTTGAATTCTTGTAGAACTTTGCCTTGACTATTCCTTATTTTAATATGATCTCATTAATTCTGATTCCTAAGTTGTATAACAAAGGTGGTCTGAGAATATTAAGTGAAAAACATGAAGATATTTCTCACACTATTGCTTTTTAAATAACGGTGACTTCTTTATACTTTATACAACTCAATATCAAAAAACAAACAATCTGATTTTTTAAAAAATGCAGAAGACCTGAATAAACATTTCTCCAAAGGAGACATATAAATGGACAGGAGACACCAGGAAAAGATGCTCAACCTCATTTATTATTAGAGAAAAGCAAATCAAAACCACAAAGAGATATCATCTCACACCTGTCAGAATGACTATCCTCAAAAACACAACAAATGTTGGCAAGGATGTGGAGAAAATGCCACCATAGTACACTATTGCTGGGTGCTGGTCTAACTACTATGGAGAATAGGATGGCGGTTCCTCAAAAAAATTAAAAAAAGAATGATCTTATGATCCAGCAATTCCACTTCTGGGTATTGATCCAAAGTAAACAAAAACACTAATTTGAAAAGGTATATTTACTTCAATGTTCATTGCAGCATTATTAATAATTGACCAATTATGGAAACAATTTAAATGTCCATTGATACAAGAATGGATAAATAAGATGTGGTATATATACACAAAGGACTATTACTCAGACATAAAAAAGAATAAAATCTTGTCATTTTGATAACATGGGTGGACTTTGATGGTAGTATGCTAAGCAAAATAAATCAGACAGAGAAAGACAAGGGCTGTATGATCTCATGTGCAGAATCTAAAACCAAAGGAAATGGACAAACAAAATAGAAGACATTCAGAGATATGAAGAGCAAACTGGTGGTTGCCAGGGGGAGAATGGGTTAAGAGGTTGGTGAAACAGGTGAAAGGGATTCATTGGTACAAAATTCATTACAAAATTAATAAATCATTGGGATATAATACACAGCATAAGGAGCATAACATAATACTGTAATCATATTGTATGGTAACAGATATTACTAGAATTATGGTGGTGATCAGTTTGTAATATATTTAATGTCAAATCATTATGTTGTACACCTGAAACTAACACGTACATCAATTATACTTCAATTAAGAAAAGAAGGATCTTTGGGGAGTTCCCGTCGTGGCGCAGTGGTTAACGAATCCGACTAGGGACCATGAGGTTGCGGGTTTGATCCCTGCCCTTTGTTGCCGTGAGCTGTGGTGTAGGTCGCAGATGCAGCTCGGATCCCACGTTGCTGTGGCTCTGGCGTAGGATGGCGGCTACAGCTCCGATTCAACCCCTAGCCTGGGAACCTCCCATATGCCGCGGGAGCGGCCCAAGAAATGGCAAAAAGACAAAAAAAAAAAAAAAAAGAAAAGAAGGATCTTCAACAATACTTCTACTTGGTATCAAATACTAATCAAACATTCTTTGAAAGGATATACCGGAACAGATTAAAAATCTATAAATCAGCCTTTTCACCTACATGTGCCTTGAAATCTAGCAACATCCATGACTCATAGATTTATTTGTATTATGAATCATTTTATTTTTCTTATGACCACAGGATAAATAAACATAAATTCTTCCTGGAGAACTTTAACACCAAGAAGGAATTCATCTTTTTTGAGATAAGCTACAAGAATGGCAGAGGGCCAAAGGTGAGAAATTGGATCTGTATGTCAGATTTTGCTTGTTTGTTTTAAATTATGGAAAAAGACATTTTTCATTGTTAAATTAAATGGTGTTGAAATATGTATGCATTCTTCTTGCTCCACCTGATTATTGGGGATCTGCTCAATTATTTGTCTGATTTAAAAGAATGAACTAAGTAAACTGGACTAGTGAATGAAAATGTGTCACTTTAATTGGACTTTATGGTCGTCTCCTAGAATTGCCATAACAAAGGACTACAAGCTTGGTGGCTTAAAATAGCAGAAATTTATTCTCTCACAGTTCTGTTGGCTAGAAGTCCAAAATCAAGATATTGTCAGGCTGTCCTGCTTTCAAATGTTCTAAGGGAGAATCTGTTTGATGCCTTTCTCTTAGCTTCTTTGCCAGCAATGCATGGTGTTTCTTCCTCTGCCTGCGTCACCACATGTATGACAGTGTCTTCCTGCTGTGTGTGTCTGTCTCCATGTGTGGTCTCTTCTGTAGGACAATAGTCATATTGGGTTAAGGGCCTATCCCACTCCAGTATGACCTCATTTAAAAAAAAATTTTTTTTTTTGTCTTTTTTGTCTTTTTAGGGCCTGCACCCATGGCATATGGAGGTTCCCAGGCTAGGGGTCTAATCGGAGCGGTAGCTGCTGGCCTGTGCCACAGCCGCAGCAATGCCAGATCTGAGCTGAGTCTGTGATCAACACCACAGCTCACGGCAACACCGGATCCTTAACCCACTGAGCAAGGGAACACGCAACCTCATGGTTCCTAGTTGGATTCGTTTCCACTGTGCCATGATGGGAACTCCAAGGATGACCTCATTTTAACTTACATTTTAATTACATCTGCAAAGACGTCTACCATATTTCCAAATTAGGTCATATTCACTGGAACTAGGGATTAAGATGTCACTATATTTTTTGAGGGGACACAATTCAACCTAGAAAGGAGATAATTTGTACTTATCCTTTAGATGATTGCTCACAGCTAGTTTTGAAAACCAGAGACAGTCAGTTTCCCATTTAGATCTCAGTAAACGTATACAATTACAAGTTTTGCTTAAAGTTATAATAAATAACCAACATTCCTTCTTCTCATATAAAAAAGTATGAAAATCTTGAATTCCTGTGTGGCTCAGTGGGTTAAGAACCTGACTAATATCCATGAGGATGCAGGTCGATCCCTGGCCTCACTCAGTGGGTTAAAGATCCAGCATTGCTGTGAGCTGTGGTGTAGGATGTAGATGCAGCTTAGATCCTGCGTTGCTGTGGCTGTGGACTGTGGCATAGGCCTGCAGCTGTAGCTCTGATTTGATCTCTCGCCTGAGAACTTTCATATGCCACAGATGTAGCCCTAAAAAAAAAAAAAAAAAATTAAAAAAAGCATGACAATCTTTTTAATAAATTATTTGTGAAATGTTAAGCAATTCAAGACAGGTTTGAGTGCAAATGATCTTTCTAGCTCATTTCCTCTACCGGTCTATACTAAAACCCCTGTGTGATTCCATTTCTCTTTCTACTTAACTGTGGGCAGATGCCCACTCAGCACTGACCCATTCAGTTGCTCCATTATTTTACTGAGTGTCTACTACATTCCCAGCACTGTGCTGGGTAAACAAACTGCAAACATGATTAAGATAACAGGTTTGGTTTTCAAAGATGTCTGACTCTATCGATGAGGGGAAAATAAATAATTTTTTTAAAGTGTGAAATTGGGAGTTCCCGTCGTGGCGCAGTGGTTAACGAATCCGACTAGGAACCATGAGGTTGCGGGTTCGGTCCCTGCCCTTGCTCAGTGGGTTAACGATCCGGCGTTGCTGTAGGCTGTGGTGTAGGTTGCAGACGCAGCTCGGATCCCGAGTTGCTGTGGCGTTGGCGTAGGCCGGTGGCTACAGCTCCGATTCGACCCTGGGAACCTCCATATGCCGCGGGAGCGGCCCAAAGAAATAGCAAAAAGACAAAAAAAAAAAAGTGTGAAATTGTTTAAATGTGGAAGAGAGATATGTGTGCTAAATTATCAGAAGCATGAAGAAAGCCCAGCTCTGCACATACCAACTGTATCAGAAATCAGAAAGATCAGGAAAAACTTGCTTTCTTTTTCCACCATTGCTAGAAAATGGATTCTCTCTACTGCAACTCTGAAAATAACTCTTTTTCTTAAAATCTTTGAATGGTTTCTCCCAACAAATGAGAAATATTGTTCGAGTCTTTCCTTATCTTGTAATTTTATTTTTGCCCATATCTTTTAATTTTTCTCCATGAATACACTGCATTATTCTTTCACCTTATCTTAGCACACATGTCCATGAAATTAATCTTTAATTTTTATTTTGTCATTCAGCCCAAATTCAGAAATTAAGTTGGAATTAGAATTCACTTTGTGTGAGCTGAATAAATGACGATAAAATGTGTCTGAATAGAGAAAGCCAAATATTATAGGAAGTTGACACTTATAATCATTATAAATTTATTCATATTCAGTGAAATTCCAGATAGTACCCAATATGACTATGGGGATTATTCATTCCATAAAAGAATTTCAAAGTTTTACCTGGAATAAGTAATAAGCTTAGTATTGCAAGAAGAAAAAAAAAAGTGGAAACACAGAAATGAGGATGAACTGGCCAGAGTAGTTACTAGAACATTTTATTTAGCCACAATAGATCAAATATTTTAGTACATGTGAAAGAATGGACTAGCTAATCAATAAAACAGAATAATCACTCTCAAGCCTTAGAATGTGTGATAATTTAATTTGTGATAAAGGAGGCAATTTTAGTTATCAGGGAAATATAGATTTAATCAATAAAAGGTAATGGGACTGTTAGAAAGTTACCTGAGAAGTCAATTTAGATACTCAGCACACAGTAGGAAACAAAATCATCTGAAGTGGAATTGAATGAAAAATTTCGGCCAGGACTTTTGCTTCCACATGTGCAGGATTTCATCACTGCAAAGGTCTCTCCAATGCTATTCCTTTATAAGTCACAGTCCTCTGTCCTTGCCCTAGCATCCATAAGTCTTGGAAACTGCTAATTTATTTTCTATTTCTATGATGTTATCATTTTGAGAATGTTATATAAAAGGAATCCTACAGTATGACTTTTGTTTGTTTGTTTGTTTGTTTGCCTTTTTCTAGAGCCGCACCTGCGGCATATGGAGGTTCCCAGGCTAGGGGTCTAATCGGAGCCGTAGCTGCTGACCTACGCCACAGCCACATCAATGCAGGATCCGACCCACATCTGTGACCTACACCACAGCTCACGGCAACGCTGGGTCCCTAACCCACTGAGCAATGGCAGGGATCAAACCCTCAACCTCATGGTTCCAGTCGGATTCATTAACCACTGCGCCACGACGGAAACTCCAGTACGACCTTTTAAAATCATCTTTCTTTTCACTAAATGTAATGTTTCTAAGATCCATCCAAGTTGCTGCCTGAGTCAGTCATCTGTCCTTCTTCATTACTAAGTATTCCATGATATGGATGTACCACAGCTAGTTTAACCTTTCACCTATTGATAGACTTTTTGGTTATTTTCAATATTTGGAAATACTGTTTTTTTTTTCCCTTTCTTCCTGTGGGTAACTTGAACATTTTTTTGGCATTTCATTTTGATTTCTCTCTATATATATTTTTGAGTGTATCTCTTTGTATAGCTTTGTGATCTCTTAAAAAACATTATGGAGAACATATACATATATATATATTTCAGAAGGGAAATAGAACATTGATAAAGAACAAAAGAAGAGATCTAATTGTAAATGTCATCAATTTATTCAACATACAAATCTTATGTAATTCCCATCCCCTCTTTCTCCCACCATCTTCTCTCCTGATAAGTCTTTGTTCTTTCTTTTCTGGAAAAGTTCATCTGATGGGGTCCATAAGTTTCCATTTTCAGGCATTTCTATGTTCAGATTCTATACAGTAGAAGAAAAGGTCAAAATGTTAGGGAAATTTTGTGATCTAATAAAGGAAAACTTTCATATTTTATTTACAAATATTTTAACTTAATACATTTAAATTATTTTCATAATGGTGAGGTTGTAAAGAGTGGAAGGTCTCACAGCAAGTGTTGTATTGTCAAAGATGAACCCTGCCAAATAGCCTAAAGGAAGTTCTTTTTTTTTTTTTTTGGCAGTCTTATTTGCTTTATTTATCACTCTGTCATCGCAATTATATTAATTAAGAAATGAACTATGTTTTAAATCAGCAAATCAACCTATTCTATGATTCTTTTTCAAGATAAGTAACTAGATATGATTTGAAAAAAAAATAGATATCATTTGACATACAGCTTTTCATAATACCTCAACCATCCCTGTAAAATGAGACAACATAAGTCACAAGTGGGGCACAATGAATGCTGGACATTTGAAGAAGATGCTTTGTGTTTTAAATATGAATAAGTCACACAGAATATGAAAGAGGAAACACAATCTGGACTGGAATGATTACTGCTTTTGAAATTAAGACTAATTAGGGCAAGAACTAGCTCCAGCTCTAAGAAAAATTATCACTATTATCACATGGAAAGAAATGAAGGCAGTTTGGGTTTTAATGCAAATAACACTACCAGCTTTCTTTGATAGGTTAATGGAAGCTCTTTTAGATCTCATCACTTGTGCTGTGTCATAAGGATAATTTATAGTGTAAAGTTTCCTGGCCTTAACTAGTACAAACTAAGGTCACAGGTGATAATATATCCTTAGTGATTACAGACATGTAAACCAAATGTTCGATGATTTAGCTTTTGTATATGGCAAATCCTTGGATTCATCTTCAAACAGGTCACCCCAGACAACAGTAATTATACTTTACTTGTATTTTTTTTCTACTGAGAAATTCTATAATATATTTGAGGTAGTTCAATTCATAAATGATATACCGGGGTGAGGGGTCCTTTCTTTTCATTTCTTTTTCTTCTTTTTAAGGCCACACCCATGGCATATGGAAGTTCCCAGGCTAGGGGTCGAATTGGAGTTACAGCTGCTGCTGGCCTGTACCACAGCCATAGCACAGCCAGATCCAGGCTGTATCTGTGACCTACGCTGCAGCTTACAGCAGTGCTAGATCCTTAGCCCACGGAGCAGGACCAGGGATTGAACCTGCATCCTCATGGATACTAGTTTGGTTCGTTACCACTGAGCCACAATGGGTACTCTCAACCAGGGAGTTTATATATGGTAAAAGTATGCTCAAGAAGCAGCTTTATGCAGACCACAAATGTTTATCTTCTTTATGTTGGCATTGCATTTTACTGTTTATACTTTACCGGCACTGCAGGGAACACTGTACTCTTCAATGGCGAATTCCTCTGAAACACAGAAATGAGGAGACAGAGCGAAGACATTCAGTAATAGAAACAGGAGTAGTTCATTGTACATGAGCTTTGTAAGCTTCCAAAGCAAGTATAAATCAAGGTTATGGAGCCAATAAATGGACTTATTTCTTATTTCATTTGGGATGGGTTGGGGGAATGAGAGAAAATTGGACTTGGATACAAAGAGAAGGGGCAGATTTCACAGATGGATAACAGTCTTTCTCTAGGACACTGTATAGCCCTCTTCCCACCGTGATGCTTTTCTTATTGGAGTTATACCTTCTTCTTTGAACCCTTTCTTTTCTAAAAAAGAGTCAAGTTTGAACATTACCAGCATGCTAAGATGCTGGTAGGTCTCTAGTTTAAAGTTATGAACAAATGGAAAAATTTCCTGATAGATTACAAAGGTTTTCAAATTTTGTGAGATTATGCAAGACAAGTAAAAAATAGATCAAATTTTGAGTCATATCGCACATTAATACTAAGAAGTGTTTTTTTGTTTTTTGTTTTTTTTTTAAGTTATTGTTACTATTACTAACCTTCTGCAATAATTCTGTCCAGAACAAACAGGTTCATATGGGAAATTTAGAAAGAATTGATTCCCCTCATTGCATTATAGTCAACTTATAAGAATGACTCTAAGAAGTGTTTGGGGGCACATGAGAGATTAGTATACAGGAATATGATTATCCTGTGACCATAAGCTCATTCTTTCTTCCAGTGAAAGATTGTAGAGTTTTCTTTCCATTAAGATGACCCTATCCTAGATTAGTCATCCTTTTCCTTTCAAGGCTTAGCAGGTCTGAATCCCACTCACCTGTCTCATAATAGTCATAGGCCTTTACTGTAGCTGGTTTTAAATTCTCTACTTGAATGTCCTGTTCCACTGAGAAGGAAAAACTCAAGACTTCACTGGTTAGCTGGAGAGACAGAAAAACTAAATTGGAATCAAAGATGAACTTAGTTACCAGTTACTCTTTTCAAGATATTATCAAGCCCTGTACTCATGCAACCCTCTGTACTAAAACCTAGAAATAACAGGATGCTTTGAGGCTTGCACAATTACTCCATGACAGATAAAAGAAGGGCAAAAAAGATGATTCTGTGGACAGTGGAGTGTAGAAAATTGAGCCTTGTTGACCTGGCTACATATATCATTTTCCTCTGTAACTACCTTCTTTTCCCCACCCCTTATGTTGTATGTGAAAGACACACTTTGGAACCTGGATTGGTTCATTAGAAGCGCTATGGCTCTCCCAGATCTAAAAGAGTGACAGAGAATCTTACCTCTTCAAAGTAAATCAGGACGTGGTTGACGTTCACTTCAGCCCTTTGAATCTGAGGCCTTTCTTGGAGCTGTTGAACAAGAGGGTAAGCCAAAGGTATGGGAGAAGGGAGTTTCAGGTTGAGGTAACTTTCTCAAGTTTTATGTTCTAAGTGGCTTCTCAGAAACATCCAAACGGCTAATTTTGATTTCTTCAAGAAATAATAGTGATAATGATAAAAATAAGACATGATACATAAATATATATAATGTAGTGATATATAAGCCATCTTTTTTCTCACTATTTATATTATATATTACATGTATGATATATATGTATAGAGAGTATATTACATATGATGTATGTATTATATATAGAGAGAGGGGAGGATGCAAGAGAGGGAATTATTTTCCAACTATATAAGAAAAGGAAGGAATATATGTATACAATATATTATATTACATAATCTTCCTTTTTCTTTCTCCACATACCTAGAAGTCGCAGGCCTGCTGAAACATTATTAACCATGTTTGTGACTTATACCTGAGACCACACAAATAGGATTCCCACTGTTAAAATGACAGAATCGCATACTAAAGAAACAAGTCTGAGAGAGTAAACCTCTTGAAGAACTAAATCAACAAAATAAAATTGCCGAGCATACATGTCAGCATTTATCATCAACCCTAACCCTAACCCTAACCCCTAACCCCTAACCCCTAACCCCTAACCCTAACCATGACTTTGCCATCTGCAAGGGATTTAGGGCTTACCTTTTTCACAGAGGATTTCACAGGAATGAAGCCTGATACCATCTTCACGTCAACAATGACCATGTTGGAGCTGGGTCGTTCCCCAGTGTAGCTATAAAGTCAAAGCACAGGGACAAGGCCATTAAACAAAATTCTTTGGAATTCATCCAAGACAGAAATGTGTCCTCTTTTATTGCTAGGGTTCCTTATTCTAAACTACCACTCAGCTTCTTCATCTACTCTCTTTGCTCCTGCTACAGTGGTTTGGAAAACTCATCCTAAGAAGCGCATATTCTTCAGGTCTGTTCACATCAAATTTTCAAAGTTAAGCCTTTTCAATAAGAGCAAAGAAATTTTTCTCTTTAATAACTACTGCAAGAATTTCTTATTCATTATGTGTGACCTTGGACAATGGCGATCCCCTGCATAAGAAAATCCATTCGTCATATTTTACAAAAGGTCTGGTAGTGATTTAGGAGTTACCTAATGTTGATGTGAATCTGGACTTTGCTGTGAGCATCCACTGCATCACAATTCTTAGAGACAGTATCAACTTTCAGAGTAAAGGGAGCTTTTCTTCCTTTCTTGGGCAGAACGTTGTATCTTAGGGATGTCTAGAACAAATTGAAAAGAATCCTTTATCTTTGCACTCAAACAGTCTCTCCCTTCTAGGTTATTTATATCTCCTCTTAGTTCGTTCTTTCTTTCTTTCTTTCTTTCTTTCTTTCTTTCTTTCTTTCTTTCTTTCTTTCTTTCTTTCTTTCTTTCTGTCTCTCTCTCTCTCTCTCTCTCTCTCTCTCTCTCTTTCTTCCTTCCTTTCTCTTCACATCTAATTCTTGAAACTTGTTTTCCCATTTGTAGCATCCCCTAAACCCTGGCAGTCTCACCTGGAGGTACACACATCCTGACCCTGATACCACTGTGCTGTATTCCCCTGGGATCTCTGGCAATGTGACCTCCTGCAGCAACAGGCGATTGGTTTCGTCGACTTGGAATTCTTTGGAGAAGCTCTCTGAAGACTTGACGGTGACTGTGGCTGGTTTCTCCCATTTGGTGAAAGTGAGTGCTCCATATTTGGAGAGGGCTTGAAGAGCGACCACTGTATCCTGAAAACAGACGGGTGCAGAAATCACGCAAGAGGAAGGTATCCAATTCACACTGCCTGTAAAACCGCATCAACACAACTTATTCTCAGAGTTGTTTAGCCATAAACATAGTTCAAGTCAATTCAGACCTGGTTATTAATCATGAACCATTCTATACTTTGGGGGGAAATGAAGCTTTCTCGTTCAAGTCGTGTACGATGTACACATGGAAATAATACTCAATTATATGACATAAAGCAGAGGATATTTCAACAGTTTATAAATTTATATAACAGTATTTGTTGGAAAAATTCAGGGAAGGGAGAAGAAATTGGAGCTAGAGTAGTAAGACGAGACTGTAAACAAGGTGAGAAATAAGATGATCTCTGACAAACCAGAAGGTTTTCATTTCTTTTCTTTTTTCTTCTCTTTTTTGTTTTTTCTCTGTCTTTTTAGGGCTGTGCCCATGGAATATGGAAGTTCCTAGCCTAGGGGTCAAGTTGGAGCCATAGCTGCCGGCCTACACCATGGCCATAGCAGTGCCAGATCTGAGCTGCATCTGCGACCTACAGCAGAGCTCATGGCAACCCTGGATCCTTAACTCACTGAGCAAGTCCTGGGACTGAATCCACATCCTCACGGATACTAGTTGGGTTTGTTACTGCTGAGCCACGACAGGAACTCCAAGAAGGGTTTATGTAGACAGAAGAGAGTCACCATGAAGTACAGGGATGAGAGGTGTCGGAAAAGAGGGAGCAGGTTCCAGAAGAAGTGAAGGGAGAAGCCTAATGAGATAGGAGTAGTTGTGTTCACTGGGGAGAGGAAGTATTTGGGGGCAAAATGTTGGATAATTTCAGTCTTTGGATGAAAAAAACTTACTTTCTCAGAGAAGGAGTCTTATGAACACATGGCTTTAGGAAGATTGATCTACTTTACCTTACAGATAAGGATCCTCTAAGGAGAGAAGATATGAGACAGAGGAGAGAGAAATAATCTGTATATAAAATAATGAGGCTGGACATTTTCTGGTGATGGAAGAATGGGTAAGAAGTATAAATAAGAAACACTACTCGATTATTCATCTCCTAGAATAACTGAATGGTTGTGTCTACAGAGTTATTAATTTTTCTTCCTAGGGTCTCTTCCCAGACCTGAGTGGAAGAGAAGCCCCCGCTGGGGTTTTGTTGCTTGGTGATCCATTTCACCATACGTGTAGCCATGGACAGGTCTTCTGAAGATGGGGCAGGCTGGGCAGCAACACGGGCAAGGAGCAAGTAAGAGGTCATCTCCACGTCAACAGAAGGAGCCCGGGGTTGATAACCGAATTCACTAACTTCTTGAGGCTTCTCAGGACGTTGCCAGTGTATTGAGTCCTCTTTGAAATAAATTTTAAAAAAAGATGATTATTTTTTATTGTCTTTTTATGGACACATCCTTGGCATATGGAAGTTCCCACCTAGGAGTCGAATCAGAGCTGTAACTGCTGTCCTATACCACAGCCACAGCAATGTGGGATCTGAGCCTGTCTGTGACCTACACCACAGCTCACCACAACGCCCGATCCTTTAACCCACTGAGCAAGGTGAGGGATCGAACCCACATCCTCATAGATACTAGTTAGGTTTGTTACTGCTGAGCCACAATGGGACCTCCAATATCATCTTTTTTTTTTTTTTAAAGTCAATACTTTTCATTACTTTCATGTATATCTCAACAAAAATATTTATGTTAATGGTATACAGAATGATTTTTCCTATTATTGCTATATCAATATAAAACCTTATAGCACTTTATTACATTAAAGAATACATTATCACAGTTGATTTCCACAATCACCACATAAGAGGAAATTAGGAAAGGCATTATTTTCCCTGCTTTTACAAAGTGGCTGAAGTTGCCTATATCCCAAGGCAGAGAAATGAATGAATAAAATCAGTTTTGCTCACCATGCTGCACCCCTTTGAAAGAGAGAGAGGCGATATCATCTTAAGCTTAGAGAATAGTTTCAAAATCTAATTCATGAATGATCCCTAAAATTAAAGCTCACCTGGTGAATGGACATATATGAAGGAACAGTACTAAGTAATCACCAATCAAGCAAATCTTTGACAAGAAAGTAAACTGAGTTTCCAGCAAATCACACTGTGTCTCTGTGTCTCTTACACACTTGTGAGCTATTAGAAGCTGGGCTGAACAGCACCTATCATGTGTGAATTGATAAAATGATCCCATGTAACCTAGAGAATTTAAGTGTGAAGCCAACAATAATTCAGCATCTTATAATTACAAAATGGATATAAGCATGATAGAGGTGAATTCAATAGGTCCTCTCTCAAAATCTTGATCACTGGTGATTTTAGGAAGGCAATTTGGCAGTAGCAGCTCTTACCTGTTTTTATAGCCTCTTTGTCCAGTGATTCAAGCAGCTCCTTTCGCTTGGCCTGGTTTCCTGCTAGGGTGAAGGCATAGGCCAGTAATGCCTTGGTATAGACCAGATTTCCTTGGGCCTCTGAGATGGATTCCCAGGCCTTTTCCAGGCAGAGCAGAGCATTATGGACAACTGGGTTCTAAGAATAAGATGAGGAACGACCTTAAGATAGCAGAACTGATCTGATGAATGGTCCCCAGGCTAACCCCGGTTTAAATGCCCAATGCGTCTGTGGAGCCCCACACTTCTGAACAGAGAACAATTTCCTGTGCAGCTTCCCCAAGGATCTATAGTCCTTTATGCGCCTGTGAAATATACTAAGGTTAAATGACATGAAATCACAATGAATTTTCCTCGGAGATGCATAGTTCCATGAGTCCGTTCCTTACATTCGTGGGGGAGGTGCAGGGCGTGTGTTATACGTACAGTGACAGGCAGTGGCATCTCCAGCAGCGCAATGGTGATGTAGGCAGAGAGTGTCACCTCATCGTCTACCCCGCCCTGTAAGGATCAGAGGCAGAGATGCTCAAACACTCCAGTATTCAGCAGCCAGGGTCAGCTAACTGTAGTTTTCCCCTTGGGCATTTTCACCTGAAAGCATCTTTTCTTGTGCAATAGCATTGATTTTCTTTCTTCCTCCTTCACCCTAAAATTCTTAAATCTGTCCCAAATCCCTTCCCCTCACTTTTAGTAATGTATTGGAGTTTGGGGGGCACACAGTTTTCTTTCAATAAAACATGACACATGCATGGCTAGATTTTAGAAGCTTCAGGGTCTCCTATCCTGCTCAAAGTCATGTTCCCTGGCCTTGAGCCATCAGTGGGAACGTCATTGCTCCTACATATAGCTGTCTTCAGGGACCTGAAGGAAAGGAAAAGCATTACCTTAATAGCATTGTTGAACAATGATCCAGAGCGCTGGAAACAACCGTTTTCCTTTTGCTTCTGGGAGAGCCAGTTACGGGAATCTTGGATGTGCGAGTCCTCCACAAAGATGTATGCCCGGGCTTGAGAGAAGGACTTGAGCACAAAGGCAGTCAGCCTGTCCAGCAGAGAGGAGGCAGAGACGTGAGGACCATCCCACATTCAAAGATCACTACATGCAATGGCTCCCAGGTAACCTCACAGATCCATGGAGGAGATTTTGGGGGAAATGATACTGGAACACTGAATAGACTCTTCTTTGTCCAGCAAATGTCTGAATCCATTTTAAAATCTCTCAATTTTTTTTTTGGTTTCTCCAGAGCTGATACTCTCCCCTCCCCACTCTTTTTTTTTTTTTCTCCTAAAATGTTTAGTGGAGCCTCTAAGCCTTCCCACCACCCCAACTGCCGTTTGTTGAATGACTTTATTACCTCACAGCCTTTCTGTCCTTTCCCTTCTCACCTCCCTTAACATCCCATATAGAAGTTTTTTTCTCTATCATTTCACTTGAAGAAGCTTTCTGCCTTCTATTTCTGTTTGGTGGGAATCCTTATTTTACTGCCATCTACTGTACCTTCAGAACAGGTGAGCTTGGCTATTGTGAATCGTGCTGCTATGAATACAGGGTGCATGTATCTTTTGGAATTACAGTTTTCTCTGGATATATGTCCAGAAGTGGGACTGCTGGATCATATGGTAGTTCTGTTTTTAGTTTTCTGAGGAAACTCCATATTGCATACTGTTCTCCATAGCAGTTGTGCCAATTTACGTTCCCACCAAGAATGCAGGAGGGTTCCCTTTTCTCCACACACTCTCCAGCATTTGTAATTTGTAGATTTATTAATGATGGCCATTCTGACCGTTGTGAGGTGTTACTTCATTGTAGTTTTGATTTGCATTTCTCTAGTAATTAATGATGTTGAGCATCTTTTCTTGAGCCTACTGGCCACCTGTAGTCTTCTTTGGAGAAATGTTTATTTAAGTCATTTCCCCATTTTTTGACTGGGTTGTTTGCTTTTTTTGTTGTTGAGTTATATGAGTTGTTTGTGACATGGAAACAACCTAAATGTCCATTGGCACATGAATGGATTAAGAAGACATGGTACATGTATACAATGGAATACTACTCAGCCTTAAAAAGAACAAAATCATGCCATTTTCAGCAACATGGATGCAACTAGAGATTCTCATACTAAGTAAAGTAAGTCAGAAGGAGAAAGACAAATGCCATGTGATATCACTTATGTATGGAATCTAAAATATGGTGCAAATGAACCTATCTATGAAACAGAAACAGACTCGCAGACAGAGAGAGCAAGGGGAAGGGGGTAGGGAATGGGATGGACTGGGAGTCTGAAGTTAGTAGATTCAAACTATTCCACTTAGAATGGATAAGGAATGAGATCCTACTGTACAGCACTAGGAACTATATCCAGTCTCTTGGGATAGAACGTAATGGGAGATAATGTAAGAAAGGGTCAATATATACATATATATATATATGACTGGGTCACTTTGCTGTACAGAAGAAATTGGCATGCTGTAGGTCAATTATACTTTAATAAAAATAAATAAATAAATAAATACATGTTAGAAAAAAAGAACAGGTGAGTTTTCATAGATGAAATAGTGAGATTCCCCAGTAGTGAGGGCACACACATGGGTTTTTAAAGGACAACACATTTCTATGCAAGGTATCAGAGAACAACCATTATTAGAAATCTGAAATATCACAGATCTACAGGGAGCATATGGACATCATTATCTTACCAAGTGTTTCCCTGGCTTCCACCACCATGTTCCCCAAAGGTGCTGTATGAACCATCACTGTGCTTATAATTCAACTGTCTTTGATAACCTGAAAAGGAAATTTTCATAGATTTATGAAGTAGCAGAGACACTGGAGAATTAATCAGGCTTGTCCTCAAAACTTGATGAGGAATCACAAGGAAACTACTATTTTACCAAGATATTGCCAAGGTTTGATGATGCCATTGAATTTTCTGGTTGTATAGTGTATAGTTGTATAGTGTTGGATATCACAATAATTATTACATCTTAATCAAGGGGATGCTGACTTGAGATGTGTAGGGAATCAATGAATGTTTTTCCTTTTTGGGGTAATCTCTCACCACTGACGAGGTAGCTGATGGCTTTGGACTTGATCTTCTCTGTCAGCTGTTGTGTCTCTTTCAGATAGTTCAGAACATAGATATTAGGGACAAAACGGACCATATTCTGCTCTCCACAACCATAGGGCATCTGGACGAGATTCTGAAGATTTTGCATTGCAGAGCTTAGTATGTCACCTGGAAAATGAAAGATATTAAAAAAAACCAGAGGGACTTGGAGCCGATTTATGTTGGGATAGGAAGACAGATTGAGAGAGGTCAAATCATATATAAAAGGGAGGGCAAGGAAACATAAGAGGTGAAGAAAAATAGGAAATAGAAAGGAAAGGAAAATGTAGGAACAGTAAAGTAGATGGTTCAAGGATGGCAAAAAAAAAAACAAAAAAAAAAAACAAAAAAAATTGAATGGCAGGATACATCTTTCTGCTGAGCCACAATACGGTTTTTAAAAAAACAAACTGCTTTCAAATGTAATAGGAACCATCACGACCTAGTCAATTTCTTGAAGATGAGGGCACAAAGAGATGACCCTTCTTACTTTCTAGAGTATATCAAAGTTTAAGAGGTAGCACAACATCTACTCAGTCCCATTTCTGGTTAATATACAGGGCAGTCCTTAGCTTAGTGCTCTTCCTTTCAATCCAGTGCTCAGACTCAGGGACTTAATCAAGGATGGTGAAGCCCCATGCACTAGAATTATGGAGATGGACAGCTGCTTCTTTTGGGCTAGGAGACTCACCTAAAACTGTGTATGTCGCCCTGGCAGAGCCTTCAACCACATCTGAAGGAAGTTTTAGTGAAAAATATTTAGGTTCTCCAGTTTCTGATGAAAGAAGACAAATATATATATACATATATATATATATATATATGAGAGGGAAAAATGAGAGAAATCTTCTACTTTTTGTCTATATGATCAAGATCCAACATTTTATTTCTCTTGGTCATTATGTAATTTTTTTGATGCAATCCAAATATCTTCTAAACCTATCATTCATCTCACAGTGAAGTACATATTAATCATATATATATTTGTGCTAAATTTCTGCAGATTTCCTTATAAGCGTATATCTTATATTTATACTTATTTCCTTCTCTTCATTGTTTATGTTGATTTCTACTATAGCTAGTGGTTTAAAAAATCACATTTACTCCATCAGTATGTGTTAAGTGTCTGCTTTGTGCAAGATTCTGTTTTAAGTGCAATGATACAGCAGTTTTCAAAAGAAATTTCCTGACATCCTGGAGTTTGTATTTCAATTGGAATAATAAAATACAAATAAATATTTAGTGTGATAGATACAGATAAGTTCTATAGAAAAAAAATAAAGCAGTGTTACGTGTTTACAGTGAGGCAAAGCAAATCAGGAAGTGCAGGGTGTGGAGGAGAAGGTTCCTTGAAAAGCTCATTGGTTAACAAAGCAGAGGTGACTGGAGACTAAATAAAACAGGGAGTAAAATTTATAGATATCTAGGCGAAGAGCCTTCCAGGAAGAAGGAACAAAATCTGAAAAGACTCCAGATATGAGAGCATGCTGGGTGTATTCCAAGAGCAGAGTAGGAGGCCAGTGTGATTGCGATTAGATTAGATGGAGAAGGTGAATGGAGGAGAGGGTAACAGGATATGAAGTCACGGGGGAAGCAAGGCTTTGGAGGTGACATTAGAGGCATAGTCTTTAACTTGGAGGTTTATGGGAGATTTTTGGAAGTTTGAACAGAGGAGGGACATGGCCTGAAATTTACTTTAAATGATCTCTCTCCCTATAGGGAAGCAAGGGGGCGATGACAAGGAGACCAGTGAGGAGGTGACTGAGACGGTCCAAGGAAGAAAGGTCTAGGGTAGGAGTGGACAAGATGAGAAGTGGAAAGATTCTGGGTATATGTAAAGGTGGAGCCGGCTAGATTTAGGAATGGCTTGGGTGCGGAGGATACAAGACAGAACGTAATAACATAATAAAAGATGACTCCAATGTGTTTATCTCTAGCAAGTACAAGAATGAAATTTGCATCATCTGAGGTGGAGAAAACTGGAGGAGAAGTAAGTTCATGGGGACTGGCAGAGGTTCAGTTGAACCTGCCTGCTCTGAGATACCTCATAGACCTCCTATAAGTGGAGCTGATAAATGCGGACCAGAGATGTAAACTTTGTGGTCTTCAGTGCAAAATTGTTCCTACAATTCTGTGATTAGGTGTGATTCTCAGGGGATACTTATTTGGCGAAGAGAAGGGTTCTGTACACAGCACTGACCTCAAGATGACTTCAGTTGGTGCCGAGCTGAATAGTTTAATGGTAACGTTTTATGACTGTATGAATATTTAAATGGTAATTTTAAGGGTGATAGTAAAATATTGATTTTCTATATATGTTAATGACCTGAAGTTCTTCTTAAACTATCATGTTTAAATAATAATGAGAATACACTTAAACTGTAATTGAATAACCAGTAGTACTAGTAGCACATGGATATTTCAATATTTTGGAAACTGTACAGGAAGAAGCTTGGGAACACAGCTGTATTGGAAAGAATTCTGTCCTACGGGCATCTGCTTTAGTCCACGTTATTAGCCAAGAGCTAATAAGAGTTAAGTCTCTCAACTTTCTATGCCTTCATTAGGGGAAAGATTGTTTTTTTATCAAATGTCCTGTGATTTGCACATGGGATGGTATACCTATTTCTTTTCTCCCCCCGCCAAAGAAACATGCCCCAAAGGGCATTTCACCACTATATACTCTGGCAAATGGCTTAATATGAGAGTTTTATCTATGTTTGATGCTTACCTGATGCACAGACAAGTGTGTTGAAAGTTTCCTCCTTTTCTATTCCTTCAGGCTTTGCGTTGAAAGAAAAAAACATCAAAAAGTAAAGCGATACTGAATGTATAGGAGAAAAATCAATCATTTTAAAGTAGAAGAAAAGGAGTTCCCGTCGTGGCACAAGCGTAAATGAATCCGACTAGGAACCATGAGGTTGTGGGTTCCATCCTTGGCCTCGCTCTGTGGGTTAAGGATCCAGTGGTGCCATGAGCTGTGGTGTAGGTCACAGATGCGGCTCAGATCTGGTGCTGCTGTGGCTGTGGTGTAGGCTGGCGCTACAGCTCCGATGGAACCCTTAGTCTGGGAACCTCCATGTGCTGCGGGTGCAGCGATAAAAAAGATTGCATCAATCAATCAATCAATCAAGTCTAAGGGAAGATGTTAGTGAAGCCTTGAGTTGCGGACATATTCATATTTGGGGGTATGAAATGTCACTGTCACATACCTATTGGATAACACTGCTTCTGTAAGAAAGCCTCTGAGACTCGGAAAGTAGATCCACGTACCTCCACTATTAAGGGCTTGACCACGGTGTCCTTCTGTCCAAGTTCTGGGACTTGGGGTATCTCATTGCCACACAATTCCTGAGACTTCAGGGCTTCTGCAGTAGCTGTGAAATTCACCTTTCCTGGGGAATCAGAGGGTTAAGGAGGTAAACAGTGATTCTATATGGGATGGTTTCTTCTTTTTAAGTTTCCTGACACTTAAACGGTTTTCTTGCAACCGATCAGTGGTAAAGAAGGAGAAAAAAAAAGGCGGGGGGGGGGGGAATCTGGGTCAGAGAGGCAAGCAAATCATTATGACAGAGGAAGGAGGATTTGTGAACAACATTTAGTACTCACCCAGTGCCTTTGGGGTCACTGCCCAGGACACTGTTTTCTGCCTGTTTCCACAGACACAGTGAGAGTTTTCACCCTTCTCTACCGGGATGGCCTGGAAGGCAGGAGAGGCTTCCAGCTGCACGCTGACCTGTTTCGCATCCCCAGCCGCGAGTTGGAGGAAGAACACAGGCAAAGTATCAGTCAAAGGGGGAAAAAGCTTAAAGGGATGATGTATACGAGCTGAGAGGCTCGGAAAACCTTTTCGATGGAGGGAAATCCCATCAAATATTTCGTTGTTTGGAAGTTTGCCATAAGGATGTTGAAAAACTGACAGGAATTAGAATAACTCCCCACACGAGGAAGAGACATTTCCTTTAGTTAGAGTGAACAAATAATCAGATGGAAATATTGTCTTAGGAATATGCCAATAATATATGAATATAACCGTCTTGGACCCATGAAGGAGCTCCGCTCTCAGTACCTCTTCTGTTCCGTAACTAGGCTACATCACATGCACCTTGAGTCACTGGGAGATGACACCCTGGAGATCTAGGCAATGAAAGGTGCTCCTTTCACCTACCCTTGCTTACGTCCAGAGATGTGCCCTTACCCGAATGCAGTGGGACAGGTAGTTGAACACGGTGGCTTTGAGTGTGAAGGCTTCTCCTCGAACCACAGAGTAGGGAAGAGTGAGTTCCAGGAAGAAGGGCTGGAAGACTTGAAGAGAGATGGTGGGGGAGAGGCCAAGCCCTGCTGTTCCAGACAAGCAGAATGCACTGGCTTTCCACTCTGTGATGGTGTCAGGGACCTTCACTGCCAAGTCACTGCTCCCCGACCCACTGGGGAAGGCAAAAGAGGAGGCTCATCAGTGAATCCCTTTTGCGGCATGGACCACAGCTGATCCCGGAGCGAGACAACTTAGTAACCTAGTGTGTTAAATGCTAAATTTGATATAAGGTTGGTGCTCCTAGGGAGGTTTCGGAAAGTTTCTTTTTCCTTTTTAGGCTTGAGGGTAGCTTCCTACTTTCTATTATGTTAGGTATCTCAGGACGAAATTAGGAAAAAATGGTATTGTTTAGCTGTCAGAGTAATGAACTATGAATCTAAACATCTACCAGAAAAGAGGGAAGTTGAACAGAAAGAACTGGGAACTGATGATCCCATCAGAATCATAGAGGAGGGTTCAAGTCCTTTTCCGAACTCAATTCCGGGCAACACACAACTTACTCAAGTGGCACCAACTTCCAGATCCAGGTCTCAGGGAAATATTTCCGGACTGTCTCTTTTACTACCACGGCTGGACCATCTTCTCTTATTGCCATTGTATACGCTGGCCCTGTATCTCCACGTACCATAGCAGAGCCTACTGGACCTACTGGACCTCGTGGACCTACTGGACCAAAACCTATGGAGAGAAGACATGCAGGGCCCAAAGTAAGCCGCAGTTTTATCACTGATTTCTAAGAGCTGCCGGATTTATCAAGTAGAAAAAAGTCATGTGCTCAGGAATGTTTATTATTAGGACAATTTAAGCTGCCAGCTTGTTACTTTGTTCGCTTATCTGTTTATCCTTCTGGAAGGCTAATCCTATTGCTTCATCAAACAGTTTAGAAGTAAAGGTATTTTTTTTTTCTCCAGAAATGAATACCAATGTAGCTCCCCTAAGGTGATTATTCAACTGATGAGGGAAAGAGTTAAAGAGTAATTTAAGATGGCAAATACTGCTTATGCACTGACGAGATGACCACGTGTTCTCCAATTGCAGTGAGAATGAAACAGGAGGGATGGCTATCAGGATTTTTTTTTTTTTTTTTTAAAAACAGTTAATGCTGTACAGCGGAAAAATAAATAAATTAATTTAAAAAATAAATAAAAACAGGAGTTCCCGTCGTGGCGCAGTGGTTAACGAATCAGACCTGGAACCATGAGGTTGCGGGTTCGGTCCCTGGCCTTGCTCAGTGGGTTAACGATATGGCGTTGCCGTGAGCTGTGGTGTAGGTTGCAGACGCGGCTCGGATCCCGCGTTGCTGTGGCTGTGGCGTAAGCTGGTGTCTACAGCTCCGATTCAACCCCTAGCCTGGGAACCTCCATATGCCGCGGGAGCAGCCCAAGAAATAGCAAAAAGACAAATAAATAAATAAATAAATAAATAAATAAATAAAAACAGTTAATGAGCTATGGTGACAAGAACAAGAAGATATTGTAAAGTGTGTGTTATAGTTAGCAAAGACTTAATAAAGGACAGAAAATAAACTTTAGATTGGCCAGACAAGATTTTATCCAGATAGAACTGAAGATGACCAAGGAAGGATGAGAAACAGAGGAGAATGAAGAAGGCGTTCTACGGAAACCACTATAGATGTGTGTACACAGAGGTTAGGGCGATGCCCTAGAGGGATGATAAAAACTTACCCCTCCGGAGTAGAACATCTGCTGGGGGTGGTTTAACATAACTGAGTAAACAATAGGTGTTATTATATAATGAAACACCACGAAGGTTATGACAAATAAATTAGATCTGTTAAGGAGGTAGGAGAGGGAATTCCTGTCGTGGCGCAGTGGTTAACGAATCCGACTAGGAACCATGAGGTTGGGGGTTCGATCCCTGGCCTTGCTCAGTGGGTTAAGGATCCAGCATTGCCGTGAGCTGTGGTGTAGGTCATAGACGTGGCTCGGATCCTGCGTTGCTGTGGCTCTGGTGTAGGCCGGCGGTTCCAGCTCCGATTAGACCGCTAGCCTGGGAACCTCCATATGCCATGGGAGTGGCCCTAGAAAAGGCAAAAAGACAGAAAAAAAAAGAAAAAGGAGGTAGGAGATGGATTGATTTTTTTAAAAAGTGACTTTTGGGAGGGGGGGAGGGAGTGGGATGGACTGGGAGTTTGGGGATAATAGATGCAAACTGTTATATTTAGAACACACAGACAAAGATGTCCTACTGTACAGCACAGGGAATTCTATCCAATCTCACTTGATAAACCATAATGGAAAGGAATACCAAAAAAAGAATGTATATACATACATATATAACTAAGCCACTCTATCTATCATATGAAGAAATTAGCACAAAATTGTAAATCAACTATATTTTAATCAATTTTTAAAAAGTGGTAATCAGAAGATATAAAGATAATATGTATATGTATATAAATAAAATAATAGAGTTAAACATGCTCTTTTAAAACCTTAAGTATGGAGTTCCCATCATGGGTCAGTGGTTAACGAATCCAACTAGGAACCATGAGGTTGTGGGTTTGATCCCTGGCCTCGCTCAGTGGGTTAAGGATCCAGCATTGCCATGAGCTGTGGTGTAGGCTGCAGATGCGGCTCAGATCCTGTGTTGCTCTGGCGTAGGCCAGCAGCTACAGCTCTGATTAGACCCCTAGCCTGGGAACCTCCATATACCGTGGGCGCAACCCTAAAAAGACAAAAGACAAACAAACAAACAAACAAACCCCTTAAGTATAATGACTCCATGAATTCTGGATGTAGTGACTATGTATGAGAAATAGAGGACGTGATAAAGCAGCCTAGAAGGGTGATCTGCCTTTCACAGTGCGTAGGCTGGATTGACGTGGAGAAAGACTAGAGGCAAGGAAGGTGGCTTTTTAATAATTTGGTTATGAAATAATGAAGAATAGGATGAAGGTGGTGTAACTGAAAATGAAAAGGAAAGAATGGAGAGGTGACAAATACCAAAAGCAAAATTTGTATAAAGCATTACAAAATATTTAGGATCAAAATGCAATGATGGCATTGTTTTCAGATTTTGCGGGTTATCCATCAACAAGTTTTCTCTTAGGACTGGAAAGCAAATGTACACGTGTCTATTCGTCCAATGGAAGAGGGATAAGAAAATAAAGTCACAATAATGCTTTTTTTTTTTTTTTTAGTTTCTTTTAACAACAACAACAACAAAAACATGCTATTGCATGGGATTGGGATTATATATACATATACATTTTTTTGGATTATATTTTTTTCACTTTAGGCTCATAACATCTCAGTGACTTTGGAGTTGTTATTCTGACTTTCCGTTGAGCCTCCAAAGTGCAAACTATTGCATTTGGAGTGGATAAGCAATGAGATCCTGCTGTGTAGCACAGGGAATTATATTTAGTCACTTATGATGGAGCAAGATGGAGGATAATGTGAGAAAAAGAATGTATATGAATATATAGCTGGGTCACTTAGCTGTACAGCAGAAATTGACAAAACATTGTAAATCAATTATAATGGAAAAAATAAAAATCTTAAAAAAAATGAGTTAAATGAGTCTGTGAATTTTTGAAGTCATATATGTCATACCAGATAGGAGAATGAGGAAAACATGCTCTTTTTTCTCTAAAAATTTCTATTGAGGAAATTCTATTCACTCCTTTGCTTTCAACTAGAACTTTATTCCTTGTCTTCTTAGGCAAACAGTTTCTATGTACTAAATCTGTGTTATCTGTGTTTATTTTATTATTATTATTATTTATTTATTTTGTATTTTGTCTTTTTAGGGCTGCACCTGCAGTATGGATGTTCCCAGGCTAGGGGTTGAATCAGAGCTGTAGTCGCCGGCCTACACCACAGCCACAGCAACCCACAGCAACATGGGATCCGAGCTGTGTCTGCAACCTACACTACAGCTCACGGCAATGCTGGATCCTTAACCCACTGAGCGAGTCCAGGGATCGAACTCACGTCGTCATGGATACTAGTTGGGTTTGTTAACCACTGAGTCACAATGGAAACTCCTATTTTATCTTTAAATTAAAAAAAATTTTTTACGGCCACACTCATGGCAAATGGAAATTCCCGGGCCAGGGATTGAATCTGAGCCTTAGCAGCAGCAGTACCAGATCCTTAACCCACGCCTCTGCAGCCACCCAAGCCGCTGCAGTCAGGTTCCTAACCCAGTGTGCCACAGTGAGAACTCCATGGTAATTTTATTAAAAAAAAACAAAAAAAAACAAAACCACTTTATGCCACCACATTTCTTCTTAGGAAGTAGGAGTACTAAGCATCCCAGCATGGCTAAAGACATTCCTCTAGGGCTCTGAGCAGCAGAAAAAAAAGCAGTCAGAGTTAGAATCTTTTCAACTTTTCTTCTTTTCCAAGTATACTTGAGACACAAAAAGAGACTAGCGGTCTACCTCCCCAAAGTTGAATTATTCTATTCTGTTCCATATATCAAAATCACTTTGATTTCCACAAAAGAATATGATAGAGGCAAATAATATCCATATCATCCATCATACTTCTCAGCATCCTCTGCAGGTAGGGCTACATGTTATATGCCACTTCCACTGCTGCCTGTAAAAGTCATGTGCACACCTATTTCTTCTTCCCCAGGGGAGTCACCTTGGGAGGCACATTGGCGATGGAGTCACAAGAGGAAAGCCAAATGGATCTCCTGACAGTGACTCGTAAGGAGCTGTTCTGGAGAGCTTCTGGCCTCACAAGCAAAAAACCAGCTGTTATATGCTTAGCCCCTGGGATGCGGGCATTTTGTTTGTTACTGAAATATAATTTATCTTATCCCAACTAATTTAGGTATTGAATCCACAGCGGAGAAGAATTTAAAGTACCAAGACTATGGAAGGCTATGAGAAAAAAGTGTTTGGATTTGATTTCAGAAAGAGGGAGAGAGAGGGAGAGAAATAATAATTGCTTAAGAATCATTTTTTCCCCCCTGGGGAAAAATGTTATTTGAAGGAAATTTACCAAGAAGTTGCTATAGAGTCACAACATTCAATACTGAATGAGTAGCTTTTTGAAGTTCCTGCTGTGGGCGGTGAATTAAGAATCTCACTGTGGTGGCTTGGGCTGCTGTGGTGACACGGGTTCAATCCCCGGCCTGGGGCAGTGGGTTGAAGGATTTGATGTTGCCTTGGGTGTGGTATAGGTCGCAGCTGAGGCTTGGATTCCCTGGCCTGGTAACTTCAGTATGCCACAGGTGCGGACACACACAAAAATAGCTTTTAATCCTAACTCAGCAAAGCATCGTTTTTTTTTTTTTTTTTAAATTATTTTAGCAGATAAATAATTCACACCCTTACCTTCTGAATAGAGCATAGGCCTGATTGGAAATGGCTGAAACCGCTGACAAAAACGTGGCTTGTGGATTTTTGAGTTGGTAAAAATTTTTAATCCTGCAGACTGAAAGAAAAATGAAGGAAAATAATTATTAAAGCATATGGGCAATCCGGTCTGGATACTAGAATATTTTCTTACACTTGTATTACACTTTTACTATTATTACACACTTAGCTCATAGCATCACCATGAAATTCCACATAATGGGAAGAGAGCTACATTATAAATATGGAAAAGGGGTCGTAGAAAGTCCAGATGATACAGTTAGTGAATAAACTGGGATTAGAATCCATTCTGATTCCTAATTCTGAATTTTGTCTATGGTATGCTGATGTCTTTAATTGCTTTTTGCATTTCAATTCAAGAAATTGAGCATTTTAGCTTTGGATGTTTTTCTTGTATTCCTTTCCCTCTCAAAACCAACACACACACACACACATTTGTATATCTGATAACTTTGGTACAGAGAGAAATTTTTTGTTTCTGTGTTTTACTGGAATATGCCTTTGCCTGAATCTCCATGTTTTCCCTTTTGTGGTTTATCTTTCCTTTTTTCTTTCTCGGTTTCTTTTAAGCATCTAGAATCTCTGCATGCAAAATACACATGCTGATGTCCACAGGAGCCTGATTCCTGGAGCCCCCTGTTCCCAGCTTCCTCTTTCTTCAATATTAGTCACGGTTAAACTCTACTTGCTGTCCCCTCTCAGAGAACTTGGGAAACTGTGGGACTCAGCGGCACAGCTCTCATCCTGGCAGTGATACAGGCTAGGGAGGAAGAAGTCACAAGGAAATGTTCGCAGGTGAAGCAGAGAGCTAGCAAACCTAATGAGCCTTCTTCTTCCTCCTCCACCACTCATTTATGATTCTGGGAGCCCCAGAAGAGGGAGGTTTAAATGCCTCTCATCGAAGCTGAAGACTTCTCCAGAAGAACCATGTATGTTTTCCTCAAGGTACAATGAGAGTTTTCCAGTCTTTTTTTGGTATTGATAAGGTTTAATCTCACAACCTGGATAAACTTCCCTTTCATAACTCTTCCCGGTTAATTTTAAAGATATACACATTATGTAACATACCGAAGGCGTGCTAGTATTTCCTACTACAACTTTTGTAAATCTTTTATTTATGAACAGCTACTTTCAGTTTTTCTGAAATTTTACTGCCCTGGAAGGTGATGACTGAATTTTGTGTATGATCATTTACTCCACTCACATTTATTTATTGTGAAAATGACTACCACAGTGGCTGCCCATAAGGTACCCACCTTCCGAAGGGTGTCAGAAGCACTATGGGAAATGTTTTGTGTTTCTCATATGTTGGAATCTCCGAGAATCACCGGGAGGGAAATACGACAGTGATAACTAGCTTCAGGATCAACTTATTTAAGGTCATGGGCCTTAAAAGTATACCACTTGCTGTTTAAAGTGTTAGAAGAATTCATGATTGACTATCCGTGTGTGTACGGAATTCTCCAAGCCTCTGAGTTTTCACTATTTTTCTGTTAATCAGAGCTTCTTTTTGGAGGATAGGAGGGCAATGAGGTTCTAGAGCTTAGACGTCCATTTTTTCTCCATATTAGCAAAGACGTAGAAATCAGTTTCGGTTGTGATTTTAGGAAGAAGCATTACCTCAAAGATACTGTAGGCATCATCATCATCCGAGACCTCTTTGGGTGTGTAAACGATTCCATTGTGAGTTATGTCTTCTGCACTGATGCATTTCTCACCATCTTCTTCCATGGGAACTCTACTTCTAATGCTATGGAAATTCTTTTTGGGGAGCAAACGATAGACCTGTGACATAGAGGGAACAAAGCAAAAATTCTTGTTTGTTGTATTTATTTTATGGTATTTATTTTAAGTGTGATACTGTTCAGTCTAGGAATTTAAAAGATCATGGTGTGTATTTAACCACGCCAACCTTCAAAAAAGCAACACAGAATCATGGGGAAGTATGAAAGCTTCTGGATCCTAATCTTCTTCTTGTACAAAAAGAAAATTCATGTATAAACAAATCAAATTAATCGATAAAAGACCTAGAGCCCATTTTGGTTGAGTAAGAATAAACTTCAAGTCTCTAGTCTTCTAGCCCAAATGCCTCCTTTTAAAAGAAGCAAAAGAATATGGACAGAACAAAGAGTAATGAAAGTAAAAGCCATTCATAATCCCACCACCCAGAAACAACCTCTGTAACTGCTTAATTCATTTCCTTTTCCCATTTTGTATGATTAAGTTCTTACCAAGTTTTGTTTTGTTTTGTTTTTTCTTCCCAGTCTACTATTTTAGGACCAGATTTAGCTTGGGAAAAAACTAGGTGCAGGAGTAACCCAGAAATAAATCAATTCTAGTACAGTTTTTGTCCAGAGCCCAGTGTAAGGCCACCTGCCCAGTCAAATAGTGTTCTGGCCGTTAAACCTACCCTGACTCCATGCAAACCTGCTGTCATCTCTTAGCTACACTACTCTAATATTTCCATTCTTTCATTCTTACTCCCTAAATGTTTCCATTCTGTCTTTCTTACTCCCATACTCTGAGAAACAAACAGGATCTTCTTACTAAATACATTTCAATCACTCTCCTGTGTAAAACTGCTCTGTGATTCACCACTGCCTTTGCTGTCAACTGCAAACTCCACTCCAAGCTCACCATGCTTGTCAACATCGACCTTTGTTCCCAATCACCGACAGCCTCTCCTATCCTCTTCTCTCCCCACTACACCCAAGGTTATTACCTTTTCCCTTTCAGAACACTCCAGGCTAACTCTGACCTCAAGACCTTTGGGCAATGCTGATCTCTGCAATGCCTGTCCCCGCCCTTCCATTATCAATCAAAGAAGATACCCCTAATCACGATATCCAAAATCATTCAACACTTTTCTTTCTTTATCTCCACATCCTGTTTATTCCTTAAAGGATACTTATCAAAATTTAGACTTATTACATGTTTATATGCTTTTGTGGATTGCTTGCTGGTTTGTTTTAATACCTCACAAGTCTGTAAGTCTAAAATTGTCAAAGACCATATCTAATTGTTCACCATTCGAACCCTATTCCCAGAGCAGTGTCTATCCCGTAGTCAAGATACAGTGGATATTTGTTAAATCCATTAATGGACCATGAAGACTATAAACGCTAGGGGCCCTTTGGGAAGTGCTTCATTATAAGAACCATCTTTAAAGGCAACTTAGAATTGAAATTCTCTTTTGTCCATACTTAAAACCAATGATTACATGCCTGGATCAAGGCTTAAAAATCTGGCATTTCACATACTCTCTTGAAATGTGGCGTGTTAGACACGGCATTGAACAAAATTTGGTTCATATTCCACTTTTAAAATACATTTTTGGCATGCTCTTTCTATAGTTGCTTCATCTATCCTAGCTGTTTTTCCTTCCTTCATAAACTAAGGTAATAATAGCCACCTTGAAGAATTATTATTCATTTATTCATTCATTACAATGTGTTGGGCATCTTTTGCACATAAGGGCTGTGCTAGGCACGGGGAATGCAGTGGTGAGCAAGATTGCTCACAGAGAATGAAACACCTCATACAATGTCTTTTTTGGAACAAAACGGAATCCATCTCACATGTAACCTACTACATTCGGCCTGACACTCTGAAGAACTTGTCCTTTGCAGTTATAACTTCCAACTTCCAAACCTGGTCTTATCATGCATGCATTGTTTGAATTCCAAGACTGAAATGGGACTCACTGATTGAGGTGAGAGCTCAGCTTCTGGCTTCATTAGCAGGACACTCTGATCAACAGCACGGAGGGCACAGAGGGAGTAAGCAGTGGCTGTGACCTTCAGGTTGGTGTCAGAGGTTGGCAGGATCTGGGCTGAGGAGAAGCTCAAATTTACCTGTCAAGAGCACAGGAGCATAGCAACAAATTTTCTCATTATTCCAATCTTAAAACTCTCTTCTACCCCAGGTTAGGACTAGTCATTTCTGCACTTCCTTTCTCTTCATCCATGTTAGAGCTGGACTAAGAGGTGAGGTCACTGAGGGACTTCCAGGTAACCATCTGTGGAATAAACTGGAAATATGGTTCCATTAACTCAAGCTTCCCACTCTTCTTCCTTTCCCAATGAAATAGAAATTGGTTTTGATCACAGTGAAACAGAATCTTGGATGGGAATTGGAACACACAGGCTCACAAAGATTGTACTTTGCTGTAGCTGACCCATCTCCATGCAATGTTTTTGTGATAAATGTGTGTAGTTTGTGTGGGGTTGTGGAAAATGCCATTTCACTTCTAAGACCAGCTAACGAAGTCTCCTCTGCTGGCACTTATAGTTACCTGACATTCTAAAGTGCAGTACCATTTATCAGAATCAGGAATTTACTCATTAATTAAAGCAACTAAACATCTAATATAGATTCTGAGTGTTAAATCAAGACAAAATTCAAAGGACTGTGAATACAGAATAAGAGCTATAAAATAATGGAAAATTGTCCATAGTTTTTTTCAGAGATTTGACTCTCATTTGGCCAGTGGAAATGCATTGGTAAGTGAATCTACTGGTTCCTTATGTTTATGTCATCATTTTTGAGTAGAATCTTGAATGAATTATAAAATAATTTAGAATTTAGTTCTATAGTAGCCCTCTAGGTTCTTAGACTGAAAGTTGATTTGGTTGGGATGAAACATCAGAACACTGTGCTAAATAATATTGGACTTGGATTGCTGAATTGAACTAAGATAATCTGCTATGTGGTCTAGTTAATTAATGTGACAGTTTGGATTCATGTATATCATGAGACGTGAAAAAAATTTAATTGATTTATCCTCAAGATGCAGTAGTATGCACCTCTAGAGTTCAATATATTGTGAAAATGTCGCTTATGGAGAATGCTATTTGAAACTTTTGTTTTCTTTTTAGAAAATTTAAGTTGATTAAAATATGGTTTTCTTTTTTCTTTTTTTTTTTCTTTTTAGGGCCATACCTGGGGCACATGAAGGTTCCTGGCCTAGGGGTCAGTTGTAGCCGCTGGCCTATGCTACAGCCACAGCAATGCTGGATCCTTAACCCACTGAGCAAGGCCAGGGATTGAACCTGCGTCCTCATGGATACTAGTTAGATTCGTGTCCGCTGAGCCACAACGGGAACTCAAAATATATTCATGAATGACTTTATCAAATGAACAAGTGAGTTATTTGGGAATGAACTGAAAATACTATTAACCAAGAAGTGGATATACTAGAAAATGGAAAATGTTTTACTGATATAAGAACCAGAAAAGGACTTTAAAGTGTATTTTGAGAATAACATATACCTGTCTATATTAATCAATGTTATCCTTAAAGAACAATTATATCCAGTTAAGAATAAGACAAGAAGGTTCCCATGTGGCACAGCAGCTCAAGGATCTCGTATTGCCATAGCTGTGGTACAGGCTGCAACTGCAGTATGGGTTCGATTCCTGGCCCTGGGGAATTTCCACATGCTGCAGGTGTGTATCAAAAAAAAAAAAAAAAGAATAACAGATAATTTAAATTGTTACATAGTATTTAATATGCATAGTAAACTTGTTATTATCAAAGTAAGAAAGAGATGCATGGATTTTTGAATACAAAACAGGGTTTCTCTTTCCCAACAAAGACTGAAAAAAAAATAAAGTGTATTAGTTTAAACAAACTGACCTAGACCTTTCCTCACATTCTTAGCCCACTCATTTGTTTTTCTTCTTGTAAGGTATTTTATTTGTTACTACTATCCTTTTCTCCTGTTGGACAATAAACTGTTTGATGATGGTTTGTACCTTGGTGGTAAAATAATAACAATAATAACAACACACCTATCTGCTCTTTACTCTCTTTGCTCATCATTCAGCCAGGATATCTCACTTCTGGGGTCCTTAATTGTTAGCTTCTTATTTTTGACTGTGCCCGAGGCGTGCAGAAGTTCCTGGGCCAGGAAGTAAACCCGAGCCACAGCAGCAACCCGGGCCACAGGGACCACACCAGATCCTGAACCTGCTTCGTCACGAGGGAACCCCACCTTTCTAACTTTTTAATAAATAGTCACCTTTTTTTCTAAATGCTGAATAACTCTTCATTTATATTTTTCATAGCTTGTCTTGATCAATGTTAAGTGAAAAGATGTTTAAAGGGAAATGATTGAATATAATGTCCATGGACCTGGTTTCTATGTGGAAGTTTTATTACATGGGAGCTGTCATAGGCTTTGCACCAGAGAGAGCTCACTGCTAGGATGAGTACAGTGTGCTGAAAGCTGAAGCATCCCATGACCATTCCGAGGTTTAGCAAAAGACTAACTACCCATTATTAGTAATAAAGACACTGAAGCTAGAAGCAAAAGTCTCTCTAGGTTCATGTGAAACACACAGAACATCGAATGGAACACAAACGATGCTCTCGGACACTTGCCCAGCTTTAAAGGCATTCTACGGTAAGACGGAATTGAATATTTATATCAGAATCCACTGTGTATTTTTCTTAGATCATTATATGTTAAAAAAGGATAATCTAGGAGTTCCCACTGTGGGGCAATGGGTTAAGGATCCGACTGCAGCAACTCTGGTTGCTGCAGAAGTATGTGGGTGTGATCCCTGGCCTGGTGCAGTGGATTAAGGATCTGGTGTTGCCGCAGCTATAGCAGAGTTTATATCTGCAGCTAAGATTCGATCCTAGCTGGGGACGCCGCGGGTACAGCCATTAAAAAAGGGAAAAAAAAAAAAGGATAATCTAAACATAGTCTCAGTGTTCACTTGCTAAAAATGCATATTGTTTTAAGCTCCACAAAACCCACGTTAGAGTCCTGATAGGTATATTTTTAAAAAGATATCTTAAGTGGATGAATCCTATCTGATTATTAATGTTAAGATTACATACCACATTTTGTGGGGTAAAGCTTATTAATATGTCAGTAGGCTTCTTATTACAGCTATATAATCTTTGGATGTATAAGAAGATTCCATTTGCCACTAGGTTAGATTTTTTTTTCTTTTTCTTTTTTCGTTTGGCTGCCTCACAGCATATGGAGGTCCTGGGCTGGGGATCAGATCCCAACTGCAGTTGCAACCTAAGCCACAGGTATGCCAATGCTGGATCCTTAACCCACTGTGCTGGGGGTCAAACTTGCATCCCAGTGTTCCCAAGGGGCTGCAGATCCCTTTGCACCACTGAGGGAACTCCCCACTAGTTTAGATTTTTATGCTAAAAGTCATTATTGGAGTGTCCAGGCTATGTTTCTCAAAATGGGGTACCTACATGTACCCCTTTTTTTGTCTTTTTTTTATTTTAGGGCCACACTCGTGGCATATGGAGGTTCCCAGGCTAGGGCTCCAATCAGAGCTGTAGCTGTTGGCCTACATCACTGCCACAGCAACACGGGATGAGCCACATCTGTGACCTACACCACAGCTCATGGCAATGCTGGATTCTCAACCGACTGAGCAGGCCAGGGATTGAACTTGCATCCTCATGGATGCTAGTCAGATTTGTTTCCGCTGAGCCGCGATGGGAACTCCCATGTACCCCTGCTTTATATTATCAAATTGAATTTCATTCACAATAAATTCCTGGTTTCTGCAATAGTACCTGGAGGCATGTCCGGGGGATGTGGTGGCAGAAAAGTAATACATTATCGTGAAGAATCACTTTTAATTGAAAATTTGGGGAACAAATATTTCAAAATTAAAACTATGAAAGGTTAATAATGGGATATATTTTGAATTCCACATACTTTTAATATAAGGGATTTGTAAAAAAAAAAAAGACCGTATTGGCCACCTGCTTGGAACCAGTCTGCTAGACCTTGAGAGGTTCTAAAGGATCTGCCTTTAGAGATCCTTTTGCAGAAAGCGTTAGGAGCACTGTACGGCAGTCTTTTAATGTATGCAAGTTCCTTATTTTCCTCTCCAAAAAGAGGAGATGAAGAAAAGGATTGGGCTTGAAAACAAAACACCCACCTTATTGACAAAACAGTTTTCAATCTTGAGTGTCCTGGTATCTGCAATAACTTCTCCACTAGGTAAAACAGTATAAACAAGCAACAGGGCTTTTGGAGCAAAGTCTGGTTCCACTCGAAAGGAGAAGGAAAATACCCCTTTCACTGGAGAATAAAGAAAGTCCAAGGTAAGAGATTAGGAAGAGCGAAGAGTTTTCAGTTTTATAAAGAAGACGGTCTCAAATTATTTAACTTATTTACATTTGGCGTGTACCGAAGTAAGAAAAGACTTGCATTTATATCATTGACGGTGTAATATTATTATTCCATGGATACATGCTGAGCTAATGCCATATTTTCCTGGAGATGTGGGTTAAACTGTTCATTTATTCTGCTTAAGTAGGAAAGAACATTTAGTGCATGCCTCTATCTTGCTTTTTCTTTTTTGGCCACACCCACAGCTTTCTACGGAAGCAATACGAATCTCTAAGACGAATATAAGAGTAAAATTTACAAGAGTAAAATTTTTATTTGGTGATTTTCTGCATTTTTCAGTTATTTTTTGCATTAAAAAAAGTTAATAATAAAATGAGTCAATTTCACTTTAGAAATAAAATTTAAAATATAATAATGTTCTACAAAGGATGAAAAAGTACTAGATGGACTGAAATGAACCTTGTATCCTTTATCAGCTTCCTCATCTTTGGCTGATGGAAGAAGACTGATGAGCATTTCTTCCAATGTAAGAAATAGCTTCATCTTGGTAAAATACTTAGGATTTGACAATTTGAGAGAAAAAATAGGAAACTGCAAGTACTTACTCTCTCCTTGTTCAGTGGACAACAGGTAGATTCCTGAGTGGGAGATGCTTCCTCTTGCTTTTATCTGAGGGCAGAGGGAAATACATTATCATTTTAAAGGGTACATATTAAACTTACTTAAACATATTTAGAATACATAAATAATCATCTCACTACTTCAACCCAGAAGTTGTTTTAGTTCACTAAACTTCTCTTCCAGTATTTTCTTATATGTTCAGTTACATATGTTAAATAACAAGCATAATTGCATGTTTTAGTATTTTATTTAACATTTACTACTTATCTTGAATATTAATATCTTCAACTTACTATTCTTTCAACAAATATTTTAAGCATCTATCATATTCAAAGCCAATATATAGTGAAGGCAGGTATAAAAATACATGTAAGTATTCTCCATGGTTGCCTGTATTACAAAAAAACAGAACTAAAAGTATTTATATTTTCTATGCGCCAGGTACTAAATAATTTTAAGATTTTTAAAATTTAATTTTGACAATAACCTTATGAAGTAGATATAGATACTCTCTTCAGTATTCAGTGAGATGATTGACGTTTCTCTTTACAGGTATGATTACGTAAATTTCCCAAAGTCACATAAGTAGGAAGTAATAAAGCTAAGATTCCAACTTAATGTAAAACTTCCTGCTTTTTTATAGAATTTAAAATATACAGTTTATAGTTAACGTTCCTACACAGAATTTCCTACATGTAAGGTTTTCTTCTTCCTTCTTTTTTTTTTTTTTTTTGGCTTTTTAGAGCCACTCTCAGGGCATGTGGAGGCTCCCAGCCACTCTCAGGGCATGTGGAGGCTCCCAGAGCTGTAGCTGCTGGCTTATACCACAGCCACAGCAACATCAGATCCAAGCCTCGTCTGCAACCTACACAAGCTCATGGCAACACCACATCCTTAACCCACTGAACGAGGCCAGGGATGGAACCTGTAACCTCATGGTTCCTAGTCAGATTCGTTTCTGCTGTGCCACGACAGGAACTCCAAGGTTTTCTTAAAAAGACTTACTTGGGTAACTACTAGCTTTTAATATTTTAAAATTTTGGACATAAATAGGTATATAGACCTCAAAAGTATCATACCAATTTATAATATGCCTGTTAAAGTATTTTTCAGTTACACCTAATAAATTACATACCAATTTATAATATGGTAAATTACATGTAATTTTAAATTACATACGAATATGTATTACATACATAAATTGGTATGTAATTTTAAATTACATACCAATTTATAATATGCCTGTTAAAGCATTTTTCAGTTAAGTATTTTCAGTTACACCGATTCTTGAACTTTGTAAATTATTAGAACTTTTATAGGAGTAAAATGCTACTGCTTTGTTGTTTTAATTTTCACTTCTCCAATTAAAGTCAAATCAATTTTTTTCTTCTGGAAATTGTTTATAGGTTTTTTTTTTTGTCTTTTTTGTCCTTTTAGGGCTGCAACTTCTGCATATGGATGTTCCCAGGCTAGGGGTCTAATTGGAGCTGTTGCCGCCGGCCTACACCACAGCCACAGCAACACCAGATCTGAGCCACATCTGCAACCTACACCACAGCTTATGGCATCGCTGGATCTTTAATCCACTGTGTGAGGCCAGGGATAGAACCTGCAACCTCATGGTTCCTAGTCGGATTCGTTTCTGCTGTGCCACTAAGGGAACTCCTAGTTTTTGTTTCTTGTTGAATACGTTCTTGATTTTTACCTTTTGCTTATTAATCTCCTGATTTCTAAGAAAAACATTCTTTTTGACTAAAATATTTGCCCTAAGCTCTTTCCTCTTCCATTCAATAATTTTCCATTAGAACTCAGAAAAGAAAAGAGAAAAATAACCTTAAAATTTCAGTGGAGACCACAATATAAATGGAAAATTAACGCACTAATAATTTGTTAAGAAGCAACTTGTCTTCACTCATAAAAACAAAAAAAATTAATGTTGATGTAAGGGACATTACACAGCTAGGAGCTCAGTTGTTTCAGGGTCTACACAGTTAGAAAGAATTGCAGTGGCTTTTATTCTTACCAAATAATAGAAGGTTAACTCTTTTTCATTCTTCAGAATCTCTCCATTCAAGATGTAGTGTGTCCGAATCTCCTGGGTTTGCCCACAGGCCACGGTACCAATCACAGGTTCAAGGTGAATATGACTTTTGCTCAGGGAAAAAATATGTCTTGCAGTGTGCTGCACTGGGGTGTGAAATTCTTCAAGCCACCAGTTATCAAAACAGGGTTGTTTCTGTTTGTAAGTGGCCTAATGGATGAAATAAACAGCTTAAATAGGCTATTTGTTATTAATATACATCAGGTATAGATGGGTCATGCTGGCATTTACTGAAGATTTTATACAAATCATGCTTACTCAGTTTCATTATAAGCTGCTTTCCCAAATAAAGTATAATCTATAAACAACTTTTTCCTTCAGTTTATTTAAGGCTGTACTATCCTGATCCAGTAGATACTATTTAATCATCACCAAGATCAGTTACTTTTCTCTTAATCCTATTATGGTTGTAAGTGGCATATGGACTTTTGAACATTTAACACAAAACAAAAAGAGAGGTACACTTAGGAAACAGAGAAAAACCTAATTTGTAATAAAATAGTAGAAATACTGGATTTTTGAGGGACTCTCAAGATGTTGTAATAAATGTCTCCTTAAACTAGATCATGCTGTAAACAGAGTCCATCTACAGTAAAAACAGAAAATTGTTTCTTTTTATTTAGGTCTCCTCCTTGCTTCATTGCTGTATTAGTCTTTTTTTTTTTTTTTTTTGTCTTTTGTCCTTTTAGGGCCACACCTGAGGCATGTGGAGGTTCCCAGGCTAGGGGTCTAATTGGAGCTGTAGCTGCCGGCCTACACCACAGCCACAGCAATGCCAGATTTGAGCCGTGTCTTCGACCTACACTGCAGCTCATGGCAACACCGGATCCGTAACTCGCTGAGCAAAGCCAGGGATCGAACCCGAAACCTCCTGGTTCCTAGTTGGTTTCGTTTCTGCGGCGCCATGACGGGAACTCCTGTTTTAGTCTTTATCACTTTTTCTGTTCTCCCTAAAGTTCACATGCTTCCTGTATATCCTTAAATGCTTTGGCCCCAGTGATCTCCATCTTTTTAGTCCCAGAAGCCCTTTCCACTTACCAGAACGGTAATAGCAGTGGTGAAGTTAGAGGTATCAATGGAAAAGTTCACCAAACCCTGCTCATCCGTGGTGAAGCTGGCTTGGTATGCATTTCCATCTACACTGACTGTTATAGTTTTATTGGGGATTGGCCGGTCCTTCTCATCAACCAGAAGAACCTAGAAATGGGAAAGTGATGACTGGTTGCAAAGGTTATACTCAACACCTTCCCGGGTTATACTCAACATTTTTTCACAGGTTATACCCAGCACTTTCACTTTCAACACTTTCCACTCTGTCGTCTACGTCTCTTGATGTCTCAGCCACTGTCACGTAGGGAAGATCTTAGACTACGAAATTAAGATTTGCTTTCTGGGCTCTAAAATATTTTTCTTTTTGACATTGCTCTTTAGATCACTTATGAGTATTCCATTCAGAACAGCCCATAGTGGACACATGATGCCACCTTCCCAAATTTTCTTCATTTCTGGATTTCTCTATCTTGGTATACAGTGCTTTCATCTATTCTGTAGCTTTTATACGGCCTTTTTTAAAAAATCGTTTTTTCTCTTCCACTGCCTATATCTAATCCATTGCCAAGTGCTCTATCCTCACTTGTGAAACATCTTTTCTTCCTACTTATTTCTCCCTAAATCTGCTGCTACCATTCCAGTTGAAACCACAATATTTTTTCTCATCTGGTTTCCAACATCTTTCTGTTTAATCTCACACTGTCCACTCTCTGGCTGCTCCATCCTTGCTTCACACCATTCTCTCTACAGCCTAAGAGAAAGTGCTCATATCATGCTCCTTAAAACCTTCAGTAATCCTTCAAGCTGAAATTCTGACCACATCTTAAAAGGCCCTTCGTTTTTTGATCTTAAAACGCTGTTTCACCGCTATTGCCTTGGCCTTGTGTTCTCACATCTTTCTTAAATTTCTGGCCAAGTCACATTCAGCTTTTAGTTTTTAGTTTTCTCTTGACTTGAAATGATCTTGTCCCATTATTAATTTCTTGCCAATTTGATACAAAATACTGGAATACATTAAGAAAATATCAAATTCATAATATGTCAATAAAGTGAGGAAATTCCTGTAAACTATCAATTCAAAGACTACTTACTACAGAAGAAATGCAAAATGCCTAGAAATTGTATATCTCCTTAATAGTTTACTAAACTGGATATGTCTTAAAATTTACCATTATTATTATCAACATGGAGCCTTGAAATTAAAAAAAAAAACTTTTAGAAACTAACAATAATTTATTTTTTATTCATTTTTTTTGTCTTTTGTCTTTTTAGGGCCACACCCAAGGCATATGGAGGTTCCCAGGCTAGGGGTCGAATTGGAGCTATAGCTGCCAGTGTACACCACAGCCACAGCAATTCGGAATCTGAGCCATGTCTGCAAACTATCCAGCTCACGGCATCACTGGATCCTTAACCCAGTGAGTGAGGCCAGGGATCAAACCTGAGTCCTCATAGATACTAGTTGAATTGGTTAACTGCTGAGCCACAATGGCAACTCCAAAACAAACAATAATTAAAAAAAAACATCTGGATGAAAGCATCTTTCCAAGGAATATAAATCACTGTTTATAAAGAGGCAAAGAATGCAGAGCCAAACTAAACAGGAAAAATGTATTTTTAGAGGTGTGTTAGGAAGTTAATTCACAAAAGTATGCTTTATTTTTCTGAATTTTGTAATGGTATTTGCCCCTTAAATTTGTAATTTGTTATAATTATTTTCTTACTCTAAGTAAATATTCATTTTATAATAATTTTGATTTTGTGACATAAAAATTTGTTTTCTTAAAGGCCACATTCCGCTAAATTATGATTATGTGGAAAAGATACTTTACCTGCCCAAAGAAAGGGAGCCCACGCCTGTAATGTGAATCTATTTGGGTAAATTCCAGTTTGCTTAAGGAATTTGTGATTTTAGATGAGGCTTGTCCAGTTAATTCCAACCCTGAAAAATAATTCAGTGAAGTTGAATGGTTCAATATATTCAGCTCACCTCCTACCTCCAACCCAGCTTCACTCCTTTATAACAAAATACCACCCATATCATCTTTGTTCATTCTTTCCAGAATTTCCCATGCTTCGAAAATACAATCAATTTGACATTAGCTTCACCTTCAAAAGTATAGCCAACACCCGGTGCTTTTCTACTCAGTGAAGTGTGATCTGTGTTTTGTCTTCATCATTTAAATACCACTGTATCAAGGTCTGTATTCTCATTTCAGATCTCCTCAAAATGAACTCCCATAAGTACTTCATAAGTAGGTACCATGGAAACCCTTCCAGTGGCATCTAAGAAATTGCGCTTATTTCTCTCTTCCTAGGCCTATGACTTCTAGTTTTATTAAGCTGATTTATCTGATACGACCCCAACTAACTGTAAACAACTAACTGTGCTTGCTTCTGTCCTTGGTCCCCTCCTTGTTTGCCTCTAGCCTCAGTTTAGCAAATGCTCAATGAGCTCACTTTCAGAACACTTAGCATTTCCTCTTAGGAAGATCTGGACAAAATGAAAGCGGTTTCAGATTTACGTTTCTGGTCCTGATTTTGCTCTAGCGTTCTTTTTAAATTGCCTGCAGAATGAATCAACTTTTATGCTGATATTCCAAATTATAATGAATGTCTTCAACACTTTCTCATCACTATCTTTCCCATCTTTTCCTTCCCCTGGCTAATGACATTTCCATCCCCCAGGTCCCTAAATTATAATATTTTGGTGTCATCTTTGAATAATATGCTGAACTCTTACATGATAACACGCTTTTCGTCTAGCCTGTCCTTTTCATGTCTGCTGGAATTAACTTTTAAAAATATCAACTAGGAGTTTTTGCTGTGGCACAGTGGGTGAAAGACCTGATGCTGTCTCCATGAGGATGCAGGTTTAATCTCTGGCCTCACCCAGTAGTTAAGGATCGGGCTGCACCACAGCTGCAGTGTAAGTCACAGATGCGACTCAGATTGGTGTGTCTGTGGCTGTCACGTAGGACTCAGCTGCAGCTCTGATTCAACCCCTAGCCTGGGAACTTCCATATGCTGCAGGTGCGGCAGTAAAAAGAATAAAAAAATTTATTTAGGTCATTTGCCTCAAATATGTCTGAAGATATCCAATGCTTTTCATAATGAAGTCTAACCTCTTTAGTACATGATTTGCTTGTCTAAACACCTTAGCACCAGCCTACATTTTCAGATTTTTCTGAGACCGGACACATTTGTTTTATGCTTATTATGCTTTCCAGGTCCATACCATACTCCTCATTCTATACACATCTACTAAAATGCTACTTTTTAAAGCTATCTTTGGCTCTGTATTAGAATTAACTATGTCTCTTCATACTCATTTGGCCCTTATTTTTTACATTTCCTGTGGAACCTCTATTACGGTTATACGTAACACATACCGGCATATATACATAGCCATGTATATATTTTCTGTTTAGATTTCTAATTTCTTGAGGGCAGAGACCATGTCATTGTCAGAGTGGCAACTATAACACACTTTACATGAGGAAAGGAAGTTTGATAAATATTTAACAAATTTTAACTAAATATTTAAAAATAATACAAACCTGTTCCCTCTTCTTTGACCTTGGCCTCCACTTGTAAGGTCATGTCATACCCTCTTTGTCTCAGCTGGAATATTTTAGTCTTTACAAGTTTTGTGAAACAGCCTTCATTGTCTGTCTGAAGAGAAAGGAAGAGAATTCCTGGGTCCTCTGATTTGTGATTAAAAAAAGTCAGTTATCAACTTATGCACATTTTGTGTTGGCCCCAGAAGGAAATTTTACCAGTGTTCTGATCAGGAATCCAAATGATACACAGTTTCTTCTTAACCATTAAGTTACTCATTGTCAATCTTTGCCTTCTTCCATCTCTTCTGAAAACCTGTCCTATTTTTGCCCTATTAAATTTCCTAAACTTTCCAAATGTGCCATGGTGTTTTGTAATTCTATCTCTTTGGGTATGTTTTCCCTCACATAATAAGTTTATTTCTTCCATTCTCATCTTGGCCCATAGCAACTGCTCTTCTAAGCACAATTCAGACATAACATATTCTAAGAAGACTTTGTAATGCCCTCCACCTACGTAGTCACTAGGGACTGTGTTTTCTTTTTTTTTTTTTTGTCTTTTTGCCATTTCTTGGGCCGCTTCCTCGGCATACGGAGGTTCCCATGCTATGGGTCCAATTGGAGCTGTAGCCACCAGCCTACGCCAGAGCCACAGCCACTCGGGATCCGAGCCACATCTGCAACCTACACCACAGCTCATGGCAATGCTGGATCCTTAACCCACTGAGCAAGGCCGGGGATCGAACCCACAACCTCATGGTTCCTAGTTGGATTCATTAACCCCTGAGCCATGACGGGAACTCCGGACTGTGTTTTCTTAAAGGTGTTTTCTTGATATCTGGGACTTTAATAAAAACATATATATTGGTTGAATAGATGAATCTTTACAGCCATCATATTTTCAAATGAAGTACTAGGTTCTATATTATAATAAAGATTTGTTTTCATTTTTGTATATATTGACATGAATATTTATGGCATAAGAAAATTTAATCACATTTAATTTACTTACATAGAGATGCCATGACTCACTGAAAATGAAAAATAATCCTGGTCTCCCTGATATAGTAAGATTTTGGCAGCTAGATTTTGTTCACATTTATCTTGCTTCTTGATGTTTATCTCAACATCCATCACCACACTCATCACGCTAACTTTTCATTTATTTCCTTGCTGCAACTTTGCTACCTTTATTTTCCACATCCTTACCTTGCCTGCTCACATTGCCACACCCTGGACTTTTGTGTACTCTTCTTCCAGAACCAGTAACTCATACATTTCTTTCTTTTTTTTTTGGCCACCCCGTGGCATATGGAGTTCCCCGGACAGGGATCAGATCCAAGCCACAGGCATGATATGCACAGCTACAGCAACGCCTGATCCTTAACCCACTGTGCCAGCTGGGAATCAAACCTGTGTCCCAGTAATCCCAAGATGCCACTAATCCCATGGTGCCACAACAAGAACTCTTTTTTTTTTTTTGTCTTTTTGGGGCTGTGCCCATGGCATATGGAGGTTCCCAGACTAGGGGTCAAATCAGAGCTACAGCTGCCGGCCTACACCACAGGCACAGCAACGCCAGATCTGAGCTGCATCTGTGACCTACACCACAGCTCATGGCAATGCCGGATCCTTAACCCACTGAGCAAGGCCAGGGATCGAACCTGCAACCTCATGGTTCCTAGTCAGAGTCCTTTCCGCTGTGCCACAATGGGAACTCCCAGAAACTCCTCATTTTTTAATACAGCATGTTCTACAGCTGTTTCCCTTAGTCACTTTTACTACACTTCTGTGATGGAATCACGCCCTCCTCTTGGTCCTCCTCTCCCCAGCCTGGTGCTGGTTTCAGTCTCCGTAGGCAGGTTCGATCCCATAGCATGTCATTTGGTTCTCCCACCAGCCAAATCCTCACCCTCTGCCATGTTTTTCTTCTGGTATCCATTTGATAAATGCTAACTTCAGAGACTTCCGCATCCTTTCATGCCCATATGCCTGGCATGTCGCTTGCCATCAGAAGGAAATGATAACACTGACCAAATAAAGACCCCTCTAAACCCATGAGTCCTACTCTCAAGTGGGCTCCTGGCATTGCCAGGCAATCTTGTCATGTTTCCCTTGCTCCACACTTTTCTTCCGTGACTATTTCAAACACTACCATGTTGCATTGTATTTTATTCTCTGTTTTATTATTAGCCACAAGAAAATGAAACGAGTTAGTGTCCTGGGAAGAGTGGTTTCCATATACCTGTTGGCTAAATTCTTCACAGATATTTTGTGAATATTCTCCATGGCAGGTAGAACTGTATCGTGAATATTTTCTGCATGCATTAATTGTCACCAGACCACGGACAGGCTTTCCATAGGTGTATCTATAACAATAAAGCAGTCACACAACAAGATATTTACTATGAATAACTCTGGTTCGTACCCCCGTCTTAACTCATCCACGGCAACTGTATTTCCTTCAATAGCATTTCTATTTTAGAAACCCTTGTTCTGAGACGATGTCTTAATTATCTACCACTCTAAGGGAAAATACTTACACCGTCTTTTTGAAACACCGCCAAATGGAAAATTAACAATGAATTTTTTCTCAGGTCTTTCTTCCCTCTCGGCTGAGGTTTTTAACAGTAAGTCTCCCTTCTTTCTCTGCCATCAGATTACCTAGGTTATGCTTCCAGCTTTGCCAATACCTCCTAAGTTGTTTTAGGGGAAAAAAAATTGAGGAAACATAGAGAGTATATTTCGAAGTCCTCCCTAATTCATACATATTTGAAAAGGGTAAATGAGACATTAAATGGAAAAAAAAAAAAACTAGCGATGGAACAAAAATGTTATAGATGAGCAGGATCACAGTGACTGACTCTGATTCTGCCAGATCTGATGGAGGGGGTGTGGTGTGATATGGTCAGAATGTTTATGTCCCCCTGAAATTCATATGTTGAAATCCTAATCCCCGAAGATAATAGTCTTGGGGGCGAGGTCTTTGGGAAGTGCTTAGATCATGAGGGTGAGGATCTTTTTTTTTTTGGTCTTTTTAGAGCCGTACTTGCAGCACATGGAAGTTCGCAGGCTACGGGTGGAATCAGAGTTGCAGCTGCCGGCCTCCACCACAGCCACAGGAACATGGAATTCAAGCCTCTACTGTGAGCTACATCATAGTTTATGGCAACACTGAACCCTTAACCCAGTGAGTGAGGCTAGGGATTGAACCTGCTTCCTCATGGATGACATTCAGATTCGTTACTTCGGCGCCACAACAGAAACTCCCAAGGATGAGGTTCTTGTGAATAGGTTAGTGCCTTTATAAAAGGCATGTGTGGACACAAGCACCTGCTTTGAACCAGAAGGAGGACCCTTCACCAGAACACGCCCATGCTGGCACCTCGACCTTGGATTTCCCCGCCTCCAGAACTGTGAGCAGTAAATTTCTGCTATTAATAAGCTCCCTAGTCTGTGGTATTTTGTTATAGCAGCCTGAACGGACTAGACATGTTGGGAAGCCAAACGTAGTTTGCTGTTTGTTAAAGTATGCTTTATGGAGCTCCTACACTGAAATTACCTGTGATATGCATTGAGATTCAGAGTCCCAAATTGTTCCTTAGATTTAAGATTAGAATCTCTAGAGATGGGGTCAAGGCATCCACATTTTATTTACTTATTTACTTATTTTTTTGTCTTTTTGTCTTTTTAGGGCTGCACCTATGGCATATGGAGGTTCCCAGGCTAGGGGACTAATCAGAGCGTAGCCCCTGGCCTATGTGACAGCCACAGCAATGCCAGATCCGAGCCACATCTGCACCCTACGCTACAGCTCACTGCAACGCCAGACCCTTAACCCACTGAACGAGGTTAGGGATCGAACCTAGGCCAGTGATTAAAACTTCGTCCTCTTGGATTCTAGTGGGGTTTGTTAACTGCTGAGTTATGATGGGAATCCGTATCCACATTTTTAATTAAGCATGCCCATAGGTTCTGAATAAAGCTTAGGTTTTTCTTCTTCTTCTTTTTTTTTTATTTTATTTTTTATGGCTGCACCCGTGGCATATGAAAGTTCCCAGGCTAGGGGTTGAATTGGAGCTATAGCTGCCAGCCTATGCCACAGCCACAGCAACGTGGGATCTGAGCTGTGTCTTTGACCTATACCACAGCTCATAGCAGTGCCAGATCCTCAACCCACTGAACAAGGCCAGGGATGGAACCCACATCCTCATGGATACTAGTTGGGCTCCTTACTGCTGAGCCACAATGGGAACTTCCTAATGATTCTATTACAATAAAAGTGTCTTATGTTTCCACCCCTGCTCCCTAGTCTGAACTCTGACAAGTTGGAGAGAGAGTCATCCTTTCTCTAACTAAAATACTTAAAAGTTCAGTAATCTTTATGTACAATACAAATAGAGCAGGGAAATAGATATGATAAAAAAAAAAATTAACTCACAGGCCACAGACGGATACCTCAAATTCATCTTCTAGAAAACCAATAACCTTGGGCATTTTCACTTGGACCTCAAATTTGGGCAAAACTGTTGTCAATAAAAGAGAAAAAAAGGTGAGTGTGGGGCAAGAAGTCTTGCAAGTATTAGTAATGATTCTATTACAGAGCCTTGCAACAAAGGGGCCACACAAAATGATTGCAATTACAATTAAGGGGCTGCAGTGCCACTATTAGCAAAAGGAAAGGCCATTCACAACCACAGGCAGTTGTACCATGTTGACTCAGTTAAGCTGGTATTAGGTTTCTTAGAATCTCCTTCTCTAAATTTGTCCAAGATGTCAAAAGTGGGAGGGAATCCGTACCATCAGTCTCTGGAGATCGCCATGGTTAGATGTGGTTACAGGTGCAGAGGGACCAGTACGTTCTGGTTTGTCCTTATTTTTTCCCTCTGTGCGTCCAGCACTTCTTCCCAACTTTTAACCCTGCTGACTCTCAGGGGCCCTAGGCCCACCACCAAACCCTTGGTTATAGAAATACTCAAGTGCTGGATGGGAAGAAGTAACAGTTTTCCATGGATTCTTTCATCAGTTTCCCTCTGTGCTTCCCTCTGGCATCTGAAGGTACCCTGGCAAATTCCGATCTGTCTTCCCACCAAGGCTTCAGGAGGACTGGTTGGTAATTTCCTTGGATCCATCATCTCCTCCTGCTGGACTCTTACTTTTCCATCCTCTCCCACAGTGTGTATATCAGTTATTCCTATGATAAATCCCTGTTCTATTATTCTCATGCCAGTTTTAGAAATCAAGTTTTTGTGTTAGGTCTCCTCATCGATGACATGATACATTTAACTTTCATTAGAAAATCCATATAACTGATAACTAATAAGACGGTTTCAATATCTGATTACTATTACTACAGTGGTGTATGTGTAGGTCACAGATGGCCAGGAGGTTATCCCAGGCCATCTACGACCCAGTGAATCTTCTAAGAAAATAGATCATGAAATGAGTGTAGATAACACAATGCATTAGTTAACAATTTATGTTTGGATAGGGTCAAATGGAACTATTAAAACCTTTCTCTTTTTTTTTTGCCACACCTGTGGCATGTGGAAGTTCCTGGGCCAGGAACAGAACCCTTGCAACAACAATGACCTGAGCTACAGCAGTGACAACCCGGGTCCCTTAACCTGCTGAGCCACAGAGGAACTCCCATAATCTCTTTTGCTTCTTCCTGGCTCTGGGATTTTGGTAAATTACTAGCTTTTCTAATATTAATATGCTTATTTGTAAAATGGAGATTATATTGTGTCTGCCTCAGAGGGCTGGTATAGGGATTAAATGGTATAGGGATAGTGCATGAAAAGTGCTTAACAAATTATTTACGCCAATAAAAACGCTTGCTAATTTTCAACTATTTTATGCTTGATTTTTGCTGGCAAAAATTATCCAATCTTATATTCCCTAATATCATAAATGTCTTGGACACATACAGAATTCTTACCATATTCATCCACCTTAAAGGAGTGCTCTATTTTTCTCCCTGATTCCTTCTGCAGTATGATCTTGTAGGAACCCAGCGTGGGCTCCTCAGAGAGTGGGAAGGAGAGCTGGCTGAGTCCCCCTTGCAGTGTGAGTCTGTGCCATTGGAAAATTCGGTTCTTCTTGGGATTCTATAGGTAAGAACATTACAAGTTCATTGAAACAACTGAAACATATGCTTTTGAGTAGAGGGACAGCTTTTTGGGGAGGGTGACATTGGAAGTTGGATAATTAGATGGTTGATGAATTGGGACCAGAGGTATTAGTAAAAAGTTTCTAGGAGTTCTAGATGGAGAAAAGGGCATCTTTTTGAGCTATGAGACATTACAGATTATAGGACCTCTTTTTGAGATTATGCATACCCACCTTGGTGAGAAATAGGGAAGATTCACTAAATTGGGTCCTCTCAGGGAATGTTTTTTGTTTTGTTTTTTCTTTTTAGGGCCGCACCTGTGCTGTATGGAATTTCCTGGACTAGGGGTCAAATGGGAGGTGCAGCTGTGACCTAAGTTGCAGCTTGTGGCAAGGACGGATCCTTAACCTACTGAGCAAGGTCAGGGATCAAACACGCATTGTCATGAGACTACATCGCGTTCTTAACCAGCAGAGCCACAATGGGAACTCCCTCACAGGGAATTTTGTTCCTTCATTTACATCTTATCCATGCTCCACTGGATTTAAGAGAGACAGGGAGGAGATCAACTATACTTTGATTTTTTTTTTTTTTTGGTCTTTTGGTCTTTTTAGGGCTGCACTCACGGCATATGGAGGTTCCCAGGCTAGGGGTCCAATTGGAGCCACAGCTGCTGGCCTACCCCATAGCCTTTCTGTGATCTACTCCACAGCCGGATCCTTAACCCACTGAGTGAGGCTGCATCCTCATGAATACTAGTCAGATTCCCTAACTGCTGAGCCATGACAGGAACTCCAACTATACCTTAATTTTTAAAAAAAAGTAAAAAATAACATAAGAAAAATAAAAATATGGAGACAGAGAAAACAGTGTCTAGTTTTGGTGAAGTGCTAGCGGAGAAGGAGGAGGTGGAGAGAGTCGATTTAACATAGCTAGTAGTGAGTCCTCATTTCCAACTGAGATACATAATATATTACCTACCTCAATATATGCCACCGGGAACTGAAAAGAAAGAAAGAGTATGAGTGTGAGATAAAGTGTAGAAAGAGAAAACCATGACAGCCTCAATACAACATCTGGACGAGAATATGTGAGCCTATTCATTCTTGTCCAAATGAGGAAATGTGCCCCTATTTGATTCACAGCACTTTCTTTTTTTCTTTTTCCTTTTTTTTTTTGTCTTTTTGCCTTTTTCTAAGGCCGCTCTCATGGCATATGGAGGTTCCCAGGCTAGGGGTCTAATCGGAGCTGTAGCTGCTGGCCTGCACCAGAGCCACAGCAACTCGGAATCCAAGCCATGTCTTCGACCTACACCACAGCTCACAGCAACGCTGGATCCTTAACCCACTGAGCAAGGCCAGAGATCGAACCCACCACCTCATGGTTCCTAGTCGGATTGGTTAACCACTGAGCCATGACGGGAATGCCTCACAGCACTTTCAATATTTAGTTTGGGACATAACATCTCTGAAGAAGTCTTGACTTTCCTTTTATGAAATAATGTATAGTCGAGGAAACCTACACTTAGGTAAAAAGGTCCAAATAATAAGTTTATTCTACAGATGATGCTCATCTCTGAAAAATTCTCCAGTTCTCTAAGAGTGAAATCAAATGCCAATTTTCTTTCCTTCAATAAAAATAATTGAGTCTTTATGGGGTAATTCGACTGAATAATTTTTCTTTTTGTCTTTTTTTACCATCTCTCGGGCTGCTCCTGTGGCATATGGAGGTTCCCAGGCTAGGGGTCTAATTGGAGCTGTAGCCACTGGCCTACACCATAGCTCATGGCAATGCCAGATCCTTAACCCACTGAGCAAGGCTAGGGATCGAACCCGCAACCTCATGGTTCCTAGTCGGATTCGTTAACCACTGAGCCACGACGGGAACTCCCGACTAAATAATTTTTTGAAGAATTCCATTGATGAAATTGACCTCCCTTTTTCTCCAACAGCAGTACATTTCTGAGATCTTTCTGTGGTAGATTTAACTATCGTGTATTGGTCTTAGGTTCTCCCAAAGAACGGGTTTTATGTTTTAACCTTTTTCCACCACCCTTACCCACTGTTATGGGACTCACCGTTTCATTCAAAGGGCGGAAACTCATGTCCAGAGAGACGACGCGCCATTGCACTGAAACATAGAGATTTTCCCCGTGAAACCCGCCGGGTAGTCACACAGATAAAACATGATGGGATTTCCATTTAAAATAGAGAACCACGTGCCCAGCCCTTCAAGTTTCCTTTGCTCGTTTGGTGCCTTATACCTTTCTGTCCTGGTTTATAGATGGGTTTGTCTGTCTGGACAAAGACTAGGCTTTCTACTTTTGTTACGTGCATTGGCTTCCTCTTCATGAACTTCTGGGTGGGCCCATCCACCTGCACGGTAATGGATGCTGAGGAAGATGAGGACTCCTCCGGAATCTGTAAAACAGAAATGAGCTGAATAATCTGCCTGGATCCACGGCTGAAGGTCTCAGCCTTTGTGATTGTCTCTGTTTAGTCCCATTAAAATTAGTACGGGCTGGGGTCAAACATGATGCCCCTTAGTTTACAGACTCTTGTGACTGTATGACATGACAGTAACAATTTGTTGATTTAATTAAAAAAAAAAAGTCATTGAGACAAAATGAACTGCTTCTTCAACAAGTCATGACAGTGAAGGCCAGAACAAGTTCACATTTCACAGCAATGGGGTGCTAGTAAAATAATTACTAAATTTTATTTTCCAGTGATCAAAAATAACATTATTATTATCATTGCTAGTAAGCTCGTATAAGTAACTAAATATTTAATACTTTAAGTTACTAAAAGGTTATAAGAACAATACATTCACCCATCAACCATCTGTGAGATCTTGGATAGGTCACTTAACTTTATGAATCTCTGTGTTTGCTTGTATCTGTAAGGGTGTGACCTTTATTTACTTTAGAAGTTTAAGAGCAAATGGAATCCTTCCTGTAACTATGATTATCTTCTGCATGTTGCACTAGTTCTGCTTGCAAATGTTATGAAGCCTATTCGGTAGAATTTTTATGTTTAGAATCTAATTTGAACTGTTCTCTGTACTGCTCATTTTTTCTTCCTTTTTCTTTTTTATTGCTGGGGGCCAGGACACAAGGCATTAACTGACATGCTCTCTCTCTTCAATCACCCTCATCCCAAGGAGCGACACTGACCATGAAGGTGCTGCAGTAGAAAGCGTTCTTTGCCTGCTTGTTCGTCAGGAGATCCATGCCGCGCGTCTCATATTCCAGAGTTATTGTCAGTGTCACTGTCTCATTCAGGTGGTTAAGCATGACACAAGCCTTCTCAGGAACCCCAGCATACAGCTGTGATGGCACCAGCACCAGGTACTGTCTGCAGAGAAGAGCAGTCTGGGTCAGCGGTGAAGGGCTTAAAAAGGTACTGTTATTGGATGTGTTTTCTAGGTAATCTTTGCCATTGTCCCTGAACACAGAGCAGAGCCAGATTTCAGCAGGAGTGGAGAGGAGCATATTCTTTTTTTTTTTTCTCTTTTGCCATTTCTTAGGCTGCTCCCGCGGCATATGGAGATTCCCAGGCTAGGGGTCAAATGGGAGCTGTAGCCACCGGCCTACGCCAGAGCCACAGAAACGCGGTATCGGAGCAGTGTCTGCAACCTACACCGCAGCTCACGGCAACGTGGGATCCTTAACCCGCTGAGCAAGGCCAGGGATCAAACCCGAAACCTCATGGTTCCTAGTCGGATTCATTAACCACTGAGCCACAACGGGAACTCCAAAGGAGCATATTCTTTAATGGCCCATCCAGAAGGCCTTAGAAGCTCAGAACCTCGCCAAGCCCCCCCCCCCCCCCCCCCCCCCCCCCCCCCCCGCCCCGCCACACACACCAAGTTAAACATCAATATGCTTCTCTTGGCTTGTGGAACTAGTCACCCTCATACCACTAGTGAACCTATGCGTGAGCGATGGATAAGCACTGCATGAATTGTTATGTATTTTGGATAGAAACACTTTAGAAATTTGCAATGAGTCAAGAAAATGTAACTGCCCGCGCATGCACGCCCATGCCCACATGCACGTAGATGAATGTTATTCAGCTTTAAAAAAGAAGGAAATCCATGAAGTTCCCTGGTGGCTCAGAAGATTAAGGACCTAGCAGTTTTCACTGTAGTGGCTCGGGTTCAATTCCTGGCCCAGGAACTCCTGCGTGCCTCCCGTGTGGCCCAAAAAAGAAGGAAATCCTGGCTTGTTTGTGGGTCATGCATCCAACTGGGGAAGCCCTGATGTGGGAAAAACACATACACTGAGTCACTTTACATGAGCTTTTGCATCAGCCAATGAAGAATTTATCCTTTTTTTTTTTTTTGGTAGGAATTCTATACTCTTACTTGATGAATGTTGTAGAATTCTATCATTTTATTTGGTGACTGTTTCACTGATGTTACTGCCATTTGTCTCTGAATTTTCTAGAACTGGAGTATGTCTCTGAGTTCGTGAGCAATAACAACTGATTGACTCTTCCAAGCCCTTTCAACAACAGATAGTTTCAAAAGGAATCAGGAAGGAAATGAAGAGACAGACATCCAGAAGCAAATAACACAATGGGAAAGAGGAGGACCATGGAATTTTTTGGAAATGTTGCTTACGGTTTGGAGTCGGCGGAAGCATCTCTGGGAAGGAGCAAGAAAAGCAGAATCCAGACTGGGTTAGGCCGTGGATGTCCCCTCATGGTGTAGAGAGGAATAGGAAAGATGGAGAGTCTCGAGTCCTGGATTCCTTGAACTCTGTTCTTGTTCCAGAATCACTGGTTTTTATTTTACCTGATGGGCAGTAAAAGTAAACTGCTACCCATTTATTTTTGTAACATATTAACTACTTCCAGTATAAAAAAATCAATTGCAGCTCACTTTCATCCACTTTCTCAGATTTTTCTAAAGTGCTTTAAAAGCAGTATTGGGACAGACTAAGGGTCAAATCAGAGCTGTAGCTGCTGGACTATGGCAGGGCCACAGCAATGCAGGATCCCAGCGGCATTGGCAACCTACATCACAGCTCATGGCGATGCCAGATCCCTAACCCACTGAGCGAGGCCAGGGATCGAACTTGAAACCTCATGGTTCCTAGTCAGATTCGTTTCCACTGCACCTCACTGGGAACTCCTGCAGTTGGATTCTTAACCCACTGCACCACAGTGGGACTTAGTATGAGTTTTAATCAATTATTATTGTGGCGCTCGGTATAATTAGGTAAAAAAAAAAATACTGCATTTACGCCTGCTTTTAGGGGTTTCAGGTGTGTTGGTCTCAACCTTTTTGTCAGATACTGCCAGCTAGCAAATTTTATTATAATTTTATTCTATCACAGTTCTTTTGTGAGTCAGCTAGAGATTGGTATAAACTAACCCAAATGGTTACTTCAGAAGGGAGAGTTTATTTCAATGATGTCCTACTCTACATGTGCTCTAAATTTTTCTCCTTTAGAGCAGGGCATGCTTTCCCATATTTTTATTCATGTTGGTAGTACATTTATTTGTCAGCTGTTTTAGTTTGGCCCTCATTTATTGCTTAAAATTATTTCACTTATACAAGTCTACAGTGACAGCAAGCCTGAGGTGGAGTTGGGGATTTACTGCAAAAGGGACATAAATTTATCTTTATGGTGTTTGTGATTACATTGCTGTATTTACATTTGTCAAAATGTGAGTGCATGTTATTGCATGTAAACTGTTAATAAGACAAATGAAAGGAAAAAATTTTCAAATATAGGGTTTACCTGAGAATTTGGAGAAAAGATATAGAAGGAACAAGGTTGAAATGTGGAAAATTTAAGAAGAAAGGTTTAAAAGGCCATGAGTAGGCATGACAGGATGTTTTGGTATGATATGCAAATAAATTTATTACATAGAGAGTTAATTAACAACTATGGGAATTAGAAAAAAAAATAAAAGCAGTATTTGGAGGCTACCTTAGCTCTGGTTATGAGTTGGCACTTTAAGAAAAGAAAGTAAATTACATGATTTGATGAAATCAATCAATATTCTTGTTGTTTTTTTTTTAAGAGCTATTAACGTAGATGTAGATCACAAATCTCTTCTTAGTAGGCCAGGAGGCATCATGTGTTAAGGCATCGTGCTTCATCCAATATGGTTCTTTCTTTCTTTCTTTCTTTCTTTCTCTCTCCCTCTTTCTATCTTTCTTTTTGTTTTTTAGGGCCAAACCTGAAGAATATGGAAATTCCCAGGCTAGGAGTCCAATTGGAGCTGCAGCTGTTCCAGTCGGATTCTCAACCCACTGCCCCACAGTGGGAGCTCCAAAAAACAATTTCTTTTTTTCTTTTAATATATGACACATTTTTATTTTTATTTATTTATTTTTGTTGTTGTTGTTGTTGTTGCTATTTCTTGGGCCGCTCCCACGGCATATGGAGGTTCCCAGGCTAGGGGTCCAATCGAGCTGTAGCCGCTGGCCTAAGCCAGAGCCACAGCAACGCGGGATCCGAGCCGCGTCTGCGACCTACACCACAGCTCAGGGCAACGCCGGATCGTTAACCCACTGAGCAAGGGCAGGGACCGAACCCGCAACCTCATGGTTCCTAGTCGGATTCGTTAACCACTGCGCCACGACGGGAACTCCCAAAAAACAATTTCTTAATGAAATTAATTATACATTCCATCCGTCTGGCTAAATATTACTTATTGCTAAATTGACACAAATTTCAATTTTCTCTTGCTATGTTTTCTATTCTACTCCATTTATATTCTAGACTACTCCTATTCTATAGGTATAAGCACGAGGAAATCTCATTTATATAAAGAGAGTAATAGAAATGTGAGAAGTTCTAACATTATCATTTAATTAGTAATGTGCCTAACTCATAAGACACAGGTCATATTAAATTATCATTAAAAAATAATTTTGATTATCTATTGGCTGATGAATCAAATATGGCCGCTTTAATTCTGCTGAAAGCAACTGGAAACTAGGTCAATTGCAAAAGGATTTTGAACTCAGTCATTAGAGTCGTTCTCATTCTCAGTTTCTAGAAAGAATCCAAGCAAGTTTTACCAGCACTTATAAATGGTTACTAATTGTTACTGTCTCATTTAAAGATACCTAATATACTCAAGAACTTTAGGGAAGTTGAAATATTATTAATTTAAACATACTGTTGTCAATATAAAACCTATAAAGTGCTTTTTATCATTGTCAAAATTATGATTTTTGCACATGTAACTGATTAAATTTCTAGGAAATGTCTATCAATAACCTAATTTGCAAAGCCAGGCCTCATGGTCAAGATAATCTGGCAAATGAAATTTATCACTTATAGGAAAAATATTATCTCATTTTTGTATTTTTTTTTCTTTTTATGGCCACACCTCAGCATATGGAAGTTTCCAGGCTAGGGATCAAATTGGAGTTGAGGCTGCCTGCCTACACTACAACTTGTGGCAATGCCAGATCCTTAACCCACTGAGTGAGGCCAGGGATTGAACCTGCATCCTCATGGATACTAGTCAGGTTCTTAACCTATTCAGCCACAACAGGAACTTCAGGAAGAATAGTATTTCATTGTTAATACTGATAAACTCAAAAATATACATTTCTATTACAATTATCCCACTTTTGAATAAGATAATATAAACATTTGTGCTGGTATTTGTTACCTAGATTCACTATTTCTTTCCATTCTTCCTACTTTATATGAAACTCTCAGGGGCAATGCAAACACTGACAAGAGGTGACGAAGGAAGAGGTGGGGTTTCAAAATAAAAATATTCGTTATTTCTGCCACCCACCACTACAATATGAATGTATACATACAATTTCAAAATGGGCCCAACATATGCATTTTTTTTTTTCGGTCTTTTGCCTTTTTAAGGCCACACCTGTGGCATATGGAGGTTCCCAGGCTAGGGGTCAAATTGCAGCTGCAGATGCCTGCCTATGCCACAGCTCACAGCAAGGCGGGGATCTTTAACCTACTGGGCGAGGCCAGGGATCGAACCTGCATCCTCATGGATGCCAGTCAGATTCGTTTCCACAAAGCCACGACGGGAACTCCCAACACATACATTTTTAATGTCATGTTTTCCTTATACCAGAAATTTATTTAAGACAGATGGATATGTGTGGCCTACAGTGGGTTTATGATTCCCTGACTTAAGAGAGTTTGTGCCAATAACAATATTTTGAATGTCTTTTTCCTAAAAGACAAGCAAGATATTCACTCCAAAATCTATCTAAAATACATAAAATTCATGTTAAAATAAATCCGTAAGTCATGCATTGATGGAATTATTAACATTATGATAGTGATTTTATAGGATTATTACCTACCAGGATCATAATAAGATTATTAATCATGCACAATTTCCGGGATTCCAAAATGATGTTGAAATAGGTTGAGGCTAAGGCTGAACCTTAATGGCAGAGTTTAACCAAATGTCAAAGTCAATGATTAGTGTAACAGTATTCCAACTTTTTTTTTCTTTTTAGGGCCACACTCTTGTGGCATATGGAAGTTCCCAGCTAGGGGTCCAATCAGAACTGCAGCTATTGGCCTACACCACAGCCATAGCAACACAGGATCCGAGCCACGTCTGGGACACCTCAGCTCACAGCAACACTGGATCCTTAATCCACTGAGTGAGGCCAGGGATTGAACCCACATACCTATGAATACTAGTTGGGCTCATCACTGCTGAGCCACAATGGGAATTCCACAGTATTCCAACTTTCAATAATATGTGGCCATTTAACTCACATGAATGAAAATACAGTAATGAAGTTCCAGTCATCAGTTTAACAGGCACTCAGCAAGTATTTGTTGAGTGAAAGAATAAATAAGTTGGTATTATTTCACATAAGCAAGAAAAGCACCTGGAGAAGAAAAAATCTGAAATACAATGAGAATATTTTAACTGCCCTCAAAGCAGGGTGACATAGTCGTTAAGAGAATAGTCTCAACTGTCAATCTGCCAGGGAAGAAAGTCCAGGTTCCTCACTTGGTGTGCCACCTTTGGGCAAATTACATGCCCTCTTATCTCAGTGCTTCAGCTCATCTATAAAGTTGGCCTTAAGAGTAGCTCCTCTAGGAAAAGGGAACCTTCCTCCACTGTTGGTGGGAATGTAAATTGGTGCAACCCTTATGAAGCACAACATGGAGGTTCCTTTAAAAACTAAATATAGACTATCATATGATCTAGCTATCCTACTCCTGAGCATATATCTGGAGAAAAATTGGAAAAGATGCATGCATCCCAATGCTCAACGTAGCACTGTTTATAAGAGCCAAGACATGGAAGTGACTAAAATGTCCATCCGCAAAGGAATGGATAAAGAAAATGTGATACATATATACAATGGAATACTACTCAGCCATAAAAAAGAATGAAATAATGCCATTTGCAGTAACATGGATGGACCTAGAGGTAATCATATTAAGTGAAGTAAGTCAGACAAAGACAAATATCATATGAGATCTCTAATAGGTGGAATCTAATAAAAATGATATGAAAGAATTTATTCACAAAACAGAAATAGACTCAAAGATTTTGAAACCAAACTTAGGGTAACCAAAGAGGAAATGTCACAGGGGAGGCATACATTAGGAGGTTGGGATGAACATATATATACTACTATGTATAAAATAGATAAGTAACAAAGACCTACTGCATATAGCACAGGGAAATATACTCTTGTAATAAGCTATATGGAAAAAGAATCTGAAAAAGAATAAATATATGTATAGGTATAACTGATTCACTTTGCTGTACACCTGAAACTAACACAAAATTGTAAGTCAACTATACTTCAATAAAATTAAAAAAGAAAGAATCAAATGTGAAATTGGAGTTCCCGTCGTGGCTCAGTGGTTAATGAATCCAACTAGGAACCATGGGGTTGTGGGTTCGATCCCTGGCCTTGCTCAGAGGGTTAAGGATCTGGCGTTGCCTTGAGCTGTGGTGTAGGTCGCAGACGCGGCTCGGATCCCGCGTTGCTGTGGCTGTGGTGTAGGCCGGTGGCTACAGCTCTGATTCGACCCCTAGCCTGGGAACCTCCATATGCCTCGGGAGCGGCCCAAGAAATAGCAAAAAGACAAAAAAAAAAAGCAAAATTATACAGAAGGAAGGAGGAGCTTTTCTGTAGGGTTAGATTATCTTAGCTGACAAACGTAAAGTACTTGGAGAGTATATGGCATCGAGTAAGTGCTGCATAAATGCTACTTATTATTAATAAGACGGCCTTCACAGTTTTTTTTTATCTTAGGAACTCTTTTTGTGCAGGAGACATCTGTTGTACATAACCGATGTGTAAGATCCATGGTTTTGAGTGCCAGAGGTAACCAACTCAGCCAAGAAATTCTCACACAGAGTAAAATGGCACACTCTAAATCATTCACTAAAGCACCATAACTGTAATAAAACTGTAGATGAACCGAGTTTTTTAATAACATGCTGTACATTGCCTTAGTAGAATATTACACATTTATCAAAAGCGATAAATAAGAAGACTTTATCACAACATGAAAAGTTTTATCTACTGCCATATGATAAAGAACAAAAGCTAAGTGTGGACAGTAATAATAACATTAAATATTGACATAAACAAGGAAGAGAGAAGAATAAGTAAATGTGAAAAGAGTTGACTTTGCCATTGTTGATAATTCTCATAAAAGGTTAATTGTTTAACAAGCAGATTTTTTAAATCCTAAAAGCTATTTTTTAGAAAAGTCTATGAAAGACATCATTACCTTTGGACATAGTTCTGAACTGTTATTTACAAAGAAAAATATATTTACAGAGCATTGAGCAACCATGAGTGGGTGAGAATCGAGGTGTCCTTGTCACTTAGTGTACACTGGGGGAGGTACGGTTTGGATTACTGGCATATGTAGAATGAAATTGCAACTCACAGGACACAGGAAGGATATTCATGGCAATATTTTTTATTTATTTTATTTTATTTTATTTTATTTTATTTTATTTTATTTTATTTTATTTTATTTTAGCACTGCATCCACGGCACATGGAAGTTCCCAGGCTAGGGGTTGAATTGGAGCTACAGCTGCCAGCCTGCACCACAGCCACGGCAATGCACAATTTGAGCCGCATCTGCAACCTACATCACAGTTCGTGGCAACGCCAGATCCCTGACCCACTCAGCAAGGCCAGGGATTGAACCGGCATCCTCACGGATACTAGTTGGATTTGCTTCTACTGTGCCACAACAGGAACTCTCATCATGGCAATATTTTTAATGAACAAAAGAAGCAAGAATCCTGGTTGTGATGGTCCTCCATGATAACTGGCCGATGAACCCTGCATACTTTTCCAAGTATTTTTATGAATACGTGGCTTCGGGGAGAGCAGGCTGCAAAAAATTGGGGCTTATAAGATGCATTTCCATCCTTTGAGGATTTCCCTGCACTGATTCTGAGAGGCAGGGCAAATGATAAAAAGAACATAAGGAGGGTGTTCTTTCTTTGTCTTCCTAGAAAGATGCGTGGTTAGCATCAGCATGCTGATTCAGGCCAGTGGACTTGCCAGTGGAGCTGTGATTCCTCCAGTCCACTTTATTCAAGACAACAGTCCTATTTTCTTCAATCCAGAGCATTAAAAACTGTCCTAGTGGCACAATGTTGTTCCATCCAGCTCAGTCTTCTTCCTCTGAGTCATCAGTGGAAGTTTTGTCCAGGAGAGTGATGTTTTCCATGCCTGCATACCCCTCCCAGCCCTGGGATCCCCAGTCTCCACACCTCCAACCAGCTGACTCCTCTGCCTTGTCTGCTTTCAGCCCTTCTGACCTCCTGGCTCTCCTCCAGCCCTTGAGAACCCTCCTGTATTGAAGACGTGATTTTGTGCCCTTCTCTTGTATTTGTCTTCTTCCAGATGTTCACAGTGCTAACTTCCTGACCTTCAACCTTTGCTCATCTATCAACTTCGCATTGAGAGCAGGGGTCATGTTGGATGGGCACCTGATTCTTCACCCATTTATTCAACAAATAATTACTGAATGCTTGCTACTACTGAACCCTGTTCTCAGAGACCAGGAACACGAATGAGACAAACGCTGCCCTATCGTCCGGTGAGAGGAGTCAGGTAATAAACAATAAATATAATAAGTAAGTGCATTACATTATGTTATGTCAGAAAAGTACAATGCTATGAAAACGTTTTTCATAGAACAAGCGTGATCAGTAGTGCCACAAAATAGAAAGGTGCCACAGCAATTTAAAGGCTGTGGTCAGCATAGCATTTGTCACTTTCTGATGGTAGAATATTTCTCTATAATTACTTTTTGAGGTAGTATTAAAATCTTTTTGTAAGATGATAAGTCTCTTTGGAGGCTAGGGAGCTTACTCCACAGCCAGGGAGTGGCCAGAGAGTCAAGGATCAGTCGAAGGTCATTTTAAGTAGTAAACAGGTTTATGGTCTATGGTCTAAAATAAACAGGTTTATTTTGCAATAAAATGATAGTGTTCAGTGGTAGTTAATGGTAAATAACAGTCTCTGAACCGTGATTTTCATCAGATAAAAAACATGTGAACTTGGGAGATACTAATCTGAAATTCCCTGAAAAGAAAATTCCCAGATATTTTTTAAGGAACTACTCAGAAAAATAAGTTGGCTGTTTTTGAGGGAATGGTGCCCCCTTTTGAACACCAAAAAGGGACCCTCCATTTCCCCAGATGACCTAAGAGAGCTCCAAGCTAGAGGACAGAGGGGAGACAGTAAGTTAGACATGGTCTCTGTTCCTCTGCCCGCTACTGGGCTGGACTGAAATACAGGTAAAGGAAGGCAGATGATATCACAGCAAGTGCCCCTCCCTGGGGTGTAGACAACTCAGGAACAGAAGTCATTGCTGCCTAACTTCTAATCTGAGACTTTTGAGAACAGCAAACCTGCTGACGCTCTTCATGCCAGGAGGCGAGGTAAGGACAAGTGAGAGGGTTCCTCTGAACACAAGACTGAAAAGCCTCTTTTCCCTACCCAACATCCCCTATACAAACCAGGTTTCCCTGGGAACTCCCAAGTCCTGGACAGGAATTCCAGATTTTTCACAGATTCCTGTGGGGATTAATGGGGCTCAAGATTTGGAGACAGCAAAATGTTGCCAAGATTGAAGCGTTTAAAATAAATTTTAGAAGAGTCTCTTGAGCATTTCAGTTCATATCTTTCCCTCAGTAGTCGGTCCAACATTTAGTAGTATTATAATTTTTATTAGTAGTCCTCCTTGTCAGATCAGAAGCAGAAAAAAATGAAGTCTATTTGTCAAAAATGAAGAGTAACAGAAGCAGGTTTTTTTTCTTAATTATCTTGACAAATTTATTACAAGCAACTCTAGAGAGCCTGCTGGAAGCAAGATGGTTACTAGTTACAGTTAAAGCTGGGGTTTATATTTAATGTTCTTTCTGTAAATTGTAATCTCTCTCTCCCTCCTATTTTGCAGAAATACCTCTTCAGGATTTAATCAATACTGAGTGGTTATATTTATTAGATACTATGTATTTTATATTTCATTTGTCATTTTAGAAGAGCTGCTTCATATATTATATGAAAAAAAAAATACACGACCGTGGCCACTAATTTGAGCTATTGAGAGGCAGTGGTGGAGATTTTGCATAAGTCCTTAGAATTAGTCATTGAAATTTTTTACCATTGAGATTGGAAAACAAGAGGCTATAGGAGCAGAAAAGGAAATTAGTCTTTCTTGAGGCTGAGAGAAAAGTCAAGGAACTGAAACTATAGTACCTTTAAAATAATGTTTCCTAAATAAAAGCATAAATAATTTCACAAAAAGGTAAAATAAGCAAAAATACATGGTTAGAAACTATTGCACTTGGAATGGATAAGCAATGAGATTCTGCTGTATAGACCAGGGTACTATATCTGATCCCTTTCGATGGAACATGTCGGACAATAATGTGAAAAAAAGAATATATATATGTATATATATATGTATAACTGGGCCACTTTGCTGTACAGCAGAAATTGACAGAACATTGTAAATCAAGTATAACAAAAATTTTCTAAATTAAAAAATATATGGTTAGAATTGTGTAATAATCTATTAAGATAATAAACAATTTAAAAATGAAAAATAGAGAAGCAACTGAGTAAATGCATGCTAAAGAAAAAAGTCCAACATGAAAAATGAAATAAAGTAGGGAAAAGTAGAAAGAAATAAAATAAATTGAAAGGATACAAGGAAACAGGAAAAAGGGAGACAAAGCAAGAAAATGTATATGGAATGGAACAAGGTAGGCAAGTGGCGATTTAAAATAAAATAGGTGCTTTCAAATGTCATTGGGCTAGAAACGTCGCTGTAATTTCTCCATAAAATATCTTAAATGCAAACAGACAAGTTCAAAAATAATAATTAAATAAAAGACAAAGCAAATCAGTAATGCATGGCAGGTGGTGATAGGTTTCCAAACTGAAAGAGCAGCTCCACCTACATGAAGGCTGAAGGATGCTTCATTCTTGCCTCATTTCCTGCTCCTCTGTCTAGAGAATTAGGGTCGTGTTAAAAATGGAACAGCTGTCCCTGAACTGGGTTAGCTGTCCCTCGGAGGAAGTCAGCAACTCTGACAGCAGCCTTTGTAAAGGCCGGGGCCAGAAGGGTCTGTGGAGAGGGGAAAATAGACATGCATCTGGGTTTCAAAGGCAGTTTTATGGCATCCTGATTTGTAACAAAATACCTGCCTCTGAAGGTAGATTTGAGGTTTGTATTGTTCCCTTATTGCATAGAGTTAGAGAAACAAGCAGTGGGGTTGTTTAGCACAACAGGTTCAGCCAAGATCAGTGCTCTTCAAGCAGTTTTAACTGTAACCACAGTAAGAAATGCATTTAACATACAAAATACATGTGTATGTACATACAATTGAAAAGAGTGCTAGCCAAGCAATACTTAAAAACAGTTACTTGCAATGGATAGTGTTACTGCTAGCTGTGTTTTTCTAAACTGATTTCAAGACCTGTTAATAGGTTGGAATCGTCAGTTTGAAAAACCCTGCCCTAGATGAAATATTTTGTGGTGAAAGTCCTGGGAACTGACATAACTGCTAATGACAACAAAGAGACCTATAGGCATATTGAAAAGGCATTCACACCACCTACATGTATATCAAGTGAAGAAAAGCAAGGGAAATCTACAAGCCTTTTAGCAAGTGAATCTGACAAGACCACTGTTCATTTGAGGATAAAAATGCAAAAAATTGGAAATACAAAAAAATCTAGATACGGCCATAAACTTTAAGACTCAGAGGAATAGCTTAAGTTTTTTAAAAATAACTTACTAAATAAATTAGAAATTTAAACTTACAACTTCCTTATCAACAACAGATAAAATTACTTCAAGTACATGTTTATTTTAAAAAAGGGATAGAGTGGAAAATAAGGTAATAGAAATAAATATATGCAAATATACTGAGCTAAAATAACATCATTAGAACAATCAAAACATTCCTCTAAAATTAAAAAAAAATAGATGAAATCTGGTTCAAAATAGAACTACTGACATAGATGATAAGTACGAATTAAGACCAAAATGATAAAGAGTCTAAAGGAATTCGAAAGGAAGTGGTTTTGATGTTCAGAGAAAAATGATCGAAAATAAATATAACCTGTGTCTTCCAAAGCATCCTAACAAATGGAAAAAGTATTTTTAGGAATATAGATGTCACGCTTTGCTTTAAAGTTAAAAAGTCATCTTTTGGATGTAAAAAAGGAGAGACTTAGAAAGAGTTAGCAACCTAGGCAAAAGGAGCTTGTTCAGGTCTAGAAACAGGTGGAGGAATTTGGCAATGAAAATGAAAATAGAACGTGATATTAAGAAGGTCCCCAAATAAAGAGGTACACCCTTCAAATCACCAGTTTTTGTTTGAACCTTGATAAGAGTCACAATAGAATACCATTTAAGAGCTGTGATTTTAGTATGACTTCCTGAAAGAACATCATATTAGGGTCTATACTTACTGATCTCTCATCATCACCATTCATGTTAAACTGCTGATCAACACATGGACTTTCATCCTGAAGTGATAAGAAAGACATGAAGTATTAAGGACGTGTCAACATTTTCTCAAAATTATAGACCCATTAAAACTACGCCGATTGAATTAACCATTTCTGTAATCTGGGGCCTGATCTAATGACCACCAAGACACGATGGACTTGATTAGGTTAACTGTTAAATGCTTCTCCTCATGGGGCTGGATCTGCTTCCAGGTCAGCCACCCCTTCCCCTTCCAATCCACTGCTACTCATCCAGTAAAAAAAGCAGAGTGAGCATCTTTTATACCCACTACATGAAAATTTCATAGATTGCTTGTCTCTCTTTTGTTTAGTTCTTTTTTTTTTTAAGGTTCTGTTTTGTTCTTTGGATTGGAACATAGTTCTCTGTCATTGCATTTTGCCTAATTTTCTGTGTCGTTTTTATGTATTAGGCATTATCAGCTCTCTCTCCCAGTCTTGAAGGAGTAGCCCCACTTGGGAGATGTCCGGTGGAACTCAGAAATGCAATCTCATCTGGCCACAGAGCCAGGAGCTCCACGGATGTTCCCTACGTGGGCTCTGGGTGCTCTCATGCTATAGTGGGGCTGCAACTGCCACAGGGCGCTGGTGGACAGGGCTGGCCCCTGGACCGGTGGCTGTGTGCTGGTGGGTGGGGCCATCACGGGGATGGTTGTGAGGTTTTGCTGAGGTGCATGGCACACCCACTGACAGGTTAGAGGGAGAATTTCAAGATGGTACCAATCACTGCCAGTATGGTTCCCACTGGTGTTTCAGTCCTAGCTGGTTCCTGCCTCTCTGTCAGAGGCTTTAAGGTTAGCAAGGGGGTGTCTTTCATGTATGCTCCATGTACTTTTCAATCTGGTGTTTTTGCACTGATTTTCAGATGGAGTGTGTGTTGCACACCAACTCTTTCAAAGAGGGTTTTTCTTTTTTTCTTTTGGTCTTTTTGTCTTTAGGGCCACACCTGCAGCATGTGGAGGTTCCCAGGCTAGGGATCCAATCGGAACTGTAGCCATCAGCCTATGCCAGAGCCACAGCTCTGTGGGATTCCAGCTGCATCTGCAACCTACACCACAGCTCACAGGCAACGCAGGATCCTCAACCCACTGAGCAAGGCCGGGAATCAAACCCACATCTTCATGGATGCCAGTCGGGTTTGCTAACTGCTGAGCCACAGTGGGAACTCCCAAAGAGGGCTTTTCTGATCTCTGAAGTTTTATGGTATTCTTGGACATATTTATTCCCTATTGGTTTTCAAAGCCATGTGTTTTAGGGGGGCTTGTCTTTCCTTTGCTGGTCTAGGGGTTGGAGGCCTGATGGGGAGCTCGAATCCCTCACGCCTCACTCCTCGGGGAAGGGACACCTTACCTTCGTGATAAAGGGAACAGATACCAAACCTTGTGAACCCTCTTGATTGTGGATCTCTGGGCTGTGTTTTTTCCTCGGTGAGACCATTTCTACCTCTCGCAGCCATCGGGATGCTGTCCTTTACCCTTTGTTGTGGAGACTCTGCTCAAGTCTTCTGGGCCCTTTCCGAGGGAATCATTCCATATTGCGTTCCTGGGAACATATTATTCCATGCTGTGTTCCTGCGAGGAGGTGAGTTCAGGATCTTGAACCCTCTCCCTCTGAGTCTGAATGCTTTTGGTTCCTGGTAAAAGTGGGATCAGGTAATATTTGTCCTTCTGTGTCCTTTGGAAGGAAGTGGTAGGGTACCTGCCACAGACTCCTCATTTACCTCCTGTGACTTTTGATCACCACGTGGATCCTGAGACTAAAGAAAGTATATTTTGTTGCATGCTGGATGTTTTCATTTACTGGAAAATTTTAGCAAGGCACAGTTGTTAACAATCTAACTTACTGTGTCAAAACATGAGTAGGTCCTCTAATGCCCCAGGGAGAATTGAACCCATCTGGGTTCACTTAGCTACCTATTGCAGCACTTAGTAAATTTTGGAGTTGCTATTTTTCACAAGCCTAATTTAATGTCTGTCTCTGATTTCTTAAGGGTAAACCATAATTTATCCCGAAGTGCATGTTTACATATAGTCAATAAGTAAGCATGAAATGAGATGAATTCATACTTGCCTAATGTTTAACTGGTAGATGTTAATATCAGCCTTATTATTAAAAACTATTTCTAGTTTCTTGAGGATGGCTACGTGAAATAAATAATTCTGTGACAAATTAGATTAGACAGTCTTCCTCGGTAAACTGCATTCGTTCTGAATTTTTTAGATGTTTCAGCAAACCTGGCTTATTAGGCCCTGGGATAACATTAACTACAAAAATGTAGGCTGCTTCTATGTATGAGAAATGCCAAATGTGAAGCTGGGAAACATAAAGTCAAAAGGTGTATCTAGATAATTTATGGGTCCCCTCAAAATTTTTCAAAGGCTAACTTTGCAACAACTTAGCCATCAATATTCTGTAAAATTTTCAGCCTGTATTGAAATTGTATCATCTGTAATTTCTCAGAGGGAGAGAGATGAAGGTGTAAATGATCAAAATGCAGATCATATGAAGCCACAACAATCTTAAACATAGTTAATATGTTTAGCGTAAAGCAATAGTTAATATGAAAATATACTCCTTTTTTTAAAACAGAGTATAACACTGGGTAAGCTATGAATATTTGAAGCTGTGAATATTAAAGTGTCTAATAAAATATACACTAAAGGTCAATTTTTTTGAAAACTAGATATCCTCAATTATGCAAAACTCATGATTCACCTTTGGTGCTACATTATAACCATTTCCAGGACCTTAGGCTCTTTACTAGAAAATGGATGGGCTGAGAGAAAAAACTCATTTGAATTAAGTGTTTATATTTCTGGGCTGTTTGAAAGAGTAGCATCTTTTTCAACCTCTGCCTTCTTTAGCGCTTAGCAGGCATCCCAGACGAATTCCAATTTCTTGAAATATTTCCTATCAGGAAAGAAAGCCTATTAGCAGTTAATAATGTCAGTTGCTAAGGATAATCTTCTTCAGGCTGCTTTCATCAGGGTATAATCCCCCAATCTGCAGAAAACAGCTCTTGAGTGCCACAGCCAAGGCTTTCCTGTAACTCTCTTATTCACTTGAACTTGTTTTGCTCCCTTCTGGGGTTATTTTTTTTTTTTTTTCTTCACAGCAAATCAGTTGATCTTAGACTCATTTTAAGGCTTAAGTCGATCTTAGACTCATTTTAAGGCTTTAAGTCGATCTTAGACTCATTTTAATGGTTTTCAGATTAATGCTATGTCTTTGCTTTCTCATGCATCAGTCATCTCATCAGAAACATCTTTCCTTTGCCATAGTAATCTGTGTCTAAGAACTCCTTCCAGGCGGAGGAGATAAGAGACTGCTCAGCTTAATTCCATGCCATGCTGGTCACTCCATCCCTGGTCAGTTCTCCACTCACTGGGGTTCTCTACCTCTTCTTGATACACTTTATGGCTGTTTTACTTTCACTTCAGTTATAAGTTTACATTTGCCTAAGCTGTCATTTAGTGATTCCAAAACTTGATTATTGTTAGAATCACCTAAAGGTGCTTTAAAAATAAAGTTTCCATGGCTCCCTACCCTAGATTTACTGAAACTAAATCTCTAGCCTTTATGCTGCATAATATATATTTTCAAATCACTTCATGGAGTATGACTGATAC